>NC_137177.1:10292013-11509026 GCF_951804945.1 Podarcis cretensis | reverse complement strand
AAATAGGGACATTGGGAGGGTCGAGGAGAGGAGAAGTTCACGTTCACACCATACATTTTAAAGTAACATGCCACTTTAGACAGTCTTCCCCAAAGAATTCTGGGAACTATAGTCTGTTAAGAGTGTTAGGATTGCCCCTATTTCCCTCCCAGAGACGCAATTCTTAGAGTGATTTAACAACCAATCCCTCTTCACAGGGACCTCTGGGAATTGTAGCTATGTGAGAGGTTTCCTGACAAGTCTCAGCATCCGTATCGGAACTGCAGCTTCCAGAATGCTTTGGGTGAAACCACGACTATTCCAAGTGGTGTGACACTGCTTTACAAGTATGGTGTGTGCAGGGAGCGGGCAGAAATCTGCTGCTGTTTTCAGAGCAGGAGCAATGATATTGTCCTGCTTGCTTGTGGGTGGTGGCTGGGCCTTACCTACTCCTTCTTCAGTATTAATGCTGCCCAGCCTCTGCCTGTATTGCTTACCAAGTGTGCCAGCCACCAAACTACCTTGGAACTTGGTATTACCTGCAATGACCGGGAACAGTTCTCCTGGATTTCAGGAAGGGGGGGGTCTCTCTTTACCTGAGGACGCCGGGCATTGAACCTGGGAGCTTCTGCATGCAAAGCAGGCGTTTTACTGCTGAGCTACATCCTCTTCTGGGGGCTTGCTGTTTGAGGTTGCCCTGTAACAGAAAAGCATAATTTCCCTATTGTTCATGAGCTGACATTGGCTTCGTTTTGCGGTAATTTATCGGTTGCGAGCACATATTATTTATTTGCTTGCTTGTTTGTTTTGACTTGTTTGTTGCTTGCTACCCAAAGGTCTCCAAGCAACTTGCAACATATTTAGAACATAAATTTAAATATATTCTGCCGTAAAACAGAACAAAACAACCGCCCTAACAGCCGCAGGAAGCTTTGTAGTCACATAAACAATGAAGATCACAGAGGATGTTGCCCTGCTGTTCAAAATGAATTGTTTTATTATTTTGTTCATCAGCTGTTGGAAGTTGTGTTTTTTTCCATACACGGGGGAAAAAACCCTCTTGTTTTTAACAAGAGCTGAACGGTTATTCTCACCTTACATGTCCTTGATTCTTGTTCCCCCGTATTAATACTTCTTAAATTAGGGAGGGGAAACCTGTGGCCCTCTTGATATTGTCAGTGTGCACTTCCCATCAGCTCCAGCCAGAATGACCAGGAATGATGGGAGTTTCAGCCCAGGAACTTCTGGAAGGTCACAAATCCACCCTGCTTTAAATACACCAATAATCATTCGGTTCTCATTATCAATTCTATTAATTGCTGTTTATATCTCATCCTCTAAGATGCTCAGGGCAGTGGGGTAGTTTTGGCCCAGAGAGTGTGTGTGACTGACTGGAACAAGGCCCTCGGTGTCCTTGACTCTTAGAATTGTAGAGTCGGAAGGGATCCCAAGGGTCATCTAGTCCAATGCAGGAATCTTAGCTAAAGCAGCCATGGCAGATGGCCACCCAACCTCTACCTAAAATCTCTCCATGAAGGAAAGAGTCTGCCAACTTCTGGGAGTGTCTCTTCCACTATCAAACAGCTCTGAATGTCAGAAAGTTCTTCCTGGTGTTTAGTCAGAATCTCCTTTCTTGAAACTTGAAGCCATTGGTTCGAGTCCTACCCTCTAGAGCAGGAGAAAACAAGCTTACTCTATCTTCTGTGTGACAGATACTTGAAGATGGTTATCATATCTCCTCTCAGTCTCCTCTTATCCAGGCTAAACATACTCAACTCCCCCCAACCTCAGCTACCAAGGCCTTTTCTTACAGAAACTCCTTCCCTCTGTATCCCTCTTTTCCCTCTGGGTCAGCAACAGGGGAAGGGGAGGACCCTTCAGAAGTATTTAGCATGTTGTTTTGTTTTAAAGACTTCTCTGTTGCTCCACCTTTTGAGAATTTCCCCCACATTTTGCCCAAGTAAGGACCATCTCCAAAATGGCTGCCGTGTTGTAACATCACAAGATGGCTGCTATGTCTGGAATGGCACTAAGTGATTATGTTGCATTGAAACCAACTGGCAGTAGGCTCAGAAGAATTTAATTCCAGCAGGACAGGTTGGATTTATTCAAGCAGTAGTACTTAGGGAAAACACTACCCAGTTTCTGAAGAAATTATATTTTTAAAGGATTAAATGAACCCAGACTAGGTCTATCAAACGTTATTAATAAGAAGGCATAATTTTCTGTATTGCCCTCTGTTCCTCGCATAAACACTGCTTCCATTCCACTGCAGTTCACTTTGAAAACTATGTTATTTGTCTCTCTGTCTGCTGTGATGGAATTACATAACTTTGGTAATTAATTACGTAAATTATGTTGTCGCTTCATTTTTCCATCCCGTTCATGTCACTGCAAAGGAAGTTGCGGTGGACAATGAATTAGGTATCATTTTGAGACTGAAAGCAGCAGCAACAAGTGAATACTGATCTATTTGGTGGATTGAGTTCCATTCTAAACACAAGACAAATAAATGAACTGTGGCCATTTCTGTTCCTGCTGAAATTTCCCCACATCTCTATTCATTATAGTTCAAAGACAAACCCCCATGTTCAGAGGCAGTCTATCTATGGTTACTAGATGGTGGGTAATCCCACAGGGGTCAGAAGTCAATACCTTGCCCTGTAAGTTTCTCTGGTGCATTCTAAGTGCAAAGGTGGATCTTTGTTCTCTCTCTCAGCATTGACTTTTTTAAATTAAAAAAACCTCTTGTGATTTTAAGGTAGCCTGTGCTCATATTCTTGTTTGTGTCGTGAGAATCCAAGAGGATTGTACCTCAATGATTTGGAGGCTGGATTTGCCAGCAACACTTTCATTTCAAAAATACTGTTTTTTCTGGGTAAGCGTAGCACGATTAAGTCGCAGCGGAACCTGCAAGCATCTGAAAACTGAGGAATAGGGTTGAGGTAGAATCTGATAGGGCAAAATACAAAGTTTATCAACTTTTTAGGCCCCATTTACTGATGGGCTGGATCGATAAAATACTTGCTACTTGGAAACCCTGGTCAGGGTGCAAGTAGAGGGGCAGGGTAGCCGTGAAATGAGACGCCAGAAGGGCCATTGCCTTCCTCCATTGGTGCCCCACAAGTGGGCAGGGGCTGGTCCTGAAATACTGCCCGCTGTGTTAAGTTACCCACAATGCCCCAAGCCGCCTAATGTAGCAACATTACACTGGGTGCTCTCTGCGGCATTGTGCAAAGTTTAACATGGCTATTAGCTTCTCAGTCTCGGACACTGCCACCACACAAGTATATATGGCCAGGGAAACAGGGGCATGCAGAAAAATGGGGTTTCCCCCCTATTTTCACCCGAGGAATGTTGGAGGTATGCTTAGGGTGGCGCCCACCTCCTCACTGCTTGCTCCTTCCTTCATGACAGATCTCGGTGTGCCAGGAGATGCTGCGAGAGCTGCGCCACGCCGTTTCTTGCCGCAAGCCGACCCGCTCCCGCCGGCGCCGGCGCCACTACACCACCCGAGGCGCCCTGTCGCTGCGCTCCGTCCGAGAGATGCGCCTCAGCAACGGCAAGCTCTACTCGGGGACTCTGGTATCTGAGCCGGGGCCGCAGCGCCTCCTGGAGGAGACCCCCCGGCCTTGCACCCACGTCCGCATCTGCCACGAGTGCCGGCGCATCCAGACTCTTCGGGGAGCCCCCCCGCCGCCTCGGGGGCCCCCGCCTTCTGAGGAGGGCACTCCGCGCCGGGGAGCCCCCCGCGAACTCAGCGGGCAGGAGTGACGCCCGCCCCACGTGCTTACTGGCCCCCTTCCCCACCTCGGCCCTGCCTTCGCTCTCGTGCGGAGGCGCCTGCTCTTAAGACATGTACGCTATGCGTATGCCCTGATTTGGGGGACCCAGGCCTGAGGGGACTTCCCCGTGCACACCCTGGCGCATAATCCCTTGCCCTAGGGGTAGTGTGTGGATATCTTTGTGGCCCTCCTGCTTCCCCACCAAAAAAGAAGGCCACAGCTCTTCTCAAAATCCAAGGGGGAGAGAGAAGAGTCCTTTTCTAATCCCCACTTCTCGTGGGAAAGAGACATACATGCCCCCCCCCCCCGCCCCAGTTTAACCTCGCCGTTGTGGTGATTAGATCTGTGGCAGCTTGTTTCTGACGCTGCAGAAAGACAGTTTCCTGAGCCTCTTACTATGAGGGAAAGGGATACGAAAACCAATATCCGCAGACACAGACCCCACCCCACCCCTGTCGGCCTTGCCCCCCTCCAGCTCCTCCTACCCCTTCCACAGTGCAGCTGCAACCACAGCCCCCCCTTTTTGTGCTGTCCCCCCCATGCCTTTGCCCCGTGGAGGGAGTTCGCCCCGTGGAGGGAGAGGTGCCAAAAGGGGTTCGGGATCCCACACTGCCCCCGCCACGTGCCTGCTGGGAAATGAATACCTCCAGCTATTTGCGGGGCAAAGGGACAGTTCGCCTTCTTTTTCCGGGGTGGGGGGAAGGGCGGGACCCCTGGCCGGAAGGTCCAGTTAGCGGCGTGGGAAACTAAACCCGCCACAAGGTGGGCAAGGAGGTGGGTTGCGTGCAAGCAAACTGTACACTGGCGATGGAGACTGAACTCAGGGTCAACTAAGCCGCCTTCTGACGAGTCGTGGGGCCTACCGCGTTCCACGCTTTTAACAAACCAACCTGAAGTAATACAGGACCAAGAACTAAAAAAACAGGGGGCAAGTGGGAAGATAATGACCCCGACAGAGGTAACGAACCAACCCAGCTTTTGGGATGGGGGGGAAGTGAACCGCACAGGACCCTGGAAGCAGAAGAGAATGGGGAGCGAGGATTTGGTCTGTGGGGGCTCCTCCCCATGACGTCTTGTCTGTCTTTTTTTAATTTTTGTTTCATTCTTTCAAAAAAGATTTTTTCTTTTTCTTTTTGGAGAAATTTCTATAGAAGCCAAAAACTGGAGACTTTAGTGGCAACCCCAAAAGACAAATAAACGTGAAAATACTTGATTCTTTTATGTGAGTGATGGGAGAGAATTATTACTTTGTGCTAATTGTGGGGGCAGCTTGGTACACGTCCGTGGCGGGGCAGGGGAACCCCATGTGTGGACACCTGCAAACATCAGCACACATAATCCATCATTTTTCCTTCCCTAAGCTCTGCTTGTGACACGGGTGGCGCTGTGGTCTAAACCACTGAGCCTCTTGAGCTTGCCGATCAGAAGGTATGCAGTTCGAATCCCTGTGACGTAGTGAGCTCCCGTTGCTCAGTCCCAGCTCCTGCCAACCTAGCAGTTCAAAAGCACGCCAAAAAGTGCAAGTAGATAAATAGGTACCGCTCCAGCGGGAAGGTAAGCGGCGTTTCCGTGCGCTGCTCTGGTTTCGGTGTTCGTTGCTCCAGAAGTGGCTTAGTCATGCTGGCCACATGCTTAGTCATGCTGACCCGGAAAAACTGCGGACAAACGCCGGCTCCCTTGGCCTGTAAAGTGAGATGAGTGCCGCAAACCCAGCGTCATCTGCGACTGGACTTAACTGTCAGGGGTCTGTTACCTTTAAGCCCTGCTTGCTTGAAACAGCAGCTAGTGAAATGAAGCCAAGAAAGCAAAGGAAAATTTTATTGACAAAATGGTCTTTCAGATTTTTTTTAACGCGTTTCGAACATCTTCCTAGGGGGAGATTAAATAATGCACAATCACTGAAAATCTGAATTGTTTCGTCATACTCACAGAAATTAACTGCAGAGTATACCCCTTTTCTCTGATCCATAGAACAATTGTAACAAAATGTGTTTAAAAATAAGAAGAAGAAAGGGAGAGGAAATCAGTACGAACACATTACAGGAATTTCAGATGGAGCCGGCCCTGCTCTTAGGCAGGCCGGAGAAAGGATGCCACCTCGGGCAGCTGATTTCAAGGTACTGCTAAAGGACAGCAAATGTTCAATTGTAAAGCATTGCTGGGTATTTTTTTTACCCTCATTCATACATTAGATTCCAGAAATTAGAAGGTTCAGCTGATTGATCCTCAGTGGAGAATTACTTTTCAGTTGACATGCACAGGGTTGCAATGCTAATCAAAAAGAGACTAATTACATCCCTGTGCAGGAAACCTATAAATTCATATATACATACACACACACACACACACACACACACACACACACACACACATATATATATATATATATATATATAAGTTCTCATACAAAGTGTATTGAGATAAATTGATGATGTTTTGGTTTTTCTGATAAAGGCAAAACAGAATCAAATATAGTTATGGTTTTAAAGCTTCTGTTGTGTGTGTGGCGGCCGGACGGTATGCCCAACATAAAATATACCAGCATTTCCCTGCATGGTGACTCCCAGACATTTTGGACTTCAGCTCCCATCATCCCTGACCACAGGCCCAACCAGCTGGTGCTGATGGGAGTTACAGTCTTCTCTTCAGCACTCTATTCACCAGCCCTTGTTCTTGAACCCATGTGCCCAGTTCCTTCACACTCCTATTTCCCCTTGACCCTGTGATATGTCTCTCTGACCTTTGGCACAGGAATATTTCTACAGATTCCCCTCCCGTTATTTCCTCTTTGCCTCAGCTCCTTGTCCTCCCTGCCCCTCCTTCCAATTCACTTCTTCCTCCTCCAGGCATCCATCCCTCAAAATCCTAATTTCCAGACTTACTCAGCATCTTTTCTCTGGCCACTCTGTCGCATATCTCTTCCCAAGGTTCTTTCCTTAGCCTTTGGCTAGCCTCAGGAAGTTGGTCTTGTCAGTAGGGACCTTGCCAAACATATTTTTCCTTCTCCCACAGAAACGGGGCTCCTAGAGCTTTGTTCTTTGAGCAGCTGGAGTGTTTGTGGATATTCAGTGCCAGCGCTTGGGCTCAGTTAGTCAGTGTCTGGAGACTTCACTGCTGCAAGTCCAGAATGATATAGAAGCGACCTGTTAAAACCTCGCTGCTAGCCAGGGCTCGATGCAACACATACGCAGTCTGCCATGAAATGATCTGTGTGGCTTAGGATTGTGTCATGGGAGAATGTCCAAAATCTGATTACAGGGAAACCTCAGCATTTCGGAGGGCTTTCGAACAAAACATCCTGTCCGAGGTAATTTTAATCAACAAGACGAAAGCCTCCATTTCAAACCATCGATTTTAGTCAGCATGCCAGCTCCCATTTCTTTCTTCTTTTTACAACGGAGAGGGACATTTTTATGGATTGACACTTATTATTGATTGGCACAGCCATTAACCATGTTGTTCTGCAGTTTTAAAAGGCTTCTACACAAGACAATCTCCTGTCTTACATTGGAGAGAACGTAAATAAATATATGATTTCTTTCCATGAGGAAACGTATTCAGGATGCAATATTTGGTGGTGTCTTCGTTTTCTTCCCTTGTACACAAAATGTAGGGTTTAACTCACACTTTAAAGGTAAACATGAAGTGGCTTGTGGATTCACATAGGCTAGTATGAAAGGCTTGAGCTGTGGAGCTGGCAGAGCCTGGCTTTAGATTTTCTCTCAGACAACACCAGGAGGCTTAGTTTCCAGAGCCAGGTTCAGTGTCATATGCTCAAACCATCTTGCCCCGGTGAGCAACCTGGACGCTGAATTCTGCACCTGTCGGCATTTCCGAACCAACTTCAGAGGCAGCCCTACGTATAACAAATTGCAGTAATCTAACCTCGAGGTTACCAGAGCATAGACAACAGTAGTTAGGCTGTCCCTGTCCAGATAGGGGCGTAGCTGAGCCACCAGCTGAAGCTGATGGAAGGCACTCTGGGCCACTGAGGCCACCTGAGCCTCAAGCGACAGCAGAGGATCCAGGAGTACCCCAAGCTACGAACCTGCTCCTTCAGAGGAAGTGTAACCCCATCGAGAGCAGATGATCTCCCAGCCATCCGGTCTAGGCAACCACCCACTAACAGTGCCTGAGTCTTATCTGGATTGAGCTTCAGTTTATTGGCTGCAATCCAGTCCATTATCGAGGCAAAGCAATGGTCCACCACATCTGCTGCCTCGCCTGCAGATGTAAAGGAGAAGTAGAGATGTGTGTCATCAGCATATTGCTGACAACATACTCCAAAATTACCCCGTTCAGTGGCTTCATGCAGATGTTACACAGCATAGGGGATAAAATTGAACTTTGAGGAACCCCACATTGAAGGCTCCACAGGGCCAACAACCCCCCCCCCCCAGCATTAACCTCTGGAAATGTCCACCCAGGTAGGACCGGAACCACCGCAAAGTGGTGCCACAAACACCCCTAACTCGGACAGCCGCTCCAGAAGGATACCATGGTTGACGGTATCAAAAGCTGTTGAGAGGTTGAGGAGAATTAACAGGGGCACATTTCCCCAGCTCTCTCCTAACAGAGGTCATCATACATGGAAACCAAAGCAGTTTCTGCACCAAAACTGCACCGAAACCCCAGTGGAGATGGATCCAGAAAATCTGTTTCCTCCAAGAGCACCTGGATCTGGTCTGTGAGCTTTTAGCATCACAACAACCCTGTGAGATCAGTTGGACTATGCTGAGAAATAACGGCTGGCCCAAGGTCTCTTCCTGGGCTTTGGGGCTGTTGGGTGGGGAATTATTATTAATAATAATTTTAAAGCTAGGTCCCTCTTGCTCTAGGTCAGGGGTCAGCAAACTTTTCCAGCAGGGGGCCGGTCCACTGTCCCTCAGACCTTGAGGGGGGCTGGACTATATTTTGGGGAAAAAATAATGAATGAATTCCTATGCCCCACAAATAACCCAGAGATGCATTTTAAATAAAAGGACACATTCTACTCATGTAAAAACACGCTGATTACCGGACCATCCGCAGGCTGGATTTAGAAGGTGATTTGGCCGGATCCGGCCGTCGGGCCTTAGTTTGCCTACCCATGTTCTAGGTCTTATGGTATTTGGAACCTAACAATTGGGCTGGGGTCTAAAACTAATCCCTGCTATATGGTTGACCTCAGCTTTTAAAAATCTAGATTGTTCCAAATTGCATATAGTCCATTCTGTCTTCTCAGGCATGCTTGAGTGTGGTGGTGTATCAGCAGCTTACTTTTATTTGTTTTTAAGGAAAATGCATTTTTATTTTAACATTTTGAATTTTTATCAATACTTCTCAAAAACTATATAAACATGTATACCCAATACAAAGTATTTTTTTCTAATACACCAGAATAAAAGAAATGTTTTAAAAATCTAACTCAAAAGGAAACAGGAGCAAAGAGAAAGAAGGGGGGGAGAGAAAAAGGGAAACTGTATTAAAAAAAAGTTAAAGCATTGCTTGTATTTCTGTAATGTTTTGCACACTGGAATTTCTCAAGCAGACATGTATTTACCCTTCATTAGAGGAATGCCTTGCAGTGCCCACTTTTAAACACCAGGTGGCATCCACTTCTTTAATCTAGTTATGGCTTGATGCTATGGTCTAACCGCTGAGCTTCTTGAACTTGCTGATCGTAAGGTCAGCAGTTCGAATCCCCACGTCGGGGTGAGCGCCTGTTGCTCTGTCCCAGTTCCTACCAACCTAGCAGTTCGAAATCACACCAGCGCAAGTAGATAAATAGATACCATTGCGGCGGGAAGGTAAATAGCGTTTCCGTGCGCTCTGGCACTTGTCATGATGTCCCGTTGCACCAGAAGCTGTTTGAGGAATCTATGGCCCCTGTAACCAATTCCACAGACTGGAGCAGTTGCTTGGGCATATGTATGAGGTGATGCGGTCTCACAGGTAAACCATATGAAAAGCAAGTGCTCAGGTGTCGCGCCAGAAGCAGGCTCCGCGCAGCAACACATTACATACAAAATAGAAAACACAGAAGGAACATCAATGTATGTAATACATTAACAAACAAAATCCTTCTTGCCTCCTTAGGAGAGAAACTCTGGGCAAACCTATTGCCCTGTGTGGGTTTATAATTGGCAGGATTGCCTGCAGCTCAGGTAAAATTGCTTTTGCAGAGAAGATCTGGTTCATAGGTTCACAGATGGCCATGCTATTTGCGATCAGGGCTGGCTCAAGAGATTTTGGCTGCGTACACATCGCATGTTTAAAGCACATCTCCACCCGCAGCGAATCCTGGGAATTGTAGTTCACCCTTCACAGAGCTACAATTCCCAGGATTCTGTGGAGTGGGGAGTGCTTTAAATGTATGTTCTGCACACAACCTTTGCTGCCTGTAGGTGGGCACGATGGCAGCTTTGTCCACACACCGTGCATTTAAAGCAGATTTGGAGCCAGGGACGTAGATAGCTGCTCTGGCACCCGGAGCGGCTGGGGTGGGGTGAGCCACCCATGGAATCCGCCTGGTGGATGCAAGCCCCACGCTGCCGTTTTGGGCAGCCATTTTGTCTCCTCCCTCAAGGATGACAGCCGGGGCAGACTGCACCCCTGCAACCCCCTTCTACGCCCCTGTTTGAAGCACAGGACTTTGATCCCGAAAGCTGTAGTGCATGCTGGAAAGAGTTGCCCTGTGTTAGAGAGACTAATTTACAGTTTCCAGTTTCAGGGGGGGACAACGACAATGTGCTTCAAACATGGGGCCTCAGTCCTGTATACCTGAAGGAGCATTTCCACTCCCACTGTTCAGCCTGGACACTGAGATCCAGCTCCAAGGGCCTTCTGGCGGTTCCCTCATTGCGAGAAGTGAGGTTACAGGGAACCAGGCAGAGGGCCTTCTCGGTAGTGGCGCCTGCCCTGTGGAACGCCCTCCCTTCAGATGTGAAGGAAATAAACAGCTATCTTTAAAAGACATCTGAAGGCAGCCCTGTTTAAGGAAGTTTTTAATATTTAATATTGTATTGTTTTTAACACTCAATTGGGAGTCACCCAGAGTGGCTGGGGAAACTCAGCAAGATTGGCGGGGTATAAATTTTTTATTATTATTATTATTATTATTATTATTATTATTATTATTGGTGTGTCCTTTTCCGCTGCTTGAGGTGAAATGGGGTGTGTGGCCCTGCCACTACCGCTGCTGCCACCACACCTGCCGCCACTTTCCTTTCCTGCTCCTACCACCGCTGGGTGTCAAGCAGCACCAATTTCAGGCAAGCTCACACCAATTTTGGCTGAGATTTCGCGGCAAGATCTCGTGCGATTTTGCCTGAAATCGACGCTGGTGATGGTGGCGCCTCTCCACCAGCAGAGGAGGTGATGGGGCAGGCAGTGAGGGTGTTACCGGTTAGCTTCTGCCACCTGAGGCAGCGTCCTTACCCGGCCTAATGACTGGGCCGGTGCTGCTTTTAAATGCACTTTTACTGTATGGTGCTTATATAGGTAATGCCTTTCCCTGACCCTGGTCTGTGTACTAAATCGTGCCAGATTGTCAATTGAATTTTAATTTTGACGAAAAATTGTACCCAGGAGCCAGTAGGCCACATGGAGGCAAACACGGCCTTATCCTCTCTGTGCCTACTCAGCGGGTGCTGACTCATTCTGCCTCATGATATGGCCAGCCTTTCCTGGCATACATTTTCCATCATGTTAATATGTGTGCAGACTGATGCAAACATCATTGTTCAAACCTTCTTCTTTTTAAAATGAGATTTTTATCAGTTTCCCCCAATAATACAGCAAAATAGCGGCTGCAGAAAAATACAAATCGAACTAGTAGAATATGGAGTCATCTCATAAAAGTGATTCTTAGCCCTTAGCACATGGGTAGGCAACCTAAGGCCCGGGGGCCGGATGCGGCCCAATCACCTTCTAAATCCGGCCCACAGACGGTCCAGGAATCAGCATGTTTTTACATGAGTAGAATGTGTCCTTTTATTTAAAATGCATCTCTGGGTTATTTGTGGGGCCTGCCTGGTGTTTTTACATGAGTAGAACGTGTGCTTTTATTTAAAATGCATCTCTGTGAATTTGTTCGTTTTCCTCCTTCAAAATATAGTCCGGCCCCCCACAAGGTCTGAGGGACAGTAGACCGCCCCCCTGCTGAAAAAGTTTTCTGACTTCTGCCTTAACACATCCACAGATGGATGGCAGAATCCGGGACCAGGGAGATGAGTCGGTGGAAGAAGATTGGAAAAAGTTTAAAGATTATTTATAAAAATATTGTAAAATTAATGTGTGTTAGAAAAATGTTGGAAAGGAGTTATATGGCTTTAGTAGAAATGTTATAAGGAATTAAGTACAAATAGATTATTAGAGTATTAAAGGGAAAATAAGGTTAAAATATATTAAGACAATTATATATTAAAGGGAAAAATAAGGTTAGAATATGTTAAGATAAATTACAGGACAGAAAACAGAGGAAGATAGAAAGGAATTGCTGAAACAGTTCATTAAAGTGAAATACAAAAAGGGAGGTGTGAGGAGGTTGTTGAAACAAGTAAATGAAAGTTAAGATACTGAACTTATTAGATGTGTTTTAAATTGTGTTTGTTTGGTTTTGTTAATTTAATGTTTTGGGGTTGGTGTTGTGTGGTGTTTTTGTATTGTATTGTATTGTTTTGTTTAATTCTTTTTCTTTCTTTTGTAGTCTTTAAAATGTTAATAAATATTATTTTAAAAAACCAAACACATCCACAGAGGAAAGCAGCTCTTGCCTGAGACCTTTCAATTCATTTCTCAGCCTCTCATCCTGTGAGACAGACGTTCCTCTGGCTCTCGCCCATCAACCACCTTCAAAAGTACAGTGGTACCTCAGGTTAAGTACTTAATTCGTTCCGGAGGTCCGTTCTTAACCTGAAACTGTTCTTAACCTGAAGCACCACTTTAGCTAATGAGGCCTCCTGCTGCTGCCGTGCCGCCGGAGCACGATTTCTGTTCTCATCCTGAAGCAAAGTTCTTAACCCGAGGTACTATTTCTGGGTTAGCGGAGTCTGTAACCTGAAGCGTATGTAACCTGAGGTACCACTGTATATAATCTCTGGACTTTAAGAAAGGCCCTGAACGTAGGACGCTAAAGAAAGAAGGTGGAAGGAAAGGGACAACAAGAACAGAGAAAAGAGACAGACAAAAAAGACAAAAGAAAAATAAACATTAGAGAAAGATACAAAAAGAAAACTTCAAATTTTCCATCTGCCGGTTACATTAAAAAAAAAAGGATTATTTAAAACATGCTGACATCCATCATCTCCACTTTCTGCTGAACCAAGGCTTTTTTCCCCAGCTGGAACTCCCCAGAACTCAGTTCTGGCACCCATCAGGTGGGCACCATGGCCATTCTAAGAGAATGAGGGAAATTTCATGGGATGCCAACTTGAATAAAATATTGCGGGGGAAGGGGGCAGATAAGCCCCGTTCAGCATAATCAATCACATGACACGGTCAGACAGACCATTTGAATGGCAATGCCCATTAATTTTTTTATCGCCCACGAAAATTCTGAGGTTGGTTCCCTAATTGTTGTTATTACTGATAAACACTGGCCGTGGGTTTCCCCCCCTCTTGTGACTTTGTCATTCAAATGTTCTGATGGCTATAGGAATTTCAGGATCGATCTCAAAAGGCCGCTTTCTTTTCAGTGCTATTTTCATAATGCAAATACAACCAAAAGAAAGGAGCAGCATCAGCTCACATTAGCAATTTTAAAAACCCATCAGTCCTGACTTATATATATTAATAGAAGCAGTTCATTTGTCCAAATCAGGGCCAGCCCAAGACATTTTGGCACCTGCAATGAACCGCAAAATGGCATCCCTGCTCCCCCCCCCCCCACCAGGGAAGAAGAGGTGAGGGGAAATCTTCGTCAGGAGGAAGTGGGGAATAAAATTTTGCATTGGGATCCAGCGGTGCAATGTGGTGGGGGCACAGGAGCAGCACAAAATTATTAGGGGCACAAAATTTCCAAAGAAAATAAATAGCACACTCTCCTCCTCAGTCAGGGCAAATCCCACCCACTCGGCTCCCACAACTGTGCTCCCATGCTCTCATTCCCCTCCCAAAGCTTTCACTTATTCCATTGGGTGAAAGGCAAATATTTTGTTGGGCTGTTTATATCATTTGTTTTTATTTTATATTCCGCCAGTGGCTGTGATCTGCATTGAACTGAAGGTGGAAAGGGGGAAATGGTTGGCAGGGGCCCATCAAGGAGATGGGCGGGGTGTGGTTGCCATGCAGGTGCCGTCACAGGTTAGGGAGCGCAATAGTTGTCTTGCCCCGGGCCCTGGCAACTCACGCTATGCCACTGTTGGGATCTGCTGCCCCTGTGGATCCTGCCGCCTGAGGTGACCACCTTACCTTGTCTCGTAGCTGGGCCGGCCCTGATCCAAACAGATATCCGAATGAGACTTATAAAAGGCATATGTTAAAATGTTGATATAATGCTGATTATGCCTTTTGAGGGGACATTTATGACGGGGCTTGTCCTGTGATGCTTTCTTTCTGGTTAGAAATTGTTGGTCATGTTAACTTTGGGGCAAATCCTTGATATTTGCAGATGTTCAGACACTTTAAAATGCCATTCTTGTGATGTGTGTACGTGGGTGTGTGCGGGTGCTTTGGTGTTTTTGCTGCAAGAGAGGAACACAACTACCCCTCTCTGGGAAATATTATTATGAATGCTAATTAATACCCCGCCTTTCTCCCAGAACCGATCTGAATCACATCTCTCCACCCCTGACTCAGAGTGGCTAGGAGCTCAGTCTGCCCTTCCGCACATTCCTGGGCCATTTCTCTGCTGGGCGGAGGCCTGCAGGCTCCTCTGGGTGCGCCGACGGAACTCCTTGCCACTGCTTGCCAAGGGTGCAAGGGATTGGGCGGGGGAGGGCGCCGATACAGCTCCTTGCCAAAGGTGCAAGGGAGCCTAGGTACACCTGTGGCACTAGTGCGGAGAAGGAGAAGCGCTTATTGTATTTAATAATTCCTCAGAGGCGTGGGAGGGGAGACGACCCCAGAAGGAAACCGCAACTCTCTTTGAAGGAGCCGACGCAATCCTCACGGCGAACACGCGGGGGCAACCTCGAGTCGAAGTGCGCGCCCTCTTTTTCCTGCGCTTCCATCGCGGGGTTTCCATCTCGTGCAACCAAACGGGGCGGAACGAAAGTGGTTGTGCTGCGAGAACCGAGGCAGCAGGATCCCCCTTCCCTCGCCCCACACAAAGGGAGGAGTTGCGGGAGGATGGGGGTGGGCGGGGGAGAGAAAGGGGGAGTGCTAACGGTCCTAATTCGGAGTCTTCTGGTTTGGGGGGCGATGATGAGCACCCCGACACGTGGAGATCATGGGTGCGGGCGCCAGACGTACTGGTGGATCCGGGGGGGGGGGTGGGCGGCGGTCCAGGGCCGAGATCGCTTGGGAGCTGCTGCGAAGAGGGCAGATCTATTGAACTATCAGTCGGAGTCAGCATTTATGCTACTTTTAGCTGAATCACAGGATTTGAACGTCCCTATGCAGAGCTCCTGACTCGGGAGGGGAAAGAGGGAAGGACAAAGAGGGCTAGAAACTTGGGCTGTAGACCTGGATAAAGTCCCCAGGTAAGGAAAGCTGCAACCTCCCCCTCATGTAATATTTTTGCACCAGGCTGCAGGTGGATTCCTTATTAATTCCTAAGGGTTTAGGGGGTGTCCCCCCCCCCAAAAAAAAATTCTAACAATATTCACAAGTCACACCACCCAAGAACCCCAGAGGTTAAGTGATGGAGATGCTGGGGAGTGGGGGGGGGGGGCAATGCGTTCCCCCTCCCTTCCCGGCAAACCACACCCCAGCGTGTGATCTCCGTCCCCCCCCCCCCATGCCAATTAATACATGGTTTAAAATTGCAGAGGATGTAATGGTATATCTTACAATGTAGCAGCAGGAGGTGGGGGCGGGCGGGAGGTCGGAGCTGTGTGCCCCCCCGCCCCACGCCTCTTCCCCATATACCAGCTGCCTGTCTGTCTGCGTCTTCCTCCCTCCCTCCCTCCCCCCCCCCCCCCCAGGTCTTGGCATGAGATGGAAAAAGCGAGGCGTCCGATATGAGGCTTATGTAACCGGAGCCTCCTCTCTGGACAAGACGGGACACGTGCGGGAACGGATGAGACAGCTGTCCGGGAGGGGGGAGAGAGAGGCGTAGGGAAGGACAGAGAAAAGACGGCGGGGAGGAAGGTGAAAGGGCGTCTCGGTCTAAGAGCCCAGGCTCCTCCGCGAGAGAGAGAAAAAAAAATTCTGTGTGCTCTAACCACTAGGCATCACTCCCCTTCTGCACGTTGAGCCCTGGGAGTTATGAGCTTCCCCACTGGAAAGGGAAAGGGGGTTTATCTCCATCTAATGGTGTCCTTACAGGAGGAGGGAGAGTCGGCACTAAGAATTAGACTTCCATTTGCATCGTCTCCCCATCGCTTAGATGAGTTTGGCAACTCTTTCAGCCAGGCTCTGCAGCTGTGCCTTCAACAGTCATCTGTCAGGAAAGCTTTAGTTGAAATTTCTGCATTGCAGGGGGTTGGACTAGATGACCCTCGGGAGCATAGTTGTCAACGTTTCCCCTTTTTTTAAGGGAAATTCCCTTATTCCGAATAGGATTCCTCGCAAGAAAAGGGAAAAGTTGGCAGCTGTGCTCGGGAGTTCCCTTTCCGCTCTATGATTCTATATCAGGGGTCAGAAAGCTTTTTCAGCAGGGGGCCGGTCCACTGTCCCTCAGACCTTGTGGGGGGCCAGACTATATTTTTTTGGGGGGGGGGGAAGAACGAATTCCTATGCCCCACAAATAACCCAGAGATGCATTTTAAATAAAAGCATACGTTCTACTCACGTAAAAACACGCTGATTCCCGGACCGTCCGCAGGCCGGATTTCGAAGGCGATTGGGCTGGATCCGGCCCGCGGGCCTTAGTTTGCCTACCCATGTTCAATATCATCAGGAGATGCTTGACCTCTCCTGTGCTGGGGGGGGGGGGGAATGAGCTCCCCCAGATGATTTCTATATCATCAAGGACACAAGGGCATGTCTGGTTTTTCCTCTTTGGGTCAACTTTTATTTCATTTTATTTCATAAAATGTATACCCTACTTGATTTTACAAAATAAGAATTTTAAATCCAAAACACACATACACACCTCAACGCAGATTATTAAAAAAAAAAAAAGCAATAAAGCAATAAAGCAATAAATAAGAAAAATTAAAATAATAATTTAAAACTTTCAGTTACAGATAGGTAGCCGTGTTGGTCTGCCATAGTCAAAACAAAATAATAAAATTCCTTCCAGTAGCACCTTAAAGACCAACTAAGTTAGTTCTTGGTATGAGCTTTCGTGTGCATGCAAGCTGTGTATCTGAAGAAGTGTGCATGCACACGAAAGCTCATACCAAGAACTAACTTAGTTGGTCTTTAAGGTGCTACTGGAAGGAATTTTTTTATTTTGTTAAAACTTTCAGAATGTTAGAATATCAATAAACTAATAGCACTTGGCAATCTTAGACCCCAGGGTCGATATTTTCTTCCTGATATGCCCAATATGGCAAATATGTTTGCTTAACTGTTTATGGAGCAAGAAGTATTAGTATCCACTTTTTACTTAAAAAAACAAACAGCAAGAAATGGTTGGTAAAATGAAGGTGAGCACAATGGGGGGGGGTGTCATGGTGAAAGGGGTTTTTGCAGGAACTCTTTGGATTAAGGGCAGAAACATACTTAGAGTCCAAGGTACGTGTGAGAGGGCTCTTAGTAGACCACAAGCTTGACATGAGTCCACAATGTGACGCAGCAGCAAAAAGAGCTAATGCTATTCTAGGCCACATCAAAAGAAGTCTACTTCAAAGGAAGTAATAGTACCACTCTATTCCGCCTTGATCAGACCACACCTGGAATACCATGTCCATTTCTGGGCATCACAATTTAAGAAGCGTATTGACAAGCTGGAACAAGTGCAGAGGAGGGAGACCAAGATGATCAAAGCCTTGGGAGGAATAGTTGAGGGAAGTGGATCTTTCGTTTTTCCTTTCTCCTTCTGTGATGGAACTCCTATTTGGGGACTTCTCTGGCTTTTTTCTGGCCCATGTAGGACCAGTCTGGATAGTTGGCTTTGGTGAAGATTGGACGTTTTCATCCCCAAAAGGTTTTGATTTGAGTTTCTGCTGAAATGAGGCTGTATTTTAATGTTGTATTTTAATCTTTTTGTTGTTGTTGTATTTTAATCAATTGTTTTTATACCTGGTGTTAGCTGCCCTGAGCCCAGTCTTGGCTGGGGAGGGCAGGGTATATAATAAAAATAATAATAATAATAATAATAATAATAATAATAATAATTATCCTGGATAAGAGAAGACTGAGAAAAGATATCATCAAATGTTTCGAGGCCTGCCACACGGAGGATGGAGGAAGCTTGCTTTCTCCTGTTCTGGAGGGTAGGACCCGAACCCATGACTTCAAGGTACAAGAATTCAGAGCTGTTTGTCAGGGGCAAGGACTCCCTCGGAAGGTGTGTGGTTCTCCTTCCTTGGGGGTTTTTCAGCAGAGGTTGGATGGCCATCTGTCATGGATGCTTTAGTTGAGATTTCTACATTGCAAGGGGTTGGACTAGGTGACCCTTGGGGTTCCCCTTCCAACTCTATGATTCTAAGAGGTGGGGGTGATAACCCAAGTCCTATGAGAAAGCTGGATATGAGGTTGCATGTATGGATTTTGTGCATTAAATTTGAGTGTGTGAGTGTGTGTGTGTGTGTGTGTGTGTGTTGTTGCTATGGCGCCTCTGTCTCCCTCCAGAAATAGCCAAATGCCCGAGCCACCTGTCCCCTTCTCCACCCACTCAGCTCCTCCCCCTCCTCCCCCTCCCCTCCTACCGGAAGAGGGGCTTCCCTCCCCTCCCCCCCATGCTCCGTTGCTAGGGAGAGATGAATTAACACCCTCAAGCTACTGATGCAGCCAGTCTCTGGGATCTTCCCCTCCCTCCCTCCTCCGTCAGCCTCCCTTCTATCTAGGGCAGAAGAAAATGGGGTGGGAGATGGCGGGGGTGGCGGGTGGAATTGCGTATGTTCCCATTCACTCCCCTCTCCGTCCCACATCACATGCTCCAAAAAACAGACAAGCCCAGGCGTCCTCAGGCTGGGGAAACAAAAAAGAAAAGAAAAGAAAAGAAAATGAAGCTAAGAGTCTGTCTTGATGCTCAGCCTATTCTGGCATTTCCCTTTCCGTGACCTGCCCACTGAGCGAAATTTCCCCCAAAGCCTGATCTGTCACCGGCGCAGTCTGCTGCATATAATAACCCTGGATGCCCTGAAAATCTGCCTGCCAATCAATGGTCGCTATGGAAACCAGATATAGTGCAAATGACCTTCAGCTGTCGATGGCTACACAGCGATGGGATTAGTTGGGGGAACCCCAGTTGAAGGCATCGTTTCAACCTCAAAGTATGGGGCCATTTAATGCAGGCGAGCTTCACTGGACTGGAGCAGTTAAAGAGTGGGTTCTGTCTGCCTTCTTTCTTTTTTTTCAAATTTTCAAATTGATTTTCCAATTTTATATCAAACAAAAAAAACATCAAAAACCAACCAACCAACCAACCAAACATTTATTCTAACTATAATAATTCCTTTTTCTTTTAAACATTGTTAAATAACTCAAATCCCCCTAGCTGAGTTTCCATATAGTCCATTGTAGCAGTTTTCCAAAACTACTTTCACATAAGATTTACTTGGTCAAATTACATCTTTCTTTCTTTTCATTTTAATTTCAGCATAGTATTTTACAACATCACATTTTTAAATCCTAGGCCTATTTGGTACTCGCAAGTAATTCTATTTATGTTATCTTGACTTATTTAGTTAAATAATCTTTGAATTTCTTCCAATCCTCTTGGTGCTCCTCCTCCCTCTGGCCACAGACTCTTCTGGTCAGGTTGGCTAGCTCCCCAAAATCCATCATCTACATCTGCCATTCCTCCACTGTTGGTACTTCTCCACTGTTGGTACTTTGGCTAGCTCCCCAAAATCCATCATCTACATCTGCCATTCCTCCACTGTTGGTACTTCTTGTAGTTTCCAATTTTTGGCCAACAAAATTCTAGCTGCAGTTGTGGCATTCAAAAACAATCTAACATCTTTCTTGGGCAATTCCAAACCTATTATTCCAAGTAGAAAGGCTTCTGGTTTCTTAATAAATGTATATTTTAACATTTTTTTTCAATTCATTATAAATCTTGGGTTCTGTCTGTCTTCTGACCCTCCTTTTGACACCTGTGTCTTTGGAAAGACCAGAGACAGATAATCACTTTTAAGAGCATTGAGGCAGGGAGGTACAGCTTCCCATGTCGCTGGGTACCACACCAGACCATTGCCCTGCCTTTATCTCTGCATCACCTGCTTTGATCTAAGCAGAGGTCTCCCACATCACCTGCTCCCCCACCCTTTTAACTGGAGGTGCCAGAAATTGAACCTGTGGCCACCTGGCCTATGGCTCTGTCCCTGCTGTGCAAATGTCCATCTTTTGTCTCCTTGTCTCTTCTGGCGAAACAGGTCTGGCAGGTTTCAAGGCAATACTTGAGCCTGCCCAACCCGTTTAACTGGAGGCAACAGTGGGATAAATATTGGCACGGTGGCCTATGACCCCTCTTTCATATCTCTGAGTTGAGGGGGGCTTTATTGAACTCTCTGGAGGGGGGGAACCCTATTGTCCCTAACCTTAAAAAGCAGAATTCTTGTTTGTGATGATGGTATCACAGTTATTCCAGATTAAGGAATCCAGAAAAAAGGTGTAGTAGCATCAGTACTCTTGACAGCGTCTTACACCCAAACAAAGCATTGCGCAGGGTACCAGTTTAGGAGATCTCAAAGGCAGCCATCTCCTGGTTATTTCAGTGTGTCATTTGGGCTTGATCATTTGGGGTGAACAATCCCAGCTCCCTATTCATTTCTACATATACCAGGATTTGATTGGCGTGGGCCGAGGGTGCTTGGCATTCCTGGACCTGAATGAAGTGGTACCAGCCAGACAGCTGGGGTCAGCAACCTTTTTCAGCCGTGGGCCGGTCCACCATCCCTCAGACCATTTGGTGGGCCGGACTATATTTTGGAGGAAAAAAATATGAACGAATTCCTATGCCCCACAAATAACCCAGAGATGCATTTTAAATAAAAGGACACATTCTACTCATGTAAAAACATGCTGATTCCCAGATCAGCTGTGGGCCAGATTAAGAAGGCGATTGGGCCGCATCCGGCCCATGGGCCTTAGGTTGCCTACCCCTGAGCCAGAGCATCTCACAGAGGACACTCTCCTGTAAGTGTGAGTGTGTGATTTGTGGTGTCCCAAAGCTGCATTTGGGGTGTGCCCAACACCACCTTATTTCTAAGTGCCTTCTGTGGTCACCATGTATTGTAAAATGCATTGCTCAAAACTGCTGTTTTGCCTGGAGAGAGACTGGCAGTCTTAAAGTGGACAGTCCCTTGATCATGGAGTTTTTGGTTTTATTCCTTTTCTATCGCTTTCTCTTTCTTTAGCTTTCTCCTTTCCTTGTCTTTTCTTCCTCTGGACTTTGTTCTCTTTTAGACTAAGCAGTATATTACCGTATAAAACAATAACTTTGTAATGGGTATGCATTTTCATATAACTTTGAATAAGTATCAATAAATACATATTATTATTTTTTCTAAAAAAAATGAGTGTTTAGTGCTATCATTAAGCCAACTGGGCAGCTGTTTAGAGTCCACACCTCAGAGGGGCTCAGCACTGACCTTTGAGAGACACAGTTTTATACAGATTCGTTTTTGTTGTATCTTATAAATTCCTGATAATATTTTGCTTGTATCTTATACTTTGAAGACCGTCATTGTTTTTGAAGTAATTCATACATGTAGGGTAGGTTGGAGGTTACGTAATGGGTCTGTTTAGGTCTGGAAGCAACGAGTTTGTTCAGTTTAGTTCAGCGGATCTAAAATTATTTATCTGCATTGACTCAGCATTGGCAAATTCTAACCAGCCATTTATCAAACTTAGCCATATCTGTTAAGCCATTGAAGTGAAACAAGATGGGAGAATTCGATCAATGCTTTTAAACCACTGAGATACAGCATATCACCTTGGTAGCATATGTGATGCTTTAATATATGTCTTTGATGACACAAGCCTAAAAGGTTTATCTGGAAACACTTCCCAAATTGAAACCAAGGCCCTTGCACATGCAATTTGTAAACTGAAGTTTGTGGCATCCCTTGTTACATGCTAGTCCATTTTGCAAGCAAGCTACTACAAAATATGGAAAGTGATTTAAATTCAGCTACAAGCCAACTGCAGGTATGATGAGGGTTTTCAACAAGTTTTGACAGATTAGCTACTAAAAGAACTGGTGACAAAATTTGCACAGGAAAAAGCATGCAAAGTGATATGTTGATGTGCCTGAAATTGAAACATTTAAGAGACTTAAATTTTAACACCACAATTCACAAGATTACTCCAAATGATTTGCGCGCTAAAATGTTTTCTTTTGCGCTTGAGAAAGATAATCAAAGATGGCTGCATTACTTATCCTTGCAATTTAAAACAACTAGCCGTTTCAAAGTTCTGTGCTGTTCATTTTTTTTCCTACAAGAAAACTGAAGTTAGAAATTTTGTGGGGAGGGTAGCTCAGTCGGTTAGAGCGTGGTGCTGATAACACCAAGGTTGCAGGTGCATATTCCTGCATGGCAGGGGGGTTGGCCCAGATGACCCTCAGGGTCCCTTTGAACTCTGCGATTCTATGATTCTAAGTAGTTAGCCTTGCCTGGCACACAAAATAGACTGGCACCAGCACTAGGCAGCCCGCATATCAGCTTCTGTTCCCTGATTGCCAGTGCCATTCAGCTGTGTTTTGAACTTTCAGATCAGGGACTGGGAACCAGGAGCCATGCCAAATCAAATCATTGGCCCATCATCTACCACAGCTGGTCTACACCCAGGAATGGCTCTCCGGGGCTTCAGACAGGCATAGTTTCCACCCCTACCTGGAGATGCTGGAGGAACTGGACATGGGAACTTGGTCAGTGGAACTCCCTCCTGCAGGAGGCGGACACCAGATTGGATGGCTTTAAAAGAGGATTAGACAAATTCTTCGAGGATAAGCCTGTTCGTGGCTACTAGATGTGATGGCTCTTCTCTGCCTCCACAGTCATATACAGTGATGCTTCTGAATGCCAGTTGCTAGAAACTACAGGAGGGGACGCAGGTGGCGCTGTGGGTTAAACCACAGAGCCTAGGGCTTGCTGATCAGAAGGTCGGCGGTTTTAATCCCCGTGACAGGGCGAGCTCCCATTGCTCCGTCCCTGCTCCTGCCAACCTAGCAGTTCGAAAGCATGAAGTCCAAGTAGATAAATAGGTACTGCTCCAGTGGAAAGGTAAACAGCTATTCCGTGCACTGCTCTGGTTCACCAGAAGCAGCTTAGTCATGATGCCCACATGACCCGGAAGCTGTACACCAGCTCCCTCGGTCAATAAAGCCAGATGAGCGCCGCAACCCCAGAGTCGGTCACGACTGGACCTAAGGGTCAGGGGTCCCTTTACCTTTACTAACCTCCAAAAACATACACAGTAATATAGAGATTGTTAACAAAGAGAGTTTTCCAGACATAACCATTGGAGAATGATTGGCACCTTGACCAACCGACAATTCCCAGGACTCCTTGGGGATAAACCATGATATTTGAATTGGTATGAAACCACTGCTAATGTGCAGTGATACCATCTGAACACATGTTTTGTTTTTCCTGAAAGATAAGTGGATCCTCTGGTTTGTGCACCGGCTCCCTCGGCCAATAAAGCGAGATGAGCACTGCAACCCCAGAGTCATCCACGACTGGACCTAATGGTCAGGGGTCCCTTTACCTTCACAGGAGGGGAGAGGACTGCTCTGCTCAGGCCCTGTTTGCTGGTTTGGCCACTGTGAGAGCAGGATTGCTGGAGTAGATGAGCCCTGGGCCTGATCTTATGCAATTACGCTTGCAAAACACATAACCATTTAATGGGATTGGTGACCGCTGGAATCCCTTTAACCACCCCAGAGAGACCGGAGAGTAGTAAAAAAAGAAAAGAAAAAAAGTATCAGTCTCTTTCTCTCCCATGTTCATGGTTGGAAGAGAAATTCTGAGCCATATAAATAATGGCAAGTACAGAACCAGGGAATGATGGCTATTCCAGAATGGTGATTAATTCGGAGGGTTGGGGGCTGGGGAGCCTGTGTGAGATCACAGCTTGCCATCTGTGATTTGGGGATCAGAGAGGCATTTGTGAGACCTCACTCTGTAATTTGAAACAAAAGTCAACCCGTATCCCTTTGTCCTTGTAACCCGTTATACAGATTAGAATTCCCCTTTACATTTTCCCATCCGTATCCAGACTTTAGTATTTATTTTCACTGTCCCAGCATAGACTGGTTGCTCCTTAGTATTTGGGGGGTGGGACCCACACCGCGGTACACAAAGGGTGCAAAAACAGTAGGTTCTCCACCTCACAATTAATTCTCTGTGTCCTTATCAACTGTACATTAATCTGCTTCGTTTTCCCCCCTTAGATATAACTAAGCGTGTGTGTCACAGCTGAATGCAAGTTTTGAAAATAAAAAAACCCTCAACACATTCCTTATAAAGACTCTAATTTCTCCCCACCCCCCTTTTTTAAAGGCCCACCTTCCTTATGCTTCTTAACTACTCCTGATGATGTAAACAAAGGGATGATTAAAGTGTGTGTTAACTCATCAGCACAAGGATCTAGTGAATTTCCCCCAGATGGTGGAGATTTGGGGGAATGCTGTTCCCACTGGCTTTTCAAGAACTGGAAAGCTTGCTCACTTTTCGTGTGTGGTCCTGATAAAGCAGAGGGGGGGGAGCTGCCACCTTCAGAATGTTTGTGAACTTCAATTCCCATCAGTCCCAGCCTATCAAGGCCAAGGGTCAGGGATGTAAAGGTAAAAGGTAAAGGTAAAGGTACCCCTGACCGTTAGGTCCAGACGCGGACGACTCTGGGGTTGCACGCTCATCTCGCTCTATAGGCCAAGGGAGCTGGCGTTTGTCCAGCCCTGTCATAAGAAGGCATTGCCCAGCTGTGGCTTTAGAATTTTTCTTACTGATCTACATGACTAGCTTTTTTTTTATAGACCGCATGTCACCATTGAGGAAAAGAGAAAGATTACTTTGGACTCTACTCAAATGCAGAATAATAGAATTGTAGATTTGGAAGGGACTCCTGAAGGTCATTTAATCCAACCCTAGGCAATGCAGCGATTTCAACTAAAGCATCCATGTAGATAGCCACCCAACCTCTGCTTAAAAACCTCCAGTGAAGGGGACTTTGCTTTCTGACGATTACATACCTCCCCATCTGTTGGTTGTTGTTTAGTCATTCAGTCGTGTCCGACTCTTCGTGACCCCATGGACCAGAGCACGCCAGGCACTCCTGTCTTCCACTGCCTCCCGCAGTTTGGTCAAACTCATGCTTCTAGCTTCGAGAACACTGCCCAACCATCGCGTCCTCTGTCGTCCCCTTCTCCTTGTGCCCTCCATCTTTGCCAATATCAGGGTCTTTTCCAGGGAGTCTTCTCTTCTCATGAGGTGGCCAAAGTATTGGATCCTTCATGGATCACTGCCTTGTCTGTGCAGGGCCACCCAAGATGGACAGGTCATAGTGGAGAGTTCTGACTAAACATGATCCACCTGGAGCAGGAACTGGCAAGCCACTCCAGTATCCCTGCCAGGAAAACTCCATGGACAAAGACAACAGGCATCTGTTGGTAATACTACACAATATGTCTATACTGACTTCATTCATTAATTTGTTCATTCATACATTAAATTTCTATAGCGCCCTTCATCTGAGGATCACACAGCACTTTACAATTTAAAAACACAAAAATACACAACATAGTAACGAACAAAAACAATAACACACACTAACACACACTCGCACACACACACACAGCCACAAATCAGTGGTTCCCAATTAGCTAAGTACTGCGGACCCCCTGTCTTTCAAAGCCAAACCCCTACTTTTGAAAATTTTGATATCTCTATGGTAGTTTTCTTTATCTGAATGGTGCCACGGACCCCCTAGGTGGGTTACGCCACTGCAGAAAAGGCCCGCTCTCATGTCGTCCTCCTGCTGACCTCTCATGGAGGGGATACACGAGGAAGGGCCTCAGGTGATGATTGAAGAGTCTGGGTCGGTTGTTACCTGGGGTATTACCTAAAATCAAGGATATGTCCCTCCTGAGACGTTTCTGAGCACAATTCAAAGTGTTGGTGTTGACCTTTAAAGGAGGAGTGTCTCCATTCCCACTGTTCAGCCCAGACACTGACGTCCAGCGCCGAGGGCCTTCTGGCGGTTCCCTCACTGCGAGAAGCAAAGCTACAGGGAACCAGGCAGAGGGCCTTCTCGGTGGTGGCCCTGTGGAACGCCCTCCCATCAGATGTCATAGAGATAAACAACTACCTGACATTTTGAAGACATCTGAAGGCAGCCCTGTTCAGGGAAGTTTTTAATGTGGGACATTTTAATGTATTTTTAATCTTTGTTGGAAGCTGCCCAGAGTCACTGGGGAAACCCAGCCAGATGGGTGGGGTACAAATAATAAATTATTATTATTATTATTATTATTATTATTATTATTATTATTACTGATACTAATTGATTCCATCTCCCATCAGCTCTTGCATTGGGAGTTGAAGCTCATCCATTCTGTCCTTTGCTGTGGATGGTAGGTGAATTTAGCATCATTCTGTGGTCCATATGGCATTTCCCTCTAAATCACTGCCTTTCCGCACTTTCCCCTCCCTCAGTCAGGATTTTCTCATACCCTCTCCTTTACAGATCCACCCCATGCATTTAAAGCACATTACTTCCCCCAAAGAATCATGGGAGCTGTGGTTTCTCCCTCACTGAGCTCCATTTCTCAGCACCCTTAACAAACCACAGCTCCCAAGATTCTCTTGTGGGAGTCATGTGCTTTAAAGATGTGATATAAGAAAATCTGGATCGAGGTAGGTGAAAAGGCAGTGATTTGGGGGAGAATATCGTAGGGACAGTGGAGAATTAATACAGGTCCAGGAAGCTTGCTGTCCACATTAAATGACATTATGGTTGAGCCCTTGGAGACCCACCACATCTGGAGGGCCACAGCTTCCCCACCCCTGCCTAAAACTAATCTCCAACTTTTCTAATATGAAGACTGCCCTGCTTCTCTTTCCTTCCTAATCAGGACTCACAACCTACATAAGAACCCTCTTCATATATTCAACCATGCTTGAGATATATTGGTGACGATTATGATGATTATGACACATTGTTAAGTTTTGGGGGTTCAAATTTGGGGGTTCAAAATTGCCTACCATGCTCTTCAAATTGGTCATCTCCACAAAATGACCGATCTCTTATTCTCTCCTTAAATCCAGTCTTAAAAAGAGCAGGCGACACCCTTAAGGTGTTCACATGCTTCTCTCAAACACAACAGGCCTGCAAGGTTGGCCACCCTAGTTATTCAATTTATTTAGGGAGCAATCCTATGCTCCCCGGGGAGAGTGGCTGAGAGGCCACAAGAGCCTGTGAGATGGATCACCTAGCATCTTCCTAGCGTCAAAGGACCAGATCTACACCTTGTGTAGAGACAGGTGTGGGCATCTGCTGGGTTATACATTTTGAAAAATGAGAGCGTGTCAGTGCATTTTTCTTTTCTCTCTCCCAAAATGCAATAGATCTCGGAGTAACCTGAGATCTGCAGCAGCATTAAGCAGACACTCGTTCAATCAAGTCTGCAGTCTCCATCTTGCGCATGAGTCTGGATGCATATCTTTTGGCCACACAGCACCAAGCCAATTTTTCATTCCCCCACCCTCCCTGCTCCTTGCTTTGCTTAAGGTGCAGACGGACGTTTCCCCTCCACTTAGGAAGCAGCATGCGTCTGAAAACCAGTCGCTGGGATCATTCACAAGTGAGAAGAGCACTTATGCACTCAAGTCCTGCCTGTGGGTTATTGGCTTCATTCAACCAGCCTAGTCTTATGTTCTTAGGATGAATAGTTCTAGAAAATGCAAAACTGGCTCACTGTTTTGTGACATTTTGGTTGCCCCTAATAAAAGTATTTCTTGACTGTAGATTTTAGACTTCAGCCTCTAGTTTCTTTGTACTTGCAACAATCCCTTACAGGCACTTCTGATCTGTGGGTGGGGGGCTTGTTTCAACCCTCCTCTCCCCAAAACCTTCTAGCCAGGAATGAACCCCAGGCAGAGGCATTAGCCACCCAGGGCTCAGCCTGAGAACCACCTCAAATTGAAAGTAGCAATAGCAATGCCTTTGAGCATGTGCAAAGTGCTTTCCTTGCAACCCTAAACAGATCCAATACATCTAAGGTAGCAGGCAGGCCTCCCTGGCCCACCGGGATCGAGCCTCCAAACCTCTCACGTCAGGAGTGAGTTGCTGCCGTAACGCAGCTGCATTAGCCCAGTCCCACGCTACCTCTCCCAGCTGCTAAGAAATAGGATCACAAAACTATTTATAACAACAAAGAGTTCTGTGGCGCCTTAAAGACTTAGCAAATTTATTATGGCATAAGCTTCCGTGGACTAGAATCCACTTCATCATCAGGTGCACAAACAAGTTTGTGCCATAATAAAATGCGTTAGTCCAGTTAAGGCTCCCCAAGACACTGTGTTGTTGTTTTTTGCTGCAACAGACAAAATTATGGCTGCGTTTCTGGAACCTATTTATAATGCTCCTCACTGATTCCCCTGGGGTATTAGCAAATACAAAGGAAGGCTTCCTTGGCTGAGCCCTGTGTCATCTTCTTGGCAAGGGGAAATTGTTGCAGAAAGTCTCTCCCCACCAGATAGAAATTCTTCCTCCCCCTCCAGTGCTCAGTGGCAGAGCACATGGGTTCCAGTAGATCCCAGTTTCCATCCCTGCTGTTTCCATTGGGTTTGGGCTTTTTTAAGGCTCAGGTAGCAAGCAGTGCAGGTAGAATGCGAGAGATCTCTGCTGGAGACCCAAGAGACACTACTGGCCATCAGAGAAGTTAACCTGTTGAGGGATAAGGCTCTCAGTGACTTCTAGCTGCAATGTCTAGGCTCTGCCTCCACTGTCATGAGTCAGCAACAGTGGCCACAGTGAGAACAGGATGGTGGACTCGATGGGCCAAACATCTGCAGGCCACATGTCCCCCCATCCCAGGGTTAGGGTGTCAGATGAGAACCCAGGAAAGTCAGTTCCAGATTCCCCTCTCAGCCGTGAGCCAGCTGCGTGACTTTGAAATGCCCACTGTCTCTCAGCCCCTCCTTTGTAGGGGATAAAATAGGCAGGGAGGAAAGAGTCAAATGTGTCCCTTGTGAATTTCCTAGAGGACAGAGAAATAAAATAATGGGTGCAGTAGTGAAAGGTGAATAACTGGAGAAAGCTGGGGTGGGAGGTTGACTTATATATAGGCTTGAAAATGGAGCACCGTCCATACTCCAAGGCACACAGGGCTGCTAGTCTTACTCAGAGTTGACCCATCAAAACAAATGAGCATGACTAAATTGGGTCTATTAATTGTAATGCACCCACTCTGAGTAGAACATAGCTGAATACAACCCAAGGTTCACCCCCACCGCCCTTGTTAGCTTCAGAGCCAGTGGTGGAGTTGGGTAATTTTATTCATTATTTATTTGGTAAAATTTACCGTATATGCAGCTTGATTGGGAAAAAACCACCAACCAACCAACCAACCAACCCTTAAAGCAATTGATTTTAGATGCTGGACTTAATGGCTTCATGACCTCCTCCTTCCAGTGGTAATGTCAATTATGGTACTTCATTTATAGCTCAGTTGGTTAGAGTATGGTGCTGATAATGCTAAGGTTGCAGGTTCAGTCCCCCACATGGGACAGCTGCACTGCATGGGGTTGGACTAGATGATCCTTAGGGTCCCTTCCAGCTCTACAGTTTGATGGTCCTGCATGTAATAAGCCATCCCTTCTGCATTTGGCAGGCCCACCTGCTCGTTTTGTTGAACAGGACCCCAGTTCTGTGCCCCAGAGGCCCACCCCAATGGCAGCCCAGTTCACAACACCCCTGCAAAGTAGTTTAGGCTGCTCTCTCTTTCTCTCTCTCTCTCTCTCTCTCTCTCTCTCTCTCTCTCTCACACACACACACACACACACACACAGAGAGAGAGAGAGAGAGAGAGAGAGAGAGGGAGGGAGAGAGAGAGAGAAGGGGGATCTACATTTGCTTAGAACCTAGAGGTTCTGGTCCACATCTCCTCTAATTTGACAGACCCCCCCTAATTTCAATGCAGAAAGGGCGATCAAACCAGGAGTCCAGGCTCTCAGCCCTGCCCCCACCCCTGCCCCATTTCCAGCTCAATTACCAGTGTTTAACGCTGCTGAGGAACATGGCCTGCCATCAGTTTTGCTGCCTTCCCAGAGATGCAGCCAGAACCCAGGATCACAGGCTCTGCACAGTAAGATCCCCCCCCCCCCCCGCTGCCTCCCACCAGCATCTCCAGCCATTCTGCTTCCAGAGCTGAAAAACAAAACCCCGGGGGGGGGGGGGGGGGAATGTGGTTTGGCTGGCAATTTGCAAATGTGCGATTCCGGATGGCTGTTGGGTTGGTGCTGGGGAGGTTCAGGGGGAGGGAATCGGTGCCTTTGAGAGATTTTTTGGCTTCCCTTCCCCTTCTGACTCTCTCCAGGCAGGAGGGGCTGGGATTCCGCCTGGCCACCTGGTTTCTGCTTTGCAACCGCAGCGGGGAGGGAGGAAGGACGAATCAAGGTGAAGGAGGAGGAAGACCCAGACTGAGAGACAGGATGCAGAATGCCTAGCCAGACCCACAGACCCGGGTGCACATGGCAAGAGCAGCATGGATGGGGGGGAGGTGGAGGTGGAGAAGGCACAGAACCCCCCATGGATAGTAATCACACTTATGGACATACACAGAGGTTTTCTGTCTGGGCCTGTTCTTTCAAAATCCCTATTATTCCTCTTCATCATCAGTGAACCTTCTCCATCCCTTGATGAGGAATTAAAACCCCACTTCCTTCTCCTTGGGATTGATAGGCAAAGGTCCACCTTCAACCCTGCGCCCTCTGAAACAACCTTCTTTCATAATTGCACAATCCTGCAGCACTGCCGAAGGCTCTCAGAACCTGCAAAGTGTGTGCCACTGACTCATACCAGCTCTCCAGAGCGTCACAGACGGGGTCTTTTCTCAAGCTTTACCAGGAAATGATGAGGATTGAACCTGTGACCTTCGGCTTGCAAATCATGGGCTGTGTCCTAAAGCAGGGAGAAGAGATAGAGATGCTGTGGGCATTCTTCTATCGACAGTATTCACCTCAATGTCTCAGCAGGACCCCCAGGTCAAAAGGGCAGCCTGAATGTCACTTGCTGGGGGAAATAGTGGGACGGAACAATGGCTTTCATGGCCTGCTGGGAGACTTCTTGAATGTGCTGTCCACTGTTGGAGGCAGGGTGCTCAGCTAGTTGGACAGAGGTAGCAGGGCTCCTCTTTTGCCTTCTTGCCTTCCAGAAATTGGAGACACGTGCTTTCTTATAATGGGACACCAGCTCTCCCTTCCCCTGCTTCCACAGGCATTTCCAAATGTCATGAGAGCAACTGCTTTTCCTGACCTTCAGAGTCTGAGTCACAGGAGACAGATTTCCCACTCAGAAGGCATTCCCCCATGGAGAAGTTGTGCAAATTGCACATGTAATTCCTCATACCTGGGCTGACGAGTACACAGGGCTTTATATCACCCAGGTGTCCATTTTTGAACACTTGAATTGCAATTTATCGGGAAGTAAAGGTTATGGGGCATACTCCTCCGTTGTCTCCCAAGACAGAGAGATACCAACAACAAAGATTTTGAAAGGTTTGATGTGTTACCAGCTGTTCCACACATACAGATTGACTTCTTGGTGAACATGTCTTTTGGATGTGTTTTTATGTGTTTTTACCTGTTTGGGAAATGGAGTGGAAAGGCGCCAGCAGCTGTGGCCCACCCTGCCCATGTCAACCCAACAAAACAGACAAGTGTGCCTTCTTCCCACAAAGTGAACTGTTTAGGTATTATTGCATTCCTGCCTCACCTTACCTCTAATGCAGTGTTTCTCAACCTGTGGGTCCCCAGATGTTGTTGGACTACAACTCCCATCATTCCCAGCCAGCATGACCAGTGGTGAGGGATGATGGGAGTTGTAGTCCAACAACATCTGGGGATCCACAGGTTGAGAACCGCTGCTCTAACGAGTCCAAGGTGATGTACTTGGCTCCCCCCTCCATATTATCTTTGCAACAACCCTGTGAGGCAGGCTAGGCTGAGAATTGGTGGTGTACCCAAGAGCATAGAATCATAGATCATAGAATTGGAAGGGACCATGAGGGTCATCTAGTCAACCCCCTGCAGTGCAACGTGGGGCCCAAACCCACAACCTTGAGATTAAGAGTCTCTTACCAGCAGAGCTGTCCCAGCAGCCCTCACCCAGTGAACTCCATGGCCCAGTGAAGTTTGGAACCCTGGTTTCCCAAGTCTTAATCCATCTCTCTAACCACTGCACCATACTGTCTAGCATCCTGTCAGTGCTCACACATTTTTCTTGCAGGAAATTTCATCTTGTGTGAAGCCGTTCTTAAGACTATTTCTGGTACTACAAGGGCTCCAATTTCCCTACAGCAGAGGGTTGGGAATCTCAGGTCTGATCAGCCAACACCAAGCTCCTTTATCTGGCTTTCAAGATTATCCTCAGGCCCCGCCCCATCCTAAGCCCCGCCCCTCACCAGACAAGTGTAAGGCTAGTAACCTCTGCATTTTACCTGGCTGGAATGTAGCCCGCTGTTCATGAGAAAGAGCAATGCCTTTTGCTCCACCCACCTTCTCTTCTGGCCCCGCCCACCACGGGCATGTGACTCACCGAAAGGTTTCCCATGAGCAGGGCCAGATTTGATGAGGCCCTCAGCTACTGAAGGTTGTGGGACCCTTTATATGTCCAGCTGTCCTTTGTCAACAACAAATTTTACCCTGTTTTTTGTGTTGAATACAGTGGTACCTCTGGTTAAGTACTTAATGCGTTCCAGAGGTCCGTTCTTAACCTGAAACTGTTCTTAACCTGAAGACCACTTTAGCTTATGGGGCCTCCTGCTGCTGCCGCGCCACCAGAGCACGATTTCTGTTCTCATCCTGAATCAAAGTTCTTAACCTGAGGTAATACTTCTGGGTTAGCGGAGTCTGTAACCTGAAGCGTATGTAACCCGAGGTACCACTGTATATGCTATATGGTAATTTATCGACCTAATAGGTATCTAAAGCCATTTGCACATGTTGCCATGCAACCAGTCCATGCAGAACTGGCACCCTATATACAGAAATAAGAAAACCAGTGATATTTAAGGGAGCAGGCTAGCAGGCAGGGCCCATTACTTACATCATAGGAGCCTATGGAACACAAAACACTGTTGCTGTATGTAGGTTTTATTTTCTTTGCTTTTTATCTTATATTTTGGAAATGTACATCCAGTTTTTTCCCTTTAATTTTTTTTGGGGCCCCCAAGAGAGTGGGGCCCTAAGCTATAGCTTATTTAGCTTATACGTAAATCTGGCACTGCCCATGAGAGGCAATGTGGCCCCTGAACTGAAAAAGCTCCCCCAGCCAGCTCGTCCTACATGAATTGAGCATCCAACGTCACCAGAAGAAGTGGGCGTGGTTTGGTCTATGGTGCCTGTTCTCACGATGCTCATGAATATGTGGAAGATGTGGGGTTTGCCTGCCACATCCGCACATCCACACGTGCATTTAAAGCGCTCTTGTGCCACTTTAAACAGACATGGCTCCCCTCCCCACAAATCCTAGAAACTCTGGTTTGCCTGTGTGTGTGTTAAGGGTCTCCCAACAGCTTCCGGCACCTCTAACGAACTACAGTTCCCAGGATTCTGGGAAGTTGTTGTGTGCGTGCGTGTGCTCCGAGAGAAGCGAAAGAAGGAGCACCCTGCTTGCTTCAAGCAGGAATGGAGCTGTCCATTTCAGCACCATCAACAAGGACTGCGTTGCAGGTCTTGGCCACAGATGGAATGCCAGCCATTTACAGCTCACAGCCAATCAGGTTCTAGAAGAGGCGGCTGTGATGGGAAGAGTTCTTGGCAAACTTTTCCTTTGAGAATTGAAAGGGAACGGGGCGGCGGCGGGGCGGGCGGGGGGGGGGAGGGAGGAGAAAAGGAACGATGGGAAACTGCCCAGAAAATTTCTATTGAAGGACAGTTTGGAAATGTATACAATAAATAATAAATAATAAGAATGGGCAAGGGCGAAATGGTTTGGGACGTGTGGTCAGAGCAGAGGAGCCCGGAGTAGGGGAAAGGCATGAGAAAGCAAGCGGCAAATGTCAATGAAATTGAACTGGAAAGATATTGTGTTGGCGTGACAAAGGCATATGAGTGTTGCCAGGAGTCTGCGGACATGATGGATTTCTTCTGGAATCTGCAAGTGAGCAAATGGAAACAGAGGTCACTGCACCCAAAAGATCCTGTCAACAATTAATAATAATAATAATAATAATAATAATAATAATAATAATAATAATATTTTAAACCCTGAGGATTTTACTGACATGCTTACATTTCTCCCATTGAAACTCATGGGATTCCAAAGAGCTTAACTTTGGCTAGATAATGTCCACAGGCAGTGGTAAAACTCAGAGTGGATTTTGTGAGCCAAAGTCCAGGGGCCCCCAACTGACAACCCAGAGAGCAGCAGTGTATGGGGTAGGAGCAGACAGGCCCAGCAACAGAAGCTGGGCTAATGATTAGCATGCCAGGACCCACGGAGGGTGATGTTGGTTCCTGCAGACATCCTTTCTTCTTATTTTTGAAAACGTATTAGAGTTGCAGGGTGGGTGGCCAGCCAGGCATATGTTTAGCTATGGATCTTCATTTTATTAACCAAGTTTGGGTGGGGGATATATCCTTCCCATGACAAAATGGTGCTTATTCTCAAATTGGCATGAGAACAGCAGGAGGAAACATAATTTCATTTCTGTGGTCATGATGGTGCTAGGATTCAAGTGAGTGTGAAAGGTAAAACTGCAGATGCTCAGAGCATTTTCCTTTCTTTTAAACAGCATTGGCAAACTTATTGTTTTGTTTGCTAACACATCAGGAATGTTGTGATAGTTGTGAAAAGTGTGGAGCGGCTGGTTGAGGGAGTAAAGAAATGTCAAGGTTGTGTTTCACAACTGAAGTTGTACATGTGGGGCAATTAAAGGGGGGCAATTAAAGCCACTAAGTCTAGGGGCTAAAACTACTTAGCTGTACCAGTGCCCATGGCACTTTTTGAGTGTCCAAAGTATACTGCACTTATGTGCTAGTAATCCTATAAGGGAGGTCAATTTCCTTAGGATTATATTGCAGCCCTGGAGCCAGTGGTCAGCTAGGTTAGGCATTGGCCATGGTCTTCAGAAGCTCAGAAGGATCCCTCAATGGACCAGCTTTGTGATCCTGCCACTTACCACCCTCTTGGTCTGCCCCCCGACAGACATTTCGGTGGTGGGTAAGTGGCGGTACCACTTTGGACCAGAAGCTGAAGTTGGTTTCTAGGCATGCTGTGGCTGCAGTTCTCTCTCTCTCTCTCTCTCTCTCTCTCTCTCTCTCTCTCTCTCTCCCTCTCTCTCTCTGCGCACGTGTGTGTGTTGGGGTGTGTAGAAATCCCCCGTTGTCAGCCCAGCTCTGATGGTCCCCCAGATTCTGGCACCGTATCTGATGATGGGGATCTGAGGCTGACAGATAGCAGTTTGGGCTGGATGACGTAACTGTTGGGTGGATTTGTAGCTGGTTGACTAACGGAACCCAAAGAATGCTCACTAATGGTTCCTCGTCAACCTGGAAAAAAATGACAAGTGGGGTGCCACAGTGTTCTGTCCTGGATTTGTTGTTGTTCAAGGTCTTTATAAACAACTTGGACAAAGGAGTTGAGGACAGCCTCATCAAATCTGCAGATGATACCAAACTGGGAGGGACAGCTAATACCTTAGGCTTAGAAGATAGATTCAGAATTCAACACAACAGATTGGAGACCTGGGCCAAACCTAACAAACTGAATCTCAGTAGGGACAAGTGCAAGGTTCTACACTTTGGCAGGATACAAGATGGGGGTCACCTGGCTTACCAGCAGTACATGTGAGAAGGATCTAGGGGTCTTAGTAGACCACATGCTTAACATAGGTCAACAGTGGGATGCAGCAGCAAAAAAAGCGAATGCTATTCTAGGTGGCATCAACAGAAGTATAGTGGAATACTGTGTCCAGTTCCGGGTGCCACATTTAAGAAGGATATTGACAAGCTGGAACATGTGCAGAGGAGGGGGCCAAGATGATCAAGGGTCTGGAAACCCAGCAGTTTGGGGCAGTTGAGGGACTTGGGTCCTTTTAGCCTGGAGAAGAGGAGAATGAGAGGAGGTATCATAGCCATCTTCAAATATCTCAAGGGCTGCCACATGGAAGAGGGAGCAAGCTTGTTTTCTCCTGCTCTGGAGGGTAGGACCCGGACCAATGGCTTCAAGTTACAAGAAATGATGGACTATATGGAAATGGTGGAAATGACTGGCAGAATCCGAGACCAGGGAGAAGAGTCGATGGAAGAAGATTGAAAAAAATTTAGAGTATATTTAAAAAAACATTGTAAAATTAATGAATGTTAGAAAGATGCTGGAATGAACTTACATGGTCTTAGCAGAAAGGTCATAAAGAATTATGTCAAAATGGATTGTTAATGGGTTAAAGTGTAAAATTTAAAGTTAAACTGTGTTAAGATAAATTATAGAACAAAATCTGAGAAAGAGGGAAAGGACTTGCTGAAACAATTATGAATTAAGAATACAAAAAAGGAGGCGCGAGGAAGTCATGGAAATAAGTAAATGAAAGATAAATATATGAAAATACTGGATGTTATTGTTTTTAAATGTTATTGTTTAGCTGTATTGTTTTTGGGTTTTCTCTTTTTTTTAGTATTGTATTTTCCTTTATTTTTGAAGTATTGTAATCTTTTTTATTACTATTTTTCTTTGTAATTGTTAAACTTTAATAAATATCTTAAAAAAAAAACAAGTTACAAGAAATGAGATTCTGACTAAACATCAGGAAGAACTTTCTGACATTAAGAGCTGTTAGGCAGTGGAACGGTCCTTCCTTGGAGGTTTATAAGCAGAGTTGACTGTCTGTCATGGATGCTTAAGCTGAGATTCCTGCATTGCCGGGGGTTGGAATAGATGACCTTCGGGGTCCCCTCCAACTCTACAAATCTATGATTCTAAGAGAATATTCTTTTCCTTTCCACCCCACTGACCACCAAATCACTTCATTGATTAAAACAGCTATTTATTTCTACAAAGAGTACATTATTATTATTATTATTATTATTATTATTATTATTATTATTATTATTTCACAGCCCTATTAATGTGTCTGGTACAGTGCTGAATCAGCAAAAAAAGGCAAAATAAGATTGATCACTGTCCCCTTGGAGTTTACATGCTAAAGAATGGCCAAAAAAAATGAGCAGAGAAATAGGGGAAGCTAGGGATTATGGGTAAGAAGTAAATGTAATCAAATACAGTTTTCACACTAGCCAAGGGACGGGGAATGGCTGAGTGTCCCTTCCCAGGTATTTCTTGATTCCTACCCCAAAACTGAATGCCAGCTAATTCATCCTACTGATGCCCTGGATAGGGAGAAAGATTATGTTAGGAGGCAGAGAGAGGATTAAGAAATCCACCCCTCTCTCTGGCCTCCACAAGCTTTTCACAGATGAGGGGTGCCTAAAGTTTATCCTCCGCCATATCAGGCCTTCTGAACCTGTGGCAAGCCCCTCCTCCCATTGGGCAGTGATCCTATTTGTCTTGCTGCCGTGGAAACCCCTTCCTTCTGTTGCCACAGTGACTCTGGGTCACATGGACTTCCCCCCTTGCCCAGTTGCCATGGAGATCAAATGAGGGATGATGGAGGCTGAGAAATGATGCTGGGGCCTAGATGCTCTTAATCCCTGACTCCAGTTTAGATCCAGGGAGACTATCAGGGTGGAGTTGGCACTAATCCCTAGGGAATAGGCCCTCCTTGCTCTGAAAAGAACTAGTAAACAGTTACCAGTCAGATAATACCATTGCTTCAATTCTTTTCTTTTTACAGGAGATGTTTACCTTGGATCTCACTGATGGGGTGGTGGTTTGGGGGAGAATTGTAATCTGACTCACTAGAGTTTGATTTCATCACAGTAAAGCTTGATTTTTAACTCTTTCCCAGAGTCCTCAGATCTTTATTTCATAGCCCCAAGAACTTACTGAGAGCCCCACTTGAACCAAACGTAGCTTTTCCAAGGAAGGTCAAGATAGAAGCTTTGATTGTTTTCTTGCTTGTTTATTGCAGGGGCAGGGAAATGTTTTGCAAGCTTCTTGCAAGTGGTAGGGTATTCACATCTGTGTAATGGCCATGTTGTGGCACTGTACAGGTGTCTGGTCAGGCCAGAGGCATTCAGGTCCCTGTGAACATGTCCTACTATATTCCAGGTCCTGTCTCCATGAGACTATAATGCCAGACTAGTTTGTGAGGTACAGTAGTTTTGGACTTCAGCGTCCATCATCACTGACCACTGGCCATGTTGACAGGGACAGATGGGAATTGCAGCCTGATGCAACTGAAGCGCACCAGGTTTGCAAAGGCTGGGACATCCTCCTTAAGAGCGGAAACAATGTGAGGTCGAACTGGTGCAGAGTAAAGTGCAACTAACTCCTAGCTGCGACGACTTGCAAGGTGTGGTTTTACAAATGCAGCCTAAAATTGTGTTAGTTTTCTTTGTAGGTACACAACAGTGCTGACTCATGTTCACTGCAGTCCTGAGATCCTTTTCACACGAACAGCTGCCAAGCAGAGAATTCCACATTCAATACCGATGTCTTCAAACAAACAAACAAACAAACAAACAAACAAACAAACAAACATTATCAGCTTAAAGGGAAGCCTTAGTGCAATGCAGGTTCTGTGACTGATGGGGTGAAATGTGGCAAGGACTGTGAGGCCACATATTTTATGTGCAGTTAGGAAAGTGGGGTGGGGTGTGTGTGTGTGTGTGTGTGTGTGTGTAAATGCACAAACCAGAGGATCCACTTATATTTCAGGAAAAACAAAACATGTGTTCAGATGGTATCACTGCACATTAGCAGTGGTTTCATACCAATTCAAATATCATGGTTTATCCCCAAGGAGTCCTGGGAATTGTCGGTTGGTTAAGGTGCCAATCATTCTCCAATGGTTATGTCTGGAAAACTCTCTTTGTTAACAATCTCTATATTACTGTGTATGTTTTTGGAGGTTAGTAAAGGTAAAGGGACCCCTGACTCTTAGATCCAGTCGTGACCGACTCTAGGGTTGCGGCACTCATCTGGCTTTATTGGCTGAGGGAGCCGGTGAACAGCTTCCGGGTCATGTGGCCAGCATGACTAAGCCACTTCTGGCGAACCAGAGCAGCTCATGGAAACGCCGTTTACCTTCCCGCTGGAGCGGTAGCTATTTATCTACTTGCACTTTGACGTGCTTTCGAACTGCTAGGTTGGCAGGAGCAGGGACCGAGCAATGGGAGCTCGCCCCGTCACGGGGATTAAAACCGCCGACCTTCTGATCAGCAAGTCCTAGGCTCTGTGGTTTAATCCACAGCGCCACCCATGTCCCTTTTGGAGGTTAAGAGGCTGTAAATCTCCCAGTCAGCAGCTATTTCCCCCCAGAGGGTCAGTTTGCAGGCTCCTCGCTCTGTGAGTTTGGCCAGATTTGGCTCCCCGAGCACAGATTACATTCACACTCCACATGGCTTCCCTGCAAAGAATCCGGGGAACTGTGGTTTCTTAAGGGTGCTGGGAATTGTTGTCCTGCAGGGGGGGGGGACTACAACTCCCAGGATTCTTTGGTGGGAGGAGCAATGTGCTTTAAATGGATGGTCTGGATGTGACCTCTGTATCTGAAGGGGTTACTGGTTTTATTTATATAGCTGCCCTATACTAAATCAGAGGAATAGCCTCTCCAGCCCGGTGTGCTGCCTAATCTGACCTGCAGTGGCTCTCCAGGATTCCTGGAGAAGAGAAGGCGCTTTCCTCCCACGTGCTCCCTGATCCTTTTAACTGGAGAGGCCAGGGATTGAACCTGAGACCTTCAGGCCGGCAACGCATGTGCTCAGCCACTGAGCTATGACCTCCCTCTCTCCCTTCTCCTCGAGTTTATTCCCCAGAAAATATATCTGAATGGCACTGGTTCCCATAGGGTTTGTTTGGGAGAGAGGGGAACACAGTGTGTTGGGGAATCACGATTGTGTGTTCTTAGGATATTTCGGCACATCGTGCATTGTTTTGATGCGGTGTGGTGTGTGTACAGGTTGGGGAGGCGAATTGTGCTTCTGAGGGGTGATGTGGAGCAATGCGGCGTCGGTCCTGGTGAGGGGGGTGTCCTCATTTCAGGTTGGCAGTAGCCCTCAGATATGAAAGGCCTCCGATGCATGTTTGTCACCTGCTTTGAGAAGGGTTTGGGGATTCCGGCTGCCTCTGAGGGACAGGCACATTGTCACATTTGTGGGTCTCCGTATTCTGTGCAGTTCAGAAGATGCGTTGTGGTTTTGGCATGTCGTGGGGGTGGGGTGACACTTTGCCTTTTGGGGACAATTGGATGGGGTTTGAAGTGTGTGCATACAGAGGCCTGTGGTGAACCGAGAGGCTGTGGGATTCTCCGGAGACTGCGATCCAGCAGAGTTTGGCATATTCCCAATAATTTGTGTGTGTGTGTGTGTGCTTTGATTTTGAGGGTCCCCATCAACCGGTTTGGTTTGGGGCAGATTGTGCAGGCCAGGCTTGGGGGATCCCCTGCCCCTTCTCTCCCCACCTTGGGCAAGGTGAATTCTGCAGTAAAAGGGGCGGGGCTTGCTGGTGGGTCGGGGTGGGTGCATGAGGGGGAGAGGAGCTGCTGATTGGCTGTTGTGCTGCCCTGGCTCAGACAGCAGCGGCAGGAGTGCGTCGAGTTCTGTCCTTCCGCGCCTGGCAGCCGTGGGCACAGCATCCCTGGCTGCGGCGCAGGCAGCTCCCTCCTCTCCCCTCTGTCTGTCTCACTCTTTCTCTCTCCCTTTCTCTTTCGTTCTCTTTTTCCCATTCCATCCATCCATCCATCCATCCTCCTGCCTGCCTGCCAGACACCCCCAGGAGAGTCTGGGTCATCCAGACTGAGACGCCCAAGCCGCCAACATGGGGGTAAGTAGCGCATTCCTCTCTTTTTGTGTCTCTCTCTGTGTAGCGAAGCAATACCCCCTGATCAGCACACCTTGGGGTTTCTGTGCATCATTGCACCTGTATATACCGATGGGCAGCCTTGCTGTGCCCTTGTGTTGCGTACTTGCGCTTCTAAACACGCCTCCTTGCCCGCATTGCATGCACGCGTGTGGCCGCGTGCGCACGACGCTGTACATCCGCATCTCTCTCTCTCTCGCACACACGCGCCATCCCTGTATCTGCCGCTGGCTTACCTCGCTCTCACCCACCTCCTGATGACACATACCTCGAATTCTGCTCGCTTGCGCTTCACATATACAGCAGGGAAATGTCTGTGCAATCCGCGCATATGTGTCTATGCGCACTCGTGTACGGTGCCCGTGTGACTCCTTCATCCCGTGGATCGCTGTGGATCATGATTTTGTGCGGTGTGCCCCGGCATGTATTTGTATGTGTCTGCGCATGGGGGGAGCGCATGTGTCCCTCTGCAACGGAGGAGCTGGTACCCGTATGAAGCACCCTCCGCCCCCACCCTGCCGGTCACCTTCTCTTCCCCTCTGCCGGCTCCATGCTCACACGCAGCACATCTCTGTCCTTGTCCTTGGAGACAGCGAGGGCTGCGAGACCATTTTCCCCCCTGCGTCCCTCCCTCTTTCCTTCTCCGCATCCGCTAGGATGTGTGGATCTCGCCCTGACAGTTCAGGGCATATTTTTAGCTGTGCTGCGATAAACAAAAAGCTTATCATCCATTGGAAAGTGGTGTCCGCGCAGCGAGATTCATGATTTGGTGATGATGATGTGAGATTCATGTCTTAGGAACCGAGACTCTCCTTCCTGGGTGTATGTTTTTGGAGAGGGGTGTCTGGAATTTGGGGCGCTTTTTTTGACTTGGATTTCTTGGTGGGGGGCGGCGGAAGGGGATGATAAAACCTTGCAGAGAGAGGGAAAGGGGCTGGCGGGGAAATAGCAGGCAGATCTCTCCCTCCCCATGGGTGACAAGATGTCAGCGCCGGATGGAGAGATGAAGGAGAAAGGATGAGTCATTGGGCTGGAGGTGGGGGGAGAAAGAGAGAGAGAGAGGGGAAGGAATGGAGGATGAGAGATGATGAGCAAAGGAGAGGAAGAGGGGGAAAGGAGAGGCAGGTTTAGAGGAATGGAAAAAGATGGAGCGAAGAAAGGGAAAGCACAGGAAATGATCGCCAGGCACCCAAAGGCGGTGTTCGGGAGAGGAGGGCGCTGTTATTTCCCCCTCATTGATATTCAGGAGCTGTTCTCTCCTCTGGACGGGGGGGCAGGTGCTAGTGGGGGCTGCGGCATCAGAAGGCAGCAGCAGCAGCCCCCCTCTTTTTGTGTAGGTGGCGCCAGAAGGGGGGCCCAAACAAGAAACTCACCCCCACCCGTCCCCCTATTTCTGAACTTCTATCATCAATATATGCTGCTGCTGCTGCTGCTGTTGTTGTTGTTATTATTATTATTATTAAAATTTCTCACCCACCTAGAAATATACTTTGCCCATTTGGTGTCCTTTAGCAACACAGTCCTAGGAGCGTCCAGTGACAGAGAAATTCATTTAGGAAGGTCACCTTTCCTGTTCACATCCGCCGCCCCCCGCAACGCCACCTTTCCTAGCCTTTGCAACATCCAGCAAAGGGATGTTGTTTGGAAACGGAGGAGGCCGGAGGAATGGATCTGGGGTGCTTTCTATATCCCTTGCGCCTCGATCATCACCAGGAATGGGAGACATAAACGGGATAGGATTCCCTCTCTACGCGCAAATAAATTCCTGATGTTTCCCAGCGGGAGGAGAGTGGGGAATCTAGCATTAAACGTCCCTATCTTTGGCTGGGCTGGGGGCTGGGGAGAGAATGCAAGAGGAGAAAGAAACAGACTGGGGTCAGAGGAATGATGGCGCGGATTTCCAAAAGACAAGCACTCTTGTCTGGGTATGTGTGTGTGGCTGCGGGGAGCGGGGGGGGGGAAGGGAAAGCATATGGGCAGAGAGCAGCTAATCCGCCTTCCTTTCTGGCAAGAGGGAGGGGGCACATCAAAGAGACGGGGAGAGAGAGGGCACCATTGCAGCAGCTGTAACCTTGCAAAGAGCAGGAAGGGGAGAGGTGGAACCGGGGGAGGGGGGAGAGACAGGATGGGGAGGCGGAAATGCATAAGACCATCGAGTGGGAACGGGGTTCTTTAGCCGGGGATGCACCATTATTAAGCTTTCCTTTTCCCCCTGAAGAGAAAGCGAGGGGGAGGGATTGATGGCTTCTCAGCCTCCCCTTCTGCTTCCCCCTCCCACATGAGGTTTCCCCCCCGCCCTCGCTGCCTCCAGTCCCCTTTACAGGCTCCTATATTTGGTGTCTGCGGATAAGGAGAGGCAAGCTCTTGTTGCCAGCCTCTCTCTGCAGCAAAGAGAGGAAGGGTGGGTTTTTTTGTGGGAGTGGGTAGGAAATACTGGGAAAAAGAGAAGCTGGACAGAGAGAGGGGGGTTATTCTAGGCCTTGTTTAATATATTATGGGCCTTGGAAAAGGAAAAGGAAAACGCATCTGGCTCCCTAGATCTGCTTCACCATCCCTCATTTCTTGGCTGTGGGAGTTTCAGGGCCTAGGGAGAAAGGGATTCCCAAGCCAGACCAATGTATTCCCTCTGATTTTTATAGGGAAGAGACACCCTCTTTCTTCCCCCTTCCTCCCCAGGCCAGCCTCTCCCCCCCCCCCCGCCTCATCTTGCCTGGGTCACCCTGACGCAGTCGCTCCCTCCCCAGGAATTCATTCCGGAGCCCTGCAAAGGCAGCCAGAGGGTGCGGAAGGTGTCTTGTCCCTTTGGCGGGGGATTTGCATTTGCTAGCCTTCTTCATCTGCCTCTTCCTCCTCCTCCTCCTCCTCCTCCTCACTTGGCACAGGGCTCTGCGGCTGGTGAGCCTTGCTGCAGCGCTGGCACCATGCCAGGGATTTCTCCCTTCCTTCCGTCGCAGCGCCGCAGAATATGGGGGTGGCGGTCAGGCCTGATGGAGCTGGGGAGGCCGGCGGGCACCTTGCCGGGTGCCGGGTGGCCAGAGACCCTCCCCCCAAGCTAGGCACACCCCTCCACAAAAGCCCCCTATCTCCAGCTCAGAGTAACCAATTGCCTTTAGTCATCTCCCAGAAATACATCAGCAGGTTTGGTCCACAGAGACATCCTCTTTTTATAGGAGGATGGATGGGTTCCTATTCTCTGTACTGCAGTATGCCACATCCCCCCCAACCCCCCCCCAAGGGGCAACTGTGGGAGCTTATAAACTCTCCTTTCTCAACCATTGAGCTTATCAAGACTTGGGACACTTTGCTCAGGGAATACAGTACTGCATTCTAACCACATGCCCCACCAACTGCTTTCCAGGTCTCTTGGGGGGGGAGAGACACCTTGTGTGAGACTGCGGTATTCTCCACTGTAGGAAATCTGGTAGACATCAGAGTGTGCCACTCTCATGCACACAACTAGTCCAGAAATGGACATGTATATGCAAACTGCATATATCTGCATACTGGGAAGGAAAGCACATTGGAAAAGCATTGGGGTGTTGGTGGTTCGATTAGCAATGATAAAGCATTATTTTTCTTCCTCTGTGATTCTGTGCATATTTTGTTCACGGTTGCACATGCAAGAGAGAGGCTTGTCTGGGCTTCTAAGTGTATCGCATGCCTGCCTTGGCCCTTGGTAGCTTGGGGCCTCAGTACATGTGAATATCTGTAAATGTCAGCCTCGCCATTTTGTGTGTGTGTGGGGGGGATTCTACATGTGCATGTATACTGATTAGCATGTCTAAGGGTGTGCATGCTTCATATACTCTGCTCTCAGGCTGTATACCGCTCTTTCCAAACATCTCAGCTTTCTGCCAACGCTTTGAATTGCAATGGGTGTTCTGATAGGGACATGGGTGAATGAGGACGTCTGTTGAGGTTCCCTCACCCGGAACGGTCATCTGATGACCGGCAGGAGGACAACCCCACTCTCAGTCACAAATCAAGGCCCAAGCTTTTTGCTCATCGGCACTTCTGGCAAAGGGCATCTCAAAGTCAGTCAAGGTCATGGAATATCCTCCTTGGGCCTTAGGAGCACATTTATTCCCTGCATCCTCCTCTTACGTGGATAATGGCCAGGCCAGACTTTAGAGATGAAACTGAATCACAAGCCTATAGATTCCCCTCCCTTTTTCAGAAAGCACACACCTTTCCTCTCACCCTGTTCAGTTCTTAGTGAATCATCTTCTAGGATTGGGCCTGGAGAAGGAAGACAGTTTGGAGCTGCGTTCAGATAGAAGTTTTCAGAGATGTGTAAGGTGGAACGATGGGACCACCACTGTTGCTTGTGGTGGCCAGACTCCATCACCACCCTGTCCTGCCATAGTTCAGAGTCAAACAGGTTCTGCAGATTTTTTGAAATGGGGAATCCTACAAAACCTGCTTCACTGAAGAATGCAGGTGGGCAGAAGAACTTTGGTCAAAAGAGTGTCAGGGGGCAAAAGTACAGTCTGCACACAACTGCAGGTCGTTTTCCTTCCCTTGGTCAGATGAAGTTCTGTCTCAGATGGGTCAAGGGCATAGACAAGAAGCAAAGGGCGGAATAGGAGATCTCACAAATCTCAACCTGCTAGCAATGCCCTCATGTGGGGAACTCCCTGGCAACTACCAATTCTGTTTGCTGAAGATATTGAAAGGATAGGATATTTCTGTAGGAAGAGACCTTAGGCCTCAAGCTCTTCTTGTTGCTCCAAAAATCCATGTGCATTAGTTTCTATTCCCCGGTGAAGAAGGAAAGGCGCTTTGTGCATGCTCAGAAGCACCCAGTACTGCGCCTGTTCCAGTGGTGCACCAGGGCTTTTATTAAGCCAGAACTCTGTTCTGCCACCTCTTTGTAGCATACCAGAAGCTGTATATTGGCACAGCGGCCAGAGTTGTGTGACAGAGGCGATGTAATGTAGCTGCAGCGATGCCAGTGGTGGGGCGATCAGGTGGAGCTCCCCCCTAAAAATCCTGACATCTGGGTTGTCCGTCAAAAAAAGAGTGGGAGTTCCTGCACCTCTTTTTCTATATAAAAAAAGGACTGTTGTGCATGTATGACAAGGTGCACAGGTTCTGCAGTTAAGGCTTACCATGAATTAAACCTTTGAAAAAGTGCATCTTTCTCAAGTGTTCAAAGCACTCTACATATAATATTTCAGTTATGCTCCTCTGTATTCTGTAAGGCAGGCTAGTCGAAGATCTGAGAGGTTGAGAGCGCGTGTCTTGCCCAAGAGTACCCAGTGAGTTCAGTAGCTGAGATCTTTCCATCTCACAGCTCATTGCCATAGTCCCTGCATGACAGCAGCATCAGACAAGCACATGATGCTCTGATCATGTGCACCCCCAGAAATGCATGCATGGAAACAGGCTCCTCTGATACACTGGGCTCGAAACCTGGCATGCAGCAGGTTACATTGTGTGCAGTTACCAAGGCACCTAACACGGATGCGAATTCTGACACCGTCTTTGAGTCCATGTGTGCAGGGCTCAACGGTTTGCCCTCAGAAAGCACAAACTAACCCCTGAGCGGGAACGCACGCGCAGCTCTGATTGCGCAGATCGGCATGATGCACAGCAGTGCGTATGTGGATCCTGGAGGGCCAAAGGGCTCAACACACATCAAATGCTGTTGTAGATGCAGTTGCAGTTGATCAGCAGGCAAAGCAGCATAATTCTGGGTCAGTTCATCCAGCCTAGTATTGTCTCAAGCAGAGGGCTTCCCCAGCTCTTTGTCCTGAGATAACCTTTAAGTGGAGGTGCCAAGAACTAACCATGGGGCCTTCTGCATGCCAAGCACATGCTCTGCCACTGAGCTTTGCCTTAGCCAGCTCCTTAGCAAGATGCCACCCTTCCAGGTCTCCTACTTCCCTTACAGGAGCCCTGCAGGGCTTCTTCCATCTTCTCCTGGCCACAAATTAAAAGAGGAAGAAGGAACGGCTTCATTTAGTTAGTTGAATTTCTGGAGAGACAACAACACTAAAACCACAACCCAATAAAAACCAGTAAGTGGATTAAACAAAGGACAAAGATAAATATATAGTATTAATTGTTTTAGGCCAGTGTCCGCTTAAGCCCGTGAAGAATTGTGCTGCTGGAGCAGACCGTGGGAGCCGGCTAATCCAGCATTTTGATCCAACAAATGTTCCTTAAAGCTCACGAGCAAAGCATGAAGGTGATAGCTTATTGTTTAGCTCTGGTATTTGAGAATCAGAGATATACTGTTCCTGAACACCGAAGTTCCATTTATCTGCCAGTGCTAATAGACCCCAATAGTTCTCTGTGAATTTCTCTAATCCTTCTGTTCAAGCTAGTGGAGATTACTGTGTTCCATAAACCAATTATGCTCTGTGTGAATTAGGTCTTGCAAAATACCTTGTTGTTCTATGGACTCTTCCTATACAGCAGGGAGCCTATGGCATGGTCAGTGGTCAGGGAAGATGGGAATTGTAGCCAAACCTACAACTGGAAAGTCACAGGTCCCCCATCCTAACATATAGCCAGGAGAGATTTATTGGCTGGTCTCAGTGGTTGTGATGAAGCATAGGAGACGTTTCTTTTGATGATAAGGACTCTTGAACCTTTGGGTGCTAATGGGAGCTGCTTCCATACACAGATAGCTGGGTCTGGGATGCTTCTGCACTGCGGTCTATGTGAAACAATTGTACCAATAATGGTGTTGGTTTAGGGGCTGACATTCTAGCGTGTGGCATTTCACCCCCTCGTCTCTGTTTCCTTCTTCCCTCATATAGTACGGCCGCTCAGATAGCTACCGCGTGGCAACCACGCAAGACAAGCATGATGAGAACTCTTCGCCGAAGAAGAGCAAAGCGCAGCAGAAGATCCGAGATCTGGATGATCTTAAGAAGGAGGTGGCGATGGTAAGTTGATGGTCTGGCACAGCGTGGAGAGGCTGGGGAGGCAGCGCAGATGTAGGAACATGTGTGGCCTGCTCTTGACCAGTAGATGGTGCTGCAGAGGAGGCTGGGGCATCTAACATCGCAGCAGTAGGGAGGACTTTTGTGGGGCAGAAGATCTGGGGCAGTCAGTGGAGACACCACCTGATTCTCTCTCTCTCTCTCTCTCTCTCTCTGGTGTTTTTCAGACCGAGCATAAAATGTCCATTGAAGAAGTGTGCCGGAAATACAACACAGACTGTGTGCAGGTGAAGGAAGCTATGGATTTCATCCAAGGCGTGATGCTCAACTTTGCTTCCTTAAGGGTTGGGTTGGCGAGTGCTGCCTCGCCCTCCTGGCTAGTGGGGTATTGACGTGGGGGAAAACAGCTGGCTGGCAGAGGTGGCCAGCAAGGGACCTGGGCAGTAGCTACCTATGTGGAACAGAATGACCCTGCAGGATTGTGGGAGCTGATCTTTATTTTCTAGATAGAATTGAGGGGGCAGGATGAACAGAGCAGTATTAGGTGCTTTATCAATCATCCAGTCAATCAATCAATCAATCAATCAATCAATCAATCGCCAGCAGACAATAGCCAATCAACAGCCAATAACAATAGCCGATTATTCAAAAGCTAATAATTTCAGAGGTGCTGCAGCCTCTAAAGCAGAACCTGACAGGAAAGTATGGGAAGCCCTATGCCTGGTATAGGTAAACTCAGCCCTCCAGATGTTTTGAGACTACAGTTCCCATCATCCCTGACTACTGGTCCTGTTAACTAGGGATGATGGGAGTTGTAGTTCCAAAACATCTGGAGGGCCGAGTTTGCCTATGCCTGCCCTATGCAGAATGAAGACAAGAAAAAGGGTGCCCTTAAGGCACATGGCTTCTCCCAAAGAATCCTGGGAACTGTAGTTTACACCCCACAGAGCTATAATTCCCAGTAACCTTAACAAACTACAATTACCAGGATTCTCTGGAGGGAATTCATGTGCTTTAAATTTATGGTGGGTGTGCAGCAGGTGGCGGATGGGGGTTCAGAGACACCTGTCCTCAAGGGAAGTGGGGATTTATTTTGTCTGTCTCCCTCTCTCAGGGTCTGACCCACAGCAAAGCCCAAGAGATCTTGGCCCGAGATGGCCCCAATGCACTCACCCCGCCCCCCACCACTCCCGAATGGGTAAAGTTTTGCCGCCAGCTCTTTGGGGGTTTCTCCATCCTCTTGTGGATCGGTGCCATCCTCTGCTTCTTGGCCTATGGCATCCAGGCAGGAACTGAGGACGACCCAGCGGGAGACAATGTAAGTTCTGGGGGAATGGCATCTGGGGTGGGGGCATGGAGGAAAGAACAGGGAGGCAAGGCAGAGGGGACGGGACCCCATGCAGCTTCTGAGACGCCAACATCCTCTTTCTGCTCCTGCCCTTTGTACAGCTGTACCTGGGTATCGTCTTGGCTGCTGTTGTCATCATCACCGGCTGCTTCTCCTACTACCAAGAAGCCAAAAGTTCTAAGATCATGGAGTCGTTCAAGAACATGGTGCCCCAGGTATGAGAGGAGGAACAAAGAGTTGAGTGAATTGCATGGGCCCATCCTATGAGTCCTACCAGCAGGTAACCAATAGCAGGGTGTGAAACCCTCTCTCCAACTGAACTCCAAACTTTGCCCATGGCCCATGAGATTTTGCCAGGATTGATGCATGAACTTCCAGCTGCAATGATGGCTCCAGCCTTTACACTCTAGGGTTCCATCCTGGCTCCACCACCCCTGTCCCATCAGGCTTAGCCATGGCCCACCAGATTCCACTTTGTCTATGTCAAGTAGTGATAGCAATATCTCACAATGAACTAGAAGATACACCTGCATTTTGGACATCGGGTCTCCCACCTGTGAAATGGGAAGAGAAGTACAAAAACAACCCTGCCCCAGTGTGAATAAATTACACATTAATGATCCATTGCAGACTGGTACTGTTTGTTATAGACGGGTCCTTCACAGGTTGGAAGTGCTGCTACGTGTGTGATGAGTCTTAACAACATGAGTGATAACCCTATTACTTCCATCTCTCTTGGAGACGATGCTCTAAGGTGATGTGTTTTAGGGGATCTGTGTGCCAGTAGCCGAGAACCCAGAATGTCTGCCTACCTACCTGAGCCTGCCTCTCTTACCCTGCAGCAAGCCCTGGTCATCCGGGAAGGCGAGAAGATGCAGCTCAATGCCGAAGATGTGGTGGTTGGCGATCTGGTAGAGGTGAAAGGGGGAGACAGGGTCCCGGCGGATCTCAGGATCATCTCGGCTCATGGCTGTAAGGTGAGATCTGCCCCCCTCCCCATACCCTCCACACCAGTGTCTCCAGCCCTCTGCTTCTCAACAGGCATCCGGGACCACCGTCAAGGTGTCTTTTGCCATTGGTTTTCTCCCATTCTGAACCAAACATTGCCCTGTTCTTGCACTACCAGTTAGAGCTGTGCTGGTCCATTTAACAGCCTAGTCAATGAATTAATTCAATGAGCATAGATACGCATGAAGAAAAAGAAAAAGAAAACCCAAATGGTTCTGAAGAAAATTGCTTTATTTTAGATAATGCATAAGGCATCCTCTTAAAGAAGCATCCCCTTTTCTCCCTCCCTAAGGGGAATATCTAAAGCAGGCATCCCAAAACTCAGCCCTCCAGATGTTTTGGGACTACAACTCCCATCATCCCTAGCTAACAGGACCAGTGGTCAGGGATGATGGGAACTGTAGTCCCAAAACATCTGGAGGGCTAATTTTGGGGATTCCTGATCTAAAGCAACTGTGGCTCATCTTAGTTTGCATATGTATTTGCTGTAAAAATTATTTATTCATAAAAAAAATCTGCAACCTGCTTTAGTCAGTGGCACATATTTTGAGCCAATATTTTTAAATTGCTTAATCCACATTGCAACCCTAAAACCATGAAGCGAAGGTTTTTGGTTTGTTTGGTTGTTGTTGTTTTTAAAAAACATGACAACTTCACAATGCATTGGGCCTCACCTTTGCCGGAATTTCATAATATATGAAGCAGCTGTGCTTCAGAGCCAAAACTTAAACTTAATCTTGAAAGTCAGACTTTGAGAGCCTTCAGTTTATTACATACAACGTTTGAGAATTTAAAAATCTAACATGCAAATTTCCACATCGAAGTTAGAACTGAATTTTTAGAACTTTCTTAGGGGAAAAAAGAACTAAATGTGCAGTGTTTTCTCTCCAGGTGGACAACTCCTCACTGACTGGTGAATCAGAGCCTCAGACGCGATCTCCTGATTGCACCCATGACAACCCTCTGGAGACAAGGAACATCACTTTCTTCTCTACCAACTGTGTAGAAGGTACAGCCAGAGTTTTATCTGCAGATGTGAGTGTGTATAGGAAGCATTTGGAGAAGAGCCTGGGAGAAACCCTCACAAGGTTGCATTGCTATGATGGAGGGCCTGTCCACATTGATAGACCTCAATTAGCTTAATGGCCCCTCCTTTTCTCCAAGGAACCTTGGGAACTGTAGTTCTGCAAGGGGAAATAGGGATTTTTAACAGTACGGTTGCTAGCGGGAATGAGAGCTTGTTAGCATAGAACACCTGTGCTCTGAGATCCGAAAACTGGTTGCCCATCTGCTACTGGGCCAAGTTCAAGGTGTTAGTATATGGAGCCCTTAACAACTTGGGACCAGTTTACCTATGAGATCGCCTTGCGCTGCATGAACCCAAATCAGCTGCTTTGATCGGTGAAATGGGCACTACGACAGCTGCCACATTTGACCCCTTCCGCATTTGATCGCTGAGTGTGGCAGCACCTAACCTTGGGAACTCCTTGCCCACTGAGATCAACCAGGCGTCTTCACAGAACTCTTTTGGGCGCCTGCTAAAAGTGGTCTTGTTTAGACAAGCCTGGCCAGATGCTTAGTAGGTAGAGGCCATTTTAATCTGTTTTAGAATTTTAACTTTGGTACAGTTTAAAGTAGAGCTGCAATTTTTTCTTGTTTCAACTTTCTGGAAACTGTTTTGCGGTAGGGTTGTGTGTTTTTTTTAACAATCAAGCAGGGTATAATTTTTTTGTTCTAACCAATTAACTCACTCTCTCCTGCCTAACAACAGTTCTCAAGATTATTTTTCGGGGTGGTGGTGTTGGTGGTAACAACTATTAAACTGGCAGAAACCTGGTAGGAATCCGTGGTGCCCATCAAGTTGTCTCTCATCTCACCAGGCACGGCACGCGGGGTCGTCATCGCCACAGGGGACCGCACCGTGATGGGCCGAATTGCCACACTCGCCTCGGGCTTGGAAGTTGGCAAGACCCCCATTGCAAGGGAGATCGAGCACTTCATCCAGCTGATCACCGGCGTGGCTGTCTTTTTGGGGGTTTCCTTCTTCGTCCTCTCTCTGATTCTGGGCTACACCTGGCTGGAAGCTGTCATCTTCCTCATTGGCATCATTGTGGCCAACGTCCCCGAGGGGCTCCTGGCTACAGTCACCGTAAGTAACTCGGGGCTGTAAATGTTCTATGGAGAAGGCAATCTAGGTCTGCAGCTGGAAATCTTGTGGGGAGAGAGATCTGGCAAGGGGTGGCATTTTAAGTCCACGCAAAATGGCAAATCCCTACCTCCAGCTTGCCCTAGTATGTTTAAATCAAAGTGCTTTAACCACCTCTGACTCGTGTTTCTCCCCTCAAGGTATGTCTGACCTTGACAGCCAAACGCATGGCCCGTAAGAATTGCTTGGTGAAGAACTTGGAAGCCGTCGAGACCCTGGGCTCCACCTCCACCATCTGCTCAGACAAAACTGGGACCCTGACTCAGAACCGTATGACCGTTGCCCACATGTGGTTCGACAACCAGATCCACGAGGCTGATACTACTGAGGACCAGTCTGGTGAGGGCAGGAAGTGTACCCCTTGTTGGTCTTGGGGTGGGGTGTGCGATGAGAAGTTGGCATGATGCATCTTCTTGTGTGAGGCATTGTGAAATGGGGCAGCTCCTGTCTCTCTAGATTTTTCTCCTCACCCCATTCTCCAGTTCCTCTCAGGCCACATCCGCACCATAAATTTAAAGCACTGTGAACGCTGCTTTCACAGTCATTCCCCAAAGAATTCTGGGAACTGTGTTTTGTTGTGGGTGCTAAGAGTTGTTAGGAGAGCCTCACAGAGCTACAATTCCCAGAGTTTCCTGTGAAGAGGGATTGACTGTTAATTCTGTAGCTCTGTGAGGGGAATATGGGGTGTCCTAACAACTTTCAGAGGGGACGCAGGTGGCGCTGTGGGTTAAAGCCTCAGCGCCTAGGGCTTGCCGATCGAAAGGTCGGCGGTTCGAATCCCTGCGGCGGGGTGCGCTCCTGCTGCTCGGTCCCAGCGCCTGCCAACCTAGCAGTTCGAAAGCACCTCCGGGTGCAAGTAGATAAATAGGGACCGCTTACCAGCGGGAAGGTAAACGGCATTTCCGTGTGCGGCTCTGGCCAGAGCAGCGATGTCACGCTGGCCACGTGACCCGGAAGTGTCTCCGGACAGCGCTGGCCCCTGGCCTCTTAAGTGAGATGGGCGCACAACCCCAGAGTCTGTCAAGACTGGCCCGTACGGGCAGGGTTACCTTTACCTTTACCTTTTTAACAACTTTCAGCACCCTTAACAGAATTCTTTGGGGTAAATCATGACTGTTGAAGTAGCATCGTAGTATTTTAATGGAGTGGATGCGGCCTTGGTTCTACAGCCCAGTTCCATTTCCTCCCTCAGCCTAGAACGTCTCTGTTCAGTCCTTTCATCTGACCTCCCCTTCTTTGTAGGCACGGCCTTCGACAAGAGTTCTGCCACCTGGGTGGCTTTGTCCCACATTGCAGGGCTTTGCAACCGAGCTGTCTTCAAGGGAGGTCAGGAAAATGTGCCCATCCTCAAGGTGAGAGCAAGACACCGTGAGAGAATGTGAAGGACACCATAGTTGGGTCTCAACTGGGAGGTGAAAAGTCAGGTATTGGGGTGGCACTTGGACCTACGCTGAATATTATTTCAGACCAAGATGCCCTTGGTGTAGTTAGGTTTAAAGGTGGGTGTCCTCATTTCTCTCATCTCCTTACTTGAGTGATAATAATAGTAGTAATAATAATTAATTCTACTATTATGTATCAGCTTCCACACACGTCTTAAGGTGATGTACGAGATTCGACAACAACACAGAAAATAACAGATAGATAAATTTAAAAACAATACAAAGCAGCACCCATGGCAGAGATCATTCAATTAGGAAAGCTTTTCGGAACAGAAATGTCTTTGGTTGTTCCGGAAAATAGCATCATCCTGGGTTGACAGTCTGAAGTGTGTGAGATATGGAGGGTGGCCATGAGGGAAAGAGATTACAAAAGATTGCTGTGACTTCTTCCAAGCAAAGGAATGTGGTAGATGAGGGGTGCACTGTGAGAGAGGGAAATGGCCGCCTCCCTGGTTTAAAAGAGCCTCCATTTCTTCACAGCGTGACGTGGCAGGAGATGCTTCTGAGTCCGCCCTGCTAAAGTGCATTGAGCTCTCGTCTGGATCCGTCAAGCTGATGAGGGAGAAAAACAAGAAAGTGGCTGAGATCCCGTTCAACTCCACCAACAAATACCAGGTATAATGTCTCAGGGTGGCCCTGTCAACCTTCAAAATGGTGTCAGCTATGCTAAGAGGTCCAGGGCAAGGTGACATTCCACATTAACAGAATATCTCCCTGTACCAGGGCGCTTGAAAAAGCCAGTGGTATTCCTTGAGTGGGGAGCCGCAACATTAATAAAACTCCACAGCTGCTCTTCAAGATTTGATGGCATTTGCTAGAACCTTCTCCCCAATATTCTCTTCCTATTCATCTATAAATGCAAGTCATCCACACCCTAGAGCAGGCATAAGCAAATTCTGCCCTCCAGATGTTTTGGGACTACAACTCCCATCATTCCTAGCTAACAGGACCAGTGGTCAGGGATGATGGGAATTGTAGTCTAAAAAAAACATTTGGCGGGCCAAGTTTGCCTATGCCTGCCCTAGAACTTCATCTTCCCACGGTCCTGTCTTCTAGAATTTTCCTTCGTAGCTTTTCACCTCACTCCAAAATGGCTGGTATAATACTTTCCCTCAGGCTCAGGCTCATTTTCTTTTGTCTTTGCTCATATTCAAAATTATCTCGTGACATTGCAAAACAGACCTTCACTTTTCATAACAATCCAAAAACTATTAAGTCAAATACAATAACATTCTATAACCTTCTCGTTTGTGGCAAGGCCGTGGCCATGTGACATTGAAGCCGGCGAACGCAGGATCTATCAGTGAGAACAACGATCGGATCTTAGCTTGTGAAAAGGGAGCTGCGTAAATGCACGGGACTTTGCCAGAGATTATAACTCTGGCTCCTCCTCAGCCGAAGGGAGGAAGTCTCTTCTCCTGCCCCCAGGAGTGATCACATAGCTGTGGTTGACATATGTATCTTCCAGCTCAGCAGAGCAGGAACTGCCCCACCCCACCTCACCCCTCCAAGATCTTAAAAGGCTGTGATGACTCTTCCTAGCAACCTGACACTCCTCTGCAACGGGGAGTGAGGATCCCATTCTGGGTCTGGTTCTAGCCGCTAAATTGTGTTCCACAGTTCCCATGGAGAGGACTGAGTCAGTGATCCCAATACAGTTCCTCATTCCAGGATTCTCAGGCCCATCAGCCTTAATCCTGCCTCTTTAAACGACAGCTGGAGAGGATTAATCAGGATTCCCTGTGGCCAGCAGTCCGGAATGATTGGCCTCACTGAACAAGTCCCTCTGGAGCCAGGAAGGTAAATTGAGGCCTGCCTCTGCCCAAGCCAAAAGTGGAACCAGCTATGCCCTGTGATGCATCTTACAGCCCATCACCATAATCTGATGCCCTACGTCATGTCGGCTGCCATGCCAGCAGGGCTTCATGTAAGCCTCGCTTACCCAGATCAGTTGAGTTTGGCCATTGACCGTCATGGTATCCAAATATAAATGAATGGTGGAAATCAAAGCACTTTCATCACCAAGTGCCTCGGGTGCCAAAGAGCAGTGGAAAACACGGACAGGTTTTTTTATTATTATTACTTTTTTATTGATTTTCAAAAACAAAACAAAATTAAATAAAACTTTAACTTTAACATTCAACCTTTTTTATCTTCTTATTTAACCTGCGCAATTTTGTGCCCGAACTTTCCTCCTTCTCTGCTTCGGTTTTCCCAATTTACATCCATTCCTGCAGATTCTTAATTACATTCTATATACATCACAAGATTTATGTTAGCCCTGCTACAGTTTTTAAACTTCTACAGTTATTTCGTATATACACAACAAATTTACTCCACTCCTCCTCAAACTTTGTCACTTTTTGGTCTCAAATTTTATAACTCATTTTTGCCAATTCAGTATACTCGAATAATTTCGTCTGCCACTCCATTAGGGTTGGTAACTCTTGGGATTTCCACTTTTGGGCCACAATAATCCTTGCGGCAGTTGTGGCATACAAGAATAATTTGCAGTCTTCTTTTCTCACTTCATCTTCTATTATCCCTAATAAAAAAGCCTCTGGTTTCTTTGGGTGGGAATGTATATTTGAAAATTTGAAAAACACGGACAGTTGAATGTTTGTTCCCCAAAATTTACATCATGGAATCACAGAACTGTAGAGTCGGAAGGGACCCCAAGGGTCATCTAGCCCAACCCTCTGCGATGCAGGAATCTTTTGCCCAACGTGGGGCTTGAACCCACAACCAGCATTACCAGCAGAGCTATCCCAAGGATCATCAAACATGGAAGCTGTCTTGCTTCACACCGGCCTAGTTCTCCTGCAGAAATTCGTAATGGATTCTAACTGCACAGACAGGGTAAAAAACCCCAGCCACCGGTTGATGTATTGTTTCACAACTAGAATATTCCGAAATAAGAAAGGTCAGCTGGAGGCATGTGGGCAACATTGGGCCCCAGGAGTGTTGTACAGGTAGGCTGAACAATTTATTTAAAAGAGCCACCATATATTTAAAGCTCTGTTATAACACTTTGGACAGCCATTACTTTCCCTGAAGAATCCCGGGAGCTATAGTTTGTTAAGGGTGCTGAGAGTTGCTTTGGAGACTCCTGTTCCTCTCAAAGAGCTTCAATTACTAGAGTTTCCTGTGAGGGGGGGATTGATTGCTAAACCACTTTAGACTGCGGACGTAGGATTCAGTGTTCTCCCAATTTTAATTTTAATTTTAAATACAAAACCCTATCACTCCATTACTCACGGAAATATAGTACATAATTATAGAATTGTAGAGTTGGAAGGAGCACTGAGAATCATCTGGTCCAACTTCCTTCAATGCAAGAATCTTAACTAAAACATCCCGGACAGATGACCATCCCACATCTGCTTAAAAGGAAGGAGAGGACACCATCTCCGGAGCGGGTCCGTTCACCATGAGAAAGTTCTTCCTGATGTTTAGTCGGAATGTCCTTTCTTGTAACTTGAATCCATTCATTTGGGTCCTACCCTCCGGAGCAGGAGAAAACAAGCTTGCTCTGTTTCCCACGTGGCAGCCCTTTAGATATTTGAAGATGGCTATCGTACCTCCTCTGTCTCTTCTTATCCAGTTTCTTCATAGCCCTTATTGCTGGAGGGACGTGGATGGCGCTGTGGGCTAAACCACAGAGCCTAGGGCTTGCCGATCAGAAGATTGGCGGCTCAAATCCCCACGACTGGGTGAGCTCCCATTGCTCGGTCCCTGCTCCTGCCAACTTAGCAGTTCGAAAGCACATCAAAGTGCAAGTAGATAAATAGGTACCGTTCCAGCGGGAAGGTAAACGGCATTCCCGTGCGCTCTCTGTTTCGCCAGAAGCGGCTTAGTCATGCTGGTCACATGACCCAGAAGCTGTACACCGGCTCCCTTGGCCAGTAAAGCCAGATGAGCGCCACAACCCCAGAGTCGTCCGCGACTGGACCTAACAGTCAGGGGTTCCCTTACCTTTACCTTTACCATACCTCCTCTCAGTCTCCTCTTATCCAGTTTCTCCATAGCCCTTATTGCTGGTGAACTAGCTTACAACATGCAGGGAACTTCTTTACACGGACGACAATTTAAAAACGTTTGAAGTGGTGCAGTCAATCATTTTGCACCTTCTTTTGTGTTTAAGATACGGGTTGGTTCTACGTGGCGCACTGTCTTCAAATAGCACCTCGGGTAGGATCTGGGAATGCTACCGCTCTCTTTTCCTCTGTCCCACAGCTCTCGATTCACGAGACAGAAGACCCCAATGATAACCGCTACCTGCTGGTGATGAAGGGTGCACCTGAACGCATCCTGGACCGATGCTCCACCATCCTCCTCCAAGGCAAAGAACAGCCCCTTGACGAGGAGATGAAAGAAGCTTTCCAGAATGCCTACCTGGAGCTAGGAGGTCTTGGCGAGAGGGTGCTAGGTATGCATGGTTGCGGAGAGGTGTGGGAAATGGACTCCCTGGGTGAAGATGGGAAGAGGGCTGGAGAACGTGAGATGCAGGTGGACAGGGTGGGCTGCGTGCCAAATTTCATTCGAGACTAAGAAGCCACTACAGTGCCAGTAAGAAGCCTGCTGAGCTCATCAGTAACCCAGAGTTTCCAAGCCCGGGTTTTCTGGGCACCAGTAGCTTTCGAGTGCATAAAGAATTGTGCCCAAGGATTTGGAAGTTTCAAGCTCCTTAAAAAAGAGACCATATGTCTATGGGCGATCGAAGTCCCAGCTGAGGACGTTGGGACCGGGGGCAAGATGGCAGGGTGGGAGCAGGAATGAGAGTCCAGAAGCCAGGGGTCCGAGGGTCAGGAAGCAGGGAATCGCAAAGTCAGGGGTCTGAGGGTTGAGAAGCAAGGAGTCTAGAAGCTGAGATCCGAGTATCAGGAAGCAAGGAACCCAAGGCAGGAAACGTGTTGCTGTGGCAAAGAGCCAAAGGGAAATGCTGACCTTATATCCCTTCCCGACTCTTGCCACCTGGTGCAGTGAGTTACCAAGCGGCCTCACCTGTGCGGCCGAGCCTTGCCTCTCCAGAACAAACTTAGGAAGGCTCCAGTCCTGCGAAGCCCTACTGGTCACAGAGCCTGGCTCCTGCACGCACTCCTGACACCATAAGAACATAGGAAATTGTCTTATACCGAGTCACACTATTGGTCTATCTAGCTCAGCATTGCAAACTCTGATTGGCAGCAGCTCTTTAGGATTTCAGAAGGGGGTGGGGTGTTTGCCAGCCCTTCCTGCAAATGACAGGGATTGAACCTGTGACTTTATGCATGCAAAACACCTTCATTTCTCAAGTTAGCACCTGGCGACAGGGCATCCAAAGGGCATATTCCGAGTGGTTTTGCCTCCTTCTCACCCTCCAGGTTTCTGCCACTTCTTCATGCCCGAGGAACAGTACCCCAAAGGGTTTGCCTTCGACTGCGATGATGTCAACTTTACCACCGACAACCTCTGCTTTGTTGGGCTCATGTCCATGATTGATCCTCCCCGTGCTGCTGTGCCCGATGCCGTGGGCAAATGCCGAAGCGCTGGCATCAAGGTAATGCCGTGTCGCTTGCCTTGAAACTGAGTTGTGGGTGCCAGGCGCTAAAATTCAGCTACCCCTCGAGCAAACTGACTGGCTGCTGCAGGAAGGTGTTCTTGGCCCACCACGGAGTGCATCTCTGGAGTGCTGCAGCTCTTTTGAGATCCTTTTCTCTGTGGAGGGGAATCGTTAATAATAATAATAATAATTAATAAATTTATTTATACCCCACCCTCCCCGGCCAGAGCCGGGCTCAGGGCAGCTAACACCAGTAAAATTACAGTAAAAACATAATAGGAAAAGAAAAAAACCAATTTAAAATACAGGTTAAAATGCAATTTAAAATGCAGCTTCATTTTAAAAGTAGCCCATAGATCAAAACCATAAGGGTAGGGAAACATAAGGGTCAGACTGAGTCCAAACCAAAGGCCAGGCGGAACAGCTCTGTCTTACAGGCCCTGCAGAAAGATGTCAAGTCCCGCAGGGCCCTAGTCTCTTGTGACAGAGTGTTCCACCAAGTCGGGGCCAGTACTGAAAAGGCCCTGGCCCTAGTTGAGACCAATCTAACCACCTTGTGACCTGGGACCTCCAAAATGCTGTCATTTGTGGACCTTAAGGTCCTCTGTGGGGCATACCGGGAGAGGCGGTCCCATAGGTACGTGGGTCCTAGCCGCATAGGGCTTTAAAGGTCAAAACCAGCACCTTAAAGCTTAAAGCAGCTCATTCATTTCCCAAATCTCAAATTTGCCCATAGGCTTCAGAATCAGAGGGCTTCCTTTGCCTCTGAGCAGTCACTTGATTAGCCTGAAGCCTGCCAGGCCTTCGGTGACATCAGAGCAGCTAATCCAAATGGCAGCCAGCGAGGCTGTGGCACCTTGGGTTTGTATCAGGGTTAAGATACATACTGAGAGAGGCACCAGGAAGGAACGGGTATCATGCTGGCAACCACCCAGGCCTCCCCAGGGGCCCCTTGTTCTGCCCTGTAAACCCTTAAGATGGAATGGATTGGACCAGGTGAGTTTTGCTGGTTAGCTAGCCAGCCTCCTCCTTTGTCTACACTGGGACTCCTTTGGTAACCATCACTCTTCCCCCACCAGGTGATCATGGTAACAGGTGACCATCCCATCACAGCCAAGGCCATTGCGAAAGGTGTGGGCATCATCTCTGAAGGTAACGAGACCGTGGAAGACATTGCTGCCCGGCTGAACATCCCCGTCAGCCAGGTCAACCCCAGGTGAGAGGGGTCAAGGTGTGTGGGGGTGTAGGGGAGGGGGCAGAGGCTGGAGACAAACATAATGAGGCTGGGGAGATGGCACAAGAAGCAGATAACTCTTCCAAGGCAGAGAGGAGGGAGACTTGGAAGAACATAGGCTGGGGTGAGGGAGGAACAAAGAAAGATGTGGTGGCCTGTCTTTGGCAGTTTTGGGAAGTTTTTAATGTGTGATATTTTAGTGTATTTTTGGTTTCTATGGAAGCCGCCCAGAGTGGCTGGGGAAACCCAGCCAGATGGGCGAGGTACAAATAATAAATTATTATTATTATTATTATTATTATTATTATTATTATTATTATTTATTTTGCTGCCTATTGTGAGACGGTTCGCTCCATGAATTTAAGCAGATCTCGGCTTGGCAAATACCAGAATGAGAAGCCACATGGTATTAGGGCTTCCAACGCTGTCTAGCTACAATACAAATGTACCTTATTCAATTGTTATGGCTCTCTCTCCCTGCCCCCCTCCCTGTGCGAGGATTCTGGGACTTGCAGTTTGGTGGGAGTCCTCAGAGGACTACAGTTCCCAGGAGAGGAGTGACTGCTCAGACAGATTAAGCCCGTAGTGGAGATATCTCACTGGAGCAGAATGGAATGAGAACATAGCAAAATAATGCTAAATTGCTATCCCACAAGAGATCATAGGCCAGCCTCCCCCAGCCCTTTTGGACTAAAACTCCCGTTGGCCCAAGCCAGTATGGCAAATGATTGGGTATGATGGGAGTTGTCAGAGGCTTAGTGCTGTCCAGCTGGCCATAGATAAGACTCCGGGCTCCCAGCCAGTTCCAAACAATTGATTTATTTGACAAAGTTCAAACGTACATCTCCAGCGTTTCCATTAGCCTCCTTCCCCTTGTGCGCAGTTGCTCCCTCTATTCTTACTTCCTCCTTTTCCGCACCCAGCATGCAAGTCTGCGAAAACTTCTCCCCTTACTTCCTCTGTGTACAGCATGACTTGTCCCAGGCTCATCCTCCTCCCCCTCTACGTCAGACTGACTGTCAGACGACAAGCTGCTGATAATCTCTTTAGGCTCTCTGTAACTGCTGGTTTCTGTCCTTTCATCTTTTCCCGTTTGCCTCTCCCTGACAGGAGTTATAGTACAGATCCCGGGCTGGCTAGTCACTTCTTACTTTTCCTATCCTGCCTGGTTTGTTGAGCTTCTATAGGATACAGTGGTACCTCGGGTTACATACGCTTCAGGTTACAGACTCCACTAACCCAGAAATATTGCTTCAGGTTAAGAACTTTGCTTCAGGATGAGAACAGAAATTGTGCTCCGGTGGCGCGGCAGCAGCAGGTGGCCCCATTAGCTAAAGTGGTGCTTCAGGTTAAGAACAGTTTCAGGTTAAGTACAGACCTCCGGAACGAATTAAGTACTTAAGCCGAGGTACCACTGTATTCACATTTCTGTAACAGAAGGTTTCTGTCCAGGCACTTTGGTTCCTCTCATGGTGAGGCCAGACCTCAGTATGGATGACCAGGTGCATCTTCTACCACCTTGACACCGCCTTTTTGCCCACCCAGAGATGCCAAAGCCTGTGTGATCCATGGCACCGACTTGAAAGACATGGGCACAGAGCAAATCGACGAGATTCTGCAGAACCACACGGAAATTGTCTTTGCCCGTACGTCCCCGCAGCAGAAGCTCATCATTGTGGAAGGTTGCCAGAGACAGGTAAGGACATCTGGCGGGGTCCCAAACTGGCCCCACAGAGCACAACCTACTAATCCGGCTGCAAGGTGTTGGTTGTTAAGATGCTCAGAGTTGTTAGGAGACCCCTGTCCCGCTCACAGAGCTATGGTTCCCAGAGTGGTTTAACAATCCCTCTTCACAGGGAACTCTGGGAATTGCGGCTCTGGGAGGGGACTAGAGGTCTCCTAACAACTCTCATCGTTTTGGGCAAACTACAGCTCCCAGAATTCTTAGCGGGGAGCCATGCGTTACCAAATCTCCCTGCGCATAGAAAACTCAGGGAGAAGAGTTCTAGCCTAGCGTTTTCTTCTTTGGCTGGCTTGGTAATGTGGAGGGAGTTGCCTCATGGGGAAGCTTTCAGCCCTATGATTTCCCCACATGCCTCTATAAAACTGCACAATCTGAGGCATTTTAGCACAGGGCTTGCCAACCTTTCTGAGCCACATTTGGAATTTTGAGGAAGGTGCCGTGGGCATCGGTCAAAAAATGGCTGCCGTTGGGTGTGTGACATAACACAAAATGGCCGCTGCAGTCAGCATGTAGGAGAGGCCGAGCCGGCGCAAACAGGGAGTGAGCAGGAGGAGCGAATGGTCTCTCATGCCCTGTGGGTTTTTGAAGGGAAATTTGCTGAAATATTTTGCAGGTGCCGTAACACACACACACACACACACACAGGCTCCCATTAGTACCATTTTGGGAACGCCTGGAAGTTTGTGTGACCTTAAGTTTGCCAGTGACACCCTTCACCCCAAAATATCACCCAGCCTGTTCTTCTGCAAAAATCAGCAGGTAAAGCTTATATGATGAATTTTAAAAAGCCATAAACCTGTCTGAGAAAAGGCTTATGATATACAGTGGTACCTCGGGTTACAGACTCCGCTAACCCAGAAATAGTACCTTGGGTTAAGAACTTTGCTTCAGGATGAGAACAGAAATCGTGCGGCGGCAGTGGGAGGCCCCATTAGCTAAAGTGGTACCTCAGGTTAAGAACAGTTTCAGGTTAAGAACGGACCTCTGGAACGAATTAAGTTCTTAACCTGAGGTACCACTGTATATAAATTTGAAGGGGGCAGGTGATCCTGGCACACTGGCAGGCCCCAATATTATTCCTGTGGCCTGATATCATTCCTGCTTCTTGGTACTGTATTATCCATTCTATTCTTATGATGTTCTATGACTTTAAAACCAGTTAAGTTCTTAACCTGAGGTACCAGTATACCCCACTGCAGGCTCACAGGCAACACTTCCCACTGCCATTATTTCCACAGAAATCATCCCTGGATGGAGAGGCTGGGTGATTGCCCATCTCTCTCTCCCACAGGTGATGCCTTCTGAGCTTTCTTCTGGCTCTTAGTGTGCATTTCTCTCTCTCTCCCCACACCAATAGGGTGCGATTGTGGCTGTAACAGGCGACGGTGTGAATGACTCCCCTGCCCTGAAGAAGGCCGACATTGGGGTGGCAATGGGCATTGCCGGTTCCGATGTCTCCAAACAGGCTGCCGACATGATCCTCTTAGATGACAACTTTGCCTCTATTGTCACTGGAGTCGAAGAGGGTAAGCTCTGAGGATTGCCGGACGCAGTGAAGAGGGGGACTGGATTCATAATCAGCGAGCGCTAAGGGTGTGAGCAGAACCTGGTTATATAGGTACAGCTTCCATCTTGATTCTGCTGTGGGGGAGCCTCTAAAATGGCAGGGCTGTAAGCAGCTGAGCTTTACTCAGAGTAGAGCTGCTGGAATTCACGGAGGTAAGCTAGCCATGCCCATTCATTTCAACAGGTCTTCTCTGAGTAGAACTAGCATTGGCAGGATCCTATAAACAGGATTTTCATTACCTCAGCCAGGGGCGATGGCCCCCAGGAGGTGTTGGACTATATAGGAAGCTTGTCCATCTAGCTCAGTATTGTCTACACGGATTGGCAGCAACACTCTGGAATTTCAGCCAGCCAGTAATTCCAACAACAGTTGTTGTTGTTGTTGTTGTTGTTGTTGTTGTTGTTGTTGTTGTTTGTTGTTAGCATTTATATACTGCCCTGTACCTGCAGATCTCATCTAGAAAGGACTGGATCTGTTATCCCTGATCTAAGCCATTCCCAATAAATGCCTGTGCAACTTTTCATTGAAAATCTCCAGGAGGCAACTAGGGCAAATTTATTATTTAAATGGATTCAATAAATATTCTGTGCGCATTACGTCCCTCTCGGTACCTAAAGGCAACGCCTCTTAAACCGTTCTTAGTGGATTGGCTGAGAAATTGTTCCTTATTCCGCCTCTTCATTTCAAGATCTGTCTAAAGCAGAGCTTTCCTAACTGCGTGTCGCAGCACATCAGTGTGTCAGCTGCAATGTGTAGGTGTGTTGCGCAAATGCTCCCCGTGCGCCTCCTGGGGCCGGAAAGGAGTTAGTTTAACCTCCGGCTTGCTAGTAAAACTGAATTACCGTATCGCGAAATGATGCACGTCTAAAAAATGTGTCAGCAACATGAAAGGTTTGGAAAGCGCTGTTCCCAAAGGGAAGCAGCAGCAATTGAGTTGTGGGTGAGAGAAGGGAAGAGGGGTGCAGAGATCTGGCTTGCTCTGACTTTTGGGAATCCCCTTGCCCCCCAGCTGTGCCCCCTGTCTCTCCCCCTTACGCCCATGTGTCTCCTTCTGGCCAGGACGCCTGATCTTTGACAACCTGAAGAAATCCATTGCCTACACCTTGACCAGCAACATCCCTGAGATCACCCCTTTCCTGCTGTTCATCATGGCCAACATCCCTCTGCCTCTGGGTACCATCACCATCCTCTGCATTGACTTGGGCACTGACATGGTGAGTCTCCTCCCCTCACACACAGACATGCTTTTCCAACTCAATCCAACTCAAGGGTCATCCTGGTCCCTATCGCCCACTAGTGGGCATTTCAGGATTCTAGGTGGGCCTTAGGGTGTTCTACGGCACAAGCTGAATCCTCCTTCCATCGAGCACTGGTGGGCGGTAAGGAAATTTTACCATCAAGAGAGATGAATTAGTGGGCGGTAGGTATAAAAAGGTTGACTACCCCTTGCAATGCAGGAATCTCAACACGTTGGTCTCCCATCCTATTTGAAACCATACCAGACCCTGCTTAGCTTTGCAGATGTGCTAACAGTTTTACTGCTGCACCATCAGGAGGACATTGATCCAGTACCCAGATATTCCCAAATTCCCATTACTTCTGCTTCTTTGCAACCCATCTTCTGATTGGACTCAGGCTCCGTGGAGGAGTCCTGATTCACTTCTGTGTCAAAGGCCCAACTAAAGCCTGGCATAAACCAAGTGTGAACTGCATGGTAGAAGTTACTCAACTGTGCCGCTGTGTGTGACGAAAGGTAGTATTTCTGAGTGCTCCTACCTGAAAGCAATACCCGCACACGGAAAACTAGTCAGGGAGAAGTTGAGATTCTAAACACTTGTCTTGAAATAGTCTCCTTTGTAACTAGATTTCTGCATGCAGGGATTCCCCCCAACCCACCTAACTGAAACTAGCTTTGAACCCAGGAAATATTTTATCTTTCAGTGAACCCTGGGAGCTGTAGTTCTTACCAGAGTGCAGATAATTCTGTCATTTCATTGCAGAACTACAACCCCCAGGTTCCTTTGAGGCGAAGAAACCATGATGCTCAAACTGATTGATGTATCTAGGGAAGGCCTTCCTTAAAGCATTTTGTCTGCGTGTTACTTTTTACAATCTGAACATGGAGGCAGAGGCTCAAATCTTCGTGTTGCCAATTTGACAAAATGGCTGCCTCTGAACACCAGACTCATTCTGAGCAAAAGTACAGAGAAAAGTCATTCTGGAACTTCCCACGGTTCTGTCGCTGAATGCTATATCCCCAGTGAGATGCTTGAAGGGTTCTCATCATCACTAACCATTGACCATTTTAGCCAGGGCTGATCTGTTAGCACAGGTTCCCCACCCCCTCACCTACACCCAAAAACTTCAGCCCCCAGCCCTGCGATCCTGCGATCCTGCTGACCCTCTCAATTCTTCCTCCAGGTGCCAGCCATCTCCTTGGCTTACGAAGCAGCTGAGAGTGACATCATGAAGCGACAGCCACGAAACCCCAGGACTGACAAGCTGGTGAATGAGAGGCTGATCAGCATGGCCTACGGGCAGATTGGTGAGTAAACGGGGGACAGCCATTGAGCAGGGATGAGCACCCCCAGGTGTAGAAGGGAGTTGAGTGGGGATGAATCGGGCAGGTGTTGAAAATCAGGCCAACCTGCAGGTGCTTGGCTGCTGGTCCCAGTCTCGTAAGTGGTACCTGAGAATGCAAGGAACTTTGTCCAGTGGTATGTTCTTATTAAGTTTCACATGCAACACACAGTACACAAGTAATACGTTTATTTATGTATCATCAGTTCAAGTATCCTCTCTACAGAGATTCTTGGGTTGTGGGTGGAGTCATATGTTGTTATTGTATTTACATGAAAACCAATAAAAATTATTTGCACATTTAAAAAAAGGAATGCAAATAAGCTTTCGTCCCAAGGCAAGTCCTCTGTGGCAGAGACAGAAATATTTCTCAGAGTAGTGAGAATAGGACTTACTCCCAAGTAACTGTGCACAGGGTTACAGCTTTATATAGAAAGCTGCCTTCTATTGAATCAGGCCACTTGTCCATCTAGGCCAGCATTGTTTACACGGTCTGGCAGCAGTTTTCCAAGATTCCAGACAGGGTTCTTTCCCAGCCCTACTTGAAGATAAGGTAGCTTCCTAGGTTTCTGTGATAGTTGGAGGACCGTACAACATGTAAATCTGGTTTATTCATCTTCCTTTTATTATTACATGTACCCCTCACCTTTCCTTCAAGGAGCTCAAGGTAGCATATAGGCCCATTTTGCTCCCCACAACAACCCTGTGAGGTAAGCACAGCTGATAAGGAGTTACGGACCTAGTGAGCTTCATGGCTGAGTTGGAATCTGAACCCAGTGGTCTCCCAGGTCTTTACCACACTTACATAAATGCCTCTTGCAATTCTGGTCAGCAGTTCACTACTCAAAGTGGATATTTAATTCCGGGTCGGATTCCAGATGACATGCTTGGTTGCCAAAATTGTTAGGTCTGCGAATAGCTGCTCATCTGGTCTCCTGTGGTGAGTTGAGGAGCAAACTGTGGCCAAGCAGACAGGGAAGCTTTGTAGCTGCTGTGGGTCTTGTGGGAAGGCATTTGTGTTGTGCATGCGGGCTAATGACCTGTGGCTTTATCCACAGGGCAAACGTGTAGGCTTAGACGTGAGACTAAGGAGGATTAGAAGCGTTAAGGTGGCTGAAATGGGAACCATGTGATTGAAGGGCATGGACCAGCCGAGGCTGGTATACTAGAGCAAGGGGGGCATTGCCCCCCCCAGCTTAGCCTGCCCTCAGGAAGCCCCCACCCTTCCTTATTACTTATTGGCACTCCAAGGAGTAGTGCTGTCTGACAGTTTGCTCCTCTTCAATCTCAGTGCTGCCCCTTGCAGAACCCAGCAGGGAGGAGGGTGGGGGAAAAGCCCGCCCCAACAATTAGTTGGCTCCGCTTGTCATTGGTTCTTCACTCTGCCTATCCAGGGCTCTGGCTCCACCCACTGTGGGTCTCCCTGCTTTCTGCCAACTCTTCACTTCTTTTTTGCAGGAATGATTCAGGCGTTGGGCGGTTTCTTCTCCTACTTTGTGATCTTGGCCGAGAACGGGTTCCTTCCATCTATTCTCGTCGGCATCCGCCTCAACTGGGACGACCGGACATGCAACGATCTGGAAGATTCCTACGGGCAACAATGGGTAAGAAGAGGGAGCCCATTTTGCTTGCACATGCGTGAGCGAGGCTGGGCATTTTGTGGAATTGCAGCAAATGAATGTTTCTGGCAGTGGGCAGATGCCAGAAATTCAACTGAGTGCCAATGTGTTAAGTGAAGTTGAATTGGGTCCAATATATAAAAGGGAGTGGGGTGGGGTGGAGAATGATCAGCTTTGGTCTGGTGCAGGAAAATATGTTTTGTGACTCAGAACATTAGTCATAACTGGTGAGTGGCTGTGCTTGTGAGGAGGAGGAGCAGCTGCCGCTCAGGGCCTGATTTTTGGCTCTGGCTGGCAAACAAGCAGGTGGCAGGAATGACGTGGCAATGTGGGGCCCATACTGAGGGTCTTCTTGTTCCAAGGTCCCCACAAAGCCTGTTGCCACTGCAACACCACGGGGATGCCCTAGGCCATTTCCTCTTTCTCAAACTCAGTTCCATTTCTGTGAAATGGGAAGAAATGAGAGCCAGTGTGGTGTAGTGGTTAAGAGCGGTAGACTCGTAATCTGGTGAACCGGGTTCGCTTCCCCGCTCCTCCACATGCAACTGCTGGGTGACCTTGGGCCAGTCACACTTCTCTGAAGTCTCTCAGCCCCACTTACCTCACAGAGTGTTTGTTGTGGGGGAGGAAGGGAAAGGAGAATGTTAGCCGCTTTGAGACTCCTTTGGGTAGTGATAAAGCGGGATATCAAATCCAAACTCCTCCTCCTACACGGCAGAGTTTCTTGAGCAGTTGAAGATGAAAATGATGCCAAGCCCTTTAAACAATTCTTTAAACCCGGCTCAGACAGAGCAACCTTCAAATACTGTGCTCTGTCAAACAGGACTTACGGTAGTGCTGTAGAGCAGGCCTGTGGAATCCATGGCCCTCTAGTCTCCAACTCCCAGCACCCCCAGCCAGCATGACCAATGGTCAGGGATGATGGGGGTTGGAATCTACCAGTACCTACCAGGCCACAGGTTCCCTTCCCACCTGTCAATCACCTGATGGCACAGTGGTGTCAGGTGACTGTTCTCCTTTGCCTGTGTGGTTTGAAATCAACCCACGCAGGAAAAGGAGCAGCGTTTTGCAGTTACTGACGATCAGCTCACTAGTGGTGCCTTTGCAAATGCTGATGCCCCTGGTGGGCTTTGCAATCATTGCCTCAGTGCCTGCAACCCTCACTTTCAGCCAAGGTGCATTGTTTACCTGTTGCACACCTGCATCATATATGATTTAATCCTAAATTTCAGCAAGGCTGAGCGGGGATTGGTTTGGAGAGGCGGAGAGCATGGCGGGTGAGAATGGCGGCGTTGCATGTTTCTGGTTTCCCCATGCTGCCCTATTGATTGCACCCCCTCTGCCCCCTAGACCTACGAGCAACGCAAAGTGGTGGAGTTCACCTGCCACACAGCCTTCTTCGTCAGCATCGTGGTGGTGCAGTGGGCTGACTTGATCATCTGCAAAACCAGAAGGAATTCAGTCTTCCAGCAGGGCATGAGGTAAGGCTGCTTGATTTTCCATTTGCTCAAGGAAACCGTAAGTCTGTTTCGGAACCAGGAAAAAAAGGGATTGTGGAAGAGAGACACATTTCAAAATTTAGTGCATGACAGAGGGAAGAGTCTCAAACCCACAGCTGTAAAATGAAGGCTTTGCTTGTTATGCATTCGTGATTCAAAGGCTGTGACCTCTGGGCAGGAACCCCTGGCATACAAGGATCGAGGAATCCCTAGAGATTCCAACCCCCTCTGGTGGCTATAGGCTGCCCCACACATTACGTGGCAGCGAACTGGAACATGCCACAAAGAGTGACTTTGTTAGGAAGGTGCAGCCAAACTTGGCTCTGTGGTGATGGCAAGTGTATTTTCTAATATGAGTTCATCTCATGCATTTGTTATATTTTCATATATATATATATATATATATATATATATATATATATATAATGTTGAAGGACCTCTGTGCTGGTCATTGTCAAGCTACTACAGTCAAACCTTGGATGTTGAACAGCTTAGTTGCTGAACGTTTCGGCTCCTGAACATCAAAAGCCCGGAAGTGTTTTTGGAAGCCAAATTTCCGACACGGCTTCTGGGGCTTCCGATTGGCTGCAGGAAGCTTCCTGCAGCCAATCGGAAGCCACACCTTGGTTTTCGAACGGTTCCAGGAGTCAAACAGACTCCTGGAAAGGATTAAGTTTGATCACCAAGTTACGACTGTATGCCTGTTCCAGGACACAGTGAGCACTGCCCTCTGTAAGGTTGCCCCTGCCGTTGTGGGCCTTACAACTTCATCCGTTATAAAAGCAGGAGGGTTACCACAACATGAGTCGGGATCTTACAGCTCTCCAGATGCTGCTGGATTGAAATACCCATAATCCCTGGGCTGGTGGGGATCCAACAGCATCTGGGAGCCCACAGGATGTGAAGGGACCCTATGAGAAGATGGAGTTGGTAGAGCATGAGACTTTTGATCTCAGGGTTGTGGGTTCGAGTCCCGTGTTGAACAACAGATTCCTGCATTGCAAGGCGTTGAACTAAATGATCCTCGGGGTCCCTTCCAGCTACAATTCTACGATTGGTTATTAGGGCATGTTTAAGGATACAAGTTTTCCCTTCACACTGGATGCTTTCACCATGTCTGGGTTTTGAAACATTGTATTTATTCATTTATTTAAATAAATTCCTCCAGGAAGAGCCCAGGAGAGCAAACATATCCATAATCATTGTGGGGGCTTTTGGCTAGGTGACCCTCAGACTCCCTTACAAACTGTTTTTTTGTGTGTTTTTTAAAACATTCTAAAAACACTTTAAAACTTTCTAAAGACATGGATCTCAGGGTTGCCAGGAACAGTGTTTTTCATTCATCTAGGTAAGCAGGCTTGTTTTTAAATTTCGCCTGAAAGACAATAATGAGAGAAAATAATAATGAGAGAAGCAAGAGGTGCCTCATTAGGGAAGGCACTCCACAAAAGTGGGGCTGCCACTGGAAAGGCCCTGACGTGGGCCAACGCCAACTGGGCAGCCCCTAGGGGGTGGCACTCGCCTGCCAATCACAGCAGAGAAATGGGTTAGTTTCCAAAAACGGAGGTTCCAATGGAACAGGGGCAACAGGTGACTTATAACAAGAGTATTCCTCTCTTTCACTTTCTCTCTCTTTCTCCCTTCAGAAACAAGATCCTTATTTTTGGTCTCTTTGAGGAGACTGCCTTGGCCGCCTTCCTGTCCTACTGCCCCGGCATGGATGTGGCGCTGAGAATGTACCCCCTGAAGTGAGTACAGATCTGTGGCTCCGTGGCAGAGCATCTTGCTTGGCATGTAGAATCCCTGCCTTAGGCCGTGTTCACACCATACATTTTTAGAACTATGATACTGTGTTAGACAGGCATAGCTTCCCCCCAAAGAATTCTGGGAGCTGTAGTTTGTTAAGGGTGCTGAGAGATTGCCAGGAGACTCCTATTTCCCTCACAGAGCTACAATTCCACAGAGTTCCTCGTGAAGGAGGATTGATGGTTAAACCACTCTGGGAATTGTAGTTCTCTAAGCACCTTTGGTTGAGGGACGCAGGTAGCGCTGTGGGTTAAAGCCTCAGCGCCTAGGGCTTGCCGATCGAAAGGTCGGCGGTTCGAATCCCTGCGGCGGGGTGCGCTCCCGCTGCTCGGTCCCAGCGCCTGCCAACCTAGCAGTTCGAAAGCACCTCCGGGTACAAGTAGATAAATAGGGACCGCTTACCAGCGGGAAGGTAAACGGCGTTTCCGTGTGCGGCTCTGGCTCTGGCTCTGGCCAGAGCAGCGATGTCACGCTGGCCACGTGACCCGGAAGTGTCTCTGGACAGCGCTGGCCCCTGGCCTCTTAAGTGAGATGGGCGCACAACCCCAGAGTCTGTCAAGACTGGCCCGTACGGGCAGGGGTACCTTTACCTTTACCTTTTAAGCACCTTTGGAGCAAACCTCAGCTCCCATAATCCTTTGGGGGATGCCATGACTATTTAAAGCAGTATCATAGTGCTTTAAATGCATGGTGCGGATGTGGTTTTCAGACAAGAGGGAGGAGTCTTTCCATCTCTGGCACAAGGACTTTTCATTTGGAGGAGGCTTGATCACACCCAGGTTGTCTGTTTCAGTCTTGGGAATCTTTGTGTGGGCACACACACACACCATAGCTGTCAAGCGTCCCTTATTTGGCGGGAAAGTCCCTTATCCCAGCACTGTGTCCCGCTGTTGTCCCTTATTGATGATGTCCCTTAAATTTCCCGGGTTTCAAAGGAAGCAGCTCCTCTCCCTCCCTCCCGGCCGGTCAGGGAGGAGGGAGGCTCCAACTGTGTTGCTTGGCTGCGTTGCTCACCCAATAAGAGTCTAAGAACGACCGGACGGTGGAGCTTGCATGCCTTGTGCCGATCAAATTGGCCGCGTTGCCTGGGGACTCGCCTTTGCTCAGCGCTTCCTAGCGGAGAAGTGACGGTGGTTTTCTTTGCTGCATCCCCTTTGCCGGGTTGCTGCGCTGTGAGAACCACCGCTTGAGGCTTCGTTTGGCTGCTAGCTGGGCTTTCTGCCTTTGGCTCAGAAGTCGAACATACCTGTGCTTGGAAAATCCCTTATTTTGGCTGCTGATCCCTTATTTTCAAGGCTGCTGGTCCCTTATTTTCAAATCTGTAAGTTGACAGCTATGACACACACACACACACACACACACACACACACAAAAAGATGCACACTCACACCCAACCATCGTCTCCTCGGCTCTTGTGCTGATCTTTCCTTCTCTCCTCAGGCCCAGCTGGTGGTTCTGCGCCTTCCCTTACAGCTTCCTCATTTTTGTGTACGATGAAATCCGTAAACTTATACTGCGCCGTAACCCAGGAGGTGAGTGGGGCTGGGAGAGTCGGGAGTTCTCTGAGGAGCGTGAGGAATATTTCGGGAGATGATGTTGAAGCAGCAAGCTCCCCATCCCTGGGGCTGTGCCCACTATTAGCCTCACCCAGAATAGACCCACTGAAATGAATGGGCATTACTAACTTCGATCCATTCATTTCCACGGGCCTGCTTTTGTGCAGAACTGTGTTGAGTTTGAAATAAGGGTTATAGGCACCCTATTTTTATTTTAATAATATATTTATTTATAGATTTCACAACTTCATATAAACAAGACAGAGGTTCCCCCTCAAGGTGCTTACAAACTAAACTCAACTTTCTCCCTTGCTGTCCTTTTTCATGCAGATGTCAAGGCAATAAACAACTTTTTTACTTTTAAAAGACAACTGTAGGCGGCCCTGTTTAGGGAAGTTTTTAACGTCTGACACTGTATTGTTTTTAATATTCGGTTGGAAGCCACCCAGAGTGGCTGGGGAAACCCAGCCAGATGGGCAGGGAATGAATGAATGAATGAATGAATGAATGAATGAATGAATGAATAAATAATGCCCCCCAGTTCCCACATCTCCCCTATGTCGATATTTTAGATTGTAAACTAGGCTTCCTCAACCTTGGCCCTCCAGATGTTTTTGGCCCACAACTCCCATGAATCCTAGCTAGCACGACCAGTGGTGATGATGGGAAATGTAGTCTCAAAACATCTGGAGGCCCGAGGTTGAGGAAGCCTGCAAACTATTTGGGGCAGGGACTTGTCTTCTTCAGTGAACACCATACCTATTGATAGAATAGCAACAACGATGAATAATAATAATAATAATAATAATAATAATAATAATAATAATAATTTATTATTTGTACCCCGCCCATCTGGCTAGGTTTTCCCAGCCACTCAGGGCGGCTTCCAACAAAGATGAAAAATACACTAAAATGTCACATATTAAAAACTTCCCTGAACATGGCTGCCTTCAGATGTCTTCTGAATGTCAGGTAGTTGTTTATCGCTTTGACATCTGATGGGAGGGCATTCCACAGGGCGGGCGCCACTACCGAGAAGGCCCTCTGCCTGGTTCCCTGTAACTTGGCCTCTCGCAGTGAGGGAACCGCCAGAAGGCCCTCGGCGCTGGACCTCAGTGTCCAGGCAGAACAATGGGGGAGGAGACGCTCCTTCATAATACAGGTTGTACCCAACGATGGCATTGCACCATCAGGAACCTCTCATGTGGCACACTTAAATTTTCCTCTGATCCATCTCCTACCTTAATTTCTCACTGATCCATTTCCTGGCCAGTTTTGGAGATTCCCCGGACTTTATTAGAAAGAGCCTTTCAGAGGGTTCAGGGAGTTGCTGTGGCTTGGGGCAGGGAATGTGCAAAAATAAGGTGCCTTGCCTAGGCGCTTGAGAAGAGGAGCTTTGCGGGAGTCTAAGCCACCATTGAATGCGACTAATTATCCCAGTAATAAGGATTATCATCATCTTCTGGGTGAGGGGGGAAAGGGAGAGCGGGTGGGTGGGAGACCTGTGGATAGAGCCAGGGTTGGGGACGACGACAGGAGATCTGTGCCTGCCACTGCTGCCTTGCTCATGTTGGTTTTTTATTTTGTTTTGCAGGATGGGTGGAGAAAGAAACCTACTACTGAGTCTCCTCCCTTTTCCGTGGCTGGTTGTCTCCCCTTAAGGGGGAGTGCTCTCCCCCTCCAAAATTCTGCCTATCCTCCCCGCCTAATTATGAGAGAGAGAGAAAGAGCCTGATGCCAGGATCATACGTTCGGACACAGAAACAACAAAACCACCTTCCCCGCCTTCTTTTCCCCGGACCCCGGTGGCTGAGATAGGAACGCCATCCTGTCTCATCCTGCACCCATGTCCCAAGATGGAGGGGTGCGGTGGGGGAGGGAAAACTGCCACCCCCCACACACCTCGACCTCTGCTCTCTGCCATATTCTTCCTTTAGTTTTTCGGAGCAGCCTGGTGGGGGGGGGAGGGGGCATGGGTGCAAGACAGAGAGAGAAACGGGGTCATTGGGGCAATATTTATTTACCTCGGCGAAACCCATCTTCACCCACCAACCGTTGCCCCTGCATCAAATTTTCCCTTCCATAGCTGGGAATGAACCCGGGGACCAGCAGTACCCCAAAAAAACAACATGCCTCGGATTACGTGAGCCAAACGGGACAGGGTTTCGGGTGGGAGGGTTTACTGTTATCCGGTTAGCAGTAGTAAAGCTTTTGACCCCCCCAGGTTTGGGGAGGGAAACTCCTTTTGCTCCCCTACCCTTGTCATTTTCCATTTTCTCCTTCTCCCCTGCTCCGGTGGGGGATGTGTGTGTGTGTGTGTGTGTGTGTATGTGTACATTTGTGTGTGTGTGTGTGTGTATGCATGAGAGGGGAGCAGAGGTCAGCCATGGGTGACCCTCAACTGCCCATCTACGCTTCCTTGGCCTCCCTCCTATCAACTTTTTTTGGGTTGCGTGTGGCGAGTGTTGCAGCACAAAGGCGAACAACAACAACAACAACAACAAAACCCTTCAAGAACAAAACACGCCAGGGTTTCTCGTCCCCTTTCCTCCTGGCTCCCGCACCCCTCCCCTCTCGACTCGGACTCCCGCTAGATGTGTAAATGAAACCCAGGTGTCCGGAGTCCCTCTCCTCTGCATGTACAGATTTGCTCTCATAGGACCAAGACAGCCGCTTTCTCCTGCCCCCTCCTCTGTGTGTGTGTGTGTGTGTATGCGGGGGCCAGGATGTTACCCTTCTGTCCCAAGGTAACCCATCGGGAGGAAGCGGGGACCCTCCTGGCAATCCTTCCCACTGGTGCTGAACACCACCCTCTCCTCTTGGGCAGCCGTTTTCCCATTTCCTTGGCCCACGACCCAGTACAGAGACCTCAGCCATAGCTCCCTCCCCAGGAAAAATTGTGCCCTTCCTCATCTACCCTGAGGTGGGAGGAGAGGGACCTCTCTGGCTTCTGACTGGGTGAGGCGACTTCACCTCTGTGTGTCCCCACCCTCAATAAACTTTTATTTTCTTTGTGTTTTGGGTGGGGAGGGGAGTGGGGACACGAAGCGCCCGTGTTGGGGGGGAGATGTAGTCTGTCCTGTCCCATCTCCCCTTCCCGTTTTGGGATTGTGTTGTCGTGTGAACCAACAAAAACAAGGAGGAAAAAACAAACCGATTTAACAAATAAAAACCAGAAGTGGAATATTTAATATATGAGATATAGCCGTCTCATTACATATATATATATATCTCTGTGTGTGTCTGTGTTTCTGTTAGGAGAAATGGTGCACAATGAATAGCCCGCCTACCCATTACGCAGAATAAGTGTTGAGACCAAGGTGTTGAAATTCTGGGCTGTACCAGTTCAGAGTGGAGGTGGAAACTGCGCTTGTTGTGTATTATTGCCCCTCTTACTAAGTACATGAACACACTGAAGAGCAGCGGCTCTCAAACTTTATTTGCCTCTGGGCCACACTTTCAGAATAAAAATGTGCTCATGCCACAACGAACGGTGACTCTGGATCAGAACTAGGGTTGCCCTCCGTATCGCTTGATGCTCCCGCTCTCATTTTGAAAAGGTATCTATCCGTATAATGCAAAAAATAATATTTTGATACCATACCACTGCACTGCAATGTTTAAGTGTTTCTTTGATTGTCTACCTGCCACCCTTGCCACCCTCTCCTACCAAACCAGTGTGGCAGAACCACTGCTGTAGAGAAAGTTTTAGAGTAGCTCCATCCTCGTTCTACTGGCTATAGCATTTATTTTATTTTTATTTTTTGCACGCACAAAGAACTGCCCCCCCTTCCCTCTGAAGCGATGCAGCCCAGAATTCTTCTACACTTGATGCTTCATAATGTGCCAATGAGCTCTGAGAAGAAAACCCAAGAGAAAGGAAAGGGAAATGTGGTTTATAGATGGTCTCAGCCGAAGCTTTTATAGGGCTGCTTATTAAGACATCAGGCATTAAAGATCTTGCACGGTACATGGAGCAAAACGATCCATGCGCCACTGTTATGTGCATCTGATCCGCTGTGGCTTTGCTGATGGGGAGACGGCTACTCTTGCTTAGCAAATTAGGGTGGGGAGGAGCACACAGCTGGGCATCCTGCTTGAATTAAATGTTGCCTACGTGGCTTCTGAGAAGCAGCTGCAAAGGTGCGAGACAGAATTTGGACTCTAGCTAAGGGTGGATTTGTTGTTCTGCGTTTGGCCACAGGAGGGAGACAAGCAGCCTCTCCCAGCACTGCAGCAAACAGCTAAGTGAGGATGGCTGGTTGCAGGTGGCATTGCGGTGGGTTGGGGTTGGGTGGATAATAATAAAGAGAGCGAGCCTTGGCCTGGGATGCCCTCCGCTGCTCTTCCTCTCTTCCCCAAGTTCCCTTCTGAGGCTTCAGCTCTGTCCTGACCTCCTCCCCACTGTCTGGCACTGTCCTCTAACTCGAAAGATGCCTCTTGACGCAGCTAATTTAATCGGATTGCTTTTTCCATCTGGCTCCCATGGGGTGGGGAGAGAGGAGGAGGTCATTGCCACGGCAACAGAAGGATGGAGAGAGAGAGAGAGAGAGCGCAGGGTATTGCCATGGTGACAAAGCAGGCTGAAGTTGCTGACGAAGGAAAGGTGGTGGCCAGGCACTCGGGAGACCCAGGTGCTTGGCTGGGCGGTGGCCCGTTTTCACAGAATTCGTAGAATTTTAGAGCCGGAAGGGACCTTGAGGATCCTAGAACAACACCCTGCAGTGCAGAAATCTTGCACCAAACATGGGGCTCGAACCCACGACCCAGAAATCAAGGATCTCATGCTCTTTATCAACTGAGCTATAATTTCTTCCTCTCTTTTAAAAATTCTGCAGAGCATCGGAGAGGGCTTTTAGATGCTACTCTGCCACTGCCCCCTGGTTTATGGCTGCCAAATCTTTTAGCTGTCCTCTGCTCCTGTGCCTTTAACACCAGCAGATAGATAGATAGATAGATAGATAGATAGATAGATAGATAGATATTTAAGCATTCCCTCCCAAGGAAACCAAGCCATGGTCGTGAGAGGCAGCGCTCTTTTGCTTAATCATCTTGGCATACAATGGCAGTCATTAAATGCAGCGGAGCCTCATCATCTAGAGCAGTGTTTCCCAACCTTGGGCCTCCAGATGTTTTGGGACTACAACTCCCATCATCCCTAGCTATCAAGACCAGTGGTCAGGGATGATGGGAATTGTAGTTCAAAAACAGCTGGAGGCCCAAGGTTGGGAAACACTGATCTAGAGATCTAGGGAACTGCTGGATAAAGGGGGCGGGGGAATCTGCCATTTGTGTTTCTTCATTCTAGCATCTTCAGGTGTGACCTGAAAACTACGTTAAGACCTAGGCGAGCTGCCCTAATTTATTAACACCCCAGAGGACAGGATCACACTTCAAAACGACCTTGACAGATTAGAGAACTGGGCCAAAACAAACAAGATGAATTTTAACAGGGAGAAATTTAAAGTATTGCACTTGGGCAAAAAAAATGAGAGGCACAAATACAAGATGGGTGACACCTGGCTTGAGAGCAGTACATGTGAAAAGGATCTAGGAGTCTTGGTTGACCACAAACTTGACATGAGCCAACAGTGTGACGCGGCAGCTAAAAAAGCCAATGCAATTCTGGGCTGCATCAATAGGAGTATAGCATCTAGATCAAGGGAAGTAATAGCGCCACTGTATTCTGCTCTGGTCAGACCTCACCTGGAGTACTGTGTCTAGTTCTGGGCACCACAGTTCAAGAAGGACACTGACAAACTGGAACGTGTCCAGAGGAGGGCAACCAAAATGGTCAAAGGCCTGGAAACGATGCCTTATGAGGAATGGCTAAGGGAGCTGGGCATGTTTAGCCTGGAGAAGAGGAGGTTAAGGGGTGATATGATAGCCATGTTCAAATATATAAAAGGATGTCACATAGAGGAGGGAGAAAGGTTGTTTTCTGCTGCTCCAGAGAAGCGGACACGGAGCAATGGCTCCAAACTACAAGAAAGAAGATTCCACCTAAACATTAGGAAGAACTTCCTGACAGTAAGAGCTGTTCGACAGTGGAATTCGCTGCCAAGGAGTGTGGTGGAGTCTCCTTCTTTGGAGGTCTTTAAGCAGAGGCTTGACAACCATATGCCAGGAGTGCTCTGATGGTGTTTCCTGCTTGGCAGGGAGTTGAACTCGATGGCCCTTGTGGTCTCTTCCAACTCTATGATTCTATGATTAAGTCTGCTACCTCCTCTGAAAATCCATTTTAAGGCTGATGTCTGCTTGAGGCTTCAGAAAGAAAGCCAGTTTTAATCTCAGCAAACGTGACTTGAAAAACAGCAGGGTATCTTGGGCTGCCTGGCATTTAGGGCAGGGAAGCAACTTTCATCCACGCAGTCCATTTCTCAAAATAAAGACTTTGCAATCAACGTGTTTCGGGGTGACAACCTCTGGCAGCAAACACATGGCAATGTTGTGGGGTGCAGTGAACAAGAACCGTCCTGCTGCATCAGTCTAAAGGTCCACTCAATTCACCCTCCTGCTTCCAGCTAAATCAGGGGTCAGCAACCTTTTTCAGCTGTGGGCTGGTCCACTGTCCCTCAGACCACGTGGTGGGCCGGACTATATTTTTTTTGGAGGGGGGGAGAATGAACGAATTCCTACGCCCCACAAATAACCCAGAGCTGCATTTTAAATAAAAGCACGCATTCTACTCATGTAAAAACACACTGATTCCCGGACCGTCCGCGGGCCAGATTGAGAAAGCGATTGGGCTGCATCCAGCCCACGGGCCTTAGATTGCCTAACCCTGAGCTAGATGGTCCTAGGAATCCCAAAATGCAAGGTGTGATAGCAAGAGTCCTTCCTTCCTGTTGCATGGCTGTAGTAACTGGTATTCAGTGGCTTCAGTTTCTATTTCAGTACTATGGCTAACAGGCAGGTGGCAAGGGAGTCCTGCAACAAAATGTTGCAGCACTGAGTGTTCCTGTTCAAGGTCGTCACTCTATTCCAGCCAGGATGCTCAATTTTATCTCACCCTCCCAGTGTCAGGACTGAGCATGCTTGCTTCGCGAGCTGCTTAAGTTTTTGTTTCCCCTCGAAATATTTGCTTTTACTCCGCTGCAAACCTAGGGTTTTTGCAAGCCTATGGATGCTTCCTTCTTGTGTGTAGAAGGCACTTGGAAAACTGATGTTACCATTAGCATGTATGAATGCAGACTCCCCCACCTCTGTTAACTACTCCATTCTCCTTTAAAAGTCATTGGAAGTGATGGCCATCGCCACATCTTGTGGCAGTGAGATCTGAAGTTATGCGGAAGCAAATTGTGTTTTCGTCCATCCTGAATTTACTGCCACTCAACTTCAGTAAGAGACCTGAAGTTCCAGTGGGACGTGAGAATCGGATAATTAGTAAGAACCTTAAAAGGCATCGAGTCCAACCCACTAAAGATGGAGATGATATGCTGCTACAACAGCATAGCCTTGACTTGAAAATGTCTAATGAAATAGTCGTCACCACCACCTTCCAAGTCAGTCTGATCAGACTAGATTCAGTCTCGTACTGAAACAGAAACTGGAGAGCATGTATCACTGGCTAAGGTGAAATCCCCTTGCAATTTAAACTCGTTGCTCTGGGGCAGCTTTGGGCAACCTGCTGCCCTCCAGATTTTGCTGGGCTACAACTCCCACCTGAGTTGGAAGCTGTAGTCCATCAACATGTTGAGGGCACCAGGTTGCCCAAGGCTGCTCTGGAGCAACAGAACGTAAATTTGCTCCCTTGTCTCTGTGACCTAGAGAGACGCCCCCACCCTACCCCTGGGACTAGCTCCAATGCGAAATTCAGGAGAAGCCATGATGAAATGAACAGAATTAGCAGTCCATCTTAACCTGGAATTTATTAAGTGCTCCCAGAATATGAATCACTTGTAAATAGCATAGTATTAAGAGCCCTTGCAATTTCCAAATGGATGAATAATTGCTGCGGGGGGGAGGGAGGAGTTAAAATTGCACAGAACCTGTAACATTAAGAAAGGGTGTTGCCATTCCATTAGTCATTGGGGGATAAAATAGGATACAAATACATAGAGAGACTTGTAAAACTTTGCAATAATGTTGCATACTGTGCTATCAGGCGCTAGGGGGCAAAAAAGGACAGGGCACCTCACATGCATTTTAAATTATCTTTGGCCACGTCAGGGCCACAATCAAACCAAATGAATTATTCTGACTGATCTGCCAGACCAAAGCACTCAAAAATGTGGAGAATCTGGATGATTCATGGTGCCACGTGTACGGAATTAGGTTCTGGAGTGTGGGTTTTTTTGCCCTGACTGTAGACTCTGGAGTTTTGATTTTTTTAAATTTTTATTTTGGTGGTTAATCCACTGTCAGCTCCGAGCAGCAACGACAAGAGGCCTCTCTGCTCGCATTTCCGACGGCCCGCTGACGGCCAGCCTCAAAGCAAGCAGGCGACCTTGAGAAAACGAAGGAGCTGTCGTGTATCAACACATACTGTGTGTCCCTGTGACCTCTTGGGCAGAACAGAGTAGGCCCTTGGAGGACATTCCAATTAACACTTCTGCTTCTTTAATGTTACCGGCAGAAGATAAAAGGAGGCTGAACTAAAAGCTGTTCTGGAAGGCCTCCAAGGCCCGGCTACTGGGTGAAGTGTAATGGGAGTTAAATAATCTCACGAAGGCGGAGAGTGCTGGACACGGCCTTATCACGTGCCCGAGATGGGGAAATCCAAGGGCGAGGTCTTTGGGAATTGAGGGCAGGGGGGGGGTTTCTAAGGAATGGGGAGACGAGGGGTGGGAGGCAACCCGCACCCCCCAAAAGTAGGGAGAGCATCAAGGGTTTCTAAGATCTGGAGAGAGCCTCAAAGCCAGTCTCTTGGGGAAGGAAGGAAGGACATGGCACATGGCAATGGAATGAAATAGCAGCGGTATTTACACAGGACAGGGTAACAGCGATATAGGGGGCGAAGGGCTGCCCCAGGCCATTCACACAGGCTCCATCTGCAGCTCATCGGTTTCGGCAGATTCCAATTCATGGAAGGCGGCATGTGAACCAATAACTACCAACGTGGCACCTGCAGGGGGCGACAGACCGGACAGGGAGAAAGCAAAAAGGTTAAGTTAGTTCTCTTTCCACAGTGCTGGGACTCTGACATGCTCTCTGTCTACGCTGCAGCTCCTAAGGGCACCTTGGGCTTGTGGGGAGGGAGAGGAAGGAGCCAAAGTAGACAGGGAGTCACAACAGAGTGGGATGGAAGACCTGGAATCCCCACCTGGAAGTATTATTATTATTATTGGTTTGCACCCTACATATCTTGACTGGGTTGCCACAGCCACTCTGGGCAGCTTCCAACAGAATGCAAAAATACAACGAAACAACATAACACCACCCACCCATTATGCTAGCACTATTCTCGTTAATACAGTTTCCTTTTCAAACATTATTCGCATAGTAGGCTTAACTCCAATAAGCCCTTTTCCTGTGCAAATGGCACTGAGAATGGCAAGGGTGGCACAGGAACGGCATGAGACGCTGTCGGAAAATGGAAATAGTTTGCAGAAGCAGAATTTCTGGAAGGTGGGAATAGTTTTGTTTTTTGCAAGTTTTGTTTTTTGCGAGAACTGACTCAGGCAGAATGTGGTATGCCAACTTACAGTACTCTATTCCCTTCATATATTAATTATTATTATTATTATTATTATTATTATTATTATTTGCTCTGATGGTTTAGGTGAGCCTACATCCCACAGAACTACACTTCCTGACCAGGAAAGTTAACAGGGGCAGATCCCAGCATTTAATTTTTTTTACTGTCCTCTTGCCTGGCAAACATAAGGTGAATTAGTTTTACACCTTATTAATTAGGTATACACCTCTTACTCAAGAGAAAACCACACAGCTCCTGCTCCTTTTTCATCCTCATCCCATGATCTGCTCCACAAAGCAAAAAAAAAAAAGGGGGGGGGGGATCAGGGTCACGTGCCAGGGCCCCTGAACTAGTGGAAGGCCACAAATAATGGAGCAGCAAGTGAAGCTGAACTGTGCAACACTGTGGACTAAATTTGAGCAGGGTTGGGAGGGGCAACAGTAAGCAGAAGCCCATGAATATGATCAAAATGCAGACCTTGCAAAATACCATATGTGTCAGCTGAGAAGCGTGACAAGCAGACGGCCAATAATCAAGGCTTCGTGTATTCTGCAACTTGTAGGTACAGGTAATGCACACACCCGGCATCCTGAGAATCTCAGGTTGAACTTCTTAAAAACAAGCTTCTAGTAAGGACTATCACATCTAAGAAATCAAACAGGGTGCTAAACAGATTTCTAGAACAAGGTGTTAGTGCCCTGCACTAGTGCCTTGTGGCAGCTAGACTGGTGACTGGGAGCGGCTGCCGAAACCACATAACACCAGTCCTGAAAGACTACACTGGCTCCCAGTATGTTTCTGAGTGTTGATGCTGACCTTTAAAGCCCTAAACGGCCTCGGCCCAGTATACCTGAAGGAGTGTCTCCACCCCCATCGTTCAGTCCGGATACTGAGGTCCAGCTCCGAGGGCCTTTTGGTGGTTCCCTCACTGCAAGAAGTGAAGCTACAGGGAACCAGGCAGAGGGACTTCTTGGTAGTGGCACCTGCCCTGTGGAACGCCCTCCCACCAGATGTCAAGGAAATAAACAACTATCTGAATTTTAGAAGACATCTGTTTTAATGTATTTTTTATCTTTTGCTGGAAGCTGCCCAGAGTGCTGGGGGAAACCCAGCCAGATGGGCGGGGTATAAATAAATAAATTACTGTTGTTGTTGTTGCTGCTGTTGTTGTTATTTTCTGAAGGCAGCCCTGTTTAGGGAAGTTTTTAATGTTTGAGGTTTTATTGTGCTTTTAATTCTGTTGGGAGCTGCCCAGAGTGGTTTGGGGAAACCCAGCCAAATGGGTGGGGTATAAATAATAAATTATTACTATTATTATTATGCACACCAACTCCTGACTAGCAAATGCAGAATAAATTATGCAAACTAAGAGGCTATTACGTAATGCAACCACGTTTGCCGAAGTTATGCACATCACAAAATTTAGCTCTTCTTCCTGCCGGATTTATGCATTTTAAAGAGAGTATGGGATGCATTGTGGCACATGCAGTCATGAGTAGTGCAAGAGGGAAAGCTCTCCTCCCGAGTAACTCCACAGGAACACTTTTTACAACTTGCTGTTCGTGCAAGCTGTGGACTGTCTCCCAGATTTCCAGGAAACAAGAGAAGACACCCCCCCCTTCTATTTTATTACCCAGAAATGGAAGGTGGTTTGTGTCTCACAGCTGGAATGTGGTTGTTCACTTACCCAGCACCCAGAAGACAGCAGAGCCGGCTCCCGCCAGCCAGAAGAATGGGAAGGAAACACCCCCAGCCAGGCCATATTGGTGGGCTGTGCTGAGCTCCCGCCCTAAACAAAAAGAGGTTGAGTGAGAATACAGGGGGCAGGAATACCAGGCTCACGCTCTAACTCTCAGGGCCTTTCGGGATAAAGCTGGAAGCCCCGGTTGCCTGTGTAAATCGACCACTGGCCCAACAGCAGAGTTTTGCCCGATTACTGCAAATGAACACAAAGACGCCAAGCACTCTATGGTCTACCCTAGCTACAAACTACAGGGTTGAAGCCTAGCAAGAAAAGGGCATTCGCCAGTGATCTGCATCATTCTTGTTGATGCACCGCCACCTGGTGGCTACACTGGGAGCTGCAACCTTCGAGGACACTTCAAGGCATGACAGAGCTTCAAGGAATGTCGTCCACGAAAGGGGCTGGGGTGTCCGAATCACATGGCCAAGAACTGCCCCCTCCCTTTTCATGACATGAGCACAGCAGCACTCATCCTGCTTGAGATTCCCAGGAAGATCCCTGGAAGATAGCCTTTTCCCAATAGACCTACCCGAGTCCTATGCTGGGATAGCTCAGTTGGTAGAGACTTAATCTCAGGGTTGTGGGTGATCCCTGTATTGCAGGGGGGTTGGACTGGATGACCCTCGTGGTCCCTTCCAACTCTACAATTCTATGAATCTAACCTGGGAGATGCTTTTCAGAGGCCCTGCTACAGGTTGTTGTTGTTATTTAGTCGTGTCCGACTCTTTGTGACCCCCTGGACCAGAGCACGTCAGGCACTCCTGTCTTCCACTGCCTCCCGCAGTTTGGTCAAACTCATGCTGGTAGCTTTGAGAACACTGTCCAGCCATCTCGTTCTCTGTCGTCCCCTTCTCCTTGTGCCCTCCATCTTTCCCAACACCAGGGTCTTTTCCAGGGAGTCTTCTCTTCTCATGAGGTGGCCAAAGTATTGGAGCCTCAGCTTCAGGATCTGTCCTTCCAGCGAGCACTCAGGGCACTTCAGAATGGAGAGGTTTGATCTTCTTGCAGCCCATGGGACTCTCAAGAGTCTCCTCCAGCACCAGAATTCAAAAGCATCAATTCTTCGGCGATCAGCCTTCTTTATGGTCCAGCTCTCACTTCCATACATCACTACTGGGAAAACCATATCCTTAACTATATAGGCCTTTGTTGGCAAGGTGATGTCTCTGCTTTTTAAGATGCTGTCTAGGTTTGTCATTGCTTTTCTTCCAAGAAGCAGGCATCTTTTAATTTCGTGACTGCTGTCAGCATCTGCAGTGATCATGGAGCCCAAGGAAGTAAAATCTCTCCCTGCCTCCATTTCTTCCCCTTCTATTTGCCAGGAGGTGATGGGACCAGTGGTCATGATCTTTGTTTTTTTGATGTTGAGCTTCAGACCGTATTTTGCGCTCTCCTCTTTCACCCTCATTAAAAGGTTATTTAATTCCTCCTCACTTTCTGCCATCAAGGTGCTAAGTGAAACAGGTGGCTACCAGAGACAGGGCCTTGCCGTGGTGGCGCCCCAGCTGTGGGAATGTCTACCTTATCGTTATTCTGGCATCAGGTGAAGACACTTTCATTTCCCAGGCTTTTTAGAAATCTGTGTTTTTAGCGTACTGAAACACTGCTTTTATTCTGTCCTATGCTGCAGGTTTTTTACTTTATTTTACAATATTATGTTTTGACTGTATGTCATCGTTTTATGCCATAAGCCACTCGGAAAACAAGGTTAGTGGGTGGCTTTAGAGAAATATAGAAGAAATCCGGCAATGTTATGGCTTCAATGATCATGGTGGTTATGTAATCAGCATGCAATCTATGCACTGGTATGAATTTTCTCTATCACACACAGCTTGTCAATGCCAGCCTCCCTCTACGTACCAAAGAGAACAAGTTGTGACTGCTGGGTCTTCAGGTAGATGATGTAACAGGCTCCAAAGAAGACAGCAAGCGCAATCAGAAGCAGTGGAGACGTGATGCTGCCAGGGCAGAGAGAGAAGGCCAGGGGGTTAGAAGCGTCAAGAAAGATCACGGATCATCAATCCAACCCTCTCCCCAAATCACAGTAATAATCACAAAAGGGTTCCCGGCTTTGGGACATTACACAGTATTCCTCAGTGACCCTTAAGCAGCAAAATTCTGCATAAGAGCTAAAGCCAACCTGCTTGCAGATCCTCCTTGATACTTGTCTGCTTCTGAGAGCTACTGTTTCATATCGAGGGTGGCAGAACTGAATGTCTAAATGCTCCCTTGATAAGTGAAATAAATGTTCTAGACTGAATGCTCTCCCCTCCAAAAAAAAAAAAAAATCAAGGAAAATGCTAACCTGAAACCTCCTGTCTGACATGCTAACTTTGACTATTTGTCTATCCCTATTTGTATGTCATCAACATACAATCTACTGCTTCAGGGCAAACACGCAACTTCTTCGCTGCTCTCTCCATTCTTTCTTCCAATGAGACCTCAGTATCACAAACAAACAAAGAATTGCTCTGTCAGAAGGGATATTTCCACATCTTGTGCCAAGAGCAGCCTCCCCCTGAGACCAGCTTCTGTGGCTTACCCCAGCTGTGGGACAAAATGCAGCTCTGTGCATGCTCAGTGATGCCCTCAAAGTTAAGAGGGTTCCTTCCCACGCCCTCAAAACCCCACTCACAGGCAATAGACGATGAGTCCCAGAAAGACAAAGACGTAGTTGCTCTGAAAATATTCCACGTTGCGCACCAGCCGCTTGCAGAGCTCCCCAAAGTTCCGAGGCTTCCCAAAGCGCCGCTGGTCAATGAAGTTGGCCCAGGGCCGGATGGTGGCCCGGCGCTGATCCAGCCACTCCTTGGCGGGTCCTTGGGGCAGGAGAGCTGGGATGTTGATCCTGGGGAGGGAGGGGAGGGGAGGCCAGGAGAACAGGGAGTGAGAAGAGGGGCAAGTCACAAGAGCCACATAATAATAATAATATTGCCCTCCCACCAGATGTCAAGGCAATAAGCAACTATTTTACTTTTAAAAGACAACTGTAGGTGGCCCTTTTTAGGGACGTTTTTATTGTTTGATGCTGTATTGTTTTTAATATTCGGTTGGAAGCCGCCCAGAGTGGCGGGGGAAACGCAACCAGATGGGTGGGGTATAAGTAATGAATTATTATTATTATTATTATTATTACCCCACCCATCTGGGGCGGCTTCCAACAAAATATTAAAATACAATAGTCTGTTAAACATTAAAAGCTTCACTAAACAGGGCTGCCTTCAGATGCCTTCTAAAAGTCTGGTAGTTGTTTATTTCCATGACATCTGAGGGGAGGGCGTTCCACAGGGCGGGTGCCACCACCGAGAAGGCCCTCTGCCTGGTTCCCTGTAACTCTTCTTCTCGCAGCGAGGGAACCACCAGAAGGCCCTCGGCAGTGGCCCTCTCAATGTCCCAGCAGAACGATGGGGGTGGAGACGCTCCTTCAGGTATACTGGACCGAGGCCGTTTAGGGCTTTAAAGGTCAGCACGAACACTTTGAATTGTGCTCAGAAACGTACTGGGAGCCAGTGTAGGTCTTTCAAGACCGGTGTTATGTGGTCTCAGTGGCCGTTCCCAGCCACCAGTCTAGCTGCTGCATTCTGGATTAGTTATAGTTTCTGAGTCACCTTCAAAGGTTGCCCCACACAGAGCGCATTGCAGTAGTCCAAGCAAGAGATAACTAGAGCATGCACCACTCTGGCGAGACAGACCGCGGGCAGATAAGTTCTCAGCCCTATCTCAGTCCGCATGCCCCCCCCAAAAAAAAACTCCAAAAGAAGAGGCCCAGGACTGAGCCAGCAGCCTTCTTTGCTGGAGCAGGGATGGGAGAACCTGCTCTCAAGACAAGGGCTACATTCTTTGGAGCCAACTTTCCAAGGAGGCAGTGGGTGTGTCCAAAGGGTGTGCAGCTGCAGCTCGCAATGTTCCAAAGATATATCAATATATCACCCAGCCCTAATGGGGAGGCCACCACACACCCTCATGTACACATGACCCTTACATACAGCAGAAAACACAAACACAGACTCCTCTTTGCCACTGCTCAGCTGTTTCCAATTTGGTGGGCAGTAGGAGATGGGGAACGTGAGGAAGACTTATCTCCGTCCCACTCAGCTGAGCAGCAGTCACAACAAGCTCATTGGGAAACCGCCACTTCTCCGATGCTTGCACTGCTCGGCCTACCTCCTGCTTCAGCTGCTGCCAAAAGCAGCCATTTCAGAAGGTGCTGCTGCCATGGTCCTCTTTGGACCACCCCAAGGAGAGGCAAGGCCTAGGAGAGGCTGCAGGGCCTGTCCAAACGACTGGGCAGGATTTGGGCTGTGGGCCGCCAGTTCCTCACCCCAATCTTAAAACTATAATGCTCCATCCCATTTAAGGGGCTCCCCGCCCCCTGCCAGCTCCTTACTTGGTGCCCAACACAGTCCCTGCTGTCTCCATTTCAGTGGCAGGGTTGAAGAGATGCTCAGGTCCTGTTTTGCTTGCCATTGTGCTTCGGTCGCAGCGCTAGAGATGGGGGAGTCAGGCGTAACACTCAGAAGTTGGTGGCGGAGACAGGTGTGGAGATTGGAGTGCTGTCCAGAGAAAGCTAGGAAAGAAGACCATTGCTGGTTTAGGATGTAGAATCTAAGGGGCACTTCACACATTATAAACAGGCAAAATAAAATTTAATGATGCTCCTTTGGCTGCTTTCCAGTCCCCAAGTATGGAGGCTGATCTTAGGGACATGTTACATGTGTCTGTTAAGAAGATCAGCAATTTCACATCTGATTTGTTTAAGAATCACATATGAGCATAGGAAGAGACTGCTGGATCAGGCCAATGGCCCATCTACTCCAGGATCCTGTTCTCACAGTGGCCAACCAGATGTCTGTGGGAAACCTGAAAAGCAGGACCTGAGAACCTGCTGCTCCTGTGGCTTCTGGCAACTGTTACTCAAAAACATCAAGCCTTCAGAAGTTAGCTTTAAACAAATATTTGCTGCCAGAGTGGCAAAGAGTTGACAGTGCAGACGGCCTCTGAGACGATCTCACCCACAATGCCTTGCTCAGAAGAAGGGCACTTTCCTGAAAGTGAGGGGTGGGTGTTTTGGAGAGCCTTCTTTGTGGGGAGTGTACTCCAGCGAAAGTATAGAAATGAGGCACAGCACCCTGGACAAAAATACACCTGCTGTTTCGCTACGTTCATCTGAACACGGCAGGGTTGCTTGTATTCGAAAGCAAAAAAACCGCCCACAAGCTTTTCTGCAGAATTAACCCAAATTCTAAAACATGAGGAATTCTGAGTCCTGGATAAAATCATGGAAGTTAACAATATTGCAGGATTTCTTCTCAATTTCTTTAACTTATTCAGCTTCTAGTAGCCACCAAGGGGAATGGGGAAAGAGAATCTATGCAGTGTGTGGAAGTTCTTCCCAGTGACTCCTGGAAATCTTAAAATCAGAAGCCCCTCTGATTTCAGTAATTTGATTAGACAGTGCACGAAGAACATTTATAAAGCCAAAAAAAGGAGAAAGATGATATTCTGAGCTTGTGAGGAATTGTGGGATACATACATCATTCCTAATTGGTTATTTCACTTGCATGTAGCCCCTCTAAATCTTGCTCCCCAGTACAAGGAGCATCAGCCACCGGAATTTTTACAAATCATAGCTGCCCCTTGTATTTTGTTTTCGGCTGGTAACCCAACAATTAACTAGGCACCAAGGTGATGGTTCCAGACATCTTGTTTGCCTTTTTTCTGCCCCTTTTGTTCTCCCATGCAAATTCCAAATAAAACCACTCAGCAGCAGAATCTGACCAGTTTTACTTTTCGGGAGGCAAATCTGCAGTTCTTACTTAGCCAGCAAGTGCCTTATAAAATCCACCCACAGCTCTGTAAACAAATATATCCTGTACAGAGGAGCCAGCTAGCACAAAAAAAGTGCCAGGCAGATTCAGAACAGTAGACTGGTTGGATTAGAAGAGTCACAACAGGAGGGTGATATATTACTGACAACATAATTAAATAACTAATTGGTTAATTATGCTTTTAAGGTACACTGTGTTTAGGGAAGTTTTTAACATTTGATGTTTTAAATATTCTGCTGGAAGCTGCCCAGAATGGCTGGGGAAACCCAGCCAGATGGGCGGGGTATAAATAATAAATGATGATAAGATGATGATGATGATGATGATGATGATGATATAATGGTCTCTGGTGTAAAGTGTTGGGATGGGAAACCTGTTTTCAAAATCTAGCAGCAGAGCTGGCCCAAGGCACCTGATATATAAGCACCTAGCTTATGGAATATCTCTTGGAAGATGAAGCAAGCTTATTCTCTCCTGCTCCACAGAGGGTAGGACCCGAACCAATTCAAATTACAAAAAGGGAGATTACAACAAAATATCGGGAGGAGCTTTCTGACAGTAAGGGCTGTTCCACCAAATGACCGTGGGGTTCCTTCCAGCTCTACAATTCTATGATTCTAGCTTCAATAGCCAGCATAATCATGCAGGGCTGGGAATGACCCCCCTGCCTGAAAATCCTGGAAAGCACTGATACAGGCAATAATACTAAACTAGATGGACCCCAATGGTCTGGCTGAAAATAAGGCAGTCAGCACTGGATTTAGGGCAGTTCGGGCAGTTCTCCTGCACAGGGTGCAGAGCCAAGACGAAGGGTAATAATAACAATACCTATATTTATACGAGTAAACATATGGGTAAATAAGAAATATTGGGGAGGGGGAGCGTCAAATTTTATCCTCGCTCAGGGCGCCATATTACCGAAGTCCGCCTCTTTATTAGCCAAGATGCAAGGTTTAAGGAGAGAATATAAGAGCAGTGTCCAATTTGGTTTACTACCGGCTCAGGGTGGGCACCTAATCCCCTGAGCACAACTTGATGACGAGGCCTTCACTCGCTAAAGCCCTGATAGCGCAGGGTGTGTCTCACACATTTTAGCAGCTTTTGGCTGACTTGCAAGCGGGGCAGGGGAGCTACAGGCTCAGCAAAAAAAATTGCTTAAAGCCCCCTTCCAGGCGCCTCCGCCTGAGAGCGGCCCAGAGGATGCTCTGCGACCAAGACTCCCCCTGCATCCAGGGTTGCCCCTGGCAACAGCCGAACCCCCGCTCACTCACCTGCCTCCTTTGGAATCCGGTCCAGCTCCTCGCCGGAAGCGGAGTGTGGCTGCGTGGCAGGGGGAGGAACGCGCGTTTACATTAGCAGGCGGCGGGGAGCATGCTGGGAAATGTAGTCTTCATGTGCTTGCAGCTCCCATAGCGAGTGAGGGCGAAGGAGAGTGCGGAAGCGCCACCTTCCCCGCATGGGCGTAACAAAGCAGCCCTTGCCGCACGCCCCCACCTATTCTTGGACTGCAACTCCCATCAGCCCTAGCCAGCATGGCTGCATGCTGGGGCTGATGGGAGTTGTTGTAGTCCAAAATCTCAAAGGCTGCAATAGAGTATCTGTTAAGTGTGCGTGGTTAGCTCCTGTTTTCTGGCTGGCGCACCTCTCACCTTTTCCTCATTTGTTAGGGAACCTGTAAGCCTTCTAATAGATTCCTGCATTGCAAGGGATTGGGCTAGATGGCCATCAGGATCCCTCCAACTCTACGATATTGCTGGACTACAACCCTCAGCCTGGCGCCACACACACCCAAAAATATCTGGAGCGTGAGGGTAATAGTGGCTTTCTTGTTTATGCAGTCAACCGGATCTATAAGAATACTGTAGTATCTTATATGTTTGTGCTTTCTGCAGTATAAGTATTTCATTTTGTCCTTATTTGTATTAATTTTTTAAAAAAATATAATTTTCATTTATAACAATAATAATTTACAACAATTATTTAACCAAGTTTTAACATTTTTAGTTTTGACTCCCTTCCCCCTCTTTCTGTGGTTCCTTTCATTTATTTTCTTCCTTTCCTGTATACTCCAGATTGCCGTAACTTACTCTTTTAATCATCTATTCTCATATATATATATATCATATATTTTTATGTTTTGAACTGCCCTATGATCTTCAGATGAAGGACAGTATGCATATTCAACAACAGCAGCAGCAGCAACATTATATATCTATATCTATATATATAATTGCATGTTTTCACAATAATCCTGCCAATGTCTTGGTCTGTTTACAGTTTGTTTGTAAATACTCAATAGAGCACTTCCATTCCTTTCTAAAAAGTTTATTATCTTGATTTCTTTTTCTTCCAGTAACTTTCGCCATTTCTGCATACTCCATTAGTTTCTGTATCCAATCTTCTTTCTTCCTTCCACTTTGGGGCAAATAACATTCTTGCAGCTGTAGTTGCATACATGCATTTGTATCAATTGTTGGTGGATCGAGGATAAAAGACTAGATTTTTTTCTTGCTTATCTGACCAACCCTTTGTTTTTAATGGGGTAGTTAATCTTCCCTCAGCTTCCCTCAGCTTTGCTGTTATTTTATTTATAGAATATTTTAAACACCTTTTAGGGCACCCTCACCTCACATTGCTGTAAGACCCATGAAAATACAGTGGCGATAAACAAAGAGGTTCTGCTCTTATGCATGTTACCTCGGCCCAGCTGAAGGCCGATGGACTTACTTCCAAGTATACGAACATAGGATTACACTGTCTCAGAAGGTAATATGGGATGGTTCAGTTGGGCCTGTTAATTTATAGCATTAAGTTCCTTTGTACTCAATTGAGATAACCATTTATTTATTTGGCTCCATCCTTGTTAGTAGTCCTTGCCCTGAGGCGCCTACGATCACCAGAGGTGAAGCAACAGAGGATAGGGAAGAAAGTGGCTGCATGGCTAAGCAGGCACGGAATGTGCAATTGTCGGTGTTTCACAAGTGCTTGCACTTGGTTGAGTTCAATCCTCAAAGCTGATCAAAGGATGCTTCCTTCTATCAGGCCAAACTATCTGTTCTTCTGGTTTAGCTCAGTAGGTCTGCTCTTGGAGAGGTCTTTCCCATCACCTTAGCCCTAACCCTTTCAACTCAGGCTGTCAAGGATTGAACCTGAGAACTTCTGCCTCTCCCAGAAGTTTCCCTCCATGCCATAAAAAAAGCTTCATGGGCTGATTTCCGTACAGTGGTACCTCGGGTTAAGTACTTAATTTGTTCCGGAGGTCCGTTCTTAACCTGAAACTGTTCTTAACCTGAAGCACCACTTTAGCTAATGGGGCCTCCTGCTGCCACTGCGCCGCCAGAGCACGATTTCTGTTCTCATCCTGAAGCAAAGTTCTTAACCCGAGGTACTATTTCTGGGTTAGCGGAGTCTGTAACCTGAAGCGTATGTAACCTGAAGCGTATGTAGCCCGAGGTACCACTGTATATGAGTCCTTGATTAGACAGACAGGAGCAGGCCAGGTTGTCTTTTCTTAACCCCCTGGCCAGTTAGCACCCCTAAGTCTTCTACTGGGCCAGGGGATCACACTGATTCTCACTTAACCCATTCTTCCAAAAAAACAAAGACAGCCCAACTCATGCAGTTTGAGACAATGATTATTTTATTTTGACACAATTTTCAAGGTGGGATGACCGCAGGGGCTGAACAGAGGAGAGCTGTATCTTTTCCTCTTTCCTTGTGCAAGGACAATAGGTCTTTTGCTCTGCAGTTGATGCGCTTCTGGGTTCAGAAGCTGGCCTCCGTCCCTCACTGCCATTGATCCAGCTACTTCGTTCTCCCTGCAGGAGTGAAGAATGTCTGCCAGCTTCCCTTCTGCTTCAGTTCTTGTTCTTCAGCTCTCGGGCGAGTTGACAGAGGCCGCAGAATGGACAGCAGGCCATGACCACCCAGTCCTCACAAATGGAGCCCTGGGTTTCAGAAACAAAGACGCTGCATTAAAATGGAAGGTCGGGGGCAAGTGAAGTTGTGTAGCTCCCAAGAGACAAAACTGGCTTGTAATTGAGACAGAGGCTGAAATTCCTAACCATCTAGGGATTCCTTTCAGCCAAACTCAGGCAAATCAGCCTCAGAGCTGGTTCAGCAAAGGCACACCGCCCACACATTGATTATTATAGCACTTTTTTAAAATTGCAAGAGCACTTTATTTTTGAATATGCAATTGCGTTTCCAGCTCTTATGAGCAAGGTTCATTTCCCCAATGAGTCCCAAAGCAATGATAAAAGTCAATTCAAAAGCAACATACATCAGGACTTCCGGGTTAGCGCCATCGGCGAATGGCGGAGTTCCTCCGATCGGAGGAACGGGCTCCGTGGAAACTGGGTCTTCCCACCGCGGCGAAGGTGGGGACCCGCTAGAAATCCCAGGCGGAGAAGCCTGGGAACGTGGGGTTCGGCAGAGCACCAAGAGCGCCTCCCCCACTCACGGGAAAACTCCTTTTTTGGGGCTCCGGAGCGGAGTGGGGTGAGCAGCGCGGTGCTGCGAACTGACTGCTACTTTCACAGAGGGAAGCCGCACAGCCATCGCCGGAGAGCGCTGACTTTTTCCTGATGACAATTGGACTCTAAAACAAGTACCCATGAGTAAAAACGGAAGATTTGACTAAGAAACTTATGAAATTTATGAATTAGGCAACGAAGCGGGAAGGTCTAAACAGGAAGTCCTCCTTCCGCTTTTTGTAAATAGACTGAAGTAAAGATTTTGCAAGCTAAATAGCCTGGAAAACTGATCCAAAGATTGAAATTTCCTGCATTTATAACCAACAAAACCCCCTTGACAGCAGGAGAAAAGGGGGGGGGACTTTGACCATTTAATCCTGCAGAGAAAGAGTAAAGGAATATAAGTTTCTATCGTCCTAAACCTGGGGACGGGGTGTCAGGACAGAAATGATTGGAGATCTCCATTGATTGAAAACGGAACATTTTTGACAGATAGTTAAAAAAAAAGAGAGAAACAAATGAACTTCAACGCTGCTTTCTGCATCTTTGTACTTTAAGGAAACAAAGTATTTGAAAATCGAAAGTAATTTTCCCTTTGTTGGATACTTTTTAAAGATGGACGTTAGAAACTGTGTCCCCTAGAGGGAGCTTGTCAGTTTGTTGCTGCAGTTCACAGGGAAATGTTATAGTTGTGAGAATTAGACCATGGGACCAGCTATTTGACCTTGAACAGAAATGTGCAGGGAGGAAGTTCTAACGTCTGCCCTTGGCAAAACAATTACTATGCTGCAGCAGTTGCATGAGAAAATGAACTTGATGAATGAGAAGTTGGATTTTATGACTGCTGTAGCCAGTAAATATGAACTAACAGGAAACAAAGACAAAGAAATTCTACAACAACTAACGCAGGAAACTGGCTTGATAAGGCAAGTCCAAGGGCAGATGAAGATGGAAGAGGTCGTGATTGCACCTCAAAAGATACAAAGGGAAAGATCCAAAGTCCTGCATGACCAAAAGCCGCAACATTGGAAGATTGAATTTGGAGTGTGTCTGGAAGTGCCTGGAGTTAAGGAAGCTCTTAGCTCTGGTGGGACTGTGAAACAAGTTGACAGCTACTTGTGGAATAACTACTTTTTGGATTACAAAATTAAAATAGGGGAGGGGGATTCTGGGGAATGGGCTAACTTGATGAAAGAAAATAAAGATTATTACCGTTTGGAATTCCCCGGAGACCCTCTCCTCAAGGAGAGAGGGAAGAAACTATGAAAGAAACCAACAAGGGACAGGGAAGGGTGCAAGTATAAACAGGAACAAGAAAATCTGCAGAGAAGAGACCTGAGAGCCTCGGACATTAGAACACCAGATTGATGGACAGGATGTAATGGTTAGAATGGACTGACATAACCCGAAACCAGGAAGAAGGGACGTTGGATTTAATTAGAAGAGAATTTCTTTTTATATATTTTCTTTTTGGAATTAGTGTGATACTAATGAAACATCAGAATATGTTGGAAAGGAATTAATTGGCTTTAGTAGAAAGGTTTGAAGGAGGTATGCATAAATATGGTTCAAATCTTGAAATTTTATGGTTCTTAAGGTAAGACAAGGTTAAAGAAATCAACGGTAAATTGAATAACAGAATATAGTAAAAGTTGGAAAGGATATGTTGAATTAACGGGGGGGGGGAAAGAGAGACAGATTGTTAAGACAAATTATTTAAATAAAAATTGTGAAGTATGGGAAGAATTTGCTGAAATAATGAATTAAGATAGAATACAAAAAGGGAGGTGTGAGGAGGTCCAAGAAATAAGTAAATGAAAGGATGTAATTTGAATTTGGATTTATTTTTTTTGTTATTCTTTTTTCTGTTTTTTTTTTTGTTTTGGTGTTGTATTTTTGTTTTTTCTTGTATTCTTTTCTTTTTGAAATCTTGAATAAATATCATTTAAAAAGAAAAACAAAAGCAACATCCATCAGAAAAATAAAGGACACTTCACTTGGGGCATAAGAGAAAACAACTTAGGTGCCAGGCAGGCCTCTCTAGGGAGGGTATTCCAAATACAGGGGGCCACCACAGAAGAGGCCCTCCCTTCCTATTAATCCCTGCCATCAAATACTGCCAAATGACTAGAATAAAATGGCCCAGGGTGTCCCCATGCATATAGTAGCAGCGTAATATGCAGAAGTCAGAAAATAAAGCTTTTAACAAAAAAGAAACACATTGTCACTTAGTGTCTGCACATCAAGCTGTTGCTAAAAGCCAGACTTCCAATGGTCAGCTGAAAAGTTGGGCAGCCCTAAGGAACTCTAATCATGGTAAGAAAACCAGCAACGGGTAGATGATGATTTACTACTTATACCCAGCCCATCCACCCCTGTTGTGTCTTCCTCCTTGGTAGGTTTCAGGTGCATAACTAGCTTGATAGCTACCAACATATTTTGAGTAAGGATGGGCAAATCTGTCAATTTTGGTTTGTCTCATTTTTTAAACGTTCCCAGTCTTAATTTCTCCACATTTCCACATCAGTTTGCAGGGCTTTTGTTTTTTTAAGTTGCTATGAAACTAATTAGCATTTTGATGCAAATTTCTCTTAATATAGTTTGTATGCAGTTTTGCCTAATTTACACATTTTTTTTGCAAAGCAATATTCCCACACATAATGCATTTTTGTATGGCCTTTGCAGTAATATACGCATTTCAATGCACACCTTGCCCTAGTATTTGCATATTTGTTCACATTGCTTGAACTGCGTTGCAACATTCAGAGAAGTGCAAATTTCAAAGGACGGCTGCATTTTGGTTCGTGCATTGTGTCAGAAAATGCAAATTGGTAAGGTTTGCTTTTAAACGTGAGCTGAATCAGATTCCTCCCCCGTGCCTAATTTCGAACCTATAAAATGATATTCATCAAAACAGACTGGGCTTTTCTTTTGGAGCAGAACAGCAACTCCACCCCAACCCCACGCCTGGCCAGCCCATCAGTTTAACTACCACCCCAACCCCTCTCCCCACACCCATCTTTATTTGATTTCCCACATCTCACCTCAATGTGGAATCTCTCGCGCACACTGGTCCGCAGAGCAACGATAGTACCAGGCAGGTATGGGAGGCAGCAGCACTCACCTGCCTGCTCTGACACACGGCAGGCAAGGATGCATGGAACGAAGGTACCACAAAGACCTGGAGGAAGGGAGACAGAAGCATTCTGCATGTATCTGGAGGAAGGCAAATGATTTCCAGTGAGGGCTCTGGAAACCAAGTCCTATAGGGGATATGGATATGTTAAGCTGGGAGAAAGGAAGGTTACAGGGAGAGATTATAGTCCGAAGAGGCTGACATGTAAAAGGTGGAGCAGACTTAAAACTATGGAACTCTCAATTGCAGGAGCTGGTGAAGGCCACCAATTTGGATGACCACCTCCACCTTAATAGAATCATGCATTACTTTAAGTACTGTATTTTTCCGTGTATAAGACGATATTCCCCCCCCCCATTTTTTAAAATTGGGGGTCGTCTTATAAACGGAATGTTGCAGTTAATTATTTCTTAATTTTGGGCTCAAAAAATAGGGGCGTTTTATACATGGGGGCATCTTATACATGGAAAAATACGGTAAATGAATGTTTTGGGGTTTTTGGGGCAGGTGGAATGGTCTGGGGGCTAGTTATTCAAAACATGTCTAATTACCGTACCGCTCTAACCAGTAGGTTGGGCCACTTGAATCCAGAGAATTAAAAAGCTGTTTGGTGGAGCCAGTGAGATAAAAATAAAAAAACATCCACTTGGTGGCAGCAGTGAGGTTAAGGAGGAGGAGGGGTTAGCTAAGCTCATGGGTAGGCAAACTAAGGACCGGGGGCCAGATGCGGCCCAATCGCCTTCTAAATCTGGCCCGCGGACGGTCCGGGAATCAGCGTGTTTTTACATGAGTAGAATGTGTGCTTTTATTTAAAATGCATCTCTGGGTTATTTGTGGGGCATAGGAATTCGTTAATTTCTTTTTTTTCTCCAAAATATAGTCCGGCCCTCCAAAAGGTCTGAGGGACAATGGACCGGCCCCCTGCTGAAAAAGTTTGCTGACCCCTGGCTAAGCTGGTTTGCTTGCCTCCCTTTCTTTGCACAGTGCAGGTTGCAGTTGTATCCTGTGCTGCCACACCCCAGTTGCAGTCTGTCACTCTGACCACTACACATCACTGTCTCCCAATGCCTAAGCTTCCTGCATAAGCCTAATGCAGAAGATTCCTTCCATCGGTCTGTTTCTTCCTAATGCTTCACCTCATTCTTCCTAATTACTTCTTCCCCTGTGTTTTCGTTTTCTCCCCCGTGTCACTCGCCATTACATTTAGATGCTGAATCTGATGGCAGGGCCCATGCTGTTCCTAATTTCTGCATTGCCCCAAGCAGTTTTAAGTAACAATATAAAAAAGGTACGCACTGCCCTTGAGGAAGGAACACCAAGTTTCATGGATATAGAAAAATCCTTGGGGGCAAGAGGGGGCCAAAAAACCCAGCAACAACTCAGTGCAGACTGAGCACGCTCAGTGAGAACAGAATGCTTTTTGACTAGTGGGCGGGAAACAGACCTTGGGAGAAATAGGTAATGGAGTATCCTGGGAAAGGGCATGCCTGGCTGGGACCCTGTACAAGATCACTCCACACTGTAACGGTTTGCTGCAAGTGCCGGTAATAAAAATAGCCTCACGTATTAGCAACAACCGATCCCTCGCCCCTTCTAGGTTGGCTAACTTTTGATTTCAAGAATCTTGCTCTTTTCGGGGAAGGCAGGCAGGGAAAGGGCAGCCCCGTGGATCGATCAGTGGCAAAATCTTGAGTTTCCTGGCTCTTCTGATTGCCTGACAGATAGCTCATTAGCCCTCCTTCCTTCTCCTCATGTACAGCCTACCACTTGAGTGGCAGAAAGGAACTGCTAGCTGCCAACACACACCCCAATTACTCACAGATGCCCATATCGGAACAGCAGTCACACAGGTCTGTATTCCAGGCCCCTTGGTTGCTCAAAGTGTAGCTGGCGCCAACAGCTTGTGGCTGGGCATCGATGATGAACTCCGTCTGATAGGCCATGTCAGCTCCTGGAAAGTGGAGAGGAGAGGCAGGAGAGCTCCTGTTATTCCCCACTATCAGACCCAGGCCCCAGCTGTGGGATTTAATGTGCTGTGGGTAATGGTGAGCCCTTGGAACCAACCCACTCACAGACCTTCCGGGTGTCCCCATTTTCCAGGGACAGTTCCAGATTTACAGAAGCCGTCCTGGTTAATGATTTGATCCTGAAATGTCCCGCTTTTCTTTAAAGGTAAAGGTAAAAGTACCCCTGACCACTGGGTCCAGTCACGGACGACTCTGGGGTTGTGGCACTCATCTCGCTCTATAGGCCAAGGGAGCCAGCGTTTGTCTGCAGACAGCTTCCAGGTCATGTGGCCAGCATGACTAAGCCGCTTCTGGTGAACCAGAGCAGCGCACAGAAACACCGTTTACCTTCCCGCCAGAATGGTACCTATTTATCTACTTGCACTTGACATACCTTCGAACTGCTAGGTGGGCAGGAGCTGGGGCCGAACAACAGCTCACTCCGTCGGGGGATTCGAACCGCCAACCTTCTGATCGGCTCTGTGGTTTAGACCACAGTGCCACCCGCGTCCCTATCGCTTTTCTTTAGGACGTCCCTATTTTCATTAGAGAGGGTATGGAGCTATGCGACCCCCAAGCCAAGGAGATAAGTAACTACACAACCTTTAGAAGACATGTGGAGGCAGCCTTGTACAGTATAGGGAAGTTTTTGTTGGAAGCTGCCCAGAGTGGCTGGGGCAACCCAGTCAGAGGGACGGGGTATAACTAATAAAATTATCATTATCATTATGGAACAGGACGTCCCTATTTTCTTCGGAGAAATGTTGTATGCACTCAGCAATCCTGGCCTGTATTTTGAGGCTTTTTGCCAACCCCCTCTCTTTATCTGCATTTAATTATAAACCATAGTTTAGCTTAATTGTGGTTGAAGTGTGAATATGAAGTTTGCTGGTCCATGGCGGCGGGGATAATGGTGGTTTCACTCCTTCCCTGCTGCTAACTGCACTGCGTGGAGCTAAGCCATGGTTTCGTTCAGGATTACATGCAAACCCTGGCTCATGGTTTGTTTCCCCCCAATCCATGAGCAGTAGGCCAGGAACAAACCATGGTTACAACTTGTGTTTTGCTTAGAGTGAGACATAAATCCCAGACCTGTGGTTCTGATGTAATTCTAAGCTAAACCATCGCTTAGCACCTGGCAGGAGGAAGAATGAAACAGCTACAATGTCTGCTCTGTTTCCTAGCCTTTAAACGATAGTTCAACTTAACCATGACTTTCAAATGCCATGCAAACCAGGCACTAAAACTGCGTACACACTCCTGTTTACTCTGCATCCGGTTGGCTCCCACTCCCACCACTTGGAAAGTGGTGTAAAATCATGTCGTTCCTCAGGAAATGCTGCCTTTTGATGCACGCCCCCCCCCCCCAAGAAACCACCTCCGATCCAAATTGAGAAAAAGTATGACCTAGCTGTGTTTTAAGCTGGTATTGTGTACGCAGCCTATCTTGCTGCACAGCTCCTGCTCATTTTTGTGGAATTTGGTCAAAGGGACCCTTCCCCTGTGGATTGTGGTGGCTCGGTTCTATCCTGCTGCTATCTTTAATGGCCCTCAAAACAACTGCCTTTGCCTCATGGCATCTTGCTAGGGTAGAGGAAGATGGAGACCTGTTGGCATGGCAACAAGGTAGACTCGTGCTCAGATAGCCGATCTCTTGCGGAGATCCTTGTATGACCTCCTCAGGCTGTGTTCCTACAACCGCATCTGCTCAAACAGGCCCCAAACACCCGTTTTTTGCTCTTGTTTGAAGCCACATTGAGATGGTCTTAGCTTTTTGGCTCTCCTTGAGGGTTGCATGGAGACATTTGAGGCAGAAATCTAGCTTGTTCCCAGACAATCTGAGTGAGCATTTTGTGCAAGGCCCCAAATACAAAGTGGAAGAACTATTTCCAAACAATACAGGAAACGCCTTGAGAGGACAAGAAGCTCACACCCTCATAGCAAATATATATGCTCTGCGAAAGAATCTCTTTCGCTCTCCCTCTCTCTCTGCTGAAATCTGTGAAAGGAAGAGGTTGAGGATGAGGAAATTGGTCAGAGTCAACAGAGGATGCCTTCAGATTTTCACACAGAACTGCTGTGTACACACCATATATTTAAAACATATTTTTATCCCCCAAAGAATCCTTCTAAACCACTCTGAAAATTATAGCTCTGTGAGTGGAAGGGGTGTGTGTGTGTGTCCTAACAACTCTTAGCAAACTACAGTTTCCAGGAGTCTTTTGGAGTTGTTGATTGTTTAAAGGGATATGAAAGTGTTTTAAATGTATGGTGTGGATGGGCCCTCTGAGTTAATTTGTAAGAAAAGCCACTAACAAATCCAATAAATAATAATAAATATGGGCTGCTTGCAAATAAACCAAAAGACTATGGCCACATTCAACCATACATTTAAAGCACTATGATGCCACTCGAAACAGACATGGCGTCACCCAAAGTATTCTGGGAGCTGTAGTTTGCTAAGGGTGCCATTGGGCGAGACCCATTCCCCTCATAGAGCTACAATTTTCAGATTGGATTAACAATCCCTTTTCACGGGGAACTCTGATAGTTGTTGCTCTGTGAGAGGAATAGGGGTCTCCTCAAAACTCCCAGCACCTTTAACACATTACAGCTCCCAGAATTCTTTGGGGGGAAAGCCATGTTTGTTTAAAGAAGCACCATGGTGCTTTCAGTGCTGGGTATGAACGTGGCCATGTCTCCAATTGTTATGTACTGAAGTTCTCACCCTGGGCCAGCAGGGGGATACTGTAGATAGTTCAGGTTCACATATGCAAATAAGGGATCAAAAGTGACTTTCAGTGATTGGATAGTTACAGAAAGTTGTTACAGTTACGTTGTACTGGAGCTCTATATAAGCAGGCTGGCTGAACCCTTCAGTTCAGTTCTGTTCCAGCTTACAAATAAAGAGCTGCTTTGAAGAATCGCTGTGTCGTCTGATATGTCTACCCACTATTTAACACCAATGATCTTGCCTACAGGCGGCGCATATCCTTGGTAGTTCTAGCCCTGGGGAACACATTACGCTGTCAGATAACGTGTGGTTATCTGAAATGAAAAGGGACCAATGGCACTGGAGGAAAATTAAGGGTGGAACTATAGTGTGTACAATCCAGCCATTATCAGGAGTTTCTGTCCACGCAATTTTGATAAAAGAACGGAACTTCCTTTCATGAGAGCCGGATCGGCTTCGTTTGGGACTGGGCCCAGAACAAGAAAATTATGTGGGAATTGTGGATATAATAGTAATATACCCGAGAGGACTGGCACGGAACACCATTTTTAATCTGCACATAAGTCAGCAGTTTATACAGCAACCCTTAGGGCATCTCTTCAAGTTACCTTTCTAAAAGAAAGTGTTGGCTGGTGTCCCAAGCAAGGAAATGTGTCTAAATTATTTACTGTCACCAGAGTTTGACCTGGCACAAAGGATATACTCAGGCCTGGAGTCCTTTTTTTTCTGTTAAGGACAAAGCCTGTGGTAGTTTCATCCCACAACTGACTCCTTCCGAGAATTGCCGAAAAGCATATCCGTTTATATTTGCCAGATGTTTTTGTATTTTAAACAAGGTTGCCAAATTTTGAGCAGGGTCTGGATGCAGCCATGGCTTTGACAGAGAGGTTTTATAACTCCATGCTATTAAAAGCTACGGTTGCTGATCTCTACATGTCAAACCTCTGTTAAAAGCATAGTGGTGTTCTGGCTGGACTTTTTTTTATATTATTATTATTGCTCTGCTGGTAACCTCATTTTAAGAGATGTGGATTCATGAAGATGTATCTCCTTAGAGGAGGAAAAACCTCAGGCCACAATAAACTAGTTAGCCTCCAAGGTGCCACCGGATTTTATGGGAGAGAAAGTCCTGTTGAAATCAATGAGAATTAAGCACTTAACGGTGCTCAACTGCCACTGAAATCAATGAGCTTAAAAGTCCAATCCTAAAAACATTTACTTGAAAGTAAATCCCATTGATTTCAATGCAGCTTACTTCAAAGTATCTGTGCTTCAGCTCTCAACGCAGTTTAGATTTCTTGGGACTGTAGTGCAGTTCCTGACTTCTGCATGGTACAGGCAGACATGAATGTATGTGCTCCTGGCATTTCTCTTTCAGGGGCTAGTCTACACGACATTCCTTTTATTTATTTTTTAAAAATAGCTTCTGCTGCACAGTTTTAGCATGTATAGTGCTTTACAACCCACCCCCCCAGCCGTTATTCTTTGCAATCAGGGCCAGATTTAGGTTTGATGAGGCCCTAAGCTACTGAAGGTAATAGCTTTATATGTCCAGCTGTCCTTTGTCAACAACAAATTGTCACTGTTTTTGTGTGTTGAATACATGCTATATGGTAATTTATGGACCTAGTAGGTATCTAAAGCCATTTGTACATGCAGAATGTAGGCACCCTATATAGAGAGAGAGAAATGAGCAAACCAGTGATATTTTAGGGAGCAGGCTAGCAGGCGGGGCCTGTTACCTGCATCATAGTTGCCTAACACAACACAAAACAAAACACTGTTGCTGTATGTAGCTTTTATTTTATTTGGTTTTTTATCTTATATTTTGGAAATGTACATCCAGTTTTTTTCCTTTAAATTTTTTTTGGGGGGGGCCAAGAGAGCGGGGCTCTAAGCTATAGGGCTTGTTTAGCTTATACGTAAATCTGGCACTGTTTGCAAGCATGTCAAGAAGGCTACACACACCCCTTTGCAGATACCAAAAACTGAGGGGTTGTGCAAGGCACACCCAGTGATTCATTGGGTGGGTTACTAGCTTCACAAAGAAATTAAAGCAGTGACCTTTTCCCTCCGGGCATGCATTGGAATATTTCAGCTCCTTAGTTTGTGTGCCAGGCAGCCATTAACTGCGTACGACCAGGGCCGGAAAAAGAGGTGGCAAACCTTTTCAGTGGCTCAGCTGGGATTCAAACCCAGTTTTCAAGGAGTTCAGCTGCTGCACCCACCTTGGGGTGTTGTCCATCATCCTTTCTATCTCACTGCACCCAGTGGATATTCCAAGGGGGAAACAGGTGAAAATCACGGCACGAGACTAGGGGGCTACAGAGGGACGTGAGAAGTGGAGAAAAGAGTGAAGTGACCAAGAATCAAAAAGAAAACAGAAGATCTTAAAAGTTTCCACAGCTTTGGGATAAAGCAAATTTGTTTTTCATGGCATTTCCTACTTCGTATTTGGTAGAATCAGGTTTCAGTCATGTGAATTACCATATTTTTCCATGTATAAGACTAGGATTTTTTTCCTAAAAAATAATGTCAAAAATTAGGGGGTGTCTTGTACACAAATAGTGCCGAGGGTGGAGTGGCGATTGGTTGTTGCCACAAAAATAGGGGGCATCTTATACATGGGGGGGGGGTGTCTTATAGATGGAAAAATACGGTGTTTACTCAGTCTAACGTGCAATTACCTTAACATAATGGACAGAGGTGATATTTGTTTATCACTCACAGCAATAGAACCGGATATTTTAAAAAGCTTGGTTTTGGTCATCAAGCACAAGGGTCCCATTGATCGAGAAACTCTTAAAGTATAATTTTTTTATGTAACTATGTATATTATAAAAAATATAAATAAAACATGTTCTATTTACGAACAAAACATTTAACTAGCTACCTTTCTACTGGTAGGACAGAGGGTTCACAGGAAGGAAACGAGGTTGGAAGGGGGCCACAGTTGGAAAAAGATTGAGAAACACTGCTTTAAACAAAGGACAAAGTGGGCTGCAGATTTGCTTAAATGTTGCATATCCTAATATATATGGATGGAACGTGGGTGGTGCTGTGGGTTAAACCACAGAGCCTAGGGCTTGCCGATCAGAAGGTCGACGGTTCGAATCCCCACGACAGGGTGAGCTCCCATTGCTCGGTCCCTGCTCTTGCCCACCTAGCAGTTCAAAAGCACATCAAAGTGCAAGTAGATAAATAGGTACCACTCCGGTGGGAAGGTAAATGGCGTTTCCGTGCGCTGCTCTGGTTCGCCAGAAGCGGCTTAGTCATGCTGGCCACATCACCGTACACTGGCTCCCTCGGCCTATAGAGCCGAGATGAGCGCCGCAACCCCAGAGTGAGCCACAACTGGACCTAATGGTCAGGGGTCCCTTTACCTTTAATATATATGGATAAATGTAGCTGTAATTAAATCCTCTCATTTAAGCAAATACAATGCATCTCTGATCCCCCCTGTCTTTCTTCTTTACAGAGGTGGATTCAAGGTACCTGATAGATGTTTTAAGAGAGCTCTGGGGTCTAAATGCTTTCAGGAAGGAGACTGATTTGCGAAGCGGCCTTCACTAGGCAAAAAGAAGTGTGTGCTGGGGCAAAGTGTCCCAAAAGGGTGTCTTCATGGCAGGCCTAACGGTGCTTCCCAGACAGCCCACCTGAGTCACATTACATCTTTCCACAAAGAAGATAACCTGAAGTCACTTCTGCAGGTGACAGGTCTCTGCCTAAATAGCCTGAGATAGCCGTGAGACTCCAGGAAACCCACAAAATATTCCTAGGTCTTCCACCTTTACTAGAGCTGCTCTTTGGATTAACAACACAGGTGTGACTTTGGCTTGTCAGAGGAGCATTTTTCCTACTATTGCTTAGCTCTCAGCCTGCTATTTATTTATTTCTGTTCTTTTTTCTATCTAAACCTTTTCCCACGGACTGCAAAAAGATCAAACCTCTCCATCCTTAAGGAAATCAGCCCTGAGTGCTCACTGGAAGGACAGATCCTGAAGCTGAGGCTCCAATACTTTGGCCACCTCATGAGAAGAGAAGACTCCCTGGAAAAGACCCTGATGTTGGGAAAGATTGAGGGCACAAGGAGAAGGGGACGACAGGACAAGATGGTTGGACAGTGTTCTCGAAGCGACCGGCATGAGTTTGACCAAACTGCGGGAGGCAGTGGAAGACAGGAGTTCCTGGCATGCTCTGGTCCATGGGGTCACGAAGAGTCGGACATGACTAAACGACTAAACAACAACAAAACCTTTTCCTGAGCAGTCTTTCGGGGCTTGCAAGAACAGCTTCCTCCAAGGAAATAAGTTTGTTCTTATCTGCAGTTTCTTCAAGCAAGCCAGGAACAAACCTGCACTGCAGGGAGGTGGACTAAATGACGCTCAGGATCCCTTCCAACACTATAATTCTATGATCTCGCCATAGTGGGGAAGACTAGCCAGTTCTTTGCCTGGGTGTCAGCTGTTGATGAGCAACAAAATTAAGATGTGATTTGGGCTGGACAGTTCTTCAGATAGAGGACTCCTTCATGTATGGCTATTCTAAATGCAGTTCCATTGCTCTCTACCAGGCAATCTTGATCTCACCACTATTAATCCACTTTATGATACCTGAATCAGTTCCCACCTGGTTTTTCCAAGTGTCTTGAACTACAACTCCCATCACTCCCAGCCGGCCCAGCTGAAGGCTGAACTACATGTTCAGGCTACACCAGGCACCTCTCAATAGTCCCTTTATATTCCCTTCCTCAGGCACAGCAAACAACTGAGCAGTGCTTGACCAAACAGGAACATTGTCCTTCCACCCATACTGAAATGCAAACATCTCCCCAATATTCGCTTGGCTCAGACATTTTGCAGAAAACAACAGGAGAGACCTGTTGGGTTGTGATCACCTAGCAACTGCAGACAACAGGCAAGCAAGTGGGGTTGTGGTTCCCAAATTGCATCCAGAATCAATCTCCAGAATCACCTTCCTTGGAAGTTTCCCATGGCAGCTCAGCTTCCTCAGGAGATTGCTTGCTCACTGCTAGGACATTTCTCCTGCAATATGTGGCAGTGATGCTCACTTCTGCATGCACCAAGTATGTGCCCTAAACCCACCCCTGCAACATACAAGGGTTACCTGGCAAGCCACACAGGACATATCAGTGTGGAATCACAGAACTGTAGCATTTGGAAGGGACCCACGAAGGTCCTCTAGTCCAGCCCCCTTCAGTGCAGGAATATTTTTCCCCAACGTGGGGCTTGAACCCACAACCCTGAGATTAGGAGTCTCAAGCTCTACCGACTGAGCTATCCCAGCACTTCCCTCTTACAGTAGAAAGTCAGAAAATGACTACACTAGGGAAAGGGCATGTATGCATTTTCCATGTGCTTGGAAGCACATATAAGAAGTCTGAAGGGCAGCACAGAACAGTTTAATGCAAACCACCCCATCCCAAAAGCCATGCATTTGTCATTTAGGTCGCTAGCCTCCCCCCCACCCCAAACACCAGCCCGTCATGAATGGAAAGTTTGCTAATATTTCTGTGAAAGCTTTCCTTGCTCACCTGGTTTTTCCCCCCCTGGAACTTCAGGCTCTGTGTTGACCAGATGACTTTGGGTAAAGAAACAAGTTGGGTGGGGTTCTGTTGGCGCCTCTTATATATATATGTACTAGGTTGGAAGGGCGGGGAGTGGGGGGGAGTAGCAATTTGCTGTGGGGAAGGAGCAGATAAGGGAGAAAACAGCAGCCTGCCTTGGAGCAAGTTATTTAAGGTGGAGGAGGGGACCTGGAAATTGGGACATCTGGGAGGTTGGATAAAGTAAGTGGGTATGCTTTGGGAAATAACTGTTACATACAACTTCACACTGGAAAGGGCTTGGGTATCATTTTCAATAGCGGGAAGAAAGTGAGAAAGCTGGAATCTCCCCCCAAATGTAGCGTAACAGGAGACCAACCTGAGAAGTACCAGGTTGGAAACCGTCCTGAATGTTAAAGCCCTTCCACCTTTAGTTCATTCAACTGGGCCTGCTAGCCCAATTTAAAAAAATAAAAATAACCAGGGAGTTCCTGATCTCTTCCATTCAGGTATCCCTTCTGTCTGAGTTGAGTCAACTAGCTAGTGTTAAGGAAGAAAATTCCAGGGTGAGAGACTACTCAAGGCCCAGCTCATCGGGGTGCAAGTCCCCCGCAGGTCTATGCAGTCAGTAAAAGAAGGAAGTTCCAGCCAAGTAAAGGTAAAGGTAAAGGGACCCCTGACCATTAGGTCCAGTCGTGGCCGACTCTGGGGTTGCGGCGCTCATCTCGCTTTATTGGCCAAGGGAGCCGGCGTACAGCTTCTGGGTCATGTGGCCAGCATGACTAAGCCGCTTCTGGCGAACCAGAGCAGCGCATGGAAACGCCGTTTACCTTCCCACCCAGCGGTACCTATTTATCTACTTGCACGTGCTTTCGAACTGCTAGGTGGGCAGGAGCAGGAACCAAGCAACGGGAGCTCGCCCCGCCACGGGGATTCGAACCGCCGACCTTCTGATCTGCAAGTCCTAGGCTCTGTGGTTTAACCCACAGCACCACCCGCATTCCTATTTAAAGATGTGCCCCCGCAATGTCATTTCCATAACACTAGCTTGTTTCAGATCCTGTTTTAAAATGATCAAAACTTATTCTTAGGATGGAAGCACCTCTTCACGCATCAGACTGTGGATCCTGGCATGTCAGGGGTGGAACTGTATCTTAGCATTGGACCACGATGCCCAGTTCCACCCTCCAGGAAGTGTGGAAAAGACTCCTCTCTGAAATTCAAGCCACCAGTGTTTCTGAAACTCGGGTCCCCAGCCATTGTTGGACCACAACTTCCATCATCCCTAGCTAACAAGACCAGTGGTCAAGGGTGATGGGAGTTGTAGTCATAGAAACATAGAATTGCAGAGTTGGAAGGGACCCTAAGGGTCATATTGTCTAAGCCCCTGCAATGCAGGGATCATTTGCCCAACAACAGCTGGTGAGTCAAGTTTGAGAAATGCTGGTAGAGCAAGGATGGAGAACCCTTGCCCTCAGGTGTGGCTGGGCAGGTAGGGGTGGGTGTTTCTGACCAGGCCTAGGCATTGAAGGTTATCAAGTCCTCACCATCTGTTTATGTTTCAGTGACTAATCTAACAAGCATGGCTATAGTCTGGAAAATGAATAAATAACATGCCCTACTTTTCCGTGTATAAGACTAAGGTTTTTTATTTTAAAAAAAGTGGTACCTCAGGTTAAGTATTTAATTTGTTCCGGAGGTCCGTACTTAACCTGAAACTTTTCTTAATCTGAAGCACCACTTTAGCTAATGGGGCCTCCTGCTGCCGCCGCGCCACCGGAGCACGATTTCTGTTCTTATCCTGAAGCAAAGTTCTTAACCTGAAGCACTGTTTCTGGGTTAGCGGAGACTGTAACCTGAAGCGTATGTAACCTGAGGTACCACTGTATGTCAAAAATTGGGGGTCGTCTTATACAGTGGTAACTTGAGTTACAAACACCTCAGGTTACAAACGCCTCAGGTTAAAAACTCCGCTAACCTGGAACGAGTAACCTTGAGTTGAGAACTTTGCCCCAGGATGAGAATAGAAACCATGTGCCGGCAGCGCAGCAGCAGCAAGACGCCCCATTAGCTATTGTGCGTGTTATTGGTGGCTGTGGCAAGGGCTGTTGTTGATTGGCTGTCGCTGTGGCAATTGGGAGGGTGATTGGCAGCTTCTGTTGGGCGAGGGGACAGACGATAGCAGGCTTTTGCAACGCATGTGAGTGGCAGCGTAGGTCAGGCGGGTGAGCAAATTTCTGCAATTCCCCCTAAAAAAAGCGTAACAATTCTGGGCCAGCCCCCTCCAAAAAAAAGCTCAACAACTCTGGACAATCTCCCCTCATTTTCTTAATTCAGAGTCGCCAGAAATAGGGGGCGTCTTATACATGGGAGCGTGTTATACACAGAAAAATACAGTAGTTCTTAGTTTTCCCCTTTCGCACAACTCTCCCTTCTCACATTTCTCCCCCTGCCGTGAAATCATTTTGGTTTAAGTTTCCAATGTTAAATACCCTTCAACCACCCCTTTCTCTTTCCTTTAAAAGTGCATTTTTATTTTTATTTTACAAATCTGCAGAACCCTAGAACCCTTGTTTGCTCTCGTCTCCCCATGGATTCCTGTGTTGCACCTACATGAATGTTTCCTAGGAAAGTAATATGTTGACAAAGTATAACAGCCTGGTATTTTGTGCCAATAAAATTGCCTTGGCAGAAATTGGAATGAGCTTGTCTAAATCCTGTCCTAAAACACTCCAGTTCACTCATTATCAAAGGGATGTCGCATGTAGCTGGCACCCACTTTTACCTCCTCCTTAAAACATGTGATTTCAGCCTAAGCCTGTGTACACACCTAGGCTGGATCTACACAGATATAAAAAACGTTATGAAAAACCCACTATAAAAATATAAATGCAATTTGCCATTGAGCTCTACAGCCTCATCTCGTTTCACATTTTTATAGCACACTTACAACATCATAATTGCAGTTGTGTAGCTGTCCCTACATTTAAAGCATGTGAATCCCCCCCCCCCGCCCACAAGAATCCTAGGAGTTGCATTTTATTCATCACAGAGCTACAGTTCCACGCACTCTTAAACTGTGGGATAAATCAGCCTCATAAAACCAACATGCTTAACTCTTATTGACACATGAAGAGGTTAAGGCCATAGAGTAAGCATTCCTGCCAGGCTTAGCTAGGTCATAGCCCCTCACCTTGGGAGAAAGGGCTACCAGACTCTTTGTTCTCTCACTTCAACCATGCAAAGCCTACCAGTAAGGAAGTGTAAGCTGGGTGCTCCAGGCTTCGACCACATGGCATAAGCAAACCATCTTTGTTCTTCTATACACATAATTTAGCAACTCTTTCTATTTTGGAACCTAATTTATAGTGCCTGTCTTTTCTTGCTGCTGTATGGAAATGCACATGAACCTGACCTTTGAAGAGTTTGTAAGTAAACCAATTTTAACTTACCAAACATGTGGTCTCCTTCAATGCTAAGGGAAGTGAGGAACTTTGGAAGCAACTTAGAAGGGGATATTTTAAAGGTGCAACAGCTTATATTTCTACGCTTTACTTTGCTGCATGTTTTGTGATTTTAAATCTCTGATGGGGTTCTCTCACCAAAGAGTACTTGCCCCAAACCTGGATCTAGGCACCCAGGGAATTCTGCTTTTGTTCTTGAACCATATTAACCAACATAAATTACAATTCCCAGGATTCTTTGAAGGAGGTAAGGAGCTTTAAACATATGGTTTGTACACAGCCTAAGAATTGAAAGGCCAGGGAAAGCCAAAGATAGATTTTGTCGAGGGTGCAGAGCACCCTGGGACGGGTATTTTGTTGGTGCTGTGGTACTTGGGGAGGTGGTTGGGAATACTGTGGATAGCTCAGTCGGTAAATCATGAGACTCTTAATCTCAGGGTTGTGGGTTCAAGCCCCACGTTAGGCAAAAGATTCTTGCATTGCAGGGGGTTGAACTAGATGACCCTCGTGGTCCCTCCCAGCTCTACAATTATATGATTCTATGATTCTCATGTGCTGAAGACTGGGTCATGGCCCTCCTTGAAAGTTTGTGTCCTCCTCCCAGGCATTCTGCTCCTCTCAGGAGGGCCCAATCTACAATTTGAGTGTCAGGGGGCCTATCACTATCTCAGGGCAATTACAGATTTATTGAGAATGACCCCATCTGGAAGATGTAGCAAGGAAGTTCTGTGTCTCTGTGTTTCCTTGGAGATAAAAAAAATGTTTCTCTCCATGACCACCTACCCATCACCTCTGGATTTTGGACTTATGCACATGTTATGATGGCTGAATGGGGTGTTTACCCAAATGACGGAAAGAAAGAAAGAAAGAAAGAAAGAAAGAAAGAAAGAAAGAAAGAAAGAAAGATGTGGGTGTTTGCTTCTTTTGGCTTTGTATATTGAATAAAAGAGCCGTATCAGAACGTACATTCAATTGAAAAATGACTTGCACACCTTCTGTTTTCTTGATCAATGATGGGAGCCGACTGTGAAGAGACCAAATGGTGTTGTTGGAGTTACTTGTGAAAACATAACTTATTCAGAGAATCTTTGGGTGAAAATGCTGACTTCTTACTGAAACTTTCCCCCCTTGCATCATCCCCGACCAAATGTACTGCATCCACCATGGCCAACAAAAATAAGTTTGAAAGAAAGAAAAGGCCTGTTGTTGCTTCAGAAGACTCAATAAACATATGCAGTATGTATTTCAAATTTAACACTGCTATTTTAACGCATGTGAAACTACACATTCTCTGTGACTATTTTATGGTTCCGTTTTTCATCCTTTAATTTTCGTCTGGTGTTATAATTGTTCCCTCTGTTTTATATACATTATAAAATGAAACAACAACAACAATAAACAAATTTTATTAATTATTATTGGTTTTAATAATAATAATAAACCAAAATGACCACAAGATACTGATTGACTGGGGTGGCATGGGGAGAGGGAGAACAGAAAACATGGGATGGAATGAAAACAGAATGAAGTGGCTGCTGGACCCCAATACCTCAAGGACCGCCTCTCACCATAGGAACCAATCCAGGCCCTATATTCATCACTTAAGGTCCTTTTCTGTGTGACTTCTCAGAGGGAGGTGCAGAGGGTGGCAACATGAGGTTGGGACTTTTTAGTGGTGGCTCCTTGCTTATGGAATTATTGAAAGTCTAAATAATGTATACAAAACACTCCAAATGCTGTAAATGAATCCAGCCTGATACAATCTCACTTTACACAGCTTGCTTTTCAGAAAATAAGAACAAAAACAAATCAAATCAAAGAAAGGAAAATCCTAATAAGTCTTCCAACATAGTATGCTGAAGTTCAAATTTCAAATCATCATTAAAAAAATGTAATCTTATTTGTGGGCATTAAGGTGGACTGCCAGTTTAAAAGCTAAGCAACTAGTCTTAAGCTTGGTAGTTTTGAAAACTTATAACATTATTTGTTTCTTTTAACATTTATTTTCAACCAGGCTTTTGGCCTTTACCTTGAAGAGTTTTAGATCTTGTGGTTTCCTTTAGTGGGTGGGCTGGGTTGAGCTGCCCTTTACATATATGGATATGGATATTTTTTGTTTGTTTGTTTTAAATGTATGCTGATTTTAACATTTGTATTATATTAGGGTTGCCATATTTCAAAAAGTGACAATAAGGACAGAAAAGTGGTTGTTATACATTTTTTGGCAAAGTTGTTGAGAATTTTTCTGTCTTGCCCCAAGTTGTTCAATTTTTAGTTTTTTTTCAAAATCCTGGGAAAAAATTGAGGGGGGAAACCAGCAATTTCCTCCCAGACACAGCTTCCGACGGCCGATTGCTGGCTTATGTCTGGGAAATTCCGGGTGTATGGCAACCCTAATTATATTGTAAGTCGTTTTCAGTTTACTTTTGAGAGGGGGGGACACCTAATAAGCATAATAATAATAATAATAATAATAATAATAATAATAATATTTTTGCAGATCTCACGTGTACATGGCCTACTCTAGAAAGTGGAATATATTGTTGGATATCCTGTATTGCAAGATGCAGGTTGAGACCCCGTGATACCCCCACCCCCCTTGCAAGTTCATTGATTTGGGGAGGGAGACAGTACGAGTAAGCAATCTTGCTTCTTCCTCTGAAAGAGTAGAACTGGGTTTGCGATTTGCATTTTAAGCAGCAGAACAAGGAACGCAACAAGTGGAAGGTCCCCGCAATGGTCAATTTCTCCTTGTGTTAAGTCATGCAATATACATCACTTCCTTTCTTTTTCTTTTTTGTTATCCATCTTATTGCCAGTGCCCCCTGCTGGAGAGAAAGAGCGTTAGGAAGAATGCTGTCTCTCATTCAAAGCATGGATAGGTTATGAATTTAAAGTGCTGGTTTGTGCTGGACCATATTGGCTGTGAGTCCTGGAAGACCTACTCCCTGCATCAGGACGACAGGGCCCTGACTGACTCCAGCTACAAAAGCTCAGGCCACTGAAGAGGCCACAGACCACCTTGACTGTCTCTTAGGCCATTGAGCCTGAGCCACCAGTGGCAGGACTGGGAGTGACAGCGGCAGGTATGTTCTCTCCTTACGATAATATTCTATTCTGTTGTTAATTACACTGTTCTAAATGTGCATTTTATATTTGACTTCTTTTGGGAACGTTTTCTTTCAAAATGTTTTGATATTTCGTCGTTTTTGCTGCGTTTAACGTGCATTCGATCATTGACCTTTGCAATGTTTTATTTTGAAATCTTTAATATATTTCAGCTTCTGGTTAATTAGGTTGCTTTGAATGTATACTTCATATTTCCATATTTTGTCTTTCTTTAACAGTGTTTTCTCCTGAATTGCTTTTTATGACGATTTCCTGCGTTGTCAACCGCTTTGAGATGTTTTTCTTGAAAATGTAAAGCGGTCTAGAGAGGAAACGAATGAATCAAAAGAGAGAGAGAGACGCATTTCCGCCAGCGATAGCATACATTGCAAAAACTTCTGTCACAATGTGCTTGCTGGTCTTTTAAAGCACCTTGGGATTTTATGTTGCTTTTGCAACAACAGACTTAGGCAGCCCACCCTGCTAGAAATCTTGCCTGAAGCCGCTAATGGGAGATGGTGTTTGTGTACCTTATTAAACTTTCCAATGGGAGAATAGTTCCCAAAGAAGACACTGTGGAAGAGTGTAGACCAGGGGTCAGCAAACTTTTTCAGCAGGGGGCCGGTCCACTGTCCCTCAGACTTTGTGGGGGGGCCGGACTATATTTTGAAGGGAAAAAATGAACAAATTCCTATGCCCCACAAATAACCCAGAGATGCATTTTAAATAAAAGGACACATTCTACTCATGTAAAAACGCGCTGATTCCCGGACCATCTGAGGGCCGGATTTAGAAGGCGAATGGGCCGCATCCAGCCCCCGGGCCTTAGTTTGCCTACCCCTTGTGTAGACTGTGGCTGTGGCGCTCTAAAAACACGCACAACCCCTGTTAGATGCCCTGGCTTGTTGGACGGGACGGCGGATAAAGAGGCCTCCAGGATGGATGGGGAAGTAGGGCGGGGGGCTCTTGGTGGGAGCCAAAGGCATGTCAAGCTGTCAGAGATGCAAAAAGAGATAAATGAATGGCTGGGCTCCAGCATGAATAAATGAACTCTCCTCCTCTTGCTGGGCAAAAGGGTTATATGTGATCCAGAGAGAAAGAGAGCAACAGCCCCCACCTCAATCTCTCCCCATGGGTCCACAGAGTCGGGGGGGGGTCTGAGTCTATCTGACAAGGGAAGAAGAAGAATGGTGGATGAAATGAACATGGAAGGCTCTGATGGAGGGGGGCCAGCAAACACCGCTTGAACCTGATGGTTGTGTGGAGGGGAGCCGTTGTGTGTTTGTGTATGAACTGATCACCTGCGCCCGCCGTTGTATTTCCTCCTCCTTCTTAATCTGGCCTAGGCCTCTCCTTGCCAGCGTAGGCATCCCAGGGTGTTATCTATCCTCAGAGCCTAGCAAAGGATTAATTGTTGTTGTTGTTGTTGCCCTCCACCTTAAGGTTGCAGCCAGGGCGGATTTCAATTAAAACGCAAAGACAGTTGAAAGCAACTTAAAATCACAGAAATAAGGTGGGTCTTAAAATATAACCATGACCCTTTTAACCCTCGTGCTCAGTGCATTACGGAGCAAAGTCTAGCCCACTCTCCCCACCATGGTATAACTTGTATAAATTCCTCAACCAGAAGCCCCGTTTATTAACTAAGGAGAAGGGCTGCCCCTCAGTATTATTACTAATATTACTGTTTTTATGATTGCTGAGTCTGCTCACCATCTTTCAATAGCAGACTAGTGTTTGGTGTTTCGTTTGGTGCAAAGGAGAAAAGGCGGCAGCGTGCATTAGGCTGAGGCCTCCATCCTTTTGCGAACTCGGTGTGCTTTACTCCCAAGTAGACGTTATTGGATGGCCGTTGCTCCTTGAGGCATATTGGATCTGTCATTCGGACTGCTCTCGAAAGTGACGGATCAGGATCTGTAAGGTAAGAAGGTGGCCTTATAGCTCCTGGAGGTTCCTGATGTCTGCGGCTTATAGGGGTGTTTTAATTCTCTCCAGAGTGATAGGTGAGGCAGCCCTCTCTCCCTGCCAACCACCCCCGTAGTTAAATGGAAAATATCAATATTGGAGTCCGGAGGAGAAGGCACAAAACGCAGCGGTGGGCTTCCAGAAATCTTACGGACGAGAGCGGAGCTGGGGTCAGAGGTCGCCATGCTCAGGCATCCGCCAAGGGGCTGCCCCCCTCCCACAGGGGGCCAACTAGCAAGAACTGTGGTGAGGAGGAGACGGGGGGGGGGGTCTGATGGAGGCAGGGGAGGGGGGCACGGAGGGTGCCAATCCTGGCACCAACACCAGGCAAGAGCTAGGGTGTTTGTGTGAATGCATTTGCCTGGGCCCACCTTTGTGGATGCTGCGAGTGGAGGGGGAAGGTGGGATTGTGGGTTTGAAACCAATCTCCCCCCCCCTCCCCCAAGTCCTATCTATTTATCCTTCCATGTGCCTGCACATCTTTTATTTTTTTTCCACCCCTCCCTTTTCCCCTTTCTCCTCTTTTCTAATTCTTCCTCACTCACCCCCCCCTTTCTCCCCTTAGCTCCCGGGCTCCCCCATGCATGAAAAGAGCCCTTATTTAATTTAGTCGCCACGAAAATCGATTCTGCCATTCGATACAAAATAAGAATCAAGCAGATTAAGGGACGGAAATTAACTCTGAAAATATTTTTGATGGAGTGCCTTGTAGTCTCCCCGCCAAATGGACTGCAAAGTGGAACAAATGACGGGCAGCTAGTGCTGGCGACAGGAGCTTTCCATCTTCCCATTATCCACTAATGGGAAAGGTCCCGCTCTCGAGCCTTGGCCCACGGATTAATCACAACCCAGCCTTTATGAAGATTTATTTCTCCTTGCCGGCAGCCCGCGCCGGGATGAAGTCATAACGCTCGGGGGAGTGGAGCGCTCCCCGAAAGGAGGGGAGGAAGTGTTTAGAAAGGAAGAGGAGAGAGGGGAGCCGAAATAAATAAAAAATAAAAAGAGATGCTGGCTAAAAATAGGGGAGGAAGGGGAGGACTGAACAGAGGAGGCCCCGGAGGAGAGGGGAGGATGGACTGAAAGCCAGAAATTTATTTCATTTTAAACTTACACCCCGCTTTTCGTATAGACATTTGTGAATCTCAGAGCGGCTCCCAACAGACAGCAAATGATTAAAAAAAAATATATCCATCAGTTAACACATCCACAATTTGAAGAATTAAGAACCTTTATTGTAGTTCGCTTTGGAACGGCTTGGTTGTTTGGTCATTGTAATTTTTAAAAATCTGTTTTGATCATTGTGTATGATGTTGTTGTAACCGGCCCTGGGCGTTCATGGCGAAAGGCGGGCGAGAAATATTATAAATCAACAAACAACTGCAGGGGGTGAAACGGAAAAGAGAGGAAGAACTTGGTATCAGTGATCCAGAGGGAATCGAAAGTGATTTAACTCAATGCAAAAGGAGCCCATCCTCGGAGCTCACCTCATCTCCATGGGGAACTCATTCCCCAAAATGGAAGCCATGATGGAAAAGGCACTTCTCTCTGAACTCCAACCAACCAAACTTCAATAGATGGTGGTTGTCAGGAAGGCCCCCTGCCCCACATACTTGACAGTAACCAGGGCAGTGGGGCTGGGCTTGTATACACCCCATACATGGCTTCCCCCAAAGAATCCTGGCAGCTGTAATTTGTTAAGGGTGCTGGGAATCGTAGCTCTGTGGAGAGTGAACTACAGTTCCCAGAATTCTTTGCAGGAAACCACACGGTTTAAACGTGTGGTGTTAATGCAGTTTGCTGGAGATTGAGACAGTGGCGAATGAGTTTCTTCAGGGTATTGTAGTGCTAGACATATCTTCCTCCTCAGACGTGAGCAATTTCTTGACCTATCCCACTTTGTTTTGAAAAAAAACCAGTGATATATTGGTGCAGTAGTAAAAGCAGGGCAGGGTGCCCACTTAGCCATTGCCCCAAAGTGGACATGCATCACCCAAAAATAGATGTACCGGAATTGCAAAAAAAACGTGTGTATGGTAATTTATTTGCCCATATGCAAATTTGGAAATATTTACTACTATTTCAATTGGAAACTAGTTAACCCTAGTGGGAAAGGATGTGAACAGGTGAGGCCAGGTATTGGGCCACTTGCTCTCAGTTCTCATCGTTCTTTATCTGTGGACTAAAGAGCCCATTTGCAAACAGAGGACTGCTTTCTGTGAAGTAGGATATGGCCGCCCCAGGGTCAGGCAGTTGCAAGCCCTGAAAAGGACTTTACCTAGAGCAGGGGTGGGGGGCCTGTGACTTTCCATATGTCATTGGAGTCCAACTCCCATCAGCCCCAGCCAGCATGGCCAAGGGTCAGGGATGATGGGAGGTGGAGTCAAGTAGGAGGCTATGTATGTACATATGTATGTATGTATGTATGTATGTATGTATGTATGTATGTATGTATAAATAAATAAATAAATGCAGGAAGCTATGTCTGAATGCTGCCCCCACATAAAACAACAACTTCTCTGCAGATGACTATTGCTAGTTTTTTTGGAGGGGGTACACATTCAGGAGCAAGATTTTAGCTCAGGCCTCTCCCTGCTGTGCTGAATTTTTAAATGTAGGGGAGCAACAGAAAAGTGAACCCCCATTTGTAGGCTATAGCAGCACAGTCCACTCTGTAATCACATAGCTCCTTTAGCTCATTGCTGCCCAATTCTGAAGCTTGTGTAAACCAGGACAGAGTCTGTGGTGGTGTTTCAAGGGCTGCCAGAAGTTTGCACTGCCTGCCTGTGCCTGGTTTGTGCATGGCTCAGTGGGAATGTTACATTTTGTTTAACTTGAATGGAGTCCTGCAGTCCCAGTTCAGACAGCCTAATCAACTGTCTCAGGATCCCCATTCTGTTTTGTGTGTGTAGACCAGGCCCCACATAATACACACAATGAGGTGATGGAATTTTGCTTCCATCGCCAACTCCTCCACCTCACCAAACCTCTTTCCCTCTAGGGAACCACTCTCCACTGACCTCATAGACTTTCCACCTCATGGTGCCTCTCATTATGCTATAGTTTGCAGCGCCACCTGCCTGTGGCTAAGCAAACTGCAGTGTGATGACGCGCTTACCATTTTATTATATGCAACAGATAGCATTTCTAAATGTGTATGTGTGAATGTGTTTGTATCAGCATATGCAAATTTTGTGCAGCTCTCTGCCTTTTTTGGGGGGGGGGTTGATGCATGAGGAGCTATCTGATGTGTACCTGGGAAGTGTGTCGTTGCTGATTGGCCAGCAGTATTCTTCATGGGAAAAGGCCAACAATATAACTGGCCTACACAGGTCTCAGCAGCCATATGGCAGCATGATGCTGATCTACTGCCTCCTGCGACATCTTCCACTAAAGATGTGTGGTTTTCCCCGAGTCCTACCTGTTACACTACCTTGCAGACCTTTGGGGGCAAGGGAGGCAGATGAACCATAATCTCCAAATCCACAGCTTTCATGAAAAAGAAGAGTGCGTTTCTAGCATTTGTGGAACCTGAGATATGAGGCAAAATGTGCATTATTATTCTCATTCGCCTGCTTGTTTTACTATGCCCCCCCCAAAAAAAAATCCTCCCATTTTGCTGGGAGCATTCCCCCAGTTTTCACACCCCATTTCTCCGGAGGGGGGGGGGTACTAAGATGAAAATAACTCTAGAATTAGAGGGCCCAAGCATTCCCGTACTCAGTTAATCTTGTTACCTACAACTGGGGCTTAGTTAATTTCTAAAACGAGGTGCTGAAACACCCGTGCATCTGGAATAAAGTACAGTGGTACCTCGGGTTAAGTACTTAATTCGTTCCGGAGGTCTGTTCTTAACCTGAAACTGTTCTTAACCTGAAGCACCACTTTAGCTAATGGGGCCTCCTGCTGCTGCCGCCAAGCCGCCAGAACACGATTTCTGTTCTTATCCTGAAGCAAAGTTCTTAACCCGAGGTACTGTTTCTGGGTTAGCGGAGTCTGTAACCTGAAGCGTCTGTAACCTGAAGCATCTGTAACCCGAGGTACCACTGTACTTAGAACAAAAAGTCCTGCTCCTAATCTCAGTACAGAGAGCTAGTTACTTGAAGGGAAACTCTGCACATGCACAAGCTCAACCTTGGCTTGTTGTGCCTTTGAAAAGAGCTTGTTGTTCCTGCATTTGACAGCAGCCATGAAATTAAAAGACGCCTGCTTCTTGGGAGAAGGGCAATGACAGGCCTAGACGGCATCTTGAGAAGTAGAGACATCACCTTGCCAACAAAGGTCCGTATAGTTAAAGCTATGGTTTTCCCAGTAGTGATGTATGGAAGTGAGAGCTGGACCATAAAGAAGGCTGATCGCCGAAGAATTGATGCTTTTGAATTATGGTGCTGGAGGAGACTCTTGAGAGTCCCATGGACTGCAAGAAGATCAAACCTCTCCATTCTGAAGGAAATCAGCCCTGAGTGCTCACTGGAAGGACAGATTGTGAAGCTGAGGCTCCAGTACTTTGGCCACCTCATGAGAAGAGAAGACTCCCTGGAGAAGACCCTGATGTTGGGAAAGATGGAGGGCACTAGGAGAAGGGGGCGACAGAGGACGAGATGGTTGGATAGTGTTTTCGAGGTTACCAGCATGAGTCTGACCAAGCTGCGGGGGGCAGTGGAGGACAGGAGTGCCTGGCGTTCTCTGGTCCATGGGGTCACGAAGAGTCGGACACGACTAAACGACTAAACAACAACCCTCCCAAGAAGCTGAGGGCACATGGATTCTGGCATGCAACAGTGTCCTCACAACAGCCCTGCGAGGCAGGCCAGGCTGTGACCAGCCCAAGTTACCCAGGGAGATTTCTGGGTGACTGGAGACTTGAACCTGGTTCTCCCCTGTCCGAAGCGCAGTACCCTAACCACTATGCAAAACTACCTCTTGGGTTGCATGCGATCGCCTTGGTCTCGGTCCTTTTGCCTTTTTAAAGTCCTTCTTCTCCCCTTCCCTCCTTTACCTGGTCAGAGCCTCTCCCCACTTTCCCTTCTGCTCTAAGAGCCTGTCTGCAGCCCGCCTGTAGCTGATCAATGGCTTATTGCTTGCTATTTGCTCCCCCTTCATTTCTCCATCCATCCCTCAAATCCCGCCAGGATCAGAGAAACGGATGGGTCTTTAAACAGATCCCGTAATGTACCAGATGTCCCCAGCCCTTGTTCCATACTCTATCATCCCTCTCTCCCCCTTCTTGCTCCAAGAACAACGGCTCATTTTTCTTGCAGGTGTCCTTCTAAATTTCCCCCTCTCCTGGACAGCGATTCCGCCCACTAGCTGTCTTCTGGGCTGAAGCCTGCTAGGGCAGAGTTGCCACCTTTTCCAGCTGGTCCTGAGCTTATGCCTTTTGCAACCCGACACTCAGGGAGGCAGGGCTGGTGGTGCTTTTCTATCTCCTTGTCAGGAAAAGCTTTGCCACGCTTGTTATAATTTATTTAAAATACTCGTCGGCTGCCTGCTCGGGCCGGGCCCTCCCAAGGAAGAATCCAAAATATAAATCCCTGATATGAAATCGATCCTGGTTTTAAAATCATAGAACATCATAAGAATAGAACGGGTAATACCAAGAAGCAGGAATAATATCAGGCCACAGGAATAATATTGGGGCCTGCCAGTGTGCCAGGATACCTACCCCCTTCAAATTTATATACAGTGGTACCTCAGGTTAAGAACTTAATTCGTTCCAGAGGTCCGTTCTTAACCTGAAACTGTTCTTAACCTGAGGTACCACTTTAGCTAATGGGGCCTCCCACTGCTGCTACTCCATCACCGCGCGATTTCTGTTCTCATCCTGAAGCAAGTTCTTAACCCGAGGTACTGTTTCTGGGTTAGCGGAGTCTGTAACCTGAAGCATCTGTAACCTGAAGCGTCTGTAACCCGAGGTACCACTGTAGTACCTCGGGTTAAGAATTTACCTCAGGATGAGAACAGAAATTGCGCGGCGGCAGCGGGAGGCCCCATTAGCTAAAGTGGTACCTCAGGTTAAGAACGGTTTCAGGTTAAGAATGGACCTCTGGAACGAATTAAGTTTGTAACCAGAGGTACCGCTGTACTTAAAAACGTGGCGCTGTACATGGTTTTGTTGATTTTGCTTTTGTGTGGTTATTGTTTGTTGTTAACTAAATTTGTATGCCACCCTTCATCCAAAGTTCACAACATAAGAATACAAAACGAAAACACAAAATACATAATAAAACAAAAGTGAAACAAACCAGTAAACCCCCTCTCATAGTCACATTAAAAGGACCACAGAATGTTAATCAGCCAAAGGCCTGGTTGAAGAGGAACATTTTTACCTGGCGGCTAAGGATATGTAATGAAGGTGCCAGGTGAGCCTCCCTGAGGATAGCATTCCACAAATGGGGAGCCACCGCAGAAAAGGCCCTTTCCTGTGTTTGGTTGCCTGTGGGGTTGTTGCTTATCTGTCAATTTTCTTTATTATTTTATTATTTAAAATAGGTTAGAATGAGAGACCATGACTTGTCCAAGGTCAGCCAGAGCATTTAATGGCTGAGCTAGTCCAGCGCTCTAACCATTATACCACCTTTGCAGATGTTTTGCCTGTTACGGTGAAGAGAGGTTGGCTCTGAGCATCGCCACTTGTTCTTCTGTGAAATGGGTACTTTGCGATGCCCGTGGCAGTTTCTTAGATTCCCTGATGTGCCCCCAGGCCCAAAAGTGTTGTGGACCCCTGCTGCAGTGAAAGGTTTTTTATAAATAGGTTGCAACCCAGTAGGACATAAACGTGGAGCTAAAAAAGGCATTTAGGAAATTGGAAGTTAAAATTTTGAGGCCCCTTTTAAAGGGAACGAGGGACGTGGGTGGCACTGTGGGTAAAACCTCAGCGCCTAGGACTTGCCGATCGTATGGTCGGCGGTTCGAATCCCCGCGGCGGGGTGCGCTCCCGTCGTTCGGTCCCAGCGCCTGCCAACCTAGCAGTTCGAAAGCACCCCCGGGTGCAAGTAGATAAATAGGGACCTTTACCAGCGGGAAGGTAAACAGCGTTCCGTGCGCTGCGCTGGCTCGCCAGATGCAGCTTGTCACGCTGGCCACGTCACCCAGAAGTGTCTGTGGACAGCGCTGGCTCCCGGCCTATAGAGTGAGATGAGCGCACAACCCTAGAGTCTGGCAAGACTGGCCCGTACGGGCAGGGGTACCTTTACCTTTACCTTAAAGGGAATAAAGGAGTGGTGGGAAATTTGTGGCCTTCAGATGCTGTTGTACTAAAACTCCCATCAGCCCCAGCCGGCAGGGCCAGTGGCCGGGGATTATGGGAGCTGTAGTCCAACAACATCTGGAAGGCCACACCCCTGTTATATAGCAAGATAGGAGCACTATTGGGCATGGCACATGGGGAATCCAGAATTATTCCCAGAGCTTGGGACCAAAGCCAGAGGTTCTTGGCTGAAGCCTTTCTCCTTACTCTCTCTTCCCTCCACCCCTTCAAGAGCTGAGATCTGACTCCAGTGGTCCAGATTACAGAAATCCAGAAGACCAGCCCTCAGGAATGATAGCTGAAATCCTCTCGGCTCTGTTTGGAATTCAGTAGCTAGGAGCTTTCTTGGAGATCTCTGCAGAGGGGGAACCCGCCTGTTTCCCAAGCGTTCTCTCTTAGATTAGCACCATCCATGGTGGGGAGCAGTGTCCGGAAATTCCTTCTTCCAAACATGCACAGAGGAACAAGAGAGGGATTTAGATCTAAAACAGGGACCCTGGTAAAATATCTGCAAGAAATGGCCGAGAGAATTGACTCACACAAATGTAGACAGTGTTTACCAAACTTAAAGTTAGGATGTCTGGTCAAGTTTCTAGTAGCAATCGATGAGAGGTTTTGTTTTTATTTTTTAATCATGAGTAAGAAGTTGACAAATAATGTTTGCACATGCGCCTATTATATAGGCTGGCCAGTTTGAACACTGCACATGATGTGCAGAACCTCACTTCACTTCCAAGCCAGAACTTCTGAAGGGGACTGTTTGTAATAATAATAATAATAATAATAATAATAATAATAATAATAATAATAATTTATTATTTATACCCCGCCCATCTCGCATGGTTTCCCCAGCCACTCTGGGCGGCTTCCAACCATATATTAAAAACACAATACAGCATCAAACATTAAAAACTTCCCTAAACAGGGCCGTCTTCAGATGTCTTCTAAAAGTCATATAGTTGCTTATTGCCTTGACATCTGATGGGAGGGCGTTCCACAGCGCAGGCGCCACTACCGAGAAGGCCCTCTGCCTGGTTCCCTGTAACCTCACTTCTTGCAGTGAGGGAACCGCCAGAAGACCCTCGGCACTGGACCTCAGTGTCTGGGCTGAACGATTGGGGTGGAGACGCTCCTTCTTCTGACTCTAACAAACTGAGGAAATTCATATTCTGAACCAAGTAATTACAAACTTCGTTGATAATCTCTACTTTCATTTCTGCTTAATGTGTTGAGGATCAAACCCACTAAGGCTATGTGTGTACTGTGATCAGGAGGGGGCCCAGATTGTGCCACTGGAGCAGAATTCAGATGTTTAAGAAACTCATTTTTCATTTTGCTTTAGCTGAGATTTCTGCATTGCAGGTGTTTGGATTAGATGACCCTTGGGGTCCCTTCCAGCTCTACAATCCTATGATTCCATGATTAAAAACAACAACATGTTTTAAGACCTTATTGTTGCAAATATACTCTTGAGGCTGCTTAAGCATTGTCTGCTAAACTCTCAAAATCCTGCATTTCTTCTTGCAGAATGGATTTTTTTGGGTGGTTGGGTGTAATTTTTGGGGTTTTTAAGGGTACAACTTTGACCAAGTTTTCTACCCTGGAAACCTTAATTCCGAAGCTCCATTGTCTTGGGAATAGCAGTGAGAGGTGGTGAAGAAAGTACTTGGAGAAATTCAGGGAGGAGAAGACTATTGAAAGCTATTTCCATGATGGCTCTGCCTCCTCAGTTGGAAGCAGTAATACTTCTGAATATCAGTAGCTGGAAACCACAGGAGGGGAAAGTGCTCTTGCACTCGGATCTTGGCTGTGGGTTTCCCATGGGCATCTAGCTGGCCACTGTGAGAACAGGATGCTGGACTTTAGATGGGCCATTGGCCTGATCCAGGAGGGCTCGTCTTATGTTAACTCTGCAATGTTGAAGCAATGATTCTTCAACATCAACTTCGTTGGACTGGTCATGTTGTGCGGATGCCTGATGATCGTCTTCCAAAGCAACTACAGTGGTACCTCAGGTTACATACGCTTCAGGTTACATACTCCGCTAACCCAGAAATAGTGCTTCAGGTTAAGAACTTTGCTTCAGGTTGAGAACAGAAATTGTGCTCCGGCAGCGCAGCAGCGGCAGGAGGCCCCATTAGCTAAAGTGGTGCTTCAGGTTAAGAACAGTTTCAGGTTAAGTATGGACCTCTGGAACAAATTAAGTACTTAACCCGAGGTACCACTGTACTCTATTCCGAACTTTAAAATGGAAAGCGTAATGCTGGTGGTCAACAAAAGAGGTTCAAAGACTGTCTCAAGGCAAATCTTAAAAAATGTAGTATAAACACCAGCAATTGGGAAACACTGGCCTGTGAGTGCTCCAATTGGAGAACAGCCTTTACCAAAGGTGTCATGGGCTCTGAAGACACTCAAACTCAGGACGCAAGGGAGAAACGTGCTAAGAGGAAGGCACAGTTTGGCAAATCCACACTGTGATCAACTCCCACCCGGAAACCAATGTCCCCACAGGACATGGAAGGACGTGTGGATTCAGAATTGGCTTCCACAATAACTTACGGACTCATTGTTAATACCGTGTTTATAGAACACAATCTTACTCAGCTACGAGTGATCACCAAAGAAGAAGATATGCTCACACCCAAAAAAACACCTTTGCATATGCTCAACAGCATACTCATCTTTATTGTTTTGTTTTGTTCTTTGGGATCCGGTCAGGAGGCAAAGTTAACACACACATACATAACCGAAAGCCATTTTATACAAAAGCGCTCCTTTTGAACTCCAGCCCTGGCAGAAGAATAAGGGGGAAAGCAACACCGCGCAGGTCATTAGCAAATAACTCCAACGGATATGTCTCCCAGAGATTGGGGCATAAGGAAGAGAGGAGCTGGTTTCAGAAGATGAAATAAGGAAAGCTGTAAAGAAAATCAGCATGCTAAAAAGAGAAGCCTTGGGGCCTGCTGGTTTTACAGCCAACTTCTATCGTGCTTTTTTTATCTGAACCTCTGAAAAACATATAGAATAATGAAACATTGGGGGGGGGGGGAGAAGAAGAACAGGAACAGCAAATGCCCCCCAGGGTTGAGAGGGGGCAAGTGATATGAGAAGCTCCACTAGGGCTGCCAAGCGGCCAAAAGAGATCTGGGCTCGTCAGGATTTCTTTTTTCTTGGAGGCCAGTGGACAGAAAAGAAAAGGCCAAGAATCTTTCATTTTTGCTAAGCCACATTTCTGTTGTTTTCCTACATGGTAGGCGAATAAGCAGCTGGGGGGGAGGGCTGAGCATTGCCCACCCCGCAATGAAATCTCTAGGCACCACGACAAGGCACAGCAAAAAGGCATGAGCCTGGATAGAAAGGAACACATATTTGCATACGCTAATTCATCTGGTGTCTTTGTCCATGGAGTTTTCTTGGCAGGGATACTGGAGTGGCTTGCCGGTTCCTCCTCCAGGTGGATCACGTTTGGTCAAAACTCTCCTCTATGACCTGTCCATCTTGGGTACCCTGCTCGGCATAGTTCATAGTTTCTCTGAGTTATTCAAGCCCCTTCGCCACGGCAAGGCAGTGATCCATGAAGGGGATCACTTGTTCTTGAAGCTACTAACATGAGTCTGACCAAACTGCGGGAGGCAGTGGAAGACAGGAGTGCCTGGCGTGCTCTGGTCCATGGGGTCACGAAGAGTCAGACACGACTAAACGACTAAACAACAACAACAATTCATCTGGAGAGGTACAATTTGGAAATCATCACTGTAACTTTAAAAGTGTTCGAAATTCCTGTTGTTTTAGGCGCATTTCGTGACAGGGAATTTCATTAGTGCAAGCAGTTTCTGAGCTATGGGCACCTAAAGATTTCAGATTAAAACTGCAGAGTAGAAAGAAAGGAGGACCTTTTTCTGCTTCCCCACTTCCTGCTGTTCTCTGAAGACTGGAGAAGATACCCTCTTAAGAATAAGGCACCCCCAAACTCGGCCCTCCAGATGTTTTGGGACTACAGTTCCCATCAATCTTGACCACTGGTCCTGTTAGGGATGATGGGAGCTGTAGTCCCAAAACATCTGGAGGGCCAAGTTTGTGGATGCCTGGACTAGACCATGTGAAAAATGAACACAATATTGTAGCTGCAGTTCATTCATTTTCAGCTTTGTATTCTTGTTATATATAAAAAAGTGTGCTTAGTCATTCCGTTGTTTCGCCCATAACCTAGGCTTAAGGTGCCATTTAGCTCTTGGCTTTCATATCTCAGTGTCTAACACTGAACTTAAATAGATATGCAGTGCTCATCACTGTGGTGGGCAAGGCTGTGATCAGATGACCTGTGTGCCTTCTCAAGTCTTTTGTCCAGAGACAAAGCATCGATGGATAACTTCAAGGCCCCCCCTGCTTTTCCCTGCTTATGATTCCTTACCTTCAATAATATAATATTATAATAATTTATTATTTATACCCCGCCCATCTGGCTGGGTCTCCCCAGCCATTCTGGGCTGTTTCCAACAGAACACTAAAATACAATAACCTATTAAACATTAAAAGCTTCCCTAAGCAGGGCTGCCTTCAGATGTCTTCTAAAAGTTTGGTAGTTTTTTTTCTCTTTGACATCTGGTGGGAGGGCGTTCCACAGGGCGGGGGTGCCACTACTGAAAAGGCCCTCTGCCTGGTTCCGTGTAACTTGGCTTCTCGCAGTGAGGGAACCCCCAGAAGGCCCTCAGCACTGGACCTCAGTGTCCGGGCAGAACGATGGAGGTGGAGATGCTCCTTCAGGTATACAGGGCCGAGGCCATTTAGGGCTTTAAAGGTCAGCACCAACACTTTGAATGGTGCTCAGAAACGTACTGGGAGCCAGTGTAGGTCTTTCAAGAAGGACATCTGGTTGGCCACTGTGAGAACAGGATGCTGGTCTAAGATGGGCCATTCGCCTGATTTGCCAGGCTCACCATAGATTCTCAGGATATCATCAAATAGAGAATTGTCCTCTGGCAGCTCTTCAAATAGAGGACTGGCCTCTGTAAAGTAGGGTGCATGGATACTGTACCCCAGACCCAATGCAAATGGCTGATTTGTCCTTACACCAGGGGTGGATAACCAGTGGCCCGTCAGGTATTGCTGGATTACAATTCCCATCATCCCTAGTACCAGCTAGGGCTGGTGGAGGCTAGAGTCCAATAACCTGGGGCAGGTCTTAGACCCAGCCTAGGCTCTGTGTCCCCAGGCCCTACACACACCTCAACTTTAAAAATAAATAAAAATCAGGTGTTAGCAGTCCTAAAAAGTCCACTCTGTGCTTCGAGAAGACCTGTTTAAAACAAACAAAAGCAAGGATGAAGATTGTGGCAAAAAATAAACAGTATAACAAAAAATAAAATAAAATAAAATACACATGAGGACCCCATACAGTCATACCTTGGTTCTCGAATGGCTTAGTTGACTAACAAATTGGCTCCCAAACACCGAAACCCTAGAAGTAAGTGTTCCAGTTTTCGAATATTTTTCAGAAGCCGAACATCTGACGCGACTTCTGCTTGAGTTCAGGAAGCTCCTGCAGCCAATCGGAAGCCACACCTTAGTTTTTGAACGGTTTCAGGAGTTAAACAGATTTCCGGAATGGATTAAGTTCGAGAACCATGGTTCCACTGTATTTGCCAAATGTTAGGAATCGAAGAATGGAGTTAGATAGTGAAGACTAGCATAAGGTTGAGACTAGGATTTCCCAGACTTGGGTCACCAGCTGTTGTTGTACTACAACTCCCACCATCCCTAGCTAGCAGGACCAGTGGTCAGGGGTGATGGGAACTGTAGTCCAAAAACAGCCGGAGACCCAAGTCTGGGAAACCCTGGTTTAGAGTGCAATCCTATACAAATGCACACAAAAATGCGCACGCGCACACACACAAGATGCATGTATACCTGGGAGTAAGTCCATTTGAACTCAGTGGGGTCTACTTTTAAGAAGAGAAACGCAGGGATTAGCAACAGGAGCTGCTTGCTTATTTTGTGTTCCACCTTTTGACCTATACCACGGTGGCCCCTGCTAACTCTCCCCCATGATCTTTTGCAGATCAAGCTGTTGATCTGCCAGGATCAGCGTCCCCTCCTGGAAAGACTAGGGTGTGCCCACTCCCACTAGAAACCTTGTACTGTACTACAAGCCCCATCATCCACGACCATCAGCTGCAATGGCTGGGGCTGGTGAGAGGTGGCATGCCTTCAATGTCTGGAGGTTCCCCATCCCTGTTGGCAAAAGGTTACAGGGGGGCAGGCCATCGCTTAGTTGCAGAGCTTATGCTTGGCATACAGAAGATCCCAAATTTGATCCCCAACACCTCTGGTTAGGGCTGGGAAAGACTCCCTGGAGAAAGCCCCAGAAAGCCACAGGTTATCAGTGTAGACCAGGGGTCGGCAACCCGCGGCTCCGGAGCAGCATGTGGCTCTTTTACAGCTTTGCCGCGGCTCCGGGGCAGATACTAGCGAGGGGAGGAGGCGCATTGTGTGCCCCGACACTCCCCACTGTGGCGGGCGCTGTACTGGCTGTGACGTTGCATGGGGGCGGTGCGTGCGTTAGTCACGCACTGTCCCGACGTCACCTTTCTGCCCGCCCGCCCGCTACATTGTAAGAGGCATGTACGCTGGTCACTGTTTTGAAGGGGAGTGAAGAACACACAAAAAAAGGTAACTTGTTAATTTAACGTTTATTTCTATGAGGAGGAGTAATTCTGAGGGGTCAAACAAAGAAATAATAAAAAAGTGACAAAAAAGTTATTTTTTATAATGACGAGATTTGCGGCTCCCAGTTTTTTTTTCTTCGGAAACGGGTCCAAGTGGCTCTTTTTGTCTTAAAGGTTGCAGACCCCTGGCGTAGACAATTGTGAGCTACATGGACCAGTGATCTGGCTCAGTATAACATTTCAGTACTTAAATATGAATCCAAGGCAGCGCTCAGGGCTGAAATCCAATCCTGTTAAGGTTTACTAAGAAGTAGGTACAGCTCTGCTCACCTGGGCTTATTTCCAGGTAAGAATCTTGGAGACAATCAGTCAGGTTGTGTATCTGCAGCAGGGACCTGAGGAGGAATGACCGCTGGGAGGAGCACAGAAAGAAAAAACACCTGCTTCGGCATAACAGAACAGCTTCCTCTGCCCCAGCTGCAACAAAACATGTCTCTCCTGTATTGGTCTCTACAGCCACGGCAGGCGCTGTAACTCCCCAACCGTTTGACTTCACTCCTCCATTGTCTCTCGAGATAGACGGATGCCAGCCAAATCCCAGGTAAGATCACAGCCCCACCCCATCCCAATTAAAAATCAACTGTAAAAATCAAGAAACTATCAAAAATAGACTCTGCAGGCTCTTCATTAAAAAAAACCAACTAGGGCTTAACCCTAACTCCCTAGAGCTACTTCTTCTTCTTCCTACCCTGTGCAGCTACTAACTCTGCTTTTCACCTTTCCAACCACATTTCTGAAGCCACTTCTCTCTTCTGCTCTGCAGACGGACTTTATGGCCCTGCCAACTTTTCACCAGCCACTATAAATGTGCCTTTAACTGAAGCTTTCTGTCTTGGCATTAGCAGGCATTTATCTCTTTGCCTTCCAAAGCTGCCTCTGCCTGCTGATTTCTGCAGACTTTGTCGTCGTTGTTTAGTCGTTTAGTCGTGTCCGACTCTTTGTGACCCCATGGACCAGAGCACGCCAGGCACTCCTGTCTTCCACTGCCTCCCGCAATTTGGTCAAACTCATGCTGGTAGCTTCGAGAATACTGTCCAACCATCTCGTCCTCTGTCGTCCCCTTCTCGTGGTGCCCTCCATCTTTCCCAACATCAGGGTCTTTTCCAGGGAGTCTTCTCTTCTCACGAGGTGGCCAAAGTATTGGAGCCTCAGCTTCAGGATCTCTCCTTCCAGCGAGCACTCAGGGCTGATTTCGTTAAGAATGGAGAGGTTTGATCTTCTTGCAGTCCACGGGACTCTCAAGAGTCTCCTCCAACACCATAATTCAAAAGCATCAATTCTTCAGCGATCAGCCTTCTTTATGGTCCAGCTCTCACTTCCATACATCACTACTGGGAAGTCTTAGGTTCCTCTTAAAGACTTGGTGAATTTCTTTTGGCCAGTTGACAGTCTTGCCCTCTGGTGTAGCAGCCAGAAAGTACCTATTGGTCAAACTTGGTCCCAGTTGCACCTTAGAGTTGCCATCATTTTTGTATGGCCCTACTCCTGTGTCTTTTAACAGCTCCCTGACAAACAGAAGCTGCTTAAGTTAAATGAAGATTTCTGCTGTGCCAGCTGCTGTTAAGGTCAGATACAGTAGTTGTTGTTGTTGTTGATGATGATGATGATTATCTGACTTTCACCAGCTTGCAGAGCAGATTACAAAAAAATAATAATATCAGAATAAAAAAATACATTTACAACAGATTACATTCACAAGGATAAGGTTGATCCTGAAAACGCACATCTCAGATGCCAAAGGCTAGAATAAAGGCTAGCAACATTCAGTGCCTTTAATGACAGTGGATTGCTTGTTTTGTTCCTTTTCCACCTCCAATTAGTGCTATGCAGAGGCTGACCAGCTAGTGGCTGAGACAGTGTGGTATGCTTTGGAAATATCCTCAGCGGAGAAAAGAAGAAGCTATACTTTTAAAATACAGAGTCAAACCTCGGTTGTCGAACATAATCCGTTCTGGAAGCCTGTTTGACTTCCAGAACTTTCGAAAAACCAAGGCACAGCTTCCGATTGGTTGCAAGAGCTTCCTGCCTCAAGCGGAAGCTGTGTCAGACGTTTGGCTTCCGAAAAACATTTGAAAACCGGAGCGTTTACTTCCGGGTTTTTGGTTATATATGATCAGTAATATATCCAAAGCTCCTTGCTGGAAGACTATACAGCACTGAGCAAGTGTTTATATAGAGATCCTTTGGCCTAAGCATGAGGTGAGTTAGCTTTGGAGAAGGCGTGTTGCTGTCACACCCTGGGCTGACTACCTGTACACAGGTTAGGAAAGCAAAGCAGAAATCTGCACAGGCTCACCAATTTTTTGTTTCAGGCCTTCGGGCCGAATAGGATAGTGTTGGGCTTTGCTTTCAGGATTTCCCCACCAGATATTCTTACAGGTTTGTTCTTACCGGTTGTAAAGGTCTCAAACAAAGACGCGCTCTTCCAAGCCCATATTCCCAGCAGGTTGACACTTCTGTCTCGGCGATGTCATATATACAGAATGGAAGATGGCAGGATCCCCAAGGATGTGCTGTACGGGGAGCTGGCTTCATGCGCCAGGCCCATTGACGGACCAACTCTGCATGATAAAGATGCCTGCAAGTGTGACATGAAAACCGGCAACATGAACCCGGCCTTGTGGGGTTAGAGACAACCAACAGTGCCTGAAGACAGTAGATCAAAGTTGTGTATCCACAGCAATAACCACATGTCTTCATCTGCCCCAGATGCAACAAAACATGTCTCTCCCATACCATTCTCTACAGCCACAGCAGGCGCTGTAACCCTCCAATGGTTTGACTTCACTTCCGAAGGCATACGCTTCCATTGTCTCCCAAGACAGACGGATGACAGCAACAATTAAGGTCTCATGAGAATAGGAGAACCTGGGAGTGGAGGTGGAGCCTGGGAATTCAGAGGTACATCCCAAGATTTATTTAATAAATTTGTACCCCATCCTTCTTCCCAAAGGAGCCCAAGGCTGCAAACATCAAAATATTAAATTAGAACAATTTAAAATAAAAATGATAACTGGTACAAGCAAACATGGATTGCACCAGGCAGACCAGAGAGCAAAATTTGGCACAGCGGCATCTGAGGCGAACCACAAAATGGTGCCCCTTGCTCCCCACCAGGCAAGAATAGGTGAGTGAAGATTTACATCAGGAACAGGAGGGGAATGAAGATCTGCTGCCCTCGGGGATCCTGCTGCCTGAGGACACGGCCTCACCTTGTCTCATGGGTGAGCTGGCTGTGGGCTGGCTATAGGTGTTGGGTTAAGAGAATGCTCACTAGGTGAGGACGCTAGTTAAGCTGTTAAGCAAAAGGGGTTTCAGCTTCCCCCACACAAATCAAACATGGGGGTCAGACCAGCAAGAAGCAGTTACTGCTACAGCATACAGGCTGTAGGTGAGATTCCATACATAGGTCATCCTATTCACTTCTGATAAAGACAGCCACTTTCTCTGTCAATACTGGGACATGATTTATATCCGGGGTCACCAGGTTACTGGTTCCTCCACTTTTCAATGCCATAAAATGGAATCTGCCAACTCCCGCCCCTCCCCTGGCATTGCTGTAGTGCCTGTAACAGTTGCATGAAGCCAACGATATTCCTTTTAGTACATCTCCATACTGTGCCTTTGATGCCACTGCCAGCTGTACGACTGATAGAGCTCTGTCAAGACAAAAAGCTGGCAATCCAAGATAAAAACGTAAAGGATAAAGTTTAGAAAGAAGGCAGTCCCTCTGAGCATCTGCAAAGTGCCTTTTGTATTTGAGATCAGGGAGAACAAATTCCAGAGGAAATGCTGTTGAGGCTGTGTGCCTTTAACAACTGCATGACAACAGGCCTAAATCCAGGAGGCATATTCCCCGAGGTGTAAGTTGCTTGACACTCAACCGAACCTCAGAGTAATCGTGCTTAAGTTTGTGCGGCTGAGGGCCTTCTTGGTAGTTGTGCCCTCCCTGTGGAACGCCCTTCCATCAGATGTCAATGAAGTAAACAGCTATCTGACTTTTAGAAGACATCTGAAGGCAGCCCTGTTTAGGGAATTTTTTAACGTTTGATGTCTTACTGTGTTTAATTTGTTGGAAGTTGCCCAGAGTGGCTGGTGTTACCCAGTCAGATGGGCGATACACCATTATTATTATTATTATTATTATTATTACATAATAATTACTTATCCATGGAGAGCCTGATGCCTCATGTCAAAGATGGTTCCATTATGATTGTTTTCTCTTTTTATGACCCTGCTCCTGTACCTGAAAATTACGCAGGTGAATCATTTTTAAAATGGCATACAGATAAAGCAGGGGCACCATTAAGACCATGTTCATGGAAGGCCAGCTTACTCGGCTATGCGTGCTCTCCAAACAGAAGAAAGCAGGAACGGGGAACTTATGGCCCCTGAGATGTTTTTTTGGGGGACCACAACTCCCATCAGCCCCACCCAGCTTGGCCAGTTTTTAGGGATGATGGGAGTTGTAGTTAAGCAATGTCTGCAGGCCTGTTCTTTGCATTGGGCTCAGAAACAATTTGGCAGCCCACGCAGTGTGATGTGCTCAGACCGTTTTGCTCCAGTGAGCATGAGTACCAGGAGTAAGACTAAGGCAGCCAGATGCAAAACCGGGCAGGACTGCCGCACCTTTAGTAGTTCTGTAGAAGAGAGGATTTTAACAGGTGCAGCTTGCCGGATAAGCTACAGCAACTGAAATCCTGCACAACTATTAATGTTCCCTTTGGTGCATCTGAGGACTTAACAGGAAGGAAGCCTGTGCATGGTGCGCCATCCTTGTGCAGTAACTATTAACAGGCACATAGTGGCGCTCCTCTCACAAGTATCTGATTGAAGGAAGGCAAAAGGAGCTGGCTGTTAAACTGGGAGAGGATTAATGCCCCTTGCTGTCCCTGTAGAAATGTTGGTTTTGTAGAACAAAAAGATACAAAGGAAAGCAGGCTTTCCGTGGATCTCTGGAGCACGCTGACTTGCTAGCTTTTGAGCCAGCCTCTGCAGCAAACTGTCCCTTCCTCTGCAGCAATTAGTAGGTGATAGTATTTAGCTTAGTGACATTAAGAGTTTTGCCAGCTGATTTCAGCTTAGCAAGCCTCTGTTAACTAGAAACAGGCCAGGCTGCTGTTCAAGGTTTTTTCACCTGGTCGGTAACACTAGGAGCAAGGCCCAAGTCTCTCTCGTTGCAATATAGGTTCTCATAGCAAGGGTGACTAGCTACAAAAGGTGTTGCCAACAGACCAGCAAAAGGCCCAGATTGCCCTTGGCAAGCAGAAACCAATAATGGTTTCATGGCATGGAGACAAGTGTGATTGCTTGTGAAGGTCTTCACCTCAAGCCGCCATGAAAGGCCACAGCAGTTGCAAGTAGAGGGGCAAAGGAGGACTGGGGCTCCTGCACCTTTAATAGTGCGTACAAGAGGGAAGTTCAGTACATATGTACCTTGCATAACAAGCTTCCTGCTCCTTAGTTGCAGGGACAAGGGACATTTGCCTTTCATAGCTGTGCAGAAAACAAGGCAGACAGCAGCTGCTTCTCTCTCTCTTTCCTGGCAAGTGTGACATTTTGGAGTGCCCTCTGCCATGTGCCAATTAAAGGTACAGTAGCTCCATTCCCCTTTTGCATCTGCTCATTCCTGCATTGAACAGGGGCTGGACTGGCTGAACTCATGTGACTTTCTAACCCCGAAACGATTAATCCCTAAAAGGTTAATTAACCAACAAACTGCAGCAAGATGGCACACTTAACATTAAACCTGTGCAACTGAGCAAAAACTAAAATAAGAAAACACTTCTTGATAGGCCAAGGAATCATGACACTCCGGGATGCTGAAATCTACACCATAGATAGGGTTACCAGTTTTTGAACTGGCCTCTATAAACTGTCCTTTTAACACTGGTTTATATGGAGCAATTAACAGATTCTGATGTGTCTGTCTGCACTGGCTGATTTCAGCAGATTGGGCCTCTGCTACAGGCCCAGGAGTAAGCTGTGTTCCATCTAACTTTTTATGTGCCAGGAAATTTTACACAGCTAAGCATCCAAAAATGGCATCCCCATGTGTTGAATGATATTCTTCTGCATGGATAGACCATGCCTTAGATATGCTATTGCAGAAGTCCAGAAAAGGTTTCTAGAGCCCATAAAATATGGCCCTGGTTTGCCTACATGTTAGTTATTTATGGCAATGAAAGGAAGTGGCGCCGAACTTTTTGCATATCTTCTCTGCTTGATCACTTGGATGGGATTCTCACTCGCTATAGGTGACCAGATGAGGGCAGTGCGTTGGCAGCTGGGCAGGAAGCGGGGGTGCCTGGGGCAGAACAGTGTGGTCTGCTTCTGTACTCTGAAATGGAAAGCTGATCTGCAGAAATCAGAAGCTTTTCATGGCATGGGACTGAAGGATAACATGCTGAATACTGTAGATGAGTTAGCTGCTTAAGGCACAGTTACAGGGGCTGGTTCAAAAGTTGGCAACCCAAGGCAGGCAACTATTTATACACCCGCACTAAACATGCCAGACAACAACCAAGGGGTGTCTCTGAAGGGATCCAATATCCTTTCTATACAATAAGCCAAGACTGGCATTTGAAAACAGCTTTGAACAAATGGAGATATGAATGGGGGCAATGGATTGTATGGAACAGTTGTGGTTTGGAAAAAAGGGTGTCTGTCCCATCCATTTCATGCCCTTAAACCAAGAGGAAGGATAGGGTTACCTAAGGTATCGAACTGTTGAAGATGCAATAGGGATAATGCTTCTCTAAAACAAACATTTTTTTCCATTGTCCTATATTGAAAGACTTTCAGCAGAAGGTAACTGTAACTGTCAACAAAACTGTACGGAGCAACCCCACATTTGCAGAGCAAAACATCCTCTTGAATTATATACCCAGCACATGGAACCTTACAAAAGGACAATATGAGTGGGCACTCCGTGCCCTTACCACAGCAAAACGACGGATACTAATGAATTGGAAGAATAAAAATGTGGCTCCCTTCTATGATTGGATTGAAGACTTGTACAAACTCGCAACATATGAACGACTTGCATATAAATGCAGACTTGCCATGGACAAATTCAATGGTATTTGGAATCCATTCTTACAAATACTGTAATAGGTTAAGATCTGGTGAAGTACAATATCAACCTTGTAAAATATACAGTTTTGGGTTTCCCCTCCCCTCCTTTGTTTTCCCTTCTGCACACATTCTGTTTCTTTTTTTCTTCCTTTTTTGTTTGCGTCTCACCATGTTTGGTGCACGTATGGTTATGTATTTTTTGAGCTTTCAATAAAAAAATTAAAAACAAAAATAAATTAAAAACAAAACAAAAGGGAAGATGCATCTTACCACAGCTTCGCTACTCTCCTCTTTTCCATGCCTTGCCTTCTGACTAAGGCTTAATGTCTGCTCCTTCCTGCTGTTGCGCAATGCGAGAACCTTGCATGTTCCAGGAGATGGGATAGTGAAATATCAGTGGAACCAGGCAGCAGAAGAGTGGGAGAAACTAAGGAACATCTTGCTCCAGGGATGGGTTTGGGGTTCTTGGGGGAGACAGGAGTGCTCTCAGTGTCAGATTCAATGACATGTTAAGTAAGCGATGGTGCAAGGTCTCAGACTGAGGAGCCTTTTTAAAAACTAAATTTTCAAGTTGTACATAATCGTGCTGCTGTACATTACAGTAAGAAGAGAAGTCATAAGGCATTTGCACGTATGTTGCATCTTCACCTATGTACCGTATATGTGCAAAGTTACATGGGAGGATAGCTCAGTCAGTAGAGCATGAGACTCTTAATCTCAGGGTCACGGGTTTGAGCCTCATGTTGGGCAAAGATTCCTGCATTTGCAAGGAGCTTGACTAGATGACCTTTGGAGTCCCTTCCAACTCTGTGAAATATCATAGTGTATTATTTCTAAGTCCGTTGTCTTTTCTGTTAGAATGATGCATTTTTATTGGTAATGCAGTGGGCCTCTTGACATATCTTAGGGTAAAAAAAAAAGTAAAGGACCCCTGACAGTTAAGTCTAGTCACAGATGACTCTGGGGTTGCGGTGCAGACAGTTTTTCCGGGTCATGTGGCCAGCATGGCTAAGCCACTTTTGGCGCAACGGAACACCGAAACCAGAGCAGCACACGGAAACGCCGTTTACGTTCCCGCCGGAGCGGTACCTATCTATCTACTTGCACTTTTGGCATGCTTTCAAACTGCTAGGTTGACAGGAGCTGGGACAGAGCAACGGGAGCTCACCCTGTCACGGAGATTCGAACCACCGACCTTGTGATCGGCAAGCCCAAGAGGCTTAGTGGTTTAGATCGCAGCGCCACCCGCGTCCCGATATCTTAGGGTAGGGAACGTTTTTGGCCCAGTGGGCCAGATCTTTATCCCTCTCCCCCAGCCAACTTTGACAAGAGGGTGGGGCCACCCACCTGTCAATCATCCAGCATCTTGATGACATCAAGTGACAGATAGCTGGGTGGTCCTGTCCACTTGCAAAAGCTGAATTGTGGGGTGTAGGGAGGGGTCTGCCTTGCTAGTGTGTTCCTTGCAGAAATCAAAATTACTCCTGAAGTGACACTGAGAGCCAGTGCAGTATAGTGGTTAAGAACGGTAATCTCGTAATCTGGTGAACCAGGTTTGCATCTCTGCTCCTCCACATGCAGCTGCTGGGTGACCTTGGGCTAGTCACACTTCTTTGAAGTCTCTCAGCCTCAATCACTTCACAGAGTGTTCATTGTGGGGAAGGAAGGGAAAGGAGAATGTTAGCCACTTTGAGACTCCTTAGGGTAGTGATAAAGCGGAATATCAAATCCAAACTCTTCTTCTTCTACCGGCCGGGGCAGAGGGAGCATGAGGGACTTCCTTTTCAAACACCATTGACCCAAGCAAGCTGGCTGGGGCTGATGGGAGTTGTAGTCCAAAATGCCTGGAGGGCACCAGGTTGACCAAGGCTGACCTAGGACAGTGGACAAGTAAAGGTAAAGGACCCCTGGATGGTTAAGTCCAGTCGTATTTGACTATAGAGTGTGGAGCTCGTCTCTGCTTTCAGGCCAAGGCAACCGGGGACAGCTTTTCCGGGTCATGTGGCCAACATGACAAAGTCACTTCTGGTGCAACAGAACACCATGATGGAAGCCAGAGCACACAGAAACACCATTTACCTTCCCCGCCACAGTGTACCTATTTATCTACTCGTGCTGGTATGCTTTCGAACTGCTAGGTTGGCAGGAGCTGGGACAGAACAACAGGTCATGCAGATTCGAACTGCCGGCCTTCCAATCGGCAAGTCCAGGAGGTTCAGTGGTTTAGACCACAGCGCCCCCCGCGCCCCCAGTGGACAAGCAGAGCAAGAGAGCTGGTATGTAGAGAGAGGACACTGTGGGATTGTGATGTGGGCATGTTCTGAACTTCACGCAGACCCTAGAGCTAGAGGAGAGCTTGTGGGAGTTCAAGGTTTGCAGGGGTGCCTAGGAAGGAGTCTAAACACACGAGAATGGCCAGATCGAATGCTTTATTGAAGAAGAGTATTAGGAACACAGGTGGCCAATACCTAAAACATGACTGACGTTTCCCCTTTCTGGGCTCAGGACCCAGTATCTCAGACCCACAGATAAGGGTACCTTCAAACCAAACTACTTCGCTTATATCCAAGCAAATGTACAAAAGTATATGGGCTCATTGCTACAGCAACTACCAATGGATTGTGGGATTATCTTGACTGCCAACATGTTGGCCCTCAATGCATTTTTGGCAGCCCTTGGCAACAATTGAAGCCTCCCCAGCCCTCGTGCTGCCTTACCAAAGCCAGGCAAGCGAGGCGCTGGGCTTTGGGAAGGAGGCGTGAGGGCTCTGACAGGATCTTCTAGTCCTCCCTCCACCTCCCCAAAGCCTAGTTTGCACTTGCTCAGCTTTGGGAAGGAGGTGGGAGGACTCCAGGACCTGCCACAGCCTCGCATCCATGCCACAGTCTCCTTCCATGTATATATATATATATATATTTGCATACTATCAGCAATCTATCCCAGGGTTCCCCAAACTTGGGTCTCCAGCTGCTGTCGGACTACAACTCCCATCATCCCTAGCTAGCAGGACCAGAGGTCAGGGATGATGGGAACTGTAGTCCAAAAACAGCTGAAGACTCAAGTTTGGGAAACTCTGGCTTGGACCATTGGTCTTCAACTGTTTGGTTGGGTCATCATGGCCGGATCCAAGGCGGGTCGCAGCGGGGGCAAAAGGTTAACAGAAATGGGTCCCCAAATACACGTCTGGGTTAAATGTGGGTCTTGGGTCTGAGAAGCTTGAAGACAGCTGGCCTAGAGGAGTGGAGAGCACTGCTTCACTGGAGTGCTGTAGGACTGGGCTGCTGGTGAACAAGATGAGGAAGCAGCATAGCTCCGACGTAGAGCATCTTCCTGGGAAGGTCCCAGGTTCCTCCCCCAGCATCTCTAGGTAGGGCTTGGACTCCTGGCTGAAAGAGAGATGCTGCTTAGATAATATTGGCCTAGGTGGGCAATGGTCTGTAAGGCATTCCTGTTGCTTCTGAGTTCTGCACGGCAAGGGTCTTTCTCAGGGCTCTCTGTTGTACTCCCCTAGCGCAGAACAGAGGATGCTCTTTGATGCCTTCGCCACAGGCTGGGCAGGAAGGAAACTTTCTTCGTCGCCCTGCCTTAATGAGTGGAGACGATGTGCCGTCGTGGGAGGCTCAGTCGGCGCTGGCTGATTGATTCCTGTTTATTATCTATTAAGAACAGTCGGATAGTTTGCGTAACACATCAATTCATCAAATGGCACCATCATGCAAATTCCCTAATAAAAACATTTTACTCGTAAATGGTCCCGAACTAATTAACTAAAGTGTTAATTAAAGTGCGGCAGACAGGGATTGTAATCAAGACGTGCGGCTTTATCCATCTTCTGGGTTATTGATAACATCCTTGGCTCATTGATTGATTGGGACTTTCGGCTGTCGAGAAGCAAAGGGGGTGGGGAGGGGTGGGTGGGTGGGTGGGTGGGAGAGATGGAGGGAAATTGCAGGGGGATAAAGGCAGATGGAGGGAGAGAGTGGAAAAGGAGAGAAGCAGAAGGGGAGAAAAGGAGAGGAAGAAGGCCTGAGAACTGGCAAAGCAAGAGGAAGTAAGTTTCAGGGACAGAGAAAAAAAGATGGCTATTCTTTATTTTTTGCATTTATATCCCACCTTTTCCTCCAAGGAGCTCATGGTGGGATGTATGTTTCTTCCTCTACCCCATTTAAACCCCACAACAACCCTCTGAGGTAGGCTGAGAGGCAGTGAGCTTCAAGGCCACATGGAGGTTTGAACCCTGGCCTCCCAGGTCCTAGTCCAACACTCTAACCACTGCACCATCTGTGCTCACATGACAGAACATGGACAGAAGAGGGGAAATGGGAGCAGAGGGGACGGGATATAATTTTGGAAAGATTTTGGGCTTATGGAAAAATAGAAGAAGTTGGTGAAAGAGTGAAAAACCAAAATCAGCAGGTGACGATGCTTTTCTCCTAAGCATATGCAAAAATCCAGGTGGCATTTCATTCCTATATCTTCTTCACCATACCTGAGACTTCCTTGGGGAAATCCTTCTGCTTCATTAACTTTGGAGTGGCTCCGTTTTCCCCTGCACCCTTTCAGTTTTATCCACTCCACCAGCTTTTCAGTTAAAGGCCCCCAGATGTTTTCACACTGAGGTGTTTGGCTGCACTGCATCATGGATTTTGTAGTCTTATCACTGCATTAAGCAGCTAGCTTTTTCGTGCATAGGTAAGAATGGAGATGTTTTAGGTGAAAGGGTAAGAGCATGATGACCATTATAGAAGGATTAAAAAAACAGCTCCATTGTTGGAGGTTGTGTACCTTTGCATTACTAGCAATTTGCTCACTTGTAGACGAGCATAGCATTGCAGTGTTGATCTTCGGGTTGGCAAGTTGATCTTTCGCTTCCCAATGCATTTCACAATGTTCTCATTTCACAATGCAAACTATTATTATTTTGCCTTAGAGTGTGTGGATCATTGCTCTAAAAAGAACCCAGCATGTTTTGCATACACACGGAATAATCCATTTACATGTATTGGTTGGTTACTGTGGATGGAGACATAACAATTGGCGATTGTTGGCTATGATATGAAGCAGTTGTTTTAAAGTTCTGTGTTTAATGCATGGAAATAGATTTGCTATGGGCTACCTTGACTTTAGCATTCAGAGGTTGTTGGTCAGAGAATATCTTGTTTGGGGCATGCTTCGGGACTGAACTTGACGTTATCTCGCTACGGGGCTCCATGTGGGGAGGGGATACCAATGAAATCCTGATAAGCAAGGTTCAAACAATGGTGGGGTCCATCGCAGAAGCAGTCAGTGGATGGAGTTAAGGAGGCAAGGCCAAATCTTGACAGAGCCCAGAGGTAAAAGGACATCCCTCTCCAGATGCAATTAAAGCTGCTACTTGAGGAGGTGGAAACGTAACAGAAGAAATGATCAATTAACGCAGACAGATACTTAATTAAAAGAGTGGATTCAGGAGGGAGCAGAGAACAGGTTGGCGAATGAGATCTGGGGCCTTTCACTCTCTCTTTGCTATCACAGGTTTCAAGCTGAGGTCCCAGGGTGGTTCCTGATATGGGATATTCCCCTCTTTCCAAGAACCTCTAGGTATGAAGCTTTTGGCTTAAATCTGACTATACAGTCATACCTTGGAAGTCAAACAGCCTAGTTCTCGAACGTTTTGGCTCCCAAATGATCGAAACCCAGAAGTGAGTTACGGTTTTCGAACGTTCTTTTGGAAGCCGAACGTCCAATGGGGCTTCTGTGACTTCTGATTGGCTGCAGGACCTTCCTGCAGCCAATCAGAAGCCGCACTTTGGTTTTCGAACGTTTTGGAAGTTGAACAGACTTCCAGAACGGATTCTGTTCGACTTCCAAGGTACGACTGTATTAGCATTTGTCTAGCGAGAGTGGGGCACATTGTAGACTCAGTCTGGACGGAATTGTCAAATGAGCATCAAAAATATGTTAACAGCATTACTCCAACCATGTTAAATTATAAAATGTGGTCCCCTCCCACCTCAAGGAATCATAGAATTGTAGAGCTAGAAAGGACCAAGGGCCCTCCAATTTCTGCTTAAAAACCTCCAAGGAAGGAGAGTCTATGAGGGACTCTCAGGGAGACCGTTCCACTGTCAAACAGCTCTTACTGTCAGAAAATTCTTCCTGATGTTTAGTCAGACTCCCCTTCCTTGCAACTTGAAGCCATTGGTTTGAGTCCTACACTTCAGAGTGGGAGAAAAACAAGTTTTCTTCCTCTTTCATGTAATAGCCCTTGAGATATTTGATGGCTATCATATCTCCTCTCAGTCTCCTCTTTTCCAGGCTAAGCATACCCAGCTCCTTCAGCCACTCCTCATAAGGCTTGGTTTCCAGACCCTTGGTCATCTTGGTTCATCCCTGTGTTCAACGTAGGCTTGGAACTGAGCTGGAAGAGCAAAAGGTGTTCAGTGTAGGCTTGGAACTGAGCTGGAAGAGCAAAAGCTTTTTCATGCAATGTGGATATCTGAGAAGATATTTATTGAGCCCCTTTGCAAGGTGCCACGAGAGGTACCGCCGGACATGCTGACACCCACAGGCCCCACAGCGGTGGCCCCTGTCTCAGAGTGCGGGCAGTGGCGTTGCAACGGGGAGCAGGGGGGCGGCGCGCCCCTGGTTCCATGTATGTGGGGGTGACAAGAAATCACCCCGCAGGGGCTCGCGGCAGTAGGAGCAGCCACCACGCTGCCGTAGCCACATGTGGAGGATCCTCCATTCATGGCTGCAGCTGCAAGCAGAGGATCCTGGCGCCATCCGTACGGTGCTGGAGCGGTACCAGCAGCAAACCGCTATACAGCGCATGTGCAGCAGCGCTACGTATGGCGCATGCATCATACGTAGCGACGCTGCACATGTGCCCTACATAGCAACACCCACCCTGGGTGTCGCGATGCCCTCCTTTGCCCCTGAGTGCAGGGAAGAACCATGCAGCATATTCCCACAGGAGGCAGCAACAGCCACCGACTTGGATGGCTTTAAAAGAGGGCTGGACAAATTCACAGAGGGTAAGACTTATCAACAGCTCCTAGCCACAATGGCTGTGCTCTGCCTCCGCAGTCAGAGGAAGTAATGCTTCTGGAGGCCAGTTTCTGGGAACCGCAGAAGGGGATACCGCGCTTGCACTCAGTTCCTGCTTGTAGGATGTAATCCACTGAGAGCAGTCAAGTACAACATTCCTTGTTTTCCTAGAGTGGACATGCAAGGGAATGTTTGGTCCAGCCAGTCAAAACTTCCTGTTCCTCCTGGCCTGGAGCATCCTTCCTAGCATGTGACTAGTGGGTGGGCGTGACCTTTCTAGACCTGGTAAAAGGACAAGGCATGCTGCCCCTCTCTCTCTTTTCCATCTTCCTTTCGTCCTGCGAACTTCCCAGACTGCTAACTGCAGTCACTAGGTCACCCCCACATATGGGCAAACCTGTTTGCACATGCTTGTAACTTTAAGCCTTAAGCCGCACTGTGCTCTGCCTGATCTTGAGTAAACTTTCTTTTTATCACTTACGAATAAGACTGTGGTGCCTTTATTCTTTTAGGAGGGATTCGAGGGGGTCTTGCCAGGAAAATATTAGAACACATTTCAATCTGGACAAGCCAGATTGAATTTGTGTATTGTCTTAAGAAACTCACACGTGTTTGCTGTTGGTTTCTGCTCTCTTCACTGTGCAGCGAAATGCTTGTCACAAGACAATGTTTACATTCCAGTCAGAGTTGCTGTTGGAGTTTCTCACGGGAAAGGAGACTGGATGTGACGTACACTGGTTTCCTGTTTTTCACTGTTCACACTGAGTTCTCTCCGTGCATCAGAGGAGAGAGGATGCTTTCTCTGCTCCGGCAGAGGCAAGATGTTTTTCTGTAATCTACCAGCTTTGAAGTGTAAATAAAGTAATATAGAGTATGTGGCACGTACTCCTCATCATTCCGCTGTGCTTGGGACTCTGCAAATTCAACATTACTGGTTATGGGCCCAGAAAGACGCAGTCATCTGAATGCCGGCAAAAGGATCAGAATGCAGAGGGACGGGTCGGACGGTATCTGCTCTGCGCGTCAAGATGATTGATGAGGTATGTGCTCATGCTCCGGGCAGCCTGCCAGCTCCTAGTTAATGGCTTTATGGCTGGACTTTGAACTTTTAATAGCCATTTGCCGCGCACAGGCATAGGCTCTAAGGCAAAGGCTTGGGGTGGCTGGAAACCGAAAGCGTTTTTGAACTTGCTATTGGAATGAGGTTTTGAAGCAGCAGTGACGCAGCTGGTATAAAGCAGCTTGAGTTACAGCAGCAGAGATGATGCAGAAGGCTAATGCCAGAGTTATGATGGCTAGCTGCAGAAGGCTGGCTGATGCTTGTGGCACTCAGATTGCTGTTCATGATACTGCTCAACTCACAGTAGCCCATGATACTGCCATGATTCAGAATGAAGCAGACCGCCGGGGTGCTAGCTGCATGGGAAAGGGGGAGTCTTCACAGACGTCATCCCAGAGTGCAGTGGAACCACCAGATGGCGTCAAAGCTTTGAAGGCAGTGAAATGCTACTCGTGTGGACATCTAGGCCATATGAAGAGGGAATGCAAATATCCCAGGGCCAAGACAGAGCACCGCAGCGAAAGCTCATCGCGTGGAAAAGGCCAAAGCAAAGGCAAAGGTCCGGTGTCCAGGACAATGCAGCACAAGGCAATGGTCTCACGCTTCACTCCAAAGGTTGCAAAGGTCCAGAAGACGTCTAGATCTTTCTTCGTTGTTGATTCAGCGGCGACCCATCACATGTGCAACGATAAGCGACTGTTCGTGTCTTTTACACCGCAGGAAGGTGCGATTCACCAGGCGGATGACCACACAATCCCCAGTAAAGGCTACGGAACTGTTGTTCTTCACAGTTTGGACTTATCGATACAAGATGTGCTTTATGTACCAGATGCCAAACATAATCTGCTCAGCGTTGGACAGCTGGATGAGCGGAAAATTGACGTTTCCTTTAAGAACAAAAGGTGCATCATCACAAAGAAAAATGATTATGTATTGCATGCTGAATATGTTGATCGTTTGTATGTTTTGTATTATGATGATGTTGTGCAGGATGAAACTTGTTGCATTGCAGGTTCTAACAAAAGTTTGCATGCAGAATGTATTCATGATTTTCATCGAAAATTTGGTCATTTGAATTTTGAGGCAGTATCTAAAATGCCTGCCTTGGTTGAAGGTATGACTATTAAACCCTGCAGGTACCACATGAAGTGCAAGGCATGCGCAGCAAACAAGGTGAAAATGGCTGCGAAAGGTAAGGTGTCTAGTAGGCAAGCTACAGAACCATACCAGGTTGTTCATGCTGATTTGGTTGGACCACTAGCGCCCTCTTTGGGTGGAAACAGGTACTTCATGGTTCTCATTGATGCATTTTCCAGGTATATTTATGTGTACAATCTCAAGCAGAAATCAGAGGCTTTTCCAAGGTTCAAGGAATTCTGTGCTTGGTTGGAAAATGTGCATGGTAAGAAGATAAAAATTCTTTTCACTGATCGCGGGGGGGAATTCACTTCTCAGCAGTTTGAAGCTTTTCTGTCTGAGAAAGGAATTCAACACGATTTGTCTAGTCCTCGCTCGCCATGGCAGAATGGACTTTGCGAGAGGGCAAATCAAACATTGCTTCAAGGGTTAAAAACCTTGCTGCATGATGCCAATCTTCCAGAGAGTTATTGGCCTGAATCTCTCTCGTGTTTTGTTTACAGTTATAATCGCAGGTTATCTTCAGCGATTGGTTGTACCCCCTTTGAGAAGATGTTTGGCAAGAAACCATACATCAAACACATGAAAATTTTTGGTTCTGACATGTGGGTTCACTCACCACAAAGCTCCAAGTTAGACAAGCGTGGATTGCATGGTATCTTTCTAGGTTATCAGAAAGGGTCTTACAGAATAATGATGACTGACTCTAAGACAATTAAGCTCACAAGAAGTGTTGAGTACAATGCCAAGTGGGGGGAGAATGTGGGAATTTTCCAATGTTATCCTGATGACAGTGATGAGACTGAGGATAGTCAAAAGCAGCCACAGCAACCCACACCCACTGATGAAGGTTCTGATTCTGAGTCTGAAACTGAATCGGGTGATTCAGAGGATTTCAAGAGTGCGAAAGCCTCTATGCGACCCTCTGAAAGCTCTGATCAAGAATTGGAGGAACCATTGTTCACAATAGGTCACTTTTCTCCCAAGAAGGAAGAGGAGAGTGTTGAAGACTTAAGGCTAATTCGCAGGTCACAAAGAGCAACAAAAGGCAGACCTCCAAAGAGATTTGCTGATGAGTTTGCTAAGATAGCAGTAACAGCTGTTAAAAGCTCCAAGAAGGTATTTGAACCTTCAAGTTTCCAAGAAATCCAGGATTTGGATTCAAAGGAAGCTGAGCCATGGTTAAATGCCATGAAAGCTGAGCTTGATTCCTTGGAAAGGAACAAAACATGGGAACTTGTTCCAGTAGTTCCAGGAATGAAACTGCTTGGAAGCAAATGGGTCTTCAAAGCGAAGACTGATCAAAATGGCAAGATAGTCAGACACAAAGCCAGATTGGTAGCCAGAGGTTTTGCACAGGTACCAGGTGAAGACTATCATGAGACCTACTCACCCACAGTGAGGTATGAGAGCATTAGGCTTATGCTCAAGCTAGCTGCAGAGGAGAATCTACACATTAGTCACCATGATGTGAATACAGCTTTTCTGTACGGATCTCTAGATGAATCACTTTATATGCTTCCACCTGATGGCGTACAGGTAAAACAGGGATATGTTTGTGCTCTGAAGAAGTCCCTTTATGGTCTCAAACAAAGTGCACGGTGTTGGCACACAAAACTCACTGAAGTATTGTTTTCTCTAGGTTTTAAGCAAGGGAAAGCTGATCCATGTGTATTTGTCAAAGAAGAGGGGCAAAAGAAGCTGTATTGCTTGTTTTATGTTGATGATCTTTTATTCTTTTGGGATGATGTCACAATGTACAATAACGCCCTAGCTCAACTGAAAGAGCACTTTGACATGAAAGATCTTGGAGAGGTAAACAACTACCTATCTCTTGAAATAGAGAGAGATCAAGATGGTAACATTCTAGTACACCAGTCACGGAAAATTGCTGATGTGTTAAGCAAACTAAACCTGATGGATGCTAACCCTGTAGACACACCGATGACAACAGGTTATCAGGTAGATGACACTGAAGAAGCATTTTCTGACACTACACTGTACAGAAGTGTGCTAGGCAAGCTAAACTTCATTGCCAGATGTTCAAGACCAGACATTGCTGTTAGCTGTAACTTGCTAAGCAGACAAGTCAACAATCCTACTGTTAAGGATTGGAAAGCTCTGAAACGCATAGCGCGGTATTTGAAAGGCACTATGCATTACAGACTGAGATTTAACAATCAGAAGTCTGGTGGTCTTGAGATATTTGCAGATGCAAGTTTTGGAAGTGACACTACAGACAGGAAAAGTACGTCTGGAGTTTGCTATATGTACAATCAGGGTCTATTTGATTGGTCATGCAAGAAGCAAACAACAGTTAGCTTAAGTACTTGTGAAGCTGAACTGAATGCACTGTCTTATTCACTCAAAGATTGTGAATGGTTGTTACAATTGTGCAAAGACATGAAAATTCCTGTCAAATGTCCAATCCAGGTTTACCAGGACAACAAAGCATGTTTGGCTTTGCTGAATTCTGAAGGCTGTAAGCAAAGCACGAAGCACTTGCAATTGAAGTTGCAACATGCTAGGGAACGTATTCAGAAGGGACTCGTAACGGTGTCCTATATGCCAGGTAATGAAATTCCTGCTGATGTATTGTCCAAGATTGTATCAAGGGATCAACACTGTACCTATGTGCAGAAGTTGGGTTTGTACGGATATTGTACGAACACGCTGCCCAGTGATGTTCACAGAAAGGGGGAGGATGTTGGTTTCTGCTCTCTTCACTGTGCAGCGAAATGCTTGTCACAAGACAATGTTTACATTCCAGTCAGAGTTGCTGTTGGAGTTTCTCACGGGAAAGGAGACTGGATGTGACGTACACTGGTTTCCTGTTTTTCACTGTTCACACTGAGTTCTCTCCGTGCATCAGAGGAGAGAGGATGCTTTCTCTGCTCCGGCAGAGGCAAGATGTTTTTCTGTAATCTACCAGCTTTGAAGTGTAAATAAAGTAATATAGAGTATGTGCACGTACTCCTCATCATTCCGCTGTGCTTGGGACTCTGCAAATTCAACATTTGCAACTATTTTTCTGCTGTGTAAAGGGGAATGCACTCTGCTAAGTAAAGGAACCTGCTAGCGCAAGTTAGGAAGCATATTAATAAACAATATATCCTCTCCTGCCATCCTGAACATTCCCACAGTGGGTTTTCCCCAGATTTGGGGAGAACAGAATGCTAGGCTCGAAAAGCCAATGGCCTACTCCAGCAGCCTCTTCTGTGGTTCCTGTGAACACTGATAAAGGAATAGGACAGGGATGGGGAGCCTCCAGATGCTGAAATACTCCAGATGTTCTTGATTGTTGGCCATGCTGCCTGGGAGTGACAGGAGGTTTCATCTAGAGGGCCTACGCTTCCTCCTTCCTGGATTGGGGTATGACATGCCTGTATATACACATCTCCTTGTACTGACCATGCAGCTCCTGAGATTCCCAGATCTATACAAACTGAGGTACGCAAAGCTAACCTCAAAACAGGAGCTGCAGTCACATTTCCCCAGTGAAAGAGGTGGTATTTGTGATCTGAACCTAGTGCTGGGCTCCTGTGAGCAAACCTGTAGTTAAATTTAACTGAGGAAAGCGGTTACATGGAAGCATTGTATGCTTCGATTGATCAAGGCCGGGCGCATGTGAGGTTTGTAAGCAGGTTAATTAACCTGTATCGAAGGGGTGAATTTAATGTGGTTTTGTTAATCTGCGTTAAGCCCCCTGTGTAGACGCGCTCTAAACAGATCAAAAGTGCCTTTTCTTTCCTATCCCTGCCACTCTTTTCGGGGCGCAAGGGGCGTTCGATTCCAAGAATCGCTTTCAGTCGGCATGGAAAAGGGCTTTAGAATTTGCAGCTACATTCCTTGTCAATCTGTGGGTGAGTAGCCTGAATTATTTTCAGGAGTGAACTAGCTTTAAAAACCGGCGTTGTTAACCCACCTCACTATTGTCCACTTGGTGTCCCGGCAGAGTACAGTGGTACCTCGGGTTACAGACGCTTCAGGTTACAGATGCTCCAGGTTACAGACTCCGTTAAGAACTTTACTTCAGGATGAGAACAGAAATTGCGCTCCGGTGGCGCAGCGGCAGCAGGAGGCCCCATTAGCTAAAGTGGTGCTTCAGGTTAAGAACAGTTTCAGGTTAAGAACAGACCTCTGGAACGAATTAAGTACTTAACCCGAGGTACCACTGTAGAGTACAAATTAGTACATAAAGTCTAGTTTTGTCCTGTATCTAAACAGAGTGCTTTGACTTCTGCTGCACACATGTATGGACCTCTCTTGAATCCTCTTTACTTCATTATAAATGCTTCATGGAATCATTTGTATTGTATTTTAATCTTTTGTTGGAAGCCGCCCAGAGTGGCTGGGGAAACCCAGCCAGATGCGCAGGGTAAAAATAATTTTATTATTATTATTATTATTATTATTATTATTATTATTATTATTATTATTATTTTAAGAGTTGGAAGGGACCCAAGAGCCATCTAGTCCAACTCCCTGTAATGCAGTGCTTCATGTAAATGTGTAAATGGTCTACATTGAAAAGCATTGTGCTTGAGTTGATACACTGATTTGAAAATTCCACCTTTGGTGATATATCCCTGATGGCATTATTATTATTATTATTATTATTATTATTATTATTTGCCCACCCCTCACCATAAAGTTTCAAGGCAAGTTATAGCAATTTGAAATTCATTATGAAAACCAGATTAAAGCAAATTACAGTCTCAGGAATATACATCTCAGGTACATAAGAATTGCCTTCCAATGGCCCATCTAGTCTAGCATCCTGCTCTCGCTTTTCCCACATGCAGTGGTACCTTGGAATCCGTTCCGGTTCCAAAACGTTCAGAAACCAAGGTGAGGCTTCTGATTGGCTGCAGGAAGCTCCTGCAGCCAATCGGAAGCCGTGTCGGACGTTTGGGTTCCAAAGAACATTTGCAAACCGGAACACTCACTTCCGGGTTTGTGGCGTTTGGGAGCCAAAAAGTTCAACTTGCAAGGTGTTTGGGATCCAAGGTCCGACTGTGTTTTCTCAGTGTGTGTGTGTGTGTGTGTGCATACAGTAAAAACCACCTGATTATTGAACATTTGAAGACCCTCAGCAGAAAGTGGGGATTGTCTCCACAGAAAAGCACTCCATGCTTCAGCTGATAGCATGTAATATGGAAGCTCTTTCTTCCAAGAATAAACTATGTTCAGTTATAGCCTAGGAAGCTCCTATATATTGAGTCAAAACACTGTGCCACTTAGTTTGGTGTCATCTACTCTGACTGGCAACCACCTGTTCAGGGTTTCAGATGGAGGTCTTTCCTGCCCTGACTGGAGATGTCAAAGTATGAGCTCGGAACTTTCTGCAAACACAACATGAACTCTACAATTATTATTTTTTATTAAATCCCCACCCCTTCATCCACAGATCTCAGCACTTGAGCTTTAGCCCTTGCACAATGGACATGGGAAGTTGCTGATTTGATTCTACGGTCATGAAAATTATTGAAATATACTGAATGAAAGCAGAAATATGTGTGAGCAAGTGAAGGTTGGAATGTGAAGGTTGTGTTTGCAAGAGGACCGTGAGAGAAGGACGGCAGGACATGTTGCTACAACTGCTGAGGACAAAGAAAGGGGGGGGGGCGAGATAAGAGAGTTGCTTTGTGATTAAACCAGTAGAAACTATCAGAAGGAAGGGCAGCCTTATAGGGAACAGCTGCCCCTTCCCTTCCCTTTGCTTGTGTGTGTTTTTTTCATATTTGGTGTGTCATCTCTCAACTACTTCCTGGCTGAGGTTGTGTCACACCAGTGGCGTAGCGTGGGTTGTCAGCACCCGGGGCAAGGCAAGTAATTTGCACCCCCTAACCCGTGGATTTGCGCCCCCTAACCCTAACCCCCAGATGTTGCGCCTGGTGCGGCCGGCCCCCCCTGCACCCCCCACGCTACGCCGTGTCACACCAGCCTTGTTTGACTGACAACGGGTGTCTGCATTTTATTGGACATCCAGGCTGAACCCACAGGATATTGAGTATTGAACCCCAATATTTCCCCAACACTGTGTTTAATGAGTGATGGAAGCATATGCACAAACCAGTCCTGAGCTAAACCATAACCACATTTTTAGTCGTTCTGTCTGTGTAATGAAATGCGTATGGGCAGAGAGGCACTGAGTGTGTACACTATTCCAGAGAACTGTTCATAGAACCATAGAATTGTAGAGCTGGAAGGGACCCCAATGGAGGGAACCCCTGCAATGCAGGGATCTCAACTCATGACAGATGGCCATCCAGCCTCTGCTTAAAAACCTGCAAGGAAGGAGAGTTCACAACTTCCCGAGGGAGTCCGTTCCACTGTCAAACAGCTCTTACTGGCAAAAAGTTCTTCCTGATGTTGGAATCTTCTTTCTTATAACTTGAATCCATTGGTTCAGGAGAAAACAAGCTTGTTCCATCCTCCATGTAACAGCCCTTTATATAGTTGAAGGTGGCTATCACATCTCCTCTTAGTCTTCTGTTTTCCAGGCTTAACATACCAAACTCCTTCAACCATTCCTCATCAGGCCTTCATAGAATCATAGAATCATAGAATCATAGAATCATAGAGTTGGAAGAGACCACAAGGGCCATCGAGTCCAACCCGCTGCCAAGCAGGAAACACCATCAGAGCACTCCTGACATATGGTTGTCAAGCCTCTGCTTAAAGACCTCCAAAGAAGGAGACTCCACCACACTCCTTGGCAGCAAATTCCACTGTCGAACAGCTCTTACTGTCAGGAAGTTCTTCCTAATGTTTAGGTGGAATCTTCTTTCTTGTAGTTTGGAACCATTGCTCCGTGTCCACTTGATCATCGTGGTTCCTCTGCACACGTTCCGGTTGTCAATATCCTTCTTAAATTGTGGCTTCCAATGAAGGGCACTGACCATTTGGGGCCTGGGGCTCTGCCACAATAGAGCGTTAAGGAGATTGGGGCAGGAGCAGCAAAATGGGGCACGCTTCCCCTGTTCACTGCCTGGATGGGAGACCTAAAAACCACATGTGTGCCACCTTGGGTGCCATGATGGAAGAAAGGACAGAATAGAAAAGCAAGGGAGCCGACCTTTAAAGCCCTAAACGGCCTCGGCCCAGTATACCTGAAGGAGCGTCTCCACCCCCATCGTTCTGCCCAGACACTGAAGTCCAGTGCTGAGGGCCTTCTGGCGGTTTCCTCACTGCAAGAAGCCAGGTTACAGGCAACCAGGCAGAGGGCCTTGTCGGTGGTGACACCCGCCCAGTGGAACGCCCTCCCACCAGATGTCAAAGAGAACAACAACTACCAGACTTTTAGAAGACATCTGAAGGCAGCCCTGTTTAGGGAAGCTTTTAATTTTTGATGCATTAGTGTATTTTAATATTTTGTTGGAGTTCGCCCAGAGTGGCTGGGGAAGCCCAGCCAGATGGGCGGGGTATAAATAATAAATTATTATTATTATAAGGGAGAGGAATAATTGTGTCAGGGCGGTGTTCAGCAAGACCCTCTATCTGCCTCTTGGGGTTCTCCTCAGGTCTCACCCCCTTCCCAGCCACAACTGCTGCTGATCTTGTGCTCACCCTGAGAGTTTTTGCTTTGCTGGAATATGTCCTTGATCTCTGATCAAGCCTCTTGCTTGCCTGGATGGAGGCCGTGTGAGTGCATGTACAAACTAACCTGCCGCAGAAAGATAAAATTGGCATCCAAATCTCGGCCCATTTTTGTCTCTGGCTCCACCCACCATTGGCCAGCGGTAGCCCCCCATAAGGCTGGCCAGGAGGGGCCTTGTTTCCTCACCATATGGGGAACAGTAGTAATATAAGTAAACAAACAAACAAACAAACAAAAATTAGCTCTTAGGTACTGCTGGCCCTCTGCTTCTCCTTGCACCCATTTCATCTCCAACTTGCAGAAAGAAAATAGATAGGATGTAGTGGAATGCCTCTGAACATGTACAAAGTATTGTTCCCTTGTCAGTAGGCTGCGACAGCTTGTCTCCATACAGTAAGAATTTTAAAAGGAGTGTTTCCTTCCATGGTAGGTGATAGAGAAAGAGGGGAAGGAATTCTGGGTGGTTGAAGAAAGATTTATTTTAGTCCTGATGCATTTTGGAATATTCCTTCATCTGCACGGGGGGGGGGGGGGCACATTTTGACTAGCAGTTTTTGTCAAGTGTATAAACGGCTATCGTAGTTCATATTCCCCCGCTGTGAAAAACTGTGCTCCATCACCTCTTTCTAGAAGAGAATTACTGACCCCTATATCCCATTACAGGGCTTGAGAACACAGATCCCATTCCACAAAGAAGTTTGGGATCTTTCAGAATTTGGAAGTGCTCCTTGCTAATATGTGCCCGTACCTGCTCACTTTCGCCACTGGCGAAAAGTATTTGATCCCATATGTTACGGAAGGGGGGGCATGTCTTCTTCACCTTCTTCGCTACAATATATTTGCTCAATTTCTCTAGGACTCCATCACCCCTCCCCTGTCCTCCATAATCCCTCAAGGTGTCAAGACCCTAATCCTGTCAAATCGCTCTGATCAGCCTTTCCTCCAGGCAATGTCAGGTGGCAGACTATGCATATTTGGGACCATTGTTTTCTCATCCCCAGGAAGTGTTCATCTGTGCATATCTCCAGCTCTGCATATTCCCCCCTCCCTCCTCCATATGTTAATCTGTGTAACCCCTACCTTACTGAAGTGATGATCTGTGCGACCCCTACCTTACTGAAGTGATGATCTGTGTAAACCCTCACCCACTTTCCTGAAGTGCTGATCTGTGTAATCCCACCTCTTGTGATGTATTCGTGACGTTTTCTGCACTGTATTCTGGGACTTGGAGGGAACTTTTAAAAGTTTATGTCGCCCCAGTCTCGGGGTTCAATCTCGCATTGAACCTGTTGCGCAATAAACTTGGATCTTCTGCTGTTTGCTCCTGTCTCCGGCTGAGCTCATTTTCCTCCGCAGGGACCCACGGACTTAGTCCGATGAGCTGGGTGGCAGAGCAGCCTCGCACCCAGATTTTGCCGTAACACATAGAATCATACTTCATAAAGTCCGGGTAGGCCGCAGCCTACACACAATTTGGCCCACACGGTCTGTATGATTTTTACCCATTATAAGAAAAATAAATAACAAGACAATCAGTGTTAATCAAGACAATCAGTGCTAATCCAACCCTAACGTCTTCTTTTTTTACCATTCGAAACTATGCGTTCCACAGAACTCAAGTCGGTTCGCCTCCTGTGTTCTGGGGCTAAGATTTGGCCTTCAGAGTTCTGGGGTTCAGTCCCAGCTCTGCTTAAACCCCTGAGAATCCATTTTATCCTAGGAAGCTGGCTGCCAAGGCGGGCAGCCGTCGCTTAGCTCTCCTCCCGCAAGGCTAATGAAACCCCACTTGTATGATTAGAGCAGATTTTAATAGTAATTAAAACAAATTACTGGCGAGATTATATGCTACTATGTAAATCTCTCCCTCTCCCCCTCCCCCTCCTCTTTTTGTTCTTTGAAGCTGCTTCCCTTCACTGGCTCTGATTGGAAACTGTCTGTTTATTTATTTTTGAAGAGTGGGGGTAGATTTATAGTTGGGGGGAAGATCCTTTCCTCCTAATTGCCTCTTTCCTTTTGGCATCTCTGCCGCTTTGACAGCCATCCTCCACCCTCTGCTTCCCCAAATTCATTTCACAAGGGGGGGGGCTTCTCTCGGCCCTCCTACTGTACCCCCATATTTTGCACGTCTTCAATTTATGACTAGAATAAGAATGTGCTCATTTGTATATGAAATGCAGGCTGGGGAGGACACACCAGTGCAAAAAATCACCGCCACCCAAAGCATCTCTCACACAATGGATCAATTGTACATTAATAACATTGTCCATTTTTTGCGGGGGGGGGGGGAGAGGGAGGAGGAGGCTCCCACTCCTCTATTCCCCCATCTTTGTGGGGATTTTTTGGGGTTAAAACAGTTACTGGACATCTTGGAATGATACATGCCATGGTCACCCATCTGGGGGGTAGGGATGGAGATGGAGAGGGTTGCAGCTTTCGATGTCCCTCTCTTTTAGGCACAGTTTTTGAGGTTCCCCCCATTACCTGCCTGACACCAAGAGACAAACACCAAGGACAAAATCGTATCTGACCTAGGCCTACAGCCTAGCAAGGCAGCAGCACCGAAGGAGCCTCTTATCCACAGTATACTCCTTGGAGATTTCTTGCGACAAAGTAGTTGCGGTGGGGGCTTAAAGTTGTTCTTGCTCCCCCCCCCCCCCGCCGCTTTCATACCACTTTTCCACCCTCCGTTTCTCTCTTCCCACCTACAGTATTTCCCAAAGACTAACATCGCCACTGCCACCCACTGTTAGGACCAACCAGCTCAGCAATTCAGGGTGGACTCTGACCTTTGAGAAACGCGCATGGGTTGTTTATTGTGTGATCATCACCCAGTTTTGCCCCCCATTCCTGACCAGTCTTTCCCCACATCCTCCCATCCTCTTCATCCCACCCCACCCTTCCTGGTTTTATTTTTTTACAAATTCTCACCCCAAACCGTCACCCCCAATTCCTTTGCCCGGGCGCTTCTCTAATGCAATGGAAAGGGGATTAAGTTGTCAAATCGGCGCTGGGTGGTTTGGGATGGCGCTCGGGTGGTTGGGGGGGTGGTGGTTGGGGGGTTGGGGAGAGGAGGGCCAGGGCTTGATAAGCGCATCTCCCTCCCTCCCTCCCCACTCTTTCTCCCCCCACCCCACCCCTTTTCCCCGCGCCTTGTTGTCTCTCTCTCTCTGTGTCTCTCTCTCTCTCTCCTCTGTAGTGTTTGTTAAATTATCCAGCGGGTTGTTGTCATTCACGGGCCAAAGAGACATCACAAATAGACAACTCTTCACTTCATTCCTGGCCCCCCACCTCCCCGCGCGCCGCCACCCTTCCACCCCCCACCCACCTTCCCAGATCTCCGATTCCCCCCCCCCCGCGCGTCCAAAGTCCGAGCCCATAAATAATATTCAAGCGGCTCTATTGTTAACTTGCGGAGAAGGCTCTGGTTCCCGGCGACCCCCGCCGCCTCCCCCATACATCACCCGCTGACAGCTGCAGAAAAGCGGCGAATTAGCACCTAAATCGAATATTGATCAACTCCAGAGTCGGCTCCACTTCGCTGCCTGAGCCGGGGCGCACGGCTCGCTCGCCCCCCTTCTGCCCCCCACCCCGGCCGAGGTGGTGGTCACGCCAGCTGGAGACGAACCGGGGACTCCCTCTCCCAACCCCCCAACCTGCCAGCGGGGTTCCTAGTCTGGGTCCCCCCATACCCCAATGTTTAAGTTTCTTGCCTTTTTTTTTTAAGCTGGGAGGGTGAGTGGGACCCAGGATGTCTGGAAATGTCACCCTCTGGTCTGGAAGGCCTGACCCATCCGTAAGCATGTGAATTTAGTAACAGCTGTGTGTGTCTCTGAGCATGTGCGAAGCGCCTTATATTTACTGCTGAGTAATTTCAACCCGGTGCCTGTCTGCACATCAGGTCTTTACAGGTTACAGGAGTTTGAGGAATTATGGAATTCTGCACTTTTTTTTTGACAGTTCCTCTGCACATGTGCTGAGTGTGCCCAGTGTAGTCACAGATATTTGTTTTGTAATGCATGGCCGTCTTTATTACTGGGAAGGGAAAGACACTTTGCATGTGTTAAAGGGAACTTTTCTTTTAAAAGTGCAGGGTTTGAAACTGTCTTGAAATGTCTGGTACTAAAGCCTCTTGCCCACTAATATTTATATGTCTGAGGAGACTGGTTGTAAGAAGGGAATGCACTCTGCACATTCTCAGAAGTGCTTATATATATATGTATTTAAAAAAATGTGTTCCGTTGCTGAGAATCAGTTTCCATAGTCCCTCTATTCCCCTATTCAGTGCTGTCAAAAATAAGTGGTCCAGAGACTAAAGACTGCTTGGAAATCAACGATATGAAAGCCTTTCCTTCTAATCCCAGATGCATAGCCAATGGTTCCGCTCATCCAGGGATGAAGAAAAGGAACCCCGTACAAATTTGGAAGCGTATTTCTAATGTCATTTCCATATTCCAGGAAAAGTGCATTTTTTTCTGTATTCGAAACAAATTCCTGAACTCAGTCCTAGGAGGCCCTGGCTCAAAACCGAGACCTTGCTCTGTTGCTCGGTACTGATAGGGGTAAAGCAATATACATTTAGAGGTGATTGATATGTATATATATATATAGGCAAGGACTGGCCTTTTTACTCCAGATTAAGTGAGGGTTCAACCTCACTTTTCTCCACAGCACCCTGGATAGCATGAAATGATCAAGTGGTTGAGGCCAGTTATCTGGGGCTTCATTCAACATGAATTGTATTCAGAGCAGGACCATCAAAATTAATGGATGTGATGAACTTGGTTCCAGTAATTTCAGTGGGTCTACCCTGAGTCAGAGACAAAGAATGGTTCCTTCCTGTTAGAACAGCTTGGTGCCAGCTGTTGATGAAATGGTTCAAATCCCCGCTCACCCACAAAGCTCCTTGGCTGACCTTGGGGCGGCCACGGTGTCTCAGCCTAACCTACCTCACAGGGTTGTTGTGAGGATAAAATGGGGAGCCAGGAGAGCCATGTACACCTCCTTGAGCTCCTTGAAAGAAAAGGTGGCAAATCAAGAAATAAAAAACATAGCTCCCATCCCAGGGATGATGGGAATGTTAGTCTGATACATCTGGAGGGCACCAAATTGGGGAAGAACATTGTTTCAGCTGGAAAACCCATGATGCAATGCGACCGCAGCCAAAAACATACTCTCTGGGTGTGTGTGTGAAACATCTGGGAACTCTTGCTTAAAGCAAATTGATAATATTGAACAAACCGACATGGAGCTAGAACCAGTCGAAATACAGAGCAGCGGCCAGGTTTCTCTAAGGAAACCCCTCTGTTCGAAATGAGGAAATTCTTGAGTGGTTATGCAGCAAAAATGAGAGTTTCTGTACCCAGGACCAAACCATGCACAAAACCAATTGCCCAAGAGCACTTTTCTGAACCCAGGTTGAGAAGAAAGGAGTTGTAAGCGGCACCCTCGTGATCAGAAAAGTTGGTGGCAATTGGCCCTGACAGCGCTCATGAAGGGTGCTGGATCCAAGCTGACACCGGTGTTCGATTGCTTTGTGATGAGCACCAGATGGCTGGCCGGTGTGGCATCTTCAGCCATCCCACTCATGTATCTTGCACTGGTGTGATGGCCTGAAATCTTTGTTCATGGTGGGGGTGGAGGCAGACTGCAAAGACCACGAGAGCTGCCCCGCTGGAGAAAACCTAAAGTGAAGCCTGTTCTGGTGTGCATTGCCCTTCTCACAGTGGCGTAGCGTGGGGGGTGCAGGGGGGGGCATCCGCACTGGGCGCAACATCTGGGGGGGGGCACGCTCGCACTCGCAGCTCTCTGCCCCTACTAAAATCCATGGGTTAGGGGGCGCAAATTCCTTGCCTTGCCCCGGGTGCTGACAACCCACGCTACGCCACTGCCTTCTCAACAGAAACCAATCTAATGCCTCTGGGACCACAAACGGAAACGGAAATGGAGTGGGTAGGTAAGGCGCTTGCATATTCAGAAGTAAAGGTAAAGGGATCCCTGACCATTAGGTCCAGTCATGGCCCAATCTGGGGTTGCGGCGCTCATTTCGCTTTATTGGCTGAGGGAGCCGGCGTACAGCTTCCAGGTCATGTGGCCAGCATGACAAAGCCGCTTCTTGCGAAACCAGAGCAGTGCACGGAAATGCCGTTTACCTTCCCGCCGGAGTGGTACCTATTTATCTACTTGCACTTTGACGTGCTTTCGAACTGCTAGGTTGGCAGGAGCAGGGACCGAGCAACGGGCGCTCACCTTCTGATCGGCAAGTCCTAGGCTCTGTGGTTTAACCCACAGCGCCACCCGCGTCAGAAGTAAGTACCATGAAATTCAGTGGGACTTACTCCCAGGTAAGTGTATGCAGGTCTGCAACCGGGAGATGCTCTGGGCAAGGAAAGGCAGCTGGGAAATCTTCCTTTGGCATGGCAAATTACAGGCGCCGGGTGAGTGGGGGTCTGGATTAGCAGTGCAGCAGGGGCAAAAGGTCTTGATCTGGACTGGGCATGCTGGCTGGCTGGCTGGCTGGGGGGAAAGGGAAGCCAGCACAGAAGTCAAGGGAGAGTGTTTGGGGTCAGAGGCGGAGCTATCTGCTCCGGCACCTGGAGCAGCACACATGCTATGCACCCGTGGGTGGGGTGAGCTGTCCATGGGGGTGGGGGTGCCTGCGGCGCATGGTCCAGGGTGGTGCCATGGCAAGCGGCAAGCATTCCAGGGGGGCACCACCTGCGCCGATGTCACCCCCCCCCAGGGATGACACCCGGGGCAGACCACACCCCCTGTACCCCCTTCCTCCGCCAGTGGTTGGGGCCAAGGAGGAGAGCCCCACTACAGAACTAAGTAGCCAAATCTGTACCCATAGGTCTCTCAAACAGTAGACACCTCTAGGAACAGATTTGACTACATAAAAATGACCATCTACAAAAAAAAGTCCATCATGTCTAGCATCTTGGGGTCTCAAATTTCAGCACCCTTTGTGACGTAAAAATTCAGTGCCTCTCTGCCTCTCGCACTCCATTCTAATTCATAGTTGTGGTGCCACCCAAGGCTACGTGCCCAGTGTGACTGAGCTTTGTAGCTCTTCCAGAAACCACACTGAACTTAATTATTATTTATTATTATTATTATTATTATTATTATTATTATTATTTATTACTTATACCCTGCCCACTTGGCTGGGTTTCCCCAGCCACTCTGGGCGGCTCCCAACAGAATATTAAAAGAACATCAAACACTAAAAACTTCCCTAAACAGGGCTGCCTTCAGATGTCTTCTAAAAGTCAAAACAAAATAAAAAAATTCCTTCCAGTAGCATCTTAGAGACTAAGTTTGCTATTGGCATGAGCTTTTGTGTGCATGCACACTTCTTCAGATACACTGAAACAGAAGTCACCAGACCCTTCTATATAGTGAGAGGGTGGGGAGGGGTATTACTCAGAAGGGTGGTGGGAATGGGTGATTGGCTGATAGGTGTGGTAAACCTGTTGACGACTGTTAACGACTGCAGTTGGTCTTACAGGAAAAAGCAAAGGGTGAGATGTATAATGGGATAAGAATCCAATGTCTCTATTCAGACCAGGTCTCTCCATGGTTTTAAGTTTGGTAATAAGTTGCAATTCTGCAACTTCTCTTTCCAGTCTATTTCTGAAATTCTTTTGTAATAAGACAGCTACTTTGAGATCTTGTATAGAATGTCCTGGGAGATTGAAGTGTTCTCCTACTGGTTTCCTCTGTCTTGTGATTCCTGATGTCAGATTTACATCCATTTATCCTCTGGTGTAGGGTTTGGCCTGTTTGTCCAACATAGAGAGCTGAAGGGCACTGTTGGCATTTGATGGCCTACACAATGTTAGAAGATGAACAATTAAATAGTCCTGAGATGGTATGTTTGATGTTGTTGGGGCCAGTAATGGTGTTGTCCGGGTGTATGTGGCAGCAAAGTTGGCATCTGGGTTTATTGCAGGCTCTGGTACCAGTGTCCATGTTAAGTCTGGTTGTTGTATTATTGTGGGTGAGGAGTTGTGCAAGACTAGGTGGTTGTCTGTGGGCAATGAAAGGTCTTCCTCCCAGAGCTTGAGAAAGAGAACTGTCATAGTCTAGGAGAGGTTGTAGATCTCATGATGAGTTGAACTGTTTTAACTTGGGAGCTGTATGTGATTACTAGTGGTGTTCAAGTCAGTTATTTATTTCCTTGACATTTGATGGGAAGAAGAAGAAGAAGAAGAGTTTGGATTTGATATCCCGCCTTTCACTCCCTTTAAGGAGTCTCAAAGCGGCTAACATTCTCCTTTCCCTTCCCCCCCCCCACAACAAACACTCTGTGAGGTGATTGGGGCTGAGAGACTTCAAAGAAGTGTGACTGGCCCAAGGTCACCCAGCAGCTGCATGTGGAGGAGCAGAGACACGAACCTGGTTCTCCAGATTACGTGACTACCGCTCTTAACCACTACACCACACTGGCGCACTGGGAGGGCGTTCCACAGGACGGGCGCCACTACCGAGAAGGCCCTCTGCCTGGCTCCCTGTAACCTCACTTGTCACAGCGAGGGAACCTCCAGAAGGCCCTCAGAGCTGGACCTCAGTGTCTGGGCTGAATGATGGGGGTGGAGACCAGGTTAACTTGAGCATTCCTGAGTGCAAACAGGTCACACTTCCCTAAATGCGCCTCTGCTAGCATCTGATTCCAATAGCTGCTTGTTCCCAAGAGCCAGTAGTTAAAAGATTGCAGCCTCTGAATATGGAGGGTCCAGTCAGCCTCCTTCGCTGAATATCTGTTGATAGGCCTCTTCTCTTCCTCCTTTGCCAATCAACTTTCATTATAGGGTGGGTGTGATTCATCTCTCTCCAGGTTTAGTCATCTTTTTGTCTGTTGGCCTTCCTCAGAGGGCAGCACTTCAAGCCCTGGGTGATTTTACAAAGCAGTGTGTGGGAGGAAGGTTGCAGGTACCCACCTTGATCAATTAGTAGTGTAGCACCCTGCTTGTGGTTAACGCTTAGCTGGAATGAAATATTCAACGCAGCAATAGAGAAATTAAAATAATAATTTATTTGTCAGACAAATAAATGATAGGCACAGTGGTATATGGCTACCAAAGCTCTGCCTGCCCTCCAGCCCTGATGGCCAGCACTTATATTTCCTCAACCCAGCCCCCTTGCTCCTCCTTTGGCTGCCTCTGTCCAATCAGCCTGGTTGAAATTCCTATTGGCTGTTTGCTAGAACCAATCATAAAAGATACACCCATTTCCTATTACCTTTTATGGGAGACAAAGAGCTATATTTCCTTCTATCCATAAATGGCAGACAAGTAGCCATATATCTTACATTTGCCTCAACAAGGCACCTTAATTACCAGATCACCTTTTGCCCCTGTTGCCCCTGTTGCCCCTGCATTCCAAAACAAATGGCTAAAACAAATGGCTCGTGGTATTATTTTCTGTTAAACAATAAATCTTACTATTTACCAACTCTTAATTAGTGTTTTTGCAGCTTGACTGTATTCTGTAATATGTAGGGTCAGTGTAACCTTTGCTCCCAGCCTGTATTTCCCTTTTACAACCTTGAGAAACCTGTCTCCTGCTACTACTATAAATCAGGGGGGCCCTTGTCCAGGAGGATAAACAACTGCCAAAGTCCTTAGCCAGCTGGTTTTCTGCCTGGCATGAAACATTTGCAAATCTTTAAGCTCATTTTAAAATACAGGCCTTGATCAGATGCCTCAGTAGGGTGCTCTTATCCATTATACCGCAACCCCCAAAGTTGTGCAAACCAACCTTCAGCTGGAATAGGAGCCTTTGGGAAGGGCCATGTTTCATACGCAGGAAGTTCTAGATTCAGCCTTTGGCATCTCTAGATAGACTAGGAAAGACTCCTCTCTGGAGACCCTGGTGAGATGCTGCCAATCAGAATAGACATTACTGAGCCACATGGACCAATGGTGTGAGTTGGAATAAAATGGATCCACCAGATTCATCTTCTGAGTTCGGACTCAACTGGGGACCTGTTTCCAGTCTCAAAGAGCCACACTAGAATCTGTGAAATGGTGGTAACAAAGAATAAGTGTGTTTGTGATTTTCCAAATGGATATATTTCCATGGACAATGAAATCAACCAAGGTACACTCAGCATTAGACCGGAATGGAGTCGTTACAGGATTCTCACTGATTATTTTTTTGTTGGTGTCAAATTGGGATATTCATTGTTGCTGTTTTCACTTTCATTTTCACATTTGATTGCATTTGATAGCTGGCATGCAGTGGTAGTTAGTACATGACGGTGATGAAACTTGATATTTGATGCCTGTAAAAATCAGAACGTGAGTTGATGCCAGCAAAACTTCTAAACACCCACATTTCAGACATGGAGGTTAGACATTCCAAACTGGTCTCAAATCTGGAATTTCCCATTCGTGCTTATGGCAACATTCAAAAAGTTCACAGATTTTTAAATACGGGTGAATACTTGGGATACAGGTGCAATGTCATGGTTAGTGTCATGTCTGTACTAGTGCATCAACAAATCACAAATTTTGCCCTGGCCCATGCATGGCCTGACCAGTGTTGGCTCCAGGTATTTTGGGTGGGTAGCTCAAGGAAGATGCCTTTGGTAGCCCTCTTCCCCAGTGGTCTACCTCCATTCTACCAGAGATGCCCACTTGCTGTGACTCCTCCTTGCCATCACTAATTGCTTGCTTGACAGCAAGAGAGCTGGAAGATGAGTGGATCAATAACAGGAAAGTGCCGTCTTCTCTCCCTCCTTCACACTGCCATTGCCCACTTCAAGGGTTTTAACAAGCTGTTTAGTTGGGTGGGGGGTGATGTGTGCATTTGGGTAATGTGCAGTTTGAAAAATGGGTGAGGATATCAGACATGTTAGGCAATTGTGTTTATTTTGCACAATGTCAGTGACAACAGGCACACAAACTATATACCGTATTTTTTGCTCTATAACACGCACCCGACCATAACACGCACATATTTTTAGAGGAGGAAAACAAGGAAAAAAAATATTCTAAATGAAACTGGATGTATGATTTTTGTGGTTCATGCTGTGGCCCCAGACATGTGATCTGACAGTGAGTTTGGAGTAACCCGATGCAAAAATCCTGAGGATCCATGTGGATCCATGCTTTGTAACCACGTTTTTGCACCACTGCGGCCCCAGGCAACAGTGGGTGCGTGGTTTTTTTGGTGCAAGATGTAGCCATGGACATGCTATGTGATCTTATGGTGAATTTGAGGTGACCCAGTGCAAAAATCCTGAGGATCCATGTGGATCCGTGCTTTGTAACCACGTTTTAAGTGGGGAGGGAAGGAAAAGCACTCAAGGGACAAGGAGCACGCGTGGGGTGTGTGGAGAAGGATCCTGCTAATAATGCAGAAGAGGGGTTTAAGGGGAGAAGGCTCCTCTCCTCTCCCACTTTGCTCCTTTAAAGAAGCAGGCTCTCTGTCCCTCTCTCCTCCCCACTCAGCGGCTCTTCTCCCGCTTTGCTGTTTCAAAGCGAGCCACAGAGGAGGGAAGGAAAGGGAACCATGGATCCTCTGCTCACGACTGCAGCAGACCCCCCCCCCCCCCGCCACCCTTAGGCATTCCCTCCATAACACGCACAGACATTTCCCCTTACTTTCTAGGAGGGAAAAAGTGAGTGTTATGGTGCAAAAAAATACGGTAAGTTTCCATACTTAAATGAGTGGATCCTGTCCAGGTTTGTTAATTGTCTTACTTTAAATGCGGTGAGGATCCTGTGCCCTTTTAGAATGTGTTTTTTTGGGTGGGGGATTATTGGGTTGTGGTATTTATTTTGATTATGTATTTTATGGTTTAATATTTTGATTTTGTTCTGTGAACCGCCCGGGGACCTCAGGATATAGGGTGGTATATAATTTCAAATAATAATAACAGAAACTGTGCAAAGCATATTAAAACATCTTCTTTTTGGTTTGTACCTCCTCTTATTCACCTTCATATTTGGGCAGGTGATGCTTGGTAACATCCTTATAAATAGCCTTAAGATCAGGGGTCAGCAAACTTTTTCAGGATGGTGCTGGTCCACTGTCCCTCAGACCTTGTTGGGGGCCAGACCCACCCTCTCCTGAAAGCACCTCCTCTCCTGAAAGGACGCCACTCACACCGCCGCTGCCACCTCATCTTCGGCAGAGTCCTTGTCTTCCTTAGCCAGGGGTCCGCGGGGCACAGAGCCCAATCCACTAGCCTGGGCGGTGGAGGCAGCCTCCCCACTGCCATTTCCTTCCACTTGGCTCTTGGCCATATGTGGACCCCTTAGCGGGAAGGAAGAGGCGTTGCCCAGAGGCGTCTGCAGCTTCGGATTGGCTGCAGGAGCTTCCTGTTGTCAATCCAAAGCCGCACTAGTGTCGCCGCCCACCCAGAGGCGTCAACAGCTTCGGACTTCCTGCAACCAATCCGAAGCCGTGTCAGTGTCATGGAAGTCAGTCCCCACATGGCAAGGCCTCCGCGCCATGCCGGTTTAGTGCAGGGACTAACCCAGCAGGCGGCAGGGTCCACAAGGTTCGTGGGCCAGGTTAACGAGCCCGGTGTTTGCGAACCCCTGCTTAATATACTCCTGGTTTTGCACCTGTTAGTGTTCCATGAACTAATGGATCTCCACCACCTCTCGTGGGAGTCTGTTCCACTGGGGAATAGCTCGTACTATCAGAACATGTGTTCTTTTAATGTTTACTCAGAATCTCTTTTCTTGTAACTTGATAAGAACTAGTGACTCCTATGGGGAAACAGCCACTGATACAGAATCCAGCTACCAGGAAAAGTTCTATAACAGATAATTTAACAGTTGGTCTGTGAGCACTTAGAAAAGGATGCTGGTGTTTCTCAAAAACAAGTCATGCCAGATGAATGCCATTTCTTTTTTTGATAGTGTTGCAAAGCTTGGTGGATCAGGGGAATGATATGGACATAGTGTATCTTGATTTCAGTAAGGCTTTTGACGATGTCCCCAGTGATATTCTTGCAGAGAAGCTGGGGAAATGTGGGCTGGATGAGGTAACTGTTAAGTGGATCTGCAGTTGGTTGACTGACCAAACCCCAAGAATGCTCACTAACAGTTCCCTGTCATTCTGGAAAAAAAGTGACAAGTTGGGTGCCGCAGGGTTCTGTCCTTGGCCCATTTTTGTTCAACGTCTTCATAAACAACTTGGATGAAGGAATGGAGGGGGTGCTCATCAAATTTGCAGGTGACACCAAACTGGGAAGGGTAGCTAATGCTGCAGAAGACAGAATCAATAGTCAAAATGACCTTAACAGATTGGAGAATTGGGTCCAAACTAATGAAATGAATTTCAGTAGGGACTATTCAATTTCAATAGGGACAAATGTAAGGTTCTGCACTTAGGCAGGAAGCACCAAATGCACAAATATAGGATGGGGAACACCTGGCTTACTAGCAGTACATGTGAAAAGGATCTAGGGGTCTTGGTGGACCACAAGCTTAACACGAGTCAACAGTGTGATGCAGCAGCCAAACAGCTAATGCTATAGAAGTATAGTGTCCATATCGAGGGAAGTAATAGTACCACTCCATTCTGCCTTGGTCAGACCACACCTGGAATACTGTGTCTAATTCTAGGCACCACAATTTAAGAAGGATGTTGACAAGCCAGAATGTGTGCAGAGGTGGGCAACCAAGTTGATCAAGGGTCTGGAAACTAAGCCTTACAAGGAGTGCTTGAAGGAGCTGGGTATGATTAGCCTGGAAAAGAGGAGGTTGAGAGGAGATATGATTTTGTTGTTGTTTAGTCATGTCCAACTCTTCATGACCCCATGGACCAGAGCACGCCAGGCACTTCTGTCTTCCACTGCCTCCCGCAGTTTGGTCAAACTCATGCTGGTAGCTTCGAGAACACTGTCCAACCATCTCGTCCTCTGTCGTCCCCTTCTCCTTGTGCCCTCCATCTTTCCCAACATCAGGGTCTTTTCCAGGGAGTCTTCTCTTCTCATGAGGTGGCCAAAGTATTGGAGCCTCGGCTTCAGGATCTGTCCTTCCAGTGAGCACTCAGGGCTGATTTCCCTCAGAATGGATAGGTTTGATCTTCTTGCAGTCTGTGGGACTCTCAAGAGTCTCCTCCAGCACCATAATTCAAAAGCACCAATTCTTCGGCGATCAGCCTTCTTCAAATATCTTAAGGGTTGTCACATGGAAGGGGAGCATGCTTGTTTTCTCCTGCTTTGGAGGGTAGGACTTGAACCAATGGCTTCAAGTTTCAGGAAAGGAGATTCTAACTAAACATTCAGAAAAACTTTCTGACAGTCAGAGCTGTTCGGCAGTGGAACAGCATCCCACGAGGGGTGGTGGACTCTCTATGTTTGTGTGATTCAAACCAGTTTCCATCAGATTAGAAAATGGAAGCCACAGTAAAGCTGAGGTGTGTACATTGGAGATAGCCATTGCACACCTGCAAGTGACCGTACATGCACAGTTGACAGCTTCAGTGAATTTGAGCTCAGTGTGGGGAAGCAATTCAGGGAATAAGGTAAAAGGTAAAGGACCCCTGGACAGTTAAGTCCAGTCAAAGGCGACTATGGGGTTGCGGCGCTCCTCGCTTTCAGGCTGAGGGAGCCAGTGTTTGTCCACAGACAGCTTTCTGGGTCATGTGGCCAACATGACTAAACCGCTTCTGGCGTAACAAAACACCAGGATGGAAACCAGAGCACATGGAAACACCATTTATTTTCCTGCCACAGCGGTACCTATTTATCTACTTGCACTGGCGTGCTTTCAAACTGCTAGGTAGGCAGGAGCTGGGACAGAGCAACAGGAGCTCACCCCGTTGTGAGGATTTGAACCGCCAACCTTCTGATCAGCTAGCCCAAGAGGCTCAGTGGTTTAGACCACAGCGCCACCTGTGTCCCTAGGAGAGCCCTGCATGATGCATGCACAAGCATTGTTGGAATGCCTTAAAATGCAGTGGGGCTGGGGAACAACCACGTTGCGCTCCAAGCCGCCAGTGTGTACATAGCCACTGTCATTTCCAGCTTATCCTGGCTGTGAGGAACCAAATGAGATTAGGATATATTGTAGACCAACTTGCGCCCTTGAGACAGGGCAGGAAAGAAGCCTAAATAATCAATCAACGATAATTACATTTGCAATCCATTGTGTTATGAGCTATTTGTTCAGGGCACAACAGGTGGCTGTGAGAGGAAACATAGACTCTCTCCCCCCAACCCCCTGATCTGAGATGGAAGTGGGATCCAGCGAGGCCAGGATTGCTGACCTGTGGCTGAGAAGGGAAGGAGCACCTAATTTGGGGAGGGCATCCCATTGGCTGTCAAAGAAGAGGCTGGAGCGGATATCATCTTACCTATTGCTAAAGGCCTCAGGCCTTTCTATACAAAAGAGGCTTGACAAGCTCAACACACACACACACACACACACACACACACCCCACCATGTACATAAACACCATGATCAATCTCTCCCTCTCTCCCACCCCTCCCTCTTCCTAAGCTCGTTAAGCATCCATGTAAATCAGCTGTCGTGGCTATGCTGGCAAATTGTAGTGCTAAATTTAATGAGGATGCACAGGATAAACAAAACGGGGACCATCGCTCAAATCCTTTCTGGTATTTACTACTACTGCTACTACGACACACAGACACACACAGAGCGCCTTTCTTTCTTTTTCCTTTTTCTTTTTTGTCCAATGCATCATTAGGTCTTGTCTGTAACTCCAAACGCAGCTCAAGGGGTTCGGCAATTACTTTTCTCCCCATCCTTTCCCATCCTGTTCCTATACCTTGCATGGGGAACAAGAAGGAAGGAGGCATCACCATCCAGACAGTTTTCTCTCTTCTCCGCCCCCCTGCCCCGCATTCTCCATCCTGTGCTTGTCAGAATTCCAGGTACGTCTTCCTTCCTTACTCTGTGCCTGCAGTCTCATACCCGCCCAGATTTCTCCAATGAAAATAGGGATGTCCTATTCCGTTGCTCGGTCCCTGCTCCTGCCAGCCTAGCAGTTCGAAAGCACGTCAAAGTGCAAGTAGATAAATAGGTACCACTCCAGCGGGAAGGTAAATGGCGTTTCCGTGCGCTGCTCTGATTCGCCAGAAGCGGCTTAGTCCTGCTGGCCACATGACCCAGAAGCTGTACGCTGGCTCCCACGGCCAATAAAGCAAGATGAGCGCCGCAACCTCAGAGTCGGCCACGACTGGACCTAATGGTCAGGGGTCCCTTTACCTTTATTCCGGAATAATAATAATTTTATTATTTATACCCCACTCACTGAGTTGCCTCAGCCACCCTGGGCAGCTTCCAACGTATATAAAAACACACTAAAACATTAGTCCCTATACAGAGCTGCCTTCAGATGTCTTCTAAAGGTTGTATAATTACTTATCTCCTGGGCTCAGGGGTCACAGTCTGGCTAGTTCTCTCATGAGATCAGTCCAAGGTCATGGCTTCTCCCAAAGAATCCTGGGAACTGTGGTTTCTTAAGGGTGCTGAGAGTGGTTAGGAGACTTCCTGCTCTGCTCACAAAACTACAGTTCCCAGAGTCCCTCTGGAATTTGTGGTTCTGCAAGGGCAGTTGGGGCCACCTAACCACAGTCAGCACCCTTAGCAAACTATAGCAGACAGGATTCTGCTCTCAGGCAGTTCTCAGTGTTTATTTGAAATCTTATTTCTTGTAACTTCAACCCTTTGACTCAGGTTCCCACCCACTGGTGCAACAGTAAACAAATCTGCTCTGTCCTCTGTGTGGACACCTCTTCAGATATCTGGAGATGGCTAGCATGGTTTCCTCTCCAGGCTAAACAAACCCAACTGCTTCATCCTTTCCTCATACTGGCTTTGGGTGTGCATGCACATTTCATTATTATTATTTTTATTAAAATGGATATCCCATCCTTCCTCCCTAAAGAGCTCAGGGTGGTGAACAACAAGCAATAAAACAATAAAAACATATCACTATTGTTTCTAGAAAAAACAGGTTTTGCTGTAAAACTGTTTGGGTGGAGATGGAAGTAGGATGAATATACGCATAATGAACATCTATGCCTGTATCATACAATAGTTGCTTTCACACCTTCGCAGGGAAACAAATTAAATTATCATTTGTTTGCACCCTTAACTTCCTTTCAGAACGAGAGGTGGGATCCTGGATGTTCTGTTGTCCAGGCCATCTTTGCTTTTAAGAGTTACCCTCAATAGGCAAAGGAGAGTGTAGTGTAGTGGTTAGAGAGTCAGACAAGCACTGGGCATAGAGGGCTTCACATCCCCCTACTCAGTCACCAAGCTGAAGGTGGGCTGTTTATTTTGTTTTGTTTTATTTCTTACCTGCCCTTTCATGGTAAGCTTTCAGGGCAGGTTGCAGCAATGTAAAAACAAAATGTCCACCATATTAAAATCAGTTAAAGCAATTTATACTGAGAGGAGGAATAGGGTTGGTCCTAAAAAAAACAGAAACCCAGATGTATCTCAGGCGTCAAAGGTCAGGAGAGAGAGGTGCATCTTCAGCATGTGGCGAAAGCTATACAATGGTCCACCTCTGAGGGGAGGGAATTCGAAAGCTTGGGGTGCCACAGAAAATGTCCTCTCCGGGGATGCCACTCCCTGCACTTCAAAGGGTGCTGTGAAACTACCAAGAGGATGCTGTCTCTCTGTCTAACCTCCCTGATATGGTGGTTGTAATGGTAAAACTGGGATACACACACACAGCAGATAGACACTGGATATAGCTCTTTAGGTCACCCAAGTGGGAGATGAGTCGGTTGCAGCTTTTCCAGCTCTTCCCCTTCGTGTTTCTACCACTGTGGTGCCAGTGTGATGTAGTGGTTAAGAGCGGTGGCCTTGTAATCTGGGGAACCGGGTTCGCTTCCCTGCTCCTCCACATGTAGCTGCTGGGTGACCTTGGGCCAGTCACACTTCTCTGAAGGCTCTCAGCCCTACTAACCTCTCAGAGTGTTTGTTGTGGGGGAGGAAGGGAAAGGAGAATGTTAGCCGCTTTGAGACTCCTTAGGGTAGTGATAAAGCGGGATATCAAATCCAAACTCTTCATCTTCTTCTTCTACCATCAACCCCGCGTTTCGCCTGCCTCTGCAGCATACCTAGAGACCTGCCTATTCTTCCTTTCCGGCAGTGTGAAACTGATTCGGATTGATTGGCTAGCCAGGTTTGACACCACAGCATGTTCACAAACATTCCGAACCCTCAGGGCACAACGTCATCGAGATATCCGGTGCACAATAAAAAGGACGTCCGGGGTGGGGGTCAACATGGGTTGGGTGGCACACTGTGGCCCCTAAAATGACACACTTTTGGTATCTGGATTCGTGAGGTGGCAACAACCCTCCATGAGAAGCAGCAGCTGAAAATGTTGTTCCTTCTTTGGTGCAACTCCTATTGACCTTGACCTCTTTGCACACCTGCTCACCTTGTGCCAATTCAGGGGGCTATAAGCATTTGAGGCCTGATGAACTCAGCATTGCTTCTCTCCATCTCATTGGTGACTTTCCCTACCTCCCACATTGGACAACAGCTTCCAAGCCTCCCTCCCTCCCTCCTCGATCTTCCTTTCCGTTAAGGGAAAGGTACCCAATCCCTTTTGGTGACACATGGAAAAAAAGAGAGGTGCCGCTGGATCGCTGAGAGGTGCCTTCACCCAGGCGCTGCGGCCCCCTGGCGATATTGAGAGGGCCAAATTGGCTGCGGGGAGGATGCTGGGTGGCCCTGCTCCCAGCTTGGCAGGTGGGGAGGGAGGAGGGGGAGGTGGAGTTTCCGCCGGTGGCTCCGGCCTATTTGTATATTCCGTGCTCATGAGATACATTATTCGGGAGAAAATGAATCTTTCATGACTGATTTGTCGCCGCCTCTTCTCCCTCCGTTGTTGTTTAATGTTTCAATTTGGAGGAAGCAAACATTCAATCAGGCGGATTAACTGTTTAATGTGTACCATCACTCAAGCTGTCTGCCGGAGGGCAACGCGCAGCGACACCAGAGCAGGCCGGGGCCTGCCACATTTAGGCGAGGAGTCAGCATTGATCCACCAGCTCCTTTGTTAAATGATACGCTCTGGGACAGGAGCGCACCCCCCCCCCGCATCCTTTCCTCAAGGGACGTGGGCAGTACGTTGGCATTAGCGGGGCAAAAAGGCGAGGCGGAATTGTGGGGGGTAGAGAGAGAACCTGGTACCTTGGAGACTTGGGTGGTCGTCATCTATGGGATACCCCATGGGGAACCCATCTTTGATCGGTGTGGACCTGGGCGTTTAGGCCGATGTTTTCGAGCTCTTTCATGGGAGCCCACAATGCTATCTTAAACTGTGGGGGTTCCACCTCTGAATGTCCTCTTTATTGTGTACCCGTGATGATTTGTGCTTGTGGTGGTATCAGGGTGGTTTTAGGCGATCGTGGTTTCAATACTTTTCACTCCTCCGGCAAAGGTTTTGGGGTTTTTTCAATCAGTGCATCTTCCGTAGCTTCCCGCCGAAACCCTTTAACTTTCCATGACACAAATGCTCCAGGGTTTTTTGTGCGTCTTTTGTTGCTCTTTAGTGCAAAAGTGCCCGTCTAGACAGCAGTAAGGCAGTAAAATTGGGGACGCATCGCAGAACAACTAATAACACAGAATGATGTGTGGACAGTCCTCAATAAATCTGCCACTAAGGCGTGTTGCAGAAACACCATTATTCTGGAGTGGCCCTTAGTCAGAGTGCTGATTCACTCCATATAGCAACCATTAGTAATAGTAGTAGTAGTAGTAATACTACTACTACTACTAATAATAATAATAATAATTTTATTATTATTATACCCTACCCATCTGATTGGGTTGCCCCAGCCACTCTGGGTGGCTTCCAACAAAAAAGCACAAACAAAAAAGCAACAAACAAAAGCTTTAGGAGTACAGAATAATATTTAGGAAGGGTGAAATGTTAACATACACACCCACCCAGAAAAAACCTCTAAGAGCCCAAGGAAGACTGAGTATGCTTGGTAGCCACATGATTATTAATACTGATATTAATTAATATATAGTAATAATATTCTTCTTCTTAATTCAATTTATATACCACCCTTTTTCCAAAGATCCCAAGGTGCTGGGATCATAATTTATGCAGCACCATAATAAAATAATAATAATAATAATAATAATAATAATAATAATAATAATAATATCTTTATTGTCATTGCCCCCTCTCAGGGACAACGAAATTTACTTGGCTGCTCCATCCACCCAGGTAGGGCACTCCACACAAAATCAGAACAACTATAAAAACACTAATTAAAACAATACAATATAATACAGCAAGGAAGATTAGATGACTTTCAAAGTCCAGGTTTCCCATTCAGGGCCGAGATCGCTCTGGAGAAGAAGCTGTTCTTGAGACGGCTCGTTCTTGTCTTCATCGTCCTGTATCTCCGTCCCAACGACAGGAGCTCAAAGAGACAGTGACCAGGATGCGATGGATCTCTTACTATGTCCAGTGCCTTCCTATGGCACCTTGTGGCATAAATCTGCTCTAAGGTGGAAAGTGGGCAGCCAACAATGCTCTCTGCTGCCTTAACAACTCTGCACAACCCCATCCTGTCCTGGGTAGTACAGCTTCCGTACCACACAGCATAATAATAAAATAAGCATAATAGCGGTCCGGGTCCGGTCCCGTCCCTGCCCCTCACATTTAACAGGTCATGGATTATTTAATGGCCAAAGGCCTAGGTAAAGAGGAATGTTTTTGCCTAGTGCCTAAAAGACATGCAATGATGGCACCAGGTGAGACTGTCTGGGGAGAGCAGGCCACAGACAGGGAGCCACCACAGAAAAGGCCCAATCCCATGTTGTTACCCTCTGGGCATATTGGGGAGCAGAGACACAGAAAAGAGCCTCCAATGACAAGCACAGGGTCCGAAGTGGTTCATATGAGGAGAGGTGGTCCTTGCGGTATTGCAGTCCTGAAATGCATAAGGCTCCAGCCCTTTGAATTGGGCCTGGAAACTAACTGACAGCCAGTGCCAGGATTGGCGCTATATGCTCAAACTGTTTCGTTCAGGTGGGCAACCTGACCATCAAATTTTCCACCAGCTGAAGTTTCTGAACCATCTCCAGAGGCAGCCCCATGTATAACGCATTGCAGTAATCCATGCGCACACTGACTGCTGGATGGGGAAATGGAAAATTGGGGAGGAGGGATGGAATGGAGAATCTTGGAAGCTGGCCTGGCTGGCAAGCTGGAGCCCCAAAGAGGAGCACTTCTGCAACATTTTGTCACAAGTCCCACCTACCTGGTTTATTGCTGTCTTGTCTGAAGGGCAAAGTCTCTCCAAGGGCTCAGGCCTATACCCAAATCTGATTTCCTAGCTCCTGCTCATCCCACAAGGTGGCAGTACAGAGAACCAGTAGAATTTGGCATCAGGTTCTCGTGCCTACCTGTGGGGCCAGGGAGAGATCCCTAGGATACATTTTGAGATGCTGGGAGCCCCAGGGTGATGCTGGCTCCTCAACAGCCTTACATATTGACATCAAGGGGACTCCAACTGCAATCTTATGCCCACTTAAAGGTAAAGGTAAAGGGACCCCCTGACCATTAGGTCCAGTTGTGACCGACTCTGGGATTGCGTCGCTCATCTCACTTTACTGGCCGAGGGAGCCGGCGTACAGCTTCCGGGTCATGTGGCCAGCATGACTAAGCCGCTTCTGGCGAACCAGAGCAGCACACGGAAATGCCGTTCACCTTCCCGCCAGAGTGGTACCTATTTATCTACTTGCACTTTGACACTAGATATAGTGGGTCTTACTTCTGAGTAAACTTACAAAGGATTGCACAGGACAATAATCAAAGTGTTCAGTCATTCTACTACTTTTGCATTCAGCGACCAGCATAGTGGAAATCCATATTTTCTTTTATAAACTTCTTCATATATGTATATTTTTAAGAGACTTGCTTTAAAAACCCAGGGAAGGTGCCTAGAACATCTCTGATGCTGCTCTGCTACCCACACATCATTGGGGCTCTAAGCCCTATTGCAGAAAAAGATCTGGATATGGGGAAAGGTCCTATAATTAGCAAACAGAGTGCTTTACAGGGGAATATCCTGGGTGGGTTCCATATTCCTGGTGTCTCTGGCTAAAAGCAGGAGGCTGGTCCACCAGGGTAAATGGGGCAGTGCCCCACCAATCTCAGCCAGCTCCTGCCAGCCAGCCTTCTTATATTTTACAGTTCTTATTCATTCATGCATGCATGCATGCATGCATTTCATAAAATGTATACACCGCTTGATTGTAAAAAGCCTCAAAATGGTTTCCAAAAAGATAAAACAAAGAATCGGGGGGGGGGGGGGATTCACAACCATACTTTAAAGCATACACAAGTTATTTTTATTTCTGTTTTTTGTTGTTGAGTTCCTTGCACACAGAGAAATTTGTGTTGTGTTTTTTTTAAAAAAACCTAAAGTTGTATTATTATATTTTGTATATAATGCAAAGTCAAAAATGCAAAAAACAGAAAAGATCTTAATCCAAGTTGAGAGACATACGAGCAGTGCAAAGGTTATATTTTCCAAATACATGAGATAGTGGATAATACGCGGGGGGCGAGATTAAAAGCAGCAAACACATAATGAAAGCCAAATTTCATTATTTGGTAAGGGAAAGAGTTTTGCCTATCTGCATTTGACACATAAGAAATGAAATATTACAAAACACCATAGAAGTGTTCCAGGTCTTCCTTATTCTAGAAACACGTAACTTTTGAGTTATTTTCTCTGCAATAGACAGTCAAGTGATCTTTGTTTCCGTTGCATTAGGTTTCTTGTACACCATTAAGACACAATTGTAACCAAGCAGTGTATAAATTGTCAAAACTTGCAAGTGTTGCCCTTGCAGGAGGGCACCAGGGAGAAAGAGAAGAGACCAATTAATTGTCCTTAGTTGGCTATGCCGACATTGGCTCTGGCTCCACCTACTGTTTTGGTTGAAATTGTTTTATGTCTCTCACCAACCTGTGATTGTTTGATGAAGACCAAGCTCCAACAATGTAAATTGCTGCCATCGGGACTCAGATGAATAGGAATGGATAGGAAGTTAGGAGACTCAGGATGGCTGGTGGCAATGGAGCTGCCGTCACCACTTCCCTCTTACACCTGGTGACTGAGGCTGCTGCCTCATTTTGCCTGATGGTAGGGCTGGCCCTGAGTGATGTGGGTGGCGCTGTGGGTTAAACCACAGAGCCTAGGACTTGCTGATCAGAAGGTCGGTGGTTCAATTCCCCGCGACGGGGTGAGCTCCCGTTGCTCGGTCCCTGCTCCTGCCAACCTAGCAGTTCGAAAGCACGTCAAAGTGCAAGTAAATAAATAGGTACCACTCCAGCAGGAAGGTAAACGGCGTTTCCGTGCGCTGCTCTGGTTCGCCAGAAGCGGCTTAGTCATGCTGGCCACATGACCCGGAAGCTGTACACCAGCTCCCTTGGCCAATAAAGCGGGGTGAGTGCTGCAACCCCAGAGTCGGTCACAGCTGGACCTAATGGTCAGGGGTCCCTTTACCTTTACTAGGGCTGGCCCTGAGAGCTGATGTCAGGCAGAACAAATGATTCTGAGAGCTCATCCACACTTCTGCTGGCCCTGTGCTTTCTAGGTATGCGTCTGAGCGGTTTTCTGCTTGTCCCACACTTTCTAGACATGGGTCCGAGTGATCCAAGCAGTTTTGCCTTCGCTCTGCCACTTTCCTCCAGAAAACCAGCTCTTTAGCGCTAAATCGGAACAAATGGCAATCCATTGAAAACCCAATTGCTGTTTGTTCCAGTTCAGTCCAAAAGAGCAGGTTTCCCTGGGGGAAAGAGGCAGGGCAAACAGAGGTGCGGATAAGCCCTCAGTCAGATGCACGAAAAGCCAGTCCACATGTTTGTTCCATTTTCTTTGAGGTTGGTCAGCACAGGAATGCACAACGTTTGTTTATTAGCTTTATGTATATCTCACTTTTTCCTGTGAACTCAGAGGAGCTTTCAGCAATTTCCCCAAATGCAGATGCTTCTATCCCTGAGGTGCTCACAGTCCCTTTAAGAGATTAAAAGGGTTGGAATGGAGAGTATAGAGGCTGAATGAATTAAGAATGACTTTTTAAGCATAACATAGGCTATGTGCACACCATACATTGGGTTGTATCAGATGTTAGTCCTGCTCAGAGTAGACCTATTGAAATGGATGGGCTTGCCTAACTTTAGGTACATAAATTACACTCTGTGGAACTCAGTGCAGAATAACCAGCCTCATATAACCGTGCTTAAATCTAATTAATGCATGAAGGGGTTAAGACCATAGAGTAAGCTGTCCTGCCAGGCTTAGCTCATCCAGGGAGGAACTATGCAATCAAGACTTTGTTTCCCTTCAGTCTACCTGAGAAGGTCCACTTGTGGAGAGGAGCTAGCTTAGCCACATGGCTCTCACAAACCACTCTTGAGTTCCTTTAGAAATAATTTACCGTAAGAGCTTTCACCACTGTAACTAAGCCAAGTTTTACTACCGTATTTTTCGGCCCATAGGGCGCACCGGCCCATAGGGCGCACCTAGTTTTTTGGGGGGGAAATAAAGAAAAAAAAATTATTTCCCCCCCCCCCCCAGGCGCGGGGCTGGGGCGGGGGAAGCCCGAGCTTCCCCCAACCCCAGCCCCCAGAACAGGCAGCTCTCCACAAGCCGTGGGAGAGTTGTGTGACTTCGTTCAGACCTCCCACGGCTTGCAGAGAGCTGCGCAAAGCCCGAAGCCTGGGGGGCGCTGAGCTGAGCATGCCCCCAGGCTTCGGGGTACAGGCAGCTCTCCACAAGCCATGGGAGAGCTGCGCGAAGTCGCGCAGCTCTCCCACGGCTTGCGGACAGCTTCCTGGAGAGCGAGAGGGGTCGGTGCGCACCGACCCCTCTCGCTCTCCAGGCTTCAGCAAAAGCTTGCATTCGCCCCATAGGATGCACACACATTTCCCCTTAATTTTAGGAGGGGAAAAAGTGTGTCCTATAGGGCGAAAAATATGGTACTTGTGCAACTTTTTCTGAATGCTTTATGGAAAAGCACATGAATCTGATCTTTGGAGAGTTTGTAAGTAAACCATTTTAACTTACCAGATGTGTGGTCTTTTTCTATGCTAGGGGAAGAGGGAGGTTTCAGAAGTCTCAAGGGCATATTTTAAAGGTCTAACAGTCTATATTTCCATGCTTTACTTTGCTGCATAATTTGTGATTTTAAATATCTGCTGGGGATCTTGGCATCCAAGAATTCTCTTCTTACACCTATATTTTTTTTTCATAGAACCAACACTTAATGCAATACAAACCAGTTAAAGCACCCCTCCCCCAGGAATCCTGGAAATTTGTTAAGGATGTTGGGAACTGTAGCTCTGTGAGGGTTAAACTACAGCTCCCATGATTCTTGCAGGGGGTGTGCCTTAAATTTGCTTCATATATATGGTGTATACACAGCCTCAGGGCCAATCCACACCATACATTTAAAGCATGTGACTCTCCCCTCCCAAATCCTGGGAACTGTAATTGGTTAAGAGTGTTGGGAATTGCATCTCTGTGAAACTACAATTCCCAGGATTCTTCCCCCCCCCCCAAAAAAAAATAATATTTATTACTTTTAAAAGGAAAAAAGACAGAAGAGAAAAAACAAAAGAGAGAAAAAAGAAAGAAAAGACAATACAATACAATATATAAACAATACAAAACACAACCTAAACCCATTAAACTAAACACATTAAACTAAACTAAACCAAACCCACTCCCTAACCCTAAATAAAACAAAACAAAAACTATTTAAAAAACAAAACAAAACAAAAAACATCCCCCCTCTTTCTTTCATTCCCTTGTTTCCTCGACCTCCTCTCACCTCCCTTTTTGTATTCCACTTCTACTAGTTATTTCAGCAAATCCTTTCCATCTTTCTCTATTCTCTATCATATTATAAATAACATATTTTTTTAACCTTATTTTAACATTAAAACTAAAATACTTATATATGCTTAACTCCTTATAACATTTCTGCTAAATCCATAAAATATCAATCCACCATTTTTCTATCACTCATTAATTTTGCGATATTTCTATATATAAACTTTAAATTTTCCAAACTTCTTCCATCAACTCCTCTCCCTGGTTTCGGATTCTGCCAGTCCTTTCCGTCAATTCCATATAGTCCATCAACCTGGAGATCTTATGTCCGAGGCTCTTAACTCTTTTCCAGGTCCCTTCTGCAGATCTTCTTCATATTCTTTAATGCTAGAGAGCAAATCTCGAGAGAACTCCATCCTAACAATACTTTTATTCCTTCTGGACAGTTCAGCCAAATTTCCATAGTTGAAGCTAGGGTCTATACAGTGTTTCAGGACGTATTTCAAGATTCCTCCAAATCCAAAGGCCCCCCAAACTTCAATCTCCTCCAAATCCAAGTCCATGTCCCAAAAGTCAATTAATCCCTGGATAGAGGGATCTTTCCAACTTTCCTTCTTCAGTCCAAGCCGGGATCCAATCCTCAAAATCTGGCTTTTTCTAGATTCAATCATAAAAGGCCTCAATTTATAGTCCTCAATTTGCTTCTGTAAAACTAAGGATCCCGCTTGTGTTATTTTAGGTTCAAAAACAACAACTTTCTCCTTTTCCTCCACCATTTGTTCTGCCAAAGTAGGTTCCTGTGCCAGGTCCTGAATTATTTCTGTGTTGGTGCTCGCTTTTTGTCTCAAATTAGTCACTTTCTGTTCCACATTATCAATTTTAAAAGTCATGTCATCCATCTTTTTATGAAGCTCTTCCAGCAAATAGTTTATCTTACATAATGCAGTCACAATAACTTCTCCTATCAACATTTTGAATGGTCCAAGGTCAATCTCTGGTTCTTAGAATCCTTATCTTGCAGCTGGAGAACTCCCAGTTATACTCCTATAACCGGAAGTCCGCCAACCCGGAAGTCCGCCAATTCCCAGGATTCTTAAGGGGCAAGTCATATGTCCCAGGTATGATGGCGATGGTGTCTCTGGAGCTCTACCCAGGAGTTAGGCAGTTCTTTACTTCCTGGCTTCTCCTTTCCAGCACCAGCTGTCAACAGCAAGGCATGCAAAGACAGGAGCATACATTGACACAGACACATATAGATCTCCCCAGTGCTCATGCAGCTCAAACAGATGCAACACGAAAGAAGACCATTTTGCAATTTGAGTTTCTGTTTCTGGGAGCTGCTTCACACCTGTATTTCCTACATCCAGTGGGGCAAAGAGACAAGTTTCTGCTTGCATTATCTCCACCTGCATCCACATGGAGTAAGCTGTTTAGTGTGCATTTATTTTTATTTTTTGATAATAATTTTTATTAGTTTTCAGTTACAATAATCCAGTATAGTGTGCATTATCTGAGTAGGCTCCACCCATGTAATCCTCCTCCTGCCTTTTTTTTTTTTTTTTTGCAATAGGTTAATTGCCTTGGCAAGGCCTACTTTTACTTTCAACGGATGTGCCAAACCCAGAGTCTGACTGAGGCAGATACTCTCTTGTGCAAGCCACAGCTTTAACCCCTGCCAGTTACAACACAGAGGTACAGAAGAGTCTGTGTGGACTACCGGTTAGACTTGCAGGGGTCAGCAAACTTTTTCAGCCATGGGCCGGTCCATCGTCCCTCAGACCATGTGGTGGGCCGGACTATATTTTGAAGAAAAAAATGAACGAATTCCTATGCCCCACAAATAACCCAGAGATGCATTTTAAATACAGTGGTACCTCGGGTTACATACGCTTCAGGCTACATACGCTTCAGGTTACAGACTCCGCTAACCCGGAAATAGTACCTAAGGTTAAGAACTTTGCTTCAGGATGAGAACAGAAATCGTGTTCTGGTGGCGTGGCGGCAGTGGGAGGCCCCATTAGCTAAAGTGGTGCTTCAGGTTAAAAATAGTTTCAGGTTAAGTACAGACCTCCGGAATGAATTAAGTACTTAACCTGAGGTACCACTGTAAAAGCACACATTCTACTCATGTAAAAACACCAGGCAGGCCTCACAAATAACCCAGAGATGCATTTTAAATGAAAGGACACATTCTACTCATGTAAAAACATGCTGATTCCCAGACGATCCGTGGGCCGGATTGAGAAGGCAATTGGGCTGCAGGTTGCCTACCCCTGGGTTAGAGTGCTGGAATAGGATGTGGAGAGCTGGGATTCAAATCCCGACTCAACCACGAAGCCCACTTGGGGGCAGTCCAGTGGCATAGCTAGGCACTCGGGCTCCCGTGCACCCGGGGGCAGGGTGAGCCATCCATGGGGGCGGGGCAAGCAGGGCAGGGCACTCTGGGCAGAGCCTGCATGGAGTCTGCCCGCCCCTCCCCCTCAACCGCAGGCCTTGTGGTAAGGCTGCCCCCTGGGTAAGTGGCACCCAGTGTGCCCTGCCCACCACCTAGCCACGCTGCTGGGCCAGTTGCTGCCTCTCAGCCTATCCTACTTCAAAGGGTCGTTGTGATGAAAAAGTGGAGAGAGGGAGGATATAAGTGTGACAATTAATGAACTAACCCGCACACTCGGTTGAGCATGTGGACCCAGTGCTCATCCCGGGCTGTGAGTTTTAAGAGCACAGATAACACAGTCTTTGGCAGTGGCGTAGCGTGGGTTGTCAGCACCCGGGGCAAGGCAAGTAATTTGCGCCCCCTAACCCATGGATTTGCGCCCCCTAACCCGTGGATTTCCCGCATTTCCAAAGATTGGGCTGGACACACATGCCAAAAATAGAAAAAGAAGGGCATGCAATGAAACTTCATCCCAATTGAAACATGTCAAGTTCTGGACAGGTGGGAAGAATTTTTGATGAAGAAATGCATTCGTTTCGTTGGAAAACAGGTCATAAAACCACTAATTGAGTCACAAGCTTTATTTTTATTTTTTAATAGATTTTTATTGAAATTTTAAAGGTTACATGAGTAATAAAAAAATAACAGCAGAAAAACACCCAATTAGACCAAAAAAGAAAGCAAAACAATACATAAAAACAAGTCCCATCAAAGAAAAAAGATAAAAAAGAGAACAGACAAAAAAGAAAAAAAATGCATACAATCAAGAAAACAAAGAACAAATCAAACCTTTACATAACTTTCTTTCTTTAGCTTATTTCCTTGACCTCCTCACACCTCCCCTCTTTGTATTCTGGTTCAGTTAGATATTTCAGCAAATCCTTCACCTTTGTTTTTATCCTAATAATTTATCTTAATATACTGTAATTTAACATTCTCTTCTTTCACCAATTAATCATCCATTTTTACTTTGTTTAATCTTATTTCTCCTTAAAACTAATATATTTGAACTTAATCTCTTAAGACATTTCCCCTAGGGTCATAAAAAATTCATTCCACGATTTTTCCATCTCTCATTAAAAAAATTTTTTTTTAATCTCTATATATACACTTTAAATTCCCAATTTTCTTCCACCGTCTCCCCTCCCCGGTCTCGGCCCCTGCCGTCAGTTCCTTTTTTTTTTAAATATTTTTTATTGACAGGCCAATCACATCATATTATTCAAATCACATTGGTTCCAAATTATACAGCCAAATTTTTAATTTTTTTGGGAGTACCCATATATCAAGCTCCGCACGAGTCCAAAATTCCGGTTATTTCCAGACTTCACTTATTTTACTGCATTCATTAATCAGTTCTATCCAGTTCAGACCAGATAGTTCTTTGTATATTTTCTTCATCTTGTTGTTATCGTATTCCTTTCTTTGCGATCTCTGATGATTCTCATAAGCCGACTGAAAGCTGGTTTCCCTCTCTGTGTGGGTTTAGTCCAGGACAGCCCTGTTCGGCACCCCTGCCGTCAGTTCCATCAACCTCCCAGCGTCCATCAACCTGGAGATCTTATATCCGAGGCTCTTAACTCTTCTTCACTTCCCTTTTGCCGATCTTGATAATCTTTGATGCTAAAAAGCAGATCTCGGGGGAGCTCCAACCCAACGATGCTTTGAGTCACAAGCTTTAACAGGGGAACTTTTTTTTTCCTGTCCAGGCAAGGGCCACATTGCTTTGCAGGTCATCTGTTATGGGTCATCTGCCTGTAGTGAGCAGCACCTGACACAAAACCCCACTTCTCTCCCTTTCTGTCAATCTGTTCTATGCTACTGCTTCTCTCCCCCCCCTCTCTCTCTTCCTCCCTCCCTCCCTCTCTGCCACCCCTTCCTCCTCTTCCTTCACACCCATCTGCAGGTTCCACACACCTACTTTTTGCCCATCCCTAATTCCCAGCATAAGGGACGTGGGTGGCGCTGTGGGTTAAACCACAGAGCCTAAGGACTTGCCGATCAGAAGGTCAGTGGTTCGAATCCCCACGGCGGGGTGAGCGCCCATTGCTCGGTCCCAGCTCCTGCCAACCTAGCAGTTCGAAAGCACGCCAGTGCAAGTAGATAAATAGGTACCGCTCCGGCAGGAAGGAAAACAGCATTTCCATGCGCTGCTCTGGTTTGCCAGAAGCGGCTTAGTCATGCTGGCCACATGACCCAGAAGCTGTACGCCGGTTCCCTCAGCCAATAAAGCAAGATGAGTGCCTCAACCCCAGAGTCGGCCACAACAGGACCTAACGGTCAGGGGTCCCTTTACCTAATTCCCAGCATGCACCTTGGCCGTGTGCAAAGGCTCGGAGATGCTAAAGGGCTGGATAATGTTTCAAGCATGTTTCTTCCTAGTGGCCCTGCTTCAAATTCTGAGCTTGAGGACTGATCTCAGGTCTCCTTCCTTTTGCATCAGTAAAGGCCTGTGAGGGTAAGGGGAACAAGGTTCTGAGAGGCATTGCTAAGACTGTGTGAGTGCCACTGATAGCTGCATAAACTCTAGACTAGCCTTGATAACAGGCATCTGCCTTTAGTCACTTGCTGTTAGCATAGACAACAACCTCTGCTGGACTAATCTAGAGCTGTGTTGACGGATATGTCAGCTGTTAAGGAAGAGTAGGTCACTTCACTGTAGGGGGGAAATCCTGCAAGGCCTAATGGCTAGTTTATGCGATTCAAGATACCTAGCGGTAAAGCTTTTTGCTGGATACAACTTCAAGCTTCATATCTGAATTATCTCCTCATGAAAGAGAAGAAAATCCCTGAACATAGAAAGGTAACATGTCAGGGTAAAAACTGTGTTCTCTGCGTATGGGATGGATGGGGAACCTAGGGTCTTCCGGATTATTTTGGACTACAATTCCCATCAGCCCCAGACAGCGTGGCAAATGGTCGGGGATGATGGGAGTTGTAGTCCTGCAACCTAGAGAAGGTAACAAGTTCCCTAACTCTGGCATAGGGAGTCTCCCCACCTAAAATGTACACCAGCCCATTTTAGCTGCCGCCAAAAATGGTATCGCCCAAGAAAATGGTGCCACTTGATAAGCACATGTGATAAGCCTGCTGGATCATGCCAATGGCCCATCTAATCCAGTATCCTGTTCTCACAGCGGCCAACCAGGTGCCCCTGGGGGAAACCAGGAATCAGGATCTGAGCACAAGAGCCTTCTCCCCTCCTACAGCTTCCAGCAACCATTCAGAAGCCTTGCTGTCTTTAAACCGGATCACAACCATTCGTAACTTGCGCTGGCACTGATTCTTGGTGCCGGATTTCCTCTGGCAAATACATCATCATTGTCTGTGCAGGTAGGTAGCAGGTAGTTTTGGAACACGTATTATGTGTTTGTGTGCGAGTCTTCTCTCTCCCCGGTCCCCCGCCCCCTTCACCCTGAGCCTATTCCCCTTGCCCCTGCCCCATGGGCACATCATGCCCAATTGAAAAGGGGAGGCAGGCAGAATTTTCACAGCTGATAGAGAGAAAGACACGGGAGACATGCTGGTGGATGGAATTATGGCACCCGGGAGACAGAGTGAAGGGAAGAAGGATTGGGGAGGGGGATCGGAGAAGAAAAGAAGGGGGGGGGGAATGGAGCGATATGGAAACATAGAGACAGAGAAAGGCAATTGCCGTGTTGATAGCCGGGCTTGATGGCCATGGTGACAGGCAAATAGCGTGGTGATTGCAGTCTGAGATATTGCAAAGTCCTCTGACCCCTCTAGCGCAACCGGTTAGAGAGGCAACGGCTGTGGGCCCTTGTTTCCAGCCTTCTCTAACACCCTCACGCCCCTGGGGATGACCCCAAACCTCAGCATGCTGATGGAGCTGGGGGTGCCAGAGGAAATCTCCCAGCAATCCTTCCCTCCCGCCCCCTGCAAGGGCAGCAATGTCTTTGTCAGGAAAGGGCTGCTTTGCAAACAAAACACCCATTGGCTTTTTATGTGTACACCAAACCATGGGGGCTGCTTGGGGATGGCCATGGGGAGAAGTTTCCCCTGTCTTCATCTGGTCATTCCCTAGAGCCGTTCTCTGCCTCTAGCCAGCTCATGGGTCCTAGACACTGAAAGCCCCCTCCCCACAAGCTGTCGTTTTTATTGTGCATTCACGATGGTTTGTGCACAAGGTGATATTGGGGTGGTTATACGTGATCCTCCTTTCAAGGCGGTTCACTCCTGGAAAAGTTTTGGGGTGGTCATACTGCCTTGTTTACAATCAGCGCTTGTCCTGTAACTTCCTGCCGTAACGTTTTATGAAAGAAATGCTCCCATTTATGTTTTGTCCCTCTTTAAAGAACATAAGAACTCTGCCGGATCAAGCCGAAGGCCCATCATCTTGTACCTCTACATAAAAACGCTCAGTGGAGTTATCCAAAGTTTTGGAGTATGTTGTCTGCAACAAGCTGGTGATACACAGCTCTGCTTCTCCTTTACATCTGCAGGTGAAGCAGTGGATGTGCTGGACTGTTGTATTGGGCCAGCACATACACCTTTACATAATTCTAGAGCTCAACAATGCTCGGTTCATGTGGAACAATGGTGCAACCCAACAGGGGGGCTTAGAATCAGCACCCAGCACCCTTGCTCAACCTTGCCTTAGGCTCTCTGTGCTGAGCAATGGAGTCTATGAGCCACCATTTTAATTTTGTACACTTCTCCCCATTGTGACAAGAATGTAGAGCATTGTGGGCAATCTAAATGGTAGCTCTCACAGCTGTTTGTTGTTGCTCCTGTGACCAGGCAAGTCCACAGATGGAGACCCACCAACAAAGTGGGGTCTCCACTAGAGAGAACTTTGCCGAGGGACCCCTCAAACTTGGAGCAGGCCCTACCAGAAGGCCTAACTGATGACCCGAATGAACTGTGTATGCTCTGTGTATGACCCCAGGTCCTCTGCAAGGCATTGTGGTTCTGTGACAAATGCACAGAAGTCGTTCAGCAGAGAAGCAGGGAAGTCCATGCAGAAAGCTTGAGAAGCGCTGTTATGAACTACAGTGGTACCTCGGGTTACATACGCTTCAGGTTACATTCGCTTCAGGTTACAGACTCCACTAACCCAGAAATAGTACCTCGGGTTAAGAACTTTGCTTCAGGATGAGAACAGAAATCGTGCTCCAGCAGCACAGCGGCAGTGGGAGGCTCCATTAGCTAAAGTGGTGCTTCAGGTTAAGAACAGTTTCAGGTTAAGAACAGACCTCCGGAACAAATTAAGTACTTAACCCGAGGTACCCCTGTATTAGCAACCAAGACTTACCGTATGTTGGTGTTTGGTGTTAAATTTGGAAGCTTAACTGAACATCATTGTTCAGCACTCTTTACCCAGAATATAATCACACTGAGACCCAAAGTTTGGAGAATAAGAAAACTAAGTTTATTAAAGGAAATACAAATTTGATAGGCAAGATCCTGTTGTTGTTGTTTAGTCGTCTTAGTCATGTTCAACTCTCTGTGACCCCATGAACCAGAGCATGTCTTGGAAACTCACTTTCTTCTCAAAGCTTCTCCTTTTTTATGTCCATGGAGTTTTCTTGGCAAAATACTGACTGGAGTGGTTGCCAGTTCCTTCTTCAGGTGGATCACATTTAGTCTAAACTCTCGGCTATGACCTGTCCATCTTGGGTGGCCCTGCATGGCATAGCTCACAGCTTCTTGGAGTTATTCAAGCCCCTTCACCACAAGGCAGTGATCCATGAAGGGGGGCAAGATCCTAGTTTTAGCTTATTAAGGTGGAGATACTAAGAGCCTCCTTGCTCTTTGTCCTTAGCAGGAGAGGGATGCAAATATGTCTCCACTCCCAGTGTAAGTAGGAAACGAGGACAGCAACCCTAGGAAAGACCAATATGTCAGCTCAAGAAGGACAGTCTAGGAAGCTTGGAAGTTCCTCTTTATTTACCCTTGCCATACAGGTCCCACCAAGTTAAATAGGAGTAGCTCCCAGGTAGTGATGAGGGAGAAATTTCGTTCAGTTCATATATAAAGGCAAACTTACATAACTCTCACTTTCTGAAGCAGTATGTGAACTGAAGCAACACCCTTTCTTTGAAATTTACTCTTCTCCAGCCAAGTAATGTGCACAAAAATGCATATATTCACGTCTATAACATTAAAGAATACATTAGATTAGGAGCATTCATTTTGCGAAAGTATGAATACATACAGGCACGTTTATTAAGACAAATATGCACTAAAGTGCTGATAATTTTGCCTGAGGATTTTCCCTTTTAAAAAAATGCTGCAGAAATGTGGCAAAGCTGTATTTAAGATCAGAAAAATGAGACACTGAGAGAACTCACAGGTAGGTGTGCTTAGAATAGCAGCCTTTGTTCCTTAAAATTTATTTGGGCACCTCTTTTCCCTGACCCTATCCTCCTAGCAAAAATTACATTGCCAGTCACCCACCATTCTTAATTTGCCTAGAAGCCCTCAATAAAATTAAGCAAATCTGTACTGTGAGCTTGTACCCCCAAACCTTTATGTACTCAGAAATACCCCTGCAGCCCAGAAATCCTTCTTCCTCTCACTAGCTACCCACATTCCAGCCTTAACCTCTAGAAACTATTCCTCCACTCCCCTTGCGAAACAAAAACAAAAGCAAACCCTCAGAACTGAATCCGGGTGGTTGGACTCCATGGGGCGGAGGAGGAGTTTGGAGGGCAGCAGCAATCTGTTTTTCCTACTGAGCTACCCATTCTGCTCCTTTCTAAGAACCAGGCAATACCCAAGAGACCTTGAGGAACAGTATTAACTCTAATGGGAGAGCCTCATGCAGTGAACCACCCAGACCTCTCTTTAGCAGCTGTAGCTTCTTCACCCAAGCATCGACCCTGCTTAGCAGACGGGCGGAATTCAACAGAGGCTGGAGGGCATGAATTACTGGAGCTGGAGAATGTTCTGCACATTTTAAAGAGGTCCTTCCATCCACCTCTGCTGAACTCACACCACCTGGAACCCTGCAGCCCAAACAATGGCAGGCAGCAACGTCCTTTTTCATTGGTGCATGTATCTTGAAATATCTGGACTCTTACCAGTTTCTGTTTACACATGTTACCAAGTGGTGAGAAGTGCCTGGGGAGACCCCAAGCCTTTTCATGACCACTTCATAATCCTCTCTTTGACCTTCCCTTCCCCACCCCCAATTGAAGTTATCTGGAATATCTTTTAGGGGTAGTCACTGTAAATCAGACATGTGGCTCTCCAGTCATTGGGCTCCAGCACCCATCAGTCCCAATGGTTGGGGGTGATGGGAGTTGTAGTCAAATGATATCTGGAGCACCACAAATCCCCTTCCGTCTTCTAGATTGTATCCAGCGTGACGACAGCTTTTCCTTTCTGACTTATGGCTGAGCTGCCACACAGTGTCGGCAATGGTGTCAGAAGTGGACTGGTTATGGACAACGGACTTTAGGTTGCTAGCCTCTGCTCCTAACTCTTTTGTTGTGCCAATGGTCAGCTTAAAAGGTAAAGGGACCTTTAGGTCCAGTCCATTAGGTCCAGTCGTGGCCGACACTGGGGTTGTGGCGCTCATCTCGCTTTATTGGCCAAGGGAGCCGACGTACAGCTTCCAGGTCATGTGGCCAGCATGACTAAGCCACTTCTGGCAAACCAGAGCAGTGCACAGAAACAGCGTTTACCTTCCCGCCAGAGCGGTACCTATTTATCTACTTGCACTTTGACGTGCTTTCAAACTGCTTGGTTGGCAGGAGCTGGGACCAAGCAATGGGAGCTCACCCCGTCATGGGGATTCGAACTGCCGACCTTCTGATTGGCAGGTCCTAGGCTCTGTGGTTTGACCCACAGCTCCACCCGTGTCCCACAATGGTCAGCTTAGGTAATTCTAAACTGAATTTATCAGTCTTGCAGCAGCAACAACAGCACACAAACCCAATATGGCAATTTGTATTACTCTGCATACCTCAAAACTCAAAATGTGGCAAGCCAGCTCTGCTGACTTTGGGGTCCCCCTTTTGCAACTTCTGGACTGAATTCCTACCCTAACAGTACCACTCTGTGCCAGAGGATGCCAATTGCAAATAGGGGGATGTCTCCAATATTCAAGTTCTTGCATTTCTGGTTAAAGAAGCTCAGCTAGCGAGAATGAGAAAGATCTCTGCCAGAAAGCTTGAAACAGCTGTTTCAAGTTAGAACATACACCTAGTTTACATGGGCCAGCGGTCTAGCTGAAAAAAAAATAGATTATACCTAATTTGATTTTGGCAATTGATTACATCTAAAGTATTGATTAGGAAGCTGGGGGTGAGGTGGTCACAATAAGTGGATTCCAATTTTGGGGGGAAACTCTGTGGCTGACCTGAATGTACAACAGGATCGACCAAGGCAAGCACCTTTGAGCTTATGAGTATTGCTCTGTAAAAAGATTTATGTTTTTGATGGCACCAACCATGCACAATGCCCCCCCCAAAAAAGGATTCTCTTGAACAACTTCTCTCTGCTCATTTTGGTGCCATTGAGTTCCTTCCTGGAAGATATAACCTCCAATCAGTGTTGTAGTGGTAAATTTTGAGGTGCAGGAGCTTCTAATTGCAGCCTTCATAGCCATGCCCCCAGTGATGGTCCAGAAACATGCTGGGGAGGGGGGGGCAGAACTAGGATGTCATTCTTTATCACTTATTTAGCATGATTTCAATCCTACACAGTTGCCTGGAAATAAACTGCATTGAACTCAGTGTTTACTTTTGACAGCATAGGTTCAACTGATTAAACACATTGAGCATTAGCAAAAGATCTTCAGCCATCTGAAATGCAACATTTTGCTTCTAATCAGAAATGCAAACCATCTTGCAAATAAGTGTTGCTGGCATGAAGTAGGAACCCCATCAAAGGAAAGAAGAAGCTGTCCTCTTCTTTATTACAGTACTTGACTCATTTTCCGTCCTCTTTTATTCTAATCTGTCACAAACAGTAAAAACATGAAACCCTCCGTATACTTGGCAGAGCAAGGAAACGTCATCAGTTACCCTGCCAGACGAAGTTGTTGCCTTTGCTCTTTAAAAGTCTTTGAACTATTCTCACACAAACACCCAGTTGCTTCTCCACTTCGCCACTGGTCTTCATATCCTTTCTTTCCAACATGATCTAGCCAGTTCTCTCCAACCTGAGGAAGACATTTAGCCCATATTCACAGAAAGAAACGGGAACCTATATGAGTAATACTGGTGCATGCTATCATTTGCTTTTGATATTTTCTTCTTCTAGTTTCCTGTGGTGCAGGCCGGTTTTCCCTCTCTTTCTGGGAACCTCAGTGAACCAAGATTAAGCTTTCCACACCTCCTTACGTGCATGTATGGACGTAATTTGAGCTAGGGCTCAGCCCCCTGGACCAGTTCTCAGTGCCTAGAATATATGACAGCATGATAAACATAGGCAGTGTCAGTGGAGGCTGGGCCCTTAGGGAAAATAGGGCACTGCCCCACCAACCTCAGTCATCCCAAAGTTAGCCCCCACCTGTCTGCCTGCCTACTTACGATCAGTCCAGTGGGCGAGTCCAGGCTTTCTGCTTCCTCCGTGTTGCACCTTGTGGGATTCTGTAAAAAGGAAAGTAGCAATGAATCTAGCATTAGTATCTTTCGGCCTCCCAGTGCGCCACCCTACACGTGCACCGACTTGCCCACCACAATGAGGGGGCCCTGCGCCATGTGACACATCCCTCCCCTGCCTGGCACACCAGCACTCACCTGGTGAGGGCTGGGGAGTGGGGAGGGTGATCTTCACCCTCCATGCAACCTGCCCAGTGCATGAGAGCTCTCCCAGCAGCAGCGGGGGGTTGCAACCCTCTCAACCTTTGGGGAGCTTGGCCCCTTCCCCACAAACATTGAGGGGGCCAAAGCCCCTTCCGCCCCTTAGAGTTAGCACCCCTGCCACCCTACCAACTTCAGTAGGCACCAGCCATCACTGGGCAGGCATGTTCTGGGCTAAGTAGTTGCAACCTGCTCTTCAAAAGCAGAATAGGGGATTGTGAAAATTTCAGCTTCCTGAAAACTGCACCATTCATTTAAACAAAAAACATGTTTCTAGTTTTCATGGCTGCAAAGATAGGCCTGGCAGTGTGCGAGCTATACTTGATGAATCTAGCAGTCGGAGTTTCATCTTGGTGCTGGCCAAGAAGCGAGGCCACAGTGCTCTGCTCTTTGCCCTTTCCACTGAATGGTGCAATCTGAATAAACCATGCAAAATTGTGTCCATTCTGTCAATTCGTGAAGTTTGTAACCTGGTTTTTGTTCTGCACAGAACTTGAGCTACCTCAACATAGAATCGACGTATAAAATGTTTGCAGAGCATACACAGCTTGGAGTGTGATTTCTCTCACCAGCTAAGCCTGGCAACTACATCATATCCAGAAGGCAACCCAACAGGATTCTGATAGGCCTGGGAAAATGGGCTGTTTCTAAAACTATGCATAGAGAATTATGTCTACAGCTCCCTGGAAACAGAACTTCAGGGTGTCAGCAATGTCTCTTACTTCAGTGGTCTTCAAGCTGGAGGTTGCTCTGACCTTCCAAAGACACTGGAAGCTGCCTTACTCAGACTGATGCTCCATCAACTTAGTATTGCATCCACAGTACACTGGCAGCAGCTCTCCAAGGTTCTGGAAAATCTTTTCCAGTACCATATTTTTTGCTCTATAAGACTCACTTTTCCCCTCCTAAAAAGTAAGGGGAAATGTGTGTGCGTCTTATGGAGCGAATGCAGGCTGCACAGCTATCCCAGAAGCCAGAACAGCAAGAGGGATTGCTGCTTTCACTGCGCAGCGATTCCTCTTGCTGTTCTGGCTTCTGAGATTCAGAATATTTTTTTTCTTGTTTTCCTCCTCCAAAAACTAGGTGCGTCTTGTGGTCTGGTGCATCTTATAGAGCGAAAAATACGGCACTTCCTGGGAATGCCAGAGGTGGAACTTGGCACCTTCTGTATGCAGAAGATGTGCTGGTGTCAGATGTGGTGGACCTACATTTGGGGGCCCCTGAAGCTTGGACTGTTGTGGGGACCCCTTCACGACCAGCAACGAAGTCTGGGGTAACCACTGTTATCTTTTTCAGTGGAGTTGTTTACAGCATCTGGGCTACAGACTAAAAAAAAAACCCCTTGTGATTGTTGAAATATATGCAACAACAAAATTAATCAATTTTGAGTCTCAGATTGGATCTGCTAGACCCGATTTTTTAAGTGATGTGGGCTAAAGTTTCTTCTGGGGGCCTCCTGGGTTTGGAAGAGTTTCCAACTAAGTTCTGCCTCCAGCTGTGGCCAGTAGCCATTGATTGCCCTCTCCGCCAGTGTTGGGCATGGCCATAGTATAAGTGGGATTTCCTACCCTTAAGGTGAGCAGAACATCAAGCAGCAGTCATAACCCTATAGCTGTAGTTACAGATAGGTAGCTGTGTTGGTCTGCCATAGTCAAAACAAAATAAAAAAATTCCTTCCAGTAGCACCTTAAAGACCAACTAAGTTAGTTCTTGGTATGAGCTTTCGTGTGCATGCACACTTCTTCAGATACAAAGCAAGGGGTTGCCCTAGCAGCTATGTGTTTCTGTTCTTGAACACCCGGGGTGTGTGTGTGTGTGTGTGTGTGTGTGTGACCAGATGCATCATGCCCCCCCCCAGTGGGGTTAAATAGCCTTCCTCCTACATTGTGGCTGGGGAAAGCTTATGTAGCATGACTTGTCCCTGTGATAAATGGGGAGGTTTCCTATTGCACGCCTGGCTAGCTGTGAGTAGATCCAGAGAGAATTCTTACAATGATCCCTATGGACAAAGCCACCAAACGACAACAACCCACTCTTGTCTGTGTGTGCACACTCCTGCACGCACACTCTTTGTATTCTCTCTCTCTCTCTCATATAAGACCAGAGGCGATATTCAGTAGCAACAGACTTTGTTGTGTCCGTGCTTACACTTACGTCCTGCTCAAGCTGTCCTTCGTAAGGATAGGTAAGTACCCAGCAGATAGACATCAGCGCCTGAACGCACACTCAGAGCTTTGATAACAAATATACTCATACCATTAATCACATCCACCACAATATTTCCACAACATTGCATGTTCATATGCGCATTCCATTCTGTGCGCACTTTCTCATGTATGGGCTCTTATAGTCACTCACATATTTCCCCATTTATACTGCACACTTTCTATACAAATGCACATTTTTGCAGCTCCTATGTATTGTGCACAAAACAAAGTCCTGTGTAAATGTACTCTTGCACATAGTCAGGTGTTATTGTTTTTAAATCTGTCCATCTGTCTATATATCTTACTCTATGCACAAATCACTTTTAACAAGCAGAAGCACATCATGATAAATGCTGTTTACTAGACCTCTTCATAACCAGTGTGCTCTACCACCCCATCCCACTGGGGTACAGCATGGTGAACATTGTGGTGTACAAACTCTGTGAATCTCATCCTTTCCCATTTCAACACACATTGTGCCAAATCAACTGTGTTCACCCATCAAGGCCATGTACACATCCCATCCGTCAAAAATTCCTGCATAAATCTCTGCCTCACACATTCATACTAAATGGGGGCCAACAAGGTGCCCTACGGGTGTTCAGGACTACAAATCCCATCATCCCTGAATATTGGGGGTGGTAGGAGATGATCTGGAGGGTACAACATAGGCAACCCTGCTTCACACTCTTGAGTGCCACTTCGTGTTAACTTTTCCCAACATGAGTACTACTAATGCTTGTTTAGGAAGAGTCAGAGGCAGCCCACAAACAGTTCTGCTACACAGCTGGATTTCACATTCTCACACTCCCACCTTCCTTTCTGTTTCCCCCCAAAGGGTCCTTGAAGAGAAATGTTGAATTCTCCCTTGTTGAATTAAGTCCCTTGTTTCTTCCTTTTCCAGCCTGAGGCATGCGCACGTGCGCGCGCGCGCGCGCGCACACACACACACACACCACTCACATTTATTTCATCCAGTGTTTATGCTGGGGTGAGAAAACAGTGGCCCTCCAGATGTTGCAGTTCCCATCTTCCCTGATCACTGGCCATGCTTGCCAAGGCTGTTGGGAGTTGTGGTTCAGCAATAACTGGAGGAGGTTCACAGATTCCCCATCCTTTCTTCATGCAAAGGGAATGGTAGGCAGGAAATGTATTGAGAGAAATAAGGGGAAGGTGAGCTGGGCTTTGGAAAAGCATGGGGTAGTAACCTCCTCCCCTCCAGGATAGGGTAGGCATGGAACATTGCTCCCACATCTGCCCTGCCATAGGTGGTGCTTCGCCAAGTCTCTGGATGGAGTCAGATTTCAAAAGTGGGGTGTTGATGGGACTAATAACTCTGATCCTGCATGCTCTGAAGCATGGCAGACCTGTGGTCAATTCACTACCTCTTATCTCTCAGTGCACCATTCAGAGGGATCCCAACATTTCAGAGCTGTAGAGCTCTGAAAGAGCATTCACACAAATGCTCCCACCACCAAATGCTTTTCTTGGTTTCTGGTGGCCTTTGTCAACACCTCTGGATCAGAGATGGGGAACCTGTCACCTTCCCCATGTTGCTGTACTACAACTCCCAGAGTCCCTGGCCAATGACCACACTAGCTGGGGCTGATGGGAGTTGTAGTAGCATCTGGCGGCCGCCCATTCCCCTCCACCAGCTTTGGATACACTTCCTGTCACAAAAGAAACAAGAACTGGGCCATTGCCAGATGTTTTGGGGGAGGGCTTCTGGAGATGAATCTGTGAGGGAGATGACTCTCTTTCAGAGTTGGCAGGAGATATTGGTAACGGCACAGAATTGCTTCCCTACACACCTCTTTATTCTGCTTTCTTCTTTTTTAGGACCCACCCTATTCTCCTGATTATAATCTCTTTTAACAGTTTTCAGTGCTGTATTCTTAAATTGTTGCAAACCACCCTGAGCCCTCATGGTGAAGGGCGGGTAAGAAATTTGATAAATAATAATGAAATAGAAAAATACTCGTTACTAGTTGCTGCTCCTCTGTCCTAGTTGTTGACACACTTTCTCCCATTCCAAAGCCCTTGACCCCTTATGCTTTTAGCACCCTCTGAAACATCTCATCAATTGCTTTCATTGTTACCCTTCTTTTCCCATGTAGTCCATCCTTTCATTCATCCAATATTCAGTGTTTCTATCCTACCATTCCATCCTTCTTTCAGCCCACCCTATAGGTATAGACTATATAGTATTCACCAAAACCATTAGATTCTTTCTTTCTTTCTTTCTTTCTTTCTTTCTTTCTTTCTTTCTCTTTCTTTCTTTCTTTCTTTCTTTTCTTATCCCCCAAATTCAGCTGGTCTGCCCATCCATCCATATCCATCCACGTTATGCAGCATCTTTTATTCCTCTCATCCTTCCTTCCTTTCTTTTCCTCCACTCTGCCTGTCTATCTCGCCACTCATCCCAATGTCCACCTCTCTCCTTTCTCTCTCTCCTTTCCTCCTTCTAGCCTTTCTCCCCATGGTTATCCCCCCTTCCCTCCCGCCTTCTCTTCCTTTGTCTCTCTCTCTCTCTCTCTTTTCTCTCTCAAGTGTTTTCAATTTTATTCTGAGTGGAATTAACTACCCCTGATGTCAAATTGCCGCCGAAATCGATAATAATATCTTTACAAAAGAGGATATTCTTCTCTCTCGGAACGGCCCCTGAAAAATGGAAAATTTAGTCGAAATTGATTCATTACTTGACACTTTATAGGACGGGCCTGCTATTGATCGGAGCCTGTCATGTCCTATCTGCCTTAATCGAAGTTGAAGTCCAGTGTCGATGGTGGGTATTTTTCATAATTCCAGGAGACCAGACAGATACAAAAACACACACACGGACTCCGTTCCCCACCACCCTCTGCAGTCTCCCCGGGTGGAAAGGGGGGGGGGCGAGATCTTCCTGAACCCCCCACCCCAAACAGATCGCCCTGGAGAAGGAAAGATCTTTCTTGAAACACACAAATCATCCCCTGCACACTCGCAAATCGGGGAACTTCAGCACAATAACCCAGATCCAAAATGAATTGTGTGTGTGTGTGTGTGTGTGTGTGTGTGTTGGTGTTGCTTCTCACACACACATCCAACCTTCTCCACCGCCCCAGTTCAGCTGTTTTGTGTGTGTGTGTGTGTGTGTGTGTGTGAGAGAGAGAGAGAGAGAGAGAGAGAGAGAGAGAGAGAGAGAAGGCTTTTTTTGTTTATTAAGACGGTTTGTGGTAAAGAAAACCTATGAATCAGCCAACATACTCTCTCTCTCTCTCTGCGTGTGTGTGTGTGTGTGTGTGTGTGTGTGTGTGTGTGTGTAAACCCTAGCTGAGTGTGTGTACCTACACAACACACACCAACAGTGGTGGAACTTATGCAGTCTTCCCTATCCACCTGCCCTCAAACATTTTCACCCTGGCTCCCTCTTACACACACACACGCTCGCTCGCGCGCGATCTTCCATTCACACGTCCTTTGCCCCCGCACATATTTATTGCCTCCCGTACTGCCCCCATCTCTTACACGCGCGCGCAATACTTTCTCAGCTGCGCGCCGGTCGCGACCCTCCCGCCCTTTCCTCTGGCAGGCGCCACAGCTTGGGCTTCTTGCACGCGCAGCGCGGCCCTTCGAGAGGCCTTTCCCCCTCACACCACCAGCCCGGCTGGCTTCAGTATCTTCCCCCAACACGCTCCTTTCCCCTCAGGACGCCTTCTTCACTCACTCTCACCTATTTACACACGTGCAATTCCCCCCCCCCTCTCACATATATGGCATCCCTCCGCCTCTGGCACACTTCTAACACACTCCTCTCAAACGGACGTTCCCCCCTGGCACACACACACTCCCTCTGACGGGGATTATCTCCTTATACCTAACCTCTCTAACAGTTCCTCTCTCTCTCTCTCACACACACACACACACACACACACACACACACACACACGTCCTCTGGTGCGCGCGCGCAAACACACACACACGTGTCCGGTCACCGACGAATTTTCCTCACACGGCGTCCTCTCCTAATACTACCACACCATAGCTGTCAACTTTCCCCTTTTCTTGCAAAGAATCCTATTCGGAATAAGGGAATTTCCCTTTAAAAAGGTGAAACGTTGACAGCTATGTACCACACACGCCTCTTAAAAAGAGTCCCTATGCTTTCTCCGACGCGCATCGCCACAAAACTCTCTCACACTAGCGCGGCTGGCGCTCGCGCATCCGTTCGTGTTTCTCTCACACGGCGGCGTGCCCTCGGACGTTAACGCACGCCTCTCTCTCTCTCTCTCTCTCACACACACACACACACACGAACATTGCTCCACAGCCACGTCCCTTTCTCTGGCGCGGACCCTTTTCCCGCGCAATTTCCCTCTCACACGCGCCACCCCCTCCCAGCCACCCCCCCTCCTTCCTCCCTCGCGCGCTCTCCCTCTCCCTCGCGCGCAGACTCACTTTCCCGCGCTCGCGCCTGCCCACGCGCTCTGAGGGCTTAACTAGACTTTAACTGGACTTTTCTCGACTTTCTTTTCCCGCCACCTCCTTCCTTCCTTTCCTTCTATGGTCCCCTCACGGCTCCTTCCTCACCCAAAGACTCGAGCCTTCTGTCTATGGGACTGTTACTCTTTTGTTTCTCCTCCACCCTCTCTATCCCCTGCGAAGGATTTTTTTCTTCTTCTTCTCCTCCCCAACCCCCCTCACTCACACACACACACACATTTGACGCTTGCTTTGCTATCTTGGAAAGCTTTTGCACATAAATTTCCCCTCAGCCTTCCTCCCTTAGATTCCCACCAATTTAGCCAAGCCCAGGTCTTTAAAAAAGGAAAGGAGGTGTGTGTGTTTGTGTGTGTGTGTGTGTGTGTGTATGCGCACAGCGCGAGAGAAAATACCTTGGGTGCAGTTGGCAGTTTCTCCAGCACCCTCTGGAGTGGGAAAGCGGTCGATATTTAATTGTTATTGCAAGCAGGGAGTGCAAAAAAAAGAGAAGGGGGAGAAAAGGAGAGAGAGAACCTACTACTCTGGACTATTTGTATTGTGAGAGTGTGTATTGCTGCTTGTTGGTGCTGAGGTGGGACGTGTGCCACAACGTGCGCGCGTGTGCACGCACGCACACACACACACACACACACACACACACAGCCTCACTGAGGGAACCTTCCCAGTTTAAAAGAGGGAGGTTAAATATATTGGGTCTGGGTGTCCAAGAGACACTTGGAAAGAGCTTCCTGCACATGCGCCGTGGAGGCGAGCAGAGGGACTGGGCCAAATTCTCCATCCTAACTTCTGCAGCAGCGCAGCCCCAGAGGTCAATCCCATTGAGCTCCGTGGGGCTTTTGCTCCCTGGTTAGGTGGGCATAGGTTTGCAGACACGTGCTCCATTTCCTGAAGAAGTCATCCCTATTGAACCCAGTGGGACTTACTTCCGAGTAAACAGGCATGGGATTGGGCTCTTAAAGGGGAGAGAGAGAGAGAGAGAGAGAGAGAGAGAGAGAGAGAGAGAGAGAAGGCTTGATTTCTTTAAGAAAAGAAGAGAGAGAGAGAGAGAGGTTGAAATCTGACTCAAAGCCAAGCCAGGAAGGCCTGCTTCTTAAGAAACAAGCTGTGGTCTCAGGGTGGGGGAGGAGGAACTCTGCACATGCTCAGGAGCACTTTTATGCAGCATCGCTTCGGGAAAGCTTAGGTATTTAATACAGATGTCAGGCTTCAGCTCTGCTACCATTTGGGAACTTTCTGTCACCAAGGTCTTTGGTGAATCCGTGTCACTGACAGCGCTGTGCTTAAATATCGTGGGGGGGGGGGAGAGAGAGAGAGGCTTGTGCCATTTCTTGATGGAAACAGAGGACCCCTCAACCACCACCCCCAGCTGCCCAATTCTGGGTGGGGTGTGGGGAAGTGCTGAGGCCTGGGGGGGACGGGGGACTAAAACGCCTACAAAAGGCTACACAAATCTGCCTGTGTCTCAACTGGGACTTTTCTAACACAACTCCCCTCTGGAGGAAGGGGCGCATGCTCAGGTCCCTAAAGCCATCCATCAAAATTTGAGGGAAAAGGAGGAGAGGGAGAGGGGGGTCAGAATTGGAAAAGGGGGGGGGTTGATACACACACACACACACGCACACACACAAATCCCATTTTCTGCAAACAGGTTGGTGGCTCCCAGCCCCTCTCTCTGTCTAAATGAAATCAGTCATTTTCATCAAGTGCCCGGCCAAATATTATCCACAGTCCATTCAGAAGGATCGAATCTTATTTAGAGTCGCGATTCGACATCTGTTTTCAAATTTGATCAGCTATGAACTTTATTTTCCGAGTTTGAGGAAAATTATATTCCATCGATCCGAAGCACTGGCGTAGCCTACATATATTTTCCCCCTCGCTTCTGCCTCGGCTCTCTCTCTCCCTCCCCTGCTATCGACGGGGAAAGACGCGTTTGTAAGAGACACACCAGCAGCAGCAGCAGCAGCAGCAGCAGCAGCAGCAGCAGCAGCAACACACCACCAGCGAGACACTTCGCAGTTTCCCCGATCGCACAGCCACCTTCCCTCTCGCCCGCCTGCTCCCTTCTTTCCTTCCCTCGGCCACCCTCCATTTCTCCCTTCCTCCTTCCTCCCTTCTCCCGACACACCTCGCCACTTTCTGATTCATCCCTTGGCTTCCTCTGCTTCTCAGTCACACACACAGAGGCTTCACCTCCTCCTGTCTCTTCAATTCCTTCTCTTCATCCCACAACCCTCTCTCTCTCTCTCTCTCTCTCTCTCTTTCCCCCCTATTCCCCGTCTCGTCTCTCCTCTCCCTGCCAGGCTCCTTCCCTTCTTCCAAAAGACGATCTTCTTTCCTTTCCTCTCCTCTTCTCTCTCTCTCTCTCTCTTTCCTTCCTTCCTTCCTTCCTTCCTTCCTTCCTTCCTTCCTTCCTCTACACACTTTTGTCTCTTTCCCCCCAACCCCCCTCCAAAACTCTTGATTCACCCTCTCCAGAAAAGGCTAACTATTCTGATTTCATTTTCAAGAAGCAAACCTCCCCCACCCCGGGCAAAAAATAATAATACCCCAAACCCCTCACCACCTCAATTCCCCGGCGCAGCCAAGCCAACCTCCCAAAGAACTTCAACTTGGAGACTGCCTGAATGGTGACGGGAGAGAACAGTGAGTAACAAATTCTTGGGAAAGTTTCTTGGGAAAGTGGTCTGAGGAGAGCGGGGGAAGTTAAGCCATTGTGGGTGCTTCTATGGGGAGTTGGGAGCGGGGGGGGGGGGAGCTCTGATATGGCAGGGAGTTATGGTCCCACTTCTAAAAGTGGAGGAAATGAGGTCTGTGATATCTGTCCATCTATCCATTTGTCCTTCTTCCTTTCCTTTCTTCTTTCATCCCTTCCCTACTTACACACCCTCCACCCAATCATTCCTCTCCCAACTCGTTTTTCTTTCTCACACCCTTTCGTGCTCCGACCCTCCTTCTTGCTTCTTCTCTCATCCCTTCTTCCTCTCTCTCTCTCTCTCTCTCTCTCTCTCTCTCCCTCTCCCCTTTCCCCTCCCCTCCCATCTCTCTCTCTCTCTCTCCCTGTCCTTTCCCATTCTCCTCTCGCTCACTCACCCTCCCCTTTTCCCCTCTCCACCCTCCCCTCCTCGCTCCCCAGCTAACTGGAAGCCGGTTTCCGTTTAGATTAAGGCAGGGAACCTAATTCCAGGGCAGGGGATCGAAATTTCTGGCAACAAAGGGAAATAGCGTATTGATCAGAGGCTCCGGAGATTAAGAGACAAGTGTGTGTATCCATCAGCGCTAAACTGCCTCCCTGCGCCTGAGAGCCGGCCGGGCTGCGGACGCGCCTGGCATGGCAAACACGCGCCCCTCTGGGAGGGCAGGAGCGGGAGCCTCGGGGCAGCTGGGCCGACCGGGGTGGGGTGAGGGGTTGGCGGAGGATGGGGGAGAAGGGCTGGCCGAACCTCCCTCTCCCCCACCCCGGGGGAAATGGAAGAGGGCAGGAGAGCAGGGAGGAAGACCCCCAAAGGGAATCTTTGGAAAGAGGAGACCGTGCAGCCCGTGCAATGTAGTGGTGAAGAGACTGAGCTGTGAGCCGCCCAGGTCCCCGATTGCAATTCCACCTCTGCCTCGAAGTCAATGAATGGCCTTAGGCAAACCGTTCTTGCTGAAACTCACCCCCCCCCCCAACACATCCCTCTCTCACACACACAACAAAATTCTGCAGATTGGGTGATGATAACAGGGAACTGCGTTCCCCAGGCGTTGGAAACCAGCAAGTCCCAGGTGCAAATTTCTCCACTGCCGTGTGAGCACTAAGTGGCCAGGGGTAAGTCGCTCATTCTTAGCCTCCACCCCCGCCATCCAAGGTAATAAACACTGAACTACCTTACAGGGCCGTTGTGAAGATCACTGAGGTAACGTATGCGAAACACCTTAAGCGCCCTAACGGGGCAATCGTATTCCAGGAGAAAGCCCTATTGAATTCAGTGGGATTTACTCCCAGGTAAGTGCGTCAGCATAAGTTTGCAACCTAAGGCTGCAATCGTGTGCTTACACTTATTTGGGAGCAAGTCCCTTTGAGTGCAGAGGCGCTTCCTTCTCAGTAAACATGCAGAGACTTGCGCTGCAAGCGCCCTGTATAAATGCTAAGTAGTATTTGGGGGTTGTGTGTGTCCTGGAATTTGGAACTCGAAGTTCCAAGAGCGAAACAATACTTTTGCTCAAGATTATTATTATTAGTAGTAGTAGTAGTAATCGTCGTCTTATGCAAAAGGTGGAACAGTAGAACTCCATCCTTTGGAGCAGAGGTTGCATCTGAAGATCTCAGGAGTGAAAGCTCTTCCTCTCCCTTCCCCACGGATCCAAGAGTGTGGTTGTGGGGCATAGGCCCGCGAAACTCCCATCTATGCATATTATTGGGCTGCGTGTGGGGTGAAACCAGAGGCGTATGGAACTGGAGGGAATTCAGGGACCCGGGCGGCATTTGGGGAAGTGGTGCCCCAGAAATGCAGAGACGAGCAGCCGGGCTGGTGGGAGAGGAGGATCACTGAGATCACACCGAAGTTTCTGGGGTCATCATGACCCCACTTGCCTTTCAGCCACTAGTTCCTTAAGCCTGACCTATAAATTGCCAAGTCTGGCTGCCACCAACACCGCAAATCATGGGTGGCTCACCTTCAGCTGTGATTATTTTTTCCCTACCAATAATGTCATGAGGCTGGCTGGCAGGATGGTATGAGAAGGCGGCTGCCGCCTGAGGTTCAGGAGAAATTCTTCTCCACCTTTCACATTACGAAGCGTGTGTGATGTGGCTTCCACAAATACTATCCACCCTCATCCCCACCAAGCAAGCGAGCGTTGGCTGGATGGATGTGGAGGACTTGAGTTTAACTTGGCGAAACTTCTTCCATCTCGAGCTTGCGCGTTAAGCAAATACGTATCAGAAGAAAAGGAGTTCAGTAGGTTAGGGGTCTTGAACCCCGGACCTCTCGTTTTAGAAATTGAACACTGGCTGAGGAGAAGCGAATTTCCAGTGCTTGGCAGGGGTGTGTGCTTGACTCAAGCGCTGGGGGGGGGACACACCCCGAACTTATCCCCCCCCCATGGAGCTGACCCTTCTTGAAATGTGCGCTTGAGTGTGTGTAAGGGAAATATCTCTTAGGGAAGGTTAGATGTAGCGAAATATGTGGCGCAGTTTCCGAATAACAATAGCAGAAAATCTACCTCGCGCAATAGGGGACAGCGAGCAAGAGGTCTCCGTCCCAAAGAGCTTGCAATCTAGGGCTGCAAATCCTAAAGCACACCAGCTTGAAATCAGCAGGGTTTTACTTCCGAGTAAACACAAAATAGCATTCCTCTACTCGCTGGACCCTGGGGTGGCGGTGGCAGGGAACCGTTCCGACAAACATGGGGATGAATATAAGGGCTGCGGTGGCTCACACGTACACGTGTGCACCCCTCAAAGTGTGGATATCTTCACCCTTTTCTTACACGGCCAGATCCATCCGCCAGTTAAACCGAATGGATTGGATTTGCAGCCGGACAATCCTCACTGAAATGACTGGAACCAAACTAACTGTCTCGACTTCTTAGCGGCTTGGTGAGTGGATCACAAGATCGCAGAATGCTGAGGTAGTGAAATACTCGTGGTTTTAGACACGAAGAGAGGATTTTGTGAATCAGCTTAGACTCCCACCTCTCTGTCTGTCTCTCCTTTCACACAGACACACCATCCCCCTGTGGATTAATTCTATGCAAGGCCCCCACCCTCAATTCAGGGCTAAAGCTATAATTGTTGTCTAAAGTTCTGCTACCTTCCACCGAATGTGAGTTAATCATTCCACTAGTCCTCACGCGTTTTGCCATCAGGTTCCATGCCTATTCTAACCGAGAGGGGAGAAGGAGGGGAGACATAGAACCAACATTCAGTGCCACTCCTGTAAACGTTGGTGGGCAGACGGTAATTCCGTTTTTTCCCATTGCCTTTGATACAACCTAGCTCCTTTTAAAAACCCCGGGGAAAGGTCTGTAAGCCATTCGTTATGCAGACTATACATGCAATATGCCCAAAGTGCTTAAATTATCTCTAGGGGGGGAAAGAAAGCAAGCTGTATTATTAATTGGTGGGCTTGTGAGGAAGATATCTATCCCCTTGTCCACACGTTACAGTTAGCGTTGCCCTAGAAAGGCTGGCGTGTCAGACGGAGACCTGGCTTCAGTGCAGATTGGTTTTTGGAAGAGAGCAGTGCCGAGGCTCCAGGAAGCCTGGAAGCCAAACTCTTTGACCCTCTAATAATGTTAAGGCATCAAAGGCACCCAAAGAGGCCTTCTCCTTGGCTGGCTGGCTGGCCGCCCATCAATTTTGGAATAATCATCCCTAGGAGACTCACCAAAGCCAGAGCCCTCTTAGAATTGCAGCAGAATCCAGTGAGTGGCAGTAGGCTGACCCACTTCAGACAACAGGTGGTGTGGTGGGTTGCAAAAAATTTTTTTGAAGGTGTGGGGAAAGGGAGGCATACCTCAGTCTAGCCCAAGACAGAAAGGTCATAGCCTCAACTTCTTTGTCTGTGCAAGTGCCCGAATAATTTTTTTAAGCATTTATTTATGTTTCCAATTTTTTTTTTTACCTGCTTTTCAGCTACCCCCACAAGGTTCCCAGAGCAGCTTACACAGAGCAGTAACATGACAGAATTTGCCCTCCGGCTTAAGTCTAAATGTAGGGGAGCAGCCAGAGGGGGGTGTCCCGTCCCCCCACCCCACCCCACTCCCATCCACCTATGCATTCTTGAAGCGGTATAGCCCTCTCTCTTCCACACCTCAGGACCATGCCACCTTATTATTCTGCTGCTGCAGGTGCAGGTCCAACCCTGCCTGTCCTAGAAAAGGGGTGTAACACATTTTGGTATTTAAAATGGCTGTTGAAGTGGCCAAGGGTAGGGTAGGTAGGGTAACTGTTACCCACTAACTAATCCAGAATGCGGCAGCTAGACTGATGACGGGGGGCAGCCACCGAGACCAAATAACACCGGTCCTGAAAGACCTACATTGGCTCCCAGTACATTTCTGAGCACAATTCAAATTGTTGGTCCTGACCTTTAAAGCCCTAAACAGCCTTGGCCCAGTATATCTGAAGGAGCATCTCCACCCCCATTGTTCTGCCTGGACACTGAGGTCCAGCGCCGAGGGCCTTCTGGTGGTTCCGTCACTGCGAGAAGCAAAGCGACAGGGAACCAGGCAGAAGGCCTTCTTGGTAGTGGCGCCCACCCTGTGGAACGCCCTCCCATCAGATGTCAAAGAGATAAACAACTACCTGACATTTAGAAGACATCTGAAGGCAGGGAAGTTTTTAATACATGACATTTTGATGTATTTTTAATCTTTGTTGGAAGCCGCCGAGAGTGGCTGGGGAAGCCCAGCCAGATGGGCGGGGTACAAATAATAAATTATTATTATTATTACTTGTGCCTTTCGGATGTGATGAATTAATCCGTTGATGTGCAGGGCATGATTGTGGTTAATTGTGAGGGAAAGGCTCTGAAGACATTGTGAGTAGCGTTTTCTTGTCTTTACTGAACTGCTTCCAGAGCTTAGGCCCAGCATTTGGGAATCAAGTTGAACGCTGTCTCCTAGCTCAGCAATGGAGCCTTTGGGTGGTCTTGAGCAGTGCAACCTTCAGCCATAGTTTGCTCTCTGCAAAATGGGCATGATAGCAATTTTCCTTACAGAGTAAAGGTAAAGGCAAAGGGACCCCTGACCATTAGGTCCAGTCGTGACCAACTCTAGGGTTGCGGTGCTCGTCTTGCTTTATTGGCCGAGGGAGCCGGCGTTTGTCCGCAGACAGTTCCGGGTCATGTGGCCAGCAAGACTAAGCCGATTCTGGCAAACCACAGCAGTGCACGGAAACGCCGTTTACCTTCCTGCCAGAGCGGTACCTATTTATCTACTTGCACTTTGACGTGCTTTTGAAGTGCTAGGTTGGCAGGAGCAGGGACCGGGCAACGGGAGCTCACTCCGTCGCGGGGATTCGAACTGCCGACCTTCTGATCAGCAAGTCCTAGGCTCTGTGGTTTAACCCACAGCGCCACCCACATCCCATCCTTACAGAGTACTTTGATGTAAATGTGTTATGGAATTAATGCCATCAGCGCTCTTTGAGATTCAGGGACAGGATGGACTTGAAATATATAGAAATGGTTCTGACTTCTGAACTCCCCTGAAACATGACAGGTTTCTATGTCCTGCTCAGAGGAAAGCCTTTTGAAACAAAGGGCAATTGGATGGGTCTACTCTGAGTAGGATGAATGTTAGCTACAATCCTTTTTTATCATAGAATTGTAGAGTTGGAAGGGACCATGAGGGTCACCCCTGCACAGCAGAAATGTTTTGCCCAATGTGGGGCTCGAAGCTTGAACCTACGACCCTGAGATTAAAAGTCTCGCGTTTTATAGGATGTCATTTCTGGGTTCGTCTTATTACACATTCCCACTTACTTTAAGAACAAAAAAAGAGAGAGCCTGCTGGATGAGGCCAATGGCACATCTAGCCCAGTGCCCTGTTCTCACAGTGGCCAACCAGGTCCCGTTCCCCCACCGTGGGAAACCATCTAGCAGGACCTGAGCACAAATCGCTATCCCTCCTCCCCCTCCCCCAGTTTTCAGCAGCAAGGAGTCTTGTGGCATCTTAAATATTTACACATTTATTTTTCATGGACTATAGTCCGCATCATTAGATGTTCCTGTCCACATTTACTTCGTAAATAAGTCACCTTTTGGGTCCAATGCAATGGAGCGATGTGTGCATGGGAATATAGCCTTAAAAGGTAAAGGTAAAGGGACCCCTGACCATTAGGTCCAGTCGTGACCGACTCTGGGGTTGCGGCGCTCATCTTGCTTTACTGGCCGAGGGAGCCGGCGTACAGCTTCTGGGTCATGTGGCCAGCATGACTAAGCCGCTTCTGGCGAACCAGAGCAGCGCACGGAAATGCTGTTTACCTTCCTGCCAGAGTGGTACCTATTTATCTACTTGCACTTTGACGTGCTTTCGAACTGCTAGGTGGGCAGGAGCAGGGACCGAGCAACGGGAGCTCACTCCATCGCGGGGATTCGAACCACCGACCTTCTGATTGGCAAGCCCTAGTCTCAGCGGTTTAACCCACAGCGCCACCCACGTCCCTTGAAAAGCCTTACTTTTAGGTAAATGTCCTCAGGGGCTGAGGGCATCATTTGTGAATATAAGCAACAGCCCATCCCTCACCTACAGCGTTCATAATTTGGTTATGTTGGAGGTGTTTTAACCCTTCAATCTATAAGTAAGGTTCATTCGGGTAAATTATTATATATTAAACAAGTGAGAGAATGAATGTGTTGGTGTTGTGAGCCGCCCTGTGATCTACAGATGAAGGGCAGTATACAAATCAAATCAATTAATTAATAATACTTTTCTAAACTAACACTGCTCCTCAACAGTTGGAGATTAGCAATGGGAAGCATGTGGAGTTTACATCCCACCAGTGGAAGTCTGAACTGTGCACTGATACCTTGACAGGAACACACCTGTGCTTGGAAGCAACCATACAGAGACGTTTAGTATGGGGAAAATAAGAAAGCTTCATTTATTTTACGAAACACATGCTTGACAGTAAAAGAGTCCCTAGTTCTGTCTAACAAAGTTTGAGATGTCAGGGGCCTCACTTGGTCTTTGATCTCAAGAGTCACACAAGATGCTTCCTCTCTTGTGGTGGGATGAAGGGGGAAGGGAGGAGTAAGAAATGAGATCAGGATCTCTAAGAGGTATCAGAGGCAAGCTAGGTTAGAAACTTGGGGGGTTCCCCCTCTCTACTATCTACCTTCCCTCCCATCCCCGCAAACCACCCCAGTCTTACTAAAAGCTGAGTTGAACCCCAACGCTTCCAACAGAAACAGCTTTCAAAAATAGAACTGGACCCAAACTTATAAGACAATGGTGTGTGTGTTTTTTAAAAAAAAGATTCTGTGAATATTATTTTTCAGACTTGACAGTTGGAGAATTTCTGTTTGCTGCTCACAGATAGGGTGGAGAATCTCAGGCACTGCTGTGGATCGTGCTTTGATATACATGTGCTATAATTTAGTATTGTTGAAGGAAGCAAGGGGCTTGCTCCCTTCCTCCTTCCAGCTCTTTCTTCTTTGGTCATTGCTTCCTTCATCAACTAGTATGAACTAGCAGTAGGGTTTCAATTCCATACTGAGCTGGAATTTTTCAGAAGATCATTTTCTTTTACACACACACACACACAAACAAACACACATACCCAAGGTACTACTGGTAGAGGAAATTAGCTCCACACCATTGATGAAATGCTCCCCCCCATTTCACTGTTCACTAGCAAGGTGGAAAATTTTGGGAGGCCATTTTTGCCTTGCCCTTAACAGCTATTGACATACCACACACACTAAATTCGAACTAGCTGCACACCTGTCCAGTTGGGAATTGTCTTCTCCTAACCCACATGCCTGTATCCTTATAGACTATTCAGTGATGGGATAATTGCTGAAGTCTCCAGAGAATCTGTCACGAAATCTCTGCTGCTGCTACTGGTGGTGGTGATGGTCTTGGTAGTGCTGCTGTTGCTACACCTGTGGTGGTACTTTCAGTAAAATAAGCATAATCGGGGTGATTAGAAAAGTCCCCTGACCGGCAGCTGGAGGAAGAATCAGGTGTCAGTAAAAGTTTGGGCAATGGAACATGAAAGAGGAACTGGACCTGGAGGAAAGGTCTGAAGGAGAGAAAAATGGCTTGAGAAATATGAGCAAATGTTTGTATGTAGGAGGCTTCTCAGCTGGTGCTCCCAAAGGAACGTTGGCTTTGAGAGAGGATGGGTGAGCGGTGGTGGCATCATATAGGCAGTGGTGCCATGGTTAAAGGGCAGGGGTTGAATACAGCAATGGAGAGTGCCTATCTCCATTGCCCTAAGGTAAAGGTAAAGGTACCCCTGCCCGTACGGGCCAGTTTTGCCAGACTCTGGGGTTGGTGCGCCCATCTCACTTAAGAGGCCAGGGGCCAGCGCTGTCCGGAGACACTTCCGGGTCACGTGGCCAGCGTGACATCGCTGCTCTGGCAAGCCAGAGCCGCACACGGAAACGCCGTTTACCTTCCCGCTGGTAAGCGGTCCCTATTTATCTACTTGCACCCGGGGGTGCTTTCGAACTGCTAGGTTGGCAGGCGCTGGGACCGAGCAGCGGGAGCGCACCCCACCGCAGGGATTCGAACCGCCGACCTTTCGATCGGCAAGCCCTAGGCGCTGAGGCTTTTACCCACAGCGCCACCTGCGTTCCCTAGTTCCCTGCGTTCTCCATTGCCCTAGTGCCACACAATCAGCATGAAAGGGGAGCTGTCTGGCTACTGTACGCTCCAAAGCTAAGCATTTAGGAAAGCTGAAAACACAGAGTGCTTCAGTTTCCAGAGAAGAGTGTGCAGGTTCTGTTACGTATGATGGAACTTCATGGGAGGGGGGGGGGAGGAAACATCTTAAATCAGAAGAGGACATTGGAGCACTCCAAATCATTTGCCCATGTATGTGCATAGAAAATAGTAAAGCAAGCAAGCTGAGAGAAATACATGGAGATCTGCAATGCATCCCTTATTATTATTATTGTATAATTATAAGCTTACTGTATAACCTTGGAAGCAGTGTTACTGTGAAGGAGCATGGCTGTGGCTTTTGTGAAGGGGCTGTGCACTTCTGAATTTGCCACTACTGTACGTACAACTATTGCATATAAGTATACTGGGGTGGAACTCCTGGCCTAGCGGGCAGCTCAGAAGGATGGATGATGTCCTTGAAGAAAGTAAGAAGCCTTGCTGTGGCCAAGGGTGGTAAAGTTAGAGGAGCAAAGGTCATGGGAAAGAGATACAACGGGGAAATAAGGACTGGAAAGGAGGAGGAAAGGATGCAGGGCTTTAAACATTAAGACTCAACATTGAAAGGGGGACTTTGTGAGCTGTGTGACAGCAAACCTTCCGAAACCAAAGCAGTGTGTGTGTGTTCAAGGATCCTCAAGTGAAAAACATATCAAATTAAAGGAAGCATATTGATTTGAAAAAAATCAGGGCTCTTTTGGTCTATGATGTTGAGACAAAAATATGACCCTCAGCATCTAAGGAGTGGGAAAGCCTGCATACAAAGCAGTCTTATGCAGTCTTTTGCTTAAAATACTTTAAATAAACAAAAAGCAAACAGTTCGAATAATATTTTAAAGTCCAAAATGCTTTGCAACCATCCAAGTATCTTCACATTCATTGGTCAGGACCATGGAAGGTGGGAGAAGATTTATTTCAGTGGTTAAAGTCTGCACACTTTTCCTTTCATCTCTTTAAATGGCGTGCTTCCAAAGTCCATGTTTATCCCCAGTGGTCCTATATTTTTTGGTGCAGCCCCTTATTTTTGTCTTCTGGGAATGTCTTATTAAAAGCTGCCATTGTGCAGGGTTCAGCCACTTCCCCGTGCTCTTCAGACAGTAATGCTGCTGTCCTATATCCACTCAGCTAGGAGTGTGCTGCATATGGGCCTAGGATTGCGCTACAAATTTCTGAGTGAGGAATAGCCGTGTGACATTGTGACTGTGGCAGATATAAACATAAAGGCAATGTATGGACATGAACACTAAGGGAGCAATCCTATACACAAGAATCTGGCTTAAAGCAAGCCACTGTAGGTTAAGCTGGCATAAAGTTACACCCAATAAATAATAATAATAATAATAATAATAATAATAATAATAATAATTTATTATTTGTACCCCGCCCATCTAGCTGGGTTTCCCCAGCCACTCTGGGCGGCTTCCAACAAAGATGAAAAATACAATAAAATGTCACATATTAAAAACTTCCCTGAACAGGGCTGCCTTCAGATGTCTTCTGAATGTCAGGTAGTTGTTTATCGCTTTGACATCTGATGGGAGGGCGTTCCACAGGGCGGGCGCCACTACCGAGAAGGCCCTGTGGAAGACCCGATCCGAACTCTGTTCAGCAGTGGGGATACTGCTGGCTCAGCCGGCCTAAGCCTGGCAGAGGGAGAACAAGCCTTTAAAATAGTGAGTGAATTACACCAACTTTTTTGCCAGGTCACGTGACCAAGCTGAATGGGCTCAGGATTAGATTAAGCCTCTCCTCTCTGGTCCTGCCCCTGCCACACCCCAGAATTCCCTTTTCCCAGGGTTTACATTGTCTTAAGATCTGCTGAGTTTGGCTCAGCCAGCTAGGTCTCAGCTGAGCTGGGATAAGAAAAATATACTGGTGTATATCTGGATGAATGTAGGTTGAGGGAGTTAAGACAGCTCAGTCAGAGATGCGCTGGATCCTATCCCAGCTCACCTCAGTGGATCTTCTTCTAGGATTGCTCCCTAAGGCATACTAAGGCACGTTTATTATTATTATTATTATTATTATTATTATTATTATTATTATTACTACTACTACTACTACTACTACCCCCCCCACCTTTTTCCCTGATGGGATTCAAAGCAGGTTACAGATAAAAAATGAACTACTAGAAACCTAGGGTGGGAAACAATCCTTAAAAGCGTTTAAACATTGGTAGAATTAAAACAAAATACATATATAAAATCTGTTTAAAGCATACACATAATTGCAATAAAAACAGCACGGCACCAACCCTTTAATTAAAAGCAGTAAATTCCCAAAATTTCTTGTTGGAACAAGAAAGTCTTCAGCTGCCAGCTGATGGACAACAAGGAAGGAGCCATTTCTAGGGAGGGAGACCCAGTGAGCATCCACTGAGAAGGGCACATGATCGCTAAGGCAGAGCCTGCTATTTTATACGCTGCAGCTGCTGTATAATTTAAACGGGGGATAGAATACTATATGTTTTTCACATAGGTCTTAAACTAAAAGAACAGACTTTCCATTGGCTTTTACATTAACGGGGGCGGGGCTAAATGCCATTGGTGGCATTCAGCAATGTGTCGTTGTGTGTGGTGGGGTCTTGGGCTGGGACCAGGATATAAGAATTCGGGTGCTAACCAAGCATATTCGTGTTTTTAATCTGTGTAGCATTGGAGAGAATAATAAGCTAAAGGTTTGCATCCGGGGTCGCCAATGCAATGCCTTCCAGACAGTGTTTTTTTCCTAGAAAAATGGGTCCCGGTACTCACCATGAGGATGTTACAGTAGATGCCACACTTTTTAGCAGCAGCAACAGCAGCAACAACAAAGGTGCCGGTACTGCATACCTTTAAGTACCGTCGGGGGGGGAAAGCACTGCTTCTAGGTGCTGTTGGACTCCAACTCCCATCAGCCTCAGCCAGCATGCACAAAGTGTGAGGGATGATGGGAGATGTAGTCCTACAACGTCAGGATAGCACTACATTGGCTGTCTATCTGTTACAGGTAGATATGGTTGGATCACGAAGTGCTATTGATTTCAGTGGGTCTAAGTAGGACTAGTATGCAAATCCCACATAACGCTTCCTGCCGAAGAGCTCTGTGTAAACTGGAAAGCTTGCATGCCTCTACATCGGGCAACAGGGTAACCTCAGGTTGAGGGAACAAATGCAGCCATCCAGGCCTCTGGGCCTTGGAACTCTGTGACCCGAGGCCACAGGCCTCACCAATCCCTGCTTCTGAGTATTTCTGCCCAAGTGGAATTTATTTATTTGTTGCCTTGTGCGGCTGGAGGATGGACTGAGGGTATATGAGTGTTTCTGAATACTTGAAGGAGCGTCTCCACCCCCATTGTTCTGCCCGGACACTGAGGTCCTGATTTGAGGGCCTTCTGGTGGTTCCCTCGCTGCGAGAAGTGAGGTTACAGGGAACCAGGCAGAGGGCCTTCTCAGTAGTGGCACCCGCCCTGTGGAACACCCTCCCATCAGATGTCAAGGAAATAAACAACTGTCTGACTTTTAGAAGACATCTGACGGTAACCCTGTTTAGGGAAGTTTTCAATGTTTGATCGTGTTTTTAATATTCTGTTGACAGCTGCCCAGAGTGGCTGGGGAAATCCAGCCAGGTGGGTGGGGTATAATTAAAAAAATTATTATTCTTATTTCTAGAAATTAACCTACTGGGCCAAAGTAACATTTAAATTTATTGCCCCACCCACTTTTACATCTGGCCACGCCCACCACTGGCATGTGGACCTTGGAAGGTTGCCCGGAAGCTAATGCGGCCCTCGGTACCCCACCCCGTCCTACATAAACAGAAGCAGATCTGTTTTTTCAAAAAACAAAAACACACCCCCCCCCCCCCCGCATTGCATTACTGTACCTGGTTTGTATCTCATCTTCCCTGGGACCAGAAGGGAGACAAACATCTTCACCTGTTTCCCGATTTAGCCAATGCCATTTTTGCATCCTTTGCCCTCTCTCCAGGAATGACGGTGAGGAGGGAGGGCCGTGACACTCGCTGCAGAAAGGCGGGGAGAAGAGTTGTGGGCTATATGGCTGAAATAGGCCAGGATGTTGTACTTGAGAACCAATCTCCTCTTTGACGGGTTCCATCCCTCTTCTTTACAACCTTCATTACTGCTGACTCAGGCAGGTGTGGAGGGGGTGGGGGGAGCAGGCAGGAGCAAGCTGGCTGGTATGCCTTGCACCCTTCTGGTTTCTCATCTTTGCGTGTGTTTGTGGCCTGCCAGTATTTCTTTCTGTGTCAGGCTTTCCCCGCTCCTGTGATACATGCTTTTGGCAGTTTATTTTCCTGCATGGGAACCCTCCCTGCTGGTTAGGGATGTGGCTGCTTTGGCGGTAACAAACCAGCCCATGCCATAACAGCAACGAAAAGCCACCGAAGGGAATCCAACACCCGAAATGTACAATTCAGTTTAGTTAGGAGGTTGCAATGCATGTTATGATGTCCGTTAGCATGGCCATACAAACCAGTGCAACCCTATCATGAGCTAACCCCACAGGCAGTGGATTTGGGGCACCACTATGGATTTTACTTATTTATTATATGCATATCCTGCTTTTTTCACCAGGGTTGCTCAAGCAATCACATACAATTCTTTCCTCTTCCCAATAACCATAATCTATGGTAGATTAAGCTGAGAAGTAGTGGCTGTACCCCTAGTTAGAGGTGGATTCTGAGAAGTGCGGATGGTTCCGCCGCTCTGGGAGCCAAGCCTAGGGGTTGCCACAGAGCGTTGCAACTACGACATAGTGAATTGAGCAGAACGGAAGGCGAGAGGTTGGGTGTGTGTACCAAATTTCGGCCTTGCATAGCGTGCCACTGAAATTTGAAGGACCCTGTTCATGGCCAAGCAGGGATTTGACTTGGTTCCTCTAAGTATTACACCACTCTGGCAGAACATTGACAGCTATGTCCCATGAGACTCCGGCGTCCACCAGGAAACTGTTCTCATGCAGCTGTTGTTCACTTCAATAAAACTTGCACAGAAGGAACACCTGGTGGAATCACCCATTGTTCATTAGCAGGAAAGGGGTGTCGTGTCTCGGGCTGGCCCTGAGAAGGAGATCATATGAAGCAGCCTTATACTAAGTGCGAGTTTAGTCCCTCAGGTCAGTACTGAGCTACCACCCTGGGCTGCTGCAGGAGGAAGGGTGGGATATCACCTGTGTGTGATTGAGACATGATAATATATATAGACACACACACACACACACACACACACACACACACAAACATATATATATATATATATACACACACACATACATGCACATATATATGCACACACACATGCTTGTGCACACACACAGTTTAACTCAGCCTTTATCAACCTTATCCCTTCCAGATCTTTTGGACTACATCTTCCAGCAGCGCTGCCTTATCCTGAGTCAGGCCATTGTCTATCCAGCTCAGTACTGCCTGCACAGACTGCCAGCAGCTTTCAACTGTTTCAGACTAGGGAAGCTCCCAGCCCTGCCTAGAGTTACACCTGGAATAACAATTTATAATAATAGTAATTTATTATTCCCCCCCTCCCGCCCATCTGGCTGGGTTTCCCCAGCCACTCTGGGCAGCTTCCAGCAAAATATTAAAATACAATAATTCATCAAATATTAAAAGCTTCCCTAAACAGGAGTGCCTTCAGATGTCTTCTAAAAGTCACATAGTTGTTTATCTCCTTGACATCTGATAGGAGGGGGTTCCACATGGCGGGCGCCACCACTGAGAAAGCCCTCTGCCTGGTTCCCTGTAACCTCGCAGCGAGGGAACTGCCAGAAGGCCCTCAGAGCTGGACCTCAGTGTCCGGGCTGAATGATGGGGGTGGAGACGCTCCTTCAGGTATACTGGGCCGAGGCCGTTTAGGACATTAAAGGTCAGCACCAACACTTTGAATTGTGCTAGGAAACATACTGAGAGCCAATGTAAGTCTTTCAGGATCGATGTTATGTGGTCTTGGCAGCCACTCCCAGTCACCAGTCTAGCTGCCGCATTCTGGATTAATTGTAGTTTCTGGGTCACCTTCAAAGGTAGCCCCACGTAGAGCGTATTGCAGTAGTCCAAGCGGGAACCTTCTGCATGGAAAGCAAGTGCTCTACCATTTAGTTGCTTCCCTCCCCCCCCCCCCCCAAATCTGGAACCTATCCTAGTAGAATCATTGGAAGCTGCCTTATGCTGAGTCAATCAGTCTAGCTCAGCATTATTTACATTGATTGGCAGTGGCTATCCAGGGTTTCAAGGGACGAGGGTGGCACTGTGGGTTAAACCACTAAGACTGGGTCTTGCCGATCAGAAGGTCGGCGGTTCGAATCCCCGTGACGGGGTGATCTCCCGTTGCTCAGTCCCTGCTCCTGCCAACCTAGCAGTTCGAAAGCACGTCAAAGTGCAAGTAGATAAATAGGTATGGCTCCGGCGGGAAGGTAAACGGCGTTTCCGTGTGCTGCTCTGGTTCGCCAGAAGTGCTTTAGTCATGCTGGCCACATGACCCAGAAGCTGTACACCGGCTCCCTCGGCCAATAAAGCAAGATGAGCGCTGCAACCCCAGAGTCGGCCACGACTGGACCCTATACCTTTACCTTATCCAGGGTTTCAGATAGGGGGCATCCCCAACCCTACCTTGAGATGACGGAGATTGATGCTGAGACCATCCACCACGAAGCTATGATCCTTCCCTGAAGTGTTGTGCTCTGAATTTAATCCCCCCCAAAACTTAATTGGGTGACTGCTGGGTGTAGTCTTATAAGAGGGGGGGGCACGAGTTTTCCCTCTTTCCATTGCGGGTACAATCTCCATGGAGGGAGTAAAATAAGTAATGTGAGAAGCAACCAAAGGCATATGTGAAGCAGTAAGACACAGACCTCATCTGGGCTGAAAACTGTGTGCTCCAGATGCCAGCAGGAACATGTATCCAGAATTCAGACATTATTTGTCATGCAACCTCCTTATTTCAGTTACCCTCCAAATCCACATGTAGGTCTGGAGACAGGCACTCAAGAGACGGCATAATCTCCTTCGAATTCCAATGCATGCAAACTAAAATAGAAGTGCTCATGGGTGGGAAATGGTCATGAGAATCTGGAGAAAGGCTGTATCTCAGTGGTAGAGAACATGCTTTCACATACGGGAAATCTCAGGTTCAGTCCCTGGCATGCTCAGGTAAAGACTCCTTCCTGAAACCTTTAAACACTGGTGCCAGGCTGCATTGAGTGACAATGCTTAGTTCTATGCACCTTCTTCTTTTTAAACAATAGCTTTTATTTAAGTTTGAAAAAAAGATATACAAAGGTTAATATCAAATATCCAATGTCTTTTTAGAATATCGACGATATGAAAAAAACTAATCTAAATAAAAACACAAGCCAAAAAGAGGAAAAGAGGAAAAGGAAACAAAGGAGAACTTCTTCATCTGTCAGCTGTATATAGAAAATTATTAAAAACACCCATTCCACAAAGGAGCTGCTCTAAGCGACCTGTAAATACAAAATCAACAGTAACCCAACCATTAAACCACAAATGACCAAACAAAAAGCAGCAGCAAAAAAAGGAACATATTGACAACCAGTATATTAAGCAGCAACAGAACCAAAAGCTTGTTTAAAAAGGAACGGGTGATATTCCCCTTAGGGCGGTATATAAATTCAATTAATAATAGTAATTACTCAGAGTAGACCCATTGAAATTAATGAACACAACTAAGTTAAGTCCATTGACTTCAATAGGTCCACTTATAGTAAAATTAGTTGAATACCACACAATGTCCTAAATTGCCTACAGAGCACAAATGAAGAGAGAGATAGCCAAAACCCTTTGGAACAAGGAGGCACTGCTGGCACAGAAAAAAGCCCTCTCTTCCATAGAGAAAATTACATAGAAAATATTATTTGGCCCTCACTCAATGGACAAAGGCTAAGGAAGGCAGCTCATTTTCTGAGAAGGGTGGGGGTGGAAGCATAACTCATGTGGAGTGGAGAGGTTTGCAGCATGAGATCCCAAAGGACACCACCAATATATGGGACTGAGGAGCAACCGCTCACTTTGTTTGGGATCCAGTAAAGACACAGTGCCTTCAAGCAAGAGATAAAATGGCAATGCAGTCCCCAGGTCTGCAGGGCCCTATTGTGGGGACTGGGCAACTCCCAGACCCCGTGACTTCTGTCCGCTGATCGCAGCTATGTGTTTCTTATCACTTCAGTATTCAATGACTCATAATTGACTGACTCCACTGTAATGCGTTGTGCCTGAAGTCATGTGCAAACCTTGCTGTGCTATGTGATCTCTAAGACATTCACAGATGCAAGTCATCAGCTGACATTGCAGTCATAAAGCAATGAATGTGCATCTGTGAACAGCAACTTGCAGAAGTAAGGTTTACTTATTCAAATTCGGGCTGGCTTCTTGTTGCATGTTGTTCAGATGAAGGCTGAGTTCTAATATTTGTCGGAGTTTTGCATTTTCAACATCTACACATCCTATTGAATAAGGTAGCAATGAACTGGGAGGATAGGTTGCACCACCTCAAACTACAGAGAGATAATAATGTATTAAGTAAAAATTGAGCGTAGAGAACATTTTTCCTGGGTGACCTGGTTTTCTTATTGCAGCAGGACCAGCTCTACCATTTGGCAAAGTGGGGCAACTGCCTCAAGTGGCATATACTTGTGCCCTCCAGTTGTTTTGGACTACTGGAGGGCTCCAGGTTGCTGAAGCCTGTGCTAGTGGAACAGGGACCAGCAGTAAGGTGTTGGAGAACAGAGCTCTATTAGCCATAGGCCTGACCCTGTTACTGTCAGATGTAGCCAAGGATGCTATTCCATTGCCAACACTGAAGTTAAGATCCAGCTGCTACTATGGCTGGTTTTTGTACATGGAAGGGGAGGTGAGGCAACTTCTTGTCCTTTGCCTCATGTGGCCAAAGGTCTTGACTTGCAGGGAGTCTGTTTGACTTGGGGGAACATTGGAAACTATGCTATCGGCCCATTACCAGCTAAAGTGATTACACTTCATGCTGGCACCTCAAGATTTAACCACCTCCTTCTGCTGTCTTTGTAGATCCAGCAATAGGAGCCAACTCCTAGGGGCCAAGGTCCCTTCAACTCCCTCTAAAATATTTGAGGAGATTGGGGCCCCCAAAATTCATGAGCATTGCCATTCAAATGCTGTGTGTGCACCATGTCTTGTGATAGATTATGTGGGGCAGGACTTAACTGGCCTTCCCCCAAAAAATATTTTATTCCAGTTGGCATCCAGCTGTAGTTACCTGCCTTAGGAATGGGTGTGGTCTCCGAATCAAATCAATCAATCAATCAACAATATAAACTTAAAGCTTTTGCAGATGACCTAGTTTTGACCCTGCAGGAGCCAGAATCTAGTACGAAAAGAGTATTACAATTGATTCAAGACTTTGGTCGGGTGGCGGGATTCAAACTAAACAAACAGAAAAGCAAGGTATTGGAAAAATATTTGACAGTTACAGAGTCGGAACGGTTTCAGAGAGAGACAGAATTAAATGTGGTTAAAAAAGTAAAGTACCTAGGGGTAAACATAACAGCAAAAAATCTGAGTCTATTTAAGGATAATTATGAAAAATGTTGGTCAGAAATTAAGAGAGACTTAGATAGTTGGACAAAATTGAAACTTTCTTTGCTAGGCCGAATTGCTGCTATCAAGATGAATGTATTGCCAAAAATGTTGTTTTTGTTTCAAACACTACAGATTGTGGACAAGACGGAGTGCTTCCGGAAGTGGCAGAGAGATATCTCTAAATTTGTCTGGCAGGGCAAAAAGCCCAGAATTAAGTTTAAGATATTAACTGATGCGAAAGAGAGAGGGGGCTTCGCCCTGCCGGACTTAAAGTTGTACTATGAGGCCGCAGCTTTCTGCTGGCTAAAAGACTGGCTACTTCTCGAAGACACTGATGTATTGGATTTGGAAGGTTTTAACAATGCTTTTGGTTGGCATGCATACTTATGGTATGATAAGGTTAAAATCAATAAGGCCTTTAAAAACCATATTGTCAGAAAAGCAGTGTTTAATGTCTGGACAAAATATAAAGACTTATTGGAAAATAAAACTCCAAGGTGGCTATCACCTCTGGAAGCTAAGGCCCGAAAAAGACCCAATATGGAGGCCAAATGGCCAAAATATTGGGAAATTTTAGAAAAAGATGGAGACAATTGGAAATTGCAGAGTTTGGAGAAAATGAAGGATAAAGTGCGAGACTAGCTACATTACGCTCAGATTAAAGAAGTTTTCAAAAATGACAAAAAGTTAGGGTTCCAGGTGGAGAAATCGAAATTGGAATCAGAACTGTTAGAACCTAAGACTAAGGTACTTTCAAGAATGTATAACTTGCTGTTAAAATGGAATACACAAGATGAAATGGTTAAATCAGCTATGATAAAGTGGGCACAGGACATTGGGTACAATATCATGTTTGAGGACTGGGAAAGGTTGTGGACCACTGGGTTGAACTTCACTGCATGTAATGCCTTGAAGGAAAATGTAATGAAAATGATATATAGATGGTACATGACCCCAGTTAAACTTGCCCAAATATACCATTTGTCTGATAACAAATGCTGGAAATGTAAAGGGAATGAAGGAACATTCTTTCACCTCTGGTGGACGTGCCCTAGAGTGAAGGCCTTCTGGGAAATGATATATAATGAGTTGAAAAAGGTATTTAAGTATACTTTCCCTAAGAAACCAGAAGCTTTTCTTCTGGGTATTGTCGGCCAGAGGGTGATAAAGAAGGACAGAACTTTTTTCCTGTATGCAACAACAGCAGCAAGGATACTCATCGCCAAGCATTGGAAAACTCGAGATCTACCCACACTGGAAGAATGGCAGATGCAACTGATAGACTATATGGAACTGGCTGAGATGACCGGCAGAATCCGAGACCTGGGAGAGGAAGGGGTTGAAGAAGACTGGAAGAAATTTAGAATTTATTTACAAAAATATTGTAATTTGGTTGAATGTTAAGAAGGATGCCAGACTATAAATAATTGAGCACCACTAAAATAGATGTAATCTGGATGACAAGTGTGATGGAGGGAAACATAAACCTTTGGGAGAACTATTAGACTAAATTAAATGAACGGGATTTAAGAATGTAAACAAGATGATAAATTGCTGGTAAAAGTTTATAATGATGTAAGTGGGAGCGGGAGACGTGAGGGAGTCCAAAGAAGCTTTGAAAATATGTTATGATACATGTTATATTGTTTATTATTTTTGCATTTTGTATTTAAAAAAACCTTAATAAATATTTAAAAAAAACACAAATCAAGCAAGCAAGCAAGCAAGCAAGCAGTGACCTGTCATTTAAAGCCTCATTGTACTTGCCTCTGAGGTCCTGCTCAGGAGCAAAGTTAGCTCTAGAGCTCTATTTTTCTAAGAGAGGTCATCTCCAAATTCCTCTCTCTTTCAACCGTCTTACAGATAACATAGTTAGAATTCATTGACGGGTTTGATGCCTTTGTGATAGGACTCATTCAGGATATGTTTGCGTGGTTTTATCACTTTAAAAAAAGTAGCCTCTTATTTCTTCTCTACTGGCAGCTTTGCAGATGGAACACTACGATAAGTGTTACGCTTGTCCATGCCTATTACTGGAAGTTGCAGTTGTCCGGTGATGAACATGCATGAGTAAAATGTACCCAGGTGCAAATTAAAGGAAGGGAAATCTAAGGAAGGAGGGGAGCACAGATCTTCCAAGAACTGGAAGTTTTAGAGTCCCAGGTTGTCCAGAGGTACATTGGTACACGAGTCAGGGGAGGGAAGGCTGAAGACGGGGAGAGAAAGAAAACACAGGGCAAAAGAAGAAAAGAACAGCCATGGAGAATAAGAAGCAAGGGGGGGGCAACCCAGAAAGAAGTCAGGAGACACTTAAGGTGCATTGCGTCCCAAAGGAATCCTGGGAGCTGTATTTTGTTAAGGGTGCCGGGCATTGTAGTTGTGGGTAAACTACAGTTCCCAAGATGTGGTGTGGATGTGTCCCATGAAAGAGAAGAGGAGGATGGGTGCAGGGTGTCTGGAGGAGGCGATAGGCTGGAGAGATAGTGGGAGAGCACTAGGGTGCTGGTTCTTGGGAAGGAGAGAAAACAGAGACTGAGAAGATGTTGGAAATCCAGAATGAGAAAAAGGATTTAGGATGGACAGGGATGTGGATGTGGGGTTCCGTGGTGTTGTGAGGTGGTGGTGGTGAGACCTCATTCACTGGGAGTCCAACAAAGAGGGCCGGGAGACCCTCAGGGGCAGGAAGATCCGGGAGTGGCAGAGAATGATGGGTGCGACAGGGCACTCAGGACAGGATCAGGAAGCAGAAGGTTCTGGCTGTGTGTGTGTGTGTAAGAGAGGGAGAGAAACTGCGACTCATTCATAGGGGAGCTGGAGAAAGAGAGGGAAGTGAATCTGAAAGACCCCCCAAGGGGTGAGAGAATGGGTGGTAGCAGGGCGCCGCCCAGAGGCGAGTAATGGGCGCAGGCCGCGGCTGCTGAGGGCTTGGGCAGCGCTGTCTGCAGGCAGGGGAGGGCGCAGGCAGCCGGGCCGGGCCGGGCCGCATGGATCGATGGAGGCAGAGGCGCCCGGCGCGAGGATTGCATCTTGTCACAATAATTTATTGCTCTCATCCCCGCCTGATCGATGGTTTGAATTAGCGAAGCGCCCGGCTTTAATATTTACCCTCAGCGCTGCGCGTCCAATCTCAATTCTAATTGATTCGGACACGGGCAAGCGCTGGGCTGGACGACGGTGGTGGGGATGGTGCTGGGGAGGGGGGGGGAATCTGGGGAGCGAGCTTGGCAGGACCAAGAGGGACCCACCGCGCGGGAAGGGCTCTGGGGATCGGGAGAGGGTTGCGAGGGGCAGGGGTGAAAGATCTGGGGACCGAGTCCGTGGCACTCGCGGCGGGGGCGTGTCAAACAGGATCACAGAGGCTGGGAGGAATCAGCCATGGCAGAGGAGTGCCGGAGGGGAAAGCGGTGGGTGGGTGGGGGGGCGTTGAAGAGGAAGCAGAGATTGGCAGGGAACCAGGAACCCGGAGTTTGGAAGAATATTTGGAAGAAGTTTGGGGAATATTTGCAAATATTCTAAGGAGGACAAGCAAGATCGGGAGTTGGGTGTCAATTGGTTTGTGAAATATGGGGAGGTCTTTAGGAAGTTGTCAGGGTGAGGATAAGGAAAGAAGTGTAGTACAAGATCCTGGGGATCCACAACTTAAGAGGGACCCACTTTGGGACCCCTTGTCTTGCAGAGTGGGGTGTATTTCACCCGTTAACAGAGAGCAAAGGTGTGAAATTGAATTCACTTGGAACTAGCAGACAGCCTGATGCGTCTACCAGTTTATCTGAGGATTCTACTCTGCTAAATATGTGGTATGTTTTTAAGGCTGACCTGGATATATGTGGATGTGCAGCATGGGTGTGTATATGCACAGCTAAACAAGCATATATTTGCGCCCACAGGCCCAGAGACAAAATTATACTCACTAATACAGGCTTCAAATTTATACTCACTAATACAGGCTTCGAATTTGTTGGCAATATATGTTGCTCCCCCCTGCCGACACACACACACACACACACACACACACACACACACACTGCAACTTTATGTCTTAAGAATCCTTCCCCATCTTGCAAGCCAAGGGGACATTATATATCTCCCTGTCCGTCCATTATACGGTCTAGGCCTGTCTCTAATAGGTATAGACTATTTTTAGACAGATTGCTCTGAATTCTCATCTCCTCCAAGACTGCCTCAGACAGCTGGCTATATGACAGGGCCTTCAAGTGGCTAGAATTTACTTCCATGTATTCTTTCAGGCCTCGTGTCCTCACCGAAGAATTGTGATGGACCTTGAGCTCACTACAGATCCTTAGACATCCAATAATCTGTTTCTCAAATTACCTAGGAAGATAATTTCCACTTGCAACGAGGCTAATATAAGCCTTGAGTTGTTGCTGAGAATTGTTTGGGGGAAATAGAACACATGCATTATTTTTCTCAAGAGGATGCATGTCATGACTTTAAGCAATTTTGAATCCACACCTGCCCGTTCATTGGGTAGATGGAATATTTGTCCCAAATAGCGACAAATAGCAGTACACAGCCATTTCCCATGGGTAGCGCTGGTAAATGGCCATTCCACACAAAGTAAACACAGTAAACAGAGAGTAAATGAGTCAGCAATCAGCAGTCCACAAACGCCCGGGTGAACAGAAATGTTTTTAATTGCCAGCAGAAACACATTACTAAAGGAGCCCACCAGATCTCTAAGGGGAACCTTTTTTACAGTGCAGGAACCGCAGCAGATAATTCTCTTTCCCTGATTGATGTGAGATGAGTTAAGGCAGGCCATGGCACCACCAGCTGGACCTCTTCTGGAGATATTTGTGGGGGCGTATAGGAGAAGGTGATCTCTCAGATAACTGCGTCTCAAGTTGCATAGGGCCTGGTGTTGTTAGCATCCATCTGTCTCGAGAGACAATGGAGTACGCCTGCAGGGATGAAGTCAAATTGCTGTGCTAGCAGCACCGAAGTGACTTCCATGAGGTGCAAGCCTGGGCAGTGTGTCCTGGGCTGCTCAGACGACAAGACCCTGCTTCTCACCTCACTGATGTGGTCCAAAGGAAAGCAGAGCAATGTGTTTGGCACCAGCTTGGCTGCAGGAGTTGCCAGAAGGAGGCGCACAAGGGGCTTGGGGACTCCACTGCAGATTTGTGTAGGGTTTACTCCTTAGCCTTTTCTTCTCCCGGAGGATGTCCCACAAGGCAGTGGAGTTTTAGGATCAGAGTTTTCCTTCTCCTAGGTCAGCAAGCCCCACCTGCCCCTCACTTCCTTGTGCAGAAACCACCTTCATGACTGTTGGGTCCACTGTTGCTCTCTGCTCAATCCACTAGAGCTTGTCTTTGAATGCTGGGAAGGTCTGTGCACAGGGCCCAGTAACAACAGTGCCTTCAACTAGGCTCAAAAGCAGATTAGTAACCTTTGGGATTCTGTCATGAGAGATGTTGCGTGTGTTCAGTAGGATATACCAGTAAACAGCCTAGCCTCAGCATCCCGCACTACTTGCAGTTTCTGAACCAGTGGAGGGTGGTTCATTAGGGTCCCATTAACCTCAGCAAGCCCCCACCTGCCTTCTTTCTTACTTAGAACTGTCAGCTTCCTCTTCCTCCTCCTCCTCCTCCTCCTCTTTAGTCTTAGTGTAGACCCTTGTAGACCTCATCAGGGAGAAGGGAAGGGCCAAAACTAGGCTTAGTTGGATCTGCCTGTCATTGGCTCTCTGCTGCCACCTACTGTTGGGCTCCCTGCCTTCCACACCAGCAAACCCCAGTGTTCCAAACCAAGCCTAAGGGCAGCCCCACATGGAGCACTTTACGGTAGCCCAGTTTTTAGGCTACCAGCACATAGGTCTCTGTTATCCCAATCCAGAAATGGCCATGGTGGGTTTACCAGCAGACTGGAATTGGCTGGTGTGCCAGTTGTACTTGGATGATTCATCTTGGCTTCTTGCTTCCTATGGGCAAGGGATGGTTTTGCAGGATAGTTTGTTTTTAATAGGGGGCACTCGGTTGTGCAGTCCCTCACCTTTCATCTGAAGTTCTGCCATTGCAGAACAGGCTCCCAATGTGATCAGTTATTTTTTCTTGGAGCAGAAGGGAAGGCGTGGGCTGTTAAAGAAGAGTAAAATGGAGGGGGTCCGTGTTTGGGCCAACAGAAAATGTGGTGGGGGAAATCCCTAATTTCTCACTAGAGCAGGCAGGTTTGTGAAGGAGTGTCCTGGCTGTTATATGCTGGTGTGTACAGTAGAGCTGCAGTGCAATGGCAGAACACATGTTTTGCATGCAGAAGATCTTGGGTTTAATCCCTGGCATCTCCCGTGAAGAGGAGCAGGGAGCAGGTGATGTGAAAGATGCTTGCCTAAGAGCTGGTGACTGTTAGTGTAGGCTTAGAATCATATAGCTGTAGAATTGGAAGGGACCCCAAGGGTCTTCTCGTCCAGCACCCTGCAGTCCAGGAATCTTTTGCCCAACGTGAGGCTTGAATCCATGACCCTGTGATTAAGAGTCTCATGCTCTACCAACTGAGCTATCTCCATTGCACTAGGCTGGGTAGACAAATGGTCTGATCTAGGATATCAGTGGTGGCTGGTGCCCAGGAGCGAACAAAGACAGCCGCCGCACATGCGCTGTACATAGTGGTTTGCCGGCCGCGCTGCTCCAGCGCTGTACAGATGGTGCTGGGATCCCTCCATCGCCGCTACAGCTGCGAACGGAGGATCCTCTACATGCAGCTGTAGTGGCAACGGAGGGATCCCACTGCCGTCCATACAGCGCTCGAGTGGCGCACCGCTATGTACAGCACATGTGCGGCATAGTTACGTGCAGCGCATGTGTGTGATGCCGCACATGCACTGTACATAGTGGTTTGCTGCTGGTGCCGGGATCCTCTGCTCATGGCTACAGCTGCGAATGGAGGCTCCTCCACATGCGGCTGCAGTGGTGCGATGGCTGCTACTTGAGCCCCCACGGGGTGCCTTCTTGTCACCCCCCAGACATGGCACCTGGGATGAACCGCCCCCCTCGCCCCCCCCCCGTTGCGACACCATTGCACTGGTGCCCCCCTGGGAATGGTAGAGCAGAATGCAGAAAGACCAATGGCAGGGGGAGCCAGAGCTAATGGCAGGCAGAGCTGGAGCCAATAAAAGACAGAGCAAACTTAATTCTAGTTCTCTCCCTCTTTCCTCTCCTCCTCCTCTCCCTCTGGAGGTAGTGGACCTCCTTCCTTAAGAGGCATTGCAGGGGGTTGGATTGCATGACCCTGGGGGGTCCCTTCCAAATCTACAATTCTATGATTCTCCCTCTTGATCTCTGTAATGGAAACACTGAGACTATGGAAGAGGAAGCTGGATATAAGAAGGCAAGCAGTTGGAGACTGGCTGAAGGAAGACAAAGTTGGAGGTTTGCTCAGTTTTGCCCACAGGGTAGTTTCATTTTGTTCTGACGATGCTTGCTCTTGGTTTTTTGGGGGGGGTTTTCCCCTGTTTTATAATTTCATTCAAACATACCTCATTCAAAACTGTTCAACTATATCCAGTAAAGGTGTTTCTAAAACTAAGGTGAAGAAGCAACTGCTTGAGCACCCCCAAGCATATAAACCATTTCTTGTTCTGCATCCCCTGTCCCCTCGGCCCACATTTTAACTTGAACTTCCGTATCTGCGGATGTGTTAAGGGGGGGGGGGTTCATCAATAAAATAAACAAATAAGAAAAGGGAGGCAGTTGGCTTGGAAGACCTCCCAGGGAATAAATATTAGAACGAGGGGGGATGCAAAAATGTTGCCTATGGGCTCACTGCATGTTTCAAGAACTCAGTAGACAGGAATCGGGGGGGTGGGGGTGGAAATTGCTGAAATAAAAAACAAAAATAGATAATAAATAAATAAATAATTTTATTTGTATCCTGCCCTCCCCGGCCAAAGCTGGGCTCAGAGTGGCTAACATCATATAAATCAGACAATATGCATAATACAATATACAATATGCAAATAAAATAACATTCAACATTCATCAAAATAGTATAGAATATTAAATATCAGCATTTCAAGATTAAACAGAAATCGACTCTTAACAGTTACAATAAGTAATTTCTAAACTCCATTCAATAAAACAACAGCAAGCCACAGCGCACAACATAATACAGTGCAAAATGAGAAGCATAGACTGGAGCAGCAGTTCTCAAGCTGTGGGTCCCCAAATGTTGTTGGACTACAACTCCCATCATCCCTGAGCTCTGGCCTTACTAGGTAGGGATGATGGGAGTTGTAGTCCAACAACATCTGGGGACCCACAGGATGAGAAAGGCTGGGAGGGTGGGGCAAGGTAGGTGGAAAGAGGCCTTGCCTGGTGGAGTCTCTCCCCCCACAGTTCTTCCACCAGGAACAGCTTCCTTATGAGGAGTCCCAGGGCCTGAGGGTGGGGCAAGGCAGGTGGAAAGAGGTCTTGCCTGATGATTGTCATGTAAAGAAGGTGAGGAATCATAATGGGTGAGGGGTGCAGTCTCCAGAGCTGCAGCATTTTTCAGAGGAGCATATTTGGGGGGGGGGGTGTCCAGCAGGGGCATTGCTAGATAGTTAGAAGATTAAGAGAACAGGCCCAAATTTGCATTAGCTAATATATATGTTTAGATGCAAATCTAGTTCTCTGAGCAAATAAATATGGATTATTATTATTTTATTAGGATGTATGTCCCCACTCCTCCTCCCGAAGGTGTCCAGGGCAGTTGCTGAGGTCCACGTCAGTACTGTGCTTTGCAGCGTACTCAGAAGCCCCCATAAGCAAAGCAGTAAATAAATAAACAAGCTAAAGCTTACAAAGTAGGGAGAGGAGGCAGGAGAGCCAGAGCCCAGAGTAAACAGCCTAGGAGGCATCAGTCTAGAGGGATAAGCCCTCTTCATCCTAGTTCAGTCCTGGGGAATGCATGGCCTTCCAGGCTGTGTTGGGCTCCAACACCCATCATTTCTAATCATTGGCCATGCTGGCTGGGGCTGATGGGAGTTGGAGTCCAATGATGTCTGGAGGGAGCCAAGTTGGCAAAGGCTGCAGTTCCACTTCCGATGGACTTTAAGCTTTCTAGAGATACTGGATGTTCTCTCTCTCTCTCTCTCTCTCTCTCTCCCTCTGTGTGTGTGTGTGTAAACTAAATTCCACTCCTGTAATGTGCAGGAAACTATCTATCTGCCCTTCCATCCCACTGTAAGATCTCTCTGTTTGACTTGGTTTATGAAGGCAGCCAGCATTAAGCCAGCACAGAGCTGAAGGGAGTTTAAGATCTGTTACATTCTTATGTGTTTTAATTGATTTTTAACAGGATATTTCTATTTGCTTTTTACCTCCTCTGAGCCTTTGGGATGGAGCAGGCTATAAATTTAAATACATATAAAAATCTATTCTCTCTCACTCTCTGGCATGGTGAGTTGTCCTTGGATTCTAACAGATGTTCATTGACTTTCTTGAAAGAAAGAAAAAACGAAAGACAGACCTTTGAAAGTGTTTTTAGGAGGCCCAGAAATTTGTTCTGCTTCTAATTGGCCCCTTAAAGTCTGCTTCAGCCCTTTGCTAGGATGCACCAATTTTCACACTCAGGATTGTGGTTTTGTTGTCATAGTTACTAATCAAAGCACAGTTTTCAATACGCTGCTCCTTTTACTGGCAAAAGGACACCATCCGCCACATTCAAGAGGGAGGGTATCAGCAGTCCTGGAGAAGACTGTAAGGTCTGAAAATTGCAAATAAAAAATTAGGAGGAACGTAAGAGCTTTTCAGAAGGTCGGCAGTTCGAATCCCCGCGACGGGGTGAGCTCCCGTTGCTCGGTCCCTGCTCCTGCCAACCTAGCAGTCTGAAAGCACGTCAAAGTGCAAGTAGATAAATAGGTACTGCTCCGGCGGGAAGGTAAACGGCGTTTCCGTGCGCTGCTCTGGTTCGCCAGAAGCGGCTTAGTCATGCTGGCCACATGACCCGGAAGCTGTACGCCGGCTCCCTCGGCCAATAAAGCAAGATGAGCGCTGCAACCCCAGAGACGGTCATGACTGGACCTAATGGTCAGGGGTCCCTTTACCTTTTAAGAGCATGATAAGAGCCTGATGAATCGAGCCATCGTCCCAGCTAGCCAAGCAGCCCTGTTCTCCCAGCAGGTAGCCAGGTGCCTTTGGGAAAACTGTAGGCAGGATCCGAGCACAAGAGCTGCTCTCCCCTCCTGTTGTTTCCAGCAACTGGTATTCAGAAGCATCGCTGCCCTTGACCATGAAGGCAGAGCACAGTTATCATTGCCTAGTCCTCATGGATAGCATTATCCTCCATGAATTTGCCCAATCCTCTTTTAAAGCCATCCCAAACTGGTGGCTCTCACTGCCTCCTGCAGGGGATAGTTCCATAGTTTAACTATGTGCTAGATTAAAAAGTACTTACTTTTCTCTCTCCCTTTTTTGAAGTTTTATTCGAGTTCGGGATTTTTACGTACATTATATTATCTCGTTCCAATTTTAAATTTCTCGTACAATTTTTTTCTTTCCCTCCCTCCCCCACCCCCATATCCATTGGGTTCAAACTATTATCCTCAGCCATGGGCATAGCGTCTTTAGTTTCCACCGAATGTCTTTTGTTCCAGTAGTTTTTATCCATTGAAGATGGGGTTCCATCTGTTCCTTATCGTGGTGGACTTGAGCTTCCACGTTGTTTCCTGTGACATGACTGTGACAACGTCCGACTGAATAAGTTCAAACAAATAACTATTCCATGCCTCTACTGTCCATTTAAGTACTTACTTTTATCTGTTGGGACGTGGGTGGCGCTGTGGGTTAAACCACAGAGCCTAGGACTTGCTGATCAGAAGGTCGGCGGTTTGAATCCCTGCGATGGGGTGAGCTCCCGTTGCTCAGTCCCTGCTCCTGCCAACCTAGCAGTTCGAAAGCATGTCAAAGTGCAAGTAGATAAATAGGTACTACTCCGGCAGGAAGGTAAACGGCGTTTCCGTGCGCTGCTCTGGTTCACCAGAAGCAGCTTAGTCATGCTGGCCACATGACCCAGAAGCTGTATACCGGCTCCCTTGGCCAATAAAGCGAGATGAGCGCCGCAACCCCAGAGTCGGTCACGACTGGACCTAATGGTCAGGGGTCCCTTTACCTTTACCTTTACTTTTATCCTCCTGTGTTCAGCTTCACAGGATGTCCATGTGTTATGAGGGAGAAAAGCTTTCCTCTGTCCACTTCAGGCTGTGCATGTTTTTAAGAAAGTTCTTACTTGCCTTCTCTCTAAACTGGAAAATCCCAAACACTGCAGCCTTTCCTCATAGGAGAACCTCTCCACCTCCTTGATTATTTTGGCTGCTCTTTTCTGAACATCTTCCAACTCTACAATATCCTTTCTGAGCTGAGGGAACCAGAACTGTACACAGTCCCAAATGCAGTCGCGCCATAGATTTGTATATTAGCATTATGATATCAGCAGTTTTGGAGGAGGACCCCCAAAAAAAACAGTATGACGAAGACTGAACCTGCTTCTGATCCTGCACCCTAAGTTATGGTTCCTTTTGAACCCAGACTGGAGTAGAAGAAATGGCAGGAATTGTACTGGGACAATGGGTAGCTCCTATCTGTCAGGCAATGTTTCCCACCCAGCAATATCCTTGCAGTCTTCTCTTCCTCCTCCTCCCTGTATGGCGGTGAAAAAATAATGTGCAAAAATAAACAAAAGGCATGTCTCTGCAGAAATGCTAAATGTTGAGGGAAATTCAGTACCAGAGCTGCATGGGGTAAGGAACAGAATGGAGCTTCCTTGAGGGGCATGGCATGGCTGGCTGGAAACCTGAAGCCCTCAATCTGCAACTTTCTGTTGCAGGTCACGCTTGCATGTTTGTGTCTTTCCCCCACATACAAGACTCCCTGATCCTTCAAAAGTAGGAGGGGAGTATAAAAGGGGCAATGCCAGAGTGTGTGGGGGTTTACATATGTTTTAAAGTGGGAGGGACACATTCAAGCATTTTATTTTTTCCCCACCTGCACTCTGAAGTGGTAGAGCCAGCAACAAATATGTCACTTGAGATCACTGACAGCGTAGTTTCATCTGAAAATAGTCAGGAAGAAGATGAAAGAGAAAGGTTGAGTTAGGAAGGATGTGCTCCTGAGGCAGCTGCCTCACTCTGCCTAATGGTCAAACCGGCTCCAAACCTGTACCCTCACACAGCAGTCTCATTCATTCATTCATTCATTCATTATTTGTATACTGCCCTACTTCTGAAGATCACAGGGCAGTTCAGAACATAATTTACTCCAGCGGTAGGTAAATAAATAATTCTCCTTCTCTCATAATATTGGAGCTCAGGATCATGTCAGGGGAACCGATTGCTAGTAGATTCATGACAGGCCAAAGATTGGGGCTTCTTCACACAGCGTCCAATTAACTTATGGAAATCGGTGCATGAGATTTGGTGATGTCTATGGACCTAAATTACTTTAATTAACAGGGGATTAGGCAAATTCATGGAGGATGTGTCTCCAATGGCTGCCAGCCACATCAGCTGTATAGAGCCTCCAGGTTCAGATTCAATATACCTCTGAATGCCAGCTGCTCAGGGGCAAGCAGCTGAGGAAAGCTATTCCATCCACACCCTCCATGTGGGCTTCCTGGAAATCTCTGCTTGTCGGAAACAGAATGCTTCACTAAGCTGATCTAGCAGCCTGGTTCTTACAGTGTTAGCTCATGCAGTAATGCCCTTCCCTTCCGTACTGTCTACCCTTACTCACCAGTGCGTTGCAATATGGGCAATACAGGAATGAAGGACTTTACTCCTGGACTAAACCACTGCTGTTTAAGAATGTGTGGGTGAAAACCCATCCTTAGAATCATGGAACCAGAGCTGGGAGGTGCCAAAGACCATTTTGTCTCCCCCACCCACAAACATCCCCTGTTAGCTCTGTTTCATACCTGCACAAACAATTGTTTATCACTGTGTACTTGGTTCAAATCTTACCTCAGCCACAAACCCTTGAGAAGCCATGATCCCTCAACTCCCGTCCCTCAAATCTGTAATATCCACATACATAAAATGCTCTGAGTGCTTAGGGAAAGTAATTCTAAATATTTAAATTTTAAATATTACTATAACAGAGGCAACGAAAAGAGGAGATCCTGGAACAGAAAGGATTAGCAATGTTTATTTACCGAACAACATTGGGCAGACTTAAGCAGTGGATCTCAGATATTCTCTTACTTTATATGCTTGCTCCCTCACCAACCAAAAAAATGATACGTATGGAATAAAGCAACATAATTTAGGATCAGTTCACTTACCGGTAGTTATTTGCAGTGGCAATGTTAATTTAGGGGTGTGGTTTTAAAACCAGGTCAGTGAATTATTTGCTCCCATCCACTCTTCCGTGCTCCTGTAAAATACTGAAAACTTTAAAGGCACTGTAACCCCTTAATGGGCATATTTAACTGTACAGCGTTTGTTAACACTTTGAATAATACAGTATTCCTAGCAGTAACTGTTATAATATTAATGCACCCGTTAACAAGCTAAACTGCTAAAGGCACACAGAAGCCCACAATGGCACAACCTGCTTCAGCTGCATAGCATAGCTGTATTTACCACAGCGCCGTAGATTAATTAGCGCATATTAATTAATGTCAACTCAAGCAGGGGAAACAAATGTGAGGAGGTTCTATTATTTTATTTTATTTTTTAATAATATTTATTAAAGATTTTCAAATATAACAAAAAAAAAAGAAAAACATCCAAATTTAAGGCCTTATTTTCAATATCATCTTTCCAGGACTTCCCCCTCCCCACCCCCTCTTGTATTCCAATTCTTTCAAATAGATTCAACAAATTCTTACCCCAAATTTTAAAATTATTATCATTAACCCAATTTAAAAAATATTTTCCCATCCCCTAAAATTGACCTGTTCCCTTCCACGAGTTCCCCTCTTTAATATAAGATACAGATTAACATAAAAGAATTAAAAAAAGAATAAAATATAATTTAACACCCTTTGGATTCCAAATTTCCCTCCCCCCTTTCCCGGTTGCGTTCCCAATGTCCATCAAATCCACTGTCTCCTGGAGCTCCCACATCTGAACCATAATCTAAGCCATAATCCTTCACCAGTCCGCTTTGCCGTCTTTTTAGTAATCTTTACCGTCTTTTAATCATCTTTAATTTCAAATGTCCAATCTTAGAAAGGGTCTATCTTCCAACTTTGTCCAGTTCTTGTTTTTCTTGTTGTTCTTGATGTTCTCTCTTCTCCTCTTTTTTTTTCTTTTTTCTTTTTTTCCCCCTGCTCTCCTGCACAAATGTTCTAATTCCAAAAAGCTTGTAATTCCTCTACAGAGGCTTTGTTATTCAGGAACAAAACATTACGTCAAGTCCCTTCCATTCTTCAGTAGATAAATCTATTGTCTCCTTTAGTGTGTAGACCTCTGTAGACAAAATAGTGTTCCATTTCTGCAGTTTCCCAGGAGATAAAATGTCCGATTCAAATTCCATGCCAGCGATACTTGTAATAACCCACAGCTCCTCTAGAGGGATTATAGTAACTCAGTTTCATTCCCGATCTCACCCACCAGTCAAAGTAACTTATTATTCCTTGTTTTAAACAGTTTATATCCAATTTATAACAAATGTAACCAGCAAAGTCCTCGTAACAAAGTTCTCTTTTTGTTCTTCAGTTTTGGCAGCTCCTTTGACAGCTGTCAAAACCTCTATTTCTCCTCTCCAGGCGCTCTCACGGATCGCTCCCGGGGCTTCCGGGGGGGTTTGTATTTTAATTCACATTCCACTCTTCTCCTCCAGCCCAGCTTATAATTTTCCATCGCGAAATTAATATCTTTATCAAAAGAAAAGGTTGCGCTCGATCTTAGTTGTCAGGTCCTTTGCTTTAGCTCCTCTACAACAGGGGGGAGGTTGACTTCCTTTTTATACCTCCCCCGCTCGCTCCGAATTTAAGAAAAAATTTATTCCCCTTTTTAATCCAAGTTCCAATTACTCACGGGTTGTTCTTTTAAGTCCAGATTTTCAATGGAAGAAGTCAGCGCTCTCCGCCAAATGGCATGCGGCTTCGCTCGGCAGGGGAAGCGGAGGACTCACAGCACCACCACCCCCCCCGTCACCCACTCCGCAGCCTTTAAAAAGGCTCCTTCGCATGGTCGGGGGGGCGCAAACGGTGCCAGCCGAGTCACCATGCCCATGGGTTTCAGCACCCATGGTTTTTGAGGGTCCCCGCGTCGCCGGCGCGGTAGAACCCAGCCCCTGCCGAGCAGACTCCCTCTGGAGCTCGGAGGGAGTCCGCCATTCGGCGATGGCGCCAACCCGGAAGTCCAGGAGGTTCTATTATTTATTGGGCGATGGACTGGGGAATATTTGCTAAAGCCTAGTCTCAGGGGTTTGGGGTGTTTCTCCCAGGGATTCCAGATTTTAGTTGCAAGTGTCAATAAACCACTGTGGATTTATTTTCCCTGGATCCAGAATTGGCTTCCTTGACCAGACTGTGGGTGGTGGTGGCATTGGAGTTGCTCCTGTTTTAGGTACTAAGGTACTAGTAAGGTACTAAGGAAGGGACGCAGGTGGCGCTGTGGATTAAACCACAGAGCCTAGGACTTGCCAATCAGAAGGTCACGGTTCGAATCCCCGTGATGGGGTGAGCTCCCGTTGCTCGGTCCCTGCTCCTGCCAACCTAGCAGTTTGAAAGCATGTCAAAGTGCAAGTAGATAAATAGGCACCACTCTGGCGGGAAGGTGAACAGCATTTCCGTGCGCTGCTCTGGTTCGCCAGAAGCGGCCTAGTCATGCTAGCCACATGACCTGGAAGCTGTACGCTGGCTCCCTTGACCAATAAAGCAAGATGAGCGCCGCAACCCCAGAGTCGGTCACGACTGGACCTAATGGTCAGGGGTCCCTTTACTTTTAAGGTACTAAGGTAAGGTTACCAGATTTTTTTTCAATGAATCCAGGGACACTTTTCAACTTCAATGGATTTTGTATGGGGACTGATTTGTAAATCCGGGGACTGTCCCCGGAAACGGGGATGTCTGGTAACCTTATAACTAAGGGCCTCTTTTTAAATAAATAAGCTAAATAAGTTTTTGCAACACACCCAGTGCCTGGTTGTAGGCCATCAAACCAAATATTTGTTAGTGCTGGGTGACCGGCAACTTAGCAAGATCTGGGTTCCTTCTTAACCAAGGGCCATTTCATCTAGTACACGGCAACAGAACTGGGTTTGCCGCTGACCTTCCATGCAGCAGCAAACCACAGCTAATCACAGTTGCCTACCAAGTGCATCAGTATGAAACACGTACGTCAAGAAATACATCTATATTGCATTCACACTTTGAATTTTAAAAAATAAAATAAAAAATTGGATGTACACCTAAAACTAATATATATATATATGGGAATGTACAAAAGTAGTGAAGTTAGCTATTCGATGCTTAACATGAGTCTTATGAACTTAAATAACAGGTCATGTTTTAGGGAAGTTATGTTTTTTGGGGGGAAGTCAAAGCTCAAATGAGACAACGCTCTGAAAAGTTAAGTCTGACATTCTGAAGTTGTGCAAGTTTTTTATCCCCAGTTCTTTGGTGATAAATAGCTATTATCTACTGTGTTGGTAAAGGGACGCAGGTGGCGCTGTGGGTTAAACCACAGAGCCTAGGACTTGCCGATCAGAAGGTCGGCGGTTCGAATCCCCGCCACGGGGTGAGCTCCCATTGCTCAATCCCTGCTCCTGCCAACCTAGCAGTTCGAAAGCACGTCAAAGTGCAAACAGATAAATAGGTACCACTCCGGTGGGAAGGTAAACGGCATTTCCATGCGCTGCTCTGGTTCACTTAGTCATGCTGGCCACATGACCCAGAAGCTAAGTTATACGCCAGCTCCCTCAGCCAATAAAGCGAGATGAGTGCCGCAACCCCAGAGTTGTTCACAACTGGACCTAATGGTCAGGGGTCCCTTTACCTTTATCTTCACTGTATCAATATACTATTTCTATTGTTATTATTAGAGTAAGTCTCAAAAATAAGGATCTGTATTAGGGGACACGTAGATAGCCTGGTAGGATAGAGGATGGTGCCAAGGTGCCAGATTCAATCTCTGAATGGGACAGCTGTATATGCCTTCATTGCAGGCGGTTCGACTAGATGATCCTTAGGGTCTCTTCCAACCCCATGATTCTATGATCCACCTTTGATCCAAGGCAAAGATTTCCTGGGGCAACTACCCCCTCTCCTAGTGAGATCAAGAACCACAGCCAAAACACTCCCACCAGGGTAATAACAGCCACAAAGTTCCCAATAAGAACAAGCTCCAAATTGCATTAAGCTGAACTGACGGCAACCACGAACCACCAGCAGCCTTTCTGCTGTGCTGTTCTGTTTGGAGCAGTTAAAGAAACTGACTGAAGTTAAGGAGGGTCAGAGAAGAGGAGCAGATGAGAGACACTGAGTGAGTGGCTGATCTGGTGCAAGAGAGAAATTCACCCAAAGCATAGGAACTTTTTTAGATCCAGGCTTATCCCTTACCCGAAACACACCTACAAAGCTACAGAAACTGTGTGTGGTTTTGTTTTTTGTTTGTCAGAAGAAGCGAAACCAGAAGGGACACCGAGAGTTGTTTGTAGGGCTCTTGTTATTTCAATAGCCTGCCGTCCCCTCTGATCTTATCCAAGCCCTGCTGAGGTACAGCTCCCGGCCAAGTAGTGCTGGGAAGTGTTGCCTCTTCAAAGGACATGAACAACTGCAACAGCCCCTTCAGTGCAAGTCCCCATGTATATAAGGATTAGAGATGGTGGAGAAATTCTATTTCAGTTTGCATTTAAAGGCAAATCTAACTAATCTGTAGTATCTGAAACAATATGCATACCGAGACTGCAGCTACCCTTAAACCTTTGAATTTTGCAGTGCCATTCTCCAGCAAAATCAAATGCATCTAGAAGTGAAAATAACATGCAATCATTTTATATATCTGCAAATCCTGCATTGCAGGGAGTTGAACTAGATGACCTTTGGAGTCCCTTGCAACTCTACAATTCTATGATTCCAAATCAGGAGGAAATATGCTTTGTAAATATGTGTATATTGGGATATGTGTATATTGGGCAAAATTGACAAATTCACCCATCCCTGATAAGGATCATCAACCTGCTGGTTGGGTTCGAATGGGTGGTCATGGGTGATGGCAAGGAGAGACAAAATCCAGTTTTAAGAGCACCTGAGCTTGCCAAGGACACATTTTGCCTCTTCATAAAGTATTCACTTAGCTTGTGGAACTCTCTGTCACAAGATAAAATGATGGCCGTTAGCTTTAACAGCTTTTTGAAAGGATCAGGCACACCGATCATCTGTCAATGGCTATTAATTATGATGATGAATTGAAGCCTGCATATTCAGAGCCAGTCTATACCTCTTGGCAACACCAATTGCTGAAGGAAAACTCCAGTGGGGTTAGCTACCTTGTGTAAGGGATTGCTCGATTGGTAGAGCACGAGACACTTAATCTCAGGGTCGTGGGTTTGAGCCTCATGTCGGGCAAAAAGATTCCTGCGTTTCAGGGAGTTGGACTAGATGTCCCTCGGGGCCACTTCTGACTCTATGGTTCTGTGATTCTATTATTATCTTTGAGGTCTGCTTGTGAGCTTCCAAGTGTTGTGTAATTGAAAGCAGAATCCTGGACTACATAAAAGGCCCACCCCCACCATAAATTTAAGATTCTTTGGAGAGGAATGTTTTAAATGTATGGCATGGGTGTCAACTGCAGTCTGATCCAGCAGGACAAATATTACATTCTTAAATATACTAGAGGCCCACAGCAAGGTTCATCTATCAGTGCTTCTCCAACTTGGGACTCCACCTGTTGTTGGACTACAACTCCCATCATTCCTGACCACTGGTCCTGCTAGCTAGGGATGATGGGAGTTGTAGTCCAACAACTGCTGGAGGCACAAGTTTGAGAAACACTGCTAGCTGGTTGCATTCACAGATGGGAGCAGGCCCACCCACCCACCGTGGCAGAGCGTGCTGTTGAAATCTTGATATTCCCACAAGGCAAGAGGAGTCTCACAAGTGAGTTTGGCACATCACACCTCCTCTTTCAAAGCTTGTTGGGGGCAGCAGGATCTTGTTAGGACATCTCCCTTTGCTTCCGTTCAGTTCTGAACTTCTTGCCCTGCCCCTGAACTCCTCCTGAACTGATTCTAGAAATTTGGTTGCCCTTTTCTGAACCTTTCCCAACAGTACTCTATCCTTCTCGAGGTTAGGCAACCAGAACTGCACACAGTATTCCAAATGCGGTAGCACCATAGATTTGTATAATGGTGGTGTGATGCTGGGTGTTTTGTTTTCAGTTCTTTTCCTAATGATTCCTAGCATGGAATTTGCGTTTTTCACTACTGCCACACACTGGGTGGGTGTCTTCATCAAGCTGTCTGCTACAACCCAAAGTCTTGTTCCTGGGCAGTCACCACCAGTACAGACCCCAGGAGCATATAGGTGGAATTAAGACCTTTTTTTGCCATGACATGCATCGCTTTACACTTGTTTACATTGAATTGCATTTTCCATTTTACCTCCCATTCCCTCAATTTGGAGAGGTCTTTTAGGAGTTCTTCACAATCCTTTTTTTGTTTTAATGACCCTGAGCAAAGAATCTAACAACTTGGTGGCATTGAATATTTTCTTCATTTTTTAAAAGCATTTTTTGAGCATTTATAAACTCTTTCATATTTAAATTTTTTTTAATCATTTTAAAATATTGAGAAACTGGGGTGGTGTGGAATCTGGTGACTGGGTAGGAGAAGGAAATAAAATGTTGTGTGAGCGATAGGTGGAAAGCTTGATAACTAGGTGGAAGGGCAAATTGTACAGTGTGGCTGGAATAGGAGGACAAAGACATCTGTATCTATATATCTATCAGGCAGGGAACCTTCTTGGCGTAGTGGGCCAGATCCTTACTGGTCCCCACCCCTGTGGGCCAACTTTGACAGGTGGGTGGGACATCCCACTTGTCAATCAATCAACATCATGGTAAACAGCAGGCTAGGTCACTTCCTGGAAGTTGTGGCTGATGTTCATTGGTGCTGATGGGGCGGAAGACAAGGAGCCCTGATTTTGCCAATGAAAGTCTAGTTTGTCCCTATCCTCTTCTCTGCTGAGTCCTAAAAGGGCAACACTGAGACTAAGGAAGCTGATGGTCAGGGCTATCCCTTGGACTGGATATGAGTCAGAAGGCAGGAAAGTGGGGACTGCCAGAATGAGCTTGGTGGAGCTGTGCCCCATTCGTCCTAATGGACCAGCCCCCACTGCTTCCTGGTTCACGCTGAGAATATACAACCACAGCATGGCTGGCTGACTTTTGGAGGGTACGGGGTGGGAAATGAGGCCAGGTATGAGAAATGGAAGTCCCAGAACTCTGATCCAGAGCATTCTGTGCTGCAATGATGTTGTTACAGCGCTCCACTGTTTTTCTGTATACAGTGGATAGTAACATATGAATGCCGGTGTAATTAGACATGTTGCTTGTGCCAGCACAACCTGCATGCTTGATTTGTAAATGAGTGTATGTAGTGACTTCACTGAAAAACATTGAGTTGTACATGATGTGAACTGCTGCCAAAGTTCAGTGTATGGTTTTGGATCAGCTTTGCTCCTGTTGGAAGTTTGGGTGCAACTTAAATTGCAGAAGGGTGTGCAGGAGGTTAAGGCAGACAGAGTGGGGGATCTTCACATTCCCAGGTTATCCCTGTACCTATAATACATAAACTGCCTTCTCTATCTCTTTGATGTTTATATTGATAATCTCAGGTGTGTCCTGTTTGCAACTTCCTCCTCCTCTTCCTCTGCCTCCTCCTCTCTCAGTATGAGAGATTACCCTGGATCTGAGAGGACAATGGAGCAAGCACAATTGCTTTTCTATCCAACTTGTATACTTCCTACAATTAAGCACTTTGTTGCTGTTCTCACTCCACAAGCATCTCTCTGTGTGATTAGAAACAGGTAAAGTCTACTCTCCAACCAAGATTAAGTAGCCAAACACTGCTCACTCTACATACTAAAGGATTTCAATAGGCAGTGGGACCCTGTTATCCCAATAGTCTCATTCACACATGCAAATCACCACTTGAATTGAGGTAATTAAGTGCTGGGCGTATGTGGGCTGTCATACAGATGCATGTTTGCCACAAGAGTTGACCTGGATGTGTGATAACATTACTGGAAAAACCTCAAAACATGGTGATTGCAGCTTGAATGTGTGAACAGATGCCATCAACAAGCATTGTGTTTGAGGAAATATGAACAATGTGTGTATGGTATTATATCTATGGTGGCCCCATTCACACATGCAAATCGCCACTCCATGCCACAGGTGTAGGAGATTGATTGAGGATTAAATCTGTAGATTAAAATTTAAACCACCTATCCCATATGTGTGGGAGAAATGCAAAAGTAAGTGAAGCCTTTTTAGCAAAGTAGAACACTTATACCTTTTGCAACTTGCTGAAGTTTAGGAATAAGGCAAGTACACATGTTTTAATCCTTTTTATTTGTAGTCTGCTGACCTCCCCCTCTTCACTCACATTGAAGAGAATGAACCACATACTTTAGCATGGGCATGGCCAGGATTTATGTTAGGGGGGGCAGAACCGAGCTATCTGCAACTCGATTGGTCAGTTAGTTAAGTATTTTCATTTATTTGCTTGATTTGGGGGGGGGGGCAGCTGTCCCCCTGGCTATGCCCATGCATTTTAGTAAGATAAACAAAAAAGGTTTACTTACATCTCAATGCAGGCAGCAACTACAATACAGGTAAGAAAAACTTCTCAGGTACAAAATACCAAAGTTGGCTGCAAAATAGAGTGCATGTGTGTGGAGCCCCCAGGCACATGTCTGATCAGTGTGGAAGCATGGTGGAAAAAGAGTCTCCTCAGAGGCAGGAGGAAGTATAACAGGTTACAGTGGTACCTCGGGTTACAGATGCTTCAGGTTACAGACTCCGCTAACCCAGAAATAGTACCTCGGGTTAAGAACTTTGCTTCAGGGTGAGAACAGAAATCGCACGGCGGTGGCAGCCGAAGGCCCCATTAGCTAAAGTACCTAGTACCTCAGGTTAAGAACAGTTTCAGGTTAAGAACGGACCTCTAGAACGAATTAAGTTCTTAACCCTAGGTACCACTGTATTTCCTTTGTTACAGAATTTCTGCCCAGAGAAGACAGGGGAAGTGACCACACAGCGGGTCCTTTCTAGGAACTTTAAGAACTCGCTGTGCACTAGTCCTGTGCTTGTCTAGCAAAACATGCATTTGTGATTTGGCTGCAAACGCCACAACAGGTATCAAGTTGTGGCTGAAACTCATTGGGTATGGGAGGGCAGAAGGCCAGTGTGTAACAGTAGGAGGCGCCAGATCCAATGATAGGCAGAGAGAACTAATTCTCCTACTTGCTGAGTTCTACAGGGGGCAACTGTGAGGCGGCAGGCAAAGAGGAGACAGTGCCACCCTCTGGACTGGTTGTAAGGCAATTGGTGGACTGACAGAAGGCAGGCTAGTCAGGGCACTGAGCTGCAGCTCAGTGGTAGATTATCAGCTCTGCATGCAGAAGTTCAATCAGACATTCTGTGCTGGATGGATCAGTTGTCCAACTCCATATAAGGCCTGATGTGTGGCAGGTCAGTGAGTGAACTGACTTCATTGAGAAACAAGGCATTTCAGTTAATGATGAATGCTTGGGATGTTATATCTGCCAAGCCACGTTCACACATGCCGGCCATTGCTTGAGTTCACACTCCTCAAGTGGGAAGCAGGCTGGTTCGAAGCTGCTCCTCGTTCTCTCTGGCAGATTTTGTAGGTTACTACTACTTCCCCTGTCCTTCAAACCTCCCCATCATCCTAAATACTTGGGAGGGTCATAAGCAAGACATGCTCCCACATCACCCCTTCTATCCTGCCAACATTGTAGGTAAAGGTAAAGGGACCCCTGACCATTAGGTCCAGTCGTGGTCGACTCTGGGGTTACGGTGCTCATCTCGCTTCATTGGCCGAGGGTCATGTGGCCAGCATGACTAAGCTGCTTCTGGCAAACCAGAGCAGCACACGGAAACGCCGTTTACCTTCCCGCCAGAGCAGTACCTATTTATCTACTTGCACTTTGACGTGCTTTCGTACTGCTAGGTTGGCAGGAACAGGGACCAAGCAACAGGAGCTCACCCCGTCGCGGGGATTCGAACCGCCGACCTTCTAATCGGCAACTCCTAGGCTCTGTGGCTTAACCCACAGCGCCACCCGCATCCCTACCAACATTGAGGTGGTGATAATTCGGCCCTGTTACAGCACCAAGGTGGTTATAAGGATTACTGAGATAATAGAAGCCTTATTGGCACTCCACAGAGTGAAATATAAATGCTAAGCGTTGTTGCTATTACGGATATACACACATGTGTAAACCACCCTTAGTCTGGGCTTTGGGGCAGTCTGTGTGTACACTCACAATATGAACGGGTGCGCATGATAGGCCTAAGCATTCACAACTAGGCAAGAGAAGCACTGATTCTTTAACAAAACAGTACCTGGAAGTGTCCAGGAATGGGCTTGCTTGCTTTTTGTTGTTTAACCCTTTGCTGGTATTTCAGATTTGTCTCTCTCTGTTTCGCTGGCATTTATCTCTCCCCACGCCCAATCCAACAGGCGCGTGCCCGCGCGCTGCAAAGCTCCTTTCCTCCTCGTCTCCCCGTGGCTGCCAGAGGCGCCCCTGACAAATTGGGTGTGCGATTGGGAGCCTAGAGTTCAATTAGCAAACACACTGAGCGAGCCATCGGCGTAAGTGACCTTACAAGTTTAATTAACGTCCCATCATTATGAGAGATTGAGATCAAACCGCCGTCACTTTGATAAATTAACAAATTATCATCCTCGAGTCCCCGCGCCCGCTCCCAATCCGGAGAGAGTGCTAGGATCCACTCCCGCTAGCCGGATTAGTGGCAGTGCTTGATCCGAGAGCTCGTTCCGTTCTCCGGCTCCCCAGCCCTGCAGGCTCCATTCCTAAACACACATATAAAAGCTGCCAGCCAGCCTACCTTGACAGGGTGGGAGGAAGAAGTCCTATACGTACTTGACGGTACGACCTTTCAGTCGAGCTCATTGCTCTCTCGCTCCAGCGCCCCGATTCTGAAATGACCTAGAAGAAAGATCCATTGACTTTAATGGGACAATTCTCAGTGAATGGATTTGTGGTGCTTCTTTGGAGGTGGGAGCCGGGGGGGTGGGGAGTAACGCACAACCACACTTTTGGCATGTCTCCAGAGACTTCAGACCCAAGCAAAGTTGCTAGCGGGAAAACCTTGGCAACAATGCAGCGGGAAGGTCTCCTGCGCAAAGCAACACGGAAATAAAATGGAGGGAAGGCAGCGGAAGACCCTTATTCTCAGCCCTAGTCGGTCACTTGGCCCCGCCCGCTACCAAAGATGAGGACCGGGCAACACATCTTTAAGTACGTAGGTACGCGTACCTGATTTCCCCCTTCCCAACAGGTGTTTGAGACAGGTACGTGTACCACTCAGGTGCGTCTCTCAGAGAAAAAGCTGAAATGGGGGGCACTGCTCTCCTTGGGCGACACACCCGAGTTGGTTTCTGCGTCGTGCGCGAAATCTCCCTGAAAACCGGGTTGATATAAATGATACAGTTTTTTTGTTTTTACTTGTTTGTTTTACATAATAAAAAAAAATTATATACCGCTACGTCACAAAGAAAAATCAAAGCGGTTTACAGCAATAAAAAGCATAAAACGTAAAGAGTCACATTAGTTTTACTCTCCCATGAGTTGACCAGGACGGAGGGGAGATAGCTGGAGTTGGGGAGAAGGTACATGCTGCGCCCAGCCTTGCTGGTCGTGGGAAGGAGATCCCGAAAGTCCCGGGAACCTTACGAATATCGGTGTGATTTAATAAGGGGGGACACACACATGGCTGCTCACATGGGCGTAGCTAGGAGGGTGCGGGGAGGGGGGGGATAGCTGCCCCCCCACTAAATCAAGTAAATAAATAACTAACTAACTGACCAATCAAATAAATAAATAAATAAATAAATAACTGACCAATTGCGTCACAGATAACTCGGTTCTGCCCCCCATAACTTAAAGCCTCCCCCCCAAAAAATAAATATTGGCCACTTCCGTGCCTGCTGAACACGTGATGGTTTAGTGTTTCCCTACTCCGCACTGGACAACAGGCACGCTGAGCTTGTCTATGGCTCCACAATGGCTCCATCCAGGTCACCCACTTGATGCTGCCAGAGTCTTTATGAAATGCTCGGTGTCCCACGCTGGAGAAGGAATGAGATTCTTTCATTCATTCTCCCTTTCTCCCTTTCTTCCTCTTGCCTCCAGATTTCACATCCTATTTGTTTTGCAACCCGGCGCTTCAGTCCTCTCTCTCTCTTCCCCCACCCCCCAACCTCCTTTCGCAGCTTAAGGCCAATCCACCCGCTTCTTTCCCAAAGCTCTCTCCCTAACATCCGCCTGCCTACTCTTCCCCTTTCCCTCTGGGATCACGAACAGCACAAACAGCCCCGCAGCCGCCTAGATGCTAACGAAAAGGGGGAGAATTTAAAACGACGCGCAATTGAATCATTAAAAAAAAAACCCCACACTGGGAGTTTTAAAAAGAATGGGGGATCTTTTCTTTTAGAGGGAACAAACTTGTTTTTATTTGGGCAGGGGGTGGATCTCAGAAGCATTTGAGAGGGGGGGGAGGGAGAAAGAGACCCTATGTGGAAATAAATGAGGGGAACCGTAAAGAAAGGTCACCTAAGGATAGGAGGCGCCGTCAAGGGGATCTTTGCTTTGGGTTTTTATCTCGCCTGTAGCTCACCGTCTTTTGCTCGGAGCTGGGTGGGGAGAGTCGCTTTGATGTGACTGAAGATTTCTCAAGTCTCCCCATTCCACTTCCCGGCCCCCTTTTGCGTCCTTGCCATAATCTGGCGCGTATTAGAGCGGCCTAATTGCAAATCGATGCCGTTCGCAGCCCGCTGGGTGTTTGCAAAGTGGTTGTGGATGTTAATACCAATACAACACCCCCCTCCTCCCCAAGTTCGCCAAACCAGTGGCCTTGAGGATCTCCCGCACCGCGCAGATCCATCAGCGCGGAGCCGCCTGACCAAGATAGGCCCCTGCGCACCGTGGGTCCCCCACCACCCGGTCTGCGTTTCCTGCTGTCTTTCCAGTCCAATTCTTGGAGACATCTCCCGGGAGAGAAGCGGTTTCTCCTGATCTGCGCTTCTCTCCGTCAAGGGTTGCTCCGTTTCCACAATTCTTCGGTAAAGGCGTCTGAAAGGTAGCGAAACAAAACGAGGTGCCTGGAGGATTGCGACCCCCTTTCTCAGTTCGCGTTGGTCTACTTAAGCGAAAAGAAGCACCGTGCGCTCTGGGGTAAATCGCGCGCAGTAGACGACAGGGATGCTTAGGTTGCCAAACTAAATACACTTATTTGAGAGTATGTCCCACTGGGTAACCCTAATCAATCTCTGTAGTTCTAACACACACACACACATAGAGCAAAGCATGGGAAGTAATCAACGCTGCGTGGAAGGTGACTGAGATTTCCCGTGGAAGGTGACTGAGATTTCCCGTGGAAGGTGACTGAGATTTCCCTTCCCGGGCACCGAGTATTTCCAGGCTGACCTTGGCCTCAGTGCGCCAATAAACCCCAAGCAAAGGTTTGGTTCAGACGTGCGTGTCCGTTACCTGGTGACTACTGCACCAAGGGATTACCTCCATGTCTGAATGGGTCGAGACAAATCTAATGCCACTTCCGCAATTACTGGGTTACTGGCAGATCAGCAGGTGGCGTGAACCGATTTCTGTTAAGTGCTTGAAAACTTAGGTTTCCCGCTGGCACCTTCACACGTGCATCTTTATCATTTAATGCTTGAACCAGGCGGTTTGCGCAGTGGCAGATCAAACGCCGCAGACGGAGAGCCTGCGTCACCTGGCGCCACCTCAAACTCGTCGTTTTTCCATAAGTGAAAGCAGTTCACACGTTCAGCAGCCTCTGGAAGCGAGTTGTCAATGGAAGTGTGTGCGTGTGTGAATCATTGCCCTTCAAGTGTTACTGTGTTACAGAACTTATTCCCACTTCCACATCGCCTGGCGTTTGTGGGGGTGCCCGATCCATCACCACCACGCCAACTCCTCCTCTCTTCAGTGGCTTAAAAAAAAACACCACTTCCCCCCTTTGCAAATTTTGCTAAACTGCGCCCAGCTTTCAGTTTCACGCGCCCGGTTTAAGGCAGCGTCTAGCTCATCCGGCCCGACGCTACTTGGTAGGCAGAGCGCCTGGGCGCTGCAGCAGAGCCCGGCGGCCGCTCGTTGAGCAGCCCCCCCCCCCCCGAGGATTCGTCGCTCCGCAGCCGGCCACGTTCCCCCCACCCCGCACCCTCCGCTGACAAAAGGGCGTCTCGGTTGGTTTTTACATTTTCTTGTCATGGTGGAGAGTAACCCTGTCAGGCTATTCCAGTCCCCGAGTGGGAGGTGTGCTCAAAAGCTGAATATTCAGGGAGAGATGGCGACCCGGGCCAAGAGGAGAAAGGATGGGATGAGGCCCTTCCCGACAGCCTCCATTTGCGGGGGGGGGGCGGTGTAAGGAGAAAATGAAGGAGGGAAAAAGAGATTTGAGGGATAGATAGACAATGCATACATGGAAAGGGGAGATAAAAGATATGCACAGATACAGAGAAAGAAAGGAGGAGAAAGATGGATGGATAAACAGATACATTCGTCAGAAAGGGATGGAAAGACTGAAGAGAATGTCGATGGATTGTGGGTACTGATGGAGAGGATGCGAGGCTTTATGTGTGTTTTGTGTGTGGTTGGTTTTTGGTTTTTTGGTTTTTATATAAAGGCTGAAAATCTCTGCAATGACCTGGAATCTCTAATCCCAGATGTGTGTGCTGGTTAGCCGTAGTTACTCAGTGGTGCTGCGGAGCGCACTCTGTACATACCCAGAGGCACTCTCCTTATTTATTACTGCTTCCAATTATGATGAGGCTGAACCTTCCGAACAGGTTGTGGTGGTGAACTCTTGCTTAAATTAATCCCAGGGTGGTTCGACGTGTGGATATGGATGGTTGTAGGGAACGGCTTTGTGTGGACTGGTATGCACCAGAAAGAAGGAAAAGAAGAAGGAAAAAACGATTAGGAAGTGATATAGGAGACACAGTTCAGTTGGGAATGGATCCATGAATATATAAGTAGGTAGGCAAAAGATGTATATATATTCACACAGAGAGACTTTATCATCTTATGAATACCTGCAAGTTGGGGGGGACGACTTAGGCAGCATATATATATAGCTATATTATATAGAGAAAGAGGGGGAGGGGGTTGTGGTGCCCCCCCCACCTCTGGAACTCCCATCCTTTAGGAGATCTGTACTGTTGTAGTTTTTTGTTTGTTTCTGCATTACTGTTTTTAGTGTAAACCACTCTAATATTCTAAGGAAAGGAAGGGTGGGATGGAAATTATTTTAAAATAAATAAATGATGTGCTCCTTGAGTGTTCAAAGCACCTCACCTACATTGCCTAATAACACATAAGGCTGCACACATTATTATTATTATTATTATTATTATTAAATTTTGTATACCGTCCTTCATCCAAAGACTGCAGGACGGTTCTTAACATAAAAATACAAAATGAGATCACAAAATACAGGTTTTAAAAACAAAAACCAATAACCGTCCCCCTCCCACAAACACATTTAAAAGGCCATATAATGTTTAATGAGCCAAAGGCCTGCTTATAGAGAAACGTTCTCGCCTGGTGCCTAAAGATATGTAATGAAGGCACCTGATAAACCTCCCTAGGACAGCATTCCACAAAAGAGGAGCCACCACAGAAAAGGCCCACCCTCGTGCTGCCACCCTCTGCCCCTCTGGTGGGGTGGGCACACGAAGAAGGGCCTCAGATGGTAATCTCAGGCCAGGGTCCAGGCTGGTTCATATGGGGAGAGGAAACCACCGCCTTGAAGGGCTCTATGGGACAGAGACTGCGACTTAGCTGCTTCCCCTCAAGGCCGCCCAATGAGTTCATGTCTGCCTGCCTGCCGCGGAAGTCCCTGGTAGAGCCTGTTTGCTGGTTCCGGCGGAGAGGTGGCTGGCCAGAGAACGGCATTTAAAGGGTGCAAGGATGCTCAGCACGGCCGCAAGGAGTCTCCTGGCTGTTTCTTTGGTGGCAGCGCTGCTCTCTTGCGCCCTCCAGGGGCGAAGGCCACTTCAGCGTCGCGCAGCTCTAACCAAGCGCAGATTCTGGAGGAGTTTGCTGAGTGAGCTTCGTGGGGGGCGGGGGGGGGGCGCTTCCTGCCACTACCACACCCCCCTCCCGCAGCTGTCACCTCTGTCACTCTTTCCTCTGAATCCAAAATGGGTCCAAAGTTTCTCGAAGCTTTGCTAGGGACGAGGGAAGCGAGCTTTTCTTAGCTTTGGGCACAGCGATGGCGGGAGGTGACGGGGAGCGGGGGAGTTTGATTTCATCTCCCCGGATCCAGAGTGTATATATTTATTTATGATACTCTAGTGCTCCGGGAGATGTTCATTAAGGGGGAGATTTCAAAGGGAAACCAAACAGCCGGGAGGGGTTTCTCGTCTCCAAAGCAGCGATGGGGAGGGGGATAAGGGGGCGGGTGGGTGGAAGAGGTGGGTGTTGGGATTTATCAGCATTTTAACTTCTGACGGTTCCCCTTGGTTCTTTATTTTTTTTCTTCCTTAAACAAACAAACAATAAATAAAAAATCAGCCACTCAGGGACAATTTTCAGTCTTCTCCACTTTCATGCGCTTTCATTTTTGCTCTTGTTTATCACACACACACACACACACACACACACAGTGTTCTTTCTTACCCCAGTCTCGTATTTTCACAGTCATTTTTAACCTCCTTCTCCCATTACTTGATTCTTTCCTTCTTCCCCTTCTCCTTTCCTTTCTTTTCCTATGAGAAATTACTTTTCATCAGCATTCTTCCCCCAATGCGTATCCATTCCTTTCTGTTCACCTCTTCCTCTAATCTTTCGAAAGGGAAGGGGGTCCTTTTCCTTTACTCCTGATTACCAGTTCCTACACGATCCCGCCCGCCCCAAAAATGTGGTCTATCTCATTATTCTAGAATAATTCACCATTTAATCTATAGGAAGGAAGGGACTTGTTTTAAAGTTGGTCAAAGTGTGGTTGACTAGATAAGCTGCGGTATCTGGATGGGACTGGCTGAGAATTTGTGTGTGTGCGCGCGATAAAAGCATACACTACGTTACAATTCTTTTTTTTTTTTTTTTTTTTTTTTTGTTAACCTTTTAGGAATTAAAGGGGGAAATATATGGGAAAAGTTAAGGGACCACAGCAATGCAAACCTTTGGAATTCAGAAGAGTGAATACAGGGGAAAAAAGTCAGGACCTTTCTATAAAATCTTCACTGCAATCTCTTCTTGAAGGGAATAGAAAATGTTGCAATATAGAGCCATACAGGTTTGGCCATCACCGCCCCCCCCCCCCAAAAAAACATGCATTTGTTTCTCTGCACTGGCAACACGCGATTTTGGTTTTACTTTTTACTTTTTCAGATTGTGCCCAATGTCTTCCACTCTTGTGAACAAATAATCCCCGGATCGCCCTAACTGTCTGGCTAGGAAAACTTTCAGAGCCATTGGAGAAAAAAGAAAAAGAGATGAAGGGGGACGACGACACCCACCTATCTCTCACCCCAAGTGACAGAGAGTGACATTGTTTTTGTCCTCTCTCCCCCCTCCCTCTCTTGCTCCCTTGCTCTTTATTTTAGAAAGATCAGAGAAAATATGAATTCTTTTTAAAGGGAAAAAAGAAAAATCAATTTTAATTTCAGTTTAGAAGATTGTGTTAACAGGGGAGCTTGGATGGTCCGTATCACTATAGTCTCTTTCTCTCCCCCCCCCCCCCTTTCTCTCTCTCTCTCTGTCTCCTATTCAGCGTGGACGCTTTTCTATGCATTGTTCTGACTTTCGAGAAAAAGCAGTTGCAACACCCGCCTCCCCGCGCATCCTTCCTTTCTCGAGCCAATTCATGAAGCCAAGCGGGTTCTCTCTTTTTTCCTATTTCTGAAACATATGCTTCATTATCCTTGGATATTTGCGGGCGGGTGGAGGGAGGCGGCGGAGGTGGTTGAAGAGAGACACACAGTAATTTGTCAAGACGAGCATCTCAAGCCGGACAACGAACGCTGTGGTCTTTAAACACACATTTCAGCAAAGTAGCCTCTTTGTCCAACTCGGCACCCCGCCTCAAAAGAATAAAAGGCAGGAATGTCTTTGCTGAGGCTTCTCCCCCCCCCCTCCCTGTAGTTTGAGCAGAGAGGAAGATGGAAGCTATTTAAAGTGGAAGGGCTGTTACTCTTGGAAGACCTCGCGCGCATTAAAGGCTGCAGACGTTAATGGCCTTTGACACACTTGAGCCTGAGCTTCTCCCGAGCAAAATGAGACTTTATTCCGACGAAGCACGCCTGGGATCGCGCTGCCAGGGCCAGTGGTCGTCGCTCTCCCCTCCCCTCTTCTTTTGGAATGCGTGTTGGATACAATACATTGCATATAATACGTCTGCCTGGCCAGACGCCTGTCTCTCACATTTGGCTTTTATCCCCATCTCATCTTTCTCCTCTTGTATCCGTCGTTGTCGATATTTAAGTGTGCGATTCTCCAGGCCACGTCCCCATCTCGCTGCTTTCAATGGGAGACTGAAGGCTGCCTTCCTAGTCACGCTTGCCCTAATAAGCCCCGTTGTACTTGCCGAGGCTTCGCCAACCGGGCGCCCTCGAGAAGTTGCTGGACTACAACTTCCATCAGTGCTGGCTGGGGCTGATGGGAGCTGTTGTCGATAACATCCGGAGGGCACCGGGTTGGCAAACGCCGTGCTTTTGTAAGCTCAGATTTCTTCTCTCTCTCTGGGAATTAAGGGTGGTTCACTTTTGGGCTGACTCTGTTAAGACTTTACGCTGTAAGAGCCTTGAGGGCTGGATGATGGGACTCTGCAGAGCGCCCTGTACCTTAAATGGTGACGCTAATGAAAACAGCTGGCTCTAGCAAGCGAGCCAAATCACACACTGGCATGCGGCCAGTCTCAACAGAGCCACCCTGTGCTTGCGTACTTAGAAACAAGCACGTGCAATAGGCCCCTGGGTAAATGTGCATATCACCGCAGTCTAAATCCTTCTGCATCTGTTGTTCGGTATCCGCCTCCGGATAACCCACAAACTCTCGGCTAGAGTAGATTCCACTTTCCGTCTGCACATCCACTTCCCCTTACGACTGTACCGTTTCTCTCTTTCAGGAAATGCTCTGCAATTCCTCTCCCTCTCTCCTACAGCCTCCCTAATGCAATCATTATGGATATGAGATATGTAAAGCGCTTTGAACGCTTAGTGGGAAAGCGATAGACAAGTAACAAAAGCCTTGAAGCATCTTGACGACTTTTTAGCCTGTACAATCATGGCTTAAGCTTTCCTGGAGGTCCAGCCCTACTGCACCAGATATAATCGGGGTTCTCATGATTGGCATCGGTATCATTATGGCTACTATCCTTTCCACGACTCCTATTCATGCACATTCAAAATTATTATTATTATTCCCTGGGTGAAGCACGCTTGCTCAGAAAAAGAGTCCGCGGAGCTTAACGAGCCTTACGCACAAGTAAGTAACGTGGAAAACTTTTCCTTCAGTTGACACACGCACCCGAACACACACACACACACACACACACACACACACACACACACCTCTAACACACACATACGCTGTATGAGGAATTGTTACAGAAGCAGTACCAATAAATCCAGAGGCGGCAGGATCCAACCAGTCTATGTGTTTTTAAATATTTTACTGTAATGTTATCCTTGCGTTGATACTGTTCGTCACCTTGAGTTCCTATTGGGAAAGAGAAGCGGAATATAAGTGAAAACGAATCACGAAACGAGTGCAAGAACAGGTGTATATACACAATATACATATATTGCCATTTCCTAGGGGCCGGGTTCCCTTCTCCTCCATCCTCCATAAAATATTTGAGGGGGCTGCTCTCTCCCAAAGTTGATGGGCATTGCCATTCAAATGGTGTGAGTGTGCACGTCTTGTGATCGATGAGGCGGGGCTTGCCTCCCTCCCCCAGTGTTTTATTCAAGTTGGCACCCCCTATATATTCTCCCTATATGGTTGCATTTCGTCCATATAGTGCATAAACAAAGCATTAGAGCAGTTTTATCAAACAGCATACAGCCCGATTTAAGCACGTTGAAAACCTCGTTGATTTTGATAGGCGAGGCCATAATCAAGTGTCGAGCTCACACGTGGAAAAAACGGGGCATTAAAGACACGTCATTGCGATAAGATGGCACCCACCGCAATTTTTTATTTTATGTACTGGTTATGTGCACTGGTCAGCATTAAGTACCATCTATTTACCCTCTGTAAAAACAAAACAAAAAAACCAGACCTGTACGCGCAACAGAAACTATAAGTTGCTATATTATTAGCATGAACTATTTATATGGCGCCATCCCTCTACCTCACGGTTTGCAAGCAGAAGGCGGGTCTCTCTGCCCCGGATAACTTGCAATATATCTATGTTGGGAAGTTTGCAAACTCGTAAGCGATGGGCGAGGCTTTAGTTTTACGCACCTGGGGAGCTGAAGTTCCTCCTCTCCTCTTGCTTCTCTAATTAGTAAGTTATTATCAAAATTGTGATTCCTCCCCCGAGGCATTTGTTCCGGGGTCGGTGAGTGGGAGTTTCCAAAAGGTACATGTACGCAACAGTGAGGCTGGATTCAGATTTACGCACCAGGGATCTAAGGAATAATTTTTTTTGGGGGGGGGGGGTGTTCGGACTGCCAGTGCCAGCCTCCCTCCTGGGATAGCTGGGGTGGTGGTGGAGGTGGAAGGCGAAGGAATCTCGCCAAAAACTCTGATATCCGGGGTGTTGGTGGTGGGGAGAACGCCAAACAAACAAAGTGTTGTTCTGAGAACTTCTAAGAACATTAAAAATAATCAAACGAGGCAGCACAAGGCGTGGGGACCGGAGCAGCCCTATTAGACTGTTTAAAAAATAATTATTAATTACTTTACTTAATAAATTGCAAGCTCGCTTTCCCGGAGGGCTGCTGAATGTGACCGTAGAGGCGTGGGCAGTATAATAAGCGGTGTAGTCCTCCTCTGTTGGTCATTGCCCAACCCGCTCCCCCTCTTCGCGTGCAGCTCACAACCCCCTGCTCTTTCTTGTTCCTACCTCGCCTCCCAGAAAACCAGTGATCCTGCCCTTGCTCTTTCCCCAACCTCAAGGGGGCGCCCTTTTCCGTTTCCCGTTCTGCTTCCTGTGTGTGTATGCAGCGCCTCCCACCCACTCCAAAATCCCTCCATTTAGGGAGTCAGACATTTCCCTTTCTTCCCCCTGAAACTCGGCGATCCTCGGTTGTTAAACTTGCAACCTGTATGTTTAAATATTTGTCGGGTATTTAAAGCTCGCCGGCTCCCTCGTCTTCCCCGGCCCCCTGCCCGCCTCGCCTCTCCCTCCCCTCGCCTCCCTTCTCTGTCTTGTTAGAAGCAGGTATTCGAGTTTTGATCTGAGATTTCAGATCAAAGAGGCTTCGCTGGCTATTAGTTTCATGCCTCCGCATTGATCCCCCATTGATCGAGCGGAGTTTGCCCTAACATGTGTATAGGGGCTGCTTAGAACAGGCCTGGTGGATTGGGTTGGGGGGAAGGGGGTGTGAGGGGGGTGTCTTCCAGCTCTGGCTTCTTTCGCCGGAGGTTATGGAACAATGAGGGGAGAAGGAAGAAACCTTTTCATCCTCCAAACGCCGCCGCTAGATACCCAAATCGATAATTAATGACAATGAATAATTTACAGTATCGATTCCCCAAAAAAAGAAAGGAGGGGGCAGGTCGGCAAACATATCCTTTAAGATTAAAAAGAGAGAAGCGGTACAAACACCGAATTCCCCCCTCCCAAACCCCATATAACGAGGGGGGGAAAACCCAGATTATTATTTTTTTGCATCGGAAAGTTAGATGCTATTAGCATTTCAAACCTTGCGCGAATGAATACGTGCCCCCCCCCTCCCCTCCTGGTTTGTGTTTGTATATGTGCGGTGTGTACGTGATAGAAACAGGCTTGTGTTGCAGCTTGTGCACAAGTGTCATTTCTGTGCTTTATTCTGGTAACAACCCATAGGGAGTGTGTGCGTGTATGGATCCGGGCTGCAACCTTTAATCGGTGGATTAATCAACTGGCGCTTTAGTTGATTAATCGGCGAAGACCAGTTTGTATCCGCGGGGGTGCCAGTTCATTTGTTTTTTGAGTCTGCACGTTCTGAAATAATCAAGGTTAGATTGTGGCTTTTTCTTCCACGGTTACTGGAGATTTCGCTTTATTAAGGTGCCAGTTTCCCCTTCCTTTTCCTCAGCGTCAAAGCACCCATACCGAGGTTTTGGTAACCCGCGAATTTATCATTAGTTGAATCGGTTTAAAAAGGCAGGGGCTTATTAACTTAAATTACTTACTCGGTTGACAAAACACCCACCCACAAAATGCAGCGCCATCCTATCCATGCGCACTGATAAGTAAGCTCCATGGACTTTCTCTCAGGTAAGCACAGCCCTGGTAAACAGGCGCAGGTGCTTCTTCACCTGCCCACCTGTCTCCCAGTGCACTCCACGAAGTGCGTTCATAGGTGGGCTTTTCAGACAGGTATGGCAGCTTTAGGCATGAGGCGGGTGTGCGCGCCTGAATATGTGTATGTCGCTTATGTGAGTCTTACAAGTGAGGAAAACAATGCACGCGCGACTCTGCAGTGTGTTTGCGGGTTTTCGTCCGAGGCTGTAATCCTGCACACACTTCCCTGGGCTTAAATCCCACTGCACTCAACTGGGCTTTCCAGAAAGTAAGTCCTGTTGAACCCAGTAGGGCTTGCTTCCAAGCAAGCAGTTTTCGGGTGGGGCTGGAAATTCTGCTGAACCGAACATGGACGGAATACTCTAGCTATCCTCTCCCTTGAATGATCACAGCGGTGTGCAGAGGATGCACATTTACAGCAAACATTTAATCCTAACCAAAAATAACACCAGACCCCACCCAAAATAAAAATAGAAAACCTGGGTGTCTTGATTTTATAATCCCTCTGACCTAAAACGCTAACTTTTTAAAAAATATGTTTGGATCTCTCGAAAAGATCGCGTGGGGAAAATTTGTGGGAAGAGAGTGAATAAATATATAAATAAGAAAGTGGGGGTCTCATAGGGGTGGGGGCGGGGGGCGTCCTGGGTGCCTCGTGTCTCTCCTGCGTCCTTCTTTTCAATTTTGGACGGCTGCTTTACGCCCTCCTCGCTTTAGAAATATGCAGAGATGAGACCGAGCGAGAAAGCGAAGGGGAGGGGGCAGAAATGGAGGGAGGGAGGGAGGGAGGGAGGGAGGGAGGGAGGGAGGGAGGGAAGGAGTGGGGAAGCAAAGAAGGGAAAATTCCCTCGGCTACTTGTTATAACATTTCTCCAGGAGGTTGGAGGGAAGTTGAAAGCCTCGGTAACCGAAATCAAAACTAACAAGGAAATGATCTGCGCCTCTCATCTGGGCCCCGGCTCCTGGGGGCCTGCGGGGGGATCTGCTAGCTTCCTCTTTGATTTGTAAAAAATGCATTACCTCCCAAATCAAACGGAAAATTACTGCAACCAAGGACAAGAGGCTGGGAGCTGGCGGCGGGGGGCGCGCAGAGAGGAAGACGGGGGCTTCGGTGACATCCTTGGAGCTCGGGAAGGGGGGGCAGGTGAGGGGATACTGCATGAAATAAAGTGGCAAGGGGGTGACCCTGGGTGGAAGTTATGTCTATCCGTATTGCGTTCTATTAGGCGGAGCTGTCCCCGGTGCTGAACGCGGGGACAAAGCTGCGATGTCCCTGTTATCTATCGGCGTTTTTGAACACCCCGATCTCTTCGATTTCAGTTGCTAATGTGTCTTGCTAAACTGGTCTTAAACCGACTCTGTTCCAGATACGATGTCTAAATACACCTCTCTGTGGAGCGTCTCCCCATCACTCCACCTGCCTCTCTATCTTCTCTCGTTCCTCAATTTCCGGTCATTCATGTTTCTTCCTCCGCCGTCTCCCAGCCACACACACACCCTGCTAAGGCCGGGTCACCAGATCTCTGGAATTTGATCTTATGTCCCTGCGCCTATGTAGGAAATATTAAAGCCCCCGCCTTTGTAAATACAGAGATAGACGGATATAACCTGCACAGGGAAGATGGGCATAAGCAGGTACGCGGCTGGAGAGCAACTGGACGAAGGCAGGTGGAGGCTTCTATTTGTCCACCTGCATCCCAGTCTGAAAACACATCACCCCACCTCCAAACTGGTAGCATCCTCTTGAGAAGACACACACACAAGTGGTTCTTGTCAGAGGAGAGCCGGACGCCACTCCTCGTCCACACTATACCGCTTGAATCAAAGTTTTGGGCCATTCCGCCGCCAATACTTTTAACTCCCTCTTGCCTTGGGAAAGATCTCTTGTTCAAACATGTTTGCGTTTACAACTGCGGAAGGGAGGGTGATGACTTTTTGCTCCCTGTTCCTCCTCTCTCTCTCTCTCTCTCTCTCTCTCTCTCTCAGACACACAAACACAACAACAGTCAGCTGTGTGGCAGGGAGACGGTGTGGTGGTGAGCGCAAATGCTCCTTCCTCGTCTCTTCCGGCTGTTTTCCTATTTACTTTCGCTTCTCGCAGCGAGAGTCTGTTTCATCGCCGCCCCCCTCCGCCTCCCCCACGCACACCCCCGCCACTCCAGCCCGCCTTATGCCGGCGGTGGAGCTGTTGTGGGGAAGTGAGGAGTAGTTACAAGCAAACACCCGCCCCTAATGAAGACAAACGGAGCCGAGCTCTGAGCTCAGGCGCCGTCACCCTTGGAGCGGCTTCTGCCGCCGCCGCCGCCGCGCCCGGACACCTCAGGAGGCGGCTGGAGCTCGGACCCTCTCCCCACCCGCCCCATCTCATCGCCCCATCGCCATCACCCTCCCTCCTCGTTTCTAGCGCTCCTCGGGTGGAAGGGTAGAGAGAGAGAGAAGGGAGAGAGGGAGGGCAGGATAGTGGAAGAGTAGAGTGCGAAAGCGGGGGAAGAGGAGAAAGAGAAGGATCTCAACACGGGATAAGGAGCGGGCGTGGAAGGGGGAAGAAAAGGAGGGAACGCGAAAGAGGCCCTAAAAAGGAGGAGGAGAGTTTGGAGGTGCAAGGAGGTGAAAAAAGAAGAAGAAGGGAGCGAGGCTGAGGAGGAGAGGGGAGGAGAGCGCGAGAGGGAAGGAGGGAATGTGAATAGGACGGGAGAAGAGAGAGAAAAGGGTTGCGTGGTTGTCTGTGTGAAAGGAATAAGGGAGAATGAAGGGCTCCCGGGGAGGGAAGCGGGAGAGAAGTTAAGAGAAGAAGGGACGGAGCGGGGAGAAGAAGGGAGAGGAAAAGAGCGGTGCGGAAAAGGGGAATGTGCAAGGGACGGAAGGGAAGAAGGAACGAGCGTGTAAGGGGCAGGCGAGGAAGACAGGTGCGCGTTCCCTCTCTCTCTCTCTCTCTCTCTCTCCTTCTCTTCCTCTCCTTCTTTCGTGTCCGGGGGGCGAATCCATAAATGATGCGGCTCTCCGGGCCGCGTGTCACTCGCCAGGCGCCGAGCGGAGTCGCCCAGGGCACCGACTCCTCCGCCGCCGCGGTAATTATCTGACAGCCCGGCCAGCCGCGCGCTCGGCCCCGGGGTGGCTGGAGGGGGAGTGCGGGTGGGGGCGAGTGAGGGGGAGGAGGCGCGTTTTAGCCGCCAAATAAGCTGGCTGAGTGGGGGGGGGAGGGTGGCTGATCTGGGGCGCGGGGGGGGGGGGGGGTTGGCGGAATGCTTGAGGATGCTTCTTGAAGAACCAGGGAGGGCACTGCCCCCCGCTCTGGGCACCCAAAAAAATCCCTCGGATGGACGCGTGGCGCGGGAAAGAGGTAAGGATGGGCTTTAAACCGTTGTGGGGCGCAAATGGGGCCATCCGTGGGGAGAAAAGAAGCAGGGGATAAGAAAGGGCGCGGCGGGGTGGGGGTGGGAAGTTAATGCAACTCAATAGGAATATGCATCTACATGCGGGGAAACTGTAAGTATAGACCCTTCCTCGGTTATTCTGCTGCCTTTCCTCCTCCTCCCTTCGTAGTTTGTAAGTTCCTTGCGGGCAGAGACTTGTCCTTTTCCATTTCCTCTTTCTTTTCGCTTCCCTGCTTGCTACCGTGTAAAGCGCGCTGGTGGTATGAGTACATTTGCTGTTATTTATTATTGCTGTTGTGAATCTGAAGTTTTGGCGGGGAGAATCGGACATTCCGAGTGTGATTTTTGGGGAGAGGCGAGCGAAAGAGCTGCGATGAGGTCGTGCTTCGGCACGCAGAAAGGCCTGGCTCGCTCATGGGTATCTGCAGATAGAAAAAATGCCTGGGGAGCTTTTGCCGGTCGGTGTAGGCAGGGCTGAGCTAACTGGGCCAGATTCCTAAGACGGCGGCTGGGCCCAACAAACCCTATTCTGCTAGCTGGCGTGGAGGAAGCAGGTGAGTATTCTGCGGAAGCTGCCCTGCCCTCGTGCAAGGCTGCACTCCAAGGGTGTGCAATATTCGTGTGTGTGAAGAAGCCCCCTCGCCAATTAAAGGGGAGCCCTTCTCGGGCACTGAGGGGGCTTGGTGCTAGGCCTCGATCCTACGCCTGCTTTGGGGGAAGAAAGTTCCATCAAATGCAGCGTGGGACGAACTTTCAAGGAGCTGTGTTTAGGATCGCGGTCTGTTTTTTGTTCTAATTGAATGAGCGCATTCTAATTGAACGAGGGCTACCTGTTGCCTACTCTTTCCCTGTGGCTCTTCGGTTGAAAGGGGTTGGGTAAAATGATAATGTGCAGGTTACGAACAGAAACTTCACCCTCCCCGCCCTCAATATTCGCTTTGTTGGGTGGGCTGCTGCGGGTATTTTGGGGGTAGACTTGTGGGGCGTTATACAACTGGGCGGAGGTTTCTTGGCATGCGAGATGGCGCCAAAGAAGCAGTTGATGGCGGCGACCAGCCTCCCTCTCAGACGTATTTAATAAGTAATACAGTATACAGATTTAATAAATAATAATTCTATGGAAACCAACACCCAAGGGCCAAATGGATCTACACAAGTACACACACACACACAGGGTCACGCAGAGGTATATGTGCAAGGCAGCACCGTTAATTTAAATGTGCACACGATCTGGGGACGTGTTCACACAACCACGGGCACACAGCGTTCCTTAATGCACGCAGACGCAATTGCCCAGGCCGACCTAACACCAGCAGCCCAACTCGCAACAAAGCCCATGATGCCTCGGGGTTGAAGCCAACAAGTTTAATTAGAAGGAAATTCCATTCGACAGTTCCCACATTCCAGAGGAGTAGACCCACAATAACTCGCGAGTCCGGCTTACTTCCGAGTTCGGATCGTCCCATTCCGAGTACTTCAACTGGAAAGCGGCTTGTGGGGAGAGGGCCAAACTTCTGGGGAATACCGCGGCAGGCACCCCAAAAGAGAGGCGAATAATTCGCGGGTTCAGCGAGTCCAAGGCGCGGGGCTCTTTCTCCCTCTTCGCGCAGAGCTGCGCTGCTGAGCTTTTTACGCAACGGCGGGCGCAGGGAATGGAGCTCGGGTCGGCATTGAGGGGTGGGCTGGCTGGCGACTTCGGCCTCAGTCCGTGAGTGCTCGTAGTCCTTCGGATGCAGCAGGAGGCCCGTCGCCCTCTGGGAGCGCCGCGAGAAGCTGGGCAGAACTTTATCTCCTTCGCTGTCTCCTGAAAAACAACAACCGCTTCCCCCACCCCACCCCACTCCATTTTTTTGGAACTCGTTTCCTCGCTGTTCTAATGCATTCATTCAGTTGTCTCTCAAACGGTGCAAACCCTGATTTTGCTTGTGCTTCCTCTCCCCAAACCACCCATCCAATCTCACGACCCTCCTCCCCTTCTCCGCCTCTGCAGGTGTAACCTTCTCGCGCCATGGACTGTAACTGCGTCTCGGACCTGCTGCTCACCTCGCCGGTTCCTGCTCTCTGGACTCCAGGTAAAATTGCCTTCGCTTTTCCAAAACACACACACACAGAGGGGGAGAGAGAGAGAGAGAGAGGGGGGGGAGGGAGGGAGGGAGGGAGGGAGAGAGAGGGAGAGAGAGATCAGCAGCGGGGGTTAATTTCAGGGTAGATCCGGCCATAGACCAAACCGGCCCAGCACTTTTCCAGGTGAGACCCCAGCGCATCCACTACTTTTAAAAGTTTATGTTTCTTTATGTAGAGATTTATATCTCAGTCTTCCAGTTCCTATAAGCACCCAGGGTGATCTCACTTGGCCAGTGCTGCTCCCCCTCCCCCACTGGGAAATCAAAGAACTGCAGAGTTGGAAAGGACTTGTAGAATTGTAGAGCTGGAAGGGACCCTGAGGATCATCTAGTCCAACCCCCTGCAGTGCAGGAATATGCAGCTGTCCCATACGGGGATCAAGCCTTGATTCCTGCATCGCACGGGGTTGGACTAGATGACCCTTGGGGTACCTCCCAGCTCTACTATTCTATTATTCTATGACCTTGGGACTATCAACACTGGGATATAACCAACTGAGTTACCTCAATTTTTAAATGAAAAGATACAACTAGAACCAACATTTTTTTCCTTTGCCTTACTTCCTGCTTTTTTATTGTGCCATATTTATTTATTTATTGCATTTATACCTCATCTACTTTCCCACCCTCCAAGAAGCTTAAGATGGCCCACCACACTGCTATGCACCTTCAACAGGTTGGGGATGTACCCAAGAAGTCAAAGCAAATTTAATCACCACCATAATACCCACCTACAAACTCACACAGACGGCGCTGTTTGAGATGTTGTCTTTCCCAAATCAGGAAGTCAAGGATTTAGCAAAAATATTCATTATATATATATATATATATATATATATATATATATATATATAATCTTCCCAAGGGCTCTATCCAACTCAGAGTAGAACCAAAGAAATCAATGGCCCTAAGTTAGTCATGTATATTGACTTTAATGGGTCTACTCTGTGTAGGACTAGCTTTGGAAACAACCGCAAGTCCTTATTATTGTCACTTTAGTTGAGCCTTCAAGGAGCGGTCCAATCGCCAGACTGTTTTGCGGTTTCTGGAGCCCAGTGGCCCTATCCTAATAATTCTTAAACTCTCTTTCTTTTAAAACACGTGTTTCTTTTTAAACATGTGTTTGAGCTCAGCTAGCTATGAATTCCAACAGTGGGCAACTTGATGTTTTTATTTATTTATTATTTCACTGTTATCCTACCTTTCATCCAGTGAGTTTAACACAGCGTACAAATCCCCACCACCACCACATTTTATACTTAGAACAACAACCCTGTGATGTAGGTTGGGCTACTGGCTGAATGTCACTCTGTGGCTGAGTGAAGGCTTGAACCCGCATCCCAGACAAAATGCTTTAAATCATGCTGCACAGGCAGAACAGAGGGAAGTAGTCATTCATATGCACACATTTCACACCATGTGTGAATGGGCATCAAGAATGCCTTCATTTCTGCCCTGTACCCTGATTCCATGCAGGGGCTTGGGTGAACATATTGTCTTCCCCAATCGCATGAAAATAAATGCAATTAAAATAAGTCTGTAGCAATCATTCCTTATTGCCTGAGCTGGGATAGCTTAGTTGGTAAAGCATGAGACTCTTAAACTCAGGGTTGTGGGTTTGAGCCCCATGTTAGGTGAAAGGGGGTTGGACTAGATGACCCTCGTGGTCCCTTCCAACTCTACAAATCTATGATTCTATGAAACACTGTTCTTCCAAATGACCACGAGTGCAGTCTGTCCACATGCAGTGGCGAATAAGCTCTGCAATTCCTGAGAGGCACAGTGTTCTTCTATATTATTAGTTCGATTAGCTCAGGTAAAAACAATTTCTAGGACCTGGTGACAAATGGCTCAAAAGAAACTTTGGGGAAAGCTGAGCTAACTTATTCCTTGCAACATGGACACACTGAAAAGAAAATAATGGATACTACTGTTCTGTTTCCCATTCATTTTAATAGGTAAAGGTAAAGGTAAAGGTAAAGGTACCCCTGCCCGTACGGGCCAGTTGTGTCCGACTCTAGGGTTGTGCGCCCATCTCACTTAAGAGGCCGGGGGCCAGCGCTGTCTAGAGACACTTCCGGGTCACGTGGCCAGCATGACAAAGCTGCATCTGGCGAGCCAGCGCAGCACACGGAAACACCGTTTACCTTCCCACCAGTAAGCGGTCCCTATTTATCTACTTGCACCCGGGGGTGCTTTCGAACTGCTAGGTTGGCAGGCACTCGGACCGAGCAACGGGAGCGCACCCCGCTGCGGGGATTCGAACCGCCGACCTTTCAGTCGGCAAGTCCTAGGCCCTGAGGCTTTTACCCACAGTGCCACCCGCGTCCCACATTCATTTTAATAGAACTTGGCAAAATGTTCTGCTGCAGTTTGCTCCTTTCGGTTAGTAGAAATGGGTGTGTCATTTGGTCGGTTTTTAATGCTAGCCACACAATATGTAAATAATAGGGGACCTCTGAGCATGTGCAGAATTTCCTTCTCTCCTTCACTAGCTCCTGCACAGATAAGGTGAAGTGTTCAGACCATTATTTATCGCATGCCCAACATCAAACCTAGTCTGATTGGATACCTATGTACATACATACAACTGCTATTGTGCAAAAGACTGCTGCTGACATATACAATTACTGCTGCTGACATATACAATAACGCTGAAATCAACATTCACAAATATTTGAAATCTGCTGTTCTCTCACTTTTTCGGCATGCAAAAACTTCATTTTCAGAATTCCAATTCAACATTGTAGGTGAAACCATTATCTCAAGGGCTTTAGACCTGTTGATATCTCTTGATTGTTTTGATACTGACAGGTGTCAAATGTCAAAAAGCACTACATACTATTGCATGTCAACTATAAAATGCTACATACCATTGCATGCAACATGGAAAAAAATGAAGTTATTTGTTTTTAAAATGTATGCCTAACTTTTATTCAATGAATTCATAGCAACAAAATAAATTAAAAATGAAGATTTATTTTTTTAAATGTGAGTGGAGCTGTGAATAATAAAAAGCAACCACCAGAAAACAGGAGGCTGAAGAAAGGAAGGGAAGATACATTATCATATGTAAAATATTCAGCGGTTCACTTGCAAATATTTGAATCGTCAGTGGGTATCTGGTAAATATAAAACATTAGAATTTGAAGAGGAGATTTTTCTGCAAATGGATCCAGTTTAGAGACCATCCAATGAATAAATGCAAATCCAGCCACATGCAGTGTATGAGACACAGCCATCATGGCTTCTACGTTCACCCTCTCCCAGTTAGAAACAAACAAACACACAATACCATACCCACTCATTTCACACAGCTAATAACTGCACCCTCCCCCTCTCTCACAGCAAAATCTCCCCCAAGGGTCTAGACTGCTGTGGAGTTTGTAGCTCCAAGCTGAAGGCTGGGGGGCAATAGTGACAATCAAAGGAGCTGGTTTTAACCGCGGGGCACTCTTTTCCATGCTGGGCCTCTGAGGACAGAAGCCTTGCATGTTTCATTAGCCAGCTGATTCTATTTTTCCCCATACACTGAGGCTAAAACCATGGCAGGGCAGTCAAAGGAAGAATATTAGCAGTCTGGTGTTGGTGGGGGAGGAAAAGTTTCGTTGTATGTATTTTTTTTCTGCATCCACATCTCACCTTCTTCCAAGAAGCACAGGGCAGGTTTTCCCATGCCCCTATTTAAGATTCACAACAACCCTGGGAGGTAGGCCAGTGGTGACCCTGTGAGCATCACGGCTATGCAGCTTTTGAACCTAGTTTTCCCCGTTGTGAATCCAACACATTAACTACACCACCTGGCTCTCCCTTGAAAAAAGGGGAGCAACTTCACCTATTTTTGCAGCGTCAGTGCATGGCAACTTAACAGTCAGTCACATTGCCAGGCCCATCACTCTAGCGACAGCAGTGGAAAACTGTGTTTTCCTTAACCTCTCTGCGGTTGTGTATCACACGCTTAGTTCGCTGGTTCATTTGTTCGCAAGAGTGAACTACCTGAAAGAGTTTAAATCCATGGCATGGAAGTTTATTCAGCCTGGGGACCCACATTCCCCCATAGGCAACTTTCTAAGGGGTGGGTGGAGCCACTTGCCAGGGGTGGGTGGGGCCAGAGGCAAAGGTGGGCGGAGCTTGGGATGTGACCCTTTCTTCTTAAAAAGTAGGCTACATTTCAGCAACACACAGGCTTGAGGTTTCTGCAGTGCTATAACCACACCTCTCCACTTTCCACTGAGGCAAGCAAGAGGCATAATCAAGGACACGTTTTAGCCAGTCAGGGACTCCAGGAAGTGTGCTGCAAGGCCAGTGAGAGGCATGGGCTGGGGAGAGACCAAAGTGCCAGATAAACAGGACTAGGAGGCCCAGGTTTTAATCAAGGCTCATTTTGACTTAACTGGCCGATACACGTGCCCTTTCGAGGTGTCTGGACTGAGCAAACTTATTCCTGTTCCTGCTAATCTAAATCCAGACACTCCATGTCAATTTGGCAGAAGCTGTAATTTACTAAGCGGTCCTAAAAATAAAGGACAGGGTGATTAATAGGGTCTCCTTAAAAACAATTGGCCTTTGAGCATGTACAGAGTGCCATTCATTCACCACTAAGTAACCCACCCCCTACTGATCAGGTCTTGTCCCTGGGGGAGTTGTGAGCTGGTGCTTCCCTTTCAAAAAGTAACGGGAGTGGTTGGTGCAGAATGAACCTGCCAATTTCCACCTACATACAACAGGGGTTTTTGAATGCTAGGGAAACTTTCCTGTGTGAAGCTGTCCACTGCTGAGGAGCTCTCGCACGCTGTGTAGGATTATTGGGATACACACCCCAAGCCTATGTGGTTTGTTACTCTGCACCATTGCTCCATGTGAACTGCAAATGTGCTTTGGGAACAAACAGATCATCCAGCAGCGACAGCAAGGGCTCCGTCCAGGATTGTTTCTGCTCTGTGAAGTAGTTAGAACCAGTGGCGTAGCGTGGGTTGTCAGCACCCGGGGCGGGGCAAGACAAGTAATTTGTGCCCCCTAACCCATGGATTTGCACCCCCTAACCCGTGGATTTGCGCCCCCTAACCCTAACCCCCAGATGTTACGCCCGGTGCGGCCGGGCCCCCCTGCACCCCCCACGCTACGCCACTGGTTAGAACCATGGTGAATCCACTCTTGCTGCTTTGCAAATAGAGCAGGAAATGCCACGAGCAGGCTGTACAAATGAAAAGCAAATTTCTTTCAGCCTCCCATGCTATAATAATAATAATTATTATTCATATATATATATATATATATATATATATATATCGTATTTTTTGCTCTATAAGACTCACTTTTTCCCTCCTAAAAAGTAAGGGGAAATGTGTGTGCATCTTATGGAGTGAATGCAGGCTGTGCAGCTATCTCAGAAGCCAGAACAGCAAGAGGGATTGCTGCTTTCACTGCGCAGCGATCCCTCTTGCTGTTCTGCCTTCTGGGATTCAGAATATTTTTTTTCTTGTTTTCCTCCTCCAAAAACTACTTGCATCTTATGGTCTGGTGCATCTTATAGAGTGAAAAATACGGTGTGTGTGAGTGTGTGTGTGTGTATACAGCTGTCTTGCTATTTCAAAAACCCCAAGGAAAACATTCCCATTTTCAAGATGGGAAATGGAAACTGGGAAGCCTCACCAAATCTCCTTGGGTGACTTGAACCGAACCTTTGAGACAAAACTGTCTATCTGTTTAGGCTGCTTGCTGTTTTTCTTATGGAAAAATAAAAGGAAAACTGTGTAGGGAGAATGAAGAGTTCCTGCTCCAGTCTCCCAGTACAGTGGTGCCTCGCAAGACAAAATTAATCCGTTCCATGAGGCTATTCGTATAGCGGTTTTTTCGTCTTGCGAAGCAAGCCCATTGACAGCTTAGCGGATTAGCGCTATTAGCGGTTTAGCGGCTTTTAGCGGATCAGCTGATAAGCGGCTTATCAGCGGATCAGCTGATAAGCGGCTTAGGGCTTAGGAAAAGTGGGGGGAAAGGGGGAAAAACCCGCAGGAACTCGCAAGACATTTTCGTCTTGCGAAGCAAGCCCATAGGGAAATTCGTTTTGCGAAGCGCCTCCAAAACGGAAAACCCTTTCGTCTAGCGGGTTTTCCGTCTTGCGAGGCGTTCGTCTTGCGGGGCACCACTGTATTAAATGGATGGACAACCATGTGGTACTTATTCTCCCTTTGCTTCGTCAAAATAAAGCCCTGAGCAAGTTAAGTAGTGTTCATATTTGAAGGCTACTGGACACAGACAGACCCCTGTTTATCCTAGGGCTTACCAACACCTTAACATTCCAGGCTGTTGGCCTGCAGGTAAACTGCACATATTTTAGAGCTGATGTAGAAACTCTGTGGGCATTACAGTACAGTCCTGCTACGATCCCATTGGCCAAGAGTGCTTTGCCCTTGGTGCCTCATGCCTTCAATTAATGCAAGGGGGAGAGGAATGCGACAGGTATCCCCTTTGCACTTTGAGAGGCATCAATAGTGCCCAGGACTTCCCAGCAAAGTATTTGCGCCTCTGTTGAGAGGCTGATCTGACACTTCGAGGGCCCTGGCATCCGAGAGAGAGAGAGGCCTTCGGGAGAGTGAATGTAATTTACTGCAGGGGTGCCAAAGGTGCTCTGTGTAACTGAAAATCAAGGCATTGATCAGCAGTTCATTAGGCCTGTTAATGATAGATTCATAGATAGAGGCACAGATCTGAAGAGGCTGGCCTGACCTCTCCTGCACAGAAGAGGCCAGAGTGTGTCCCTCAGCCCCTTCTGCTTGAAGTCCGTTCCCTCCTGAGCTGCAGAGAGAGCTCAGCTTTTAGCCATGATTAATTAGTCGGGGTGGAGGTGACCGAGCTGGCTATCCCTGCTCCTTGGAGATGCCTGCTTTTAAACACAGTGTCAGGTTGTTATTCAAGCCCACTGCGGAATTAAGATCTGAAAGTGGAAATAACTACAAGGCGGAGAGCATCTCAACTTCAAGGGAGAGATCTCGGAGGACTCCGGGAACATTTTACAAGTAGTGTAAGAGGAAACTCAGCAGCAAAGGTCTTGCCATGTGCACAAACATTTGGGTTTATTCGGCATGTGCCTGCGTGCAACGATCTGCTCATGAATGTTCATGTGTTGTAGAGTTAGATACTAAAAATAAAATATTGTAAAGAGGCACAGCCACTAAAAAAGAAGAGGCGAAGGGGCCAACAAAAAGAGATCAAATATATTTGACATCTATGGGAAAGTAATGTCAACGTTTGCATGCAGTAAAATAACAATATGGAGTCTTATGCACCTCGGGCACAAACAATTTATTCTGGCACAAGCTTTCATGGACTAGAGATTTCCTAAGATGGCAGATGTATACTCACCAAAATGTGTGGAGAAGACAAATGTTGGCAATGAAAGCAGTGGGAAATGAAAAGCATGAATACAGACTGTGCTAATTGTGCTAATGTTTAAATGTATGTGAAATGATTATAGTGGCTGTTCACAAAGCCGTGTTGATTCTTTTTTTTCTTCTTCATATAAATTTTTATTAATTTTCCAACACAATTGTACAATTTTATCCAAATTTTAACAAATTACTCTTTTTGGACTTCCTTCAGTTTCTCTGGTAATCATCTGTAATTACTCTTCAATACGCATTCCCTTCATTGTATTGCCATTTGTCTTCCCTCCCTTTTCTATTTCTTTTTGACAATGCCTCTTAAACTTTTACAGTGCTTCTTGAAACCCCACTAGCGTTGTTTGCACGTCACATACATTTTTCAGATAATCTACAAACTTTCCCCAGTCTTCGATGAACTTTTGGTTTCGAACATATCTTATTTTCCCAGTCAATTTATCCAATTCCGCATAGTCCGTCAATTTCATTCTCCATTCTTGAATCGTCGGTATTTCCTCTTGTTTCCATTTCTGGGCCAGTAAAGTTCTTGCTGCAGTGACTGCATACTGGAATAATTTACAGTCTTTTCTTCTTATTTCTTTTCCTGTGATCCCTAAAAGAAAAACTTCTGGTTTCTTAACAAAAGTATATTTTAACATCTTTTTCAATTCATTGTATATCGCTTCCCAGAAACTCTTCACTTTCTTACATTCCCACCACATATGGTAAAACGTTCCCTCTTTTTCTTTACATTTCCAACACTTATTACATGTTTTATACATTTTTGCAAGTTTTACCGGTGTAATATACCATCTATAAAACATTTTCATAACATTTTCCTTCAACACCATGCATGCAGTAAATTTTAAATTTTCCTTCCATAATTTCCCCCAATCTTCAAATTGAATCTTATATCCAAAATCTTTGGCCCATTGTATCATTACCGATTTAACCTCTTCATCTTTCGTACACCATTCCAACAGTATCTTATATATTTTTGACAAAATTTTATATTCATTATTTATTATATCTGTTTGGAACTTAGAGTCTTTTTCTGCATAACCACTTTCCTTTATATCTTTTTTAAACATTTCATTTACCTGAAAATAATGCAACCAATCATACACGTAATCTTTAACTTGTTCATATGGTTTTAGTTTCCATTTTCCTCCTTCTTTAGTTACTAATTCTCCGTAAGTAGCCCATTTCCCTCTCATATTAATTTTCTTTACACACATAACCTCTAACGGAGACAACCAATGTGGAACCCTTGGTTCCAGAAGATTTTTATACCTGTCCCATACTTCTATTAACGAATTCCTGAAAATGTGGTTCCCAAATCCTTTATGAACTTTCTTTTTGTCACACCATAGGTAAGCATGCCAACCAAATCTGTTATCGAAACCTTCAAGGTCTAATAATTCCATATTTTCTAATTTAATCCATTCCTTTGACCAGCATAGGCATGCTGCTTCATAGTATAGTTTCATATCTGGCAGGGCGAAGCCTCCTCTTTCTTTCACATCTGTTAATAATTTATATTTTATTCTTGGCTTCTTACCCTGCCAAATATACCTTGAAATCACTCTTTGCCAATCTTTAAAAATCCCTACCCCCTTGATAATGGGGATAGTCTGAAATAAAAATAACATCTTTGGAAGCACGTTCATCTTTATCGTAGAGATTCTACCCCAAAAGGACAGTTTCATTCTACCCCACACCTCCAGGTCATTCCTTATTCCTTTCCACACCTGTACATAATTATTCTGGAACAGGTCAATATTTTTAGGAGTTAACCAAATTCCCAAGTATTTTACTTTCTTCACCACCTCTATCTCTGTCTGTTGTTGCATTGTAAAGCCGTGTTGATTCTAAAGCAAGCATCCCTGCGCTGCTATGCTAATTAATACATGCAGTGGGATAGAAAACCATTATCTCGATTTAGGCCACAAGTGACAGAGCTGAACCTCTTGATAAGTGAATGAACATTCAGCAGTTTCTTGCAGGAGAAACACCGTATGAAAAATTCTCATTGCTGACAGAATAGGGAATTTTTTTTAAAAAACCCTCAGAAAGGTAGTATAAAAAGGCAACCCAACCATTCCAATTCAGTAATAAACACAATGACTGGGGTCTTAATCATGAAGATTAATGATGTAACAAAGAATTACCCCTGACTTATAACATACAAAAATATTTCCTAGCTTTAATTGGAAGCAGGTTTAACTGAACCATTTCAAATTCACTACCAATTTCACTTGATTTTTAGGAATGTCCCATATCATAGGATATCTTTAAAAAAAAAAAAACCTATTCAGGAATACCACTTTTTTTGGTATAGCAACTTTTAAAATCCATATGAAAAAAATACAAGGTCCAGTGGCACCTTAAAGGCTAACAAATTTACAGTGGCAATGAAATAACACTGGCTTTTTTTTTTTAGCGGGGGGATCACTGTATACTATTTTTTGCCCTTTGTCTACGTCTGCCAGCTGAGGATACCTGTTCATACATTGGACAAACTGGCTGCATCCCACAAACACTCATACAAGAATCCAGTTAATCTTTGCAGTGCCATACTTTTACCATGACAAACACAGCAACCCCCTGGAATTAATCTGCACTGTAACTTATCTGCATACAGTACTGCAAAAAAATTCACAGCCAAGCTGAAATCCACTTTTATACACTCAGGGAAATCTACAGTATTCTCAAGACTGCTTCTTACTTAAGGTGTTCCTTTTGCATTGTTTTCAAACCAATCTTCAGTTGTTGTTTCTGTACTGTCTTAAAAACTATTTTTAGCAGTTTTTGTGGTGGGTTCATATATTGCCTTGAGAAACATGTGAAATGCAATTAATTAATTAATTAATTAATTAATTAACCGTGGCCATTTTTAAACCGATGATATTCTTAGCATAAGTTGCTATCGCAGCCTGATCCATGCAATTTAATGAAAAATAAGTCCCGCAGAGTTCAGTTGACTTAGTCCCAAATAAGTGTTTATAGCACTTTAACTCAACAAAACAATATGATCCTAAACCATTCAGGCTGTGTTTTAAGGCTGTGTTTCAGGGCTGTGTGGCCCTGATGCTGAATGAGACAGGTAGTGTCAGCACAAGAGAGGGCCTTTTTGGTGGCGGCACCTTCTCCTGATTGTGGAATGAATGTCTTCCTCTCTATTTTCACTGGCACCGACACTGTTGACTTTCCAGCATAAGCTGAAGAAAGAAGTCTTTATCCAGACTTCTGCAGGCACCTTCACAGGGATTTGAATCAACCAGATGTAAATTTGTAATCATTCTGTTGCTCTGTTAATATATCAATTGGGGCTTTAATATGGTTGTTTAGTTATATTTTAGTGCTCATGCACTGAAGCTTTATTTCATCCGTAACCCACCCTGGGATCATACATTGATGAAGAGAGGGATAGAAGCTGAGCAAATGAATAAACAGAACTAGAAACAGTGGAATGCCCTCTGACCCCACAACAAGCAGCTCTTTTGTAAAAACATGACAACCTTCACGTTCCATTTCAAACCAGAACAAGCTTCTATACCTCTTTGTTCTAACACACACACACAAACACGCATGGACAATTAGTGCTAAAATCTGAGAAACTGACAGCCTAAATCTGTCCATGATTAGTCAGAGCAAGTCCCACAGCTCTCAGCAGGCTTTAGTTCCAAATATTTGTGCGAATGCAGCCTCTGAAAGGACTGGGGGAAGCCTGAAGTTAAATCAGTTATTCACAATCCCAGTCCACCCCTTTGCCATCCTCAAGTTCCTCCCCCCCCCCCACTTATTATAAATCTGTTTTGAAGTTTCCCCCCTTTTTATTTATTTTATGAAATAAATAAAAATATATGAGCAAACCACCCCCCCCTAAAAAAAGGCAATGCACATTTGGTTTCAGAATGATTTTTTTTTTTACTCGTATACAAGCATGTGTAGATTTAGCTAGTGACTAATCAATTAATCAACCAAAGCTCATTTAATCAATTGACTTTTAAATCAGGTGACAGCACCGCAATGCATCAGTTTCCTGAGAGGTCGCTGCATTTTGGACATTTAACCCCCTTTCCTTTGCATGCTGCGGGGGGGGGGGGGAGAGGGAAAACTGCCATGTTCCGGGACACGGGCAGCCTCTTTTTGCATCCACACAGACAGGTATGTGGCTTGCGCCAGAGAGTGTTAGGTCCTGATGCTTTTCTCAACAGGGTTGCCAACTTGAATAAAATATTGGGGGCCCCAGGTAAGCCCCGCCCCTCAAAATCGATCACATGATACAGTGCACGTACATCATTTGAATGGCAATGCCCATCAAGTTGGGGGCAGGGCGGCCTCCTCAAATATTTTATGGGGGGGGGGGCAGAAGACCCCTTGGCCCCTAAGAGTTGGCTCCTATGCTTCACGAGGTTCCAGAATTCGTGAGCCCCGGCAGGCAAGTACCTGCGTACCTGCTCCAAAGGTGCAGGAGAGAGAGAGAGAGAGAGAGAGATCCAGCAACCTTATGATCTCTAGAAACATAAGTGATTCTCCTGGCTTGTCTAGAGCAAACCCCCCCCCCTCCTTTTAGACCCCAGCTGCATTATTCTTTCCACCTCTCCCCCGGCAGGGTTCGCCTTCCCAGACTGGGCCTACAAGCCAGAGTCGAGCCCCGGCTCTCGCCAGATCCAGCTGTGGCATTTCATCCTGGAACTTCTGCAAAAAGAAGAATACCAGAACGTCATCGCCTGGCAAGGGGACTACGGCGAGTTTGTCATCAAGGACCCGGACGAGGTGGCCAGGCTGTGGGGAATCCGTAAATGCAAGCCCCATATGAACTACGACAAGCTGAGCAGGGCCTTGAGGTGAGACACTGGGTGGGCACTGGGACGCCGGACCCGGGGCACTGCGGCGCCGGACCCGGACAGTTTCAGCACTTTCGCTGCAGGACAGCGCCTCTTGGGCGGCAGGATCCGCGGGCTTCTGCGCTGTAGCGCCACAGCGCCCTCTAGCCCTGCGCTGCAGCATTGCGGCCTATTCTGGTTGAACGGGGTTTTTGAAACCCGTCTAGTTCTGGCAGCTGCTTTGGAAAACCACTTCCAGGGTGAATTTATGTTTTTATATTTCTTTGTTCCTTCATACTTACAGTGCGACAATGTTCAATCAGGGCAGGCATTTGAGTGGGGGCCAGAACTTCCCCAAGTCCTTTAAATAAAACTAGTAGTTACCTGTTGGTTAAAAAGTTTGAAACTGATTAATTTTATAACTAACTGATTGGTTATTGATTAAATTTAAGGAGTCATACATGGCCTAAAGAAACAGTTGCACAGTCCTGCTGCTTTGGAGATTCCGAAGGAAGGAGATAGTTTCAATTAAATGTATGATAACTTAGAATTTAACAGACCCAGTAAGCCAATTGCTCTATTCGTGCCCCATTTCTCTAGAGGAGGTGGAGGGGCTGGCCATAACTTGAGTTGGAGGGCCTGGTGGGATTGTCTTTCCATATCTCCTCCATCTTCAGAAATCTCCAGGTTGACCCAAGAAGAATTACAGAGCTATTTGATTTCTCCCAGTCCGCCTACAGCCCTGGTGTAAAAGGAACCCATTAAAGGGTGTGTGAAAATGTACACGAGCAAAATTAAAGTGGATTTGTTGCCTCTTAACATGCTTTAGTTAATCTCCTGTATTCACAGAGTGGGTTAATTAAAGAATGGTGAGAGGAGGCCCCCTACCTGTGCATGATTATGCATGAAGTAGGAAGTCGTAATCCGTAGAAGATATTGGGCAGTGTTCAACCAAGTTTCACTGAGAGTAGTGCCACATAGCAAGCCCACTGTGAAACTGAAGGGATTTTAGGTCTCTGTGTGTTCCTTCCATTTGATGCTTTTAAAAGTTGAACACTCCACCATACCTGCCTGACCCAAGCAAAGCTTGTGATCCTGCTCAGAGGGTACAGAAGGCAACCTTCTGCATGCAGTGGCTTCCAGCATTGCCAGTAATGTGATGGGTATGTCAGGCAGTGGGCAAGAAGGAGTGAGTGAGTCGTTTGTTCAAATCCCACCTCAGCCATAATCGCCCTGGGTGGCCAAAGGCACACTCCTTTGTTGTCTCCAGACAGATGCCAACCAAAATGGCACCATCACTCAGCCTCACATCTGTGATGTGGACAGGATAATACAGGCCTGCTTTTCAGGTCTGTGGTGTGTGGTAAGGGGAACTGAGATAACAGAGCTGTGGTTGTCTTGGAATGCCCTATATTAATGCTAAGTTCTAACACACACACACACACATTGCAACATGCCCTGATTAATTCTGCAACATCTTTCTTTATTTTATTTTTTTAGAAGTTATTTTTCAGTTTACAAAATAACAGCTGATATGCTGGTGGCAAACCATCATCTATAAAAAGAGGCATTCTCCCCGTGCAGGAAAGGGATGCTTACAAAACACACACACATTTATATCATTTAGAAACAAAGAAAGTATTATTAGTTTGCTCACTGGCAAACTTAATCCATCAGCTGATTATTAAAACTGATACGATTCATCAGTTAGATTTCTGCAACATAGGCAACTGACTAAGGCTGCAGTTTCAACACATACCTACCTGGAAGTAAGCCCCATTGAAAACTACGTGACTTACTTCTGAGTAGACATGTATAGGATTGCACTTTGTAAGTATTTTTTACTATGTGTAATACTGCTTTCACATGCAGTCATGCAACATACCCAGTTTCTTACATTATTCCCAGGACTTTATCAAAGTCTTGAGATGAGAATGGGTGCTTTTTATTCCCTGTTCCTTTGCCTACCTCTCCTAAACACTACTAAAACCCACAAGAGCTTTGCTATCATCCTCTTCCAGTAGCCTCTCTGTGTAATTGATCGACAGCGATATTTGTTATTGCTTATTAATTAACTGCACCTCTCTGGCCACTTGAGATTCCACCTCCCTAATTAATATTTATGAGGAGCTAAGTGCTATTGACGCTTCCTATTAACTGAGCCCGGGAATTCGTCTCTGCTCTGCCCAGTAAATAAATGCTGAAGACTCCCTGATAACCCACGCTCCCTCCCCAGGGCACCAGTTTAAGGAACGCTCCGAGATTTATTGCTAGCATAGAGCTGGGTGACATGTTATGACTCACCAGGGGGCGCTCTTTGCTTGGAAGTGGAGCCGAGTCCAATTCCCCCTAATAGGCCACTAGGTAAAGGTAAAGGTACCCCTGCCCGTACGGGCCAATCTTGACAAACTCTGGGGTTGTGCGCCCATCTCACTTAAGAGGCCAGGGGCCAGCGCTGTCCGGAGACACTTCCGGGTCACGTGGCCAGCGTGACATCGCTGCTCTGGCCAGAGCCAGAGCCGCACACGGAAACGCCGTTTACCTTCCCGCTGGTAAGCGGTCCCTATTTATCTACTTGCACCCGGAGGTGCTTTCGAACTGCTAGGTTGGCAGGCGCTGGGACCGAGCAGCGGGAGCGCACCCCGTCGCAGGGATTCGAACCGCCGACCTTTCGATCGGCAAGCCCTAGGAGCTGAGGCTTTAACCCACAGTGCCACCTGCGTCCTAATAGGCCACTAAGGGGATGAAATTTGTTGTTGCCTGCAGAGGGCGCTGATTCCTAAGTCAGGGCAGACGCCAATGTCACAAGTTGGCGCCAAGAGCATTTGTGATGTGATTTAATATAGAACAGCTTTTCATTAAAAATAAAATAAAAACTTCTCTCGAATTCTGGAGAGGACGCTTGAAATCTTGGAAGGTGATGCACCTCGGGTTCTTTTGAAAGGACAACAATATTTTTTGCATAATAAACCCCTGTGTAGATGGTCCTGCAGCTCAGCTGTTCTTCAATGGATTTTTCACCAACTCCACAGCAATGTTCTATATTGTGCTAATCCTCATCCTCCTCTTGGACCAGCACTAGCAGAAAAATTAAACAATGAAGTAAACACTGCAAGTCATAGAATAGAGAAACAGCGCACATGTGCTCTATTTGCATAATTTCTGCAAGTTGCAGAATTCATCATTTTGGAGTGCAGAATTCAGAATGCTTAGAGGATTATTTTTATTATTATTTCATTTTTGCATTGACTGCACACAGTCCTGGTTACCACTACAGTGGTACCTCGGGTTACATACGCTTCAGGTTACAGACTCCACTAACCCAGAAATAGTACCTCGGGTTAAGAACTTTGCTTCAGGATGAGAACAGAAATCATGCAGCAGTGGGAGGCCTGTGGAACCTGAGGTTAAGATCAGTTTCAGGTTAAGAACAGACCTCCAGAACAAATTAAGTTCTTAACCCGAGGTACCACTGTATTTAGTTGTTGGGACTCATGTTTCCTACTGAGTGTGAGGACTGGCACAACACCAAATCCTTTCATGCTCTGCCTCATGTTTGACTAATTGGAACAAAAAAAAAACCTCTTCTCCCTTTGATTCTCTCTTCGTTCCACATGTTGGGTGCTGCCATACATTGCTTCACAACTGCAACACGTAGTGTGGAATTTGGTATCGGGTAGTGCAGAATCCAGCTTCCTGGAATTCTTAAGATTTATTCTTCTTCTCCTTTTAAAACTGCAAGTTTCTAGTCCTCATGGCCGCAGAGATTGCCTTTGTCGTGTGTGTGAAGCCTTGTTTGGCAAAACATCAGGAGCTCTTCTTGCTGGTTGCAGATGCTGAGCAGGCCTTTCAGTTAACTGGGTTTGTGATTTCAGTCTCTGCAAAACTCAGCTCTTGCCTTCCCCTTCCCCTTCCCCTCCCCACCCCCCGGCTAATAAGAAAACTAATACTTATAATACTACTGCTGCTAATAATAATAATAATAATAATAATATCCAAGGAGCTCAAGGTTGTGCACCTCTTTCTTTGCCTCTTTTATCCCTACAACAATACTGAGACATAGGTTAGACTGAGAGATAGGTAAAGGTAAAGGGACCCCTGACCATTAGGTCCAGTCGTGACCGACTCTGGGGTTGCAGCGCTCATCTCGCTTTATTGGCCGAGGGAGCCGGCGTACAGCTTCCGGGTCATGTGGCCAGCATGACTAAGCTGCTTCTGGTGAACCAGAGCAGCACACGGAAACACCGTTTACCTTCCCACCAGAGCAGTGCCTATTTATCTACTTGCACTTTGACGTGCTTTCAGACTGCTAGGTTGGCAGGAGCAGGGACCGAGCAACAGGAGTTCACCCCGTTGCGGGGATTCGAACCGCCGACCTTCTGATCAGCAAATCCTAGGCTCTGTGGTTTTAACCCATAGCGCCACCTGCATCCCTAGTCTGAGAGATGGTGGCTTGCAAACTGTTCCTCGTTGGGTATAATGGCTAAGTGGGGGTTTGAACCTGGATTTCTCCAGTCTTGGCGAAACAAATGGTTCCATTGTATGAAAACAAACCACATAAAATTTCACTGGCTTTTGATTTGGCCTGGCTATCTATTCACTGGACTAGTCTTTGTTTTAACCACAGAATATTTGCAGGCCTTTGTTGTAAGGTAGACTCTCCTGGTTCTGGTCAGCAGCTGCCAACGCAGATTTGCACATCCCACAATGACGCTTTAGCGCCCTGGGGATTTGTAGCCACCCCGCTCGCTACTGGCTCACCTGGCCCCTTGCTTCTTTCCCTGCCAGGTACTATTACAACAAACGGATCTTGCACAAGACCAAGGGCAAACGCTTCACCTACAAGTTCAACTTCAGCAAAGTGGTCCTGGTGAACTATCCTCTCTTGGACATGGCTGCCAACTCCCCGTTTCTGCTGGCTCAGAACCCTTTCAATGGGAGCAACCATGGGGCAGATTGTGCCCCTCTGACCCCTGAGGTATGATGCGGGAAAGAGGGAACCACATCTGTTTTTTAAGAGGGTATGTGTTGAGGGTGCATCACGCCATTTGCTCCCCTTCAGAGCACGTTTCAGCTCAGTCGTGAGCTGGGCCTCTGATGTCAGAACGTTGTGCTGCAATAGTGCCATGGAGAATGTGCAGAGTGGCCATTTCTACCCCACCTTCTCCTTTTTTAATATTTTCAGCCTACAGGGTCAGGATGGTCAGATCAGGAGGCAGCGAGATCAGCCACTTACCATTTGAGCCCATGCATGTGCATAGCTCATTCATTCCTTTTCTCTTCCCCCTAGACCCTGCAAAGCCTCTTCTCCAGCCCCCGTTTGGGGGACCCAGCCACCCGCACCCCACTCTTCGAACGCCAAACTGAGACAGAGAAGCTCAGACTGGATGCAACCTTCCCTTTTCTGGGGTCAGGTGAGAGCAAGTTGTTTACCTTTCCAAAATAATAAAAATAAAAATCTGGGAAGGCTATGCTTTCAAGGTAAAGGTAAAGGGACCCCTGACCATTAGGTCCAGTCGCAGACGACTCTGGGGTTGCGGCGCTCATCTCACTTTATTGGCCGAGGGAGCCAGCGTACAGCTTCCGGGTCATGTGGCCAGCATGGCTAAGCTGCTTCTGGCGAACCAGAGCAGCGTACAGAAACGCCGTTTACCTTCCCGCTGGAGTGGTACCTATTTATCTACTTGCACTTTGATGTGCTTTCAAACTGCTAGGTTGGCAGGAGATGCTTTCAAGGTAGTGATCCCTAATTATTATTTTTGCTGCTTTCTCATTGTGGGGTTTTTTTTAAAAAAAAGAACTCCCCATAAAGGTGATTGCCTCTCTTTCCATATTGCTATGATTCACGCCAAAAGGGTAATATGAAAATATCACGACAATCCATTGGGATTCCAGCAAACCCAAGCCTCTGAACCCAACATGAACTGGTTGCTCATACCTCTCCTCCCCCCTCTCCCCCACAGGTGTTGCCGGATATACAAAGCCCCCCAGTTTGCTGACTCCGTATGGCAGGAACGCTTCCTTCCCAGATTACCCCTGGAATTTTAACCCTTACCTGTCCAGCTCTTTCCCCCTGAACAGCTCCAAACTGCCCGCCTCCCTGTACTCCCCACACTTCTATCCCAACCCGCTGTCTGGATCATTAGCCCAGCTTCCAGCACCCATTTCACTACTGCCGGGAGATAGCACAGAGCGGGCTGCAGCTCTCGGGGGCGGCTCCGTCCCTCGCCTCTGTCTCCCTCCCCATGGCATGACCCTGCCCCTCCGTGGCACTGGGAATGCGGCCGGCGAGCGTGAGAAGGAGCTGCTGGGTCCCAGGGCCCAGAGCCCTTCAGGGGGGCGAGGGGCCAAAGAGGACCCTGGCTCCGATTCCGAGTTGGAGATCACAGATCTAAGCGAATGCAGCTCGGAGAACGAAGGCTGCGATTTCAGCCCCGACAGCTTGGAGGCGATAGAGAGCCAGGTGCAGAATTACAAGCGGCTGCAGACAGAGCGGACGGCAGGGGCAACAGCCAGCAAGCCGGAAGGGGTGGCAGAGGCCAGCCTGGGCACTGCCAAGGAAGTGAAGAGTCTGCCAGGCAGCTGAACGCAAGCATTATTCGGAGCCCCAACTGCTGGTCCCTCTCCATCAGTAGCCAGATTCTTAAAGAGAGTTTAAAGCAAAGGAAAGAAAACAAAACCTACCCCATTTGTTTGATGTCTCTATTTTTATAGGAAAATTTTATTCACTGATTATACTGAGTCTAATTCCCCAAAGCACCCTCACTTTCTGCTCCCCGTTCCCTTCACCCTGGGCTGGAATACTCATCTCTTCCCCCTCTCAACTTCATCAATGGAGGGCCTTGTCTTCACATTCCTGGGGGGGGGGCAGATTGGAGCAAAGAGGCTTTCTGGGAGAAAGGGACGAGGGCTCAGGACAGGCAGTAGTGGCAGAGATGGGGGGGGGCTGTGAGACCCCAGATCTTATTGGACTCCCAGCTCACAGCAACCCATATGACCGATGGTCAGGGATGATGGGATTTGCAGTCCAGCAACACTTAAGACTTGAGAGCTGAAAGTGTCCTCTTCATCACCTCTTCCAATACCACGGGAAGATACCTCCATGCACTTTTGATCACAATCTGCCTCAGCTTTCCCTCCCTAGACTAGTCCCATTAAACTTCCTGGACCGGCCAGCTCCACACCACCTCTGAAAATTCCCACAGGCTACGTTAATCCCTTTCAGTGCACCTGCCACCCCATGAAATTATTTTGACCTATTTAACAGCCAGGTTTCTAGAGACAACCAGCTTGCCACTGTGGCTGGCACAAGACATTTTGGTGCTTCTGCAAAGAACACCCAAACACCCCTCCCCCACGCCGGGAAGTTCTCCTGCACAAGCCTTGTTGATATGAAGTGCAGGATCTTTTCTCACCCGACATAGTTTCTTGGATCAGATTTCTGCCTGCTTCCCACCATTACCGATGCCTTTAATTGGCTTGTCACAATCTGGGGCTGCCCCGAGTGTGCTGTGAAGGTGTCTTCAAAAAGGTCCAACCAGAACACAAGAGTGGTTGTGTGAATCATCCCTTTTTAAGTCCAAGTAGTCCAAATACCACCATCCTTGTGTTGCTGCTCTACACCCGATAATTTAAGGTGCACACGTATGTTGTTGCAAACTGGAATGCAGCAAAACGTGTTTATTGACAGGGTCCTTACAGCTAGGTTGAGAGCGCTCTTGCAAAGCCAACACGGTTCCAAGTTTCCAGTGTCCTCCAGAACCTACGAACCTGATTTCCAGCTCCCAAAATTGTGGGGAGGAACTTGAAAATCCAGGCCCGCTCCAAAATACAGGGAGTTGTATGACGGGAGAGGGAGTTAAACCTTTTTTTACCCACCCCTGACTTTCGAAGTGCAATATTGTCTTGTCATGCTCTGGTGTGACCCTCTGTAAAAAAACAAAACAAAAAAATACCCCCTCCCACGCCTCACCTGTGTGCTCGTGTCCCCCCCGTGTTTTAAAAGAAGAAGAAAAAAAACAAAACTGTATTTGTGTGGTTGATATGAAGATGCTGTTTAACCCGACCCCTATGTTTTCTCTTTCCTTTTTGTAAATACTATATTAATTTATGGAGTGTGTAAAGAAAAAAAAAACAGATGGGAAAGAATTTTACCCCAGCACATCGCTGGCCTCTAAAGCAATAAAATATCTATTCGTCACTCGAGTCTCTGCTCACAGGCAAAAGGGAATGGATGAATAAAGGGGGTGGCTCATGGATGAGAGGCCAGGAACCAACAAGGCGGCAGTTCGAAGCCTGACAAGATCACTTAACAAAGGAGCAAAGGAAGATTTTTAACAGTATAGGCACTTGCGTCCCACTCAGCTCAGTGGCGTTTACTCCCAGGTAAGTGGGAAGGGATGAGTGACTCTTTCAATCCCGAGGGCTACATTTCTTCATGAGAAACTGTCTAGGGCAGGCACAGGCAAACTCGGCCCTCCAGATGTTTTGGGACTACAACTCCCATCATCCTCAGCTAACAGGACCAATGGTCATGGATGATGGGAATCGTAGTCTCAAAAACATCTGGAGGGCCGAGTTTGCCAATGCCTGGTCTAGGGGCTGCCTGCAACTGAGCGGAAGGGGAATGATTTAAGCTCTTCCTTCTGCGCAGCAGGCTAAGTTACACAAGAGTCACGAGTTCCATGTGTGCACAAAACACAAGCAAGCAAAACGCTCCATCGTAACTGAAGGGCATGTTCCGTCCAGGCAAAATCATAAGAGTTAGAAGGGACCCCCACTTGAGGATCATCTGACCCAACCCAATGCAATAAATGAGACACGAAATGCAAAACACATGCTGTATTCCAACCACAAAGGCTGCTGCGATTAATATAGCTTTTAATTTGGCATCTTTTACAAAAGTTATCTTTGGTTCAGTCTCTTCCTCGCCTCTCCTACACGTACCTGTAAACCTCCTGTAACATACAAAAAGCCTCTGATTTCTCTCTACGTAAGGTGCGGGAAGGAGGGGCCCACGACTCCTGTGCAGGAGGGATGTGGAACCCAGGATCCTTGCTCTTCCCTTCTCCCCCATCCTTATACAGAGGTGAAACTCACCTGATCTCCCCACCCTCTGGCGAGGAAACATTTCCCTCTTCTTCCTTCTTCTGGCTAGTATTTTCACTGCAAACCTCATACAAAAACATTGCCAGGCGGAGGGAACCACACAGAGCTCAATCCTCAACTGAACTCTAGGAAAGCAACCCCCGAGCTCAAGTTGAGAGCATTCTCAAGACAGTTGACCACCGATTAGCTACCCCGTGGTTAATTCACACGATTCAGGGGAAGATCAAGCAACAACAGCACAAGTTCCCATTTGTGCCCCAGGCCAACCGCGAGTCTATAGACCCAAACTGCTCTTGAAATCCAGTTTGCGAATGAGGCAGCACTCCAGGTCAAGAATCCAGAATGCTAAAAAGGCACAGATTGTGAGAATTGCACTCATAAGCATTGGCTGTTTTGGGGGGTTTTTTTGAAGAGGGGATTTTATGCTGCCTGATTCAGGCTTTAAAAAAAAAAGTTTAGGAAGTCAAGCAGAACTTGCTTCTTCCTTAAATTTTCCTTAAATAGTTGTGCCCCAGACAGGACAGTGCAGAACTTGCGTTTCTCATCTTTCCTAGGTGGGGGTGGATGGGTTACGACAGGAGGGCGGTGGCCAATACAGCATCCTTCAGATGTTGCTGGACTCTAGCTCCCTTCATCTCCGACTGGGGCTGCTGGGAACTGGGAGTCCAAACTGGAGGGCCCCACACAGAAGGGAAAAGCCATAAGTAAGTGCGGCACTTTTGCATGTGTGGTACAGCAGCAGCAGCAGGTGAACTAATCCATTGCGCACCATCTTGAGAATGTCTCACGAAAGTACAAAACAGCGATGGTAAAAGACGTGAAAGCAGATCCCGGGGGATTTTATCCCCCCCACCCCACCCAGCCGATGCTTTTACATTTTGCACTTTAGAATTTTTATTTCATTTTCTTTCTTTTTTTTTAAGTGTGACTTTAAAAAAACACCTCATCTGACTGCAGCGGATTTGGCAGGGGCTATTATACATTCCATAATACTGGGAAGCCGAGAAGGTCACACCCTTTCTTCTCCGAATATACTGGGTTAGGCTCTTTGTACAGTAATAAGACAAAAACCCCTAAAGACTAATATATATAATATCACTCTATATAAAAAAAAAAACAACCTCTGGGTTCTTCTTTGCTTTTAGCCCCAGCTGGAGGAGTTAAGACTACTCCCTTATGTTCGTGTGTATATAAACATACAAGCACATTATGAACAAAAAGTATAAAAGGCACTTGGAAGAACTGGAACGTGTGCAATATCTGTGTAGGTCCGTCTCTGAGGACATCAAGTGGGGAGGGGGGGCAGCAGGTTTCACTTGACTTTGCCCCCTCACCTCAACCCTTAGGTCTGCTACCTGTCCTCTGGGATGAAAGCACCACCTACGTTTATCCCCCTCGACTAGTTTCGGCAGATGGAATTCTCCCAACCGGAGGACGGAAACACGCCGCGGTTGCCTAGGGAGGACCCACTGCAACCCTCCAGTTGGGCAAAGGGTCCTATAAATAGGAGGTGTCTTGGCTGGGGAGGGTGAGCAGTTGCCAGAAGCAGCAGCAAACCCCGAGTCTGGGTGCTCAGCAGCCCTCTATAGGTCCAGAGCCCTCTTGCTCCATGCGACAGACCAGCTTTGAGGACAAGTCCCTTCCATACACAGCCAAAGGGGGATCAGGGGTAGGAGGAGGAACAGACACACACCCTGCCAGTCCACACTCAATTCCTGCAAAATACCGCAAAAGGCCAACAATCCCAAAGCTTTGAAGAGCCAAGAGGCCCCGGTTGACTTACTGATATGGCTCCACCTGCTGTCCCTTCCGTAAAACAGCATGTCACAGAAGGGCAGCCAAGTGATCGTGCATTAATTACATTTATGGCGGATGAGACCCCCAACCCAGGACCTTGTGGTTTCGCTTTCATATTCTACATCTGTGGCACCCTGTGGCTAAAAACAGCTTTTATAGTGCTACACGGTGCTGGGAATAACCTGGTCGGCAACACCGAGTGAAAGGCAACCCCGATTCTAAATAACGTGTAGGCAAGTGCGATCTAACTGCTCAGCTGTTCCTTGGTATATACATTGTTGGGTATCGAACCCCAAGATTTCTCAGGAATTCCTAAAGAAAGCAGGGATGTGGTGAGAAAGAAGCTTCGTGGAAGAGGCTGGTTGGGGTTTTGCTTTGCTAGCAGGAGCTTGCATTTAAAAATAAAAAAATATTTCCACCCCTGCAATGGAGTTTCTGCACACAACCAAGTCAAGGAGGTTGCTGGCCAAGTCTTCCAGGTCTCCCTTGAGTTGGGACGAGGGTAGGCTAGAAGGCTCTCATGAAACTGCACCCGGCTAGGTTAAGATCAAGCAGCGTTTCCAGGGAGCTTGCCTGGCACTACTGATCTCGTTAGGGGAAATCTCTTGAGAAGCATTTCTAAGGAACACCAGGGGTCTCCCTTGATCCACCGCTGGAACAATGCTGCCTTCAGACTTCAAGCTCATCTCATAACACAAGACCCATTTCCCCCTGCCTTCTCCTCTCTTCAGAAGGTGGTTAGGGCACTGACGTTGTAGCTGGCCTTCTGTTAGGTTGTGAAGCCAGCTGTGAAGGGTCACCCAGCAAGGAGAGACCAATCTTCTGGGAGGGGATTTGTGTCGGGGAGAGAACCAGCTCAAGTTTCAGGGCAGCGGATGCAGCTTGCATGCAACCCCAAGGCTTTTCTGCCGTGTGCTTGTGAGGTGTGCGTCTCTCAGCTGAATTGGTGCCAAAACAAAAGCACTGTGTGGAATGGCAAGGTAGCAAGGGGCCAAGAGATGGAGGGAGACAGCTTGGGCAGGGCTGCAGATGTGAATAAATGAGGCAGGAAAAGGATAAAAACGCATTCTAGAAAAGCGGGGCGTTTCTGGGGACAGGGAGATGAGTAAAGGCAAGGAAAACCAAGCTAAGTGAGTTAAAGATTTGCCTCCCCATGAAACAGCGGTGATTGCTGCTGCCACTGCCGCCAAGCGCTTCCTTTTTAAAAGGATCAGACGCCTATCTGGAGGGTTAGGTCCACGTGTGAGGATATACTGTAAGGCAAGCTTATACCACCAGGATGATTGACAATTTGAGGAGGGGCTCGATATTGCTATCGTCATACCCTCCTTGCAAACCTTCCCTGAGATTATTTGGCTGGTCACTTTTGGCAGAAAGGAGGTCAAGTTTGATGTCTCCAGCAGTTATGTTCTGAATAGGTCCGTGGAGCCCAGAATCCTACAAGCGCCTTGCACCCAACCCCACCCCATCATCTTTGGTCCACTAGACAGCTGCCACAGGGACCCGATTTTTTAATTCGCCTCTCTTTGGGACAGACACCACAAATTACTCCCATAGCTAAAGAAAAAGCTGACCCCCCCAAGAGCACCTTCATGGCCTGATGACCCCACCCCTCAGGAAGGGTTTGACCCCTTAACTCACATGCAGTTCCGCAGCCTCTAAATATGGCCCCCTATAGCGTGGTCTAGGTAGAATATATATAAAAAATATATTTATAACCCTGGAATCTTTCCCTGCATTATAAATCCTCTATACAAAAAGCAGTGTAGGCCGCACTTGGTTGCTGGTGTTGTTCGAGGAGGAACATCCGGCTGGAGAGAGCGGTTGGCAAAAAAGATCCCTTTTCCTCCCTGTGAAAGACAAGCCTGGAGAGGGGGGAGAAGACACAGAAAGCCATTAAGATGGCAGTGAGAATGGTGCAGCAGCAAGCAGCGGTGTCAACCCGAGTTTGAAACCGGAGCGGGTGGGGCGGTTTTAAGAAATGCACTTGCCTGGTTTGGAGCCAGAGCTGAAACCCAGGCTAAAATTCAGGCCCTGCTCATAATGCTTGGCAAAACGCCTGCTTACTTGTTCTCCTGCACCTTCTCTGTCCCTTCCCATCCAAGTCTGCCTGGCGGTGGCAGGGAGGAATCGCGCAGAGGCTCCCCCCCCAAGGCCCTAGAGGCATCCTGGACTGCCAGGAGCCATGGGAAATACAGTTCCCGTGGCCCCCAATATTCCTAACTACGTTTCACTGGTTCCTGGTTGCTATGGATACATGTCGGGCCTACTACAGCCTTCCCCCCCTCCTGCCATTCCACTCACAGGCCCTCAACTACCAGGTACATCTGAGCAAGAAAGGATGGGAGGGTTCGGGGTTCGGAGAGCAGAGTTTTCTCCTGGTGGGCTGATTCAAAACTGGCTCAACGGGCCAGAGGATGTTTGGATAAACAGGCAGCGAGACCTCCAACAAGCTAAAAACACAGCAAATTACACACCCATTTAAAATAAAAAACACCAAATGGGTGGGATTTACATAAAAGAGGCTTGAGCGATTTCTAAACTTCCCTCAGCGGAGGTACTGTTTTGTCTTTTAAATTAAATTTTGAGGCGCAAACACTTATTTCAAAAACCTGTTTGCTGAGCCATGAACACCACAGGCTCATCCTGAGCCAATCACTGTCTTATCAGCCTAACCAAAGGACACAGGTTGGTGAGAGGAAGCCGGTCAGTCATGCACCGAGTTTTTGGGATACCCCGGACCGAGCCTGTTTCTTCCATTACCTTCTCTGCTTGGCCAAGCCTCATGTGAAACTGGGCGGCTGAGATGGCGTGAGTTTTCCTATCAGCTGCTGCAGGTGCCAATAATCCGCTTCAATTTCCTAGTACGACAGGCAGACAAACAGATTGAGGAAAATATTCACTGAGAGGGCGAAGGAGGGATATGGGGACAAGCATACGTGGGCAGGAATCTCCTTCTGGACACTCCCAACTCTCAAGAGTGAGAGGCTTCAACCTTGGCAACCCAGTCGCTCTAGATCGGCCAACGTGGCGCCCCGTGGATGTTGCTGGACTGCACAGGGACACAGGAAGAGCTGTCTTATATCAAACCACTGGTCCATCTATCTCAGTACTGTCTGAACTGACTCGCAGCAGCTCTCCATGGTTTCAGATAAGGGTCTTTGCCACCCCTCTCCCCAGAAATGCTGGGAAATGAAACCTTCTGCATGCAAAGCAGATGTTCTAACCCATTGAGCTGCAGCCGTTCCCCCTCAGGGCAACAGCCCCCTGTTAGACCACTGAGCATGCTGGCTTGGACGGCTGGGAGCTGGAGTTGAAGGACACCTGCAGGGCCACGGGCTCCCCATTTCTGCTTCAGAATAATAAATAATCATAATCATAAATAAATTTTATTTATACCCCGCCCTCCCCAGCCGAGACCAGGCTCAGGGCGGCTAACAAACAATAATAAAAACAAGTTGATTGAAATACAACTTGAAAACAAGATCAAAACACAACATCAAAACACTAAAACATTAAAATGCAGCAGCATCACAGGAGGAGAAAGGAAAAAGAAAGAAGGGGAGGGAGTCAAATTGGCTCCAAGCCAAAGGCCAGGTGAAACAACTCTGTCTTACAGGCCCTGCGGAAAAAAACAGATCCTGCAGGGCCCTGGTCTCATGAGGCAGAGTATACCACCAGGCCGGAGCCAGTGTTGAAAAGGCCCTGGCTCTGGTTGAGGCTAATCTAACTTCCTTAGGGCCTGGGACCTCTAGGGTGTTGCTATTTATGGACCTTAAGGTCCTCCACGGGGCATAGCGTGAAGGGCTTTAAAGGTCAAAACCAGCACTTCAGTGGCAAGACCCCTTCTAAAGGTGACCTGGAGCATAAGCTAGGGCTTGCAAGGAATAAATTCTAAAAAGTCGTCCTTCTAGCAGGAGTCTGCTGCTATGTATCTGTATGCTTCTAGTATCTGTATGCTGCCTCAGCATACAGAAGCTGTTAAGAGGGTGGCAGACTAGGACCGGGGAGAGCAGGGCACTGGGTGACCTCAGGTTAAGCCGACGGACAGCAAGCAGCCCTAACTCACAGGGTTGTTGTGGGGGTGAGGTAAGGGGGGAGAGAACCATGTTTGCTGCCTGGAGAAAATGTTGGGACCTAAGTGCAGTGAAATATAACAAAGCAAATCATGTACAGGCATGAAGAGAGACACCCCCCTCCCGGCTCTTTGCTTTGTCTAGTGAATAGAACAGGCTCAGCAGATAAGTCTGCAGGCTTCCCATTCATCTCAGCCTGCGTTAAGTTTCTAGTCCTCATGGCTATAGTCCTGGTCTTTCTTCTTTATTTAAAAAGCGGCCAATGGACGAAGGAGACAGCCATCAAAGGGCGGGCTTCACACCTTCACACACTCCTTCCCTCATTCTCAACACGAGGGCCCATCTCTCTGCTGCTCTTCCCTTTCAAACCCACTGCTTGGAAAAACACTCAGGCGTTTGCTCTCGCACCTCCCTCCCTCCCTCCACCATCTTCTGCGCTTTCCAAACGATCTTGGAAATTAATATTCCAGGGCTCGGGTTTAGCTCTGCAAGGAAAGCAAACAGGTGCAAAACTACACAGTAAATTCTGAGCGTGCCACACTGGTGTGTGTGAGTGTGTGTGTGTCTTTGCAACCCTCTCTCACCTTCAGACCCTGGATGGCATCTTCTAGAAGCCGCAAGTGATGCTTCACCCCGTCAGATTGTTGGTGGGTCAGAATTATGGAACTGGATCCTTCCCTATCCAGGTGCTCGGAGCCCCACTCTGGCTCCAAGGGGCCATTAGGGAGACCTCCTGCCAAGAGGGAGGGAGGGGAATATATGATTCTATGAAATACTCCCAGCATGCCCCTCTCTCGTCAAGTCCTGGCTGACTTTCCCACCATCCACCTGGCTCTCAGACCCCCACCTGGATGCCGTCGGCTGCCGTCTGCCTCCATCCCGTGACCCGCCTCCCACTCCTCTTCCTCTTCTCCCTCGCGGGGGTTCCCGTTCTCCGGCGGATGGTCCACAGGTTCTGCTGCTGGGAAGGCAACTTCGCCTTCTTCCGATACTTGAAGTAGCCTCCTCAGGGCTGATACTGTTAAGGACACAAGACTGGGGTGAGATTCATCTCCTTCGCGAGCCTTGGGGCTGGCGGGGCAGAAGGAATCTCCACAGAGGGGAGGGGAAAGAATGGAGGAGGGGAGGGGGGAATCCTCTGGCGCTCCAGATACTGTTGGACTACAACTCCCATCATCCTTTGCTACCAGCCGTGCTGGCTAGAGGCTGAAATCCAACAGTATCTTGGAGGGCCACCGATTTCTGCCAGCCCTGGGTTATCTATTTGCTTCATGCAATTTACATACTGCTTTACTGTAAAGACAAACAAACCTCAATGTCGTTTTTAAAAAAACCCAAAATCAATGATACGCTTAAATCCAGAATAAAACACACGTCAACATTCGACATCAGCCTTCTGCAGCCCTGGCTGGGGCCAATGAGAGTTGCAGCTCCAAATCTCTGGACAGCAGCAATTTTTGGGAGGCTTCTCTACGTGTCTAGATAGGCTTAAAGGTAAAGGTAAAAGTAAAGGTAAAGGGACCCCATACCATTTAGGTCCAGTCACGGACAACTCTGGGGTTGCGGCGCTCATCTCGCTTTATTGGCCGAGGAAGCCAGCATACAGCTTCCAGGTCATGTGGCCAGCATGACTAAGCCACTTCTGGCGAACCAGAGCAGCGCACGGAAACGCCGTTTACCTTCCCACTGGAGCGGTACCTATTTATCTACTTGCACTGCGTTTTTTCGAACTGCTAGGTTGGCAGAAGCAGGGAATGAGCAACAGGAGCTCACCCCGTCGCAGGGATTCAAGCTGCTAACCTTCTGATCGGCAAGTCCTAGGCTCTGTGGTTTAACCCACAGTGCCACCTGCACCCCCTAGATAGGCTTGCCTATGCGTAAATGTTCTTAAGCAGACCCTGGAAAATGCAGAGTTGAAGGTGCCTGCCTACCATCAACAGGCAGGGAGTTCCGAAGGAGTAGCGTTACATACTTCTGTCCTGTGCGGCGGATGACAGGGCCCCCTGGCCTACGGGCCGGTGCTTGTGCAAGTTCAGCATGTCGTCCAAAATCTCCTCCGTTGCCTTGCCCAGCTTCGGTCCACTCACAGGGCTGCGCCCCTCGAATTCGGCCCCTTCCAGCATCCCGTCCTTCTCTCGCTCTGCTTCAGGGTACCAAAAGACCAGTCGGATCCCTGCTCTCAAAGAGCCCCTGGATTCCCCTGGCTCTGAGCTCGGCAAGAACCCAGAACTCTTGCTTTGCCCCCTCCAGCTCCTCCTACTGCCTTCCAAACCGCCTGGCCGCAAACTCACCCTCCGAATGCAGGGTCTCCTTGTGCGAGCTGCCGTTCTCCGCCCCGCCCAGCAACCCCTCTGAGTAGCTGCTGAGGGAAAAAGAAGTAGTTGTGAGTGCAGATCTATGCCGGCGGTGGGGAAATGGGTTGCACTGGCAGGCTGGGTCCTTCCTTCCCCCCGCACACCCCACGAGACAGCCCTTCCAGCGTCAGGGAGCCAGCCAGCAATAAATCACACTGAGTAAGTGAAGTTAACTCTTTATAAGAAGAAACAAGGCCTGGTCAGAGGAGCCAGGCCTCATGAGCACAGCAACTCTTCTTGGTGGGTCTTGCCCCTATGAGGCAGCTGCCTAAGGCTCCTCCGCCCCCCCCCCCCCCCCCGGTCCTTCCCAAGCAATCTGAGACTGTCTCAGCATGCCTGTCTTTGCTCCTCCCGCTTCATACTTCTTCTGCTCCTGGGAGACCAGCAGGGAGGGGAGCTAGTTGCAGCAGGAGGGGGAGACACCTCTGCCTCTTCCCCAGCTGGACTCCTCTCTGCCTCTTGGCCTCCCTCCCTCCTCTTCTGCTTCTGCTTCAGATTCTGCACTTGTCTCTGCCACAGACTCTCCCTGCTCACTAAACCCTGTTACCTCTTCAGTTTCTGACACCTCCTCTCTCAGTCTTCTCCTTCGGCCCCCTCCCTAAAATTCTTCTGCCCGGATGGGACCTTTCTTTGAACTGTGATATTGCCTCTCATTGGTCTGGATGGAGAGACGCTGCGTGGAGGTTATGTTTGCAAAAACTCCTGGGTTTTGCATGGCTGGAATGCACAAAGGAAAACGTCCCGTCTGCTACCCTCCTCATTTTTGCCTCTGACTTTGCCCCACTTGCTTCTGGCAAGCAGGCCCCACAAAATGCCCCACGTGGTACGAGAAAGGTTTAGACATTTTCCTTCCCCAGGAAGGCCAGGCTTACAAGCTGGGGCTGTGTGGCGAAGACCGACTGTTTGGCACTGAAAGCCGTGGTTTAATGGGGACCTTCAGAGAGCCGGCCGTGTCGCTGATCATACTGCACCAGCTAGAAAAGAACAAAAGAAGGGAATCGGGTAAAACAAAAACTGACTGGTTGATTTGACAACAGTTAGAGGTGCTGGGGCTCACGCTGGCCTGGAATCTCCAAACCTGGAAGCCTGGCCCCTTAAATGCCGAATATACTGCTTATGGCGGAGGCACTTGGAACATGCTCAGAGACACCCACCACTATAAGCCCAGGGAGGAGCCCCAGCTCAAATTAAGGAATGGCATCTGTGAGTATAGTGTGGTATACAAATCCAATTATAATTAATAATAATAATAATAAGCTTAAAGACCTTAGGTAAAGGTAAAGGGACCCCTGACCATTAGGTCCAGTCGTGGACGACTCTGGGGTTGCGGCGCTCATCTCGCTTTATTGGCCAAGGGAGCAGGCATGCAGCTTCTGGGTCATGTGGCCAGCAGGACTAAGCCGCTTCTGGTGAACCAGAGCAGCACACGGAAATGCTGTTTACCTTCCCACTGGAGCGGTACCTATTTATCTACTTGCACTTTGATGTGCTTTCGAACTGCTAGGTTGGCAGGAGAAGGGACCAAGCAACAGGAGCTCACCCCGTCGCAGGGATTCGAACTGCCGACCTTCTGATCGGCAAGCCCTAGGCTCTGTGGTTTAACCCACAGCGCCACCCGCGTCCCTTGGTGCTAGGCAAAGTCATATTTTGAAAATTGACCTTGGATCGAAGCTGAGAAAACTGAACCACCCTCACCTCCAAAACTACCACCCCTCTGTTTCTGCCACCCATTCCAGCTCACAGACTAAACCCAGCATTCCCACTGGTGCCTTCTAGATGCTTTGGGCTACAACTCCCATCAGTCAGCGAGCCAAAACCTGAAGGGCATCAAGCTGGGGGGTTGATGGCTAGACCAACCCATTTGGTACTCCAGCGGTGAATGCCCACCTCCACCCCCCCAGCCAGCAGCATCTCAATCTCGCCTCCTCCGTTTCTTACTTTTTCCTTTCCAACACTGTCTGTGCAACCAGCTCATAGATCTGAGCTCCGTCCTCCCAGCTGAAAATCACGTAGAAAGCCTTGATATCTAAGAGGAAAGAAGGAAATGGCAGGTTCAGAATCAAAAAAGAGGAGGAGGACCTATCTCAGAACTTGCACCCAGTGCCCAGTCGAGGTTTGCCCGATAGGACGTTTCCAGCCAACCTTCTGGGGGCCGCATGCCAGGGGTGGGCAGGGCCAGAGGTGAAACGGGACGAGTGTAAATGCTACCTTTGTACAGTAGGCTACACACTTTCTCTCCAGTCAGGCAGAAACATTTTTAGGCAAAATTAAAAAATCCCTTCCAGTAGCCCCTTAGAGACCAACTAAGTTAGTTATTGGTATGAGCTTCTGTGTGCAAGCACACTTCTTCTGATATCTTAGTTGGTCTCTAAGGTGCTACTGGAAGGAATTTTTTTAATTTTGTTTTGACTACAGCAGACCAACAAGGCTACCTATCTGTAACATTTTAAGGCAGATGCACTCAGCTGGTACAGCACAAGGGTTGTGGGTTTGAGCCCCACGTTGGGCAAAAGACTGCTGCATTGCAGGGTGTTGGACTAGAAAACCCTTGAGGTCCCTTTCCAATGCTATGTTTCTATGGGGGAAGCAGTGCCGGCGATGGGCATGGTCTAGGGCAGGGGTCAGCAAACTTCTTCAGCAGGGGGCCGGTCCACTGTCCCTCAGACCTTGTGGGAGGCCGGACTATATTTTGGAAAAAATAATAATGAACGAATTCCTATGCCCCGCAAATAACCCAGAGATGCATTTTAAATAAAAGCACACATTCTACTCGTGTAAAAACACGCTGATTCCTGGACCGTCCGCAGGCCGGATTGAGAAGGTGATTGGGCCGGATCCGGCCCCCGAGCCTTAGTTTGCCTCCCCATGGCCTAGGGCAGAGGTTCTCAACCTGTGGGTCCCCATATGTTGTTGGACTACAACTCCCATCATCCCTGAGTTCTAGCTAGGGGTGATAGGAGTTGTAGTTCAACAACATCTGGGGACCCACGGGTTGAGAAAGGCTGGTTTAGGAAGAGTGCCGAGGGCAAGGCAGAGAGGCCTGGAGAGATCCCTGGGGACTGGCACCAGTAAGGTTTTTGTTGGCTCTGCCACTGGCACTGGAGGTTCTGCGGCATCCTATTGTGTGTGGCAGGGGCGTGTTCTTGTTGCCATGAGTTCATTGGCTGCCTCTATGTGCAGGCAGGAAGTCAGTGCAGTGGGAGGTGAGGGCCTCTGATCAGTGGGATGTGTTTTTTATACCATTTTTGCATCTTCTGGTTGCATGATTCCCCCAAACCCCTTAGCCTGGGCTACCTTGCCCACAGCACCAGCAGCATATCTTGTGTCCCAGTGTATCAGGAATAGAGAGGAATGCTGTCAATTCACACCAAATTAAGAAGAAAAAAACTGCCCGACCTGCATTTAAGTTTGTGCAGGTTGCAGAATTCCGCATTCCTGGCACAGAATTCATGCTGCCTGGGTGCGGATGATGCACGGCCAAGAATACAGAGACCGTCTGCAGTCAGAGCTGTGCTTGCAGCAGAATTTTAGATTATTCAAGGTAACAGGCAGGATCTAGGCTGTTTATGGCTACCGTCCCAATCTTTTATTTAAAAACAGCATAGGAGACGAGAATGGCCCTGAGCCATACGCTAAACTATTAATAGCTGCTGCAAGGTTTGGGTTTTTTAATTTAGCTCGTACTGCCTGTTCTGTTTCAAGGTTTCCTTTTCTTCCACAACCAAAGAAACGTAATCGTCATACAAAGTTTCCTCGCTGCCAGGAAACTATCCCGGCCCAAGAAAAGCCTGCTAGGCCTTGGTAGGTGCCCACAATCTTGTTCCTGGAGTCCCTTCATTCACCAAAGAGAGCCAGCCTGGGGTCTCCCCAAATGCAAAGCACATGCTCTACCACCAAACCATATTCCTCCTCCACTTAAAAGCTTCCTTGGGGGGGGGGCACCCACATTCTTAATCTAGTGCTGTGTGACTTAACTTCGCTGCTTTGGTCCCAATCAGTAGCACAGGGTTCCCCCTCACAGCCATTTCCCCTCATAGCCACACCCCCTTCAATACTATACAGTCATAGAGTCACAGAATTGTAGAGTTGGAAGGGACACCCAACGGTCATCTAGCCCAACCCCCTGCAATGACTGCTTCTAGTATTATACAATAATTTTACAATTTAATAATAATAATAATAATGGATCCATTGCAGCTATCATTGCAGATCTCCACGTATTGCCTTTGAGCCAGATCTACTATTTTCTGTGCAAAAGACCTGGAGAGCTCTAGTATCTTCTGAGGGACCTAAGCTGTGCCTTCCTTGAAGTTCCATTGCATGTAAAAGAACTTGAATACCATTCTCTTCAGCCTGAGAAGCCCCTTGTGTTCTCCGTGTCCCTAAATGCTTAGCTTTGAAGCATACAGAACAACAACTCCTATGCCCTTTTAAAAATGAGTTTTCTGTGGTGGTGGTTGGGGGGGGGCTATTGGGTTATTGTTTTTATTTTTATTAGATATTTTGTGGTTTTATATCTTGATTTTATTCTAGGAACTGCCATGAGACCCCCCAGATATAGGGCGGTATATAAATTCAATAAAAAAAAATAAAAAGCAAGCAAACGCCTCAGCGTTGCTCCTCCGTCCTCGGCGGCAAAGTCGCCTCCCTTTCACTCCAACTGGTTCCAATCAGCATGAAGGATGAGAATAATTCTTCTCAGTGGCTAAAAAGCTACCCCTTTCACGCTAGCCGGGCAGCTCTAAGATACTGGAGATGGGAACCCGGCTGCAGAAATAGTAAGGTATCTTTGACCCCACTGTAACCCCAGACCACTACACATCTGGTTCTAATGTTGATTTTTTTATTGAAATTTTTGAAATACTTTATTGTGACTTGTACAACTTGTATACGGTGAGATTACACGAGCACCCCCCACTCAGCTCTCTTAGTAAAAATTTCTTAATTCGCACTCTCACCAAACGTGAAAGTCAGTTGCCCTGTTGTTATCTTTTCATTCAGGAGCCTAACAGCCCACAGATAGAAGCTGTTCTTTACCCTCTTGGTGCGACTAATCATGCTTCTATATCTTCTGCCTGAGGGCAGGAGATCAAGAAAGTGCAGGCCAGGGTGTGAATCATCCCTGAGAATTTTCCTCACTCTCACTCAAAGTGGAGGTGCTTCCACCTCACCCACCCAACACCACAGCACCCACCTGTGGCCACTTCGCGTGTCATGGCCGAATTGAGCCTGATGATGGGGCTCAACATCTGCTTCCCGTCAGGGGTCGGGTTGATGGTGCGGCTGTGGCACTTAAGGACCAAGCGCTCCTCCTGCTTCTGCAGAAGCACCAAGATGTCGTCCAGCAGGAGAACATGGACATCTTTTTTGGGGGGGTAAGAGAGAGGAGGTCAGAGATCTGACGTACGCTTCCGAGCCTTGCTGGGAAACCCAGGCCCCCGCACCAAAGCTGAGCTTATAGAAAGGGGAGCCCTGAGGGGGTGGAGCCATTGAAAGCCCCACCCCTTCGACTCAGAAGCCACACCCACAAATCTCAAACGTAGTCAACGTCAACAAGGTTGCATAGGGGCCCCAGGGCCCATGCAAGGCTGAAAGGCCTACCAAGCGCAGTCCCCTTGCGCTGACCTCCCCACTAGTCTCCCAGCATTCAAGTGAAGAATTGTAACAATACATAAATAAAACAGTTGCTTGGAGGACAGCAAGCCCATTATTCAGCAAGACTGGTGGGGAAACTGCCCACAAGGTCAGCCCCAGGGTGGGGATTGTTCTTCAGTGAAGGAAACCCACTCCTCCTCTCCTTGAAATAATGCCATTCCAGCTGGTCAGTGCAAGAACTCTGTAACGGTGCCTGAGCTTTCTTTTTTCCTCCTCCCTATCAATCCCTTTTCCTCTCGTGCCATGCCTACAGGCAAGACCTGTAGGGGTGCCATTCAAATCATTTTTGGGGCTGAAGAGTGGGATGAGAAGGATGTAAATAAATAAATCCACTCAAATCTTATTTCAATTGCATCAGCACGCCGCCCCTGGCATCAAGAAGAAGTTCTTGAATCAAAGCCCTGTCCCAGAGTTTAAGCCGAAGAAGGCTCCCAAGGACGAGTGAGCCTGAGCTCAACTTACCTACTGATTTATCCTTGGTGATACGCCAAGTCAGAGGTCCCTCGTAGACGAGGTTTTTCTTGGTGATGTCGTTCTGTGGGAAAGAGCTGGTTACAGCCTGAGGTTTTGCATACGCTATCATTTCACGCACAAAAAGTTGCATTAAGAAGCAGGAGCGTGGAGATAAAACCTGAGGCCCTGGGGAAACCAGAGCTCATGGAAGACCACACTTTTCACTCCAAATCAAAGAAACACTCTTATAATTTTACAAACCTCATTACATAAATTGAGAGCACCAGACCAGTTGCTCAGAGCAGCCTTAAAGCCATTTCAAGAGAGAGGCCACTTGCCCCATGATAGCAGCCATGTGACGGGCAGAAACTCAACAGGGCTGAAACCCCTGAATGACCAGGTGTGCAGCCTGGGAGTCATTTTGGACTCACAGCTGTCCACGGAGGCGCAGGTCAATTCTGTGTCCAAGGCAGCTGTTTACCAGCTCCATCTGGTACGCAGGCTGAGACCCTACCTGCCCATAGACTGTCTCGCCAGAGTGGTGCATGCTCTAGTTATCTCCCGTTTGGACTACTGCAATGCGCTCTACGTGGGGCTACCTTTGTTTGTTTGTTTGTTTTTAATAATATTTATTACTTTTTTAAAAGGAAAAAGAGAAAAGAGAAAAAAGAAAAGAGAAAAAAGAACAAGAACAAGAAAAATAATACAATACAATACACAACCCCAACACATCACCCAACACAATGAACTTGAACAAAACAAAACAAAAACAATTAAAAAAAAACATACGTCATACCTTTTCCATATTCTAACTTTCATTCCCTTATATCATCGACCTCCTCTCACCTCCCTCTTTGTATTCCACTTCCATTAATTGTTTTAGCAATTCCTTTCCATCTTTCTCCATTTTCTATCATATAAATGTCTTAACATATTTTAAATCTTATTTCCATTAAAATTAGTATACTTATTTAAGCTTAACTCCTTATAGCATTTCTACTAAGGCCATAAAGATTCATTCCAACATTTTCCTTACGTGGGGCTACCTTTGAAGGTGACCCGGAAACTGCAATTAATCCAGAATGCGACAGCTAGACTGGTGACTGGGAGTGGCCACTGAGACCACATAACACCAGTCCTGAGAGATCTACATTGGCTCCGAGTACGTTTCCGAGCACAATTCAAAGTGTTGGGTGCTGACCTTTAAAGCCCTAAACAGCCTCGGTCCAGTATACCTGAAGAAGCGTATCCACCCCCATCTTTCAGCCCAGACACTGAGATCCAGCGCCGAGGGCCTTCTGGCGGTTCCCTCATTGCGAGAAGTGAGTTTACAGGGAACCAGACAGAGGGCCTTCTCAGCAGTGGCGCCCGCCCTGTGGAACACCCTCCCTTCAGATGTGAAGGAAATAAGCAGCTATCCTATCTTCAAAAGACATCTGAAGGCAGCCCTGTTCAGGGAATTTTTAAATATTTAATGCTGTATTGTTTTTAACACTTGATTGGGAGCCGCCCAGAGTGGCTGGGGAAACTCAGCCAGATGGGCGGGGTATAAATAATAAATTATAATAAATAATAAATATGGAGAATATTTGGGTGCTCACAAGTTCCTGACTCCCCAGTCTGCAACCGGGGAGGAAATACTAGGCCAGAAACTCACCCTAAAGTCACTAAGCAGTGGATCAGTACTCTGCTTCAGGTTGGAGAGGTCCAGGCGACGCTGATAATCTTTCAGTTTCTGAAAAACACAGAGAGGACACACACACACACACACACACACACACACAGGGTGGGGCAAGAGAGGATTAGAAAGAGCAACTGCCCAACAGAGAGGTATTTATTCATTTATCAAACTTATTAGTCACTTTAAAACAACAACAAAAAGCTAACTCAAAGTGACATGCGGACAATAAATACCCAATTTATTGTGGGTACAGAAATTCATATGAATGATTAAAAAAAAGTTTTTATATGCAATAACTGCAGCAAGGATATTGTTTGCCCTAAAGATGGAAGTAAGAAGAAATGCCAACTAAAGAAAGTGGCAAGAGAAATTGATGAACCATGCTGAGATGAAAAAATTCCTTCCAGTAGCACCTTAAAGACCAACTAAGTTAGTTCTTGGTATGAGCTTTCGTGTGCATGCACACTTCTTCAGATACAAAATTAAAAAATTCCTTCCAGTAGCACCTTAGAGACCAACTAAGATATCTGAAGAAGTGTGCATGCACACGAAAGCTCATACCAAGAACTAACTTAGTTGGTCTTTAAGGTGCTACTGGAAGGAATTTTTTTATTTTGTTCTGACTATGGCAGACCAACACGGCTACCTATCTGTAACATGCTGAGATGGCGAGATTAACAGGGAAAATTTGGAACCAGCAGCACCAGACTTTCCTAAAGGAATGGAAGAAGTTTTCGACATATTTGGAAAGCAACTGTAACCAACTGATATCACTTGTAGGGTTAAAAGAAGTTTTGTAAGGAGTAATATATAAATTATTGTGAAAAGAATTAAGAATAGTTATTAAGATTTGAATTTGAAGCAATAACTATAGTAGCAAAATGCATAATTAGAAACGATTTTAGAAAACCATCAGTTGAGGTTGAAGGGCTGTGATAGCCAAAGATTTTGAAATGATGTTTAAAAGAATGATATGTTGGAAAATGTGTAAATACCAATAAAAATTATTATAATAAACAATAAATAAATAATAACACATGCCTTAAAACCAGCATAAAGCAAAACATAAGAGAACTCTAAAACTCATTCAGGTATTTTTAAAGACAGGATGAAAACGTCCCACAGATAAATAAAAGCCGAAGGACTGGGCGAAAACAAACGTTCTAATTGGTGCCTAAATTTAAGTAATGATGGCACCAGGTGAGCTTCCCTGGGGAGAGCACACTCCACAAAAGGAGGTGGCCACCACTGAAAAGGCCTGTTCTAGTGCTGGCGTACAGAAAAGGACCTCGGGTGACAATCGCAAGGTTCTGATTGGTTCGTACGGGGAGAGGCGGCCCTTGAGGCATGATGCTGTCAGGCAGCAAGAAGAAGAAGAAGAAGAAGAAGAAGAAGAAGAAGAAGAAGAAGAAGAGGAGGAGGAGGAAGGGCACTTACCAGCAAGTTCTCCATGTCGCGCACCTCCTGATTGACGTGGTTGAGGATCTGCCGACAGCAGTTGGCCGCCTTCTGGACTTTCTCCCGTTCCTCGGCCTCCTCTGCAGCACAGATCGAAAAAGGTGGAAGTGATTTTTCAAAAGGCACCCCGTTAAATACAGCCCCAGTGTTTCCCTATCTAGAATTCAGTTCAGATCTAGATTCAGGGTTGGTTTTTCCCCCAGGAGGGAGGAAAATACTGTGAGTCCTTCCTCTCCACAGCAAAATCAAGACTCAGACAATCTCCCAGAGTGGCTTTAACAACCAATCCCTCTTCACAGGGAACTCAGGGAATCATAGCTTTGGGAGGAGAACAGAGGGCCTACCAAGAACTCTGAACCCCAACCCCTAACAAAACCACAGCTCCCAGAATTCTTTGGGGGAAGCCATGCATATTTAAAGTGGCTATCTCAGCACTTTAAATGTACAGTATGTCGTCTGTTCCGCCCTTGGCTTAGCTGTCCCTGTGCAATTGTCTCACCTCTCCTGCTCAAGCCACAGCAACCTCCATCCTCCCCCACCTCTGCTCACCTGTGCATTTGGCAATGTTGTGAAGGAGCAGCGGATATTTGGTAAGCCTCTGCATCTCAATGGGGATGATGTCCTTCAGTTGCAACCGCCGGCAACGAGGTTGACTTTCTGCTTCCTGCCGGGATGAGAGGGAAAGAAGAAGAAGAAGAGTTTGGATTTGATATCCCGCTTTATCACTACCTGAAGGAGTCTCAAAGCGGCTAACATTCTCCTTTCCCTTCCTCCCCCACAGCAAACACTCTGTGAGGTGAGTGGGGCTGAGAGACTTCAGAAAAGTGTGACTGGCCCAAGGTCACCCAGCAGCTGCATGTGGAGGAGCAGGGAAGCGAACCCGGTTCACCAGATTACGAGTCTACCGCTCTTAACCACTACACCACACTGGCTCTCACAGTGTGGTTGCTCACAGAGTCTGGGTAACTGGAGGAGGTACAGTGGGAAAAGCCTCCCCGGGGTTGTTTTTTTGGATCCAAGCTCGGTGTTTGCAAAACCAACAACTTTCCCCCCTTCTTAATGGCATATACTTTTGATTAATGAAAGAATATCACCTGACTCTAACAGGGAAATATTTCACTGGGAGAAAGGGAGGAGGAACCTAGGGCTGTCTTCAACCAAGTCCTACTTAGAGTAGACCCACTGGAACTAGCATTGAATACCACCCTTAACCAGGCCTGCTAGGTTTTTTTTATTAAAAAAAAAGCTCATCCACAAAAAGCCAAATAAAGTTACCCAAAATAATTTTTAACTGGGCACATGCTTTACGGAAATTTATTCTGTGTATGCTTAAATCTCATGGAGCTACGGAATTCACACTAAAAAGAGAATTGCCTCAGAATTACCTCACAGCCTTTAAGAACTGGAAACTTAATTCATCATTTTTGTACAACATAAAAGGTTTCTTGGGATGCTGAATTGTACAGCCTATACCAAATTTTTTCACCGGAAAGGTACATGGCCCTACCGTAGAAGGAGAGGCAATTTCATAGAATCACAGAATTGCAGAGTCGGAAGGGACCATGATAGTCATCTAGTCTAACCCGCTGCAATGGACGCATCTTTTGCCCCACGTGGTGCTCGAACCCACGACCCTGACATTAAGAGTCTCGTGCTCTACTGACTGAGCTATCCCCAGTCTCCAGCGGCGATTACCTGGATGAACTGGTTGAAACGCGGCTCCTTCTTCTGCTTGGCTTTCAGCTGCTCCAGAGCAAACGACTGGCGGCTGCAGAAACGGGCCGAGATCTTCTGGAACCAGGCTCCTTCAGGACCATCAAACTGGGGAGGGAAAGAAGGTTGGCGAGTTGATCACATAGAGGGATCTTGCAAACCTTCGGTCCCTTTCTGATAGCCAAGATAACCTCTGCCTTGGCCCCCACCGTTGCCTCTTCATATCATTTTTGGCTACTCAAGAATCACTGTGATGTACCTGGGCTGATTCACCTGCGTGGCCATTAAATGATGAGTTGCTATCCTGCCCCCCCCCCAACACCTCTGGGGATCTCAGGGGGGAAAGCTCTTTCTGACAGGCCCCATTCCCAGCCTTTGCCTTCACTGTACAGTTTAAACCATGAGTCGAGAAGCTTTGTCCCTCCAGATGTAGCTGAACTACAACTCCCATCAGCCCTAGCAATAATGGCCAATTGTCAGGGGTGTTTGGAGCTGTAGTTCCCCAACCTCTGGGCGGACAAAGGTTCCCCACATCTATTAGAAACCATTCCTTCCCCGCCCCCAGTATTTTCCCCCAGAAGAGAGAAACCGAGATACGTACAGTAACAGAGACATAATAAGATATATTTCACACATGGGCAAGAGGGCAAAGATTCCACAGGGATCATTTAGGAGCTGTTTGAGATGTTCTTTAGTTCTAATTTTATTTTTTTAAAGACCTTACGGCCCCACCCCTTGCAATATTTTTATGCTCCACCCGCCGGCTCACGGGCTACGCTTTGGCGTATCACAGAGTGGGATGGAGACAGCTCAAGCCTTATCTATTGATTCATTTTTTTCAAAATGCGTATTTTTATTGCAAATGTAACAGAATTTTTTTAAAAAAAGTAACAGAGTGAGCTCACGTTAACAATAAGAACAACCCATCAATCCTAATTAAAACAGATGTATTAATATAAGCAGTAGAAAAATGACAGCAAAATGAAATGGTAGATCATAAGATATATGTCTGGCCACAGAGCATAACCTGTGCCTTGATTAAGGTCAAATAGGGCATTCATGGATTGATTGATTGATTGATTGATTGATTGATGGGTTGCATATGCCTCCCACCTTTCCTCCAAGAAGCCCAAGGAGCCATATATACCGTATTTTTCGCCCCATAGGGTGCACCTAGTTTTTTTTTGGGGGGGGGAATAAAGGAGAAAAATTATTTTTCCCCCAGTTGCAGAGAGTTGCCTGAAGCCCGGGGTGCGCTCCGCTGCGCTCCCCAGGTTTTGGGCTGCAGGCTGCTGTCCGCAAGCCTTGGGAGCCCGGAGGGAACTCCTGCGGGCTCCCAAAGCTTGCGGATAGCTTTCTGAAGCCTGGAGAGCGAGAGGGGCCGGTGCACACCGATCGCTCTCCAGGCTTCAGTGAAAGCCTGCATTCGCCTCATAGGATGCACACACATTTCCCCTTCATTTTTGGAGGGGGAAAAGTGCATCCTATAGGGCGAAAAATACAGTAATTCTCCTCTTCCTCCCCATTTTATCCTCACAACAACCCTTTGAAGGACATTAGGCTGAGGGTGACTGACTGGGCCCAAGATCACCCAGCTCCCTGACAGATTGGGGATTTGTACCCCAATCTCCCTGGTCTTGACTACTCTAACAGCCACACCATCTTGCTGAACCGGAGGAGAGCTTTGAGCTTACATAGCTCGTACCCAATACGCTACATCAGCTCCTTAGGCGGCAAGCATCCCATTTCATCAAAACGAAGCTCTGATCTGACCTCATGCTCTTCATTATTCCCTCAGCCGACAGGCTTCAGCCTGTTCCACTCCTCATCCATGGACCATGGCCCTGCCTGAACTTTTGATCCCTGCTCCAAAGCCTTTTAATTTCTCACGGCAACACTGCCCTCCGTCTCTCAAAATACTGGTCCAAGCTGGCCCCTTACCCGAGCCAGCAGAGTGTTCCCAATTTCAGAAACAAGGGAATTGTTTTCCTCCCTCAGCTTCTTCAAGCTCTCCAGAAATACTTCTGAGAAGAGAAAAAGACACACACAGAGAGACACTGGTTATGAAAAAAAACAACACAGCGCAACAACCTCCTCTCCTCAAGGAAATTCTCATTTACTGAGTGTGCACCAGTTCATACGCTGAAGGAACCAGCACAAACTAGATGTCCCTGCAGGCTCAAAGACCCTTCTCCACTCGCCCAGGCCTTGTTCCTTGTTCCACGGTATGTGGGTGCTCACGATTGAAACACATAGCCAAGGAACTACATGCACTACTTTAAAAGAGTATTTAATGAAAATGGTCTATTGCTGGTATCTAACACCTGTCAAACTAGCAAAAATGTATGGGAGAAGCAGTAAAATCTGTTGGAAATGTAAAGAAAAGGATGGTGATTTTTACCACATGTGGTGGACATGTGATAAAATGAAAGAGTTTTGGGAATTGATCTATAATGAATTAAAAAAGATGCTTAAATATACATCCCCCAAAAAAGCCTGAAGACTATTGCTAGGTTTGATAGGAGAGGATATTAAGAAGATGGACAAAAGATTATATATGTATGCTACAACAGCTGCCAGAGTTTTGATAGCCCAAAAACGGAAAACACATGAGATACCAACTGTGAGGGAGTACGCGGAACTAGCAAAACTGACCCATAGGAATCGTAGTCAGGAGGAAACAAAGTACCAAAAAGAATGGAGTAAATTTATGGTCTATATAAGTGAGAACTGTAGAAATTTGAAGACGTTAGCAGGACTGACGTCATGGTTTCGTTATTATTAAGGAACTGTGGATTAGGGATCGGAATAAGAAAACCTGTGGAAGGTAAGGAGGGAAGTCAACTGCTCTACGGAACGTAAAGCAAGACAGATGTAAAAAGATTTGAAATATTTGTGTATTTTGTTGGTGGTGGTGTATTTGAAATGAAAACTTAATAAAAAGCATTTTAAAAAGAAAGAAAGAAACACATAGCCAAGGAACTGCAGCTATTGCAGGTAAATAAACCTGGCCTCTGTGTGTGTGTGTGGGGGGGGGTTTCTGGCCTCGGCTGTGCCTCTTCACTCCCCACCCATGTGCTCACTGTGTTCATCGATCAAGTCCTCCAAGCTGGGGAAGATGTTGGCCAGTTCCTTGTAAATGAAGTGCTCCTCAGCCAGCAGAGGTTGATAGAAGACCTCCAGCAGCACCCGTAACATGCGCAGGTGGGCGTGTTCGGTGATGAACAGCTCTGCGGGAGAAAAGGCAGAGGGAATGTCAGGACAGGTGTCCTCTCCCTGCAGCGCAGGTGTGTGGGGAAGCCTTTCCAACCTTGGGCGGAATAACGAATATAAAGCAGTTTTCACTCTCACAAAAACCTCTTTCTAGCCTTTGCCCAAGCAAGCCAGCCTTTTTATTTCATTTTAATTAACACACCGCCCTTCATCCAAGGATCACAGTATTCGAGGGCATATTCCAGCAAGGCAAAAGCACTCGAGGAGGGGGCATGGCCTAGGGAGATTCCCAGGGGCCAGACAGAGATGCCTTGAGGGCCATATTTGATCCCTCCAGGCCCGAGGTTCCCCATCCATGCTGTAGGGTCTATTCTGCTTGGACACTGAGGTCTAGCGCCGAGGGCCTTCTGGCAGTTCCCTCGCTGCGAGAAGCCAAGTTACAGGGAACCAGGCAGAGGGCCTTCTCGGTAGTGGCGCCCTCCCTGTGGAACGCCCTCCCACCAGATGTCAAAGAGAAGAACAACTACCAGACTTTTAGAAGACATCTGAAGGCAGCCCTCTTTAGGGAAGCTTTTAATGTTTAACAGACTACTGTATTTTAATACTTTGTTGGAAGCCGCCCAGAGTGGCTGGGGAATAAATAAATAAATTATTATTATTACTATTATTATTATTATTATTACAATTTAGATATTAATGCGCATGAGAGATAAACGGGAGGCATGTCAAAGAAAAGCAAACAGGGGTTGCAAGTACCACACTGGTGTTGATGGGGTGCGTGTGTCACACTTATAATTTCTTTTGAAAGGAATAAAGCAAGTTTCTAGTCCTGCTGAAACAGGGACAAGTCAGTTATTCAAAATATCTGCATCCCGCCCTCTACCCACAAGGAACGGTGCAGCTTACAACTAAAACAACAAATCCGTTAAGGCAAAGCCTAGTGCAGATAAAATTTACAGTTAACACCCATCACAAAACTGCAGAGCAACGTCTATAAAGACCCCAGGGCTGAACGCTAACAACTGAGTGAGTAAGCAACTGTTTTTAAAGTTATGTGGCATAACTGAAATTGGACTGGAATTGCATATTAAGTGGCAACCTTTCCTCATAGGGAGAATTCCCCATCGCAGCTAAAGAAAAGCGTACCGTATTTTTCGCTCTATAAGACGCACTAGGCCATAAGACACACCCAGTTTTTGGAGGAAAACAAGAAAAAAAAATTCTGAATCCCAGAAGCCAGAACAGCAAGAGGGATCGCTGCGCAGCAATCCCTCTTGCTGTTCTGGCTTCTGGGATAGCTGCGCAGCCTGCACTTGCTCCATAAGACGCACACACATTTCCCCTTTTTAGGAGGGAAAAAGTACGTCTTATAGAGTGAAAAATACGGTATATCACTCTTAGACTCATAGAATTGTGGCGCTGCAAGACACCCCAAGGGTGATCTAGTCCAACCCCCAATGTTTTGCTTTGGGCTCAGTTCCACCCTGCTCCCATCTTCCCTTGGCTTGTCTGTTTTCCCAGCCCCAACTGATGCTGTTTCTGAAGTGGGAAACCCGGGGGTGAGAGTGAGCTGCGTACCATTGATGACCTCTTGCCGCTTCACTTCGCTTTTCTTCAGCCTGAGGAGGGTGTCGTTGGGGACGAGCTCCCGCCAGTTGGGCGGGTCCAGCTCCAGTTCCGAAACACGCGGCTCAGTCTCCTCAGACTGGGGATGCAGAAAGGACGGCGGGGGCTCCCCTCCCCCAGCCCCTCCCGGCTCCAGACTGCAGAGAGAGAGAGAGAGGAAGACACAGAAAGTGAGGGCAGGCCGACGCAAAAACAGAGAAACAAGTTAAGTAAGCATTGTCCCGGGCCCATCCCAAAGAGCTCCGGCAACTTGTAGCTCAACATTGCTGCTGGAAAAGCGGAATACAAAATTAAATCAAACCACCAGCCCAAGGAATTGCTATTAATATTTTCCATAAAGGTAAAGGTACCCCTGCCCATACAGGCCAGTCGTGTCCGACTCTAGGGTTGCGTGCTCATCTCGCTCTAGAGGCCGTGAGCCGGCGCCATCCGAAGACACTTCCGGGTCACATGGCCAGCGTGACGAAGCTGCAGCTGGCGAGCCAGCACCAGCGCAGCACACGGAAACGCCGTTTACCTTCCCGCTATAAAGCGGTCCCTATTTATCTACTTGCACTTAAGAGTGCTTTCGAACTGCTAGGTGGGCAGGAGCTGGGACCGAACGACGGGAGCTCACCCCGCCGCAGGGATTCAAACCGCTGACCATACGATCGGCAAGTCCTAGGCACTGAGGTTTTACCCACAGCGCCACCTGCGTCCCTATTTTCCATAGACACCTTCAATTCACCAAATGCTTTTTTATTCTTTTGGCATTTTACCACTGGGCAAACTAGCAAGAGAATTTGCTACAAAACGTGGAATCATAGAACTGTAGAGCTGGAAGGGACCAAATGTTTTGTTTGTTGTGTTGCCAAAATTTGTTTGTTTCTTTTTTTAAAGTTAGAAGTAGTCTCCACCAGTGGCTGTTAGTTATGATGGTTAAATCAAATCTCTCCAGACAGAACTGTATTTACCTCTCGTAAGCACGAGTTGGGAAGCGGTAGTTTCCGGTTAAATTACAGCTGTAAAAACCAGTTATAGTTTACTATTTTCCATGGGAAAGCTTGAAAAAGAAAGTGTGGATTATTCGGGAGAATAGAACTATTTTGGTCCTCCTGGGCAGAAGACAGCTGGCTAGAGTGGCAGTTTCAAAGTCTACATCCTCCCTCACTCAGAGGTTCTTAAAGTGTGTTCCGTGGATGATGGGTGATCCACAAGCTCTGCCCAGATGGCCCACAGAAATATTGTGGAAAAGTTGAGAATCTCTCCATTTGTCTCTGTGCTTGAGTAACTCTTTCCCCAACAATGGAAACAGAGGCCATTTTGATCTACTACTGAACAGACCAACAAAGTGGCCTATGATTTTCATAGCCAATTAATCAATTAAAAAAAAAACCAGTTAAAGGGGGCTTTCCTAGCAGCTTAGCCTAGGGACCACAATTTCCATAATAAAGAACTGGTTTCAAGTGTGAAGCTGGTACTGATGAAGAAGTGTTATAAAAATATGAGTTCTATGTGTGCTTGGATTTGTCGAAAAAACAAGTTTATTAAGTGGTCCCAGAAATTTTCAAGTGGTTAAAAAAAAAGAAAAAGAAAAATTGAGACCCTCTGCCCTAGTTCAACAGCAGGGGATATAGGATGAAGGTACTTCTTGCCCTCTTGGCACTGTGGCAAAAGGAGAGAGACAAACAGCTGTAGTTTACTTTTTTCTGAAGCAGTCCATGTGTGGAGCTGGAGTACTTCATCCCTGCGGTTAGTGCTCAAAATTCCCTGGGCGCCAGCTGCGTTTTGCTAGTGGTGCGGGTCCAATTGCGACCACGTGGAGATTTCTGGGCGCCAGGTTGGCGACTGACGCCTCCATCGAGCCAGCTGACTCGTGTGCTGCAAAAGACACGGGTCTTGTGCTGCTGCGTGAATCATGGGCTGGGCATCTTAGTCCTCCATCATCACATGGAGGAAAGTAAGGGACAGGCTGAGTACAGATATATCTGAATGTGCCGCAGCCTTGCCGCAAACGGAACTCACAGACCACAGTTTAAAAACCTCTGCCTTAGTCCACAGTTAACGCCATTTGCATTTCCACTGTGTGCAATTCTCCTTCTTGCATACTGGGACCAGCAAACTACTGTAATTGTAAGCTACAGTCAAGCGATGTAACCGAGATTAAATAGAATCATAGGAGCCCAACCCTCTGGCGAATAGACACATACTGATGTGGCGAAGGTTAATTAGGTTTAGGGTGCCATTCAGCTGATCTACCTGAGTTTCCTTTTTATTTTATTTTATTTATTATAATTTTTTATTAGTTTTTTAAAAACATATCATTTTCAACAGTAATTAAACATACTTTTACATCTTATTCAAATTTTTGACTTCCATCAGTCCTGTCTGAAAATTTTCCAATCTAATCTCTCAGTATGCATTTCTTATCTTCCCTATTACATTTCAAACTCATAACCAATATCTCTATCTTTTTCTACTTTGTAACACTTCGTATATTTCTCCTTACACAACTTCTTGTAGTCCTACTAGCGTAATTTGTTGATTACAGTTGCTCTTCAAATAATTCATATACTTCTTCCAATCTTCTGTAAATCTCTGGTCCCGCAGGTTTCGAATCCTTCCTGTCATTTTGTCCAATTCTACCTGAGTTTCCAAAAATGGTTAGCGGCGGCTGATGGTAGTTTTCTCCCCCGCTAACCATTGTTGGAAACTCAGGTAGAATTGATCTACCTGAGTTTCCAACACTGGTTAGCGGGGGAGAAAACTACCATCACCCCAGCATTTAGTGCAGGCGGTAAACAAGACCAACCCTGGAATGGGGTTTGCAAAGGCTTGAAACCTGGTTCCTGGCGTGGGCGCCCCATTTCCGTCCCCTCCTGGGGGGGCTCTCCAGAGGGGGAGCATCTCTTCACCTACTTGCGACTCCCCTGCTTCTGCCGAGCCTGTTCTAGGGACTGCTTCTCCTCCATCTCATTGGCACGGGCAGCGGCCTCGACGTCCACGTCGCTCCGCGATCGTGGCTGCTTGCCCTTGGCTGAGCCGCGCAGAGACCGCTTCCGCTCGTATACCCGCAGGCTCTCGGAGCGGCCCAGCTTTGCTGACAGCCTGGCGAGGGGGTAGGCGGACGGGCAAGGCAGAGCCGGGGGGCGGGGGCCACAGACACACACCAAAAAGACGCGGACGGGGAGAGCCGTTGGGTTGGACGAGCCAAATTTGGAGAGGAAGGAGGGCGGTGGAATGAGCCACGGGACACGGGAGGGCCACGGACCAATCACAAGAGACGGCGGGGCGGGGCATAGGGCGCCGTACACCAGTGGGAAAGGAGACGGCGGAGGGTCACAACCAATAGGTGAACGAGCCAAGCAAGCACCCAATTGGGTGGGGTAGCAGAGGAAAACAAACACCAGCACATGCGGCAGTGGAAAGACAAGGGAAGAGAAAGGGGGGAAAGTGAGAATCCCAGAACCAGTAAGAGATCCATGCACCAGAACAGGGGAGAGTGGGGAGACGCTCTGGGCACAGGCAGAATACCCCGTGCTGCCATGCAAAGTCTTGATACAATGCCTCAGAGAACAGGTGAAGTCCCCAAAGAAGGTACAACTTCAAAAGGAACCCTGTTTCTTGTGAGGACCAACACCCCACACCGCTAGCGTTACTGGGGCCAGAGAAGAGGGCTCAGAACCTGCTGCAATGACCCTCAAGTTCACCGCTGTGTGCCCACAAGGGAGGGGTCACTGAGCCAATCAGCCCCCCTCCCAGCCACCCCTAAGCAAACATCGTATGGCGCCCCGCTTCGCAAGCAACGGACTTGGCGAGAGGGGCCCCACCGTTCTAACCAGGCAGCTTTGGATAACAAGGTCATACTTAACTCGGCTCGCGTGTCTTTCCCTGAGGAAGGAATTCATGCAAAGGGTGAGGGAGTGTGTGTGAGAGGAAGCCACCAACCTTTTTCGCCTTCTAGAAGGGAAGAACAGAATATAGAAGGGTGATTTGGTTAACACTGAAAGGAGAGACAGAGAGAAAGAAAAGAGAGACAGAGAGAAATAGAGGGAAGGAACGCAATCCTCATTTTATTTTATTTTTTAAATGGAAGCTATGAGAGAAGAGGGTCTTTTTTAAAAACAAAACAAAAAACATCCCTCTTTACATACAAACACCAGAGAACCTGGATGAGAGCGAATGAAGGAATACTGTTCCCTGAGAAGGGAAGAATCAAGTGACAACAGGACTCTGGAGATATCATGGGATTTCCCCCCCTGTGCTTATGCAAGACCCCCGTATCTTTACTCCAGATTAAACAGACTAGAGCAGGGAATCGGGAAATTCATGGCTTCTCAGATGTCGCTGGATCCCAACTCCCATCAGCCTGAGCCAGCAGGATGGCTCTACCCAGGGTATAAATTATTATTGTTGTTGTTGTTGTTGTTGTTGTTGTTGTTGTTGCTGCAGTCCAAGTCATCTGGAAGGGCAGAGCTTTCCCCAGCCTTAGACTAGCACACCTACCAACTGTCTGCGTACTCAGGCAGAGCACCACCAAACCACACATAAATAAGCATTCAAAAGAGGGGAGAGGGTGTGGGGTTGCTAATCTCTCTCCCCTCCTTCCCCCAAATCTTCCCTTGAGGTTCCCAAAACGGTGCCCCCTCTCACCTTTCGTTTTCTGTGCCATCTTCAGCTGGGGGCTGTTCCCCAGCCGAGGGCTGTTCTGTAACCGGGGAGTCTGAGGCATCAGTTGATGCCTGACTGTCGGCACCTAGAGATGGCAAAGGGAGGACAGAAGTCACCAGGGGGGTGGGAATGGCCCAAACACCTTAGAGTTCTTCCCCGCAGCTCCTCCACCCTCAGCCTCACCCGGTGATCTCTCACCCTGCTCTCTGTCATTGCCCTCCCCAGGAGGGGGGTGAACAGTGACGGACACTCCCGCAGGATCCGACCCCGAAAAGCTTCCCTTGATCCGCCCTGGGCCTCCCTCCAATGGCTTTCCTTTCCTGTCCGAGGCCGGTGCCTTATCAGCTGCTGTAAAGGAGACAAAAACACAAAAACAGGGGGGGGGGGGGAATAAGCTTTAGAAGACACAGAGTCCTTGCATATAGCGCTCCCTAACCGCTTTAAACACACAGTTCTCCTCCCTGGACTTCCCCCGCTTCTGAAGGCTTGTGCACATACCAAACCTCTCCCCATTTCAGATGCTGGATGGAGAAGCAAGGGTGCCATTTGGTTTCCCCAAACTTGGGTCTCCAGCTGTTTTTGGACTACAATCCCCATCATCCCTGACCACTGGTCCTCCTAGCTAGGGATGATGGGAGTTGTGGTCCAAAAACAGCTGGAGACCCAAGTTTGGGAGACACTGGTGTAGACGGTACTGAGTTGGCCAGGTCAAAGGCCTGACTCACAGTTGAGACCACAAGTGTCATCTGGTCCAACCCCCTGCAATGCAAGAATCTTTCACCCAAGGTGGGGCTCAGATCCATGACTCTGAGATTAAGAGCCTTATGCTCTACCGACTGAGCTCTCCTACCACAAATGTTACTGGGCAGACAGCCTGATGTTTTGCGGGTGGCTTGCCATGATCAAGCAAACCAGGCCATTATCAGCTTTTTGTTTCTTCAAGGCCCACCCCCAATAATCCTCAATAATAGCTGGCATTATTTGCTAAATGTATGAATTTAAGGTAAAGGTAAAGGTACCCCTGCCCGTACGGGCCAGTCTTGACAGACTCTGGGGTTGTGCGCCCATCTCACTTAAGAGGCCAGGGGCCAGCGCTGTCCGGAGACACTTCCGGGTCACGTGGCCAGCGTGACATCGCTGCTCTGGCGAGCCAGAGCCGCACACGGAAACGCCGTTTACCTTCCCGCTGGTAAGCGGTCCCTATTTATCTACTTGCACCCGGAGGTGCTTTCGAACTGCTAGGTTGGCAGGCGCTGGGACCGAGCAGCGGGAGCGCACCCCGCCGCAGGGATTCGAACCGCCGACCTTTCGATCGGCAAGCCCTAGGCGCTGAGGCTTTAACCCACAGCGCCACCTGCGTCCCTACTATGTATGAATTTGCTCGAATATTAATCCTTCACTGAATGCAGAGGTTATGAGGGTCTGCCCCCATAGCTGTCAACGTTTCCCTTTTTTAAAGGGAAACTCCCTTATTCCAAATAGGATTCCTCGCAAGAAAAGTGAAAAGTTGACAGCTATGGTCTGCCCCCGTGAATTAATAATAATAAATTATTATTATTATTATTATTATTATTATTATTATTATTATTATTTACACCCTGCCCATCTGGCTGGATTTCCCCAGCCACTCTGGGTGGCTCCCAACAGAATATTAAAAACACGATAAAACATCAAACATTAAAAACTTCCCTAAACAGGGCTTCCTTCAGATGTCTTATAAAAGTCAGAGGCTTTTTAGGTTACTTTGTTTTTGTGGCTGTGTGGAACCCAGTTCAGCTACTTACTGATTCTGTGACTGCGGAAATGGATAAAAGCCCCCCATCCAAACAATGACTATCATAAGCACAGGTAAGGGGAAAAAATAATTTTAATTTTTATCATCTGCAATACTATTTTATTTATTATATAGTACAGTACACTGAGTGGGACGCAGGTGGCGCTGTGGGTTAAAGCCTCAGCGCCTAGGGCTTGCCGATCGAAAGGTCAGCGGTTCGAATCCCTGCGGCGGGGTGCGCTCCCGTCGTTCGGTCCCAGCGCCTGCCAACCTAGCAGTTCGAAAGCACCTCCAGGTGCAAGTAGATAAATAGGGACCGCTTACCAGCGGGAAGGTAAACGGCGTTTCCGTGTGCAGCTCTGGCTCGCCAGAGCAGCGATGTCACGCTGGCCACGTGACCCGGAAGTGTCTCCGGACAGCGCTGGCCCCTGGCCTCTTAAGTGAGATGGGCGCACAACCCCAGAGTCTGTCAAGACTGGCCCGTACGGGCAGGGGTACCTTTACCTTTACCTTTTACAGTACACTGATTATTATTTCCATTTTACGGATCAATGGTCTCGTTAGATAATAAAGTTCATGTTAAATTGCTGTTTTAGGGATTGTTTTTTAAAAGTCTGGAACGGATTAATCCGTTTCGCATTACTTTTTATGGGAAAGCGCACCTTGGTTTTGGAACGCTTTGGTTTTGAAACGGACTTCCGGAATGGATTAAGTTTAAGAACCAAGGTACTACCACTGAACAGTAATTACCAAACAAAACATGAGCATGAAGACTGAGCGTTATTGAGCCTGTATCATCTGAATGACAGAATAGGGTATCGTGGACTTAGTACAGTGGTACCTCAGGTTAAGAATTTAATTTGTTCCGGAGGCCCGTTCTTAACCTGAAACTGCTCTTAACCTGAGGTACCACTTTAACTAATGGGACCTCCTGCTGCCACCACACAATTTCTGTTCTCATCCTGAAGCAAAGTTCTTAACCTGAGGTACTACAGTGGTACCTCGGGTTACATACGCTTCAGGTTACATACGCTTCAGGTTACGGACTCCGCTAACCCAGAAATAGTACCTCGGGTTAAGAACCTTGCTTCAGGATGAGAACAGAAATCGTGCTCCGGCAGCGCAGTGGCAGTGGGAGGCCCCATTAGCTAAAGTGGTGCTTTAGGTTAAGAACAGTTTCAGGTTAAGAACAGACCTCCGGAATGAATTAAGTACTTAACCCAAGGTACCACTGTATTTCTGGGTTAGTGGAGTCTGTAACCTGAAGCGACTGTAACCTGAAGCGTCTGTAACCTGAGGTACCACTGTACCATGATGGCTTGGGCTGATGGGGGTTGGAATCCAGCCACTCCTCCTTCCCCAATAATTTAAGTGTCCATTTCAAGGAAGAAGAAGAGTTTGGATTTGATATCCCGCTTTATCACTACCCGAAGGAGTCTCAAAGCGGCTAATATTCTCCTTTCACTTCCTCCCCCACAGCAAACACTGTGAGGTGAGTGGGGCTGAGAGACTTCAGAGAAGTGTGACTAGCCCAAGGTCACCCAGCAGCTGCATGTGGAGGAGCGGGGAAGCGAACCCGGTTCACCAGATTACGAGACTACCGCTCTTAACCACTACACCACACTGGCTCTCTAGGAAAAAGCTAATTGATTTTTTTTTTTGGGGGGGGGGTGCATGTAAAATGTGTAAGGGCACTATTTTGTAAGTGCATAAGCCTTCAGAGAAGAGGGAGGAGCCCAAGAGTCCTCTCCCACTTAACTTGCCCAATTTTAAGCCAATACAGACACGGTTCCCACAGACAGACACACGGATGGAGACATAGCGAGCAGCCACAGCATGCCAAAGGAAGTTGTCCGATAACGTTGACGAGTACGATGGGCTTGTACAGGAATGTGTGTGATATATTAGTAATATGGTATGATCAGGAGGGTGGGGCAGCGGGGGGAAGGGGAACGCCGTTATGTGAAAGGGGACGTTGTTATGTGAAACCATGAATACAAAAAGTTAGTGCCTGAGGTTACGAGGGAGTGCATTAGTTTAATGCGGACCCCTCCGCAAAGAGAGGGACAAGGTGACACATGGGGCGTCATGCGTTATTGGGGTGGGGGAGAAGAGGAGGAGGAGGGGGAGGGGCGCTGGTACCTTCACCCTCTGGTTTGGGTTGTCTGTAATCAGAATCTACAAAAAATGCAGGAAAAAAGAAGAGGAGGAGAAATGGAGGAGGGAAGGCAAAACTGGGCCGGGAAAGAGAGAGGTATAAAACCAAACCCCACCCAGGGACAACAGCGCCTGCCTGCGTTAAATAATAATAATAATCCTCCATTATTATTATTATTATTTAAAAATATGTATGGGCAAAGAGCATGCCAGACTCACCACTCAAGCTGGCCTGGCGCATGCAAATTGGACAGTAGGAGGGAAAACCCCCACTGTAAACTTATCTATAAGGGGTCAAGCCCTGACGTTTAGATTCTAAGATACAATTACTAGCTAGAGAACCTGCTCCAGAGAGGTCACTCCTAGGCATTTCCAGAGAAGGGATGTTGCTCAGTGGGAAACCATCTGTCCTGCGTGCAAGAAACCTGGAGAGCTGCTGCCATTTGGTGCAGGATACTGAACTAACTCAGAAGAGGGCAGCTTTTCTATGCAGCCTCAACCCTCCCTTGTCCCTGTTATGTCCTGTTGTTTCCAGGATGGGGGCAACAGTGGGCACAGCCACTTTGGGGGCCTGCCTTCATTTCTTTTGGGAAGACCCTTGGCTCTTTTCGCTTAAGGGTTGTTGTTTTTTAATGACCAGGGTGGTTGTGGATTACTGAGCTGAGTACAGGGAGAGCAGCCTCCTGAACCAGGGCTCTGCTCCTGCCCACAAATGCATACTTACAGTGGGAGTCTCCCCGGTTCCAGCGGGCTGGGTCCAAAATGCTGAACGTCTTCTTTGATCTGGGAGCTTCCTCGGGCTTCTTGGTGCCCGAAATCTGGGTGAGCAGGAAACAAGGAGGAGGAGAGAGGAAGAATGAGTAAGAGCTGCGGCTCAATGGAAAATCATCTGTTGTGCATCTCTAAGTAGGGCTGGGAGCTTCCCATGTCTTAAATGCTGCCAGTCAGTGTAAGCAATTTGGAGCTAGATTGTCCCAATGGTCTCACTAATAATAATAATTAATAATAATAATAATAATAATAATAATAATAATAACCTACCCATCTGTCTGGGTTTCCCCAGCCACTCTGGGCAGCTCCAAACAAAATATTAAAATACAATAAAACATCAAACATTAAAAACTTCCCTAAACAGGGCTGCCTTCAGATGTCTTCTAAAAGTCAGATACAGTGGTACCTCGGGTTACAGACCCTTCAGGTTACAGACTTCGCTAACCCAGAAATAGTACCTCAGGTTAGGAACTTTGCTTCAGGATGAGAACAGAAATTGTGCGGTGGCAGCAAGAGGCCCCATTAGCTAAAGTGGTACCTCAGGTTAAGAACAGTTTCACGTTAAGAACGGACCTACAGAACAAATTAAGTTCTTAACCCTAGGTACCACTGTAGTTGTTTATTTTCTTGACATCTGATGGGAGGGTGTTCCACAGGGCGAGTGTCACTACCGAGAAGGCCCTCTGCCTGGTTCCCTGTAACCTCACTTCTTGCAGTGAGGGAAGCACCAGACGGCCCTCAGCACTGGACCTCAGTGTCCGGGCTGAACGATGGGGGTGGAGACGCTCCTTCAGGTATACAGAACCGAGGTTGTTTAGGGCTTTTAAGGTCAGCACCCACACTTTGAATTGTGCTCAGAAATGCACTGGGACTCAATATAGGTCTTTCAGGACTGGTGTTATGTGGTCTTGGCAGCCGCTCCCAGTCATCAGTCTAGCTGCTGCATTCTGGATTAATTGTAGTTTCCGGGTCACCTTCAAAGGTAGGGATGAAGTAGCTTCCTAATCCCACCTCTGCCCAAATATGGACTTTCTGGGATGTGTTCTAGATTTATCCAATTCTCACAAAGGTGAAGCTCTTTTGTTGAAAGGCAAGAGCTAGGACTTTAGTAAACCAGTTTAAGTTCTCATTATTTGGGGGAGGCAGGGTAAGGGACAGGCACCCAGGTCCCAGATTATTATTCTTTATTACATTTATTCATTGCTTTCCACGAAAAGAGGTCGCTTACAAATCCACAAAATGCAAAACAACCTTGGTAATCCATCTGAAGCAAATACACAGGGGGAAAATGGTGCCATTGTGGTTTCAGGCTCCTCCATACCTTCTTGCGGAAGAAGTTGGCTTTCGACTTTTTGTTATCGGCAGCTTTCGTCTTAACCCCCAGGGACTTCATATATGTCACAACGGCAGCAAAAATGGCAGAACTAAGGGACCAGAGGAGAGATAAGGGAAAATGAAAAGTTGTTGAGTGGTTGCAGACAGCAGAGGGAGACATACAACTTGGGGAAGGCAGAACTGAGCCGACTGGTCTGCTTTCAATTTTGGTATTTTCTAGCCAATTCTCTAGCGACATCAACATTTATATGATGCCCCCTGATGGCACAAGTCAAAGTCATCAGCAATTGAATTGTCATTCACTTCTGTGCCATGCTCTTCTCATGTTGTTATGGTATGTGTATATAGGAGGAAAGCCTATTTTGGTGCAACATCCCTATATATGCACGCTCCTGAAGCAGTATTCCAAATTCTCTACAAAGTGCTTACTTACACACACATGCACACAGGGTATGATTCATTGGTACAGCTCCAAAACTGCCTGTGCCGGGGGCGGGGGGCAGAGGTCACTAAGCAGCTACAATGGGCCTTCATAAAAGACACTTGCCCACACTGTATATTAAAGCATGTTTACAGCTCATGGCTCTGCCCCGCCCCTCCAGCAAAGAATCCTGGGAACTGTAGTTTACACAGAGCTAATGATTCCCAGCACCTTTAGCGAAAGACTGTTCCCAAGATTCTAGGGGGAAAGCCCTGAGATTTAAATGTATGGCATGGATCTGGTCCAAGATGCAGGCAGGCAGGCAGGCAGCAGAAGGGACGGCAAGGGGCCCTTAGATCCAATGCATAAACTCTTGCCCGCGAAAAGACCTCAGGTGAAAAGATCTCAGGTGCTTCCAGGTGACAAGCAAGCAGGCCTGAAAAGGACCTTTTGCTCCAGAGCTTGAAGACTGGCTACCAGTTTTTGCAGACAGTGCTGGTTTTGGTGGGCAAGTGGCCTGACTCTGGGATAAGTCAGCTTCTTCTGCCTTCTCAGGCAGGCTGCTGCCTTTTGTCACTGTCAAAAGCTCAAAGGTTTAAAGGATGGCCTACCTTCACCCCCCCCCACCTACACACACACACACACACACACACACACACAAAACCACACACAACTTCCTGAGCAGCGGCGGAGCTAAATTTGCTGCAGGTCACATCCGGCAGTACGTGTGTCATGGAACTCTGCAGGGGCTGCACTGTGGAAATAAAACCATTGAACCCTCCCCCCTACACACAGCCAAAACAATGGTCTCCACAGCCCTGCCTGTTATGTACCTTTTCTCCTCGTCGACAGAAATGGTGGGGCTGGAATCAACAATGAAAAAGGAGGAGAAAGAGAAATTATTATTAACTTCATTTCTATACTGCTTTATATTTTAAAGAAAAATCTCAAAGCAGTTTACAGCATATTAAAACATCAGTAAAACAATCCAGAACCCAAGATTTCTGAAGGAACTCAAATATAGAGTATACAGCCAAAGCAACATAATTAACAGGAAATTAAAACATTCAAAATAAAACATTAGAAAGGTCAACTACAGAATACATATTTAACACAGTTAACAAAAAACCACCCTTAAACATCTTAAAAAGCAAACAAGCCATTGCTAAGTGAAGTCAAATATAAAATGCACATTTAAAAGAGCATAACTAACAAGAGCATAAAATAAAATATTATCGTAAGTATGGCAGAGATTGGTTTGTGAAATCCACATTTGTTCACCTACTCGATCTGTGCCCCCTTTGCTTCTGCCAAGCAGCTCAGGGTGGGCACTCTCCCAGTTTACCCTTATCCAATGCAACCCCGAGGGACCCTGAATGGTAGCAAGGTCTGGCCAAAGTTTAAGAAGAGTCAGGCTCCCTAGCCTCGTAAGGATTTGAACGCAGGTCTCCCTGATCCCGGTCCAACATGCTGGCCGCTTTGACTCTCAATAACTGAAGGGAAGACGCAAGCACAGACAGATAGCTTGGACGGCTCAGTTGGTTACAGCGTGGTGCTGATGATTGTCAAGGTTGCAGGTTCGATCCCCGTACGGGACAGCTGCATTTCCCTGCATTGCAGGGGGTTGGACCAGATGATCCTCAGGGTCCCTTTCCAACCCTTATGATTCTATGTCTGTGCCAAATCCCTAAAGCAGGGGCTGCACCCCCAGACTCACAGCACCAACCCCAGAGGCAGCTGCAACTCAGGAGCAAACTCCCCACCTTCTCTCCCTGGCTCCTTGAAGGTTTAAACTCACCCGTACAACAGCCCCATATTTGCGCAGTAAGAGAATAAAAGTTGAAAGGCATATACGCATGTTCTGAGATGCGGGGAGCTCTCGAGAGGCGCTCACAGCTGGAATGGAGCTGCTGGGTCGAGTCGGGTGCAAGGACTGAGATGGGGACAGGGGGCTGCGAGGGGAGTTTATACACCCTGCCTGGATGATGCAACAGGAGGCAATATCCCAGCCTGGGCGGGGGGTGTCTCCCTCCCTCTCTCTTTCTTCCCCTGCTTGACAGATGGTTTCTATTATCTGGAAGGAACTTGGCAGTGAAGGGGTGGCGGCCGAGGGAGGCCGTAATCAGCACGCCTCGGCCACATCCTCAGGGATGAGACATCAGAGGCCAGTTCCTGGCGCTGCGCCCAGAGCGAACGGGACGGGTGCCAAGGACCAGAAGCTCAGTTCCTGGGAAAAAGAGGCAAGGTCTGCACGACAGAGACGCCAGTCTGGGTGAATCCATTTTCCCTGGGAGAAGTGGGAAGTGTGGATGGGGCCAGCACAGCCTGGGGTGGTGGGGTTGCTTAAAATTAAAAACAACCTGAGTAGGTCCACTAAGCCTAAATAAGAAGTAGGAGGTTTTAAGAAGCTGCAGAGTCCATTTTGTTTTGCTGACCAGGCAAAAAAAGGGCAGGGAAGACATTGGTATAGAAAAAGGAAATATATATATATACTTTTCCCCTACCAACATATTCCCTGGCCTTTTAAAAAAAAAGATTGTAAAAAAAAAATTAAAATCTTTTTTTGTCTTTGTTTTAAAATTTTCCTTCCCCCCTTTCTTTTTTTTCTTTTTTGTATTTAAACCTGAAATACTTACCTTCGTTGTATGCTTGTATCTTTGTATTTTAAACCAATAAAGATTTAATAAAAATAAAATAAAAAGATTGTAGAGCATGAGATTCTTAATCCCAGGGCTGTGGGTTCGAGCCCCATGTTGGGCGAAAGATTCCTGCGTTGCAGGGGGTTGGACTAGATGACCCTTGGGGTTCCCCTTGCAATTCTATGTCAGGGAAGCTGGGTCTAGGGAGAGACTGCCGCCTGCTTTCTGGGCTGTGCATCTGGATGGGCAGGCTCACTGATGAGGCGCTGGGTGAAAAGAGACATTCACTCACTGCATCTCCTCCAGCTTCACCATCAGCAACTCGGCCAGCTGCTTCTCCTTGGCCTCGCGGATGCCTTTGTCCTTCGTCCGATAGCCTTCCAACTCAAAGAGCTCAGGCTCCCCCGGGGTCATCCCCATCTTCCTCTTTTCCCTGCGGGAAACAAAGAAGTGAGGCTCTTTCGAGCCGCAAATGCATGCCGAGCCAAATCAGCTCAGGAAGAAAGGTGCCGCTGCTCCCCAACCCCAGTGCACTAGGATAGCTCAGTCAGTAGGTCTTGAGGCCCTTAATCAAGGTTCTGGGTTCGAGTCCCTTGTTGGGGCAAAGGATTCTTGCACTGAAGGGGGTTGGACTAGATGACTCTCGTGGTCCCTTCCAACTCTACAAGCCAATGATTCTATAGGAAGGGAAAGAGCTGTAGCTCACCGGTAGAGCATGTGCATTGCATGAGGAAGGCCCTGGGTTCGATTTCCAGCACCCCCAAACAGGACTGGAAAGGCCCTTTGCCCCACACCCTGGAGAGCTGCTGCCAGACAGTGCTGACAAGACTGACCTAGACACACCAATCGTCTGAATCAGCTTTCTAGTGCTGGAGAAGGGCTGCAGCTCAGATGAAGGGCACACAGAATATCCTTGGATCAAACCTCTGCATCTTCAGGTGGGCTGGGAATAAACCCCTGTTGGAAACTTTGCACAGCTGCTGCTGCTGCTGCCAATCAGTGTAGGCGATACTGGGTGGGCCAATGGGCCCTACAGACCCTCTCAGGGGTCTGGATTGCCAGAGGGCGGCACTCTGGTTAGTTTCACCACCATCAGAGGATGCCCAGCCCTCCACGATCCTCTCTGCCACAACCTCCGTGCCCGACGGCTGCAGGGTCTGTACCTGAAGTCCTCCAGCTGCCGAGCAATCTCCGGTTCTTGGAAAGCCTGGATGTCCTGCAAGTGTTTTCGCTGCTGGTCATCGGGCAGAAGCTCGGGTCGGTTACGATCTGCGGGAAGGAGAGAGGAGGGTCCCAAAATTTTAGGCATGCTGCAAAACTGGTTGCAGGGGGTACGGAGAGGCTCAGACAACAAGTCTGGAGGCCCATTGCCAAGGTATCATTTTTAAGGCAGGGGAATTCTCCTCAAACCTCAAGACAGTTTTGTACCGCTCCAAAATACCTTCTCGCCAGCAAATGCTCAGAAGCATTCAAGTTTCCCTCCTACAGGGAAACAGTAACTGAAAGATCCCTTGCACTGCAGAACTTTTGCAGTAAGATGGACAACTGAATTTGCATATTGCAATCTGCATAGTTCTGTGCAAAGTTTTAAAAAGGATTTTGGAGGTTGATTTTTTTTTAAACTAATTGGAAACATGTTAAGAAGCTGCTGGGCAAGAAGAAAATCTGAGGAGGAAGAAGTTTGCCCTCTTTGTTATCATTCAGTAATAATTCAGCACTTCTTGGAGTCCAGTGCTGCAGCATGCTTCACATACATTATCTCAGTCACCCTAGCAAAAATCCCGTAAGGTACATCGGTATTCCTGCTCCCAGTTTGCAGATCTGGGGTGTGCTACAATTTGATGTTGCCTAAATGAGTGCGCAACAGAGATAGGATTGAGATCTGGAACCTCCTGACTCACAGCACACAGCCACTGCACGACTTCAGCTCATCGGGCCGACTCAACCTTCATTCAGAGCACAATGTGTGCATTAGTACACACTCAAAAGAACGCAGATGTTTTTGTTGGTTTTCAGAAACACAACAGAGGTGGAAGGATGGACTAGGAGTGTGCTTGCTGTAACAGGTCATGAGAAATGGAATCCTGAAAATTCTGGCAGGTTCAGCACTCAGATCTCCAGCCCTCGACATACGGCAAGGCTGCAACTCTGCAAACTTTAAGCATTCCACCCCCCACTTCCCCTTGACAGTGCCATGACGAAGATCTATGGCTGCTACTGCTGCTGGCAACATCAATGCCATATTTGTTCCTGCTACAAGGGTGTCCTAGAAACTTTCCCAAGTCCACGTCGCTTCCTTTCACGGTCCGTATCCTTAAAGTCCAGAGGGGTATTCTTGCTGCTATATTTGTACAAGAGCAATTAAAAAAAATAAAAAAATAAACAAATCCTCAAACCGAACTAGAAACAACCGCAGAGACTCAGAAAATAAGCCCTTGAAAGCTCTCCCAGCTGTCCTGGCAGCCAGGCTGCGGAATAAACAAAAAATGATCAGCCTGCAGGACTGACTGGAGAACTGGCCTGGGATTCAGAGATCGCTCCAAAGGGGAGGTATCTCCTCTGTGATTTTGTGCAAACATAGCATCGTCAAGGCAAATCGCTTGCAGCTGTTTGGATGCCACTGTCTCTGGCGTGCCGCCAACATGGAAGCTGCCTCTGGATCAGAGCAAGCTGTCCTAGGACAGTAATGCAGCCATCTCTGGGGTGGAGCAGCTGTTTGTTTATTTGTGGCCCCCTTTCAATGAGGGGAGGAGCAGAGAGACACCTCTGCTCCTGTGCAGCTGTGCTCTCATGACGCAAGGGCCTGTTTGCTTTCAGGAGTCCCCAGGTATATCTAATAAAAATGCTGTGGGATTAGAAAGGGTGGGGAAAAAGAGGATTCAGAGCCTGAGATTTGGAGACCTACAATGACAATTGGAGGGGTCTATACAAGGGTTGCAGGTGGCGCTGTGGGTTAAAGCACAGAGCCCAGGACTTGCCGATCAGAAGGTCAACGGTTCGAATCCCCGCGACGGGGTGAGCTCCCATTGCTCAGCCAACCTAGCAGTTCGAAAGCACGCCAAAGTGCAAGTAGAGAAATAGGTACCGCTCTGGCGGAAAGGTAAACGGCATTTCCGTGCGCTGCTCTGGTTCGCCAGAAGCGGCTTAGTCATGCTGGCCACATGACCTGGAAGCTGTACGCCGGCTCCCTCGGCCAATAAAGTGAGATGAGCGCCGCAACCCCAGTGTCGGCCACGACTGGACCTAACGATCAGGGGTCCCTTTACCTTTATACAAGGAGAGGTGAATTAACCATCTGCAAAAACTTGAGGCTGATTAAGTGGCAGCAGGGGGAATGGGGCTGCCAGCAGCATGAACACTCATAATCCCCCCAAAATCATTAAGTTGGGGATCATGGAAGGGGCTAGCCCCTCTGGCAGCATGTGGGCTTCATGTAAAGTTAAAGGACCCCTGGACGGTTAAGTCCATTTAAAGGCGACTATGGGGTTGCGGCGCTCATCTCGCTTTCAGGCCGAGGGAGCTGGTGTTTGTCCACAAACAGCTTTCCAGGTCATGTGGCCAGCATGACTAAACCGCTTCTGGCGCAACAGAACACCGTGAGCGCACGGAAACTTGAGTGCACGGAAATCTGGTTTACCTTCCCGCAGCGGTACCTATTTATCTACTTGCACTGGCGTGCTTTCGAATTGCTAGGTTGGCAGGAGCTGGGACCGAACAACGGGAGCTCACCCCATCACAGGGATTCAAACCACCAACCTTCCGATCGGCAAGCCCAAGAGGCTCAGTGGTTTAGACCACAGCGCCACCCGCGTCCCGGTAGGGCTTCATGTACCTAGCACATCTATGATTGCACACAATTACAATCACTTCCCCTCCCTCTACTTTATACACTATATAAAAAAAGGTTTCTAGTCCTTTTGACTGTGGAGATAAATATTGATATCTGTGAGCACTGTTGGGTGAAATCTCAGAAATATGGGGGAACTGGGTGGCTGAATTGGATTCTCAGACATCACAAAGGGGGCCACTGATCTTGGAACCTGGGTTACGCAAGGAATAATGTATTCTTCTGTTTTAAGAACAAAGTATAGAGATCTCTCCCAGGTATTTAAAATATTTTTTAAAAAGTCATCTTATTCAGTCTTTTTTTAAAAAAATCCAACCCTCTTTATTTCCCCTTGCCTTATTGCATTTTGTCATGTTTATTTCCTGGCTTCAAGTTATTTATTTTTTTACTGTTGCTTGGTTTCGTTCGCACTTTTGCATGCCAGCCAAGACTTTTTCGATGAGGGGGTGGTTCAGAAATAATTCTCTCATATCTATCTGTCTGTCTGTCTGTCTGTCTGTCTGTCTGTCTGTCTGTCTATCTATAAAATGACAGTATCTCTGGTGATGATGATGATTCCTTTTCCCCCAGCCATTTCTAAGGCCACATTCACGCAGCACATTTAAAGAGCCACGACATCCCTTTTTAAACCAGGCATAGGCAAACTCGGCCCTCCTGATGTTTTGAGACTACATTTCCCATCATCCCTGACCACTGGTCCTGGCTGGCTAGGGATGATGGGAGTTGTAGTCCCAAAATATCTGGAGGGCCGAGTTTGCCTATGCCTGCTTTAAACAGTCATGGCTCTCGGCCCCCAAGAATCCTGGGAGCTGTAGTTTGTTAAAGGGGCTAAGAGGAAACACCCTCCCACTATCCTCTTCTCAAAACTACAGTTTCCAGAAGGGATTAACAACCAATCCCTTGTCACAAGGAACTCTGAGAAGGGTAGCTTTGCAATATCTGCTTCAAACGAATGGCACAAATGCATTTGCACCCCTGCCTTCTCTCTGTGCAATATATATACAAACACATTTGCTCACTCATTCACAGGAAGTAGAGACAGGGGGTGGCCCTGCGCTCCCCCCGACCCCCTTTCAGTGTTCTAGGGGGGAGTGAATGGTGCTTCTCCCCCTATCTCTTCATTCCTCTTGCATACACCCCCCCAGTGCAAAAGTCCTGTCTCCTACAAGTTCCTCCCACTCCCACTTACACACACACACACTCTGCCTGTAGAGATCTTCCCAAATGCTTAACCACCATGTGGCACCACAGTCGTGTGGCACCGCGGCACATTTTTCATATCAGAAATTCCTTTCTGAGGCTGGGCACTCTCCAGAGTGTGTGGCAGTCAGCTGCAATTGGCAGGCAAGCCCACTAGATGGTGCCACGAAGCCGCAGGACCCATTGCCTGGCTGCACTCAGATTTCTAAACCACCCCCCCAACCCCCAGCGTGGCAGGAGGAATGGGCAGGGCCAGTCCGTGGCTCCAGATGAGCTCATCAATTGGCCAGGGCAGCGAGTGAGAGCAGTAGCCTTCCCTGCCTCACTCCCCACCCCCCCAAGCCCTCCAACTTCCTGCCTTTCACAGAGTTTCACAGAGTTTCACCAGCTGGGTGGGGCTCCCTGATTGCTGCGAGCTAGAAAGCCAGGAGGGGGAGCAAGCCGCAGTGACTACTGGGGGGGAGGCAGGGAGGAGGAAGAACTGTTTAGGGGCTGCAGCTCAGAGGGAGAGGCGGAGGCGACAATATCTGGAAAGGGAGCAGAACGGGACCAGGAACCAGGCAAGCAGCCTTGCTGCACCACCGGAGACCCAACGTAGTTATACATTATGTTACAAGTTTTCGTGAAGTGCAGCAACAAGTGTTAAGTCAACTCCTGGCTCCTCTTTGCCGTGAGCTTAAAACGTGATTTTGCAACATGTCTGCTATGTGGCAACCAGGATCGCCAACTCCAGAGTGGGCAGAGGGATTTGAATTCAGCCCTGCAGCTGCTTTCCCTAAGTATTTCCTGCGTTTGTTATGTTTATATACAGTGGTACCTCAGGTTACATACGCTTCAGGTTACATACGCTTCAGGTTACACACTCCACTAAGCCAGAAATAGTGCTTCAGGATAAGAACAGAAACTGGGCTACGGCGGCAGCAGGAGGCCCCATTAGCTAAAGTGGTGCTTCAGGTTAAGAACAGTTTCAGGTTAAGTACAGACCTCCGGAACGAATTAAGTTCTTAACCCGAGGTACCGCTGTACAGCCATACCTCGGGTTGAAGTTGCTTCAAGTTAAGCGGTTTCGGGTTGCGCTCCGCAGCGACCCCGAAGTAACGGAACGCGTTACTTCCGGGTTTCGCCGCTCGCGCAGATGGTCAAAATGACGTCACACGCATGCGCAGAAGCGGCAAATCGCGACACGCAGAAACGGGTTGCGTTTGCTTCTGGATGCGAACGGGGCTCCAGAACAGATCCCATTCGTATCCAGAGGTACCACTGTACTGCCTTTCCGTCCAAGGAGCTCAAGGCAGGGGGTGTGGTTCTCCCCGCCTTGCTTTTTATCTTCTCAACACCCCTGCAAGGGAGGCCAGGCTGAGTAGCAAGTGACTGGCCCAAGGTCATCTAGTGAGCTTCATAGCTGGCTAGGGGGACTGCGTGGTCTCTCAGTTCAACACTCTAACCATTAGACCACTAACTGCAAGGAGTGGAGGGTGAGGTGTGGAACAGCTCATAGGCCTTAGGAGTTACTGTGCCATAAAAGCCTCTTCAGTTTTGGACCGGGAGGGGCCATCCTTGCCTAAGGCAGCTGATGAAACTCACTTGCCGTGCCTCCAAACAACTTGCAAAACGTTCTGCCTTCTGTGCAACTTCCCCTCTGGCTCCAAATACGTGATCCTGCAGCTCTTCCACAAACTTTGCACTTAATATGAAAATGCTTCCCATACAAACAAAAACTGAATCCTGCATAAACTAAGCAACCTTGCATAATTTTATTCCTGCCCTTGCCAGCCAGGAAGCAGAGTCCTCAGCTATTGAGAGCACCTTCTGGTATGCCTGTCCAATGAAAATCCTGGTAAGTCATGGTAAAAAAAAAAACCAACCCCCACACACCTGGCTTCCCCTATTGCTCCAGAGTTGCAATGCCCGCACACTTTGCACATCCACATGGATGACTAACTTGACTTTTAGCCGGCAGAACAAAAAATGCCAGTGTTTTCAGGATGCTGGACTTTGCTACCAGCAGCAAAATTCCATGGCTCTCCTGCAATTACGTCAAACTACACAAGACCCATAACTGTATTTGCTTCGCTCGCCACAGTCTGCCAGGACTTTCGTAAAAGGATCTATGGCGTTTCTGAATGCATGTAAATTACTATGCAAAAAAATAATAATTTGCAAATAATAATAATACCGCCAGGGGGTTGACTTTGCATAAAACGTATTCTTTCTGCAAAATTCCTCAGTACAAAAGAGATGAAAGCTCTGTTTCCCTACTGCATACTCACACACAACAAGCACATGATTCGCTTTGGGTCTTACCCAGTTCAAACTGGACAGAGGATGGAACAGGGACCCTCAGCAGCTGCCAAAAAGATAAGGGATAATGATTAGAACAAGCACCCCCTCATTCTGCCACGTGTGGTGGACCAGGCTGAACCTGAATTGTGGTAAATGTGGATCCCCGACATCATTGAGGCAGCATGTGAGATTCCCAAAACCCTTGAATGGGCCTGTGAGGGAATCGCCCGACAGCTACTAAACCACTCGAGTTGCAGAAGGAGTGGAATAATTGCAGGAGCTTCAGAACTTGGGTTTCCAATCTTGGTTATGAGAGAACGCTGGTTAAAGCCAGCTGGAGAAAGTGGTGCTGGAGGAGAGGAAGGGAGTGTCTCAAGGCTCTCCACTTTCTATCCCATTTTCTGCTTTTAAAACTGCTGCTAGTTTGTTTTCAACTGCTGTTTGTCACTGCAATGTACTTCCGTATGGTGTCCATCTTATGTATGCTGCCTCATGTACTTTTGTGGACAGAGAGGGTGGTAAGTCAACATACATTTAAAGCGCTATGACACCACTTCAAACATGGCTCTCCCCCCAAATGACCTTGGGAACTGCAGTTTTTTTAAAAAAGGTGCCAGGAGGCCCCATGTTTCCCCTCACAGCGCTACAATTCCTGGAGCTGCTGAAGAGGCATTGACTGTTAAACCACTTTGGGAACTGTAGCTCAGTTGAGGGGAATAAATGGGGGGAGGTGTCTCCTGAAAACTCTCGGCACCCATAACAGACTACAACTCCCAGGATCCTTTGGGGGGAGGCAAGCCACAACTTTCCGGTTTTTATCACAGCTCTTTAAACCTATGGTGTGAATGCGGCCTATATGTTTTACTCAGAGGAGACCCTTTGAAATAAATAAATGGGACAAAGTGAGGTCCAGTAATTTCCACAGGTCTACTCTGAGTACAATTATCAGAACACCACCCGTAGGGTATAGATTCCTAAAGATCACCATCGTCACTGTGAAGCGCTCTCCCGCAGAGTTGGCTTACCCCGGCTTTGTCTAGGAACGTATGACAGAATTCCACAAACTGCTTCTTCGCCTCCTTGGCCCCGAGGTGGTTCAGTATGAGGTCCACGTGAAGGTAACAGAGCTGAAAGAAAGGGAGGCAGTTAGGAAAGAAGCAGCTGGCAGCCGGCCGAGGAAAGGCGGGGCCGGATTCCTCCTCACCTGGCCCTCCTGTGCCAATTCAAGATGGCGACTCCCCAAAACTCCCAGATGATGGATGGGAATGTGTGTTTTAATGAACTGAGCAGAGTGAAAGATTATGAGTCATTGAGAGAAGGTGTGTGCGTGTGTGTGAGAGAGAACTTAATAGCTTATTTTTAGTTGCCGTCTTGTTTAATATCGTTCTATAGATTATAAATGCCCCATTGATTTGGTAATCATATAATATGACTTAGGCCGTAATTGCGAGCGTTAGCTTATTTCTTAGTTGCTGGTTTGTTAACAGGGTTTTATAGACTGCAATTGTTTTGCTGGTGATTTGTTAATTATATGATCTACGCTGTGCTTGTGATGCTCTTATTATGCCATTGCTATTTATGGTTTGTAAGTCATTTTGGGATTCATTCGAAAGGAAAGTGGCACAGAAATGCAAAATAAAATCAACAACCAAAACAACACTCCAGGCCTAATCAATGCAACATTAAATGAGAGAAGGAAGGGAAGTTCAGAAAGGCGCTTCCCTGCTCCCCTCTGCATTGGTCCATACATGTAAAACAGGGAACTGAAGCCAGGTTATCATTGCTTCCACTAACTGTCAATCATCCTGCCTGCCCACATGAGAGGGCAAGGTTACACCATGGAATGCCCTCCGTTGGCTTGGCTGGGACCAACCACCATTTGGGTCTACACCATCCATAACTTCCTGCACTGACCTCATGGTCATGATGTCAGAATTTATCAGTGTTGATATATTACATTAACTTTTAGGACTTGGAGCCTTAATTTGCTTATTTTCCCATGCCCTCCTCATTCCACTTTCCCTTTGTGCCGTGTCTATCAGACTGCAGGCCTGCAGTAGAGACTGTCTTGCTTACTGATATTTATCCAGCCCAACGCTAAATGAAAACACAGTTGTTATCCGAATGGGCTTTTCCTTTCCCTTCCCTGCCCACACCTCCTCCTTTTGCTATTGTGCCTATAAGACTGCAAGCCACTGGGTGCAGGTCTATCCTACTGTTTGCACAGCACTTAAAAAAAATATTCTTGAGTGCTTCGTAAATAATCTCAGTGCCCTTGCCTGCAGGGCCCGGAGCAATGGGTGACTGGCGAAGGTTTGCTTCTTACTGAGCAATGAGCTAAGAATGCCTACCTGCCCCCAGGTTTTTCCTTAAATTTCACTTAATAAAAGGGACTAGAAACTTGCTGGGTGGAAACAACAGCTGACAATACAAGGACGAAATCAAGAATAGCTACAGGGTCCTGAGCTTCTGCCAGGAACCTCTCACATACTGAGAACTATGCCACACAACAGGTATAAGCCCATAGATAGGAGGGTGTTTTAGCAACACTGAAAGCTGGGATAGAGCCTTTTCTCCCCAGCAGGCTAGTTTTGTATATGTTTGTATATGTATATTTTAGGCTGCATTTAACATGCAATTCCATCATCTGTCGGCGAAACTGGTCCAGCCCAGAAAAACCCCACAATGCAATTCCATTAAAAAAAAATAAAAATGTATTTATCATTTTCATTTTACAATTAAAACAATAAATAAGAATCCAAATACCAAATACACATTTCATTTAGACTCCCCCCTGCCCTTTCCATGGTTCGCTTCATCATTTTCTTTTCCACTACATATTCTAATTAACCCCTCTCTTTTCATTTTCTCATTTTTATATCTCAGCAATTGTTACTGCAGAATTTACTCTGTTACTGTTAACTTTTTAATAGGCTTACAGTAATTTTCCAAATAATCCACAAAACATTTCCAGTCTTCTTTAAAAAAAAAATCATCTTGATCTCTTATTCCATTTGTCAATCTTGCCATTCCAGCTGACCATGCATCAGTGCAAAGAATTAAAGTCAAAAGTCTTGTTACATGGGAAGTTTACTATTGAAGCTGATAATTGGTGCAAATTATGTCTAAATCAGGGGTCAGCAAACTTTTTCAGCAGAACTTGTGGGGGGTTGGACTATATTTGGGGGGGGGGGGAATGAACGAATTCCTATGCCCCACAAATAACCCAGAGATGCATTTTAAATAAAGCACACATTCTACTCATGTAGAAACACGCTGATTCCCGGACCATCCGTGGGCTGGATTTAGAAGGTGATTGGGCTGGATTCGGCCCCCCAGGCCTTAGTTTGCCTACCCATGGTCTAAATCGTCTCAAGAGGGTGGTTTAGAAGGCGATTATTAACTTACAAACCATAACGCAGGTGGCGCTGTGGGTTAAAGCCTCAGCGCCTAGGGCTTGCCGATCGAAAGGTCGGCGGTTCGAATCCCTGCGGCGGGGTGCGCTCCTGCTGCTCGGTCCCAGCGCCTGCCAACCTAGCAGTTCGAAAGCACCTCCGGGTGCAAGTAGATAAATAGGGACCGCTTACCAGCGGGAAGGTAAACGGCGTTTCCGTGTGCGGCTCTGGCTCGCCAGAGCAGCGATGTCACGCTGGCCACGTGACCCGGAAGTGTCTCCGGACAGCGCTGGCCCCTGGCCTCTTAAGTGAGATGGGCGCACAACCCCAGAGTCTGTCAAGACTGGCCCGTAGGGGCAGGGGTACCTTTACCTTTACCTATTAAATCAACAATGACCAAAAAAAAATGCAAGGCTTACCACAGGGCTGGAGTCGAACTGCAGTACCACATGCTGCAGAAAAACCATCAAGTAGGCGGGATGCCGTGTTAAGAGGTCCAGGCTCTGGAACATGCTGCTTTGAGCATCCGGGTTCTGGAACTGAGAGGAGGAACGAAAGAGTGTGTGTGTGTGTGTTGTTAAATCAGGATTTCCCCCACTCTACCTTCTCCACCCCACCCTCTCCTCACTGCCTCCTTTCAACACAGTTCCTTCCAGCTCACACTCAGTGTTTGTTCACAACAAGTTTCCTTCTAACAAGCCCCCCCAGCTCAGCACTGTCTACCCCACGTGTGGAGCACTTCTGGCCCTCCTGTTCTTGCTGAAGTATGACCTCCTATCAGCTCCAGCAAGCGTGGCCAATTGGCAGGGAGGATGGGAACGGTAGTTCAGCAACTTTTAGAGGCCAAAGTTTCGTCTGATCAACACAGGCCGGCAGCAGGGACAGGGAAGAAGCTCTCCCAGCCCCATCTGGAGATGCCGATGATTCAACCTTCTGCATGCCAGGCAGGTGTTCTGCCACTGAGCTATGGTGCTGTCGTGCCCTTCCTCCTGCTGTTAGAACCCTGGCCTCTCCCGAACCTCCCACTTACTGGCTCGATGTCGTTTTCGAAGTCCTCGTCTTCCGCTCCGATGATCGCCATGGCTGACCCACTGCGGGCACCCAGTGCCGGGTTCTGGTAAGGAAGAAGCGAGACCTTCTCAGTGGCAGCATCGAGAAGCCTTACCCTGCTTGAGGTCCCAACTGGGCACCCTGGAAACTCCACACACTCTCAAAACAGACCTTTCTCTCCACCCACAAAACCCCCTCATATAACAAGAGCGTTTTGCATAGTAACCACCAACGCCAGCTGCCAATCAGCGAATCTGATTTATAAAAAAGCACTGCCCTTTCTAAAATGGAGAAGGGGGCCCTCCAGAGGTTGCCAGTCTCCAACTCCCATCAGCCCTGGCAATTGGATCTGCTGGCAGGGGATGATGGGAGTTGGAGTCCAACAATGTCTGGAGCGCCACAGGTTCCCTATCTTTGCTCTGTGGTAAAGGGGCTCCTGACCATTAGGTCCAGTCATGGCCGACTCTGGGGTTGCAGTGCTCATCTCGCTTTATTGGCCGAGGGAGCTGGCGTACAGCTTCCGGGTCATGTGGCCAGCATGACTAAGCCGCTTCTGGCGAACCAGAGCAGCGCACGGAAACGCCGTTTACCTTCCCGCCGGAGCGGTACCTATTTATCTACTTGCACCTTGATGTGCTTTCGAACTGCTAGGTTGGCAGGAGCAGGGACCGAGCAATGGGAGCTCACCCCATGGCGGGGATCGGCAAGTCCTAGGCTCTGTGGTTTAACCCACAGCGCCACCCGCGTCACAACAATGTCTGGAGCGCCACATGCTCCCTATCTTTGCTCTGTGGTGGGGTTCCCCAAACTTGGGTTTCCAGCAGTTTTTGGACTACAACTCCCATCATCCCTGACCACTGGTCCTGCTAGCTAGGGATGATGGGAGTTGTAGTCCAACAACTGCAGACCTAAATTTGGGAAACACTGTTTTTCTGGGGGGTGGGCAGGTTAGAACTTTGTCCTACCCCTCACTGTACAGAAGCCCATCTCCTTCCCCTCGTTTCCCCATGCCAATCACTCACCCCATTGTATCCTTCCTCCAACTCCATTCTGCCCCTGTGGGGCGGGTGGGGATAAGTCCCCAGCAGTTGAGTCAAGGGGTCCAAGTGTTCAGGGTCAGCATCTACCTTTAGGGGGGGGGCACAGAAAAATGAAAAAATCACAAACTGGACAATGGAGGAGAAGCACATAGATTTGGGAGTTCGGTTTATAACACATTCCCCATCCCTGCTCTAAGACCCACATCCAACGCGCTTTCAAACCGCACGACAATCATGGGAACTGTAGTTTGTTGAGGGCGCTGGGGAATCGTAGCTCAGAGGGGTCAAACTACAGTCTGAAGGATTCTTTGGTGGGAAATCACGTGCACTGAATGAGCTTAGAAAAACCATGGCATGGATTTCCCCTAAATGATTGCTCTCTTTAAACAAAACCCAACTTTGCAAGGATTCGGTTTTTCAGGAAAAATACACACCCGTCCTCAGGAAGAATATGGGAGATGGGGGGGGGGGGAGAGAAGAGATGGAATGGAAAGCAAGTTGGAGCAGGGGGGAGGGCTTCATACACAGAGAGGTATTCAAGCTACCAAGGCCACCCCACCTCTCTTTCTCCCCCCCCCCCCATTACTCAGAAATTCCTGCACTAGGTGGAGGTGAATGCTGCATGAATACTGCCTCTGTCACCTACAAAGAGGCCTCAGAGAAAGAGAGTCAAGCAGGAGGAAAACTCCACACCCCACAGACAGCCTGACTCATAAAGGGCACGTTTCCAAATGGCTGGCAGTAGTGGCCAGGGAGGAGCTCGGTTTGGGGAAAAATATGGGTCAGAATCAAAACAGCACATTGCAAAACTCTGAAGAGTGCTGGGCCTGGATTGCCTTCACACACACTGTCCCAGGGTGGGGTGGGGGGGGGGACAGAATAACCTGATTATTGAGGTTTCCCAGCCTGGTTATTGAGGTTTAGCCCCAGATACCCATCTCTAGGGCATTGCCTATCTATTTTCCCACAGGCATTATTTGTCTCATTTTGCGGAACAGGTAAAAAAATCCTAATGAGTGATAACAAAAAAAATTCCTTCCAGTAGCACCTTAAAGACCAACTGAGTTGGTCTCAGTTGGTCTTTAAGGTGCTACTGGAAGGAATTTTTTTTGTTTTGACTATGGCAGACCAACACGGCTACCTATCTGTAACTGAACCTAATGAGTGATGACTACCTTGGGGTCCCCTAGTGGTGGCACAAAGGAAGGATAAAAATAATTGCCCACAGGGTGGTTAGCACTCTGGGGCGTTCCCCTAATGGGGAACAGTAAGGTAAAGGTAAAGGAAACCCTGACCATTAGGTCCAGTCGTGGCCAACTCTGGAGTTGCAGCGCTCATCTCGCTTTACTGGCCGAGGGAGCCGGCGTACATCTTCCGGGTCATGTGGCCAGCATGACTAAGCCGCTTCTGGCAAACCAGAATAGCGCATGGAAACACCATTTACTTTCCCGCCAGAGTGGTACCTATTTATCTACTTGCCCTTTGACATGCTTTCAAACTGCTAGGTTGGCAGGAGCAGGGACCGAGCAACAGGAGCTCACCCCATTGCGGGGATTCGAACCACTGACCTTCTGATCGGCAAGCCCTAGGCTCTGTGGTTTAACCCACAGCGCCACCCGCGTCCCTTATGGGGAACAGTACAACTTGCAATTTAGAAGTCAACTTCGGCACCTAAATGGACTAGATCAGGGTTTCCTAAACTTGGGTCTATGGCTGTTTTTTCAGACTATAGTTCCCATCATCCCTGACCACTGGTCCTGCTAGCTAGGGATGATGGGAGTTGTAGTCCAACAATAGCTGGCGGCCTAAGTTTGGGAAACCCTGGGCTAGATAGATCAGGCTTCCTCAAACTCAGCCCTTCAGATGGTTTGAGGCTACAATTCCCATCATCCCTGACCACTGGTCCTGCTAGCTAGGGATCATGGGAGATGTAGGCCAAAAACATCTGGCGGGCCGAGTTTGAGGAAGCCTGAGATAGATGATCCTCGTGGTCCCTTTCCAAATCTGCAATGCTATGGTTCTATGCCCCCATCTATGGACCATCAGCAGAAACACACACAACGCAAACACACACACAAAATAACCAGCTTGCAAAGCAATTTCAGGACATGTTTACAGAAGACTCATAAATGGCCGCTCTTGTAGTCAAGAAGGAATTGCTTCTTTGTGTAGTCTCCCAGAGGATTAGCAGAAAACGTCCCCCTTTTTTCACCCTTTGAGGCCACAAAACGGCCAACCAGATGAAGTGTAGGGAGAAGCACAACTTTCTGAGAATTAGTAGCTTTTATGGACATATATATATATATATATATATATATATATATATATACACGCAATGCAATGAATTACATCAAGCGTCAAGCTGCTTTAGCAGGCAAGGCTTCCCAGCCATAGCTACATTTTTCTCTGACCAATGGCTCTGTGGCTTTTTAGCAACCGCAAAAGAAACAGAAATTAAAAGCAAACATCCACATTTCTCTGTCAAGCTGCACTATTGTTGAAGTTCTGCCAGTGATGTGTATGTTAAAAAAGACAGAGAAGCTTGTCTTGAAAAGGGTGACAAACCTTTCAGAGTGGACTGTGACCCAGCTTTCATCCACATTCTTTAATGCTCTGCGTGCTTTTAAGAGATTCATGCAGAAGTGGCCTCACACCATAGAAACTGAGAGCCTAATTCAGTGCCATGGTGCAGTAAATACCTTAAATCAGGGTTTCCTAAACTTGGGTCTCCAGCTGTTTTTGGACTACAATTCCCATCATCCCTGGATACTGGGTCCTGCAAGGTCAGGGTGATGGGAGTTGTAGTCTGAAAACAGCTAGAGACCCAAGTTTGGGAAACCCTTCCTTAAATTAAGGTAGGAAATTTTGAAAATTTTAGAGGGTCTTGGTGCACCACTTAAATGATTATTCTGCCTGTTGTAGCAATTGCAATGTACTGTGCTAGAGGCTGTATGATTTTAAAACTTCATTTTTTTTATTGCTTCTTTCATTTCTTATGTTGTATTTTATTGTATTACAAGCTGAATTCTTTGGAGTTCGAACCATCATTCAACGGAATACAATATGAGAAACAACAGAAGCCATACAAATACAATTAAAAATCCAGGTGGATATTTAATGTGGACACACAATGGACCACCTGAATAAACCTCAAGGACCACAATTTTGGGAATGTGGCCTGTTGTCCGGAGGAGAGGTGAGAAGAAGGAAGCTTGAGGATTTGTCACCATCTAACTCCCATAACGGGACGCAGGTGGCGCTGTGGGTTAAAGCCTCAGCGCCTAGGGCTTGCCGATCGAAAGGTCGGCGGTTCGAATCCCTGCGGCGGGGTGCGCTCCCGCTGCTCGGTCCCAGCGCCTGCCAACCTAGCAGTTCGAAAGCACCTCCGGGTGCAAGTAGATAAATAGGGACCGCTTACCAGCGGGAAGGTAAACGGCGTTTCCGTGTGCGGCTCTGGCTCGCCAGAGCAGCGATGTCACGCTGGCCACGTGACCCGGAAGTGTCTCCGGACAGCGCTGGCCCCTGGCCTCTTAAGTGAGATGGGCGCACAACCCCAGAGTCTGTCAAGACTGGCCCGTACGGGCAGGGGTACCTTTACCTTTACCTTTTAACTCCCATAACGTCCCCTCTCCTCAAACTGCCACAGGGTTCATTTATTTCCTTAAGTAAACAAGTTGCCTTTTGTATTCTACTGAATATTTTCTTTTTTCAATCGATGCTTATTGTCGTAATAATACGACAATATTAGTATAGTATAGTATGGAAATACTGCAAAGAAACATGCAAGCAAAGCCCTGCCTTAAATAAAACAAGCCATTACACAAATTAATTATGTGAGAGAAACCACAGAACCGTCAAGCGAACACATGTATTTCACACACTCAAGGGTGTGCGATGTGAAAAACCCACTTCCTTTGCTTAGCCACAAAGTTTGTTACGGCGCCCAGAGAAGTGTCAAACCGGGCCTTCGCCCGGCCCACTGCGAGAACGAGAAAGAAACGCTTTGCAAAGGCATTTTGCAAAAGACAATAATAAAGGCTGAATCAGCTGCGCCGAGGATTAAGGGACAAGTGAGAGACGAGGCAGAAATGTCAGGCGCAAGAAAACCACTGAACAAGATGGAATGGATTGCAACAAGATGGACTCCGAGGCTGCAGATGCAGGACCACTGATGCAAGGTGCTTTGAAGGATATGGGAGAGGCACAAAATGGTCTTAGCCCCTTAATATACACCCATTCCCCATCTGCCCTCGCGACGGTCGCTACCTGCAGCCAAGCAGGCAAAAGATTTGAGCTAGGAAGTGAGTCACACCATCGCCCTTGTCTCTGTTTCTTGAGCAACGACAAGAGTTGGGGGTGAAGATCCGCATGCACCAGGACACCTGTGCCCCTCAGGGACTCCCCCTTTCCTCCGAGCCACATTTGCTGCAGCCGGGCTCGATAACAAAAGGAGCAGCTCGGCGAATTTACAGAGAGAGCCGATTTCCTGCAAGAGGAAGTGATATAAGAACAGCCACCTCTCAGCGGGGTGGAAAAAAGGAGGTCAGCCCCATCTGGGAATTGAACTCAGATAAGGAACAGTAAACTTACGATTTTACCTACAGCAGAAATATAAACTTTAATAGAAGCAGACTGTATATAAAAAGGGTGAAAACCTCTTATTTTGGATATTCTTTGCCGGCCCAAAGATCTCTGAGAAAGCAGAAGAACTTCCTTTTACCTTTGTTTATGCGGAACTGCCTAGTCAAAATTAGGAAACTTCATACTTCTTATTTTATTCTTTTTAGTTTTTACTAATGCCAGACGGCAGTGTGTAGGAAGAAAGCTACTAAGCCCAAGCAGGAATTGATTTGGATTTGCAGATTGTATATTTTTATTTTGAGGAGGAGAGGAGTGGAAAAAAGACGCTGAACTATGCCCCTCCCCCTTATTTATTTTTTTGGTGTGGACTGTTAGCAAACTGGTGGATTGGTTTCTATCTTGATTTCATTTTTGTACCTGTTCTTCTTCTTATTTTTTGGATAGTGGGATTTCGAAGTGGCTGAAGAATTGGTTTGATTTTTATTTGGGGTTCTTTATTAGGACACTTGAAGGCTTGTGGTGGTTTTTTTTATTTTTCTTCCTCGATATTAAGGAATTTGTGATTTTGTGTGCACTACGTTGGGAAAGCTTTGTGGTGGATTAGCCAAGCAAGTGGCAGAAGAAGTTTAATTTTAATGATTTGAGTTTGTTTTTTGGGGGTGAACTTTGCTGTTCCGGAAAGGTGGATTAGCCAAACAAGAGGTGGAAAATTTTGAATTAAAGTTTTCTTGTTTCGTCCCTTTCTTTCTTTGACTGTTTAACACTGGAGGGTGACATCTAGTGGCAAAGAGTGAAAAAATATTAAAAATAGACAATGCCATGAGGATCTGGGAGACATATAAAGACTTAATAGAACAAAAGACTCCTTGGTGGTGGCTCTCACCAACTGAAGCTCTGTTGTTCAAGCCACTTGAGAAAAACGTGAAATGGCTTACGTACAGTGATTTGCTAATACAGTGGTACCTCAGGTTACATATGCTTCAGGTTAGATACGCTTCAGGGTACAGACTCTGCTGACCCAGAATAGTACCTTGGGTTAAGAACTTTGCTTCAGGATGAGAACAGAAATCGTGCTCTGGTGGCACGGCAGCAGCAGGAGGCCCCATTAGCTACAGTGGTGCTTCAGGTTAAGAACAGTCTCAGGTTAAGAATGGACCTCCGGAACGAATTAAGTACTTAACCCGAGGTACCACTGTAGATCAAGAAGGAAAATGGAAATTAAAAGAGTATGAGGACATAAAAGATAATTTTCAGAGTTGGTTACATTACAGGCAATTACATGAGATATACAAAGAAGACAACAAGAAAGGATTTAGTTATACCACTTCTAGATTTCAAAAGGAAGTTATAGAAAGAAAAGTGAAGTTGCTGAAGGGTGCATATAGTATCCTGTTAAAATGAGAAACAAAAGATTATGATCAAATGGGCGTAAGATATAGGACATAATATACAATTTGAGGATTGGGAAGAACTGAGGAAAACAGATTTAAAATTTACAGATTGTGCTCTTTTGAAAGAAAATTATATGAAAATGATGTATAGATGGTATACATCTATGTATAGATGGTACAGATAGCAAAAATGTATAAAACCGGGTCAAACATATGTCGGAAATTTAAAGAAAAGGAAGGGACTTTTTATCACATGTGGTGGGAATGTAGAGAAATTTTTAAAAATTGGGAAATGATATACAATGAATTGAAGAAAATGTTTAAAATTACATTTGTTTACAAAAACCAGAAGCATTTGTGTTAGGGATTGTGGGACAAGACCTGCCAAGGAAAATAAAAAATATATTTTTGTATGCAACAACAGCGGCAAGAATCTTGATAGCACAAGGATGGAAGAATGAGGAAACACCAACAAAAGAACAGTGGCAAGAGAAATTGATGAACTATGCAGAGCTGGCTAAACTAACGTATAAACTGTGAGATAAGGACAACCATGACTTCAAAGAAGAAAGGGAAGTTTTTACAAATTACTTAAAAAGACAACAAAATGAATTGGACTCCTTGACAGGTTCTGAATAAACATACACAAATGTATTGATTGTTAACACAGCAGATAGATAATATAAGGATTTATACAATTTTACAGTATGCAGAGAATAATATGTGTTGAAAAATCAGAGAGAGTATATATTAAGATATAACTTTGGGAAAAAGCCGGAGGCTTTTCTGCTAGGCCTAGCAGGAAGTGATATAAAGAACAATGATAGTAAATTCTTTCAATATGCAACAACGGCCGCAAGGGTCCTATTGGCCCAAAATTGGAAACAGCAGAACATACCGACGCTTGAGGAATGGAGAGCAAAACTACTAGAATACGCGGAGATGGACAGATTGACGGGGAAAATTAGATATTTAAAAGACCAAAGGTTCATTGAGGACTGGGGGAAATTTGTGGAATATCTGGAAAATATAAATGAAGGTCAGATAACGCTAGTCGTGTTTAAAAAAGCTCTGTGAAAAGGTTGGAATATTGTCTAAAGAGAAAAAGAAGGAAAGAGAAAATAATGTCAATATAAGCTAGGATTTGTGTGAATTTGTTAAATTAGCGTATGGATGATTTCAGGGGAAGCTGAAGGAAGTCTTATAGAAAGAAATCTGTGATAACAAGGCGTAAATTGTTTTACTTTCTTGTATGTTATGATTTAAAAAACAATAAAAATTATGCAGGGGAAAAAAAAGAAAAATCAGAGAGAGGAGCTGAGGGAGGTCTCGGGGGGAGGGTCTGATGGAGAGGTGGGGGAAGGGGGGAAATAATAAATTTTGATACTTTGATATGTTGAAATTGTTAATTAAAAAAACTTTTAAAAAAAGAATGTCAGCACAGAAAAAGGCAGGAGAAGGAGGAGCACCATTGGAGAGGAAGGGATCGAAACAAGAAAGTGAAAATAAAGGAGAGATTTTAAAAATGTTTGCAGAAATAAAAAAGGACATAAAACAGGGTGAAAAGAATTTGGAGACAAGGCTGGAGCAGATGGATAAAAAAATTGATATGACTATTTCTGAGGGGCCAAAGGAAAGAGATAACAAAAAGAACACAAAGCTTGGAAGAAGGGATGAAGCGAACAAAGCAAGAAGTAAGAGATATAAAAAAAGAGAAAGAAAACGTTAAAGGAGAAGTCTCAGAAATGAATAACACACAGGAGAAGCTGTGGGACGCGATTGCTATGAATGAATTGAGGCAAAGCGAAATGAATTTGAAGTTTAGATCGGTTCCAGAATCACAAGGAGAAAATATTTTTGAAAAATTGACAACGGAAATTGCACAATGGTTAAATATGGAGGTAGAGTAAGTGGCAAAAACAATACAAAATGCGTTTAGGATTAAAATGAAGACTACAAAGGCAAAAAAATTCCCAGGAGATTGTCTAATTATCTTTAAGGATAGAGAAATGAGAAATCTGATTTTGCAGAAAAATAGAGAAAAGAGACTATGTATTGATGGAATATTCACAATCCTCTTTAAGGACGTGCCACTTTGCTTGCTGAAAAAAACGCGACCAATACAAGCCATTGACACAGATATTGAGGAAAAATGGAATTGAATTTAAATGGGAATTTCCGGAAGGAGTCTCATTTTATTATTAAGAGAAGAAATTCAAATTTAAAAGTGTGGATAAATATATAAATTTTTGATGAGATATAAAGAGTTGGGAAGAGAAGCAGCAGCAGCAGTGACCCCGGAAGATGATACTGATAATTTGGAAGAAGAAGAGGAGGAGGAGGAAGAGGGACAAGGTTTAAGAACTTTTATAGTCTTACATATTAAAAGAAACCAAAATGGAATTAAAATTATGGACCTGGAATGTGAATGGCATAAGTAATAAAAATAAAAGGAACAAAACTGAACACTTTTTGTTAAAAAAGAATTTGGATATTATTTATTTACAAGAGGCTCGTGTACCCAGGAAACATAGAAGAGTATTGATTAATAAAAAATTAGGAAATGAATTTATGTCGTCAGAAGTAAGAAGAGGGGAATGATGATGTATACAAAAAAACAAATTTGAAGCTTAGCAAATCTTCAAAGATGAAGAGGGCAGGGTAACTGAAGTACTTGGAATTTTATGGAGATTAAATGAAAATTTATTGAATGACCAGAAATTAATTGAGAAAGCACAGAAGATGCTAACAGAATACTTTGTAAATAATTGTAATAAAGAAACCCAAATGAATGTGCTGTGGGATGCTAGCAAAACTGTCATACGAGGTTTCTTTATACAACAGAATAGCATCAAGAAAAAAATCAAAGAGAAAGGGAGAAAAGGAAATTTTAAATCAGATAATGGAGAATGAGAAAAAGTTAATTAAAAAACCGAATGATGTTAAAATTAATCAAAACATTAAGATGCTGCAAAGCCAGTTTGCAATGATAATTAATCAAGAAGTAGAATGAAATATAAAAAGAGTGAGACAGAAGAATTTTGAATATGCAAACAAATCAAGTAAATGGCTGGCTTGGCAAATAAAAAAAAAGAAAGGGCCAAAATACAATAAACAAAATATTGGATGGAAAAGAAATAGAAAATCTGAAAGAAATTAGAAAAGGATTTGTGAACTTTTATAGACAATTGTATAAAAAAAACTGGAAAAGAAGATGTAAATAGGATAGAGGAATTTTTGAAACAGAAAGGAGTGCAACAAATTCCAACAGAAAAGAAAGAGACACTGAATAAACTAATAGAGATTGAAGAAATCAAGAGTGCAATAAAAGAATTAAAAAGTGGAAAGGTACCAGGACCGGATGGATTTACAGCAAAATATTATAAAGAACTAAAGCACACCCTACTTGTACTGTTGAAAGAAGTGATGAATAATATATTAAAAGAAGGAGAATTACCAGATACATGGAAAGAAGCATATATCACATTAATACCAAAACCAGACTCTGCTTTATTACAAGTGAAGAATTACAGGCCGATTTCGCTGTTAAATAATGATTATAAACTGTTTGGAAGTATATTGGCAAATAGATTGAAAAAAGTAATGAACAAAATACAGTGGTGCCCCGCAAGACGAACGACTCGCAAGACGGAAAACCCGCTAGACGAAAGGGTTTTCCGTTTTGGAGGCGCTTCGCAAAAACGAATTTCCCTATGGGCTTGCTTTGCAAGACGAAATGTCTTGCGAGTTTTTCCGACTCCCCCCCCCTTTTTCTAATCCGCTTATCAGCTGATCCGCTAAGCCGATCAGCCGCTAAACGCCGCTAAGCCGCTAATAGCGCTAATCCGCTAATCCGTCAATGGGCTTGCTTCGCAAGACGAAAAAACCTCTAGACGAAGAGAATCGCGGAACAGATTCTTTTCGTCTTGCGAGGCACCACTGTAATATACAAGGACCAAGCAGGCTTTCTCCCTAGTCAACAGATGAAAGATAATATAAAAAATATTGTGAATATAATTGAATATACGATGGCCAGAAATGAAAAGCAAGTGATGTTAATGTTTGTAGATGCAGAAAAGGCCTTTGATAATATATCTTGGGAATTTATGATAAAAAAATGGAATTAATGGATATTGGACAATTATTCATAAAAGGAATAAAAGCAATATATTCTGATCAAAAAGCAAAGTTGATAGTAAATAATAATGGAAAATATTGAAATTATAAAAGGTACAAGACAAGGGTGTCCGCTTTCACCATTATTATTCATATCAGTACTGGAGGTCTTTCTAAGGACAATAAGGGGAAATGGAAAAATAAAAGGGATTACAGTCGGCCGAAAAGAGCATAAAGTGAAAGCCTTTGCAGATGACTTGGTATTAACAATTGAAGAACCATTAATCAGTGCTAAAGAAGTTACTGAGGAGATAGAATGATTTGGGCAAGTAGCAGGTTTTAAAAATAAATAAAAAGAAGACGAAAATGTTAGTTAAAAATATGAAACAAGATTTGGTGGATATGTTGCAGCAACAGATTGGTATAAAAGCTGTTTAAAAAGTCAAATATTTAGGAATACGGTTGACCTCAAAGAATATAGATTTGTTTCAAAATAATTATACACTGGTGTGGAATGGAATTAAGAGAGATCTGGAAGTATGGGGAAGGATGAAATTGTCATTTTGGGGAAGGATTTCTGCTATCAAAATGAATGTGCTACCAAAGATGTTGTTTTTATTTCAATCAATTCCAATAATCAAGGGGGCAGCCATTTTTAAGGAGTGACAGAAGACAATTTCAAGATATACCTGGCAGGGGAAGAAACCAATTCAATATACTGTAAATTGTTAACAGATGCCAAAGAAAGAGGGGGCTTCGCCTTGCCAGACTTGAAATTGTACTATGAAGTGGCCTGCCTCTGTTGGTTAAAGGAATGGATGTTGTTAGAAAATACAGATTTGTTGGATTTAGAGGGTTATGATAATAGACTTGGTTGGCACGCATAGCTATGGTATAACAAAACAAAAGTCCATAAAGGATTTGGCAACCATATAATCCAAAGATCTCTATTTGAAATATGGGATAGGTATAAAAACCTATTAGAATGTAAAACACAATGATGGGCATCTCCATTAGAAGTAATGAGTGTGAAAAAGATAAACATGAGTAAAAATTGGGTCACATATGAGAAATTGGTACAAATAGAAGGAAGTAAATGGAAAATGAAACCTTATGAAGAAGTTAAAGAATATGTGAATGATTGGCTGCACAATCACCAAATCAATGAAATGTTTAAACAAGATTTAAAAGAAAATGGATTTGATGATAAAAAAATCAAAATTTGAAATAGAAGTATTAGAAAATGATTGTAAAATATTGTCTAAAATATATAAGTCACTGTTGGAATGGCAGTTGAAAGATGAAGAAGTTAAGTCAGTTATGATACACTGGGCCAAAGATTTCGGGTATAATATACAGTTAGAAGTTTGGGGGAAATTATGGAAAGAAGGATTAAAATTTACAGCATGTAACGCTTTGAAAGAAAATGTGATGAAAATGATGTATAGATGGTATATCACACCAGTGAAATTAGCTAAAATGTATAAGACAAGTAATAAATGTTGGAAATGTAAAGAAAAAGAAAGAACTTTTTATCACATGTGGTGGGAATGTAAGAAAGTGAAAAACTTCTGGGAAATGATATATGATGAGATGAAAAAGATGTTGAAATATACATTTTTTTAAAAAACCAGAAGCATTTTTACTTGGCATTGTAAGAGAAGATATTAATAGACAGGATAACAAACTGTTTTTATATGCAATAACAGCAGCAAGAGTATTATTGGCCCAGAAATGGAAACAAGAAGAATTACCGACGAAAGAAGAATGGCAGATGAAATTAATGGACTATGCAGAATTAGATAAGATGACAGGAAGGATTCAAAATCTGCGGGACCAGAGATTTACAGAAGATTGGAAGAAGCATATGAATTATTTGAAGAGCAACTGTAATCAACAAATTACGCTAGTAGGACTACAAGTTTTGTACAGAGGAATATATGAAATATTGCAAAGAAGATTATGAAGAAAGCTATCAGTTAAGATAATTAAAAGTAATAGTGAGTTAAGAAATGTAAATTAAGTGAAAAAGATTGGAAAATATTCAGATGTGATTGATGGAAGTAAAAAAAATTGTATAAGATATGAAATTGTGTTAAATGATTGCTGAAAAGAATATGTTAAAAAATTAATTATATAATATATATATTTAAAAAAGAACAGCCACCTCACACTCCTGCAAGTGCAGAGAGAGAGATCAGCTATCTCAGCGGGGGGGGGGGGGGAGGCAGCTGTGTCACCTTTGGGGTGGGGAGGGGAGCAAATCTCAAGGGTTATGGAGGCAATGCAATCGTGCGAAAAGAGCCGCTGGGTTATCTAGCACAGCTTTCTGCTTCCGACAGGAAGTGTCGAAGTAGGAACACAGGAAGCCGCCTCGCGCCCAAGTGAAACCACTGGCCCATCTATTTCAGCATTGCTCACGCCGACAGACACTGTACGAAGTTGCAGACACAGGGGCATTCCCAATCCTATCTAGGGATGCCACTTATTGAACTCAGGGCCTTCGACATGCCATGTAGATGCCCTATTTGCCCCCGTCGCCCAATATTCAGAACTGGTTAAAATTCACATCATGTATTTTAAGCACCACACAATGCCACTTTAAACAGTCATGGCTTCCCTGCAAAGAATTCTGGGAGCTCCCAATGTGCTTAGAGTTGTTAGGAGGTCCATTATACCCTGCACAGAGTTATAGTTCCCAGAGCCTGTTTTGAATAAACACTCACAAACCTTTTATTAACAATATTCAATTAGACAAACTAAGGATCTATACAATTTTTTAACATGCAGATAACAACACTTGCAGATAAACCTGAGAGTGGAGCTGAGGGAAGTCGGGAGGGGAGGGTGGGTTACTTTATGGGGAGGGGGGAAATTGGGGGGGGATCAAGGATGATATGTTATATGACAAAATGTTTTGTTGAAATTCCTAATAAAAAACATTTTTTTAAAAAAAGAGGTATTGACTATAAACCGTTGCAAACATTGTAGCTCTGTGAATTGAACAGCGGGTCTCCTTTAAACAATCATGGCTTCCTCCCAAAGAATTCTGGGAGCTGTAGTTTGTTAAGGGTGCTGAGAGTCGTTAGGATACCCCCTTTCCCCATGTTGTTGTTTAGTCATGTCCGACTCTTCGTGACCCCATGGACCAGAGTACGCCAGGCACTCCTGTCTTCCACTGCCTCCCACAGTTTGCTCAGACTTATGTTTGTAGCTTCGAGAACACTGTCCAACCATCTCGTCCTCTGTCGTCCCCTTCTCCTTGTGCCCTCCATCTTTCCCAACATCAGGGTCTTCTCCAGGGAGTCTTCTCTTCTCATGAGGTGGCCAAAGTATTGGAGCCTCAGCTTCAGGATCTGTCCTTCCAGTGAGCACTCAGGGCTGATTTCCTTAAGAATGGAGAGGTTTGATCTTCTTGCAGTCCATGGGACTCTCAAGAGTCTCCTCCAGCACCATAATTCAAAAGCATCAATTCTTCGGCAGTCAGCCTTCTTTATGGTCCAGCTCTCACTTCCGTACATCACTACTGGGAAAACCATAGCTTTAACTATACGGACCATTCCCCTTACAGACCCACAATTCTCAAATTTTACCATGAAGAGGGATTTATTGTTACGCCATTCTAGGAACTCTCTGAGGGGAATGGGGGAGGGGGGGTCTCGTAACGGCTCTCAGCACCTTTAACAAACTACAGCTCCCAGAATTCTTTGGGTGGTATCAAAGCACTTTACACAAATGGGGCTTTGCTGCCTTTGAATATGAAGGTTACCCCGTTGCCTTCACAGATTTGTCCTCCTTGAATTTGGTTGGTATCTTGTGTGTTTTCCAAAGTTATGTACGTACGCTGGCTTTTTGGTGGTGAATCCTGCAGGCCAGAACTGGGGTGCCAGTGGCCTTATCTGACTACCACTCCCATCAGCCCCTGCTCATTGGCTATGCTAGCTGGGGCTGATGGGAAATGGAGTCCAGCAACAGCTGGAAATCCACGGAAAGGCTGGCTTAAATGACTTTGCCTACGTTAATTTTGCACTGCGCAAAGATTCCCCAATTGTTTTAGTAGCCTCAGCTCCACTCTCCTGGTTATACCAGCCCACACGCCTCTCTCTCAACCCCCTCTCAATTGCAGCATGGATCTGGTTCCCAGCTCCAGGCTCCGCTGATGTCCCCCCAGTCCCAAGACACAACCTTCCTTGCAGGCTTCCTCAGTCTTCTGAGAATTGCTGGAACAGTCACTCCTCCTGCTGTGATATCCTGCCCCCTTGGCACCCCCCCCCCTGAGATTCCTCTTCCAGCTGTTTAGCAGAGGCAAGGGGGGGGGAGGCATAAGATCTCATCAGAGTGAGGAATCTTTTTGCACAGCGGGGCGGAAAGGGTTCCTGCATACGAAGTTTGTGTTCTGCAAAGCATGTCTTCATCCATGTTGAATTCATGTTAACATTAGTGCTGTACTTGTCGTCTCCACCTCACCAAAAAAACCCACAAAAACCCCGCAATGCATCTTGCTCTGATCTTTTCAAAGTTGTGCAAATCAGCACAGGCTTTCGTACTGTTTCTAGAATCCCACACAATATCCTCTTCTACAGTCATCTAAGTTACTAATCATACTATCATCACCATCAATCTATGAACTGCCTTCTAAAAGACTGTCTCAAGGCGATTTACATATAAGAAACAGGTTTATTTAAAAAACAACACCAAATACATTTAGAAGATGACTAAAACCCTAAGAAGTGGACACATGTGATCAAGGCCCATTTATCCGGCTGAGAAAACCTGTCGGAAAACAAAAATAACTCCAATTGTTTTCCCAAAATGCAGATAGTGGGTCCCCGTTATCTCTCAGCAGAAATGTTATTTCACACAGAACAGGGTCAGCCGCACACTAAAAGACCCACATCATGAGAAACCCTCTGACAGACCACAGGAATCTGCTGGGGGCATAAGTGGGTGGCCTTCACTACATCTTCTGGGAGCAAATTTCAAGTTTAAGTATGCACTGTGAGAAGGCACCTGGTTGAATGAGGCGAGAACCAAGAGGGACCGCTGAGCAGCATTTGGGAGAAAGGTGGGTCTTCTTACATATTTGTATGTATTCTTATAAGTTTTAAGGTTTCCTTTCTCAGTTCTCACCACCCCACAAGCACTTTGCATAATTTCTGAAGCCCTGCTCCGGATGTTGACATCTCTGAGAAGTGAGGGTTTCTTGGTTGCAGAGCTAACACCATAAAACAGACTCCTTAGGAAAGCCTGCTTAGCACCAACACTAAATGTTTTTAGATGGGTTGAGGGAAGCTGGTAGTTCGGTGGGTTAGAGCAGGGATGGAGAGTCTCTGGCCCTCCAGATGCTGCTGAAACTACAACTCCCATCATTCCCAGCGGACACAGCCAATGGTCAGAGGTGATGGAAGTTGTAGTTCAACAACATCTGATGCCCCACCGCAAACAGAAGATCCACACCATCTCCACCAGGAAGAGATTCCCTGCCTGTAATGATGAAGAAACGCAGCCAGCCGGTGTAGACAATATTTACTTATTAAATTTGAACTGGATGGACCAATGGTCTGACTCAGTAGAAGACAGCTCCCTATGTTGCTTTCAGCATTCAAAATTAGCCAGGTGCCAGGCACATTTTGCACCTGGCTAACGGTCACTTGCTACCAAGTAAAGATTTTGGGGTGGCCAAGGGGGTACCTGATGTCTCCACCCTCTGGAGTTGCCTGCCTGCAGATCCTTGGATCTGTCCTGTTTTCACACACTACCAACACATCCTGTAGAATTCTATCCGTTATATTTTATCTGCACAATCAGAGCACAATTTCAAGAACCAAAAAGTCGTTCAGTGGTACCTCTGAATGTGAATGGGATCCGTTCCGGAGCCACGTTCACATCCTGAAGCGAACGTAACATACGACTGTGCGTCTGCGCGTGTTGCTGCATCCACGCATGCGTGTGACGTCATTTTGAGCATCTGCGCATGCGGCGAAACCTGGAAGTAATGCACTCCGTTACTTCCAGGTTGCCACAGAGCGCAACCCAGAAATATTCATCCCGAAGCTACAGTGGTGCCCCGCAAGACGAAAGCCTCGCAAGACGAAAACCCGCTAGACGAAAGGGTTTTCCGTTTTTCGAGGTGCTTCGCAAGACGAATTTCCCTATGGGCTTGCTTCGCAAGACGAAAACGTCTTGCGAGTCTTGCGAGTTTTTTCCCTCCCCCCCTTTTTCTAAGCCGCTTAGCCGCTAATAGCGCTAATCCGCTAATAGGGATGCTTCGCAAGACGAAAAAACCGCTAGACAAAGAGACTCGCGGAACGGATTATTTTCGTCTTCAACCCAAGGTATGACTGTATTGAAAAATATAACTTTTTAGCTGCTTGGCCCCAAAATGGCAACTAGGCATTTTGTTTTGGCGACTGTAACCCTGGTTTAAGGAGCCATTTTGTTGTTGTTGTTGTTTAGTCGTGTCCGACTCTTCGTGACCCCATGGACCAGAGCACGCCAGGCACCCCTGTCCTCCACTGCCTCCCGCAGTTTGATCAAACTCATGCTGGTAGCTTCAAGAACACCATCCAACCATCTCATCCTCTGTCGTCCCCTTCTCCTTGTGCCCTCCATCTTTCCCAACATCAGGGTCTTTTCCAGGGTGTCTTCTCTTCTCATGAGGTGGCCAAAGTATTGGAGCCTCAGCTTCACAATCTGTCCTTCCAGTGAGCACTCAGGGCTGATTTCCTTAAGAATGGAGAGGTTTGATCTTCTTGCAGTCCATGGGACTCTCAAGAGTCTCCTCCAGCACCATAATTCAAAAGCATCAATTCTTCGGCAGTCAGCCTTCTTTATGGTCCAGCTCTCACTTCCATACATCACTACTGGGAAAACCATAGCTTTTACTATACGGACCTTTGTTGGCAAGGTGATGTCTCTACTTTTTAAGATGCTGTCTAGGTTTGTCTTTGCTTTTCTCCCAAGAAGCAGGCGTCTTCTAATTTCGTGACTGCTGTCACCATCTGCAGTGATCATGGAGCCCAAGAAAGTAAAATCTCTTACTGCCTCAATTTCTTCCCCTTCTATTTGCCAGGAGGTGATGGGACCAGTGGCCATCATCTTCGTTTTTTTGATGTTGAGCTTCAGACCATATTTTGCGCTCTCCTCTTTCACCCTCAATAAAAGGTTCTTTAATTCCTCCTCACTTTCTGCCATCAAGGTTGTGTCATCTGCATATCTGAGGTTGTTGATATTTCTTCCGGCAATCTTAATTCGGGCTTCGGATTCATCCAGCCCAGCCTTTCGCATGATGAATTCTGCATATAAGTTAAATAAGCAGGGAGACAATATACAACCTTGTCGTACTCCTTTCCCAATTTTGAACCAATCAGTTGTTCCATATCCAGTTCTAACTGTAGCTTCTTGTCCCACATAGAGATTTCTCAGGAGACAGATGAGGTGATCAGGCACTCCCATTTCTTTAAGAACTTGCCATAGTTTGCTGTGGTCGACGCAGTCAAAGGCTTTTGCATAGTCAATGAAGCAGAAGTAGATGTCTTTCTGGAACTCTCTAGCTTTCTCCATAATCCAGCGCATGTTTGCAATTTGGTCTCTGGTTCCTCTGCCTCTTCTAAATCCAGCTTGCACTTCTGGGAGTTCTCGGTCCACATACTGCTTGAGCCTTCCTTGTAGAATTTTACGCATAACCTTGCTAGCGTGTGAAATGAGTGCAATTGTGCGGTAGTTGGAGCATTCTTTGGCACTGCCCTTCTTTGGGATTGGGATGTTTGGCACCTAGCTAATACATCTGGGTTTCTAACACTGGGTCCTATTCAAAGGTGCCCATTTGGCACCTAGCTAATATATCTGGGTTTCTAACACTGGGTCCTATTCAAACAGGAGTTCTGTTCCCCCCCCCCCCCCAAGAGGTCTTCGTCACAGCTTTTCTTCCCTACATGAGCCTCCATTTTGTTGTTTTGTCTGGCTCAGCCTTCCCCAACCAAGGACTCCCAATCATCTGGAAGGCACCAGATTGGCAAAATCAGGCCTGCTTATACAGTCCCATTTTCCATTTGTATTTTCTACATTGTTTTGGTATAGCTATGGCTTTATTGTTCTAAGCCGCTCTGATTTCTGTCTGAAAAAGAGTGGCGTGAGACAGAGGGAAAGAAAACCACACAAAAACAGTCCAATAAGCAATGAGAGTAACAACACTAGGGTCACTTCCTGTGGTCCTCTGAGCACGTGGCAGGCACATGCAAAGCCGCCCCTGTTGTTTTCCAATTGTTTCAGCCTATGGGGTGCCCCCAGCGCCAGACATGAGGATTTGGTTTTGGGGCCCACTACAGTGAGCCCTCCAAACCCCCCCACCCAAACACACAACATTTGCTGGTTTGTGCCACGCATGGCATCCTGTGCATAGACTGAACATGAACTAGCATGCCTCTGTTGAGAGCAGGCCACGAGCCAACGCAGGCAAAGCGATTTCCTGCTGCAATCACACGGGCTTGTCATTAGCCGTCAGTTGAACTTGCTCCTTTGTCCTTCTCGCATTTCCCTCGGTTGTCTGCTTCAGCTGTCAGAATTCTAACTGGAAGCTCCTTGGGGCAGGGAGTGCCGCCGCAGTGCACATTTAAAGCCGTATTCTGCGAAGTGCAGTTTGTGAGAAACACCTTGTCCTTCACACAGAGCTACAATATCCAGAGCGGGTAAGCGATCAGTCCATCTTCCCAGGGAAGTCTGGGAATTGTAGCTCTGTGAGCGGGGGGGGGGGGGAACTGTCTTTCAACATCTGAAATGGAGGGTGGGGGCGAAAGTGGGGGTGCAATGCACAAAACACACTAAATTGCCACCTTCCACTCACAAACACAGGATCCTTTCAAAAATGGAACGCCTTCGTCCTGGTGCACACACACAACAGCATCCTTTCGAGTAAAACAGTGACGAGTTGTCCTAAGAATAATTTTGGGTACCGCTCTTTCAAGCTAGGCAGAGTCTGCTGCCCCCACGACCAGTCGCCAGCAGCAACACATGAACCAACCCATGGGGAACTAGTTGAACATATGTGGAGAGCAGCAGCTTTGCACACTGCAGTGGGGAACAGATTCACACTATTGGCTGCAGGGATATTTATTCTATGCCAAGCAAACAGCACGGAACACACTGAGGGTTCCTTTACGAAGCAAAACGAAATGAAGGGATCCTTTAACTCGTGGGTAGGCAAACTAAGGCCCAGGGCCGGATCCGGCCCAACTGCCTTCTAGAACCGGCCCACGGACGGTCCAGAAATCAGCGTGTTTTTACATGAGTAGAATGTGTCCTTTTCTTTAAAATGCATCTCTGGGTTCTTTGTGGGGCCTGCCTGGTGTTTTTACATGAGTAGAATGTGTGTTTTTCTTTAAAATGCATCTCTTTGTGGGGAATAGGAATTCATTCTTTTTTCAAAATATAGTCCGGCCCCCCACAAGGTCTGAGGGACAGTGGACCGGCCCCCTGTTGAAAAAGTTTGCTGACCCCTGCTTTAACTGGTAGGGTGATGGAGGAGGAGGAGGAAGAAAAAGATGGGGCAGAGAAGGGGCTTTTGGAGCCTGCTGAGAAACCTCTCCAAAGCAGCAGCCTAACCCCTTCCCCCCCCCCAAAACCACCAGGCCCCTGGCATGCGCTCTGCAACTGACCTCACAGGCTCAAGATGCCTCCCTGGCTAGCAAAAAATGTCTGGCATGCAAAAGCTGCGGTCCCAGGGCAGCTGGAGCGATGAGAGGCTAGAGGTGGCAAGGGGAGGAGGGCTCAACATGCCTCTAGAGTGGGTAGGCAACCAGTTCCCAGTTCAGTTCCAGGTAAAGCTGGCTGTTGTGCCCCTGAATGCAAAACAAAAAAGGTATGCAGCTTCTTAGGAATTCAGCTGCAGGGAAATATTTCCCATATTTCCAACACTATCGCTTCAAGGGAGGGGGGTCTTGATTTTATTCTTATTTACCTCCCTAATGCCAGTTCTAGGTCACAGGAAATGGACTGGATCAGGAATAGATAAAAAAAAAAGACTTGCCCACAGATATGTGTGTTTCATATATGAACAGATGGAATGGGTGTGGGTGGGTGCCAGGCTATGCTAATTTTGGTCTGAACTCAGCGTTGCCTACACTAGCCTTAGCCAACTTGGTGCCCTTCAAATATTTTGGACTACAACTCAAATCAGTCCCAGCTGCCGGTCCCTGCTGGCATGGAAAGCACTTGCTCCAACAATGGACTATGGACTTTCCTTTAATGGTGGTTGTAAACACGCAGAGGTTTTTTTTTTATGCACAAAAAAACAGCGTAGCCCTTTTCCTGCAAAATGCTCAAGCGGCACACACTCCCCATTACACAAAGCATTCCCTATTTTTAGAAAACAAACAAACAAACGCTCTTCCCCCAACCCACACACACACCCAAAAGAGTTTCTACACCTACATCAAAACACTAATAGCTCATCTATTATTATTAAATTCACTGCCCTTCCTCCACCAGCGGGCACCAGGGCGGGGTGACAATAATTTGATACCGAAAATTAAAAAACAATTAAAACAGGCACAGGAAGAGGCTGGGCCCTGAAAACACACCTCTTGGGTGTCAAAGGACAGCGTAATGATGGCCTTAAAAATCCCATCTATGAAACAAACCACCCCTTCGAAACACAGCCTCCATGGATCACAGAGCAAGGATGGGAAAGCTATAGTCTTCCAGAAGTTGTTGGACTACAAATCCCATCAGCCTTGGTCACTGCAGATTGATGACTCTCATGGTGCCTTCCGACTCTATGAGGCTATGAATAAATAGGCCCCAAAATGTGTGTTTAGGTAAAAGGTGGAAAGGGAGAAGACACCTGCTGTAAAACTAGCCTGAAAAAGAGGGGAGGAGAGAGGGGAGGACGGTGCCAGGGAAGCCTTACATCTGTCCCACATCTGGAGGGAGGGTGCCAGATCTGTGAAGGCTGTGTGAGGGCCTTTTAGCCTTAAACACAAAACCATGTTTCTAATTCCAGAAAGCCGTATCAACGCCACACGCCACCCCATAAACACACCCTACTAACAGGCCTTCCCAGTTTCCATCTCTCTAAAACCTGAAATCCATCCTTTTGGATATTCCTTTTTAGGGACAAAAGCATTTGAACGTCAGCCACCCTCCCTCCCTGCTAACATAATACAAACTTTCAATGCATCCTCGTCCAGCTTCCAACTTAAGCATTATCCCTTCCTCTCTTGAACCTACGTATTTTTGTTTTTATATCCCCATGTCTTATCCAAGGAGCTGAAATACATGGTTCCCCCACTCTTCCTCATTTAATCTTCACAACAACCCTGTGAGATAGGTTAGGCCTCGGGGCAGAGACAGGCCCAAGGTCACCCAGCCAGGGATTTGAACCCTTGGCCAACGCTCTTAACCTCTTTTTACTTTCAGTTTCAATTCAATTAATTTGAGCTCCAGTTCCAGGCGTTTGCCTTCGCTCCCCCAGCCACTTTCTGCCACGGAATAATCTGAGGGCTGCCACACATCCTGTGGTCAAAGTCCAGACTCAATCCTGCAATAACCACAGCCAAGAGTTACCCGGAGCATGTGCAGAATACAGTTACCTCCAAAAGAAAAGAAAGAAACTCCAGGAATCCACGTCTCTTCCAGCGCCGATTGAAGGTAATGGGCTCTAAGGTTACCCAGTGACGGGAGGGAAATAGACTTGGCACCTAACTCGGATCACTCCGCTTCGCTTCGCCCGCTTATTGACTACTCCTCCATATTTTCCAGGGGCACAGCCCTGGAAAAACACGTCGCGAGGGTGGCGTTTTCACGAGGCTGGCCACGAACACCAGAGCCTGCTCCCACGCGAGACGCGATTCCGCCTGCAACCCACTTACTCGGGAGTCGTAAGCCCCGTTTGCATCCAACTGGGCGCCTGCTCCCCAGTGTAAACAGGCACGAACAGGGGCTTGCGCTGCAACGCCCCCAAAACTCCCAGCTCTTAAAATCTTCTTTTTTTGTTTGTTTGGAACGAGCAAAGCGCTAAGAGCGCTTCGAACCGGAAAGGTCCCCTTTCTGTCCACACGGACCCCCCTCCCCCTTCGATCCGAATCGACGCCGTGCACACGCGCGTAGCACCTTGGAGCGCCTCACCTGGATCGAACTTGAGTTTGGCTCCCGCTGCCTCCCGACTCAAGGCCCGGGCGGGGTTTCCTGTTGCAGAGGGCGGCTTGTGGGGAGGGGCTGGCCGGGGATGTGGGGCGGTGTGGAGGGGGGAGCAGGAAGCCGCTCGTAGCTTTCTGGATCCCGCCCCGCCGGTCTCCTCCTCCTCCTCCTCCTTCCCGCAGCGCCTCCCCTTTCTGGCTTTCTCGGCGGCGCCTCCTCCTCTGCCGACGCCGGCTGGCCTCTTTGTGCTGGAACGCCGCGCGCGCAGCTTGCAGGTAGACGGGGGTCGGGTGGATGCACGTGTGAACGCGCTGGGGGAAGGGTCGGAGGCTGCAAGGCAGGGGGACGAACGCGATTCTCACCTGTTTCTCGGGCTGGGGTGGCCGCATAAGGAAATCGAAACAGACCTCTAGCCCACCCGTGTTCACTCAGAAGTAGACCCAATCAGTTATATAGACAGTGGAGCATCGAAACCGCGCAAGCGGGATCCTGAGCACGTGCACCGAAAAGCAAGCTCCGTTCAGCTGAGCGGGACATTGGCTGCGCAATCCTAAAGCCACTTACCTGGACTCGACGGGATTTGTTTCACTGAGTAGTAAGACATGTTGTAGGATTGCATCGTCATCGTTTGTACGCAGCCTTTCCAAGGAAAGAACATGCCCAAAGCGACTCACAGCAAAGGAAACAAGAATACCTCTAAAAAAACGACCATGCAGTTTCATAATAGCGTCAATAAAACAGCGGCGTTAAGTATGAAGGCAGTGTGGCATAGTGGTAGGAGTGTTGGGCTAGGATATGGATTTGAACAGGGTTCAAATTCTCATTCAGCCATGAAGCTCTCTGGGTGACCTTGGATTCAGTCATTGTTTCTTAGCCTCACCTACCTCACAGGGTCCTTGTGAGAATAAAATAGGGGGGAGTATGCCACTTTGAGGTCCTTGGAAGAAAGGCAGGCGAAGTAGCTGGGGAGGGGACCCCCCCCACCCCCACGTTGCTCACCAGGAAGTGCTGTCAGCAGGAATGTCTCCATGTTTGCTGGGAAGCAGATTTGCAATCCTAAACACACCTAAAGCCCATTGATTTCAGCAGTCATATGCCAGAACTGGTGCTGTTGTAAAGGAAAATGAAGACCCGGGCTCTGCTATTAAGCTTATAAATGAGGGCTGCAATCCTGCGCATACTTATCGCAGCCTATTGAACACTGTGGGAGTTACTTCTGAGTAAATCTGTGTAGCCACTGTGAGAACAGGATACTGGACTACATGGGCCATTGGCCTGATCCAGTCCAGCCGCCTTTTCTTAAATTATTAGATTAGGATTGTATTTATGGCACGTGGGGGAAGCCGATTCAGTTCAAATTTAAAGTTGAATCTTCCAAATTCACATGAAAGAAAGGAGAAAGCCCTTTTCTTTTTTTCTTTTTCTTTTTTGAAAAAAAAAAGCATCAATTCTTCGGCGATCAGCCTTCTTTATTGTCCAGCTCTCACTTCCATACATTACTAATAGGAAAACCATAGCTTTAACTATACAGACCTTTGTTGGCAAGGTGATGTCTCTGTTTTTTAAGATGCTGTCTAGGTCCAGTGATGTTAGAGAAGTCTATTAGCTGCTGTTCACCATTAACAGCTGGATGAAACCTCCACATTCAGAGGCACTATGTTACTGAAAAATGTAAGAGGAGCCATCCTGGATGAGACGAAAGTTTATCAAGCCCAGCATTCTGTTTCCACAGCGGTCAACAAGAAGCCCAGAATCAGGAAGTGAGGAAAATAGCAGCAACTTGTATTCAGAGGCATAGTAAAATGAGAGTTTGGGACATACTCTCGCACACAAACATACGCAGGATCTGGGCTGGAGATCCTGTAACAAGCAAAAATAGTGGGGTTGGTGTAAGGTTAGTGGACATTAATTGCCTCTATAGATTTCTGCTGCTAAAGTCTTCTCTGAATTGTAGTCCATTTGCCAGCTGGCTGCTTCCAATTGTCCACATCCAAAGCGGCCAAACTTTTGCACTGCTGATTCCACAAAACAATTAAAAACCCCTTTTTATATAATCCTTTCCATTCCCATTTGGCCAATGCCGCCCTGCTATTTTACCTAGTTATTTATACATTCAGTCAGTCTGGCTCAGAAATGATGTACTTCAACAGGAGGGTGAGCTCTGCCACATACACAAAGTAGTATCTAAAACCATTCTGTGGAAATATATTTGTGCCCAAATGTTGATTGCTACCTCCCATGTTTAAAAACAAAGAATCAACTTATTTTGGCCATAGTGTGTTGTGAATTGAATGTAAATTCAAAGTGTTGTGTATCAGTTTGAAACTTTAGGTCTTCTTTTTCAGATGGTGTTGGATTCCTTTATCTTTCTCTGTTATTTCAAGAGATGTTGAATCACATGTGGAAGAGAGTGAAAAGATATTTTAAAAGCAATAAATAGTGGTGTGGGCAATTTTCCTGGCAGGCGATTGTGGAATACTTTTTTCGTTTGTTATAGGGTTCATCTTCCTGAGCATTCTGATAAGATATGCTTTTGTTGCAATAAAGTGTGAGATTTAACCATAGATAGGGTGCAGAATACAGTTTTAGTAGTAGTGGGTTCCCTCTGCTGGTGAAATGTGGACATTACACAGTCTGATCAAGTTTCATCCCAAACCCTCAAATCACATACTTGTAGAATTGGAGGGGATCCCAAAGGTCATCTAGCCCAACCCCTGCAATGCAGGAATCACAGCTAAAGAATCTCTCACAGACAGCCATTCAACCTGTATTTAAAAACCTCCAAGGAAGGAGAGCCCACCACCTTCTAAGTTTTCCGCTGTCAACAGCTCGTACCCACAGAAAGTTCTTCCTAATGTTTAGTCTGAATCCCCTTGGTTGTAATTTGAATCCACTGGTGTGGGTCCTTCCCTCTGGAGCAGCAGAAAACAAAGCTTGCTCCATCTTCCATGTGACAGCCCTTCAGATATTTTATATCCCTCTTGGATAGTCAAAGCAAAATTGGTTTGTACAGAAATCCGTTTAGGATCACAGGTCCAGTTGCCCAGATTAAAAGCAACTGTCTGCCTGCCAACTCCATCTGGTACGCAGGCTGAGACCCTACCTGCCCGCAGACTGCCTCGCCAGAGTGGTGCATGCTCTGGTTATCTCCCGCTTAGACTATTGCAATGCACTCTACGTGGGGCTACCTTTGAAGGTGACCCGGAAACTACAACTAATCCAGAAAGCAGCAGCTGGACTGGTGACTAGGAGTGGCTGCTGGGACCATATAACACCAGTCCTGAAAGACCTACATTGGCTCCCAGTACATTTCTGAGAATAATTCAAAGCGTTGGTGCTGACGTCTAAGGCCCTAAATGGCCTCAGCCCAGTATACCTGAAGGAGCATCTCCATTGTCCATCCTGGACACTGAGGTCCAGTGCTGAGGGCCTTCTGGCGGTTCCCTCACTGCGAGAAGTGAGGTTACAGGGAACCAGGCAGAGGGCCTTCACGGTAGTGGCACCTGCCCTGTGGGACGCCTTCCCTTCAGATGTCAAGGAAATAAACAACTATCTGACTTTTAGAAGACATCTGAAGGCAGCCCTGTATCGGGAATATTTTTGTGTCAGATTTTTTACAATTTTTTATATGTACTGTAAGAAGCCAGATGGGTGGGGTATAAATAATACAATTATTATTACTAAATCTAAATAGTAGATTACAGTTAAATCTTCAAAATTGCACAGGCAGCCCAGTTAAACCTTAAACTTCCAAGTAGTTTCTTAAGATCTCAAGGAAGCGATCACAGCAACATTCACCGTAGTTTCACCAACGCAACCTTTAAATTTGAGAGCATCTTTTACAGAAAGTTGCCAGCTCCAGAGACTCTGACTAGGATACAAGATATGTAGGAAGAAAAGATCTTTCAAGTTTCAAAAGGGGCCACTGCTCAGATTGTCATTGTTGCAGGGTTTCTGAAACCGCCAGCCATGATGGCTTAAATTTTATCTCCATTGTCAGACAAGAGGCAGTATACTTCTTAATACCAGTTGCTGGGAAACACTTCTTGCATTCAGGTTTTACATGGGTATCTGGTTGGCCACTGTGAGAACAGTGGTTTGATCAATCAGGGCTCTTTTCTTTCATTCTTATCTCTGGCTTGGACATGACAACCTATTTCATAATACAGTGGTACCTCAGTTTACGAACTTAATCCGTTCTAGAAGTCCGTTCTTAAACCAAGGCGTGCTTTCCCATAGCAGCGGGGGACTCAATTTACAAACGGAACACACTCAACATGTTCTGCTTCCAAGGCAAAGTTCACAAACCAAAACACCTACTTCCAGGTTTGCTGTGTTCTTAATCCAAGTTGTTCATAAACTAAGCTGTTCTTAACCCAAGGTACCACTGTACAGTGGTACCTTGGGTTAAGTACTTAATTCATTCCAGAGGTCTGTTCTTAACCTGAAACTGTTCTTAACCTGAAGCACCACTTTAGCTAATGGGGCCTCCGCTGCACTGCTGGAGCATGATTTCTCTTCTCATCCTGAAGCAAAATTTTTAACCCGAGGTACTATTTCTGGGTTATCGGAGTCTGTAACCTGAAGCGTATGTAACCCAAGGTACCACTGTACTTTCTTTCCATTTTTGTAGAAGATTCAGACACCTGGTGCCGGCACTATTCAGAGCAGACACACTGAAACTGATGAACACGGCTCAGTTAGCTCTTATCAGTTTTAGTGTGGGGCTGCTGTGAGTTGGATGTAACCTATTGCTTTGTGATTCATCCTCAGGGGTCATGCCATATGCCCTGAGCGATGTTCCACCCAGAAATGCCATTCCTGGGTTTTGGTCCCTTGCTTCTGTTTGCTAGCTCTGACCTTCCATGGCGATACACAAGGACTCCTTTTGTTGCTTCTTGCCATGTTGCAGTCGTAGGTACCCTCCCCTCCCCCTTGTTCTTCTGACAAGATGAATTTAGTGACCCAGTTTAGTCGTTTGCATGGTATTTGCATTATTTTACAACACACACACCCCTATCTACAGAAAGGAGAGGAAATGTGTGGCAAAGGCTGGAGGAGGCAAAAAGGGAACCTTGAACTTCACATTCAAATATACTTATCAGGCCTGCAAATTTTTCAAGTGTTGCTAGAGTTGGCAAGGGGGGTGGGGGGGGGGAGTGGATTCATCTGACAGCCAAATTGTTAACACGGTGAGCCACCCACCTGTCAATTACCTGGCATCAGATGATCTATTTTTATCTGTGCTGCTTGAAATCAAACCAAGCAGGCCAAAAGCGCAACTCAGAAAGTGGCAACAATCAGCTGATCGTTGGGTCTCTCAAAGCCCTGGGCACTGTATCCCGCAAGCCACAACAGCCAGCTGATTGTTGAAGTTCACAAAACCCTGTGCGCGACACTTTGCAGGATCTGATAGTAGGCTGATTCCCAGAACTCAGCTGAACAGCATTGTCTGAAAACTCCTTTTCAGCAGAGCCCTGCCTTTACCAGTGTGGTGTTAAGAGTGGTAGACTCGTAATCTGGGGAACCGGGTTCGATTCCCTGCTCCTCCACATGCAGCTGCTGGGTGACCTTGGGCCAGTCACACTTCTCTGAAGTCTCTCAGCCCCACTCACCTCACAGAGTGTTTGTTGTGGGGGAGGAAGGGAAAGGAGAATGTTAGCCGCTTTGAGACTCCTTCAAGTAGTGATAAAGCGGGATATCAAATCCAAACTCCTCCTCCTCCTCCTCTTCTTCTTCTTCCTCTTCTTCTTCTTCTTCTTCTTAAGTGCCCTACACCTGACACCAAATTGGTCTTGTGGGCCAGTCAGGTTGGCATGATAAGCCTAAGGCTTCCTTCTGCTGATATAAAAGAACGATCTGTATGGGCAGTTGTACAAGGGAAAGTTCTTTTGTGTAGTTGTGGTGGCGGTGAGGGGATAATCCCTATAGGTTGTGTCAAACTAAGCTTTACATAGATTAGTCCCATTGAAATTAATGGAGCTAACTTTGTCATAGAACCATAGAATTGTAGACTTGGAAGGAACCCTGATGTAGCTCTCTTGTCTGATGTATTTTTAGGAATTTTAGCAGGTGGAGATTGGAAACAAATTAAAACAGGCAGGCTGCTGATTATTTAGTTTTGCAGCTGCCATGAATATGGCTTCCGCTGTTTCCCTTTAAACAGGTAAATTGGGGTGTGCCCTTTAAAATTGTTGCTAGCATAGATTACCAGAAGTGCTGTGTTTCATATTTCAGCTTTCAAAAAGAGCCCAGCCTCTGTGTCTTGCCTCTAACCCAGGGGTTCCCAAGCTTCCTCCCCCTCCCCTGGACTACTTGAAAACTGCTAAGGCTTAATGATATTTCTTCCTGCTGTAGCTGTAATAATGTACTGTACTAGATGCTGTATATATTTTACCATATTTTTCGCCCCATAGGACGCACCGGCCCATAGGACGCACCTAGTTTTTTTTGGGGGGGGAATAAAGAAAAAAAATATATATTTCCCCCCCAGGTGCGGGGCTGGGGCGGGGGAAGCCCGAGCTTCCCCTGACCCCAGCCCCCAGAACAGGCTGCTATCTGCAAGCCGTGGGAGAGCTGCTGCGACTTCGTGCGGCTCTCCCACGGCTAGCGAAGGGCTGTGCCAAGCCCAAAGCTTGGGGCGTGCTAAGCTCAGCGCGCCCCAAGCTCCTGGGTGCGCACCAACCCCCCTCGCTCTCCAGGCTTCAGCGAAAGCCTGCATTCACCCCATAGGACACACACACATTTCCCCTTCATTTTTGGAGGGGGAAAGGTGCGCCCTATAGGGCGAAAAATACGGTAATTATATCCCTATTGCTTTGTTTTTTCCTTACATACTGTATTTATTGTATTAAAATTTGAGTTTTATAGTATTCATATTGTTATGTGGCAAAATACAACAGAAAGCACAAAAGCAGCAATAGAAATATAATTAAAAGTCAATATGAATATTCAGTACAATGGACTGGCTGAAGCTCATGGAGGATTGGCGGTCTGTGGACCATAGTTTGGGTACCACTGCTCTAGTATACAAGAATGTAGATGTCATTTTAAAAAGTCAAAACTTTACCATGAAATTAAAATAACAGTCCAGGAAGAGATAGAAAGTACAACAAAATAACAGCAAGGGAGAAAACAAAAACTATACAAGACCAAAAAAACACACACCTGGGTTCACAAGCCATTGACACATAAAGTATATGCCCAAGAGGGTACACAATAAATTAGATATTAAAACAAAAACTGTCTTGATATTAAACAAATGAATACCAGATAAAGCTATATTTCATCGAGACTTACCAGTCATAATATACTTGTCATATAAATAACAAATGGCAGCAAAGTCCATAGGTTTAGCTGCGCCTAAGATATCCGTAATTTATGAGTCAAATTTTTCAGGAAGAAGGATAAACATTCCTTTATTAAACAAAATATTTAAACTAAAACTTGTGGGCTCCCTCAAGCAGCTACTAACAGAAAAATTATAAGCAGTCTTTATTTGATGTATCAAAAATTGATAAAAGGCACGATCTGTGGTATAAAGGCACTGGTGTACACCTATTGTTCAGAAATATCCCTCATCGCCTCTTCCCAAGATTTATGTATAGTGGATGCTCGGGTTGCGAACATGCTCTGTGCAGGAGGCACGTTCGCAACCCGCAACCCGTGCATCTGCGCACATGCAGGTTGCGATTCGGTGCTTCTGCACATGCGCAAGTGCCGAAACCCAGAGTAACCCATTCCAGTACAGTGGTGCCTCGCAAGACGAAAATAATTCGTTCCGCGAGTCTCTTCGTCTAGCGGTTTTTTCGTCTTGTGAAGCACGGCCATTAGCGGATTAGCACTATTAGCGGCTCTTAGCGGCTATTAGCGGCTTAGCGGCTTAGAAAAAGGAAAAAAAGGGGGGGAAACTCGCAAGACGTTTTCGTCTTGCGAAGCAAGCCCATAGGGAAATTCGTCTTGCGAAGCACCTCAAAAAACGGAAAACCCTTTCGTCTAGCGAGTTTTTCATCTTGCGAGGCATTTGTCTTGCAGGGCACCACTGTACTTCCAGGTTTGGAATGGTGCGCAACCTGAAATCGCACAACCCAAAGCATCTGTAACCCGAGGTATGACTGTACAGTGTTACCTCTGGTTATGTACTTAATTCGTTCTGGAGGTCCGCCGCTGCCGCCACACAATTTCTGTTCTCAGCCTGAAGCAAAGTTCTTAACCCGAGGTACTATTTCTGGGTTAGCGGAGTCTGTAACCTGAAGCGTATGTAACCCAAGGTACTACTGTACATGTTTACATGACCACCACATGTGCCAATACATTTCTTTTTTGTTACATCCCCTCCAATGCAAAGGGCAACCAACCCCAGTTAGATTTGTTCTTCTTGTGTTCTGATGCCCTTACAGAAGCAGAGGGGCACCAATAAACCATCGCCTCTGCTCTCCTCAGAATCACAAGACACTCTGCTACACCCTCCGAATTAAAAATACATTTCTAGTGAAAACTGAAGCTTCAGTGCACAGCCAGAAAATAAAAAGGGGGGGAGGGAAGCCCTCATAAGTTTAGTTGGGTGGAGCTACGAAGCAACCAGCCGCATCTCCTGGTGTTTGCTGAAAAGAGGGTTGGGGAAAATAAGCCCGTGAGCAAAAACAACGCCAAATCCATCAGACTCAGCTGCAAGTACTATGCAAGTCTAGGACCGCCGTGGCTAAGAACAAGTAGCTCCGAGGAAGTGATAAAAATAGCAGGATGAAAGGTGGTCCGAATCAGCTGTATTTCCTGGTTCTACTGAGTCTCTTTACAGGTAAGCACTCACTGGAGACCTTTTGGACTGGCGGTTCTTAATAGGTTTGGAGATCTGTGGAACTGGGCTGGCATAGGGAGGGCAATGGCAATGCACAGGGCTTTGGTAGCAGTCTGATATGCAGCAGTTTGACAGGTGAATTGTGTTCCTCCTTGCCAGGGGTACAGGAAAATCACCTGATTCATTTATGCCAGGTTCAAAGCAGAGGTCACGGGCACTAAAGGTATCTGTAATTCTGAAGGATTAGACAGTGCATCCTTCTGCATGTTTTAATCAGAAGCAGAGATGTGCAGTTTTGTTTCTCATTTTTTCCTGTCTTCAGTTCAGTTCTACATGAAAATTCACCAGACCCCATGAAAGTTCATGAGGTTTTAGTGCAAATTTCTCCCAGCGTACGTATTTTTGTAGGCAATTTTGCCTCGTATGCACATTTTATGCAAAGCTATTTTCACAAAGATAATGCATTTTACATGTTATTTTCAGTAATATGTGCATTTTTATGCACATTTTGCATGCGTTTTTGTATACATTGCTTAGCTGCAAAGCTGCACTGCAACATTCAGAGAGGTGTGAATTTTGAAGGCCGGCTGTTTCGGTTTGCATATTGTTTCTGAAAGTGTGAATTAGGTAGGTTTGCCTTCAAGTGCAAATTGAATTCAATCCCCCCCATCCCTTCTCAGAAGCCCCATTGAGTTCATTAGCTGTGTATAGCAGGGATAGGCAGCCATATGGATGTTTAGGGTCCCTGGCCATTAAATGTCCAACATCACCTGGAGGCAACCACATTGGCTAGCTGTGGGGTATAGAGTTGTGGCATAAAATGTGAGCTCTGTGGCTGAATTTAAAAGAGGCATTTTTTAAAAAAATGTCTATCCCGCCCTTTCTTCCAAAGGAATCCAAGGTGGAAGACAATAAGGCTTTTTAAAATAAAATAAAGAAAAGCATTCATAAACGTAAATTATACCTAAGCACCTTAAGAACATCCAAAAACATTTCAAAACAATCACAGCTAATAATCTCCAGGGTTGCCGGGAACAGTCCCTTTCAGCCATCAAATATCTGGGTGAACTAATGTTTTTACACTTCCCATTGCCTGCAATGATTTTCTGCTTTTGTTTAAAAGCAATAAAAAATACTTCACCAAAACAACAACAACAACCCTAGGCGAAAAGGAATGTTTTAAAATCAGTCTCAGATGTTAATAATGAGGGAGAGAAATGTACCTTACCAGAGAGGTCGCTCCTCAAATGGGGAACCACCACTGAAAAGGCCCTGCCTTGAACCTGATGGTGCCATAGGTTACAGAGCAAACTTTCATCGGAGGCCAATTTTAGTAGTGAGGCTGTAAATTTAAAAATAAATTAAATTTAAAGATTAAAAATTTAGGTAGGTAGTCATGTTGGTCTGACGCAGTCGAAATAAAAAAAAATTAAAAATTAATTTAATTAATTAATTAAAAATTAATCTTAATTAAAAATTTAATTAAATAAAACCTTAAAAGATGAGCAACCAGCAAAATACGTTTTGGTCAGCTGACAACCTTAACTATAACCTACCATGTTTTCTTAGGATAGAGGGGCCCTTATTCATGGAATAGGATGATGGTTCTTTGTTTTGAAACGCTTTTAATCAACTGACTTTTGGTATATTCACCAGTGTCACTTGTGGTATTTTCCATCAATAAAGGGATCCATTGTTCAATTGTACCACCATCAGGGTCAAGTAGGCTCAAATTAAAGAAATTGGGTGGGGAAATGAATAATTTCCAATCTTATGCATGCCTACTCATCGGTAAGCCCTATTAAGTTCAATGGGGCTTGCTCCTAGGTAAGTGGGTAAGAAGAGCCGGCTGGGTCACACCAATGGTGGGTCTGCTAGCATCCTGTTCTCACAATCGCATAGCTGTCAACTTTTCCCTTTTCTTGTGAGGAATCCTATTTGTAATAAGGGAATTTCCCTTAAAAAAAGGGAAACGTTGACAGCTATGCAATCGCTAACCAGATGCCCATGGGAAGCCTACAAGCAAGACCTGGGCCAAACAACACTCTCCCTTTCCTACAGTTTCCAGAAAGGGTTTTCCAAAGCATACTGTGTTCAACAGTGGAGGCAAGGCATAGCCATCTAGGTTGGTAGCTGTAGACAGCCTTCCCCCTGTCTAATCCTCTTTTAAAAGCTGTCCAAGAGAGAGAGCCCCTGTCTCAAATTCTCGAGAGCCACTGCCTGTTATTGCAAACCAGAAGTCTGGAGTCTTCCAGCTGTTACTGAATCTCAATGCCCATCATCTCCAGCCAGCACAGCCAATAGCCAAAGGTTCCCCACACCTGGTGTGATACAAAACTAAGCTACATATACCAATGGTCTGACCTGACCCCCATTCACACGAGACATTGAAAGCACTGTGATACCGCTTTAAGAGCCAGTGTGGTGTGGTGGTTAAGAGTGGTGGAGCCGTAATCTGGTGAACCAGGTTCACTTCCCCGCTCCTCCACATGCAGCTGCTGGGTGACCTTGGACTAGTCACACTTCTTTGAAGTCTCTCAGCCCCACTCACCTCACAGAGTGTTTGTTGTTGGGGAGGAAGGGAAAGGAGAATGTTAGCCGCTTTGAGACTCCTTCGGGTAATGATAAAGCGGGATATCAAATCCAAACTCTTCTTCTTCTTCTTCTTCTTAAACAGTCATGGCTTCCCCCAAAGAATTATGGGAGCTGTCATGAGATAAGGGTGCCATTCCCCTGCCAGATCTACAATTCTCAGAACTGTAGCTCTGTGAGAGGACTAGGGGCCTCCTAACAATTCCCATCACCCTTAAGAAACTGCAGATTCCAGAATTCATTGTGGGGAGCCAATGACTGTGGTACAATAGTGCTTTCAATGTATACAGACCCTCCAACTGTTCCTATTTTTCAGGGGGTAGTCCTGGATTTACAGAAGCCACCCCATTTTTTGACTTGATCCTGGAATGTCCCGCTTTTCCTTGTTGTTGTTGTTTAGTCATTTAGTCGTGTCCGACTCTTCGTGACCCCATGGACCAGAGCACGCCAGGCACTCCTGTCTTCCACTGCCTCCCGCAGTTTGATCAAACTCATGCTGGTAGCTTCGAGAACACTGTCCAACCATCTTGTCCTTTGTCGTCCCCTTCTCCTTGTGCTCTCCATCTTTCCCAACATCAGGATCTTTTCCAGGGAGTCTTCTCATGAGGTAGCCAAAGTATTGGAGCCTCAGCTTCACGATCTGTCCTTCCAGTGAGCACTCAGGGCTGATTTCCTTAAGAATGGAGAAGTTTGATCTTCTTGCAGTCCATGGGACTCTCAGGAGTCTCCTCCAGCACCATAATTCAAAAGCATCAATTCTTCGGCAATCAGCCTTCTTTATGGTCCAGCTCTCACTTCCATACATCACTACTGGGAAAACCATAGCTTTAACTATACTGACCTTTGTTGGCAAGGTGATGTCTCTGCTTTCCCTATTTTCATCAGGGAACTGTTGGAGGATACGTGTATGTTCCTAACTCCTTTTCGTGGGCTAGCAGCTTTTTGTATACTTACCTGTCCTACTAACCTCCTGCCCATTTTTGTCAGACTCTGCTAGACCCAGAGGTAACCACAGCCTATTTTAGAATGATCCCCAGGAGAGGAAGAGCCTGTCATGTTAGGTTCCACCCCACCCTACAAGGCCCACTTACCTGCAAAGTTCCCTTTTTGAAAATAAAATAAAAAACTCATCTTCTGTTTCCTGTCAACAGGGGCAGGAAAAGGGAACTAAAACTAGCGTGGTACCCCTTGAGAGATGGCCGGGGAGGGGGTGTCATCGTAAAGTGGAGATGTGGTTCAGTGAAAGGGAAGGAACAGGGGAGAGAAAATTACACAGCTTGTTACTGGAACGACAATTCAAAATGGGGGTCGGTGGTTGAGTGCTCCCCCCCCCATTTTTGTTCTTAACAAACCCAGGAGCTTGGATGCCGTGCAAGAAATTCAGCAGGTGACCACTTCACATCAGGAAAATGGTCGCCTGCTAAATATCTAGGCTTCTGTAAAAACACAGGGGGCATTTTCCTGTCAGTGACAGGCCACTCTCTGCTTTTCCACGATGTCCGGGCAAAAGTCTGATCTGCTAAAATTATAATAGATTTTACATGGTGTCCTTCATGTAACCACAATTAAATTAAAGATTGTATTAATATGTGTATTCTGCTTTTCTGGTAACAATGTTGAGCTCAAATCAGCTCATAATAATAATAATGATGATGAAGATGATGATGATGATAATGATAATAATTAAAAATTAGCAAACATTACAATCATAAATGCAATCCCATATAAATAAGGCAAAAATGAGTAAATTCTATACAAACTCATAATGATTCAATGACAGCCCTTAGCATCAGATAGGTAGCCGTGTTGATCTGACACAATATCTATCTTTCTATCTTTCTGTCTTTCTATCTTTCTATCTATCATCTATCTCCAGTAGCACCTTAGAGAGAAACTAAGTTTGTTCTGGGTATAAGCTTTCATGTGCATGCACACTTCTTCAGATACACTGAAACCAGCCCTTAGCAGTTATTTTCTTTTTTCTTTTTTCTTTTTCCTATTATTAACACTGTTTTAAAAGTACTGTACAGAACAATCCATTCCTCATCTCATACAGGAGACAAGCGGAGTCTAAAGTAATATAAACAAAACAAAACAAAAACATTAACTGGGCAGTACAACCCATCAAGAAGTACCCAAATTCAAGCCCACAATGTTCAAAGCAACTGTAAAGTTTTGTATGCTGCTGGGATATGTCTTTGTAGTCCATCTTTGCTTGCATAAGAAACAAAACAGTGTCAATCTGACTCAAATGGATCTTTAAATTTCATTCCTTTAGCCAAACATAGATTTTAAATCAATTTTTCCACCAAAGCATCTGGCCAAACCATCTTATAACTGAGCCTCTTGGGTTTGCTGATCAGAAGGTTGGCAGTTCGAATCCCTGGGACGAAGTGAGCTCCTGTTGCTCTGTCCCAGCTCCTGCCAACTTAGCAGTTCAAAAGCACACCAGTGCAAGTATATAAATAGGTACCGCTGCGGTAGGAAGGTAAACGGCGTTTCCGTGCACTCTGGTTTCCATCACAGTGTTCCATTGCGCCAGAAGTGGTTTAGTCATGTTGGCCACATGACTCGGAAAGCTGTCTGTGGACATACGCCAGCTCCCTCGGCCTAAAAGCAAGATGAGCGCTTCAACCCCATAGTCGCCTTTGACTGGACTTAACCGTCCAGGGGTCCTTTACCTTTACCTTACCTATACCAGTTAGCTAACACAGCATCCTTTAGGAGGTCCTTCCAATACTGAGAAACAGCTGGCTGCAAGAAGATAGCCAATTCGAGGTTTTAAGTGACAATCCCCATTGTTCTGAAACATGTTTAACAGGACTAATGACTGCTGTCCAGTTATTTTAATAATTTCTGAAAAGATCACAGTCCAAAACCGGAACTCTTTTTTACAAGCCCCCCACTTATGCTGGAAATATGTGTGTCTCTTAGTTCTGGTCCTACGGCTGCATTTACCTGAACACACTGTAGTTCACAATCAACTTGTGGCAGGATCTTTTCAGTGGTGGTTCCCCATTTATGGGATGCCCTCTGTAGTGAGAGGTACCCATCTCCACCCATCAATAAAAATAAACCATGACTTATGGGGGCATGTAAATGCAACCATTTAACCAAGACTGTTCGAAGCTAGCAGCTAGAAACTGCCTTACTCCGAGCCCAAACACTGGTTTGTCTAGGTCAGGGCTGGGGAACCTTTGGCCATCCCTGCTGCCACTAGACCACAACTCCCATCATCCCTGACCATTGGCCATGCTTGCAGGGGCTGATGGGAGTTGGAGTCCAACAAGCATCTGGTGGGCCAAAAGGTCCTTCACTCCTGGCCTGGTTCCAGGTCAGCACTGTGTCCACAGATGTATTCTATGATTGGTTTGTGGTTTTGTCGACATCCTATGTAAAAGTAAAGAGGATTCATCAGGATCAATGTTTTCATGGTGACAACAAGCAGATCTGAGATTTTTACTGTGCAGCGTAAGCTTTAATTTAATGGAATGTTGGGTGGGGTACCACAACTAAGGTGGCTGGAGCAACAAGTAATATATTATTATTACTACTATTGTTGTTGTTTAGTCATTTAGTCATATCCAACTCTCTGTGACCCCATGGACCAGAGCACGCTAGGCACTCCTGTCTTTCACTGCCTCCCGCAGTTAGGTCAAACTCATGTTAGTAGCTTTGAGAACACTGTCCAACCATCGCATCCTCTGTCGTCCCCTTCTCCTTGTGCCCTCAATCTTTCCCAACATCAGGGTCTTTTCCAAGGAGTCTTCTCTTCTCGTGAGGTGGCCAAAGTACTGGAGCATCAACTTCAGGATCTGTCCTTCCAGTGAGCACTCAGGGCTGATTTCCTTCAGAATGGAGAGGTTTGATCTTCATGCAGTCCATGGGAATCTCAAGAGTCTCCTCTAGCACCATAATTCAAAAGCATCAATTATTTGGCGATCAGCCTTCTTTATGGTCCAGCTATTGTTATTATTAGCAAATTTAATTCTACTAGATCAGACCTTTACCCAGGCCCCATGGAAAAGTAAAGTGTGTGCACACATTCTCATTTTCTCTGTCTTGGGGCAGGAGGAGGGTAACCCAAATGTTTGGTGACCTGATGGTCTCTTGCCACATTTCCAACCCCACTTGTAGCTAAGTCTTCAAAGATGTTGGAAAGAGAGAATGAATTCCCAGATACACCACTGTGTTGTATTTTTAAATAAGTAGGCCTGAGAATATGGCTCCCTTCTATGGCTTAAGGAATGTTGGAACTAGATCTCTTCCGTTCTGTTTGCAAACTCATTTCAAGCCACTGCTACTCACCTAATAAAATCCTTTTTGACTTATGACTTCAGTATCTGCCCACACGTTAACAACATCTGTTTATGCCCTCATCTGTGCTCTTCTGTCTTCATAGAAGTGATTCCAGAGATCTGTGGATAAAAGGCTGGTACACAAATTTTAATAAAAAATAATAGTAAATGGAGTGAGAGCATTTTTGATAGTGACAGCCCATTTGTGGAACTCCTTCTTCAGTTGATACCGATGCTGGCATCCTTTAGGTGCTATGCAAAGACTCTAAAAAGATAACTATCCCAGGCTTTTAAAACTTCTAAAATATTTCAGACGAGGGAGGGAGGGACAGAGGGAAGGAGGGAATGAGGGAAGGAAGGGGGATGGAGGCCAGCATTGCCCATGACACACCTGACCCAAGGTCATAGCTGTCAAGTGTCCCTTATTTGAAGGGACAGTCCCTTATCCCAGCGCCGTGTCCCGCTGCTGTCCCTTATTGATGGATGTCCCTTAAATGATGTCCCTTAAATTTCAAAGGAAGCAGCTCCTCTCCCTCCCTGCCTGCCGGCCAGGGAGGAGGGAGGCTCCAACTGTGTTGCTTGGGGTGGAGCTTGCATGCCTTGTGTGTGAGGTGGACTGCGGCGTGGAGCTTGCATGCCTTGTGTGTGGCTAGTTAATGCAAGCTGAGGGGGTTTCTGAATGCTGGACGCCATTTTGTTGCACGTGCTGCTGCAAACTTTGCAGTGCTAAGCCAGGTCGGGGAGCCATCTTAAGTTGAGGCTGCATAGGCCTTGTTGTGCATGTGATTCAGATTCTATTCAGTTGAACCTCTGGTTACAAATTTGGTTGGGCAGTGTTCTCAAAGCTACCAGCATGAGTTTGACCAGACTGCAGGAGGACAGGAAGACTGGAGTGCCGGGAACAGGTGAGGCTGCTGGTCCCTTATTTTCAAATCTATAAGTTGACAGTTATGCCCAAGGTACCATAGCACACTGGTTGAAAACCACTGCCCTAAATAAAACAAAAGGAGATTTCCACATAAAAAGAAAGAAAAGAAGATGGCTCTTTCTACAGCTTATAGACATCAAAACTTCTCCCTTCTCTCTTCTCCAGGTTATGCTTGTGGGAACCAGACCACAGTCGGCAAGTCCATTTCACCATCAGACACACTAAATGCCAGCAGCTCTGGAACAACAGAAGCCACTCTGTCCCCTATGACTGAGAAAAAACGCCCCCAAACAGCCCCCCTGCCTACACCAGTGGGCTATGTGTCCATGACGGTGGAGCCTGGACGCCCCTCTTACATAACCACTGAAGGGTCTTCTGCCACTCTAGAGTGCAAGTTCAAGGCCCCCAGTGGGGCCAAAGTCATTTGGAAAAAGACTTGCTCCTCCAACTGCAGTGAAAGCTTTGCTGTCAGTGAGACTGACAGCCGGAAGATTACGGAAGACATTTCTCAAGGGTTGTCAACGCTTAGCTTCTATTCAGTCCAAAGGGAAGACACAGCCATGTACTATTGCTGTGTGTCTGCTCCATCGGCCGGCCAACGCCAGTCTTGTGGCACGTACCTCTGGGTCCGGAGTGAGTATGAGCCTTGTGATTCCATAGGGTTGGGGTGGTATCTGTAAAGCTGGGGTGGGTAAGTCTGTGGGTATGCTGTATTATTTTTAACACTCGATTGGGAACCCCCCAGAGTGGCTGGGGAAACTCACCCAGATGGGCGGGGTATAAATAATATATTGTTGTTGTTGTTGTTGTTGTTGTTGTTGTTGTTGGCTGTTATGTACTGAAGTTCTCACCCTGGGCCAGCAGGGGGATGCTGTAGATAGTTTTCACTCAGGTCCACATATGCAAATAAGGAATTGAAAGTGATGTTCAGTGATTGGATAGTTACAGAAAGTTGTTACTGTTGCTTTGTAGTGGAGCTTTATATAAGCAGGTTGGCTGAACCCTTCAGTTCTGTTCTGGCCTGTGAATAAACAAGAGCTGTTTGAAGAATCGCTGTGTCGTCTGATATGTTCACCCACAACTTAACAATGCCACACTTAATCATGACCAAAAATACTCACACACCTCCCCTTGTGTGGCAATTAGGCTTAGTAGTTAGTGAGAGAACCCCCACCCACCCACACAATGCTTATTGCCATGCCTTTGGGGGGGTGCAATTCTCACAGGAACTGTGGTTGGAAAAAGCAGAGATAACTCCCTGTATTCTGTGATCCTAACCAAAATCGCTCCCCCACCACCACAAAAAATGGGCAACAATTAGACTTAAGGGGAAAGTGCCCATTAGTGCCAATGGGATTTCTACACACACACACACACACAAGCTGTCTTGGGATCAGCAGGCAAGCTGAGGGAAGAGTGTATAAGCTGCATCAGAAGTTACATTTACTTGTTAGTTTGGGGTTTGTTTGTTTTTTAAAAAATTGCCTTAGGAAAAATAATTTGTAATTGGCCAATGCATATCAGAAGAGAGTATAAGATGACCAAACTCTAAAACTTTTCTAGGAGCTACTTTGCAAAAATAAAAAATCTTATTATAGATCTGAAATAAATACAGTCTGTAAATCAGAAATATCTCAGGATGTTCACTGTTGTTTTATGTTTAATTTTCAACATTGGCCTTGAAATGTTGTTTTATATCTGATTCTGAATCCTGACACTTGGAAAACCATTGACGATGCAAGACTTGGACTGGGGTTTCAATACCCTGCTGAATGTTAACTTCTTTTGGCAAGTCTCTGTCTTTTCAGCGTAATCTAACTTGTAGATGTGAGGATAAAATGAGAGACAGCCCCTGCATACTCAACTCAGAGCTCCATGGTGAAATAATAGGACTATGGAAACTAGATAAATAAAACATTGAAACCTGAGAATAGCGACTTGGGCATAAGGACCACTGTGTTCAATGAGCTTCCTCTGAATTACGTAAGATTGCAGCCTTGAGTTGAGAGATATTTCTTTGAGAGCTACCTTGAGTCCTATCAGGGAAAAAGGTGGGGTATACATAAATTATTAGTATTGGTATTAATATTAGTACTAGTGGGGTGGTCTTTTTAAAAATGAAAAAATTAAGTCTTGCTGATAAGAGTCTTGAGGAAGTAGCGAAAACTATAATTTGCTGTGTTCAATAGCTATACATCTTAATACTGTCCTTCAAAAATCCTTCAGCACCTAGATTTCGGAGAGTTGAAGGGAAAAGGGGTGGTTAGGAGATGATGAATTCATATGTTTGCTAGAACGTATCAGATACGAGAAGTTTCTTGGCATATCCCTTTCCACCCTCCCCCCCACCCAAATGAAGTTTCAAATCTGATCTTGTACAGTATTATATTGTTCTTTGGCCATTTCCTGACCACCTTCCTTCAAATCACCATCTGGAAAATATCAGAAGCTTAAGATCAGACAGTCCAGAAAGACATAACCAGGTTGAAGAGGAGGACGATGGTGCTGGCAAACTGGCAGAGTCAACTGCAAGGTTTTAATTAGGCAGGGAGTCTAACTCAGCCCTAAAGGAAATGCCAGAGACGCAGATGTCCTACACTGAGCTACAGCTGTTCCCCATTGTCTACACAGTTTCCCAAACTTGGGTCTCCGGCTGTTTTTGGACTACAATTCCCATCATCCCTGCTAGATAGGGATGATGGGAGTTGTAGCCCTATAGCACATGGAGATCCAAATTTGGGAAACCCTGGTAGAGCAGCAGACTTCAGGGCCCACCTTTAAGTCAAACAGACATTTGGGGACCCATTTCTTATTTATTTATTTTTTTACCATGTATTTGTATGGCGTTGCCGCCACGGTCCATCTCTGATCTGGTCTCAACCCATCAGTTGAAAACCAGTGGTCTAGAGCCAGCAAAACAACAAGTTGTGGTTGTTACAATGTTAGGGAGTTACCCCCTTTCCCCTGTAAGTGATGGCAGATTAAATGCTGGTCATCATTTTACCAGGTAGTAATTTTCTATGTTGGGTGTCCAATGTGTGCAAGCATTTGGATGAAAAAGGCTTCCAGAGCAATAGAAACAAGACAGCTCCTGCCCTCAGGGTTATAATTTAGATTATTATTATTATTATTAATAATAATAATAAATTTTATTTATACCCTGCCCTTCCCGGTTTAAAAACCAGGCTCAGGGCAGAGAACAGCAAATATAAAACATTGATTAAAATGCAACTTTAAAATAGCATAAAATACAACATAAAAATGCAGCACCGATATCAATAAAATTCTAAAATTCAGGGGTCATTTTGGAAAGGGGGAAAAAAACCCCAGTCAGTAGACATCAAATGATCACCAGGGCTAACTGGCCAAGTTGGTCCTATTAGGGCCAGCAAGGAGGCCAGGGAAAATTTTTAATGTGGGGTCCCAGAAAGGGTTTCTTCATAGAAGAGAAAAGGGAATAGAGGATCAGGCTAATTCAAATTGAAGGCCAGGTGGAATAGCTCTGTCTTACAGGCCCTGCGGAAGGAGATCAAATCCTGCAGGGTTCTAGTCTCGTGGGACAAAGCATTCCACCAGGTTGGAGCCATCACTGAAAAGGCCCTGGCCCTGGTGGAGGATAGTCTAACTTTCTTAGGGCCTGGGACCTCTAAACTATTATTATTCATGGACCTTAGGGTCCTCTGCGGGACATACCAGGAGAGGCGGTCCTGTAAGTACGAGGGTCCTGGGCCACATAGGGCTTTAAAGGTCAAAGCCAGCACCTTAAACCTGACCTGATACTCCACTGGGAGTCAGTGCAACTGGTAAAGCACTGGGTAAATATGCTCCCATGGCAGAGACCCCATGAGGAGCCTCGCTGCAGCATTCTGCACCTGCTGGAGTTTCTGGGACAGTTTCAAGGGCAGCCCCGCATAGAATGAGTTACAGTAGTCAAGCCTGGAGGTGACTGTCGCATGGATCACTGTGGCCAGGTCAGAGTGGGAAAGGTAAGGGACCAACTGCTTGATATGGCGAAGTTGGGAAAATGTCGCCCTGGCTGTTGCTGCAACCTGCACCTCCATGGAAAGGGAGGCGTCAAGAATGATGACACAAAAGACAAATGGATGAGGCAGCAGGAGGAAACTAGAACTCAAGACAGGAGTTCTTAGTTCCTGCTGTGGTAGAAAACTTCAAAGAGAGGAGAAACCAAGAAATAAATGCCAGTCTCTCAGCTGTGTTGATGGAGTCTTCTCTTCTACCTTCTGATTAAACAGCTGCTGCCAGGTGACACTTGATAGCTTCTCAACACTAGGCATGGGCCAATATAAGTTTCAGTTTCTTATTTTTTCTAGTCTTTAAGTTCTGCCCTCCCCATTTCCACATTTTAGAAAAAGGCCTCATGAATTTCATCAGTGTTTTGGTGCAACTTTCTTCCAATATACACACTTTATGTGTGGTTTTTCCCATTTTTGCAAAGTAAGTTTCCGGAGTATACTGCATCTTTGTCATTATACAAGCATTCTTATGTGCACGTTATCTTAGTAGGTGCATTTTTAAAACACTGCTTGGCTGGAAAACGACATTGCAGAATTCAGAGAGGTGCATTTTCCCTCTTCCACTCTCTGCTGTAGCCTAGTGAAGACAATATGATTATTTCCCTGCTTCCCCAGATTTCTGCTTAGATGTGCTTGGATTTTCCTCATCACTTGGCAGAGGGGATACAAGTTAACCACTTGCAAAGTTACCACTTGGTTAAATAGATATATACCTGGTGCCAGATGTAGAAGGAAAAGAACATGGGGTTGTATTTAACTAAGTTCTTCACAGAATAGTCTCAATGAAATTAATGGACCTAAGTTAGCATCCCCATTAATTTCAGTGGGTGTGCTCTGAGTAGCTGTACTCATGGGTTATAGTGAAGCAACTTAGTTTTTCAGGCTAGGGATTTTCTAGAGACCTAAGCCAGGCTGGTAATATCCGTAGAGGATTCCTGTACTTCATTCTTAAAGTTAATGGTTCTTCCAGAGAGATGGGAGTGTAGCTAGAGTAGTGCCAGGTAGAAGATCAGAGGGAATAGGGACTGATACAGGTGAGTTCTGGGTTATGAGAATATTGATATTGTTTATCTTCCTGCCAATTTGATTCCCTTCCCTCCCCCTCTATCTTTTTTCTTTTTCCTTTCTCCTCCTGTGATGAGGCTGCATTTTAATATTTTGATGTTTCAATATTTTAATGTTGTGTTTTAATCTTGTTTTTAAGTTGTATTCATTCAACTTGTTTTTATTATTGCTTGTTAGCCGCCCTGAGCCCGGCCTTGGCTGGGGAGGGCTAGGTATAAATAAAAAAATATTATTATTATTATTCCCAACCACATTTCATCATTACAACAACTTTGTTAGGTAGGTTTCATTGAGAAGTAAACTAGGTGTTACAACTAGTGTTGCTCCCAAACACCCAGTGAGTTATAGGTCAGAGCAGAATTCATATTTCTGCCAGACAGTATCTTGATCAGGGTTTTTGTAAATATGCTCCACAACCTTGTTTTGTCAATAAGAACTTTCATTTCCTTTCTGAAATTGCCACTGGCCTGTGAAATGACGTATTATCAGCCCGCACAACACAACATTTAACCTGAAGCTTCAAAATGGGGAAATGTTTTCTGCAGAATGTGTGAAAGGGCACAGAAGCCCCCACCCAAAAATGTATCTTAAGGAGAAATCCAGAGAGTAGGTTTGGCACTGCAATGTACAAACAGAAACATTGTGGAGAAGCAGCGCTGGCATCAGTGCCATTTTCATAGTGAGTAGTTCCCAAAATCAGTGCCAGTGGCAGAGGTGGCAGGGCAGGCAGAGTAAGGGACCCCTGACCATTAGGTCCAGTCGCAGACAACTTTGGGTTGTGGCACTCATCTCGCTTTATTGGCCAAGGGAACTACATGACTAAGCCACTTCTAGCGAACCAGAGCAGCGCACGGAAACACTGTTTACCTTCCCACTGGAGTGGTACCTATTTATCTACTTGCACTTCGTGCTTTCGAACTGCTAGGTTGGCAGGAGCAGGGACCGAGCAACGGGAGCTCACCCCGTTGCGGGGATTCGAACCCCTGACCTTCTGATTGGCAAGCTCTAGGCTCTGTGGTTTAACCCACAGCGCCACCCGTTGCAGGGCAGGCAGAGTAAATCAATACAAACAAAGATACTTAATGCAATAATACCTGGGGTGCATATTTTTCTTTGCATACTTGTAGTTTTACCTGGGATTGCAAGAGAGTGATAAAATAGTTAAGGATGCTGTGGGGTTTCTGGATCAAACACTCTCCTGCTTGCTGTCTTCTAGGGCCTCGACCAGCCTCTTTCCTGAACATGACAGAAGGCGTCAAAAATAAGATCATCACAGCTGAGGGTTTCCTGCTACTCATCTGTGCCATTGGTCCTGGTCTTTTTTTGCTCTTCAGGGTGAGCTGTTATTTCCCTCTGACTATTCTTTATACGCATGGTGACAGACAGGGAGAGCATGGTGCATAATGAATCTGTCAGCCTACAGTTTCCAGTCACCAGATCTTGTTCTGCTTTTTTTCTATTTTTAAAGAGTAGATTGTTACCCCAAACAGGCAAACTGTCCTTTTATCAGCATGTACACCAGCAACAGGCACAGCATCTAGATCATCGCCTAATATAAGAGTTTTCCCCCAAATGGCAGTTCACTGGAATCACATGGGTCAGTTATAGCAAAGTACCAAGGGTATTGTCTGAGAACAATAAGTGGATGGCTCTGAAATACAAAATGCTTTTTGCTGTTCCTTTAGTAAAAGGCTTGTGTGACATGTTTATCACATCGATATCCCACTTCTCCGCTGTCATGAAACTTAAGGAAGCACACAGAGGGGTCTCAGGTAGGTTCCCATCCAGGGACTGACAAGAACAAGATGGCTGTGTCATGCACCTTTAGACCATGTCCTGGCCCCTGGTACTTATCTGAGACGTGTTGTTTTATCTACACAGCTAACTGAAGACTTGTTCACATATGCTAGAATTGTCCATCTACAAATGCTGTCTGAATTACAGCTGGGCAATTGGTGACATGGCCTCTTTATTTCTCTGTCACACACAGCTACCCAGAATGTAGGTTTTCACCTATGCACCCCAATCATGCATGACAGAAAGTTCATGCAACTACTTTTCCATATGGCCAGACCGAATGTCGTAACATGTGTTCAGTTTTATCATGTGCTGATCAGCTGAGGACCAGTTATTGTTTGTATGAAATGGCCCTTAAACTAATATTGATTTAATTGTTATGCTCTTCTGTGATCAACTCGTTAGTTACCATTAACTGTGACCAACGTATTGAGAACCTATGAAATCTAAGCAGTAAATGGCTACCAAGATTATGAGCCTCTCAATACTGGTAATTGTCATTTAGCAAGAAGTGGTAATCAACAATTCACTATAACTCACCTCTCACTTCCTCAGAGAATCCCAACTGTGAATGGGGGAAGGACAGTTAAACTGGTTTAGGGTTATATCCACAACATACAGTGGTGCCCCGCAAGACGAATGCCTCGCAAGACGGAAAACCTGCTAGACGAAAGGGTTTTCTGTTTTGGAGGTGCTTTGCAAAATGAATTTCCTATGGGCTTGCTTCGCAAGATGAAAATGTCTTGCGAGTTCCTGCGGGGGTTTTTTCTCCCCCCCCCCCTTTTTCTAAGCCGCTAAGCCGCTTATCTGCTTATCCGCTAAGCCGTCAATGGGCTTGCTTCGCAAGACAAAAAAACCGCTAGACGAAGAGACTTGCGGAACGGATTAATTTCGTCTTGTGAGGCACCACTGTACTTAAAAATAAAATAAAAAATAAAGCTATTATTGTACCATTTTAACAGTCATGGCTTCCCTCAAAGAATCCTCGGAACTGTAGTTTGTTAAGAGTGTTGGGAATTGCAGCTCTGTGAGGGGGTCTCCTAACAACTCTTGGCACCCTTAACTACAGTTCCCATGAGTCTTTGGGAGAAGCCATGGCTGTTAAAGTGACAGAAGAGTGCTTTAAATGTGTGGTGTGTGGCCTGCGTTTGTGGCCTAAAAGCATGTAAAATGCACCGAAAACTGATGCAGCTAAGCAGAGAACCATCTCCAATTTGGTGGAGCCCAGGAAGCCCAGCCACTTGGAGGAAAAGCACATAGAGACTATGTCTCCGTTATCTCATTCTTATGTTTGCACACTTAGAGGGCAGGTGAACAGACAGCATCACTGAGGAGCAGCTCCAGAGAATGGCATTGGGCTCACTACTGGGCTGCAGGCTTTGGCAGGCCCAGTGATGCCTACCCTGATGTACCACACTTGTTTTCATAGTGTTTTGCTTCTCTTTTTTTTTGCAGAAGAGATGGGAAAATGAGCGCCTTTTACAAGCCAAGAAGAAGGCTTATGAAGAGGAGAACATATATGAGGTAATTCCAGGAGACTGGGCATGGGGAAGGGATTGGCAGTTGCTCCCCCCCCCCCCCCATAAATAAAAATGTTAAGAAAAATCCTGGCTATGCCCATGCTTCTGTACAGCAGAATGTGGGAAAATTCCAAAGCTGAAGGAGACGGACACCATGGTGTATTCATATGATACTGGAAATAGGAAGCCCAGCCAGTATTGTGCAGCAGCATAATTTAACACCAGGCAAAGAAACATATTCATGCATAATACAGTCATACCTCATGTTACGTTTGCTTCAGGTTGCGTCCCGCGGCGACCCAGAAGTACCGGAAAGGGTTACTTCTGGGTTTCGCCACATGCACAGACGTGCAAAACGATGTCACGCGCATGCGTAAAAGCAGCGAATCACGACCCACGCAGGCGCGGGTTGTGTTCTGCTCATGTTGCAAACGGGCCTCTGGAACGGATTCCGTTCGCAACCAGAGGTACCACTGTATATATATTTTTTTATTTCATAAAATTTATACACCGCTTGATTGTAAAAACAAAACAAAACAAAACCTCAAAGCGGTTTACAAAGAGATAAAACAGTGAAATCACAGGAAAAAATTACAACCTGACTTTAAAGCAAGCTTCCTCAAACTCAGCCCTCCAGATGTTTTTTGGCCTACAACTCCCATGATCCCTAGCTAGCAGGACCAGTGGTCAGGGATGGTGGGAATTGTAGTCTCAAAACATCTGGAGGGGCGAGTTTGCAGAAGCCTGCTTTAAAGCATACAAAAGTTAAAATGCTAAAACAGATTTACCGTAAATCACCTCAAAGTTCTAAGCTTCTGGGAGACTTGTCTAAAGAGGAATGTTTTTAGCAGATGCTGAAAAGAGTACAGGGAAGTCATGCGCTTGATCTCAATAGGCAGGGAGTTCCAAAGTATAGGCACTGCCTACAGATTTAGGAGTGAGGATCCCTGCCAAAGATCAGTGAATTAAAAAATGAGAACGCTTTAATTCCAGTAGAAAGGAAAGTAGTCAAAAGCTTTACTATTTGTTATTTTTATGTATTTTATTTTATATGCTTATGTACATTTTTCTGTTGCTCAAGATGAGTTCATTACGTTACTGTGAAAGTATGTTTTGCCATTATCCTAAAAAAACACACACCCAATCTTCATTTCCTGCGGTGAGGCCTGTGGAAAAAGAAGAGCGCCGTCTCCCCCTTCAGTTCAATCTCAATATCCTACTTAGTGGGAAGTACTTCCTAATAAACTTGTTTAGGGTTGCAGCCAAAGGGTTGTATCAAGTTATACCTAGTGACAGGAAGTCCTCCTGGCTGGAACATCATCCCCGTGAGTCCACTCTGGGCAAACTGGAAATGTTGTTGTCAGGGGTTCAGGAGCAGAGGCACGGGGAGAGAGGAAGCAGAGAGCGAAGGGGAACAATCCGAAGGCAGCGTAGGAGAGTATGACAGTGGACCGAGAGATTCCATGAGCTTCTCCAGCGATTCGGAAGATTCCCAGAAGGGGGCACCGATGGCCAGGGCAAGGGGGGTCCCGGGAAGGACGCACCAGAAGCAAGGGGCCAGCGGCGACTCCCAAAGCAGCAGCTGGAGATCGGGACCAGCTTCCCCACCAGAGCGTAGTGGGGGGGAAGAGTCACATGTGTCAGGGCCGGCTTCCCCTCCAGTGGGGAGAGAAGATGAGTCAGGGCTGACCACGCCCCTATCGCTGAGTGAGGGAACGGGGGGGAAGTCAGATCCAGCTAGCCCCCCCGAAGGGGGAAGCAGTGACAGGAGCAGTGTAACGGTCAGGAGGAAGGTTGCCGGCTGGGCGCGCGCGCCAAGTTCAAATGTACAGGCGCGCGGGACAGCAGGGAGCTCGGATTGGGAGCCAGGTCCTAAAGCACGCCGGAAGCAGGGGGAAGAATCCGGGGAATCAGCATCAGAAGAGTCCAGAAAGGGCAACACCCCAGCGGGCAGACGGACCCAGAGGAGAAAGGAGCAAAGGAAGAGGTGGAGCAAGGCTAGGGTCTTGAACTGGTGTCTAGGGGGAGGAGATTCAGATGGAGCTTCAGCGGTCTAGGGTTGAGACGTAGAGTTGCGCGCCGCGGCTTGGAAATCGAAACTGAACCTTAATAAAGACTTTTGTATACAACAAGAACTGGCGTTGGTCCTTTGTGAGCTGGGACCTTGGGCAGCTCTGACAGTTGTATTTGACTGCTACAGTGATGTCACATCCCACAGAGCAGACCCTTTGAAATGAATGCACCGAAATTTGTAATGTCCATTGTTTTTAACGGGTCTGCTCTGAATAAGACTAACCTTGGCTATCACCCTAAAACTCAATGCATCTTCAGAATAATAGTGTTTTAGTATTTATGCTTATAGACTTATCTTTCTGGTTCTGCTCTGAATAAGACTAACCTTGGCTATCTCCCTAAAACTCAATGCATCTTCAGAATAATAGTGTATTAGTATTTATGCTTATAGACTTATCTTTCAGAAATTGACCTTTTTTTGTTTTCCCTTCCTAGGGACTGAATCTGGATGACTGTTCCATGTACGAGGACATTTCCCGGGGGCTGCAGGCCACCTACCAGGACATAGGGAACGTGAAAGTGATTGATCTGCAGCTGGAAAAGCCAGAGAAACCGTGATAGAAAAGGACTTTGCTTTGCATTCACTTTCCAGGCACACAGTATAAACAGCCCATTTTGCATCCTGAATATTCTCCCTCACTTCATCCTGCTGAGGAGAATTGAGGGCAGGGGTGGAAGGATTCTATATTCTTCTGTCTCCAGGATACTCACACTTGTATAACTATGTCAGGTTTACAATAAGAAGGCTGAGAAGAACTTATTGATTTTACTTTGTGAAAGTTCTGGTTTTGGCAGGAGGGTAAACAACACAGGTTTCCTGGCATTTTCGTTTTCCTGACAAAATATTCTGACAAGTACTAACTTTATCTTCACTTGACATCTTCCTAGTCACTTTTCCATTCTTGGTCTTGTTGGGAAGAGATGCTTCCCTCCCTTTTTCTAGGAAAATTTGTTCCAAGATGTAAAGAACACGTCAGTGATATTCACCAAATGGTGCACAACTGAGTTTATAGGATTAATTCATTTAGAATGTGTGCCTGCTCCTACTTTCCTTTCTGAAATTGGGGTTTAAGAGAGACCTATTTATAGTACAGCTGATTTGGAAGCGTGCTCACTGTGTTCAGTTCAAATGTATATTTTTTCCCCATTGTTGAATGCTGAAGGAAATTGGGCTATAGGTTTGCAGCAAAATCCAGCTATATATGGTGCTGATTGGACAATGCTTCAAGACACACATGAACAAGAAAGAAATAGTACATAGACTGCCTCAATCACAAGATAAAAAAACAGAGCTTATCCAACATTTGCTTTGGTAGAAGCCAGGAAAAGGCTGAAATCATATCATGGGTGAAAAACCTATGCCACTTTTGTTTCAATATTATATTTGTCTTCATCTTTGATCTGCTACTTGTATGCTTTCCCACTCTTGTATAGGAAAAAGTTGTAACATTGTTAATATTGTAGGATTTTAATTTTTTTGATAGATTGCACTATGAACCTCCCTGGCTTTCTTCAAATACCAAAGGAAAGCTGGAGAAAGCTAATGAGACTTGGGCCTGAGTTGTGGCTAAAAGTAATAGGGTTAACCAATGTGATACTCTCCAGATGTTTTGGCCTATAACTCCCATTATCCCCTACTGTTGTCTTTGTTGGCTGGATTGATGGGAGTTCTAGTCCAAAAACATATGGAGGACACTATGTTGAGTATCTCTCCATTAGAAGAACCAATGAGTTTTAAGTTTTCATGGAGACAATGAAAAAAACCCCAGACATTTCACAGTGTTTGGTTATTTCCCTAAAGTAATAGGCTGACCCTCTCTTCTTACCATGGCATACAAAGCTCTGGTTGTGTATTACAGAAGATTGCCAAAGGTGGGTGAGTCGAAGCAGTGCCCAGGGAAATGGATAGTTGACCCCAATAATACTCTTGATCCAAGCCCTAGCATGGGAGACGGTTTGTAATCCTATTTCGATTTAATGACAGACTAAATTTCCTTATTTTTTCATGTTTTGTCATCTGGGACGTTAATAAAATAAATGTTTCACTATTATGAATTGAGATTGTTTTGAAACAACATGTTTCATTTATTTAGAAAATGTCCTACTTGCTTTTTATTCAAAACAACATCAAAGTGATATATTCTATTATTCACTTAGGAGAACAACTTAATTTCTAACCCTAACCTCATGATAACAGGGTTAGTTTGGATCAGTGCGTTTGTAATACCGAGCAGTACAAGAAAGTCAGGCCTGTCTTGATGCTTGTCTGATCAGATGCAATACAGTACACATTTTCACACTACAAGTGGCCAGCTGGCCACCTTCGCACAAGGAAACATGCATTGGCTATTGTCAGGGAACTGCCATCGGAGCTTCAGGTGGTGGAGGGGCTCCGGGAAGCTAGGAGACCCTCGGATGCTGAGGAGGGAACCAGCAGGGGGAGAGGGAGAGTTTCTGCGGAAACCGAGTCGGAGGAACGGCTCCGAGACGCTTCCAGTGAGAACAGCGGGGAGAGCTCAGGACCTCCCCTGGGGACGTCTACTCTGCGTAGGAAGCTGTCACGTAGAGAATCCAGGCGTAGAGTTTCTGTCAAAGAACTCTTATGTTGGAAGAAATTCCGGAAACGCCCACTGACGGATTCTGCCAGCGATTAAGGCAGCCATGCCCGATGGCTCCGCGGAGAGGGAGAGTTTTGAAACTGATTACAAAACTCTGAGAGTCTAAGCGCTCACGCACAAGCAGCCCCATATCTCATCACAGCAATCCGTCAGTCTCTGACGCTGCCTGTGCGAAGGAAAGGCATCATGAGCAACCCAACCGGAGCCGGAGGAGCGGGGGGAGCAGCGGGAGGACCAACTCTGGAGGAGAGAAAAAGAGATTTGGAACACCAGCTGGCTCTGTTAACGGCGCGGCTCGATGAAAGGAGAGCTCAGGATGCACAGGGGAAACCCACCCCCATTGCAAGGAAGGTACCAGGGTTAGTGCAGAAATTCGGGGGTGACCCAAGGAACTACCAAGCCTTTAAGACAGAGATGCAGTATGCCCTGAACCTGCAGTACGATGACTTTGCCGATGAGGAGGCGAGGGTGGCTTTTGTGATTGGACACCTCAGGGGGGGGGCTAGAGAATGGGTTAGACCCCTGATGGCATCGAATAATGACGCCTTGAAAGACTTGAGGAAATTCTTTATCGCGATGGACTTGATGTTTTCCAGCCAGATTGAACAGGGCGCGGTACGCCGGCAGTTGATGGCATGCAAACAGGGAAATCAATCAGTCCGAGAGTATTGGACGCAATTTACCATGCTCATACACAAACTGGGTTGGGACCTGTCTTCGGACCCGATACAAATGTTGTTTGAAGAAGGCCTAGCCCCAGTGGTGAAAGATGAACTTTCCCGCGCGCCCCGGCCGGAGTCCATGGATCAGCTGACTAAGGCGGCGCTTGCGATTGGTGCGTGCCAGGAGGCGAGGGCTCTGGAGAAGCGGGAAGGGAGAGGAGAGTGTTGGAATGATTTCCGCATTCCTGAGATGCCAGAGCAACCTTCCCAGCAAGTGGAACCGATGGAAATTGGAGGCGCACGCGCGGGGGGAACTTCAAATTTCAACGAAGGGCGGAAGAAGGAGGGGAAAGGCGCCAAAAAGTGTTTCCTCTGCCAACAGCCAGGACATTTTGCCAGGGTCTGCCCTCAAAGAAAGGCATGGCAAGGAATGGTGGGGGCTGTTGGGAGTGAGGAGGAGGGGGTTAAGGAGCAGGTAAAAGCCAACGCCTGGCTGCCAGCGACAGGGCACAGCAGCCAGGCCAAGGATCAGTGAATGTGCCCAAGCCTGAACCCCCCGAGTAGCCCTTGCCATAGAAGTGGTGCTAGAGCTACCCAACGGACATCCACTCACGATAAAAGCCTTGTTAGACTCAGGCAGCTCTTGCAATTTCATGAGTGAGGAATTTGCATCAGAGCATCAGATACAGACGCTGCCCTTAAGTCGTCCTTTGCAGGTCACTACGATTGATGAGAGGGAACTTCTGGGAGGAAAAGTAACCCAACAGACGGTCCCCATGACAATGAAGGTGGCAAGGCACGTGGAAGTCATTGCATTTCATGTAGCCACCCTAGCGGGACCACCCATCATATTGGGAATGAGCTGGCTGGCGCTACATGACCCGCTAGTGGGATGGCACCAGAGGACGGTCTCTTTCGGGTCAGCTCATTGCTTGGAACACTGCGAGGGAAGAGGAAACCCGGGGGTGGCCATGGCAAGTTTGGCAGGGATGGCAGTGGGGGAAAAGGGAGAAATACCACGGCAATACGCCGACCTGAGTGACGTCTTCAGTGAGAAGGAAGCAGATAGACTGCCCCCTCATAGACCCTTTGACTGTCAAATCAACCTACTCCCGGGAGCCCAGCTACCAGTGGGCAAACTGTACGCCATGTCGGACAGAGAGATGCAGGAGTTAAGGGAATTCATAGACAAGAACCTAAAGAGAGGTTTCATAAGGGAGTCGAGAGCGGTGGGGGGCAGTCCAGTGTTTTTTGTGGACAAAAAAGACACGAATAAGCCCAGGTTGGTAGTGGACTTTAGGGCCGTCAACTCGGTGTCGGAACCAGTAGCCTTCCCCATGCCCAGAATCGACGACATTTTGACCAGGGTTAGGAAGGGAAAGATTTTTACCAAGCTGGACCTAAAGGGGGCGTACAACCTGATACGAATGAGGGAAGGGGATGAATGGAAAACCACCATGTTTACCCCCCTGGGGGCCTTCGAGTATCTCGTTATGCCCTTTGGATTACAGGGGGGCTCAGCTTGCTTTCAATCTTTCATGCATCACGTTCTAGGACCTTTGCTGTACAAGAACTGTGTAGCCTTCTTAGACGACGTGTTGGTCTACTCAGAGGACGAGGAGCAGCATGTCAGAGATGTCCGGGAAGTACTAAGCAGATTACAAGCGAACCAGCTATGGGTCAAACTGGAGAAGTGCCAGTTCCATACAAGAGAGGTGGAATTCCTGGGGTACCGTTTGTCAGACAAGGGATTATCAATGGATCCGAGCAAAGTACAGGCAGTACTGGAATGGAAGACACCTAGAACCAGGAAGGACGTGCAGAGATTCCTGGGGTTTGGAAATTTCTATCGGAAGTTCATCAAAAACTTTGCCCATTTAATGGCACCCATCACTGATTGCCTCAGTAGTAAGAAGAAATTTCTATGGACGGAAGAGGCGCAGCAAGCGTTTGACCGCCTAAAGAAGGCGTTCGCTTCGGAAGAGCAGCTCTTGCACGTGGATCTGCAGAAACCAATGAGGGTGGAGACTGATGCATCAGACCGAGCGGTAGGGGCGGTACTGCTCCAGCCGGGAAAAGATCCATCCGACTGGAGGCCGTGTGCCTTCTTCTCGCGGAAGTTGAATAAGTCCGAAAGGAATTACACAGTGTACGACAGGGAACTGCTGGCCATTTATGAAGCATTTCGACGCTGGCGACATCTACTAATAGGAGCGCAGCACAAGGTCCAGGTGTGCACAGACCATAAGAACCTGGAATATTGGAGAACGGCCAGGGTACTGAACCAGAGACAAGTGCGATGGGCACAGGAGTTTTCCAAGTTCCATTTTGAAATTCGCTACGTACCGGGGGAAGAAAACGTAAGGGCGAACGCTCTCTCCCGGAAACCAGAATATATGGAGGGGGAGGGAGCGCCGGAAGAAAGACATGTGATACCCGAGGACCACTGGGTGTGTGGGGCAGCATTGGTGGGACAACGAGAACTGGTGGAGGGGACCGAGAGCGATGAATACACCCAAAATAAGCTCAGAGAGCTCAGAGGAGCAGGGGAGAACCCCGGGGGTTTTGAGGAAAGAAACGGGGCACTGTACTACAGGGGGGCTTTGTATATACCAGAGGGGGAATTGAGGAGTAGAGTACTCAAACAACTGCACGACAGCCCCACAGCTGGGCACTTTGGGCAACACAAGACGATGTTGTTAGTCACCAGGCAGTTCTGGTGGCCAAAGGTGAGGGAAGATGTACAAGAATATGTAAGGGGGTGCGACCGCTGCCAGAGAGCCAAAGGGGAGAGGGCGGCACCAGCGGGGTTGCTAGAACCATTACCCACACCAGAACGGCCATGGGAAGCAGTGTCCATCGATTTTATGACGGATTTGCCCAAATCCAAGGGGAAAACGGTGGTCATGGTAGTAGTAGACTTGTTAACAAAGATGTGCCACTTTATAGCTTGCTCACATGCAGTAACGGCGGAAGAAACCGCCAGGTTGTTTGTAAAACACATTTTTAGGTTGCATGGCGCCCCCTTGAGGGTGGTCTCTGACAGAGGAAAACAATTTACGTCCAGGTTCTGGAGGAAGCTCATGAGCCTACTGCATGTGGAGGTCAATTTCTCGACCGCCAGGCACCCAGAAACCAATGGGCAGGCGGAAAGGGCAAACAGTATTTTGCAACAATATCTGAGATGTTATGTAAAGGACAGAGAGAATGACTGGGTAGAGAAATTAGCCCTGGCCGAATTCGCCTACAATAACGCAGAAAATGTGTCCACGGGCATGAGTCCATTCATGGCCAACTATGGGTGTCACCCCAGGGCCTTTCCAGGGGAAGGGGAGGAAGTATGGAGCGTGCCGGCGGCGGAACATTTTGTGGAAGAAATGGAAGCAATACATCAACAACTTAAGTTGAATTTAGATAGGGCCAAGGAAGCATACAAAAGGCAGGCAGATAGGAGCAGAAGGGAAGGAGAGACTATAAGGGTTGGGGACCGGGTGTGGTTGTCAACACAAGGGTTACCATTCAAGGGAGGTTGCAAGAAATTGAGACCGAGACAACTGGGACCCTTCGAGGTTACACAACAGGTCAATCCGGTGGCCTTCAGGCAGGCTCAGGCTGCCAGACAACATGAAACTACACCCAGTATTTCATAGGTCATTACTGTCGCCATACAGGGAAGGGCGGGAATTTCGGGAACGAGAGGGTGAGGTTCCCGCGGCACCGCAAGTAGAAGAGAGGGAGCGCAGCAGTCATGTAGCAGAAATACTCGACTCTCGGTGGAAGGGTAAACAGGTGGAGTTCTTAGTGGCATGGGAAGGGGAACCGGAGTCCGAAAATGCTTGGGTACCAGCAGAAACCGTCAAGGATGAGTTTATTGTAGGAGAGTTTCACCGCCGGTTCCCAAGGAGGCCCCAGCCCTTAGCTAGGTTCTGGGAGTAGCAATTCGGCACAACCGACAAGGAAGAGGAGTTTGAGGGGTTGTTGGGGCCAGTAATGGTGTTGTCCGGGTGTATGTGGCAGCAAAATTGGCATCTGGGTTTATTGCAGGCTCTGGTGTCAGTGTCCGTGTTAAGTCTGGTTGTAGTATTATTGTGTATTATTATTATTATAGTATTATTACACAATAATACTACAACCAGACTTAACACGGACACTGGCACCAGAGCCTGCAATAAACCCAGATGCCAACTTTGCTGCCACATACACCCGGACAACACCATTACTGGCCCCAACAACATCACACATACCATCTCGGGACTATTTAATTGCTCATCGTCTAACATTGTGTATGCCATCAAATGCCAACAGTGTCCTTCAGCTCTCTATATTGGACAAACAGGCCAAACCTTACGCCAAAGAATAAACGGACATAAATCTGACATCAGGAATCACAAGACAGAGAAACCAGTAGGAGAACACTTCAATCTCCCAGGACATTCTATACAAGATCTCAAAGTAGCTGTTCTATTACAAAGGAATTTCAGAAATAGACTGGAAAGAGAAGCTGCTGAATTGCAACTTATTACCAAACTTAAAACCATGGAGAGACCTGGTCTGAACAAAGACATTGGATTCTTATCTCATTATACATGACAAAGCCATTTTTCACCTTCTCACCCCTTGCTTTTTCCTGTAAGACCTATTGCAGTCGTTAAGAGTCGTCAACAGGCTCATCACAGCTATCTGCCAATCACCCATTCCCACCACCCTTCTGAGTAATACCCCTCCCCACCTTCTCACTATATAGAAGGGTCTGGTGACTTCTGTCTCAGTGTATCTGAAGAAGTGTGCATGCACACGAAAGCTCATACCAAGAACTAACTTAGTTGGTCTTTAAGGTGCTACTGGAAGGATTTTTTTTATTTTGTTTTGACTATGGCAGACCAACACGGCTACCTATCTGTAATCTTCATGATGGATAGTTTTATATACTTCAGCCAGTGCTCTTTCCTAAAACCCATATGCCTTGTAAAACTAAACCTTAATGCACCATCTGTGCCTGGGAACAATTTGTTTTTCGTCTGGTACCATCTCTGGTGAAACAGAGTATGTCTTTTAAATTATTCTAAAAAGTGTCTGTATTATCCTTACAAAACCAGAGCAATTCACAACCATGGGCAGGCAACAGAGTTGGTGGCACAGACTGTTCAGATAATACTCTATATTGCAGTTGCCGTAAGGGCCTTTTAGCAGTTCTCTCTACCCTTAAACAGTGTTAGCTCCCTTCAGCAGCACTCACCATCTAGAACAGGGGTAGGCAACCTAAGGCCACAAGCCGGATGCGGCCCAATCGCCTTCTTAATCCAGCCCATGGACGGTCCGGGAATCAGCGTGTTTTTACATGAGTAGAATGTGTCCTTTTCTTTAAAATGCTTCTCTGGGTTATTTGTGGGGCATAGGAATTCGTTCATTTCCTCCCACAAAATATAGTCCAACCCACCATATGGTCTGAGGGATGGTGGACCGGCCCACGGATGAAAAAGGTTGCTGACCCCTGATCTAGAAGCTGTACTATAATGTCACCATGTGGAAGATATGCTTGCAAAGGGATGGGGATTCATGAAGGCTTTCCACCCTGTCCATTTTATGCATGAACGACCTATGTAAGTGTTATCATTATGGCATGGAACATCAATATGCAATATCTACTGCATCTCTCTCAGTCACCTTAAAAGAATGATATGAATCAGCCCTTACTACACATAACATACACAAAGAGCTTGTGATCTTCAGTTCACTTACTTAGAAGGCCTAATAAAGTCAGTAAGACTTCCAAGGTAAAGCTGTTTAGGATGGAGTGGCTGTCTTCAGGATCAGGAAGGGTAAATGTTTTTGATACTTCCCCATGTCATTTCTCCTAAACCAAATTGCATCCCTAGAGCTAGTACTTGCCTTGTGGAGCAACACATATGGGTATTATATGTATGGGTTTGCCTTGAAGTTAAATAGCATCAGCAGGGAAGTAGGCAGTTCTCTGAGGGGAATAGCATGGAGAGAAGGATTAATCAATTAGCCATGCTCCCTTCCACAGCACTGGGGTCTCAATCCACATCAGCTCTTCTAGTGCCATTACTAACTCTTACAACAACAACAACAAAACACCACAGGATATCCTATTCACAGCTATCCCGTGACAAGTAGGATTCAGTCCTAATACTTTGCTCTACTTTTGTCTGCAGATGGAACTATATTATTTGGCAAATATAACAGTTTTGAGAAGTTGCAAGGCTAACACATACGTGGCATGCAAAAGCGTGTAATACAAATCCATGTGGTCATTTGTTTTAGGCAAAGAAGCTTTGGTGGTTGAAATCTGAAATCGGTGAGGGGGGAGAGGAAGGAATTTCATCCTTGTGCATAGACATCTGCATGGCATTTCCCAACTAACTCCTCCTGAAGCTACTTTTCTCCTTGCAAGGTTCCAAATAATGTATTTTGCAAGTTTAAACAGGCACCCCTGGAGGAGAGTGGCTTGAGGGAAAGCTGTGGAAGAAAAAGGGGGGGAAAGCTAAATAAAGAATTAAACATCTTACTCCCCTCCTGCTTCCATTTCTGACTGCTTCCCTCACAAAACTACTTTGGCTAGAAGAAGCAGGCATCGCATCTCATAATATGTGTTTATATACAGTGTGTTATTTGGACCAGAGTTTCAGATTAATGTAAAAAGTATATGACAGTTACATTGAACGCTATTTCTTAATTTATGACAGTAACAGCAGTCACTTTTGAAAAAGCCATTTATTAAGATAACATGGGCAGAATATGATTGACCATTGAAATAAAGCCCAAGAGCTGCACAGTATAAGTGCAAGCACAGTTCAACTGAATTATGAAATCTTGGGGTTTCATTGTTAGATGGAAATGTGGCAGAGTCTAGTAGTCAGGGCTGAATCTTTTTCTTCAAATCAGAGCTCCTGAACCTCATTGTAACATTGGCTCATTTTGGAAATAATCTTTAAGGAGCTTAGTGAAGATTCATCAGGTATAGCATCAGAAAACAGTTTCAGCAAATCATAAAAAGATGCTAGCAGGAGATAATGTAAATGTATCTTTGTAAATTACATCAGGTAACTCCACAAGCACCCTATGCTTTTTCATATTGGCCCTCAAGAAAAAATGCTTATTACAAAACTTCAGCATTTAAAACATAGGCACTTCTTTCATTTTAAATCTGATTGTGGAGCATTAAAAAGCATAAGGCTGAAAAAATGTTCACCAAATAAACTTCTAGGGCTTGGCACACAAAAACTCACTTCTAAGGTCATATATCCAAAATTGTGTCTTTAAGAGCTGTAAAACAATGAGGTGGTATGAGCAGTGGTGCTGGCTTTAGAAAAAGTCACGTGATGAAGTTTCCTACAGAGTAGACAGCAAATGATTAGAGCCCTGCTTATTACAGCAGATGGCAAAATGTACCAAAACTGCTACATGAGCAGAAATGCAGACCTGCTTACTTTATGTTTAAAAACATTCAAAATACAGCACCATACTCTGTACTGGAACTGGTAGCTCTGTCAACTATGTTACACTAAGGTGGCTTCTCTCCTGTGTGCGTTCGCTTGTGCTTGGCCAGGTGTCCTGACCGGCTGAAGCTTTTCCCGCACTCTCCACATGAATATGGCTTCTCTCCTGTGTGCATTCGCTTGTGCTTGGCCAGGTCTCCTGACCAGCTGAAGCTTTTCCCGCACTCTCCACATGAATATGGCTTCTCTCCTGTGTGCATTCGCTTGTGCTTGGCCAGGTCTCCTGACCAGCTGAAGCTTTTCCCGCACTCTCCACATGAATATGGCTTCTCTCCTGTGTGCGTTTGCATGTGGACAGCCAGGTTTCCTGACCAGCTGAAGCTTTTCCCGCACTCTCCACATGAATATGGCTTCTCTCCTGTGTGCATTCGCTTGTGCTTGGCCAGGTCTCCTGACCAGCTGAAGCTTTTCCCGCACTCTCCACATGAATATGGCTTCTCTCCTGTGTGCGTTCGCTTGTGGACAGCCAGGTGTCCTGGCTGGATGAAGCTTTTCCCGCACTCTCCACATGAATATGGCTTCTCTCCTGTGTGTGTTCGCTTGTGGACAGCCAGGTGTCCTGAACAGCTGAAGCTTTTCCCACACTCTCCACATGAATATGGCTTCTCTCCTGTGTGCGTTTGCGTGTGGACAGCCAGGTTTCCTGACCGGCTGAAGCTTTTCCCACACTCTCCACATGAATATGGCTTCTCTCCTGTGTGCGTTCGCTTGTGCCTGGCCAGGTTTCCTGAACAGCTGAAGCTTTTCCCACACTCTCCACATGAATATGGCTTCTCTCCTGTGTGCGTTTGCGTGTGGACAGCCAGGTTTCCTGACCAGCTGAAGCTTTTCCCACACTCTCCACATGAATATGGCTTCTCTCCTGTGTGTGTTCGCTTGTGCCTGGCCAGGTTTCCTGAACAGCTGAAGCTTTTCCCACACTCTCCACATGAATATGGCTTCTCTCTTGTGTGTGTTTGCATGGGAGTGACTAGCACTGATGAGTAGCTGAAACTTCTCCCGCACTTTCTAAATGGACATGGTCTCTCTCCTATACATAATTGTTGGGCCGCATGTGACAGCTGCTTTAAAGTTGCCCCACTTTCATTGCGTCTAGAAACCTGAGTTCTACTCTGTGTCTCTTTGTTTATATCTTTTAAAAACAGTGTCTCGTCATCTTTATTTTTGTCAACACAACTTGGCACTAGGTGCTGCAGCATAGTTCTGTTTGAAGCACTATTTGTGATTTTGAATGGAGATTGCTCTGCTAGGACATTTTCAGGTACTTCAGGCTGTATTCCATATCCTGAATGCCTCCATTTCATATGTCTGTGAAGGTAATCTTTGAAAGTGAAAGCCAATTTGCAGCAGGGGCACTGATGACAGGTGATACTTCGCTCCTGTAACATACGTGAATTCTGCCTGTGTACTATTTGAGAACACACAAGATTTGAGTTTTAGTAGCTATTTTCAACCATGCATGACAAATGGGCATGTGGGACTACATTATTTAGGAAACTACAGCACCCAACAAGCTCACTGAGAGCCAAGGAAAAAGACACATGCCAAAACAGAGGGTTGTCCTGAAGGAACAAGCGGCAGGAAGAAGACCAAGGCCGGCCACAGCATTCAGAAAGCTCATATTGCATACAGTGGTCAAAACAGCATGATTGACTATATTACATGTATGGGAAATAAAATAGCTTTGACCATGTCATTGCAGAAGTGTTTTACACAATAAAATGAACAAGGGTTCTAAGGCATATTTTGTTTTTATTAAATAATTAATTAAACTTAATTTTAACTATTCTCATGAATGTGTGAGTTATTTCATGCTCAAAAAGACCTTAAACCTGTCCAAAAAGGTAATTTTTTTGGTAAAAAAATTACTTAAAAATCAATTTGTTTTATAACCACAAAAAACACCCTCCTTATTTTTAAAACATAACAAGTACATGGTCAGCCCATTCTACAACAAAAGTATGATACACATGTTAGTTGTGGTTTGCGCGCTATGGCTTATGGAACCTACCGGGAATAAAATGACTAAAATTCACTTTGAATGGTCGGTGACCCTTTTCTGTGGCACTTAATACCATTTTTATACCTTATTTTGAAAGAGACCACAATTAGCTTTATTTTGATACCAATTGGTTAAAAAAAAAGCACAATTGGTTAAAAAAAAAAGCAAAACAGGAGGTTTTTTCTAAACTGACTCAGAAATTGCATTAGCCTAAATTGCGCGAAAATTGAAATTTTCAAAAAATTCTCCTTCACCCAATTTTGGACCAAAAAAATCTTTAAAAATTAAATTGAAGTTCCTTCTAAAGTGACTCAGAAATTGCATTAGCCTAAATTGTGCAAAAATCAAAATTTTCAAAAAATTATCCTGCGCTCAATTTTGGACCAAAAAATCTTTACAAATTAATTTGAAGAAAAGCTGAGTTGTGACAGCACATGGCACCAGGTGATTTGGCATGGAATGGCCCAAAATCTGGAGGTGTATTAAAATACTGCAATACTATTGAAGGAAAATAAAGTCTAAATTTTGGTGCTTTAACTATATTAAAATAGTTCTGAGAGTATTTCTTCTATGCCAAATGCATTTCTTATTTTTTAAGATAACACCTGCATACAGGGGAAATGAGATATTTGCACAAGAGAGAACTATATGATGAAATTCTTCATAATATTACAACAACTGCAGTACTGTTGTGACCTGGGAGGGGAGGTGTCAGCCTGTATGATGCTGGAGTCTCTTCTAATTCCATTGTTGAACTAGCCAGCCAAGTTCCTTGGTGAGTTAATGGCCCTAAGTATGGTCAATAATATAACAAAGCAAGTTGTTCTGTGCCGGAGGACAAATGGGTAGCCCCCCCATGGGTAGTTAGACTACCCCCCCATGGGTAGTTAGAAGGACAATAGCCAGAGTTGTGTGTGACACCTGGGCTAGAAGCAGACAGAAGCCAGAAAGTGAGAGCCATGCTTGATTTTTATTTGAATCAAAGGCTGTGATGACTATGGAAGAAGCAATGTATTTTGGGGTGTTGATTCTGAAAGTCCCTCCATCATAGGCTCAGGTTATATATTTGTATAAATAATAAATCCTAAAGACACCACAGACTCTGATGTCCCTCGAATCCCTGGAATTTCACACAGCTCAGAGAGTGGGGTGGTGTTCAACCATATGTTGGCATGCTATGTGAGGGGGTCTACCATGAACCAAGGTGTGGCAACCTCCCAGCTGATGGATTTTGACTGAGGGGGAAAGCCAGATCTAACCAGTGTGGGACAACCCCTGGGATGTTGTCCTGCACAAGCTCCCACTGAAATAAATAGGAGAGGCATAACAATACTTGTATGAGGCCTCCATTCAAAGGCGTTCCTTTCAAAGAGACATACACAGAATAATATCCTGGTGGACTATGTCTCATATTACTGGCAGGTGTGTTGTTACTTCACTTTCCTGTGGCAGGCAGCAATATTACTTGTGCCAGCCTGCTCAAGGCTGGCACCACTCCCATGCTCTATGATGGAATTACTTTATACTTTATGTACTTTCTTTTTTTAAAAAAAAAAAGTTCTCTTCTGCTGTACCACAAGTTAAGAGTTCTATATTGCCCTTAAAATAAAGGGTAGTCATGTTTCACTGTCTAACATACTGTAATTTTACAATCATTTGTCCTCTCTCTTTTATTATTTAGTGCTTTCCAGTCTCTGCACCACCCTTTCCAGAGCTGGAGTGTATGTTCCTTAGAGAACAAACAAGCTATTTCTTCATGCAGAAGACTTTCTCTGACCCCATTCCATGCACTCTGTGTGTAGGGAATATTACATCACTGCTCCTAAACTAGAGATAGCAAGTATTAAAAACAAAATATATTTCTCATATGGAAAAGCAGCCATATTTTCCACAACCATGCTGAGTAGATGAAACAGAAATGATATAGTTTACTTGAGCTACTTGAAAAATGCTACACAGGTTGTTTACATATACAGTACATGCTTTCATAAAACAACAGAAAAAGCCCAGTAAGGCTATCCTTCAATGCAGTATTACTATATTTTCAATACAGAGTGGTCACATCATATACACATTTAACTTGCACAAATTCAACAATACGCGCTCAGCTGCAAGAACCAGTGGGGTGAGGCAGCCTTCTGGACGAGGGTTGCAGCAGAGGAGGGGGGGAGATACAGGCAGAATAAAAAGGCTAGAATGGATCTGCAGCTTTTGTCTGTGTCTCTCTCTATCTACCCCCCCTCCTCCTTCCCTCTGCTTTCATCTCTCCCCCACCACTGTTTCTGTTATGTAGTGAAGTTTCGCCCTGGTCCAGCAGGGGGATACTGTAGATAGTTTTCACTCAGGTCTGTAGATAGTTTTCACTCAGGTCCACATCAGTTATTTTAGGCGGGAAACTCTGGGTTGTTGTTGCTACAATGTTGACAGCCGACTGCCTATAAAAGCAGGCCGGCTGAGCTGTTTGCTAGTCAGTTCTATTCCAGCTTACAAAATAAAGAGCTGCTTTGGAGAAATCGCTGTGTCGTCTGCTATGTCAACCCACAACTTAACACTGGTGACGAAGGTGGGATTGATGGACATCAGAGCACAGCCAGATGCGGCCAGCCTCTGAACTGAGCTGAATCACTGAGCTGAATCACAGAGCAAAATCACTGAGCAAAATCACTGGACAGAACCAATTCAGAGCTGACTGTTCTGGCTAGAGCACTGTGTTCCATCCATTGCCCTTCATGCCGGCATCGGAATCATGGCTTCACTTGTGCCTCTACCGCCGTTTGCGCCAGCCTCTGAATCATGGAACTCCTTCCTCGCTCGGTTCGACTGCTACCTCCAAGCCAACGAGCTGACAGAAGTATCAAAGGAGCGGAAGCGGGGCCTATTCCTCAGCCTCTGTGGGCCTGAGGTGTTTGAGACGGCCCGAGCATTGGTTGCGCCTGAAGCAGTCCAGGCAACACCGTGGGACACGATCCAAGAGAAGCTCCGCAACCACTATGCACCAAAGCCGTCCAAGATTGCTGCCCGCCATGCGTTCTACCACCGGAACCAGGCAGAGGGGGAGTCAATCAACAACTACACCACCGCCCTGCGACAGGCTGCAATGCACTGCGAGTTCTGAGACTTAGACGATGCCCTGATGGATCAAATCGTCTGCGGGGTCCAGGACATCCATCTGCAACGGCGTCTCCTCGCCAAGCCAGACCTCACGCTACAGAAAGCCATTGAGGAGGCTGTGGCCTCAGAAGCTGCTGAACGCTCCGCCCAGGAGATCCGCAAGTCCAGCAGCCCGCGTCTTGATAGGAAGCCAGTTCCGGTGCATCATGAAGAGGCCAGCAGTGATGAGGCATCCTCCAGTGAAGACGATGACGTGCACCAGACAAAGCGGGAGCGCAGGAAGTTCCAACAGAAGTCCAAGGGCCAACCAGAATGTGCCGGCTGCAGAGGCAACCATTCCCGTGCCAAGTGTCGATTCAGAGACGCCATCTGTAGGAAGTGTTCCAGAAGGGGCCACATTGCTAAGGTCTGCCGATCGGGTCCGTCTGACACCCCCCCTTCACCGACTCGCAAGTTCAAATCTTCACTCCAGTCTGCCAAGGAAAGTTGTTTCGCTCTCACCAACTGCCGCTGCCCGTCTGGAACCACGATTGGCCAAACCGACTCGCCTACGCAACGCAAGCTGAACGTCACGGTGCTCATTGAAGGAGCTCCATGTGACATGGAGATCGACACCGGGTCTGCCCTGTCCATCGTGTCTTGGAGCACCATCAAAAGACTGGTACCCAGAGTGTCCAAAAGGCAACTTGACTCTCACCGCGTACACCTGAGAGACTACCAGGGAAACAACATTCCCGTGGTAGGTGTTGGCCGGTTCCGGATCGCCTTCAAGGATTTTTCGGGCCTGCTCCGGTTGGTGGTGGTCGAAGGTCAGCGGCCAAGCCTCCTAGGGCTAGACTGGTTTGATGCCCTCGGCCTGGAAGTCACCGGCATCAACTGCATCTCTAACGCAGAGACTGAGGGTCTGGTCAAAGACTTTGCCAAGGTTTTTGACGGCACCTTGGGGCAATATACAGGTACGTCCATCACCTTTAGCCTTGATCCACAAGTCGCCCCCATCAAGCTAAAGCCACGCCCCCAGGTTCCCTTTGCTCTCAAGGCTAAGGTGGATGAACAACTGGACAAACTGATCGCCCAAGGAGTTTTGGAGCCGGTTGACCACGCCAAGTGGGAAACCCCCATCGTCACGCCTGTCAAACCAGACGGGTCGGTGAGAATCTGCGCTGACTACAAGTGCACGATCAACAAGGTACTTCAGCAGCACGCTTATCCGGTTCCTGTTGTCCAACACCTGCTGCATTCCCTGGGTGAGGGTAAGGTCTTCGCTAAGCTGGACCTTGCCCAAGCCTATCAACAACTGCCCGTCGATGATGCCACTGCTGAAGCCCAGACGATCGTCACCCACCGAGGGGCATTCCGTTGCCGCCGGTTGCAGTTCGGGGTGAGTGTGGCTCCTGGCATCTTCCAAAGCCTTATGGAGCGTCTCCTGCAAGGGCTTCCGGGCATGGTACCATATTTTGATGACGTCTTGGTGTCCGCAGACTCACACCAACAGCTGTTCGAGCGCCTCCATGCCGTGCTGACCAGGTTCCAAGAGGCCGGGCTCAAGGTAAAGAGGGAGAAGTGCCAGATCGCCGTTCCACAGGTAGAGTTCCTGGGCTATCTTATCGACGCCTCTGGCCTCCACCCGACCACATCCAAGATCCGTGCTATCCAGCAGGCCCCCATCCCAAAGAACAAGACGGAGTTGCAGGCGTTCCTGGGGCTGCTGAACTTTTATAACATGTTCTTGCCCCACAAAGCCACAGTGGCTGAGCCTCTTCACCGACTCCTCAGCACAAAGACGCCTTGGTCCTGGGGTCATCGGGAGACGGCGGCCTTCAGCGCGGTCAAGGCTCTCCTTTCATCGGACCGTGTGCTGGTACAGTACAGTGAATCCAGGCCGCTGGTCCTTGCCTGCGACGCCTCACCTTTTGGCATCGGCGCTGTCCTTAGTCACCGTTTTCCAGACGGAAGAGAAGCCCCGCTCGCCTACTTTTCCAGGACGCTATCTCCGATGGAACGGAGATACAGCCAGCTCGACAAGGAGGCACTGGCACTTGTGGCTGGAGTGAAGAGGTTCCATGAATACCTCTATGGCAGGACTTTTGACCTCATCACTGACCACAAGCCACTCCTGGGTCTCCTCGCCGGTGATCGTCCAACTCCACCGGTCCTCTCGCCACGCATGCTGCGATGGACTGTTTTCCTGGCTGCCTACCACTACCGGCTCATCCATCGCCCGGGGAAATCAATGGGCCATGCCGACGCCCTCAGCTGTTGCCCTCTTCCAGCATTTGTGGAAGACCCGGCTCCAGCTTCATTGCTCCTCCTGATTGAGGATCTTCCGGCAGCGCCTGTATTGGCTGCCACTGTGGCCTCCGCGTCTGCCCAGGATCGCACCATCAGCCGGGTGCTCAACTGGGTGTGGAGGGGGTGGCCACAAGGGCCTTTTGCATCGGAGTTCCAGCCCTTCGCAACCAGACAACATGAACTCTCGGCTCATCGCGGCTGTCTGCTGTGGGGAGACCGCGTCGTGATTCCCCAGGGACTCCGCCAGTGCGTCCTGGAGGCTCTGCACATTGGCCACCCGGGAATTGTCAAAATGAAGGCATTGGCTCGGTGTTACGTCTGGTGGCCTAATATGGACGATGCCATCACTGCCTGGGTGTCCGCCTGTCAAGCGTGCCAAGAGTCGAGGCCTGCACCACCGGCAAGTAAGGGACACACCTGGGAGACGCCAAAGACACCCTGGTCGAGGGTGCACATCGATCTGACTGGCCCCTTTCATGGCCGGACCTTTATGGTAGTGGTGGACGCCTATTCCAAATGGCTGGAGGTGGCCCTGATGCCCTCCACCACTACCAAGGCCATCATCCGGGTGCTGCGAGGCCTGTTTGCAACGCATGGGTGTCCTGATGTCCTTGTCTCCGACAACGGACCGCAGTTCACGTCAGGCACGTTTGAGCGGTATCTTTTGGGACTGGGCATCCGCCATGCCCTAACGGCACCCTTTCATCCATCCAGCAACGGACAAGCGGAGAGAATGGTGCGCTCGGCAAAAGAGGCACTGGCGCGCCTGGACCGGGGAGACTGGCATGAGCGGGTCGCCGAATACTTGTTCGTGCAACACATCACCCCTCATGCGGCCACAGGGCGGAGTCCTGCTGAACTGCTTATGGGCCGCCGCCTCAGGTCACCGCTCGACCGGCTGCACCCGGACTTTGCCGTGGCTGAACCCCCAGGCGGTGCCAACGCGCCACGGTCATTTGTCCCAGGAAACCAGGTCTTTGCCCGGAACTATGTGGGTTACATTCCTTGGGTACCAGCCACAGTAGTGGGAGTCACTGGACCTCGCTCGTACCAGGTGGCACTCGAAGACGGACGCTTGTGGCGCCGGCACATAGACCAGCTTAGGCGCAGGGTTGGGGACTTGGACACTACCGTGGTGCCCCCAACTGCGCCTGTGGCTCCAGAAGAGACACTTACAGATGGCGAGGCTCCACCTACACCTCCCTCGCAAACTGCCAGCGTGGAGCCGAACCAAGCCACTTCAGAAGGTCTGCCAGACTTACCACAGACTCAGACCACTCCACTTGCGGAGGCTCCACCCACAGCAGCGGATCCAGGGGATTTGGTTTCAACGCCACCTAGGGTCGCACCACAGCCTCAGCAAGAACTGTGTGGCCCTCCGGACTTGGCTACCAGTCCCCGGCGGTCTGGCAGAGTTTCCAAGCACCCAATTTATTTAAAGGACTATGTTGTTGGACATGTATCACTGTTGGTCTAAGTATGGGAAATGTAACCGATATGCTTTTGTGCCTAATTGAACCATTACGCGTAGTGCTGTATATAAGGAAACCATTACGATTGTAACTAACGCCTTATCTCGGTGGGGAGGGGTATTATGTAGTGAAGTTTCACCCTGGGCCAGCAGGGGGATACTGTAGATAGTTTTCACTCAGGTCCACGTCAGTTATTTTAGGCGGGAAACTCTGGGTTGTTGTTGCTACAATGTTGACAGCCGGCTGCCTATAAAAGCAGGCCGGCTGAGCTGTTTGCTAGTCAGTTCTATTCCAGCTTACAAAATAAAGAGCTGCTTTGGAGAAATCGCTGTGTCGTCTGCTATGTCAACCCACAACTTAACAGTTTCCTCACTGGTCACTGCAGCCAAGGGAGCCAGGTCGCCATTCTGCACTCTCTCTTCCTTGCTATTATCCTCCAAAGAGGAGGGGAAACAATCTGCTGCTGCCATCTCAATGCTGCCACCATGTATGCAAGGGTGAGGGAAGGCATTCAAGGCACAGGGAGGACCTGAGACTTCCCCCACCCCTTGCCAATCAGCAGTCAGATAAATTTTGGCTATATGTGATTTTGCATATACATGCTGCCTCAGGAATGGAATTATCTGAGAGCAAATTCATACAACCATATTGACAGTGGATGTGTTGACAGTGACCATGTGTTTGCTTCAGAATATGCCCAAATTGCAACTCACCCCTAACTACTGTTCCATTTAAAAACCTGAAATTGGGATGTTTTAACTGGAGTGTGGTACATATGAGATGACTTAAGAACTGGAGTCATGTTCAAAAGTCATACAACCACTACCATTATGTCAAAAACTCAGAACCAGACTTTTCAGCTCACATATTCACCATGCGAAATTAATCCTAATCCTTATGCATTTCTCTGAAACATGAAAACTTTCCCCCAGCTGTCCTACATTTCTCTTACCTCAAACCACCCTTCTAGCTCTACAATTCTATGATTCTATGAACTAGTCCTTTAGATTTATACAACGCATAGAAATATGAAGTTATCCTTAGACGCATCTAGTAGAATGCTGTCTATGACAAACAAAACAAGCAACAACAGACCAGTGTTAGGGAAGATTTAAAACAATGCATGATTATTATACCTTTTCTTGATTTCCATCTAGAGCCCCACTTGATGCCAAGCTCCTTTCCATATTCTTCTCCGTACCAAACCAGAAGTTCAGAATGAATAAGGATTATTTTACATGCTCTGTAGTAGATTTTCCCATGATACTGGAAGGCAACAAGATTTTGCTCTTCCTCATTCCGGGCACAGTTAACATACCTGAAAGTTCATTGTTAAGAGGGTAACTAAAAGTACTCAGTCAGGGAAGATGGAAATTAGAGAAGTACTATGAAGCATAACAATTGCATTACTTTCTTCTATTATTCCAGTAATGAAATGCGCAGCTGAAATATTTTAAATTTGTTGAACACTGGGCATATTATACACTGGCGCTTACAACCCACAACAGAATTTTGTAAAATAAACTTTTGTCTTCTTACCTGTGGTAACTTCACTTTCTTTTTTTTATGGTGGTAGAAGAATATCTTTGTCTGGGTTGCTCCTCCCATTCATTTCAGAAGGCAAGACTTATGCAGACCACCAGGCATTTGCTCCACTAGGAATGATGAACCCATAGCTTTGACTGATCCCACTAAGCAGTTTAGGGGCCCACCACTCTATTTCCAAACCAATATATTCTTTTTACCTTTGAAAGGTGCCACCTCTCCCTCTAGTACTGGCACTACTGAACTTTGGTATATAGTGCACAATTTGCACAGCAGTATGCAGAAAAAATACCCTGGTAAGACTGTTGTTGAAAGGACAAAAAAACCTTAACATTTATTACTCATGGAGGAGGAACCATTCTATGTATAGATTTTACATGTGGCCAAGATGCAGTCAAGATGTTGACACTAGCACAAGCTAACTCATACTGATTACCTGGAGAAGCAGAAAAGAATTAGTCTGAAAGGAAGTGATCTACTTTACCAACAAGCATTTACTAAAAGAGAAGGAATCAGTGAAGAAGGAAGAACAGGTTGCATTTCTGTCTATTCCTCACCACAGTTCAAGCAGGTTACTGCAATTGTTGTGCTTTACTCCCAACAGTTAAAAGATCTTAAGAGCATGGACGGCTAACCTGTAGCCACCCAGAATGACATGTAAGTCATTCTGTTTTATTGGCCTTTCCAGGTGTATGAAGACCCTTGTTTTAAAAGTCTCTCTTTATTTAGTTTGATCAAGGATGTTTACCTCATCCAGTTGGAATTAGTTTCATCCTTTCCATCAATGTAAACATAGCAGTTTTGCCCTCTAGTAATCTGTAATTAAAATAGACATGAAACACATGCATCAATATGGTAACACTACAACAATATGTAGAATGTTAAGGGGCTCTGCTCCCCTGCTTGCTTTGCTCATCTTCCTCTCCCCCTCCCCCACCTTAACCCCTTAGAGTTTCCCCTTCCCACCACATGCAACTACTAATCCCTTTTCACCCTCTCAACCCTACGTTTGAAAGCACTACTCTCGTTTCTGCAGCCTTGCTTTGCACCCATTTTCACCTCCACCTCCATGTCTTCTCCTTCTTTTGTGCAACCCCAGCAGGCACACAGACCATTCCCATGGTAATCTCCTGCATCTTCTTCTTCCCACATATTGCAACTACTAAGAATCCTTTTCACCTTTTGCCTAATTATGAAGCCACCCTCCCCACCTATTCTGTAGCTCTGTTTCCTGGCAGGCTTGTTTCCTGGATTCTCATCATTTTTTTTTAGGAGTTTTCCTGGAGTTTTTAAACTTTGTGTTTAAATAATCTAGAATAGTCTAGGTGGGGAAATATACTTTTTATTTTAATAATACAATTCACTTTGAATAAACAAATAAGCAGAAGCAACAAAATATTGGTTTGAGTGAGAAATACATTTTAAGAACTTCCCTGCCTTTTTTGCTTGAGGTATATTTCATTCATTCAGGAAGGTGGTACTCTACACGAAAAGTTCTTAAAATAAAAGTGCTGTGTGTAAATCATACCAGCCAAGAATAACCACTGTTGGCTGCTTCTTCTTCCTCTGTGATTTTCCCTTCGTAGGGCCCAAAATGAATTCCTGGAGGCAGAATTTCTCCTTCATTCCAGACTCCAAAGCCAGCTTTGGGGATACCTGAAGGGCCAATTCTCAAACCTGGAGGTAAAGTGAGGGTGGCCCTCTCTTCCAGTCCTATTTCTACTGCTGTATCCTTGATGAAAACTGGAGAACCATGAACTGAACATTCATCAATAAAGAATAGCAGGCAGTATTCACAAACTAGGAAGGGAAAGAAAGTTAACTGAGACATGATGCTGCAGGACTTTTTTCACCATCAATTAGTTTATTCCTTTTTTCAGATATCTACAGCTATGAATGGCAATCTATATAAATATTTAAAGTTGTAAAACTTGGGGAATTTGTGTCAATGTGCAATAATTATTGCAATGAATTTTGTGGTTGGCTCTCCAACTGAGGCTCTGGTCTTGTTGGGAAATGGTGATATGGACATGGCTATTGTACTGCTTCAGGGGATAAGGATGCCAGGGGTGGGAGTCTACTTATGGGACAGTCCAGAGAGCAAGGTTAGGTTCACAACCTAAGGTCACATTGAGGGGGTGGTCAATAAGAGAAGCAAAGTCCAGTCACAGGCCAAAGACACAAACAAAAAGAACACAGGTTCTCAGCAAGGCAGCACAGAGCACCAAGAAGCTGGTTAATGGAAGTTGTTCCAAGAAACTTCCCCAAGGACTGAATACATTTTTCCATGAGCCTGCTAAGCCCCACCTTAGACATAGCATATGGTCAGCAGATAATCTAATTGCAGCAGACAGAATTCTGTCTGGTTCTAGTCATAGTCAGCCTGATAGTTGTTGTTGTTATTTTGTTTTTTAAATAATATTTATTAAATATTTCTTAGTTTACAAAAATATGTGCATTGACTCTTTTTTCAAGCTGTGTTTTCTACAGATCAGTTTCTTTTGTTGTGATATGTTAGTGTTGCAAACAATATGAGGTTGGGAAGAAAAGATGGGGAAAGTGGGGGAGGGGTGATGGTGTGCGGGATAGTTTTACAAACCCTGATAGTTCCATTTAACAATAGTTCTAGCACCATAGGGTGCTCCAAGGCTTCATGGTACAGTTGGATGAATTCAGGGGAAATGTTTCATTATTTCTCATGTTTGTCATTGCCCATAAATGTTAAGAAGGATTATTTCCCCTGCTATGCAACCTTGGCATTCCCTATCAGAATGTTGAGTGGCATTGACGTGTTTCCCATTGGATTCTCTTTGGAGAAGGAAGGATTTCCTCCCTAAACTAGTTTAGCCACTAACATTTGGTTGGTTGGTTTTCCTTTTCTTATAGTGTGTAACCATACTTTAATTGCACAAATTCCATCAAGCTATTACTGACTGTATCTGCTGACTCCGTGTGGCACACTGTGGTCCACAGATGACAGCTGCACACTAGGAGTGGTTATGGGTAGATGGACTGTCTATTCTTATTCTAAGGGATTGGTCTACATAGCCTTTGGATACGTTCATCTCTATGAGTCTATGAAATATGTGTTTGTTGTTGGCACTTCTATAGCATGTGTAAAGGTAAAGGTAAAGGTACCCCTGCCCGTACGGGCCAGTCTTGACAGACTCTGGGGTTGTGCGCCCATCTCACTTAAGAGGCCAGGGGCCAGCGCTGTCCGGAGACACTTCCGGGTCACGTGGCCAGCGTGACATCGCTGCTCTGGCAAGCCAGAGCCGCACACGGAAACGCCGTTTACCTTCCCGCTGGTAAGCGGTCCCTATTTATCTACTTGCACCCGGAGGTGTTTTCGAACTGCTAGGTTGGCAGGCGCTGGGACCGAGCAGCGGGAGCGCACCCCGCCGCAGGGATTCGAACCGCTGACCTTTCGATCGGCAAGCCCTAGGCGCTGAGGCTTTAACCCACAGCGCCACCTGCGTCCTTTCAAAAACCTCTGTGTTGTGTCCAATTAATTATTACTCAGAGGAGTCCTATACAAATCAAATGATCTAATTTAGTAATTTTAAATATTAAATTAATTACAATGGGTCTAAACTGAGTAGGCCTAGCATTGGCTTTAACTCTTTATCACAATCTGCCAGTTTTTGACAAATCAAGAACAGCATTAGTTCAGTTCAACTACCACAGATTACTTGTACAGATTCTGATAACATTAAGACCATCTCCTGTTTAGAGAAGGGCTAGGGTAACTGCAGACCTTCTGTACATCACCCATCATACATGAATATAATCAAATTGCGAGTCTATTGTGAATGAATGGTCCATGGCAAATTTATAGGAAATTTATTTTCTTTTTAAAATGTGGTTGGGAATACTGATTATAGCTCAGGAACTTTTTATGTGAAAGTCTGAAGTACTTTCTTACAAAATGGAGCAGTGTCACAAAAAGAGAGTTTAATAGTGCCAGTGGTTTGGTCGTATAGAATTGCTCTTCCTTTTCCTATTTTGGACAATTGTTACAAGCCTGATACAGGCATTTTAATTAACATAATTTTGATTAAGCACTTTTTAAAATATAAGCATAAAGGGAGAGTTTCTTAGCATTATTAGCATTAGAATTATGAATAAACCTGAACCTGAAAAATATGTAATAGAATATCTAAAAGCACTGTTTTATACAGTAAATATTTTTCCAAGGCAACATAAGAATTGAAGATGGAAACTGCTGATTATAAACTTACACAAGTAATCATCATCATTGGGCTCATTTATTTCCATATATGTTTTTCTCTCCCTCTTCCGCAAACTATATGTACTAACTTCTTTCTCCTGATCTCTTTTCCTATTCTTTGTTTTCCTCGACAAAGCTTTCTTCTCAATATCTGAAGTACATAACATGATTTTGTAACGCATAAACTCATGGAAAGCAAAAGTACATGGAATACAAGAACTTGAATCACATTAGGTATGTTTAGGTGTTCACATTAGTCCCTGCTTGCCGTGCTCATGTGTAGGATTTACATATAAGCAGAATGCCTGAATATACCTACTTTTGTTTCTGCAAGATGTGTGTAGAACACTGTGGGATATTCTATTCTGGAATGGCATTGTCTCCTTATAATAAAATCTTCTATTGTTTCAGCATTTCTAACAAGTCACATAAGAATAGCAGGTGATAAAAAACATAGGATGAACATACCACACTGGACATGAAGTGACAGATAACAGTGTGCTGAGAATTAAAATGTTCTCTATTTCCTCCTGAAGATTTTGCTTGACTGTGCTCCAAAATGTTTCACTAGGCATCTAACAGAATTAGTTGTGCTCTTTACTAGCGAGGCTTAATTACCTAGATTGGCTGAGAGCCTGTATATGTGACAATGTGGCTCACAGGCAGCAAAATATTAACCAATCATGCTCCGACCTAGAAATACCATACTAAACTATAGCCCTTTTCATAATGAGACAAAACCACCTAAAAAATCCCCAACTTTCATAAAGCACAATGAATATCTTTTAACATGGACATATCTGCATTTAAGTGCAACTTATCAATGTTAGAAATTTAATTCTGAGTCAATTTTCATATTTCATGGTTGCAGGAATGCCTGGTCCTGTTAACATGGATAAGCTCACACCTAAACATCACTACAGTATTACCACACCCTGTCACTTTCATGCCCCATTTCCTTCCATATTTGACTCATGTAAAGTCTTTCACAGTGTAATTGGCTAGGTTGAGCAGCTGCACAGTATAAGCTCTCTGTCATTTTGCTGCACTGGACTTGAAAACAACATGCAATATTGTTTTTGCTCTTACATACAATTACATCAAAAAAAAATTGTCTTACACAGATCATAAGATCAGATCATTAGAAAAAGTTCCAGTTCCAGTTTTGGAGAGTGCCCTTTACAATTAAATGTTAAAAAGTTTTATAAGCAGCTGTAAAGAACACAGTGGGCAGAGTAATTATTATTTAAAGTTGTTAAGAAAATAAATTAATGGCTTTCTACCAAGCACTTACCAGCCTTTGATTCTGCTGCAATGTCTGTAGTATGAACATCTGCACATGTATTTTTGTCAGTTTTCTTTATATGTTCTTGGTCTTTGGAAGTAAGTCCCATAGTGTTTATTTGCTTATTCTGCAACAAAAAGTTGTTTTCTATTAAATCTTAACACCTCAAATAACACTCATAAAGAATTAAGAGGGGGCTTGTGAATCATGTGTATTTACTGAGTGGTAAAAGTGATCATAAGGGACGCAGGTGGCGCTGTGAGTTAAACCACAGGTCGGCGGTTCGAATCCCCATGACGGGGTGAGCTCCCATTGCTCAGTCCCTGCTCCTGCCAACCTAGCAGTTCGAAAGCACAAAGTGCAAGTAGATAAATAGGTACTGCTCCGGTGGGAAGGTAAACGGCGTTTCCGTGTGCTGCTCTGGTTCGCCAGAAGCAGCTTAGTCATGCTGGCCACATGACCCGGAAGCTGTCTGCGGACAAACGCCGGCTCCCTTGGCCTATAGAGCGAGATGAGCGCGTAACCCCAGAGGTGGTCACGACTGGACCTAATGGTCAGGGGTCCCTTTACCTTTTAAAAGTGATCATATTAATTTAGATCTTCTTAAATATTTCCACAATGGCAGTTATCATTTAGACAAATTACCAGTTAGTATATTCAGTTACGAGACAGTCCCAAGGCATGCTTAATTATTTATTTTTCTCAGGAATCTCTCCTTTGGCTATAGAATACAATGTTTAGCAAAAGTACGGTGCATGGAAATAACTTTGAACATGTGACTATTATTGCTAACACCCAGAAAGACCTTCAAACGTGAACAGAAAATGAATTGCTGCAGCAATCATGACTTAAATGTATGAACATATTATATATTTGACTTTCAACCCAATGAAATAGCTACATAGTGTCCTCATGTCAAAAAGGATTGTGTTGTCTGGGGCTGACTAGAATTCAAAACACCTAGAGAAGGGTTGTCAACCTGGTCCCTACTGCCCACTTCTAGGCATTTCAGGATTCTAGGTGTGCGGTAGGGGGTTCTACAGCACAAGCTGAATTATCCTTCCATCAAACACTGGTGGGTGGTAAGGAATTTTTTCCATTAAGAAAGATGCATTAGTGGGCAGTAGGTATAAAACGGTTGACTACCCCTGACCTAGAGGGAATCAGACCGGTGAAGGCTGGTCTATTAGGCTGTGTCCACATAAAGCTTTTGAAACACACATGGGCTACAATTTCACAGTGTGCTTTCGCACATAGCAGTTTCCTGTGTACAGCAGTACACACCTTCACGATCTAAAGCAGCAGCTACTAACTATATTGGCTGTATACATTGATAATGTGCAAGCTAGTGTCCAGCTGTGTTCTGTTCTCCTCCCCTCAATTAGTGTTTCCACATACTTTTTTTAAAAAAAAGAAAAGAAAATGTTTTTCACAGTCTTTCAGTGTGTCTGCAAATAGTGTGGGTTTTGTGAACTACAGGTCACCCTGTCAGATGGGTAGCTTATCCTCAGTCTCCGACACATTTGATTCCAGAATTTGTGTTGATTCCGGAGTTTGTTTCTTTGTTTCAGTTGTTTGTTTTGGTTCTTCCTTTGTTTGAATGTGTAATATTATGATCACTGACTACAAAAGTCAAATTGTTTCTCTGGAAGCTAATGATCGTGAACAATAAATTTCCACTCAAATAAAAAGTATGCCCCTTCAAACCCTGCTATTATTAATATCTTTATTTCCATATTTGGGCAAACACATGAAATATTTCTCCAAACTATTTTGATTCGATGTTTGCTAGAATCATCAGACAAACAAAAAAACAGAAATTGCAAATCACTTGAAATATCCAAAACTATCTTACTTGATCAAGAGGGTACGTTTTTTTCTTTTCCTCTTTCCAGCTATTCAGGTTACATGGTGTCCTAAAAGATTTTACTGGAAATAAGAAGCAAACTAATATTTTAGAAATTAAAATATTATCACTGAACATATAAACCCGAGAGAGAGAGAGAGAGAGAGAGAGAGAGAGAGAGAGAGAAAGGGTGTATTGTGCAATATATACACAAACTTTGGTATTTGTACCAGTCAGTCATTTGGAGAAAGCTATAGCTCCAAACCATCCACTAAATTTCTCCAGTACCAGTTCTCCATGGTAATTTCCAGGAGTATATTTGCAAAAATATGTTATAATTAAAAAAAATATTATTTATACCCCACCCATCTGGCTGGGTTTCCCCAGCCACTGTTTCACCAATAGAAAGACATTTGGTAGCATGAATTTAAATAAATAGAAACTGAAAAGGTAGGTGGTTCTCCTTCAGTTTATGGAATGATAAAAACAGTAATGCCTCAATAATAATAATAATAATAATAATAATAATAATTTATTTATTTATACCCTGCCCATCTGGCTGGGCTTCCCCAGCCACTCTGGGCGGCTTCCAAAAAAATATTAAAATTCTGTAATACATCAAACATTCTTTAGGGAAGTTTTTAATGTCTAATGCGGTATTGTTTTTAATACTCAGTTGGAAGCCGCCCAGAGTGGCTGGGGAAGCCCAGCCAGATGGGCAGGGTATAAATAATTAATAATAACAATAACAATAACAATAACAACAACAACAACAATAACAATAATAGCTTCCCTAAACAGGGCTTTCTTCAGATGTCTTCTAAAAGTCTGGTAGTTGTTGTTCTCTTTGACATCTGGTGGGAGAGCGTTCCACAAGGAGGGTGCCACTACCGAGAAGGCCCACTGTCTGGTTCCCTGTAACTTGGCTTCTCGCAGTGAGGGAACTGCCAGAAGGCCCTCGGTGCTGGACCTCAGTGTCCGGGTAGAACGATGGGGGTGGAGACGCTCCTTCAAATATACTGGACCGAGGCCATTTAGGGCTTTAAAGGTCAGCACCAACACTTTGAATTGTGCTCGGAAACGTACTGGGATAAATGTCTCTTGATTGATTGATGTTTAGAATATTTTCTCTGCATCTTCACTTTTATCTTGACTATGAATGCATCATCACAGGAATGTATCCCATGATATTACACATTGTGTTGCCAAGAAAAAGGAGTGAACATAGGAAACTGTATATACGAAGTCAGACCACTGGTCAATCCATCTCAGTATTGTTGACACGGTCCAGCAGTGGCCCTCCAGGGGTCCAGACAAAAGTCTTTTCCAGCTCTACCTGGAAATACCAGTGACTAAACCTGAGAGTTTTTCTGCACAAAACACATGCTGTACCACTGAGCTTCAGACTTTCCTTATATGATAGGAATGATTGTATATACATGGAATGAATGGAAATATAGGGACAATATGGCAGTAACCTCATTGCTGATACAGTATTGAATTAATGAAAAATCATTAGGTGCTCAGCTTTAGAATGAATATAAAACCATTCTAATGCAAAAGATTAATATTTAATAAAAAGAATACAGCAAAATTGCAACCTGATCTGCACCAGATCTGCATCAGAGTACACAGTATAGCAACAGAATAGAGGTGTGGAACCAGTGACCCTCCAGTTGTTGTGGGACTCCATCTTCCATTAGCCCCAGCCAGCATGGCTAATGGTGAAGGATTACAGGAGTCATATCTGGAGGGCCACTCATTCCCCATCATTGCAACAGAATATTCATATAGGTAGAGTAAAGGAAAATCCAGCATGAGACATAAGGGCTATTAGTAGTGGCGAGCAAAATGAACCAATGTAGATGAGTTGGGTCACATCACATAAACTACATTTTGTTACATTCATCAGCTGCATCTCACAAAATTAATATAACTAAAGTAATAGATATGTCATTCACCAGAAAGAGACAAATGCAGTCAACGGTAGAGCATTTATCTTTCAATTAGCTATGATGATGATGATGATGATGATGATAATAATAATAATAATAATAATAATAATAATAATTTATTATTTATATCCCCGCCCATCTGGCTGGGTTTCCCCAGCCACTCTGGGTGGCTTCCAACAGAATATTAAAATACAAAAACCTATTAAACATTAAAAGCTTCCCTGAACAGGGCTGCCTGGCTAAATGGAATGCCCACGTTCAGATATATGCTAAGTTGATTGACGGGACAACAGAAAGGGGGGGTATTGCCTTCATGCCCTGCTTATGGGCTTCCCAGAAGTATCTGGCTAGGCACTGTGGGAAACAGGATGGTCTGTTCCAGCAGGATTTTTCTTAGACTTTACTGCTGGTGAGGGGTGTGGCCTGCAAAGAGTTTTATGGCCCGTATAGAGAAGCCTGGAGGGCTGCATGTATTCAGGAATGACTACAGTAATCATTTACCTATAGATTTTGGTGTCCATTCCTCATCAGACTCAGAGGACTCATTTGTAGTTTTGGGAGGTTGCCGTGCATGATACATAAATGTTGGTTTAGGTGTAGGAAGACCTAATAAAAAATATCAGGTATAAGATACTATAAAAGTTGTTGTCTGCAAACATCTTATTGAAAGAATGCTTCCAGAAATTTGTCTCTGTTCAACTGATGTCAAATGCCAATAAAAGACAAAATAATCAATGCTAAGGTATTGTGCTATGAGAAAACCAGGCCCTTCCCACCCCCCAGAATCTGTATCCAATGTGAAAGGATTCAGATCACTTGCCACATAGTATACCTAGCCAAAAAGTTTTGTTAAAAAGAAAAAGTACTGTATCAGTGAAAGACCAATCTATCCTCTGCAGTCCACAACATGGGGGAAGTGTGGGAAAAGGAGACAAATGTTTCAATGGTATCTTACAGAGCAATTCTAAGAAACTCAAAAGTAAGCACTATTGGGGTCTACAACCCGGAAAGTGGATTGGATTGCAGCCAATGTGCAACTTAACTGATGCAACCCAGTTACTTAACCAAGCATATCAAGTGAAGACATGCTTGCAAAAGAATTGGAATCCAGACCTCCCAGGTACAATTTCAGCATTATTTCTAGTTCCATACTTCTTTCATTAATCTCTCTTTGCCTTCTCTACTGGTCCTAATTCTACCTACAGGGTTATAAATTTTAACCTATTTACAAACATAGTTAATATATGGTGTAATTGAGCTAAGCTTCAGGCTGTAATCTATGAGAGCCCTTGGAAGCCTAAAAGTTATACTTCTAAATACACACTAAAATATATGCTTTGCTAACTTTAACATGTCACATAGATGAACCCTTTGAATGTTACTATTTGATAAAGGTAAAATAAGGTGATAGTGTGAACAATTCTTCAATTGTTCTTCAACTCAGAGATCTTATTGCAGCTAAATAATCCATACTCCTTGCTTACTTTTCAGTAATTTCTCTCACCTAATTGAGTCATAAACTCATAGTTCTCTTTCATATTCTTATAACGATTTTTTTCCCATTCTCCCATTTCAGCCCATTGCTCTTTAGGGAAGTAGATGGCCAGCCCTTTAAAAGTATCTTCAGCCTAGTACACAGGAAGAAAGTGGGTACAGACACATAATATCATGTGTTTAAATGTTTTACTTGGAAACAAGCACTTTACAAGTAAAGTGAAATCAATCAGTGAAATTACACACTTTGATCACACGTTCAAATTTGCACACCAATTAATTGATGGGTCTAACAACAAGCTAAGTTGCTGAGACTGCTCTTGAAAGTCCAGTTGTTGTACAAGCTGAGCAGCTGCCATACTTTACCATGTCCCTGAACCAGATCTATGCCAACTTTAAATGATTGCTGCATGATATCAGACATGGGCAACTACAGATAAAGTGTCATGTGACTGTAGCATGATTGTCAAGGTTCCCATCTTTATGGACCTCTCCAGGAAGAACTGAGTTACACGTGAAATCTTATTATTTACACCCCTTAAATTGTATATTATTTCCCCATTATTTTTATTTAATTAAAACATTTGTGTGTGACTTCCCCAAGCCTGCAAAATTGCTAAAAGCAGCAAGTCTCCACCTGCAGAAGCTTGCCACATTTTAGGATGGAAGGTCTCTTTACGGGATATTTGCTTACTCCAAATTCCTCACCTTGGGCTTCTGCCCCCTTTTCTTATGGCTCGGCTTTTTGACCCTCTCTGCAGAACCCCTGTCTAAGCAACTATTTTTGGAGCTACCTGACCCCGTCTTCCCCACCTCAACACTTTTTGTAAGAAGAGAATCAGAAAGAGGTGGTGCCCCACTGGCTCCCTTCTCCAAGGGCTCTCCTCTCAGATCCCAGGGATCTTTCTCCATGAGATCTCCCCCACTGGGAACAGGCCATTCAGCCTCAGTTGCCCTCTCCCCTGGGGTTTCATTCTTGTCAGACACCTCTCTCCTCATCCCTCCAGCTTCTCCCCTACTGAAACTGCCCCTGCCCTCCTGCCCTTGGGATTCATCATCCCTGACAATCTCTTGCCCCAACCCCTGAGCTTCTGCCCCAGGAGGTATTTCTTCCCACATTCCCTGGGCTCCTGCCCCAGCTGGCATTTTCTGCCCTTTTTCCTGGGCTTCTGTCCCAGTGGGCATCTCACCTCCAGATGCCATTCCCCTCCCTCAGTTCCCAAATTTCAGCCCAGTTTAATCATCTCTCCCTCCTCAGTCTCCATCCATCCCAGCCAACTTTCTTTCTCCCCTTTTCTCCCTCAGCCTTTAATCTTTGGGGAGGGGGTTCAGCCCTAAACTTTGGGCTTCCCTGCTCTACACGCAGCGAGGGAACTGTTTAAACTTCGCCCCTCTCTGAAATCCTCCCCGCCACAGCCCAGCCTTTTCGCTCAGCCCCACAGAGCCATCTCCTTCCCTCAGCGGGAGGGAAAAGGCGCCAAAAATCGCGCGAGCCAATGAGCGACAGGAGCTGGTGAGCTGCAGCCAATCATCGGGCAGCGCGGGAAATTTCTCTCTCTTTTTGTACAGGTGTCTCACCGCCAGGGCGCTGAGTTCGTTGGTGGTGGGTTTTTTTGTTTTACCTCAGGCAAGAGGGTGGGGGGAGGGGCAAGTGTAGAAAAGTGGAGAATCTTCTATCTTGAGGAAAATGTTTCCTTGCAAGGAAGGGAATCCACGATTTCATGGGGAATGAATACCAGTCGCAGTACTGGAGGAGGAGGGTGGTCTTCAGAAAGAGCTGGTGGAGGAAAACCAGAGTTTGAAGGGAACTTGTCACAAAGGATGGCATGCCTCTGAGCACGTGCAAAGTACCTTTCCCCCTTGCCATTAAGTAGCCACCACAGGCAGCGCCCCACACATCTGGGACTGAGGAAAAGCTGGAATAATAATAATAATAATAATAATAATAATAATAATAATAATAATAATGGCTTGAAGCCATCCATCGGACTGGGTTGCCCCAGCCCCTTTGGGCAGCTTCCAACAAAATATAAAAACACATAGAAACATCAGACATTTAAAAACTTCCCCATACAGGGCTTCTTTTTCCAGATGTCTGCAGGAAGTCCCATGGTTGTTTATCTCTTTCACATCTAATGGGAAGGTGTTCCATAGGAATACTATATTCCCCTGACTATGACGGGAACAGGGAAAGTGGGCAGGAAAAAGGACTTCAATGATGTGATTGATTTTAAGCTTTTGGAGCTGTTTCCGCTCTTTCCCCCCCTCTTTTTAAAAAATTCGTCTTTATTGATTTAAAATATCATCTTACGTATATATTATAAATAGTTACATCAAAATTAAACAAAAAATATAATAGAAAGAAGATAAAGGAAATAAAAATAAAAAGCAAAAAAGAGTTAACAATAAGAAATGAATATTGGTTATAACATCCTGTCTTTTCTAATAAAGTCTTCTGAAAGAAACTTCCAGTCGTTCTCGTTGTACTTTTTCTATTGTCTTAATTTTATCGCACAGTTTGTTTTACAACTTCCTGTATATTCATCTAGTATATTTATTCCATTTGTTTATTATATACAAGTATCATTCAGTTCTGCTAGGATAACATCATTATTACAATATAATCTTATATATTCTTTGAATAGTCTCTATTCTCTGAATTTTTTTTTTGTTTGGGGCTCCTCTGACTTTTCCGGTCAGCTTTGCTAATTGAAAGTACTCTAGCATGAGTGATTGCCAATCTATTATTGTAGTTGTTGTTTCACATTTCCAACTTCTGGCTATCAGTATTCTTGCAGCTGTAATTGAATACATAAGCAGTGGTCTTGTATTTTGCATTATTTCTATTGGCAGTATTCCTAGAAGGAAAATCTCTGGCCTTTTTTTAAAAAATAAGTTTAAATAATTTCTTAGATTCATCATATATTTTATTGCAAAACTCGCTTATAACCATACAAGTCCACAACATATAATAGTACGATCCTATTTCCTTTTTACAACGCCAACATATTGGTGAACTTCCCTTATACATTTTGGCGAGTTTTGCCAGGGTGTGGTGCCATCGATAAAGCATCTTCATAGTATTTTCCCTCAAATTACAACATGAGGTAAAATTAATGTCTTGCTGCCATAGCATTCCCCACTGTTCCATATTAATATTGTAGCCAAAGTCCTGCACCCATTTTATCACAGATGTTTTAACCTGCTCCTCTTTCACTTCCCACTCTAAAAGATGTTCATACATTCTTGATATATATTTTCCCTTGTTATATATTAACTCTTTTTCAAAGGCGGAAGTTTCTTTGGCAAGACCTTCTCTTTTATCTGTGCTCAGTTTTTGGTTTAGTTGGAATTACTGTAGCCAACCAGACAGGTGATGTTTAATATCCTCATATTTTTTTAGGATTGGCATTTCTTTGTTTGGTTCTAATAACATCCTGTAAGTGGGCCAGTCTCCCTTCATGTTTTTCCTTTTGATTGCTAGCGCTTCTACTGGTGACGTCCACAAAGGTATATTGGGTTCCAAAATTCCTCTGTATTTACTCCAGATTTTATAGAGTGATCTCTATAAATGGCCCAAGAAACCTTTGTGCACTTTCACCTTTTAATATATCAGATAGGCATGCCACCCAAACCGGTTGTCGTGCCCCTCAAGATCTAATACATTTGTATCTTTTAGTGTAATCCATTTCTTTAACCAAACTAGCCAGCTGCGGCATGGTATAATTCTAAATCCGGTAATCCAAATCCACCTCTTTCTCTTTTATCTATTAATACCTGGTGTTTGATTCTCGGCTTATTGCCATTCCAGACAAATCTGGCTAGCTCCTTTTTCCGTTCCTAAAAACATTTCATTCCTCCCAAAATTGGAAGTGTTTGAAACAAAAAAAAGTTTGCGCTGCTTTTTCCATTGCGTTGCCATACATCTGGCGCCATTTTTACACCTGGAAACCAGGACATGTCAGGAATTTTCCTGACGTATGACAAGCCTACACTGAAGCTATGACCCATGTGCTTTGCTTCCCCCTTTTTTTTCAGAACAGGAGCAAGGAGTTGTAAAGACTGAAGCACTCTTCGATAGGAGGCCAATAAAAACACATGGCTCTTCTGTCTTTAATAGTTAGGTAGAAGGAAAAGCTTCAGCAGGTGCAAGGCTGCTCAAGCTTGCGGCATCATGAAGTGACCATCTGGACCATCTGAAATTCCTCTCCATCACACAACTCTTAAAGGCACATATTTCCAGAAGCGTGAGATGGAAACCTTTAGCATTATCTCAAAAGGCCACTGGGTGCCATTGCAGCTCCACCAACCAAACAGAGGAAACAGTTGGGGAAGGTTTTTCCTTCATCTGTGGCCCATCCAAAGATGGGTAGGAAAAAGTCCCCTTCCAAGGTGCTTTTTAAAGTCACCACTTTGTAGTGAAAACCAACTAATGACTTCAGTTCCGGCACTGATATCATATAGCATTCATCCAGCAATTTGCAATGACCAGTACGTCCCACTTAAGGGAACTGGTTTGCCCCCTCTACCAATTACAGTACTAACAACAACAAGAAGTTTTAATTTGTGACATGACTACCTCTGGTTAAAATAACTAGATCCCCCTTTTAAGAATAGGAATATTTATGGGTAGTTGCATTTTTAAATCGGTAGCAGTTGATATTGCTCAAAAACAGTAGTGATCTGAAGCCAAGCCACCTGCCTCGCAATATGTCCTGTTTTTCAGGGTGCAGTTTTCACCCTTATACATAAGGAATAAAAATCTTAAAACCTCCCTTTAGAAACTGTGACAGTGAGCATGGCAAGGGGGCAATAAAGACAGTGTTATGCAAGGGGGTTAACTGCAAATGATCACAGATAAACTATTCCACTCAGTGCAGTGAGCATAATGGGGAGTGATTTCAACACTTCACCTGTTGGGGTGAAGGAAGATACTACTATTAGCTAGGAAAAGAAGGAGGTGCTCATAAAAAACATGATTTCCTTATGACTTTGTATGCTCCAGGGTGGGATAGCAAAGCTGAAGGCTACATCTGGCCCACAAAGCTGCTTCTAACGATCAACAAAGCTTTGCAAAATCTGAACTTTTTCTAAGGCTAGACCCCAAATGAATTCATTGAAATAATCACAGTACTTTTGGAAATAAGCCATCAAATGTTTAAAGGACATTGCTAACGTAGTATTGCATGGTCGTCTGTAAGAAGGAACTGATGAGGGCACTGTGATTTCAGAAATTGGTTTGGAGCATTATCAGGCAAAGACTGAGCTATGGCCATAAAAAGAGAAAGAACAGAAGCTAAACAGGCCCACTGAAATATTAATGGGTCTGAAAATTAATCTCAGCATTATAACCCTTTGTGGTCTCTTGAATAAAATATTTATTAAATACCCTGGATGGAGGCTCTGAGTTTTTATTACTATAGTGATAATAAATTATATTCATCATTATATGTAAACAAGGCTTCCATTGTTCAAATATTGATATCTAAAGATTAAACCCACTAGACAGCGATGTTCAATTTTATTAGTATAGTTGGACAACTCATCTTAGCAACAGCCAAGCATGAAACATTTTTTTTTAAGTTTAAATAAATTACTAAGGAGTATACATATCTGGTATGAGGAATTATCAAAACCCTAAATACTAAAAACTTTTTCAATACTATGATATACACAGGGCTAGATTTTTTTAAAAAAATTAAACAGTGATTGTTGCAAAATCAGATAATGGATTGGCTCAAACCTTGCTTCCAGTGTCCTGCATTCCAATATGAGATGCATCATAAACCAAGGAGGAGGTGTTTTTTTTAATAGTTTATTATAAATATTTCCATCTTGCCAATCCAAACATAATTGTGCTGTAACAGTAAGAGTAACAGCAACACAAGAGTCCATATTTTCACAGTCTGATAACCTAAGTAATTTTCCTTCTCTGCCTCTCTTTCAGTTCACTACGAGCAAGAATAATATGTGCTCTGGAATGACTTTTTCCAGGTGATTGCATTTGAATTAGGGTGCTTTCACAAACTGCTCCAAAAGCACCTTTTAGCCTCTCTCACCTGCTATCTATGTGCATGTGTACAAGATTGTAATGCACACTGCAAGTAAAAAAGCAACACGGACAAAAAATATGGTTCACAGGACACAGGGAAAGTGTTTTAAGAAATCTCATCCTTTGCCACACCTTAGATCAAATTCCCAACCTTTTCCTAGTGGGGAAGCATTTTCAGCCAGAAGGCCACCTTCCTTTCTGGGGCAAATTCCAAGGGCTACATGCCACTGGTAAAGGTAAAGGTACCCCTGACCATTAGGTCCAGTCGTGACCGACTCTGGGGTTGTGCGCTCATCTCACTCTATAGGCTGAGGGAGCCGGCATTTGTCCGCAGACAGCTTCCGGGTCATGTGGCCAGCATGACTAAGCTGCTTCTGGCAAACCAGAGCAGCACACGGAAATGCTGTTTACCTTCCCGCCAGTGCTTTTGAACTGCTAGGTTGGCAGGAGGAGGGACCGAGCAACGGGAGCTCACCCTGTCGCGGGGATTCGAACCACTGACTTTCTGATCGGCAAGTCCTAGGCTCTGTGGTTTAACCCACAGCGCCACCCGCGTCCTCACATGCCACTGGTGGGTCAGGCCAAAAGCCAAAGTGGAAAAGCAATGACTGTATGTAAATTTTACATTTTTACAGCAAGCTTATTTCTACACACACTCGGACACCCCTCTCTCTGTCCTCCATCCAGACAAGCAAGGAGCATCACCAGAGTGCAAAAACAAATTCTATCCAGGCAAAAATACTCAGGGATGTAAAGCAGAGCTGGTGAGGGTTGTGACCTGGGCAGAGAGGATATCGCAAGGCAGGGTGTGTGTGGCCTGGGGACAGTCCCAATGGCCAGATAGATGCTTGGGAGTGAGAGGCTGCATTTTACCCCAGGTTCTCCACCTGAGTTAGAATTTAAGCATAGATAGGAGAGTCTAGTATATGCAAAGTTATTTAACTGTATTAATAAAATATTTGCAGCATGGGTGTAGCTGGGGGGGGCAGGCGGGCAGCTGCCCCCCCCCCCAGATCAAGTAAAACAATAGAAATAGCTAACTGATGAATCACATTGGTTCTGCCCCCTAACAAAAATCCTGCCGCCCCAACGAAAATCCTGGCTACGCTCATGTTTTGCAGTGCTTGCCAGTTATTCAGTACCTTGCCATTCAGTGGGCAGAAAACTAAATGGTGCAAACAGGTTTACTGCTTAGTGAACAGTTGAGCAGACTACTGCCTGCACACTTTTCTCCACATGTAATCTCTAACCATGAGTTGAAGGTTTCAGCATGGGTCTCCCAACCCGTTTTTTTATTATTTTAAAAAAGAAAAGCTTGGGGAAAGGGGGCAGACTGCTACAAGCCCCCCGCTATAATTACAATGCAAAGAGGGTATGTCAGAAGATGCACAACTAGGAGGTGGGGGGAGAGCTGTACCTGTTGAAATTCCCATTGTTTATGGAGCAGAGAGGCCACGTCCTGTTTTGCTAGACAATATTAAATTCACAAGGCAGAGTGATAAATAATGAGGCTTGGTGCATTGTGAATCAAGTTCGAGAAATGGTTTGTTTTGTCATTTGGCAGAAAAGAAGTGCGCTTAAAAAATAAAATAAGGGAAGGGGCTCTCGTAGGTGTAGCCAAGGGGGGCAGCTGCTCCCCCCCCCATAAAGCAAAACAATAGAAATATTTAACTGACTGACCAAATCACGTCGGTTCTGCCCCCCCCCCAACGAAAGTCCTGCCACCCCTAACAAAAAATCCTGGCTACACCCATGGGGGCTCTGATTTTAGTCGGCATTTATTATTATTATATTTATTTGTATCCTGCCTTTTTCCCCTGGTGGGGAAAATGGTGTAAAAATGAGAACTGCTAAATGCATGGGCGGGGGAGAGGGGCATCGTTAAGAATAAAAGTGTAAAGCTAAACATATACCATACAAATAATTACAATAAATAACAGTATCTGGAGAATCTGATTCATTTGCTTTTAAGGCGGAGGTGGGTAGCAGTGGGATGAGCTATCTGGATGACTGAAAATGCGCGCCTAATAATCGCAGAACAGCCCTTTGCGCTCCCAGCCCCTCAAAAGCGCATCTTCACCTGTCCCACCCAGGTGGTACAGGAGCGTAGCGACCGATAGCTTCCTGTTAGCCAATCAGCACATAACTGTGTCGCGTTGCGACCAATCCACGCCAAGCGGGGCGGGGCGCGGCTAAGCCCAAGGGCGGGAGTGGAACGTGGACTTCCGTAGTAGCTCGGGAAGCGCGGGAAAAGAGGCTGAGAGTCGCCTGGGCGCTTCTCGCGCTTCGGGCAGCCGCATCGGGACAACCGCCTCTGCACGAGGGGAGGCAGGGTGCTTGCTCCGCCCATCCAGCTCCCGCGAGGGAGGCGTGAGTGAGTCTGTTAGGCGGTTGGAGGAAAGAGGTTGTTGGGGGCAAGATGGAGGGTTGGAAAAATCAGGGTTTAAAGTGTGGGGAGGGGGAGATGCCATAAGAGGAGAGGTCTCTCTTTGCTATTATCCGTTTCCCTTGTTGAGATGCAGCAGGGCCCCTGATCAGCCCCACTGGTGAGTAAAAAGGGCATTGTACGTTCTCAGAGGCACAATTGTTATTCGGCATTTTTTTTTAAAAGAATGGGCCTTGGGTGGTTGCAGCCAGCTAAGTTCTACCCAACATTGTGTTCATTGAGATGAGCAGCGCCAACTTTTGCCCATTAATTGCAGTGGGTCTGCTCTGAAGTAGGTCTAACACTGGACCCGGCCCACATACTCTACGGCTGCATTCCAGCAAGCCCATGTTCATTTCTGGTAGGTGTTAGGTTTTTTAATATTAAAATCTGCTGGCTATTGCTGCAATTGTGTACATATTTAAAATTGCATATTGCCTGGTGCTGAAGTTGAGATGGACAAAAATATATTAATAGTTTGCCAAGAAAAAAAAGGAAAGAAAACACCACTCACCCAAGGGCACAGCAGAATGACCAGCACACCATGATTTGTTGGAAGTCCTCTCTGACTCGAATTATCTTACTCTGAATTTATTTTTGACACAGGGTGGGCTGGTTAGTATGTGGTGTTAAAACTGCAAAGGATTTTGTAGCATCTTAAAGGCTAGCAGCTTTATTGTGTTATAAGTTTGCACTGATTAGAGTCTACTTCATCAAATATGTGATTTATGCATACCATCACTTCTGTGGGTATTTAGGAACATAAGAATCTACCTGGTAATGAGTTAGACGCATTGGTCCATTTAGCTCTCTAAACACTGACTGGCCATGGCTCTCCAGCATTTCAGATGAGAACATTCCCTGCCCTGTCTGGAGATGTCTGGAACTTTCTGCATGCAAAGCAGTTGCTCTACCCCTGAACTATGGCCCTACCCTGTGCATGTGTGTATAATAACATACAAACCTATGCCAGCCCACAGACAAAAACCAAGGGATGTAGGACTGCTGGGACAGCAGCTTTAGCCTCGGTTTCATGTCTGTTACTTTCCCAGGTGAGAATAAGAATCTAAACCTAGCATCTTGGGTGCTGTTTCCCATTGTATCTGCTTATTCTCAGGAGCTCCTTTCAGTATGAATCCTTGTGGCAAGGGAGAAGAAAGAAAGGAGACTTTAGCCAGCTCTGGCTTACCCTGTTCTTCCCATCACCTGAGAGCATCCCCAACAGAGCAGCATAGCATTGAGGAGAAATCTGTCAGGGTCAAACGCCGCCGAACAAGACGAGAGCGCAACTATGTCAAGTTCGGCAGAAATGCTACCGATAGGATCCCAGAACAAAGGCCCAACCGCAGGACGCTACAGAAGACGCTGCCCCCTTTCTGGAGCTCCCAGTTTAACACCTGTGCTAAGTCGACTCCCATCAGACCCATCAAAGGCAGCTGTGTTGCCAAACCTCTGATTATAACGCAGAACAGACTCTCTCAGCCCTTTGGCATGTTTAACAGGGAGGTGAAATCACTTAACATAGAGAGATTGTTGAGCCCCAGAGCTGAGCAAGAGGTCCTGGAGATCACTCCTATACAAAGAGACAGTGGCATGGAGATGTTGCTGGAAGAAGAGATCCAGTCCTGTGACGCTGATCAGAAATCTATTCCCAGTGATCAGTTGAGATCCAGTGGAAAGGACCCATGTGGAGTGAATAAGGACTCTACATCGATTACACAACATCCTGTGGCCACTCCAGGTGCATCCCAGCCTTTAGCTGCACCTGCGGTTGTGGAGTTCAGTCAAGAGGATTTGGAAACCGAGCCTTTTCAGGGCAATGCCTCGATGGATTTGAATGAAAAGGAAAACGTCCCTCCCGTCCCCACAGCAGAAACGGAGTCAGGCAAAGGCAAATCTCCAGTAAGGGAATTAGCCCAGGACCTGCAAAAACTCTTGGACCTCAAGGCAATATTCCCTGGGCGTAACTTAATCAGGGAAACACGTCAGGCTGTTATCAATATCCTGCTGGAACAGAAGAAAACACTCCCAGATTTATCTGCCTTGGCACTGCTCAAGAAGTCTGCAGGTGGTTGTAACACTGAGACGGCCCATGCAGGTAAGGGGCTTGCTGAGGCTACAGTATAAGTATGAACTGTGTCAAGCAGCTTGGCTCAAGCTAAGCAGCTGTTTGGCATGCAGCATTTGCCATAAATATTGAAAACGAGCAGTTTTGTGAAATATTGCAATAGTGAAAACAAGAAGTGTAGAAGCCCTGCTTTTGCTTTTGGCCACCATTCTTTAAAGACCATGTAAGCAAGTGAGGAATGGACTTTAAAAAAAATCCTGCACTTTCTCAAATGTTTTCCTTCACAGGCTTCTCATCATCTTTCATATTCGGGGCTGGGCTGGGGAGCTTTTTCGTATTAAGGGCTTATTTCACATGGAAAAGGTTAGATGGTGGGTGGAGTCAGATCCTATGATGGTAGAAATCTGAACCCAAATTGAGCACATTGTAGGACTGCATAGCACTTTTTCCTTTTCTTTGCCCAATCTCTCCCATTTTGGGGGGCTTTTTCTTGTTCACCCCTCCACCTCCATTAGCACAGGGTTGAACTGACACTAACAGAGGCCTCAACTGATAGTTGCAGAAGACTGCACTAAATTAGGCCACAGCCAGCTTTAAAACTTTTCATGGTGGCCTGACCTCCTTCACTGCTGAAGGCAACCTGAACCCTCCTTTACTGTTCAGGGAGCTAAATGCAGCATTATTCCAGATTCAGGTAGGTAGCCGTGTTGGTCTGATGCAGTCTAAATATAAAAATAAAAATAAAAAATTGTCCAGTAGCACCTTAGAGACCAACTAAGTTTGTTCTTGGTACAGTGGTACCTTGGGTTAAGAACTTAATTCATTCCGGAGGTCCATTCTTAACCTGAAACTGTTCTTAACCTGAAGCACCACTTTAGCTAATGGGGCCTCCCGTTGCTGTCGCTACACGATTTCTGTTCTCACCCTGAAGTAAAGTTCTTAACCAGAAGTACTGTTTCTGGGTTAGCTGAGTCTGTAACCTGAAGCGTCTGTAACCCAAGGTACCGCTGTATTAGCTTTCATGTGCATGCACACTTCTTCAGATACACTGAAACAGAAGTCACCAAACCCCTATATATAGTGGGAGGGTGGGGTGGGGTTTTTTCCGGCGGGTAGTAGGAGATGGGTGATTGACAGTGGGTATGGTAAACCTGTTGATGACTGTTAATGGCTGCAATTAGTCCTACAGGAAAAAGCTAGGGATAGTATGCAGATGATTAGCATGTGTAATAAGGCAGGAATCCAATATCTCTATTAAGACCAGGTCTCTCCATAGTTTTCAGTTTAGTGATAAGTTGTAATTCAGCAACTTCTCTTTCAACTCTGTTTCTGAAATTCTTTTGTAATAAGACAGCTGCTTTGAGATCCTGTATTGAATGTCCTGGAAGATTGTTCTCCTACGGGCTTCTCTGTCTTGGGATTCCTGATATCAGATTTATGTCCATTTATCCTTTGGCGTTAAGGGACGCGGGTGGACTTGCCGATCAGAAGGTCAGCGGTTCGAATCCCTGCGACGGGGTGAGCTCCCGTTGCTCGCTCTCTGCTCCTGCCAACCTAGCAGTTCAAAAGCACATCAAAGTGCAAGTAGATAAATAGGTACCACTCCTGCGGGAAGGTAAATGGCGTTTCCGTGTGCTGCTCTGGTTCGCCAGAAGCTGCTTAGTCATGCTGGCCACATGACCCGGAAGCTGTACGCCTGCTCTCTCAGCCAATAAAGCGAGATAAGCTCTGCAACCGCTTATCTCCAAATGGTATGGGGTCCCTTTACCTTTATCCTTTGGCGTTACAGGATCTCACCCCCACCCTCCCACTATGTATAAGGGTTTGGTGACTTCTGTTTCAGTGTATCCGAAGAAGTGTGCATGCACATGAAAGCTTATACCAAGAACAAACTTAGTTGGTTTCTAATGTGCTACTGGACAATTTTAATATATTTTGCAGCATTATTGGCAGTGCCACACAGGGCAATAGTGTTGCTCTGGAAATCTGGGTCTCGTTTTACAGTGGTACCTCAGGTTACAGATGCTTCAGATTACAGACGCTTCTGGTTACAGACTCCGCTAACCTCTGGTTAAGAACTTTGCTTCAGGATGAGAACAGAAATCGCGCAGCGGTGGCGTGGCGGCAGCGGGAGGTCCCATTAGCTAAAGTGGTATCTCAGGTTAAGAACAGTTTCAGGTGAAGAACGGACCTCCAGAACGAATTACGTTCTTAACCAGAAGTACCACTGTACTTGAAAAGGTTCATTGGATCTTTGTGCATTATCAAAACGCATTACGCAACGTACTAGAGTAGTAGGGGCATAATGACAAAAAGATCATTTTGAGAAAGTGAGGTTTCCCTTTCTTAGCTATGTCAACAGAAACTTACAACTTGTCAGCTCCCCCCCCCCCCGCCCCACCACCCCATGTTACACTGTGGAGGGAGTTGGTTCACTTGAACCTCATTTCTGGTATTTTGTGGGGGATTAGGCTACAGTCACTGAAAATCCTTGGAACGTACTTGATTTACTTACTACGTTGTATTTTGTCAATAAATCAATTTTTAAAACTGTGGGGTGAATCCTAGCAATTGCCCCATCCTTTATCCCTTTTTGCTTTTACTTCCTGATATATCCTTGCCTGTGACCATCGTTTCACCACTACCCTCAGCCACTCCAAAGTTCATTTGTCCCCTGGATTTCTACCTCTTCTCCCTCACTGTCAAAATATAGACAGTGAGCTTCTCGCTGCAGGGACTTGTCTTGTTTTACTTTCCACCTCTCCCTACCCTGCTGCATTGCTTTGCACAGCTTAATGGACTTGTATGTCATCCTCCCGAAGGACAAATTAACTTTGCCCTTACTCACATTTGTAAGCTTTTGATTCCACATGGGATTTTGTGTGTTCATTTGTTCTGTCCTCCTTCAGATTTCAAGAGCCCACCTGACAGGGACCAGAAAGAGTTGCTATTGGAACAGATGTCTAGCAATGGCAGCAGAAACTCTGACCAGGAGATTTCTCTGAAAAAGCGGAGAGGACAAGCACAGTTCTTCCCAAGTAGCTTTTCTCCCTGTCCTGTACATACAGTTATAAGAATGGTGAGCATCAGAATGTGTTAGTTTGAAAGGTCAGGTTGGTTTGAAAAGAATGTGTTTAAACAATGGGAAGGTATCATCATCATCATCATCATCATCATTATTACTATTAAATTTATTGTCACTTTTTCTCTGCCATGGCAATTCAAGGTGACTTCCAGAAAGACACAAAACAAAACCTACATAAATACATTAAAAGCAAGTGGGGGAAATACATTAAAACACCCCACATTATAGATGTATTTGAGCTGTAAAAATATTTTTATTTATTTTCTTACATATGCAGGGTGAGTCTTTTAAAAGAGGCCCCGTGGAACATGTGTACTCTGTATCCACGGGGCCTCTTTTAAAGGACTCACCCTGTATATCCTGCCTTCCTTCTGTGGAAGGAAGGAAACAAAGGTAGTATACATGTAGTAATCATAGAATTGTAGAGTTGGAAGGTACCTCAAGGGTCATCTAGTCCTGCAATGTAGGAATCTAGAGTAGATCATTCATGACAAATGGCCATCCAACCTCCGTTTACTAACCTTCAAGGGAGGAGAGTCCACTGCCCTTGGTGGACCTGTCAAACAGCTCTTACTGTCAGAAAGTTCTTCCTGATGTTTAATCAGAATCTCCTTTCTTGGAATTTGAGGCCATTGGTTCGAGTCCTACCCTCCAAAGCGGGAGAGAACAAGCTCGCTCCATTCTCCATGTGACAGCCCTTTAGATATTTGAGGATAGGTATCATATCTCATTATTTACCAGGCTAAACATACCCAATTCCCTCCACTGTTCCTCATAAGGCTTGGTTTCCCTTGATCATCTTGGTCACCCTCCTCTGCACACATTCAGCCCACATTTTACCAGCTTCTTTGCAAGAATATCATGGGGTACTTTATCAAAAGCCTTACTGAAATTAAGATACTCTATGTCCACACCATTCCCTTGATCCCCAAAGCTTGTAAGTCTATCAGAATAAAAGAAATTAAATTCATCTGGCATGATTTGTTTTTGAAAAACCCATACTGTTGTTGTTTAGTCGTTTAGTCGTGTCCGACTCTTCGTGACCCCATGGACCAGAGAACGCCAGGCACTCCTGTCCTCCACTGCCCCCCGCAGCTTGGTCAGACTCATGCTGGTAACCTCGAAAACACTATCCAACCATCTCGTCCTCTGTCGCCCCCTTCTCCTTGTGCCCTCCATCTTTCCCAACATCAGGGTCTTCTCCAGGGAGTCTTCTCTTCTCATGAGGTGGCCAAAGTACTGGAGCCTCAGCTTCACAATCTGTCCTTCCAGTGAGCACTCAGGGCTGATTTCCTTCAGAATGGAGAGGTTTGATCTTCTTGCAGTCCATGGGACTCTCAAGAGTCTCCTCCAGCACCATAATTCAAAAGCATCAATTCTTCGGCGATCAGCCTTCTTTATGGTCCAGCTCTCACTTCCATACATCACTACTGGGAAAACCATAGCTTTAACTATACGGACCTTTGTTGGCAAGGTGATGTCTCTACTTCTCAAGATGCTGTCTAGGCCTGTCACTGCCCTTCTCCCAAGAAGCAGGCGTCTTTTAATTTCGTGGCTGCTGTCACCATCTGCAGTGATCATGGAGCCCAAGAAAGTAAAATCTCTCACTGCCTCCATTTCTTCCCCTTCTATTTGCCAGGAGGTGATGGGACCAGTAGCCATGATCTTCGTTTTTTTGATGTTGAGCTTCAGACCATATTTTGCACTCTCCTCTTTCACCCTCAATAAAAGGTTCTTTAATTCCTCCTCACTTTCTGCCATCAAGGTTGTGTCATCTGCATATCTGAGGTTGTTGATATTTCTTCCGGCAATCTTAATTCCGGCTAGGGATTCATCCAGCCCAGCCTTTCGCATGATGAATTCTGCATATAAGTTAAATAAGCAGGGAGACAAAATGCAGCCTTGTCGTACTCCTTTCCCAATTTTGAACCAGTCAGTTGTTCCATATCCAGTTCTAACTGTAGCTTCTTGTCCCACATAGAGATTTCTCAGGAGACAGATGAGGTGATCAGGCACTCCCATTTCTTTAAGAACTTGCCATAGTTTGCCATGGTCGACACAGTCAAAGGCTTTTGCATAGTCAATGAAGCAGAAGTAAATGTCTTTCTGGAACTCTCTAGCTTTCTCCATAATCCAGCGCATGTTTGCAATTTGGTCTCTGGTTCCTCTGCCTCTTCTAAATCCAGCTTGCACTTCTGGGAGTTCTCGGTCCACATACTGCTTGAGCCTTCCTTGTAGAATTTTAAGCATAACCTTGCTAGCGTGAGAAATTAGTGCAATTGTGCGATAGTTGGAGCATTCTTTGGCACTGCCCTTCTTTGGGATTGGGATGTAGACTGATCTTCTCCAATCTTCTGGCCACTGCTGAGTTTTCCAAACTTGCTGGCATATTGAGTGTAGCACCTTAACAGCATCATCTTTTAAAATTTTAAATAGTTCAGCTGGAATACCATCACTTCCACTGGCCTTGTTATTTGCAGTGCTTTCTAAGGCCCATTTGACTTCACTCTCCAGGATGTCTGGCTCAAGGTCAGCAACCACACTACCTGGGGTATATGAGACATCCGTTTCTTTCTGGTATAATTCCTCTGTGTATTCTTGCCACCTCTTCTTGATGTCTTCTGCTTCTGTTAGGTCCTTTCCACTTTTGTCCTTTATTATGGAAATCTTTGTACGAAATGTTCCTTTCATATCTCCAATTTTCTTGGAACAGATCTCTGGTTCTTCCCATTCTATTGCTTTCCTCTATTTCTTTGCATTGCTTGTTTAAGAAGGTCTTCTTGTCTCTCCTTGCTATTCTTTGGAAATCTGCATTCAATTTCCTGTATCTTTCACTATCTCCCTCGCATTTTGCTTGCCTTCTCTCCCCCGCTATTTGTAAGGCCTCATTGGACAGCCACTTTGCTTTCTTGCATTTCCTTTTCATTGGGATGGTTTTCGTTGCTGCCTCCTGTATAATGTTACGAGCCTCCATCCATAGTTCTTCAGGCACTCTGTCCACCAAATCTAAATCCTTAAACCTGTTCCTCACTTCCACTGTGTATTCATAAGGGATTTGACTTAGATTGTATCTTACCGGCCCAGTGGTTTTTCCTACTTTCTTCAGTTTAAGCTTGAATTTTGCTATAAGAAGCTGATGATCTGAGCCACAGTCAGCTCCAGGTCTTGTTTTTGCTGACTGTATAGAGCTTCTCCATCTTTGGCTGCAGAGAATATAATCAATCTGATTTCGATGCTGCCCATCTGGTGATGTCCATGTGTAGAGTCGTCTCTTGTGTTGTTGGAAAAGCGTGTTTGTGATGACCAGCTTTTTCTCTTGACAGAACTCTATTAGCCTTTGCCCTGCTTCGTTTTGATCTCCAAGGCCAAACTTGCCAGTTGTTCCTTTTATCTCTTGACTCCCTACTTTAGCATTCCAATCCCCTATAATGAGAAGAACATCCTTCTTTGGTGTCACTTCTATAAGGTGTTGTAAGTCTTCATAGAATTGGTCAATTTCAGTTTCTTCAGCACCAGTAGTTGGTGCATAAACTTGGATTACTGTGATGTTAAAAGGTCTGCCTTGGATTCGTATCGAGATCATTCTATCATTTTTGAGATTGTATCCCAGTACAGCTTTTGCCACTCTTTTGTTGACTATGAGGGCCACTCCATTTCTTTTACGGGTTTCTTGCCCACAGTAGTAGATATGATGGTCATCCGAACTGAATTCACCCATTCCCGTCCATTTTAGTTCACTGATGCCCAGGATGTCAATATTTATTCTTGCCATCTCATTTTTGACCACCTCCAACTTACCCATGTTCATGGTTCTTACATTCCAGGTTCCTATGCAATATTTTTCTTTACAGCATTGGACTTTCCTTTCGCTTCCAGGCATATCCGCAACTGAGCGTCCTTTCGGCTTTGGCCCAGCCGCTTCATTACTAGGTCTTAGTAATCACAGCATCCTTTTCTAAGTGCTCACAGACTGACTTTAATTTTTCTGTTCTTGGACCATTCCTGGTATCGATATCAAGTCACTCAAACCTGCTTGTCCCTGTCAGAATTCAGGCTCGGTCAGAGGTATGTGCCTATCTCTCCAGGCACCGGCTGAATTCTTTTGACCTCCCTCCGGCGACTCCCGGCAGGAAAAACACTCGAGGTCCGTTCCGGCGATTTTCCTCAGGCTGTGAGGAAAACACACCAACTGCTCTCCTCCTCCCTGCTCTCCAGCATATCCCCAGGGAGGGGAATCAGACACAGACAGAAATGAATCTACATTGCTTTTATTCCTGTCTTTAGCAGTACAGAGAAAACATGTCTGCTCTCTTCAACAAACAGAGAGAAACTCCAAACTACACCCATGTACATCCTGTACAGGTCATATGACACACACTGAGCTCACATCCTGTGCTCAATAAGGAGAATGGACTGCCCCTTTGTTTCCATGGCAACAGTCACATACATCCTGTCTGGCTTTCCAGCCACAAGCAGCTGACTTGGCTGCTAGAGCCTTTGCTTGCTGCAGCATTGCTGCTTTAGAATAACATACTCCCCCTAAAGTATCAATGCATGCTGCGAGCAAAGCATCATCCAGAGAAGAAAACAAACAGTTGTTATACTTATAACACTCCCCTGTTGTTTCAGTTCCATCCTTGGAACTACCCGCCACTGGTTTTACCAATGTACCTCTCTGGTTGTGTGACTTCCAAGGAATGAGTGCTTCTGCATTACCTTGGTTAGCAACTCTCTGTTGTGCCTTTGTCTCTGACTCAGACACAGCTTCAATTTGACCTTGGTCGTTTACAACAGCAACACATGCAATAGCTAGGTTTGCAAACTCCTTTGAATACCTCTTGGGTGGTACACCCTTCGTTGCTCTCTCAGACCTACGTAAGAGGTGCTGCTCTCCCTTGCTTTCTGGTTCAGCCTCTGAACTCTCTGGAGAACCAGTACTAAGCTTGATCAGTGGTTCATCCTCCTCTTCTGAGGGTTTAGTCATTGTGTGAGATTTCTTCTCAATGACTGTGACAACTGAGCTGTCTGAGCTATCGCTGTCATCATCAGTACTACTGAACTCAATAAGATCAAACTCATCATCATCATCATCAGAATCATCATCATCTCCTGTGGGAAATGTGTGAACAATCACTCGCTCCTGTTCAGGAGCACTCTCTAGAAATTTTGTGAGAATCACCTTACCAGATTCAGACAAAATTACTCTGTAGAGACCCTTTTCATAACCCACAAAAATGCCTCTGGCATTCTTTACTCCACCCGGAGCTTCTGTTCTCACATGAGACCCAAAAACCTTGAAATGGGCAACAGAAGGTTTTCTGTGGAACAGTTTCTCGAAAGGAGAACATCCCAAGTCTTTTGAAACCTTTCTCAACCATGTGTAACAAAATGACATTAGCGACTCAGCCCAGTACTCATGTGGCAGATGTGAACTAAGCAATTGCGCTTCCATTCCCTTTGGCAACAGTCACATACATCCTGTCTGGCTTTCCAGCCACAAGCAGCTGACTTGGCTGCTAGAGCCTTTGCTTGCTGCAGCATTGCTGCTTTAGAATAACAGTCCCCAGGAGGATGGTGGCCTCTTGTACCTTCAGACCACACTCTGAGTTCCAGGTTTAAGTGTCCATTTAAGAATGGCTTCAAGACCACATCCCGGCTTTTATGCCCATGTGAACATGCAGTGTGTGAAGCAGCCCTCAGGTTGCCGCAAGCGGACAGCTGGAAACATCACATCCCCTTAAGCACTTTGGGCTGATTGTCCTAGGAGTGCGATTACAAATAAATCCACTGACAGTAGACAAACCCAAGGAGGATGCTCAGTTGCCCTCTCACCAAATCCTTTGCCAAAGAACATTGCATGTCAGACTACCAGGCTGTTATGAGCACTATTTGTTCTAGGATGGGAGGTTAATGGTACCGAGATTAACTTCAAAACTTGCCAAATACCTAAGCCGATTTCATCCAGTTGTTCCCAGGCATTTACAAAAGGTCACATCACATCAGTAGTTTTTATTTGGGGGCCCCACAGCAGGTCATTTTCATCTTCTGATCCAGAGATCCTACTCTGTTTGGCTCCTTTTATGCAGCAATATTCTTGCTAGCTACCAAAAGTACAAGAGCCACAAAGCTCTACTGGGTTCCAACCCACCATCAGGAAGATGTCGATCTAGCCTTGATCTGTTGTTGTTTTTTTACTTACCCCAGAAGCATTTAGAATTGGCTTAGTGTGGGATGAATCAAAATTAGCCTTAGAAGTTGAAATGGAACATTTGTAAGAGCATGTCAGAAGTATATACATTCCACTGAGAAGCAGAGATAATCTGTCCCTATCTAATCATGCTCTTTCCTTTATCTTGCCTACTTCTGGTTGTTTCCCTATGCAGGCAGAAGAGAAGACCACCCAAAGAGAAGACTTCAGATCCTTTGTTGAGCCACAGGCATTTAGCCAGCACAGCTTTCACTTGACAGCAGTTCAGCCACACTCCCATCTTTCATCTGCACCTTCCCAGCATGTGAATTTAGCCAGGAGCTCCTTTGCTGCAGAGGAACAACATCCTTTGCATGATGCTTTATTCAGAACTGCTCAGTGTTGGGAGCAAGGATTAGGGGAAGCCTTCTGTGAGTCCAGAAGCAGGCAAGAGAGGTCTGAAGTAGGCAATAGACTACACACAAAGAAGAGTGCTTCCAAAAGGCATTGCCTGCCTTTTGCTACCTATGATTCCTTGGGTTCAATCAATCTGAGCGTGGATGGCAAAGGCACCAGCCATTACTTCTTGACTGATCCCCAGCAACATTCCTGTGTCTATGAATTAAGCCCAGATCAATGGAATTTACTAGAGATGGAGCCCGCTCCATTCCACAGCCCGCATCCTTCTCAGGAGCCGTGCAGTTGCCAGCCTCTGGATTTGGGGCTCAGGCCCACGGAGAGAGCTGCCTCTGAGTCTCAGACGTCCTTTGATGTCTTAAGAAGCATCTGGAGCCCTAAAGCGCCCAGTAAGGGGGCCAAACTCTCCATGTCCCAAGCTCTGGGCTACCCTTGTCTGGCTCACCAGCCAGCCGCTTCCAGAGAGCTGAATTCGGAACAAGGGCAGCCAAATGAGTTTCTTCAGCTGTACAGCATCGTCCCACAGCAGCACTGCTCTTCCTACAGGCAAAACCCTCAGCAAGACAGATATAGGCTCAGTAAACACCCACCACACGGGACTGGGTTGTTCTCTGCACTGGCAAAACCCAGAGCCTTCTGCCAGAAAGTCTCTGTAGAGCAAGGGAGAACCTCACAGAGTTACCACTTCTGCGGACTGGCAGAGGCCTCCGAAAGAATGCAAAGAAACAGAGACAAAGGGTGCTCCAGATCCGGGAGCCAGACTCGTGACCTGAAGCGGCTGCTTCAAAAGGAAGAAGCCCAGCAGCAGCTGCAGTTTTTCCAGCAGCTGCCTATGTCGTATTTCCCCCCCTCCGAGGCTCTAGAGAACAGGAACTCCCCTGACTGTGCCTTGCAAGGCCATCTGTTGGGACAGTCCACCCCGGAGCCCTGGGCTTTCCCCCGAATGAAGTTGTACTGAAAGGGTGTGAGGAGCCAAATTTCTGAATGAGAGAGGCTTGGAAAATGAGTGGATGCTTGATTGGTATGAAAAGGAAAACCAAGGTGATCGCTTGGAAGGGCCATTTGCTACTTCTTACCTAAAATCACAACACACCTCCCCAAGAATCCAGAGAACTGTAATTCACCCCTCACAGAGCTTCCATTTCTGACACTTTTAACAAGCTACAGTTCTCAGCATTCTGTGTGGCGTGTGTGCAACCACACACTCACATAGTTCTGTGATTTCTTTTTATTTAAAGCACATTTGTTTTGGGCCACTTAGAAGGCACAAAACTTTTCTCTTTCTGTTCCGGGTGTGACAGCCCATCCTTTACAAACATGAAGCGTGGGTTTGTTGTCTCAGTGTACCCAACAAGACACACGGGATGAAGTCACCTGTTTCCATTAGATTGCCATATTTCAAGAGAGTAAAACTGTTCCTTCGTTTTTTCTTTTTTTAAGAGAGAGAAGGGAATTAACTGAGGTCTCGAATGTTTTGCTAGTGTAGGAATAAAAATAGATCTGAATCATAAAAGTTGAATGTGAAGTTCTTTACTACCCCTCTGTGCTAACTTTACATTTTTGCTTTGGATTATGCCTGTGATGCTATTCACATAGTTCCTTCTCTACATGAGCTGCATCCTCCTGAGATCACGAACTGCTCTTTGGCATACGTTGTTTGGCTTTTGTTTGGTTACACTGATAACATTGCTGAAAACATTATTGGGAGGGAGAAGGGCCTACCAGAAAGTTCATACTATAAAGAAACGAAAGACATTGCAGTAGTTGGTACCTGCTTAGTTACTAACCTCCATACGAAGAATCCTGGAGGCGAATGGCCATTTGCGAATTACCGTCTTATTTTACTGACCCTTTAGAGTTCTCTGAGAATGCCAGCAAACGTTAGAGGTGATCTGGTCAACACCGTGTATGTAGACTTCTAAAAGGCTTTTGACAAAGTTACCTCACCAAACACTCATCCTGAGTAAGCTTAGCAATCGAATAATGGGATAAAAGGAGAGGTTTCTTACAGATCCTGGTTAAGAAAAAAGAAGCAGAAAGTAGGAATGGACAATTCTTCCAATGGAGGGATGTAGAAAGTGGAATCTCGTCCCCACCAAGGATTCTTACTGCGACCTGCGCTTTTTAACTTGTTCATGAATGGTCTAGAGCTAGAGGGCAACAGTGAGATAGACAAGCTTGCTGATGATCCCAAATTGTTCAGGGTGGTTAAAACAAAAAGAGACCGTGAAGAGCTCCCAACGGATCTCTCCAAACTGAGTGAATGAGCAGTAAAATGGTAAATGAAAATTCAGCGCAAGCAAGTGTAAAGCGATGCACATTCGGGCAAAAAAATCCTAATTTCATATGTACACTAATGAGGTCTGAACGGGCAGTGACTGCGCGGGAATGAGACCTTGGGGTTTTAGTGGATAGCTCAGTGAAGATGTCAACCCCAGCGTGCAGCAGCTGGGAGAAAGGCAAATTCCATGTTAGGGATCACTAGGAAAAGGGATCAAAATGAAAACTGTCAATATAGCACCGTTCTGAAAACCAATGTTGTGAAGCTGAATTTTGGAAAAATTGGAACTGGCAAAAGAAAGTACTTCACAGAGCTCATAGTGAAAACTATTAAATTTGTCCCCCTCAGGTTGGTGGATATACCTCTGCTCTGCCTCCATGGTTGAAAACAATATGTCACTGCATAACCATTGCTGGAAATCTCGGATGGGAAGTGTATTGTTGCACTCGGGTCCCGTTTGAATGCATCGGGTTGATCCTGATGAGAACAAGTTTCTGGAATAAATGGGCCTTTGGTTTGACCCAGCAGAACTCTTCTCATGTTTTAACTGATAAAGGGGTGCATATTCCCAATATTTCCAAAAACCAATGACCCGAAACGAATTGGTGCAGATACACCTAGATAATAGAGATTATTGTCAAGCCCCTGTCAATATTAGCAAAAGGAATGTGACATTTTTGTCCCTGATTGCTTTGCTTTCACGGATGATTAGATGTTGTTCTTCCAAATGCACACTCGGAGTCTCTGTGCTATCATATTAGCAGATTCTGCCTGTAGGTGGTTGCTGTTCCTTTAGCTTGGCTTTCTTTGCATAGTAAGCAAACATTTTCTAATTCATCTTTGGTATGCCCACCCCCATTCCTCTACACCAGTGTGCAACTTGGAACAGATTATTTCCTAAATTATGCTGAAAGCACAGACCTTCACAGCAATAACCTTGGAGGGGAAATTGCTAAGAGGACAATTGATGCAAAATACTAGCCCAAACAAAGGAAATTGCAGGAGTTAGTCCTTACTCATTTCCATGCCAAGAAAATTGCGTACCTAGTCTCATTGCTTTTGGAACTTTAGTCGTCTTAGTACAGCGTGTTTTTCAGCTGCAAAAGATCACACACCACTGCTTTAATCCAGTGAAACTAATGCTACTCAATTCTTAGGTTCCAGGTTCAAATCTCACTTCAGTCACAAATTCACTAGCTGGCATAAGTTACAGTTCACCTCATTCTCAGCATCCCCATGCCCATCTGTGAGATGGATCTAAGATTAATAGCCTTCCTTCCAGGATGTCATAAGGATTACCAAAACATTCATCAGTGATGGCTTGGAAGGGGGAGAGATACAGAACATTATATCATCGGTGATTGGATAAGTTGTCAGAGATGTCTCAGAGGAGGGAATTAAATGTTAGTTTCACAATTACCATGGTGTATTGTATTCACAGGGACACAGGTGGCGCTGTGGGTGAAACCACAGAGCCTAGGACTTCCCGATCAGAAGGTTGGCGGTTCGAATCCCCATGACGGGGTGAGCTCCTGTTGCTTGGTCCCTGCTCCTGCCAACCTAGCAGTTCGAAAGCACGTCAAAGTGCAAGTAGATAAATAGGTACCGCTCCGGCGGGAAGGTAAACGGCGTTTCCGTGCGCTGCTCTGGTTTGCCAGAAGCGGCTTAGTCATGTTGGCCACATGACCCGGAAGCTGTACGCCGGCTCCCTCGGCCAATAAAGCGAGATGAGTGCCGCAACCCCAGAGTCAGTCACGACAACCTAATGATCAGGGGTCCCTTTACCTTACTATGGTATTCACTCATAGAGTTAGTGACTATTATCCCTTTTTGCTAGGTTGTTACGAAGTTAAAATGGAATACATGTGTATAGTAGCCCTGAGCTCTTTGAAGTAAAGGCTGAGATGCTAATTTGTTCAAGTCAATTAAACACTGCTTAGTGAGTGTCCATGCTTCTTTACAGAAGCCTTCCCTACAAACATAGACGTCATTGGTTTGGATTAGTTTGTCTTTTCTCGGACACTGCTAGATTTTGCTGTATTATCGTTACATATATAGATTTCTCAGTTGTCTGAGCTCAGTCTTATGCATGAGTTCAGCAACACACAAAAGAGTCATCATCTGCCTGAGGTATACAGTGTCCAGAGCTGGTGACTACATTTTATCCTCATGGTTTTGCTGATCCTTCTCTATGCCCAGGAAATTTCAGACAGAGGTAAGTAAGCTAGAATCACTCTGCTTTTCCTCTCTGGAAAAATAAGCCTGGAAAGGCATGTGTTAATAAAATTCAGTTGGGAATGCCCAGTTCACTCCTTGAAAATCCCAATTCAACCCTTTCTCCAGCCCCGCCATCTATTTTCACTTTAACAAACCAGATCAGATTCGTTGTATAATATCAGCCGTTCCCTGCAGAGGTTACATTTCCAGCTAGGCTATCCAAACCCAGAAATAGCCAGCATTAGCTTGCCTAGAATAATCTAGTTTCCTTAGGCTTGATCATGTGTGAGGCTTCCTGTACCAGTGAGACAACAATGTCTCCGATTGCAGCATTTCACTGTTAACAACAGCTCGGAAAAATACAATTGCACGCAGCTCAGTAATAATAAGAGTGCCCCAGAGCATGTGTAGAATATATTTATATATATGGACTTCCTAACCTATCCTTCCCTAACATTGTATTTCACATTCTTTGTTTTGTTACATTTCCTTTCCCATCCTTTCTCATCATTTGTCTTGTCTTTTGCTGATCATAGGCTCATCCTATTACCAGTTTACCTTGATGCCATCTTTCTTTAAATATTCTTCAAGGCATTCCCACTCGCTTCTTTTCCTCTCCCCCGCCCCCATATTTCATCTTTTGGCCGTCAGACTCACTTACGACAAAATGATGAATGTACGTAAAATATAATCCGAAAAATGCATAATACAGTGGTACCTCGGGTTTCAGACGCTTCAGGTTACAGACTCCGCTAACCCAGAAATAGTACCTCGGGTTAAGAACTTTGCTTCAGGATGAGAACAGAAATCACACGGCAGCAACAACAGGAGGCCCCTTTAGCTAAAGTGGTACTTCAGGTTAAGAACAATTTCAGGTTAAGAACGGACATCCAGAATGAATTGAGTTCTTAACCCGAGGTTCCACTGTATTATTATTATTATTATTATTATTATTATTATTATTAAAAAAGAATATATTTATATGTAAAGCTTCCTTGTGTCAAGGTTGGACTCAGTGATGGTCAGTGCTCAAGGGTACTTGTGGGGCAGAAGGCAGGAAGCCCAACAATGGACAGAGCCTTAGACAAAAACAGGTAGAGCCAAACAATTTTAGTTTCATCATTCTCCTGCCTGTTGAGTTCTGCAAGGGCAACATAGACTATTATTATTATTATTATTATTATTATTATTATTATTACCTTGCCCATCTGGCTGGGTTTCCCCAGGCACCCTGGGCAGCCCTAACCCTAACCCAAAAGAAGACTAAAGACAGAATAAAACTTCAAACATTAAAAACTTCCCTAAACTGACGAGGAAGAAGCTGGCAGGCAGTTCTATTCCCATGATTGGCTGTAAGAAAGAAGGGTGAGGGCTAGCTGAAGGCAGAATGAGGTTGTTAGTGCAGTACCCCATTAGCCTTACTGAACTAGCTTCTCTACTCTCAACTGGTAGATACTCTCCAAGATGTCAGGCACATCAAGGTCTCTCCAACCATCGCTCGCCACCTGATCCCTTTTCGCAGGTGATGCTGGGGACCTTCTGCATGCAAGCCATGATACTCTCGCTATTGTTGTTGTTGGCATTCGTCTCAAGAGAGACAGCAGCACCAAAATGACCTCCCCGGGGCGCACGTGGGTAGTGTGTATTGAGGTCCAGGACCGCCTAGACGACAAGACCCTGCTTCTTGCCCTCACTGATGTGGTCCAAAGGAAGGCAGAGCATTTGGCACCAGTTTGGCTGCAGGAGGTGTCAGAAGGAGGCACACAAGAGTTTGGATTTGACATCCCGCTTTATCACTACCCGAAGGAGTCTCAAAGCGGCTAACCATCTTAGGGACTCCACTCCAATTTTGTGTAGGGTTTACTCCTTAACCTTTTCTTCTTCTGAAGATATTCCGCAAGGCAGTGGAGGTTTAGCGTCACAAGTTTTCCTTTTCTTAGATGGGCTATCTTCCCAGGTTGAAGAGTCCCACCGGCCCCTCACTTCCCTCTACAGCATGTGTAGAAACCGCCTTCCTGTCCATTGGACCCAATATTGGTCTCATCTACTCAATCCACCAGAGCCTGCCTTTGCATGCAGGTGAAGTACCTAACCAAGGTTTGAGACCCATCAGCTACTCTCTTCTGGCTTAGCTGGCCAGTCAAAGCCACTCGGAGGGTGTGGCTGCTATCGCATGTAGACAGCTTCAATGAGCAACAGATGATTCTTTCACCATAAGATCACATCTACACCATGCATTTAAAATGCAGGTCTACACCCCCCCCCAACAAACCTAGACAGTATCTTAAAAAGCAGAGACATCACCTTGCCAACAAAGGTCCATATAGTTAAAGATATGGTTTTGCCAGTAGTGATGTATGGAAATGAGAGCTGGAACATAAAGAAGGCTGATCACCGAAGAATTGATGCTTTTGAATTATGGTGCTGGGGGAGACTCTTGAGAGACCCATGGACTGCAAGAAGATCAAACCTATCCATTCTGAAGGAAATCAGCCCTGAGTGCTCACTGGAAGGACAGATCCTGAAGCTGAGGCTCCAATACTTTGGCTACCTCATGAGAAGAGAAGACTCCCCAGAAAATACCCTGATGTTGGGAAAGATGGAGGGCACAAGGAGAAGGGGACGACAGAGGACAAGATGGTTGGATAGTGTTCTTGAAGCTACCAGCATGAGTTTGGCCAAACTGCGGGAGGCAGTGGAAGACAGGAGTGCCTGGCGTGCTCTGGTCCATGAGTTCAAGAAGAGTCGGACACGACAAAATGACTAAACAACAACACACCCCCCCAAAAAAAATCCTGAGGATTGTAGTTTGTTAAGGATGCTAAGATTTGTAACTTTATGAGGGGTGAACTAGGATTCGTTGGGAAAAAGAGCTGTGCTTTAGATGTCTGGTGTATGTGAGAGCTAAGCTACAGCCTCTCTCTTTCCCTACACCACTGAATAAACACAGAAGGCTTTAAAACATCTGGAACTAAGGTCATGGCTTCATGCATGCTTGAGATCTGCCGACCGAAGGGCTGCCTACTGCTAAAGAGGCCCCAAAGGCAATACTATTAACAGTGGTTTGATCTACACAGCACTTCTTTTGTTACCATCCTGTTTAAAGCTTCATCTGATCTCTGCAGATCAAGCTATTGTTAAAAGCACAAAGAACACAACCCATTTCTCCCTGATCAGCTGGCAACCCTAAACAAGAGATTAGGAGGTAGCTTAGGGTTCCAGTCAGAATTGCTGCATGCATCCGGTTTCCCCGTTTGCTCACCAAATGTCCCCTAGAGCAGGGATCATTGCCAAGTCTTGGGGGATGGTGGGCACACTTGGAATTCTGAGAAAGTGCCATGGGAACCAGTAATACAAAATGGCTGCTTTGGGGGGTGTAACATAACAAAATGGCTGCCACAGCCAGAAGAGCAGAAAAATAGACAGTGCCCCATCTATGAGGGAAAAGGCACCTACACCAGCCACCATCGTGCTCAGTCACAGACAGAAGCTCTTTGCATAACTCTTGTTCTCAACAAAAGCTGGGTGTCCAATCCTGGTATCCAATTAAATGTAGGCATTAAATGAGAGGCCATGTTCAATGCAGGAGGGGCTGACCCACTGTCAAAAGAGGAAATGAAGAGAAAGAGCAAGCATTCTCTTACGCACCATGGATTTTTGAGGGGATATTTACAGAGACCTTTCACCAGTAGCATAGCACGCACGGGCACCATGTTGGCAATCCATGCCTTATGGTGACTGTTGTATGGAAGAGACAGACATATATGATGACATGTAGTGCTTGTGACAGTAGAAGGGCAAATGAGGATATTATTATAGGTCTTTTTGGGGTGGGAGTCAGTTTGAATGATACCCGTGGATCCCTTCCAAACCTGTGATCCTGTATCTGTGAGGTTAGAATCTCTAAAAGGAAACCAGGCAAGCTGTTCCTTTTGTGAAGGTGATGGCCTTAGCTAGCCAGTTAAGTTCCCTCATTTACATGTCCAAATAAAATGCTCTGGTGCCTTTGCAAAAAATGGACTGACTTTTTCTCACCTGACTTGGCTGGATGCCAAATCATCTTAGGATAGAGAACAAGAGGCCAATCCCTAAATAAAGATGATACAGTCTCCACTGGCCTTCATTCCAAGGAAACCACACTCTGGGTAAGCGCAGGAGCCCCTAGAGTTTCTCGCCGCTGGGAGATTAGAGTTGTGTGCAACAATATATTTGAGAGGGTTCTGGAAAGTAGGGTGTTTGAGGGAGCAGGGAATCAGTATTTTGGGCAGCCCTGTTGGCAGATGAACAAAAGAAAAAGGCAATCAGGAGTTCTGCCCCTCTAGAGACTGGCCTTGCGACCTTGTGCAAAGATCCTTATAGGATCATTACCCTCTCTTTCCCACAGAGCACTGAAGGTTAATTAGTTAATGGCTTTGGGTCTTCTTAGAAATCCTGAGTGCCATTCTCACAACCGCCGTCGGCAGACCCTGTAACTAATACTCCTGCAAGGGTTAAGTATTCATCGGGGCGAATTCTGTTCCCTGCTCTCGCATTCTGAAATCCTCCGAGCAGCATTGTCTATCTGGCTGATGGCATCTCTAAAGCTGGCCTGAGCTTGCAGAGAACGCCAGAGTTCCCCTTCAGAGCAGAGAATGACCTTCTGCTTGGCAGAATGAGGAGTGTCGGTAAAAAATGATGTGTGCTTTGCTAGGCAGCTTCAGTGAGCTATGCATAAATGTATCCGTTCATAAATATTTATTCATTAATATAAAATATTCACAGCAAAAGCTTCAGTGTTTGAATTATTTCATGCATTGGCCACATTATGCTGTGTTTATGCTTTGAGGGGTTTTTTTTCATGGACTTGAAATCAATAGAGATACAGTTATACCTCGGGTTGAAGTAGCTTCGGGATAATGTTTTTCGGGTTGCATGCTGCGGCAACCCGGAAGTAACAGAGCACGTTACTTCTGGGTTTCGACGCTCGCACATGTGCAGATGGTCAAAATGATGTCACAGGCATGTGCAGAAGTGGCGAATCGCAACCTGCGCACATGCGGGTTGCGTTCGCGGGTTGCATGTGCTTCTGGATGAGAACGGGGCTCTGGAACGGATCCCGTTCGCATCCAGAGGTACCACTGGATGTAAAAGTGGGGCCTTCAAGCAAATGTTGTAAGGTTGCGAACGCCTGTTCACTATGCCAGCTGTACCATTTTTTCATGGTATAGCTGGGAAGTCTTTGATGTATGGGATTGCTTTTAACTCTTTTAACATGGGGCTGTTTTTAGTGTTGATGTTTTCATTGTGAAAGCACTCCAGTGTGTTTTGTAGGAAGTAATTAATAAATGGAATAATTATAATAAATAATGCGGAGGAGCATTCTGAACCAGAGTATACCCCCCCCCGCAACAACTTCAAGTGGTGCAGTCCCTTCTGCCACTACCACATTCTGCTGCTCAAACCTCTCACACAAACCTCACTCAAACCTCTCACCTTGCTTTTTCCTGTAAGACCTATTGCAGTCGTTAAGAGTCGTCAACAGGCTCATCACAGCTATCTGCCAATCACCCATTCCCACCACCCTTCTGAGTAATACCCCTCCCCACCTTCTCACTATATAGAAGGGTCTGGTGACTTCTGTTTCGGTGTATCTGAAGAAGTGTGCATGCACACGAAAGCTCATACCTAGAACTAACTTAGTTGGTATTTAAGGTGCTACTGGAAGGAATTTTTTTTCTTTTATTTTGTCTTGACCTCTCACACATGCAGAGAAGGACGCTATTTCAGTAATGGCAAAATGTGCCTTCTACCAGCTTTCATGGATAGAGAACTTTCTGGGTGTTGGTGTGCGGTGCATACATGCCCTGAACATATAGCACCCTCCAACATTTATCTGATAAAAATAGGGATGTCCTATATAATACTAATACAAATAATTTTATTATTTATACCCCACCTGTCAGGGAACTGACATCGGAGCGAGAGGTGGAGGCAAGGCTCCCGAGCGATGCAGGAGAGGGGACCAGCAGAGGGGAAGGAATTCAGCGCAACACCAGCAGAGAAGGGAGGGAGATGGAGGATTCGGAGAGGGGTCTCCAAGACTCTTCGCCCGAAACTAGTGGAGAGAGCACGGGCATGCCTCTGCCCACTCCTTCTTTGCGCAGAAGAGTCCCGCGCAGGGAGAGTAGGCGGAGACTTGGCGTCAAACAGCTTCTATGCTGGAAGAGGTTCAAGAAACGCCCACTGACGGATTCTGCAAGCGACTGAACAGCCACGGAGTGAAGGGCTGTCAGCCGAGGCATGGTTAGCCAGGCAATCTAGCCAAAAGTAACGGCAACTTACGCACAAGTAACCCCTTATAACCATTACACCACCCATCTGACTGGGTTGCCGCAGCCGTTGTGGGAGGCTTCCACCACACATAAAAACATAATAAAACATTAAAAAATGAAAAAACTTCCCTAGACAGGGCTGCTTTTAGATGTCTTCTAAAGGTTGTATAGTGACCTAGCCCCTTGGCTCGGGGTGTGTTTGCATAACTCCATACCCTCCAAAATTTCTCTGATGAAAACAAATAGGGACTTCCTAAAGGAAAAACAGGATGTTCCAGGATCAAATCAGAAACCAGGGCGGCTTCTGTAAATCCGGGACTGTCCCTGGAAAACAGGGGCACTTGGAGGCTCTGCCCATTTTGTATTTTCTTCTTACAGATATATGCATTTTTAAACGCACACTTTAACGCACCTTGTCAGTGCATCTTTGTACCCATTCCTTGTCAGGGGAACTGCACTGTGAAATTTGGAGAATTGCAAATGGAGTGTTTTGCTAGTAAAGAGGGGAAAAGAGGAAGTGATGATAATTAAAAACAGAAGCTGTTTCTCTCCTTCAAGCAAACCTCAAAGGAGTTCCTGGTAAAACAAAGGCACATTTTTCATATGTTGTGGACTCGTAAAGTAGTAAAAGAATTTTGGGAAATGATTTATAATGAGTTGAAAAAAAATGTTTAAAGTAACTTTTTCCCTAAAAAACCTGAAGCTTTTCTTTTAGGAATTCTAGGTGCTGAAATCCTAAGGGAGCAGAAAAGACTATTTATGTATGCGACCAAGGCTGCATGGATGTTATTGGCCCACAGATGGAAAGAAGATAAAGTCCCTACCAGAGAAGAACGGCAGATTAACTTGATGGATTATGCCAAATTGGCAAAGATGACCAGAAGGAATCAGGAAGACCAAAATTTTAATAAGCAATGGGAGAAATTTATAATTTATCTTAAAAACCATTGTAAACAGTTAAAACTGTTAGTAAGACTGGAATAACACTTGTAGTTTAATGGTGAATTTGGGATATAATGGAGATGTAAAAGATTTGGATTATCGTAAAAGATGCAGGAGGAAATGATTAACAACAGGACCCACAAAGGGGAGGAGGGAAGTCCGAGAGATCCTTTGGAATCTTATCTTTATGTTGTATATGGATATGTGATTGTAAAACTTTGATCTGAAAACCAAAAAACATTTTCTAAACAACAACAACAACAACAGAGTTCCAGGTAAACTAGTGTTTCAGACTAGTCACCTTTCTACGCCACCTTGAAGGCTGATTCCACCACGGGTTTGCCTTCGTTATCAAACCAATAAATGCTTTCCTCCTTTTCCTCTGAGTGCCCTCCCTTTAAAGCCACTCGCATTTTAGCCCAGAACAGCTTCTGAGCCTCGGGTTCTGCGGGCCAAGAAATATAGGTCTTCTTTAGCATCACTTTCCGCATGCGGTGATAGGCAGAGAGCTCCCGCTCTGGGATGTCCTCCAGGAAAACAGGGATAAGGACATCCTTGAGTTCATCAAAGAGCCGGTAGCTGGCCAGCTGTATCTCCATGGAGCACCACTCGCTTCGCAGGTACCTCCGGCTAATCACGCAGATGGTATGCCGACTGTTGTGGATGCTGTCGACTATATTGTCTATAATATATTTCCCGGGCTGGAAGTCCCGGTGGTGGAGGCAGAGACGGAAGACGGGACCCCCTCCTTTTTCGAGACTGGGCACCAAGTGCTCCAGCACCCAGCTCTCGTCGGTGGAGTTGTAGGAGACAAAGGCATCAAATTTGTAGTGGTCGTCCTTGCCGTGCCTCCAGCGATCACTGACCCATGCCCGAAGGACGTAGAAGTGGTATTTCAGACGCCAGTAGGTGCGGTGGTAGAGGAACGGCAGCACCATGTGCAGCAAGAGAGCCGGGAAGGTGAAAAAGAAGAGGTACACGCCCACATCTTGGAAGCAGACATGGGTATCAAAGCTATAGACATAGCTATTAGGCTGCCCAGAATTGCAGGAGTAGTTGTACAGGTAAACCACCTGTACCTGGCTGTTGTTCAGCCACAACTGGAACCAAATGTTATCGCAGGTGCAAGACAAGGGGCACTTGCGTAGGTCCAGGTTTCTCAGGGAGGTCAGCTTTTCCATCACGCTGCTATTGATCGTCTGAAGCTCGTTCTTCCCCATTTGCAGGTCGCGCAGCCTGCTGAGGTTGCCGAAGACCTCCAGGGTCAACGTGCGGAGGCCAGCGTTCTCCAGGTTCAGACTAGTCAAGTTTTTAAGGTTCTTGAATATGCCAGGTGGAAGGTTCCCCATGCCGTTACTGCTATCAGCCAGGCTTAGATACCTCAGCTGCCCTAGGTCATCAAAGACATCAGGTGCAATGGAGAGAATTTTGTTTTCTGACAGGTAGAGATAGAGCAAGGACCTCAGGCCCTGGAAGAACTTGGCAGGGATGATTTTCAAGCCATAAGGTTGCTGTCCTTGGAGCTTGAGGTCATAGAGTTTGTGCAGGTTCAAGAAGGGAGGCTGGCTGTGTTGCTTCATGCTGATGTAGTTTATCTTGTTGGCTTTCAGGTCCAGAACCTGGAGAGTGCTCTGCACGGGTTTAAAAAACCAGTGACTAATGTATTCAATATGATTGCCGTCCAGATAGAGATTGGAGAGATTCCTCAGTCCCTCAAATGATGTGTTGGTCAATCTACGGATGTTGTTCCCCCCGAGGTCTAAAATATAAAGGCTCCCAAGGTTCTTGAAGACACCGGGGAAGAGGACAGAAACATGGTTGTTTCGGAGATTGAGGGTCTTGAGGCTCTTCAAGTCGTCAAAACTAGTTACGTAGAGATCTGTTAGAAGGTTGTTATCCAAGCGCAGCTCCCTGAGGTGTTGCAATCCTTTCAAGGCATTTCTGTCCAGGATGGCAATGCTGTTGATATTGAGGTGGAGCGTCTCCAGATTAGGGGCATAGCAGAATGCCTGAGCAGATACCGAAAGGATACGATTGAAGCGGAAAGAGATGGTTGTCAGCTCATTTAAGGGAGCGGTCTTAGAGCAGGACTTTAATTTGTCCAGCAAGTTGTGTTCCACAATCAAAGTCTTCAGCTGGTTTTGTACCACCCAACCCATCTTCTCCCTTACACATCCCAGTGACCTGAGACGGTTCCTTGAAAGGTCCAGCAGCAGGATGGGAGGGCATGCCCCAAAGGTGCCGCTATTCACATTCCTGATGTTGTTGCTCTGAAGATGGAGAGACAAGGAATGATTGGATGCATTGAGATGCTCACACAACTTGAGCAGCTGATAGGACTGGCTTAAATTCAACCCAGAGTAATTTAGGGTCCAAGGCCGTAAGTCAGAAACTTTTAAGACCCGGAAAATGTCTAGGCCATTCCCCATCAGCTCCAGGCTGCTGAGGTTTCGGAGGTGGACCGTGGCAAAAGAAGATGCACTGGAGATCCTGTTGTAAGAAACGTCCAGTTTTTTTACATTTCTCAGGAACTCTGGTTCCTTAACGTCCACCCTATGCAGGGAATTGTTACATAGCAGGAGAGTAGACAAGGAAGTGGGCAGTCTTGCTTCAGACTCCAGGGAGGTCAGGTTATTGTTACACAGATTCAGCACCTTCAGGCTTGTCAGTCTCACCAAGCTCAGAACTACTTCTTCAAAGTTCTCCAACTTGTTGAAATGGAGCTGCAGTGCCAGGAGGTTCTGAAATGGACTAAATGTATCCTCTTGGATTTTGCTCAATTGGTTATGGTGCAAGATGAGGGAGGTGAGGTTTGGCAAACCCAGGAAGACATCTTTGGATAGATTCACAAGGCTGTTGCAGGAAAGGTTGAGGGTCTTCAAGTCTGTGAGGTTCTCGAAGGCCCCGCCTTCTATCACTTCCATTTTGTTGAAGCTCAGTTGCAGGTCCTTCAGCTTTGGGAGGTGTTGGAAACTCCCGTAAGGCAAGAACCGAATGAAATTATGGGATGCATTGACCACTGTGGCATTGTTGGGAAGGTCCTTCACGGCGCTGGAGATATCTTTCAGGAAGCGCTGCATGCACTTGAAATAACCTGGATCCCACTCGGAATGGTAGCAGTTCCTGAAACCGTAAGCAGCTGCCCATTGGGTGTGAAGTAGAATGAAAGCCAGGAAAGGAAGCAGAAGACCCATTCGGCCCATCTCTGATTTGGGATGCTCAGCCTTGGGTCACCAGAAAAACCTGGAACCAAAGAACATGAACTGTGAGACTTCTTTGAACTTCTGTGAAAGACAATGTGAGAGTTTGAAAGTTAGGAGTATTACCGTATTTTTCGCTCCATAAGACGCACCAGACCATAAGAAGCACCTAGTTTTTGGAGGAGGAAAACAAGAAAAAAAATATTTTGAATCCCAGAAGCCAGAACAGCAAGAGGGATCGCTGTGCAGTGAAAGCAGCAATGCCTCTTGCTGTTCTGGCTTCTGAAATAGCTGCATAGCCTGCATTCGCTCCATAAGACGCACACACATTTCCCCTTACTTTTTAGGAAGGAAAAAGTGTGTCTTATAGAGCAAAAAATACGGTATTTGACATCTTTCCGCAGGGCCTGCAAGACAGAGCTGTTCCACCTGGCCTTTGGTTTGGACTCATTCTGACCCTTATGTTTCCCTCCCCTTATGGTCTTGATTCATCGGCTACTTTTAAAATGAGGTTGCATTTTAAATTGCATTTTAACCTGTATTTTAAATTGGTCTTTTTCTTTTTCCCCTATTATGTTTTTACCATGATTTTATTGGTGTTAGCTGCCCTGAGCCTGGCTCTGGCCAGGGAGGGAGGGAGGGCGGGGTATAAATAAAATTTATTATTATTATTATTATTATTATTATTATTCCATTTATGGATGTTTTTTGACAAGGCATCCTAAGGTGATTATAATTTAATAGGCAGTGACATATATAAAAATAGAATAAGTGTTTATGACAATATTTTATATACACACACAAACAATTCAAAAGAAGAACAACCCATACATAAAACCAATACAAATCCAAGGCAGGTCCCAACTGGGATAAACATCTCAATTTAGGATGTTTGCTGAAAGAGGGAAGCTTTTAGCAAGTCCTGACAATGGAGCTCTGCATAAAATGCACCAATCAAGCCCCAGCACCTTTTACTGCATAGCGCTGTCATCTGATTAAAGGAATCTTAGGTGATTCATTGTTGTATGAGTTGTAGTTGATTCATTCCTTAATCTATCAATTAAATCTCCATTTGAGTAAAAACAGTACCATGGTTCAGAAGCAAGACATGCTTTCTTTCTTTTTAGATGATGTATGCATGTGTCCTGTCAATATTTATCTAAGATGAAGAGAAGGAAAAAATGTCATGCCTCATTTCAAATACCGTAGTCCTTTTTCATTCAATTTACGTTTCTAGCATTACTGAGGATATGGGATGGGCTGAATGAAGATGGTTTAGATCACGGGTGTCAAACACAAGGCCCGCGGGCCGAATCCGGCCTGCCAGACCTCGTCATGTGGCCCGTGTAGCTGCCGCCGGCCGCCAGCCTTCACCTTTTATTCTTGTTTTTGTTTTTTTTTTACACAAGAAAGCCGCCTCTTCAGCGCATGCGCAGCAGCCTACAAGCCAGAGAACGTCTGCCCTCTAGCGGCGTCAGCCGTTCTACACAGGAAACCTCCACTTGTTTTTATATTGAGCGCATATTGAGTCCTATAGATACAACCGGCCCTTTGAGGGTGACCAAACTGCTGATGCGGCCCCCGATGAATTTGAGTTTGACACCCCTGGTTTAGATGAAGAATTGATTTGGTATATTTATTCTATATTTATTGTTAGGTGCCAGGATGCTTATCGCAGGAAAATGAAAATATTTAGAGGAATGAAAGAAAGATTTATGGTATAGTCAAGTTGGTAGATAGTTACTGCTGAAAAAGTAACTAAGAAATTAAGGTATTACTAAACGACAATCAAAAAATTGTCAACAATGTGGCAAAATTTTATTTAGAGTTTGGAGTTTAGAGTTTGGATTTGATATCGCGCTTTATCACTACCCTAAGGAGTCTCAAAGCGGCTAACAATCGCCTTTCCCTTCCTCCCCCACAACAAACACTCTGATTTTATATATTAATGATGACAATTGTGTTAAATTGCCTCTTGTGAAATATGCTACTATTTGGAATTCTTATTAACTTTTCAGCTTTGAGTGAGGATATAAAACCTTGACGACAGTACCCTGATATATCTAAATTTTTTGTTTTTATTTTAAAAGGTTACTAACCCACCCAACAACATTGCTTCCCCAGAAAATGAGAATGAAACAACCCAAATTTCTACGTTGTGTGTGTTTAATTCTAGTTTTCATTCAAATGCCTTCGCCTCGCCTAAGGCACGGACCACCCCTGGAGCCACTGGAACACCCCCCCCCAAAAAAAATTTTTTTGGTGACTTTTGCTATATAAAGGTAAAGGGACCCCTGACCATTAGGTCCAGTCATGACCGACTCTGGGGTTGCGGTGCTCATCTCGCTTTACTGGCCGAGGGAGCCAGTGTACAGCTTCCAGGTCATGTGGCCAGCATGACTAAGCTGCTTCTGGCAAACCACAGCAGCACACGGAAACGCCGTTTACCTTCCTGCCGGAGTGGTACCTATTTATCTACTTGCACCTTGATGTGCTTTCGAACTGCTAGGTTGGCAGGAGCAGGGACCGAGCAATGGGAGCTCACCCCGTGGCGGGGATTCGAACCATCGACCTTCTGATCAGCAAGCCCTAGGCTCTGTGGTTTAACCCATATACATTGGCATTTATTTGCATGGGGGGGGGGGACGACAGGTTAGTGCTCCTCGCCCCTGACTTTTTAATGGACTTCTATTCTTTTGCTTCTGCCACCAACCACAGCTCATTCTCCAGCCCCAAGAAGGAAAGAAGGAAGGAAGAGGCGGCGTGATCAGAGAATGTCACCAGTGCAAAATTAGAGCTTTGGGGTGCTCTGCAGCTGCTAAGCTGGGAAAAGCAGAACCTTTTAAGTGAAAACAGGCCCCTCCATTCCTCTCCCCCACGCCATCCGGACCTATTAGAACTGTGTTTTTTGCCTGAGGAGGAAGTGAGAAGCAGCGAGGTCTGGTGCAACAACAACAGTGGTGCTATTTTTCATGAAAAAGAGGTGCCAGAACTCACTATGAATGCCTCCCTTGTTCTCTTGTAATGGCAATGGCGCCCACCTGAGAGGTGTCAGAATTGAGTTCCAGTGAGTTCCGGCTGGGGGAAAAAGCCCTGCATATTTCTCTTCTCAGCTTTATTTTAGAACAGGAAGATCCCTGATCTTTGTGCACCTTTTCAGACACCACCACTACTCTGTTGGGAAGGTAGCACCATACAGTTGGAGGAAGCACAGGTGATGCATTTTTATATTTTATTTCAACTGTGTATTAAGTTCCCCCCCAAAAAAAACTTTATAAGCAAGCATTGCAACAATGCTTTATAAAAATGATAGGGTAAGTCAACATGTGTTATATTGGGGGAGGGTCAGTCTGAACGGAACCCCATGCACCTTCCAGACCTGTGATCCGGGGCAAGGGGACCACGTAGAATGTATGAAAGCAAGCTAGCCAAACCAACTCATTTGTCTGGATAGTGTATTTGTCTGGCAAGTTAAGCACCACAGTTAGCATAACCAAGTAAGTTGCTCTGTGCCGTAAAACAAATGCCATTAGGCATGGGTAGGCAAACTAAGGCCCGGGGGCCGGATTCGGCCCAATCGCCTTCTAAATCCGGCCCACGGATTTAGAGGAATCAGCATGTTTTTACACGAGTAGAATGTGTCCTTTTATTTAAAGTGCATCTCTGGGTTATTTGTGGGGAATGCCTGGTGTTTTTACTTGAGTAGAATGTGTCCTTTTATTTAAAATGCATCTCTGCGTTATTTGTGGGGCATAGGAATTCGTTCGTTTTTCCTTCAAAATATAGTCTGGCCCCCCCACAAGGTCTGAGGGACAGTGGACCGGCCCCCCACTGCAAAAGTTTGCTGATCCCTGCCATAAGGGGTTGCGCTTAGGACTCGATCCCTCCCAGTTCCAGTGCTTTTTTTCTAAAAAAAAATATGTTTAGGGGGTACTCTCATTTCCCTACTCATATTGAAATGCTGCCCCTCAAGGAGGCCAAATTTAGATTCACAAAATGTTTAGGGGTATGCGTACCCCTGCATCCCCCCAGGAAAAAAGCACTGCCCAGTTCCATTATATGAAATTGCCTTAAAACTGAATTAGGTTATTTATTGGTCCATCTAGCACGGAATCTACCCTGACCAGCAGCAACTGTACAGTGGGGAGCAGCGAATGCCCCCCCTCACATTTTCTGGGAGCTGTTGTTTGGTAAGGGTGCTGGGAGCTATTATGACAGGGTGGTCCAATGTGTGACCCAACCCTGAGGCCTTTTTCGGCGGCCCTCAGCAACGTTTGACACACCCACCCACCTATCGCAGGCCTCATGCTGCCTTCCCAAAGCTGGGTAAGCAAGCCACTAGGCTTTGGAAAGAAGGTATGAGGCCTCTGACAAAGGGACGCGGGTGGTGCTGTGGGTTAAACCACAGAGCCTAGGACTTGCCGATCAGATGGTCGGCGGTTCGAATCCCCGCAACGGGGTGAGCTCCCATTACTTGGTCCCTGCTCCTGCCAACCTAGCAGTTCAAAAGCACATCAAAGTGCAAGTAGATAAATAGGTACCGCTCCAGCGGGAATGTAAATGGCGTTTCCGTGCGCTGCTCTGGTTTGCCAGAAGAGGCTTAGTCATGCTGGCCACATGACCCAGAAACTGTACGTCTGCTCCCTCGGCCAATAAAGCGAGATGAGCGCTGCAGCCCCAGAGTCGGTCACGACTGGACCTAATGGTCAGGGGTCCCTTTACCTTTACTTTACTATGAGGCCTCTGACAGGATTCTAGAACCTTTCCACCTCCTTTCCACGCCTCCTTCCCAAAACACGGTGTCAGGTGTTCAGGAGCAGAGGCACAGTGAAGAGAGGAGATGGAGAGCGAAGGGGAAGAATCCGAGGGGAGCGTAGGAGAAGAGGACAGTGGACCGAGGGATTCCATGAGCCTCTCCAGTGAATCGGAAGATTCACAGAAGGGGGCGCCAGTGGCCAGGGGTAGGGGGTTCCCAAGGGGAACGCCCCAGGAGCAAGGGGGCAGCAGGGACTCCCAGAGCAGTAGTTGGAAATCAGGACCAGCTTCCCCACCAGAGCAGAGTGGGGGGGAAGAGTCCCAAGGATCGGGGCCAGTGCATTCCCCACCAGGGAGAGAAGATAAGGCAGGGCTGACCACACCTCCATCGGAGAGTCAGACAACGGAGGGGAGGTCAGATCCGGCCAGTATCCCGGAAGAGGGAAGCAGTGACAGAAGTAGTGTAACGGTCAGGAGGAAGGTCACTGGGTTGGCGCGAGAGGCAAGTTCAAATGTACAGGAGCGCGGGACAGCAGAGAATGAGGATTGGGAACCGGGTCCTAAAGCCCGCCGGAGGGAGGGGGAGGAGCTAAGCGACTCAGCGTCGGAAGAGTCCAGAAAGGGCAATGCCCCAGCGGGCAGGAGGACCCAGAGGAGGAGAGAGCAGCGTAAAAGGTGGAGCAGGGCTAGGATCTTAAACTGGTGTCATAGGGGAGGAGACTCAGGCGGTACTTCGCCGGTCTAGGGTTAAGACGTAGAGCTGCGCGCTGCGGCTTTGAAATGGAAACTGAACCTCAATAAAGACTTTTGTACATAACGACAGCCTCGCGTTGGTCCTCTGTGAGCTGGGACCTAGGGGCAGCTCTGACACACGGCAACTCGCTTAGCCAGCTTTGGGAAGGCCCTGAAATCCTGCCACTATTTTGTGGCATTTTGGTTTGGTCCTAATGAAGGCATTGTCTTATTGTGTATTTTGGGGTTTTAAAAAAAACATTCTTAAGACCTCCTGCATGCAAATCTTGTATCCTACCACCAGGGATAGGCAAATCTGTCAATTATAGTTCCTGTCGGTTTCAGTTCTCCAAATTTTTTTCTTTTTTTATGTGCTCACAAACATTCATCAGCGAATTTCTCCTGGCACACACGTTTATATGAAATGTTGCCTAATATACACATTCTTTGCTAAGCGACGCCCCCTGATATCATGGGTTTTGACGTTATTTTCACTAATATATGCACAATTTTTAATGCACCATTGAAAATGCACAATTTACCTTCATGTATGCATTTTGATACGCGTTAGTTGGACAGAGAACTTTATTGCAAAATTCGGAGAAGTGCAAATTTAGAAGTGCGGTTGTGCTTTGGTTCACATATTTTTTTCCAGAAAGTGCACATTAGCTAGGTTTGCCTTTAAATATAAACTGAATTGAATTTCTGTTCTATCCCTACCTGGGAGTAAGTCCCATTTAACTTTGCTGGGCTTTAAATGCATGGTGTACATTTTGAGTAGTAGTCCTCTTCATCTATTTTAAGACAATTTGTTGTGGTTACATTTTAGTATCGCAAAATAAATGTGGCAATGCAGTCACCTCCACCTTTTAAAGAGAATAGACTGCATGCACACCTAGTATACAGAGTTGGAATCAACGGGATGCAACTCATCTGCCCCTGCAGATTGACATACAGTGGTACCTTGGTTCTCAAACTTAATCCATTCCAGGGGTCAGTTCAACTCCCGAAACAGTTTGAAAACCACCAAGGCACAGCTTCCGATTGGCTGCAGGAGCCACAGAAGCCACGTCAGATGTTCGGCTTCCGAAAAACGTTTGCAAACCGGAACACTCACTTCCAGGTTTGCGGCATAGGGAGCCAAGCTGTTTTAGTACCAAGGTACGGCACTGTGGGTTAAACCACAGAGCCTAGGACTTGCCGATCAGAAGGTCGGTGGTTCAAATCCCCGTGATGGGGTGAGCTCCCGTTGCTCGGTCCCAGCTCCTGCCAATCTAGCAGTTCAAAAGCACGTCAAAGTGCAAGTAGATAAATAGGTACCACTCAGGTGGGAAGGTAAATGGTGTTTCCGTGCGCTGCTGTGGTTCACCAGAAGTCATGCTGGCCATGTATGCCGGCTCCCTCGGCCAATAAAGCGAGATGAGAGCCGCAACCCCAGAGTCGGCCATGACTGGACCTAATGGTCAGGGGTCCCTTTACCTTTACCTTTACCACAGTACCTGCATGGAAAGGGCAGATAGAGAGGAACCTCCAGTCTTCCTAGATTGTCCTTTTTGTGCTGACCCTTTGATCTTCCTTCCACATTTGACCAATGCTCTTAGGGTTGCTAACCTCATTTCCCCTCCAAATGAAAACCAAATTGAATTTATCTCCCCTGACCTACTTACTCCAGAGCTATGTGGCCCCCTCCTATATGAAAGCCTATAAAGCTGATCCTGGCTGGGGTTAGATTGCAGTGCTATAGCTTAGGGCCCCACTCTCTTGGGGGCCCCCCAAAAAAGTAAAGGAAAAAAACTTGGATGTACATTTCCAAAATATAAGATAAAAAACAAATAAAATAAAACCTACATACAGCAACAGTGTTTTGTGTTGTGTAGGCTCTTATTTGTTATGTGCAAATGACTTTAGATACCTATTAGGTCCATAAATTACCATATAACATATATTCAACACGAAAAGCAGCGACAATCTGTTGTTGACAAAGGACAGCTGGACATATAAAGGACCCCATTACCTTCAGTAGCTTAGGGCCTCATCAAACCTAAATCTGGCCCGGTATATAAAGTTGCATATATATATATATATATATATATATATATATATATATATCATATAAAGTTGATGCTGCCTGGGGTTAGATTGCAACAGTGGCTCATTTCTCTCACTCCAACCACAGTGAGAAAAATGTGACGTAAAAATCCCATTACATACTGCCTACAATTTTTAAATTGCACGGTGGGAAATTATTCCCAGGAATATTTATAGGATCCTATAAATACACACAACACAAGCAAGACTTGGGAAGTTCCTACCTGATTCCGCCAGCGATTTAGATCTTCATGTTCTCCTTGGCACCGGTGCAGCTAGTTCTGCTTTCAGACAGTCACTGATCTAGTATGAGTTTCTCTCTTTCTTTCTAACTTGTTTGAGAGAGTTGGGTGTTGCATGATTTAAATTTAAGGGGGAAGTGAGCTGGACTGTCGTCTTTCAGTTTTGTTTCTGACAGATGGAAACATTGTCTTCTCCTTTTACGGAGACGGGTGACTGGAGGAAGGTGACAAAAGAGGGCACCTGGGCCTGGGTGGCAAGGGAGCAGGGCACAGCAGTGGATCGGGACATTCCATTGCCATGCCAGCTGGGGTTCTTGGCAGTTGTCATCTGACTTCTCCTGCAAGCAGAGCAATAAAAAAGTGTTCCCAAGCTGATCGGTTAAAGAGTGCTTTCACCAACCCTATATCCCCACATACTTAGGGATTAGAAGCTTGAAAAAACGAGGAATACAATCAGAAATCAAGTCTATCTCCCTTCCTTCCTGAACTTAAGATTGGAAAAATGAAAAACTGAAACAAACAGATCCACTCGTTCCTAGTGGTAAGGTAAAAAGGTAAAGGGACCCCTGACCATTAGGTCCAGTCGTGGCCGACTCTGGGGTTGCGGCGCTCATCTCGCTTTACTGGCCGAGGGAGCCGGGGTACAGCTTCTGGGTCATGTGGCCAGCATGACTAAGGTGCTTCTGGCGAACCAGAGCAGCGTACGGAAACGCTGTTTACCTTCCCGCCGGAGCAGTACCTACTTATCTACTTGCACTTCAATGTGCTTTCGAACTGCTAGGTTGGCAGGAGCAGGGACTGAACCGCCGACCTTCTGATTGGCTAGTCCTAGGCTCTGTGGTTTAACCCACAGCGCCACCCACGTCCCTCAGTGGTAAGGTAGCAAAACTGAAATCTGGTTTTCGTGAACTATTAACACAACTCTTCTTAAAATCCATTGCTTCTACAAGTGGGATGGGTTTAAGATCTCCCAAGACCAGGTTTTCCTGCAAATTTCTGCTGCTCTCCCATTCTCTTAACTCTTGCCTCTTCCAGCCCTGAAATGGCACCTTTCTCGTTCCACTCTTCTCAGAACAATACAATTACACGTCATAATTTGTAATTTTATTTTGTAATTTTATTTACGGCCATAGGCCCATACAGGTAAAAACGACACATAAATAACAACTTGTGCACGTCATAATTTGTGAGAGAAAGAATATATGCTTTTTCATTTAAAAAATGATAATAAATTGAATATTTTGGCCACATTCAACACTCTTTCTTGTTATAGTGGTTATGTTTTTACTCAAGAGGAAACAATTCCATGCCCCTGAGTATTGCAGCTGGCCAGTGAGAGTGATCATATGACTCATTTTAAAACATGCTTTACATTTTGATTATTCAGCATAGCATAACCATTATAGTTTACAGCACAGATTCAATATTCACAAGTGCACAAGTGCTTTGGGTTCATTTATTTCACTGCAATCCCGCAGCTCCTCCAGATGTCCTGCGCTGATCATTCATCCTGATTTGCTTACGCAGAGGTTAGATTAAATCCAGTCTCTACTTGGCCTTTGTCCCGATTTCTTCGCGGGGTGTTTATGCAACAAGGGTGCATAAATCCTGATTTGCTTGTCTTCCCACAAATCATTGGCTTATTCTGCACTTCCCAACGCATTTCCCCATCTCCTTTCTAACTGCAAAAGTGACACTCCTTTTTTAAAAATGGATTTGTTGTGTTGGGGCAGGAGAGGGGAATCTTTTACTGCCTTCCTTTCTAGTTGTGGGTAAGTGGGGTCAGAGGCTAAAGTCAAAGGTGTGGAGCAATGCGCCTATATCAGTGGCGGAATTGGGGCTCTCAAATTTCAGCAGTGCCCTGTGTGGTACCAATATTGACCCTCCCCCTCCGCCCGCCTCTCACCTTCTAAACTACATCATTGTTGCGGTGGCCCCTGCAGTGCCTTCTTGGCTCAGCACCCAGGGCAGGCAAACCTGCCATGCTCCCCTAAACGTGGCACTTCATCAGGGCTGGGTTTAGGTTTGATGAGGCCCTCAGCTACTGAAGGTAATGGGGCCCTTTATATGTCCAGCTGTCCTTTGTCAACAACAAATTGTTGCTGTTTTTGGTGTTGAATAGATGCTATATAGTAATTTAAGGACCTAATAGGTATCTAAAGCCATGCAACCAGTCCATGCAGAATGTAAAGGTAATGGTAAAGGGACCCCTGACCATTACGTCCATTCGCGGACAACTCTGGGGTTGTGGCGCTCATCTCGCTTTATTGGCCGAGTGAGCTGGTGTACAGCTTCCAGGTCATGCGGCCAGCATGACTAAGCTGCTTCTGGCGAACCAGAGCAGCGCATGGAACGCCGTTTACCTCCCCGTCGCAGCGGTACCTATTTATCTACTTGCACTTTGACGTGCTTTTGAACTGCTAGGTTGGCAGGAGCAGGGACAGAGCAACGGGAGCTCACCCCGTCTCGGGGATTCAAACTGCCGACTTTCTGATCGGCAAGTCCTAGGCTCTGTGGTTTAACCCACAGTGCCACCCGCGTCCCATTTGCACATGTTGCCATGCAACTAGTCCATGCAGAATGTAGGCACCCTATATATAGAAATGAGCAAACCAGTGATATTTTAGGGAGCAGGCTAGCAGGCGGGGCCCATTACTTACACCATAGGAGCCTACACAACACAAAACACTGGTACTGTATATAGGTTCTATTTTATTTGTTTTTTTATCTTAGATTTTGGAATTGTACATTCAGTCCCCCCCGTACATTGGGGGGTCAAGAAAGTGGGGTCCTAAGCTATAGCATGTTTAGCTTATACTAGGTAAATCTGGCACTGTACTGCATACATTCCATGTTTATATTTCTATACTCTCCATCCAGGCGAACAAGAAGCATTATCCGAGTTCAAGGAGATTATCAGAGTTCCAAGGAGCTCAAGGGAACTTTCTTCTGAGTAGATGTGAACATTGAACAGGGTTCTGAGGCATCGCAGATACGCCTGCAAAGCTTGTTTGTCTCGGCATGGTAGCAAGCATTAACAAATTAAGCATGCCCGCTGAGAGCATCAATGGCACAGTCTGCCACCTTCATCTCTCTCCGACAAGGTTTTTATTTTAGTGTGCTGTTGGACACAAAATGCAGAACAGCTGGAAAGGTGCTAATGTGCAGTTTGGGAAACAGGAGGGGGAGGCAATCAGACGTGTGTGTGTGTGTGTGTGTGTGTGTGTGTGTGTGTGTGTTTATTACAGGCAATGCCAGGGACAGCAGGGACGCAGGTTATATAAGGCTAGGGTGAGCTCATTTTCCATACTTAAAACAAACTGCCCAAACCATATTAAAACATCTTTTTGGCTTGTACTTCCTCTTCTTCACCTTCATCTGTGGGCAGGTGATGTTTTGTTGCATCCTTGTGAATAGCTTTAAGGCGCTCCTGTTTTTGTACCTGTTACACATTTATTTTTATTTATTTCACAAAATTTTTACATGTTTTTTAGTCGTGTCCAACTCTTCGTGACCCCATGGACCAGAGCACGCCAGGCACTCCTGTCTTCCACTGCTTCCCGCAGTTTGGTCAAACTCATGCTGGTAGCTTCGAGAACACTATCCAACCATCTCGTCCTCTGTCGTCCCTTTCTCCTTGTAAAACAAACAAACAAACAAACAAACCTCAAGCAGTTTTCAGAAAGATAAAGACAATACAGTGGTACCTCGGGTTACATACGCTTCAGGTTACATACACTTCAGGTTACAGACTCCGCTAACCCAGAAATCGTGCTTCAGGTTAAGAACTTTGCTTCAGGATGAGAACAGAAATCGTGCTCTGGCGGCGCGACAGCAGCAGGAGGCCCCATTAGCTAAAGTGGTGCTTCAGGTTAAGAACAGTTTCAGGTTAAGTATGGACCTCCGGAACGAATTAAGTACTTAACCCAAGATACCACTGTAAATAGAATCAAGAAAAGAAAAATCACAACCCTACTTTAAAACACACAAAAGTTCAAATACTAAAACAGGTTAAGATTTCTTATGTATGCAGTGACTGATTTCATAATTCAATATATTGGTTGATTGTGACAAAATGACCCTCCAAGTGGTGGCAAAAAGATTAAAATGATTAAGTTATCAGTTAAAACATTTAAAAATTGCTAAAATTGACAATAAGCTAAAGAGCAGATTGAAACACACGGCAACATTTTATATATCTGGTTGCGCTAGCCTAAACAAAAATGGCTTTAGAAGGAATACAGCGAAGGTGTCTGTTTGACGTCAATAGGCAAGCATTGTGCACTCATTTCCCTGCTGGTCCCTCTTCCATGATCAATGAACAGCAGCACAAATGCTCTTAATGCTACTGAAAAGCTCTGGCTTCATCTTGAGAAACGCCCCTGCGAGGAGCGAGCCTTGCAATAACCCCTTGCCCTTACGCCAACCCTGCAACCTCCTGCCACTGCCATTTATTAATCACTTTCGGTCCTGCAAATGCACAGTAATAGAAAAGAAAAATCGTTTGCTTAGGATGCACATTGATTTCCCAATAACTTTGCCGTTTTTTTAAAAAAAGATGGCGGTACAACGCACAGTGTGCTCTGCATATCAAGCTGTCGACACCTGCCTCTGAATCCTCCGTAAAAACAATTCATGGAACCCTTTCTCGTAGGTCACGGTGTGCTGCTTTCTCCCATGCGTCAACAGCTAAGTGGGTGCAAGAGGTTCAGCTAGCTATGGCTGAGGTTTCCTCTACAATCAAGCGGCCTATAAATTTTATGAAATAAGAAAAATAAATTACATCATCAGATTGGGGGCGGGGAATCCACTCTTCTTAGTGAGCTGCGGAAGTGGGTATCTCTGGGTTTCCTGAGACTCCATCAGCTGATATGAGAATGTGACGATTCGAGGATGTGGCGAGTTTTGGAAAGTGATGTGGTATGTGCGCATGGGTGAGTGGGCTTTCATGTGGGCTAAGGTTGCCAGCAGACCAGAGAAAGTACTGTCCAGCTGCTATTTTTGCTTCCTGAACAGTTGTCAGAAGGCAGATTCTTCCAGGACTAGTTTTCATAATGCCCATGTGAATAGCAACAACCATTTTAATGCAATAATAATAATAATAATAATAATAGGTATTATATATTATATATTATATATTATATATTATATATTATATATTATATATTATTATTATCATACCAATAACTAACTTTGTTGGTCTCTAAGGTGCTACTGGAAGGAATTTTTTTATTTTATTTATTTTATTTTGTTTTGTTTCGACTACGGCAGACCAACACGGCTACCTACCTGTAAGTAATAATAATAATAATAATAATAATAATAATAATAATAATGGTAGAATGGTTACATTGTTGTATGCATTGCAATCTCTGAGTGGCAAGAGATTATAGGAGTGCCTGCACTTATCCAGGTTTTGTTTTTCTTGGAATGAAGAACTGTGTTGTTGTTGTTGTTAATTGCCCACCTAAGCTGGGCTGCAACATCAAAACACAATATTCTTCTTCTTCTTCTTTAGCGATCCCTCGTAACTGAGTAAAATTGTCTTCCATAAACACGGTTTTAACAATGAGTCTGTCAGTGACTGTGGGGGCCAGTTCTGGATCCACACGTCCTTCCACAGTGGGGACATTGGTTTCTGGGAGGGAGATGATCACGGTGTGGATTTGCCAAGTGGCTTGAGCAAAGTGTCTGGGCCGTTCTAGCTTCTCCTGATTGCTTCGGCCACAGAACCTTTCAAACACTTCTCTGCACATCCGCAAGCAGAGGCAATGCTGCTTCTGAATGCCAGTTGGTGAGAGCCACAGGAGAGGAAAGTGCTGTTGCGATCAGGTCCTGTTCGTGGGCTTCCTGCCTGTACATTTCCGAGCACAATTCAAAGTGTTGGTGTTGATCTTTCAAACCCTAAATGGCCTGGGCCCAGTATACCTGAAGGAGCGTCTCCGCCCCCATCGTTCTGCCCAGACGCTGAGGTCCAGCGCCAAGGGCCTTCTGGCTGTTCCCTCACTGCGAGAAGCAATGTAGCACCCTGCTTGTGGTTAACGCTTAGCTGGAATGAAATATTCAACGCAGCAATAGAGAAATTAAAATAATAATTTATTTGTCAGACAAATAAATATGAGGCACAGTGGTATATGGTTACCAAGCTCTGGCCTGGCCTCCTGCCATTCTGGCCAGCACTTATATTTCCTTAATCCAGCCCCCTTGCTCCTCCTGTGGCTGCCTCTGTCCAATCAGCCTGGTTGAAATTCCTATTGGCTGTTTGCTAGAACCAATCACAAAAGATACACCCATTTCCTCATGCCCTTTTATGGGAAACAAAAAGATATATATTCTTCTATCTATAAATGACAAATAAGTAGTAATATATCTTACATGTGTCTCAACAAGGAACCTTAATTACCAGCTCACCTCGCCCTATTGCCCTCCAAAACAAATGGTTTAATCTTAAATTTTTATCTTAAACAGATGTCAAGGATCTTGAGTTCACATCATCATTGAAAGATCTCCTTCTCTTGAAGGTCTTTTAAACAAAGGCCTGACAACCATATGTGTGCTCTAATGATGTTTCCTGCTTGGCAGGGGGGCTGGGCTGGTGGCTGATGGCCCCTGTGATCTCTTCCAACTATATGAAATAAGAATCTAGCATAAGGATTTAACATTTCTTAGCTTCTAATTCCTTTGCATAATTACATTTAAGCCAATATATTTAATACATAACATAGATAGCTTTTTAGAAGAATAAACCTTTTCAAAGTAAAAAAAGGAAGGAACAGTTTCCAGCCTCAAAATAAGATAGAAAGAAAACCTCTTCTCCAGCCAAGCCAGTTGCCTTTTTCACTGCTCTTGACCTTTCAACCTTAGGAAAATATGGCTCAAGTTTAATGGGAGGCACATGGTTTTATTTTACTATTTACCCACTCTTAATTATGTTTATCTCTTTTTTTATCTTCTGTAATATGTAGGGTCAGTGTAACCTTGGCTGTCAGCCTGTAATTCCCTTTGACTTTGAGAATTGTTTTCTGCTATAAATCAGGGGGCCCCCTTGTCCAGGAGAATAAACATCTTGCCAAGGTTCTTAGGCAGCTGGTCTTCTGCCTGGCATGAACATTTGAAAATCTTTAAGCTCATTTTAAAATACAGGCCCTGATCAAGCCTTAATAAAAATGCAGGCTTATGATTAGATGCCTCAGCAAAGCTACAGGGAACCAGGCAGAGGGCCTTCTCGGTAGTGGCACCCACCCTGTGGAACACCCTCCCATCAGATGTCACAGAGATAAACAACTACCTGACATTTAGAAGACATCTGAAAGCAGCTCTGTTCAGGGAAGTTTTTAATGTGTGACATTTTAATGTATTTTTAATCTTTGTTGGAAGCTGCCCAGAGTGGCTGGGGAAACCCAGCCAGATGGGCGGGGTAAAGGTAAAGGTAAAGGTACCCCTGCCCGTACGGGCCAGTCTTGACAGACTCTGGGGTTGTGCGCCCATCTCACTTAAGAGGCCAGGGGCCAGCGCTGTCCGGAGACACTTCCGGGTCACGTGGCCAGCGTGACATCGCTGCTCTGGCGAGCCAGAGCCGCACACGGAAACGCCGTTTACCTTCCCGCTGGTAAGCGGTCCCTATTTATCTACTTGCACCCGGAGGTGCTTTCGAACTGCTAGGTTGGCAGGCGCTGGGACCGAGCAGCGGGAGCGCACCCCGCCGCAGGGATTCGAACCGCCAACCTTTCGATCGGCAAGCCCTAGGCGCTGAGGCTTTAACCCACAGCGCCACCTGCGTCCATGGGCGGGGTACAAATAAATTATTATTATTATTATTATTATTATTATTATTATTATTATTATTATTATTATTCCTGCAGGCATCTGGGTGGCCACTGGGAGAACAAGATGCTGGATCTGATGAATCACTAGCCTGATCCAGCATCTCTCCTTATGTTCTTACTTCTATATTTGTGCATTAGTTAAATCATTCAGGTGGGACCATCAGGTTGTTTCAAACCATTTGCTTGGCCCCAGAACTGTTTTATATTAAGAATTGTCGAGCCCAGCATATCCAGGGATATGCACTGACGCTAGTTACTAGAGTCAAAGAGAACAGCTGGGAACTGCTGTATTCTTGACAATAGAAAAAAAAAGGATTGACAGATAAACTTGTTTTCGTTTTTTTAAAAATCTGCATACCAAAATGCTCACGCAGGTGAGATCTGAGGACCGTCAACCGAAGAAGGAATTAACCACTGGCATTTTAACCAACGTGTGAGCTAATTACATTTCAAAGCATTTAGTCAACGTAGATATAGATACCCTTTTGAGGTATTGAAGAAAATGTACCTACAGTTTAATAAATGCTTACTCTTAAAAAGCAAATTCCTCTTTCATATTTCCTCTGTTACGTTTAGCACATGGGTAGGCAAACTAAGGCCCGGGGGCCAGATCCAGCCCAATTACCTTCTAAATCCGGCCTGAGGACGGTCTGGGAATCAGTGTGTTTTTACATGAGTAGAATGTGTCCTTTTATTTAAAATACACCTCTGGGTTATTTGTGGGGCCTGCCTGGTGTTTTTACATGAGTAGAATGTGTCCTTTTATTTAAAATGCTTCTCTGGGTTATTTGTGTGGCATAGGAATTAGTTCATTCCCCCCCCCCAAAAAAAAATATAGTCCAGCCCCCCCCCAAGGTCTGAGGGACAGTGGACCGGCCCCCTGCTGAAAAAGTTTGCTGACCCCTGGGTTAGCATATTAGAACCATCGGGTGGGGGGGGGGAGTGAACCCACACTCTTCGTTTCACCCACTAAAGAGGAAATTTATGGTATGGAAGAACTTATGATTCATCCTGAGGGTTTTTTTGGTCCCGCTGGAATGTGTCGAACTTTGATCATGCCTTTTGCTTGTTTGGATAAAGGGTAGAAAGAGAGGTGTTTGCATGTGTGTGGAAATGAGCCTACTGCACATAGGAAGAAAGTTACTGTATTTGTGTTGCTCTGCCCAGTTCTGCCTCTGGCTCGGCCCACCAGCAGCTTATGGCCCTTGGAAGGTTCATAGAATCATAGAATCGTAGAGTTGGAAGAGACCCTGAGGGTCATCTAGTCCAACCCCCTACGATGCAAGAATCTCAGCTAGAGCATAATAATAATAATAATAATAATAATAATAATAATAATAATTTATTATTTATACCCCGCCCATCTAGCTGGGTTTCCCCAGCCACTCTGGGCAACTTCCAAAAAAACACTAAAATGCAATAACCTATTAAACATTAAAAGCTTCCCTAAACAGGGCTGCCTTCAGATGTCTTCTAAAAGTTTGGTAGTTGTTGTTCTCTTTGACATCTGGTGGGAGGGCGTTCCACAGGGCGGGTGCCACTACCGAGAAGGCCCTCTGCCTGGTTCCCTGTAACTTGGCTTCTCGCAGCGAGGGAACCGCCAGAAGGCCCTCGGCGCTGGACCTCAGTGTCTGGGCAGAATAATGAGGGTGGAGACGCTGCTTCAGGTATACTGGACCGAGGCCGTTTAGGGCTTTAAAGGTCAACATTTTGAATTGTGCTCGGAAACGTGGATGGCAGTGGATGTTCCCCAGAAGGAAATGCAGCCCACAGCCTGGGGAAAAATTCTGCACCCTTTCTCTAATCTAGGGTGTGACAGAATAGTAAGAGCTGCAGGTAAAGTGGAAGGAGAGAGAGAGACCTATGTTATCAGTGAAACTTATTTGCTGGTTCCTGTGTTTATTTCTACCTTGGCCTGTGGCCATCAATGATGGAAATCATTCTGCTACAATGCCTCCTGTGAAATCAAAGGCTACTCCATTTACAACACTCAAGGGCCTTTTGCAGGAATGTGTGTGTGTGTGTGTGTGGGTCATTTAAAAATATTTTCTGAGCCCCTCTAGCATATCTCTCTCTCTCTCTCTCTCTCTCTCTCTCTTTTCAATGAAAGGGTGCAGGTAGCAAACTTGACACATATAAACAAACAAAAAAACATCTCCTAGGGGCCCAACTCCTAGGGGCCCGAGGTCCCTTTGACACCCTCCTAAAATACATAAGGGGCCGGTCTCCATGCGAATTGAGGGGACATTGCCATTCAAATGGTGTGTGCGTGACACAGATTGTGATTGATTATGCGGGGCAGGGCTTACCTGGGTCCCCCGTCCCCCCAATATTTTATATTGGCATCTCCGGTGCTTGGAACGTTACAAAACAAGGCAGTCTGGGAACTGACAGGTCCCTGCCCCGAGTAGCATACACACGCAGTCTTAAAAACTGAGAACCTACTGGGGAAACGTGAGGACGCGAAGGACGCCTCCAAGCCGGTTTCTGCGAGCTTTTCACCCCGACAGATCCGTGACGGCACCGCCCAGTCTGCTTGAGCCCTGTGATATTTCTCTCCGTGCAGACGAAATTGGTCGCAGGAAGTCGTGCGTCTTCATAACACCAACACACACAATCCGCGCCCAAAAATAAATAGCGGTGTGGTTTTTGCGATATTTTTTTTAAAATCCATTCTCTGCACAGCGCCTCCATCTCTTGCAAGGAGGAGACACAGCCCCGATGCACAGGATTTGGGAGTGGAGGAGGAAGAAGAAGGTGGCTGCTGTGTTGTGGGGTGTGCATTTTTTGGAGAGGTTAGGGGGAGGCGTTGAGCTCGTGTCTCTTTAAGCGGGAGCGCGCAGGGAGCCGAGCCCGGCTGCTGGAGCCGGCCATGGGGTTGAGGATGGAGCTGCCCGGGGCTGCGAGGCTCCTCGCCGTCTCCTTCCACCTCCTCCTGCTGCTCCTGCTCCAGGCGCCCCAGACCTGCTGGGGCAAGTACGTGAAAGGGAACATCAGCACCAAGGAGGTGAGTGCGCATCTGGGGAGATTTGGGGTGGGGGTGGGGGCGGGAAGAAGGAGGTGCTCTGCCTTCTATCGGCGCTTGCAGAACCGAGCCGGGCCGCCCCACTCGGGGGCCCACGCGGCGCAGGCCTCCCGGGGCTCCCTTGCGCCCATCCCCGCTTCCTTCCTCCCTAAAGCCCCTGCGCGCTAGCTTCTGATGCGCTTGCTGCGGTAGCGCTGGCGGGGCATCGCTGCGCGCTCTCAAATGTGACCTCTCTCCCCCACCCCCCTTCTGCCAGCACTGGAGCCTTCTACCTTCAAAAAAAGGGCCTTCCCCCATTCATTTAGGAAATTTGCAATGGCCTTTTCCCCCCTGGGGGAGCCCAAGAGGGATCAGATAATGCCCCCCTCCAACCCCCCACCCCCAGAAGATTTATTTGGATTCTCCCCCATGATGGGCTTTGGACGGGGCGAGATGGTTGCTAAGGCAGCTCCCTCTTCTGCCTTGACGCCTTGGAGAAGCCGCTGGATAGGGAGGTTATTCCAGGATGTAGCTGGAATTTGGGATGGTGGGTTATTTTGGGGGGGGGGACTTTCCAGATGCCTTCCTTCACACACGCACACACACCCCATGACAAACCGGGGCTTTGTTCTCTACCAAGAAAGGCCAGCCTGCTTGCTTTTTTCCCCCCAGTGTTTGGATCCATTTCACGGTGCTGTAACTTTTGCACCCTGGAGCTTCCTCCGCCAGGCCTGCCTCATAGGGTCCAGGCCCAAGGCCATGCAATAGGTCACTTGTCGTTTAGCACACGGTCAGCAGCCTTGGCTGTTTGGAGTGGAGCAGATAGAAGCGAGGTGGCTGGCTGTTTCTATCGCCCGTTCAATGCATACATAGATGTGGAATAAAAAAACCAGGAGCAGGCCTGGTGTGTCAATAACTAGGGGAGCTAGTTATTCTGGAAGAACTAATCTGATATCAGTGGGGAGGGTCTTGCCTCAGTGGCAGATCAATTGCTTTGCATGTAGGAGGTTCAGTCCTCGACATTTCCATCTAGGGATGGGAACAGCCACTGTCTGAAGCCCTACAGAGCTGCTGCCGGATCAGTAGCCTTCAACCTTTTCAGACCCAAAACCCACTTTTAACCGAAATGTGCTTTTGGGGTCCCACTGCTTACTCTTTTACCAGACATTTGGTGGGGGTGGGGTTAGGGGAGGGGTAGTACCCCTGGTAGGGACACGGGTGGCGCTGTGGGTTAAACCACAGAGCCTAGGACTTGCTGATCAGAAGGTCAGCAGTTCGAATCCCCGCCGCCGGGGTGAGCTCCCGTTGCTCGGTCCCTGCTCCTGCCAACCTAGCAGTTCGAAAGCACGTCAAAGTGCAAGTAGATAAATAGGTACCGCTCCAATGGGAAGGTAAACGGCGTTTCCGTGCGCTGCTCTGGTTCACCAGAAACGGCTTCGTCATGCTGGCCACATGACCCAGAAGCTGTACGCTGGCTCCCTCGGCCAGTAAAGCGAGATGAGTGCCGGAACCCCAGAGTTGGCCACGACTGGACCTAATGGTCAGGGGTCCCTTTACCTTTACTTTTAGTACCCCTGGTAGGGGACACGTCATGCTCCTTCTGGGGTACTTTGTCCACCTTTGGTCCTCACCCTGCAATGGACTCTCACCTGTGGCTCCTGGAAGCTGTCAGCATGTGACAGCGGCTACACCCCAGGAACGGCTTCGACTGGCTGGCTAAACCAGGTGAGGGTAGCTGATGGGTCTCAAACCCTCAGTGAGTTAGGGACTTGCCCTGCAGAAGAAGACAGGTTCTGTTGGATTGAGTGGAGGAAGCCAAAACAGGTCCAGCGGTCAAGAAAGCAGTTTCTTCATATGCTATAGAGGGAAGTGAGGGGCAAATGGAGAAGGAAAACTCAGATCTTAAACCTCTGTCGGCTTGTGGGATATCTTCGGGAGAAGAAAAAGCTAAGGAGTAAACCCTACTCATACATTTGTATGGTGGTAGTGCTCCTGTTGCAATTCACCTTGGATCAGGCCATGACCCATGAATGTGTCCCAAACCACCAGTTGAAGACCAGTGAGCTAGATGGACCAGTGCCCTGGCTCACTATAGAGTGGCTTCCTAAGCTTTTGCTGTTTTGCCCCTTTGCTGTGTGGGAGAGCATGACTATGGGTCCTTCCAGGCTGTCACTGTTTTGGGGTGGGATTCACATCTCATACCAACAAATTCACACCGCAAAATTGTAGTTGATAGGGAGGTCTTGTGCAACAAAAACCTCATTTCCCAACAGATCTGTTGTTGTGGTTTTTTCGGTTTTGCAGTAAGGAAAGTGAAAGGAGAATGCCCTGGAAAGTGTGGGATAACACTTGCTTTGATGCAACGTCGTCTAACCTCCCAGCAAACACATCACAATGAATACTCATGGAATAGCCAAAATCCTCTAATCTCCTTGCAAACAAATCAGGCTAAATGTGAAATAAGCAGGTTGTCTGTAAGTGCCTTATGCCGCTGAAACAACTTTTAGAGGGGTAGCTGTGGAGTCATCTAGACTTCCCTTTGCATTGCTCTTTCTAGGCGCAGGCCTGGACTTTAAAGCTCTCTGCCTGAGTGTCCCTCTATTTGATTTTTTGTCGCTGAAGTATGCTACAGGATCCTGCCCTTGCTGGAAACCCTCAGAGATGAGGCAGATTGCTCGCCTCTTCTGCCCTTTGGCGGGTGACTGTGCCCTTGGGGTGGCGACGAGATCGCACTGGCCTATCTATTTTAAATGTATTCTGAATGTTCTTATGCGATGCCAATAAAGGTTACTTGACTTTCTGCAGGAAACCCCATGGTTTACCACTGAATCGGAGCAAACGGAAACCCACAGAAAACCCAGTTGCCATTTGCTCTGATTTGGCGGTAAAACACCCTGAGGAAAGCGCTGCGACAAAAAATTAAAATAGACTTTCAGACATGGAGCTTTAAAGCTCGGACCTGTGACGCCAAAGGAAGTCTGGAGGATGAGCCCTTGGTCTCTCGCACACACAAAAAACCCAACAAAGAGTCTCATGTCACCTTAAAAGACTAGCATACTAACATGATCCAGAGTCTGCAATATCGGACGCAGAAAGCGTTATCTTAAGTTGGCGGGTTTGTGTGTATAATATACTTTCCATGTAGATGAATATACTTTCCATGTAGATGAACACACAACAGGAAGAAGGGAAATGGAACTGAATCATCTTTTGTGACAGTATTGTATAAAACCAAGATCTCACCCTAACACATCACTGTGGCTCAGTGGTAGAGCATGCAGAAGGTCTCTGTTTCATCCCTGGCATCTCCAGGTATGGCTGGTAGGGTCCCATTCCAAATCCTGGAGAGCAGCTGCCAGTCAGTGTAGACAGTACTAAGCCAGATGGACTATTTGGTCTGATTCAGTATAAGGCAGTTCCCTAGGGCTGCCGTCCGTCCTGGTTTCCCAGGACATGTCCTGCAATCCGCCTCTGAAAATGGTGTCCTGGATTACTTTTCGGGAATCGGGCAAATGTTCTGGAAAACCAGCAACGGGTTAAATCGTGCCGAAAATGCCTTAAAAAGCTCCAAAACGTAAAAAAAAAATTGTAGTTATTACTGCAACTTTTGGGTTTTTCTGTAAAAAGCTGAACAATTTGGGGAGTTTCCTTAAAAAACAACAACAACAACTTTCAGGGTGTCCTGGTTTTTACTTTTTGAAATATGGCAACCCTACAGTTCCCTATGTTATAAACCACAATAAATATTCTTTCTATGTATTTACAGTCAGCAACGCAGCATAACTGCTGTTGTAAACGATCGCTTTACTTGCTCTATAGCTATATACAACATTGCCACAGACTATATATACTTTTTGCGCTTCGTTGTCGTTTGGCCTCATTTTACTCCCTCTGCCCTTCCAATCTCTCTTTATACTGCATGCTAGCTCAATAAACCTTACTACGCAATAAATTTGCCTGCATTGGAGGTACCACCACATATTTTTTCTTAGGCCATAGAAAGGGTAGGTGGGTGTACTAGGGGCAGTCCTTTGTGACTGGAGAGTCTGGGAGCAAGGAATGAGCCAGTGATTTAGGGTGCAATTGCCAAATACCCTGGGTTATTTGATCCAAAGCACATATTTGAGTTTTTAATGTCAGCTAATTGACCCACTTTAGCCCATCTGCTAATAAATTGGGTAAAGGACAGTTAAATCCTGTAATTGGCTATTTTGCAGTAGAATGAAGATTCTAATCCACTTTACATGTGACGGTCACACTGTACATTTAAAGCATATTTAAACTACATGGTGCCGTCCCCACAAAGAATTCTGGGAACTGTAGTTTGCCCCTCACAGAGCCACACTTAGCAAACTGCAATTCTTTGGATGAAGGCCTTGTCCTTTAAATGTATGCAAAAGCGCAGAATGAGGGACAGTATTTATTCCAGGTTAATTAATCTGATGTTAAAGCACAGAAATGTAAGGGCATAAGAGTTGTGTTGCATCCGACTAAGGGCCTAACACTTCTTTCCACAGGTGTGACGTGAACACAATAACCCTGCCTGGTTGTTGTTTTCTGATACTGGAGATAGCATATGGCCACTGTGACTCGTAGTAGCCAATGATGGCAGGAATTTTCTATTTTTGCATGTTTGGCCACCAGAATAACCAGCACCTCTTTTTTTGATACAACCACTATTAACACATTGCAATAATCGCTTTTTCAGAGCCACCCCCAAAGAATCCTGGGTTCTGTAGTTTGAAAATGTCTGGGAGTTGTAGTTCTGTGAGGAGGGGGGGGGACAACTTGCGTTTTAAATGTGTGCTGAATATGCTTTAAATCAGGCATAGGCAAACTCAGTCCTCCTGATGTTTTGGGACTACAAGTCCCATCATCCCTAGCTAACAGGACCCGTGGTCAGGGATGATGGGAACTGTAGTCTCAAAACACCTGGAGGGCCGAGTTTGCCTATGCCTGATTTAAATCTATGGGGCGGATGTGCCTTCCGTAAATGAAATATGCTTTAAAAATGAGGATTAGCTCAGTCGGCAGAAAGTAAGGCTCTTAATCTCAGGGTCATGGGTTCGAGTTCCATGTTGGGCAAATTATTCCCGCACTGAAGGCCCTTATGGTCTCTACCAACTTTACAGTATGATTCTATCAATCTGTCCTCTTCCCCAGCCCACACCTAACAGACCACTCTGAAGCTGCATGAACAAGAGGTTGGTTAGGTAAAGGTAAAGGAACCCCTGACCATTAGGTCCAGTCATGGCTGACTCTGGGGTTGCGGCGCTCATCTTGCTTTATTGGCCGAGGGAGCCGGCGTACAGCTTCCGGGTCATGTGGCCAGCATGACTAAGCCGCTTCTGGCGAACCAGAGCAGCGCACGGAAACGCCGTTTACCTTCCCGCTGGAGCGGTACCTATTTATCTACTTGCACTTTGACGTGCTTTCAGACTGCTAGGTTGGCAGGAGCAGGGACTGAGCAACGGAAGCTCACCCCGTTGTGGAGATTCGAGCCACCGACCTTCTGATTGGCAAGCCCTAGGCTCTGTGGTTTAACCCACAGCGCCACCCGCGTCCCAAGAGGTTGGTTAACCTAGGTTAAAAAATACCAGTCCCAAGGGGCACTAGTCACCACTGATAACCACTACACCCCTGCAGGGTGGCTGCTGTCAGCCTCCAGAGTCTCCGTAACTGCCTGATGCGACTATTCAAGAGTCGGCCAGCCAATTCTCTGCTTGCCTCTGGCATCCCTCTGGGTGTTTGGGAAGAGTGGGTCCTGAGGCAGCAGGCAAGGCCACGGGGACATCAGTTAAGATGGAGATGCAGTCACTAATGCCCTCCAAATCCTGGAGCTGGCATTGCAGAAGGGTTCTGCTGGAGGCTGGGGCAGGAAGAAGGAAAACTGACCACTTGACCGCACACAGAGGACAAAGGGGCTCTAGGTTTGGGGCATGGAAATGGGAGCCCTGGAGAAGAGAGAGCTTCAGAAAAGGATTTGAAGCATAGGAATTGTCCTAGATGTGGTGTTGGGCCACATTTGCACCATACACTGGTACCTCGGGTTAAGTACTTAATTCGTTCTGGAGGTCCGTTCTTAACCTGAAACTGTTCTTAACCTGAAGCACCACTTTAGCTAATGGGGCCTCCTGCTGCCGCTGCGCCACCAGAGCACGATTTCTGTTCTCACCCTGAAGCAAAGTTTTTAACCCGAGGTAGTATTTCTGGGTTAGCCGAGTATGTAACCTGAAGCGTATGTAACCCGAGGTACCACTGTATATTTAAAGTGCTACAATGCCACTTCAAACAGTGATGGCTTCCCCCCAAAGAATTCTGGGAGCTGCAGTTGTTAGGAGACACGCCCCCCTCCAGGAGCTACAATTCCCACTGTGGTTTAACAATCAATTCTCCTTCATAGGTAACTCTGGGAATTGTAGCTCTCTGAGGGGAGTAGTGGTCTCCGGACGACTCTCAGCGCCTTTAACAAACTACAGCTCCCAGAATTCTTTGGGGGGAAAGCCATGGCTGTTTAAAGTGGTATCGTAGTGCTTTAAGCGTATGGTGTGAATGCAGACCATTGACCCATTTAGCTCGGTACCGCCTGCTGATAAACAGCAGCAGGTTTTCAGAAAGGGGGGGGGGCATTCCCAGCTCTACCTGGAGATGCTGGGATTCGAACCTGGAATCTTCTGCCTGGAAAGCAGGTGCTTTACCTGAGCTTTGCCCCTGCTCTAAACTTTAACACAGCTCCTGTTAATTGCTGCATGTTTGCATGATGCAGCCGCCGAGGCAGCAGGCCTCACCAAAAAACAGTATTTTTTGAGGCAATGCACCCCCAGGGGTTTATTTGGGGGGGGGGGGTTTCAGAGAGACCCGCGGCAGGCAGATAAAGCTCGGGAGGCTGCTTAAAATCCAGGGAGGGGTGTGTGCAGTCTGACCCCCCCTTTTGGATCCTCCCCCCTGCCTTTGCCCCAGTTCTCGGATTTTGCTTGTTTCCTCTGCCTTCTTCAGCCTCGGTACGGTTTCCGTGGAAACCTTGAGCATGGGTTGTTGCCATGGGAACGCGAAGGGGATTTTAAGGGGAAGGAGGTAGGCCCGAGAGTCGGACAGAGGAGAAAGAGGGAGGAGGAAAGAGGCTTGTTTCCTTAGATATCCATTTCCCCAGGGAGATTTTATATACCTCCACCTGATATTATATACATACATTTCTAGACCTGGCAGATATGGTTTAGCTTACAATATCCTTCCCTGCCGCCTGTTCTCCAAATCCTTCGATCTGCCTCTCTTGCCTTCTCCCCTGACCCGAATTATTTCAGCCCCTCCTCTTGAGACTTTTGTCTGTCTCAGCTGTGTCTATCAGTGGCTGTTGTCTAGTGGCAGCGGGGATGGCATTGACCCAGGAAACTGCGGTGGTACGGTGACTTGACACCGTCTGTGGTGTCAGGTGCCTGAGAAACAACAGTAACCGCACGGTATTTCGCTGCGCTGTTTCGGCCGTGCAGAGGGAAGGGGAAAGGAGGTGGATGCAATTCCTGGAAGAAAGGGGGTTCCCGATGGTCAGATCACAGACACAAACCCCTTCCGTATCGGCATTGAACTGGAATAAATGGGGTTATTCCTGCCGCACTCAACGTCATGCATTTAAAGCGCTATGATGACACTTTAAACAGCTCTGACTCCCCCCGCAAAGAATTACAGGACTCGTCATCTGTTAAAAGTGCCGAGCGTCCCCCTTGTTCCTCTCACAGAGCTACAATTTCCAGAGTGGTTTAACAATCAGATCCCTCTGGGAACTGTAGCTCTGTGAGGGGAATAGGGGCCACCAAACAACTCTCTGCACCTTTAGCAAACTACGGCTCCCAGAATTCTTTGGGGGAAGAAGCCACGACTGTTCAAAGCAGTTTCATAGGGTGGCGTGAATGTGGCTTCTGTGGCATTTGCAATCAGCAAGGCAGATTAGAGTTTGTGCCAGAAGGAAACCGAGAGAACGCTGTCAAGGAGGATAGGATCTGACCTTTTTTAGTACCCTTTGCTCCATTTGATTAGTGTGAACTGTCACGTAGCTGCATTTTGGAGGATGCTCTGGGCAATGGGAGCTTATGGTTTATTACCCAGGTATCTAATTTGCTGCGCCTCTTTGTTACTCCCTAAGGAAGGTCACTTCTGACCTTGAAGTTTTTGCCCTGAAGTCAATAAAGAGCTGGGCTCAAAGAGCAAAAAGTATCCGTGGAAGCTGACAAACAGGACATCAGATCACCAACATCAGTCGGCCCTCAGGCATCTCCTACCTGTCTACCTTCCTACTTGCAAGTAGTCAGGCGCCCCCTAATGTTGACCTCCCTGCCCTCCACCCTATGAACACCAATGGGCACCAGCCACCACTGTGTAATAATTAATAATAATAATAATAATAATAATAATAATAATAATAATAATTTATTTATACGCCGCCCTCTCCAGCGAGGGCCGGGCTCAGGGCGGCTAACAACCAATAATAAAAACAAATTGATTGGAATACAACTTAAAAAACAAGGTTAAATACAACATTAAAACATTAAAATGCAACCTCATCACAGGAGGAGAAAGGAAAACAGAAAGAGGGGGAGGGAATCAAATTGACTCCAAGCCAAAGGCCAGGTGGAACAACTCTGTCTTACAGGCCCTGCGGAAAGAAATCAGATGCTGCAGGGCCCTGGTCTCATGAGACAGAGCATTCCACCAGGCCGGAGCCAGTGTTGAAAAGGCCCTGGCTCTGGCTGAGGCTAATGTAACTTTCTTAGGGCCCGGGACCACTAGGGTGTTGCTATTTATGGACCTTAAGGTCCTCCATGGGGCATACCGGGAGAGGCGGTGCCAGAGGTACGAGGGTCCTAGGCCACAGGTCATGTGCGAATAGGAGGCATGGGAATGGGGGCGAAAATGAATAATAAAATAATAGAACTGTATAGCTGGAAGGGATCCTGAGGGACATCTCGCCCAACCCCCTGTAATGCAGGAATCCTGCCCACAGCCATCCCTGGGTGGGCTCGAACCGCCAACCTTCTGGTTAACAGCCAGACGCACTGACCCATTACACCACTAAGCAGAGGCACGGAAGGGTTTGCAGAATAGGAAGAGATGGTGGCTCCAAGGTTTTTGCGGAAGGTGAAAAAGTTGCTTTGTAGTTGCCATATTTGGGAGGGGTGAGGTGTAGGAGGTTATCATTGGGGGGGGGGGGTTGTGTGCAAGGGGAGGGGGGAATCACCACCACCACCACCATCATCATTTACATATTTATACCCCGCCCATCCGGCGGGGTCTCCCCAGCCACTCTTGACGACTGCCAGCAGATTAAAAACAGAATAAAACATCACACATTAAAAACTTCCCTAAACATGGTCTCGGCAGCCACTCCCAGTCTAGCTCCTGCATTCTGGATTAGGTAAAGGGTAAAGGTAATAGGTCCAGTCGTTACCGACTCTGGGGTTGCTGTGCTCATCTCACTTTATTGGCCGAGGGAGCCGGCGTACAGCTTCCGGGTCATGTGGCCAGCAGGACTAAACCGCTTCTGGCAAACCAGAGCAGCACCCGGAAACACCATTTACCTTCCCGGCAGAGCGGTACCTATTTATCTACTTGCACTTTGAGGTGCTTTCGAACTGCTAGGTGGGCAGGAGCAGGGACCGAGCAACGGGAGCTCACCTCGTGGCGGGGATTCGAACCGCCGACCTTCTGATCGGCAAATCCTAGGCTCTGTAGTTTAACCCACAGCGCCACCCGCGTCCCATACATTCTGGATTAGTTGTACAGAAAAGGAGGGGAAGGCATGGATGTGGTGGTGAAGGTGAGAACAAGGCTACAAAATAGGGCTGCAGAATAGAAAAGTGGTTTCAGGACTGGGATTGGGAAGGTGAAAAGAGCTTAGGAGTTGCACAGGGTGGAAGCTCTAGGTGCAATGGTGCAATGGTCAGGTTTGGGTGATTGGCGCAATTAGGGTTACAGCCCCGTTTGTGTTTGTGTGTGTATCCCCACTCTTTTCTCACTCTTCTCATTCTCTCTGGTGGTCAGGATTTTAAGCAGCGGTTGGACGGCCATCTGTCATGGATGCTTTAGCTGAGATTCCTGCATTGCAGCGGCTTGGACATAGATGGCCCTCGGGTTCCCTTCTAACTCTACCATTCTAGGAATCTATAAGCAGAGCCTGTGTTTCATAACGTGTAAGAAAGGGCTGCAGGGAGGTAGAGCATAGCTTCAGTATTTAAATCGGGGTGGGGAACCTGCAGTCCTGAGTCTGATTTTGTGTGATCCAAAACATCAACTGGCTCTCTGGACATTGTAGGGCCATTCTCCTCCTCCAGACCACCGCCTCTGAGAATCTCTTCCTCTTTGGCAGTGTGTTTGTGCGTGAGAGAGAGAGAAATAGACAGAATAGACCCAAACAACTATGCAGTCCTGCAAACTCCACCCTCTTTTGGCTCTGGTCCCACCTACCACCAGATCCAGCCCCCCATCTCTGCCCACTTGTGGTTACACCCCCAATAGACTTTTTCTGTGTGTCAATGGCCCTCCATCGGAAAATGTTCTCAAGTTTTGCGTAAAAACCTTTGAGTCAAGTGACTCACTTCCCGGGAAACCATGACAACGCTGTTAACAAATGTGGAGTGGCACATAATCTGCATTGAGAGTGCATCTTGAGACTCAAGTAGCCAACACTTTTGGATCCTGTTCCCAGATCTGGAAGAGGTCCAATGGTTGGAGAGGTCGGGCCTTTGAATATGCACTGTAAGGGAGCATATCTGCTTCGTAGATGAAAAGGAAAGTTGGTTCTAGGAGTCTGTACACATCTCTGCCAAGACCGTATCTATACTAAAAACCTACAAAAATTCTGTGCTAAGACTGGTAAACAGGAGATCAACACCTATAGGTTCCCCCAAAGAATCAAGGTATTATATTAGCTGAGGAAACCAAGCCTTATGAGGAATGGTTGAAGGAGTTGGGTAAAGAGGAGACTGAGAGGAGATATGATAGCCATGGAAGAGGGAGCAAGCTTGTTTTTCTCCTGCTCTGGAGGGTAGGACCCAAACCAATGGCTTCAAGTTAAAAGAAAGGAGATTCCGACTAAACATCAGGAAGAACTTTCTGACGGTAAGAGCTGTTTGACAGTGGAACAGTCCCCCACTGGAGGTGGTGGACTCTCCTCCCTTGGAGGTTTTTAAGCAAAGGTTGGATGGCCATCTGTCATGGATGCTTTAGCTGAGATTTCTGCACATTGCAGGGGGTTGAACTAGATGATTCTTGGGGTGCCTTCAAACTCTACAATTCTATGATATTGAGAATTCTTTACAAGAAATCCCATGTCAACCCCACTTCTGCCACCCAGAACCTGCGGTCTGGGGTCACAGGACCCATTAATGTTTGTGCAGCAAGATCCTGGTCTCCTAAAATGGAGCCCAAATGGTGAAATAGCCCCCTGCCCTTGATTAAAAAAAGATTCTGCTGCTTTCAGAACCAATTCCTGAAGCTGGCCACTTCACCAGGCCGCAGGACAGGGTCTCCCCTGCGGCCCCCTTCATTTAGGGGTCTACACACCTAGCAACAAGCCGTTGGTACAGAGCGGCCTGCCCTCTCTAGCTGGTGCACTGCGCTCTATTAAATTAATGACTATGACGTTAACCGCCTAATAGATTTCATTTTATGGGGATTGTTTGGGATGTTATTTATCCTTCCTACAGCCAAGCCGTAAAAAATTTTATGGTAACTGGTTGGAGCCGTGTTTGGGCTGCTGACACTTGAATAATTTTCAGGCTGGGTTGGGCTTACGCTAATCTCTCCTGAAATATAATGTTCTAATCGTGTTTGGATGCTTTCCACAGTGCGCTTCCATTGGGTTGTTTTTGCAAAGGGCTGGGAGAAGACCCTCATGCAAGGAGACCCTAAAGATTTCAAGAGGAACATGGAAGCTGCTATATATAATTTCAGACCATCATACTCACCAACTGTCCTATAAAACCCAGACATCCCATTTCACCCTGTGAGAGTACAGTGGCCATTTTGGGCGCCTTGCTCTTGCGTGATTTCTGGTCGAGATCTCACTCTGAAAAAAAGTGTGTGTCCCCCCCCCCCCCCGAATATGCAATCTTGTGCGGGTCATGTGACTTGTGCAGGATTTCAGACCCAGAAGGTGGTGTCCTGGGTTTGTATTTAGGAGTCTTCTAAAAACTGTTTTATTCTGGCAGGACTTTCAAATGTGAGATTCTTTGCCAAGCAGCTCTTACTGATGGGTTTAATAATAATAATAATAATAATAATAATAATCATTATTATTATTATTATTATTTATACCCCGCCCTCCCCAACCAAGACTGGACTCAGGGCAACTAACACCAGATAAAAAAAATTGATTAAAATACAACTTAAAAACAAGATTAAGTACAACATTAAAATGTAGCCTCATTTCAGTAGGAACTCAAATCAAAAACTTTTTTTTTATGTGTTCATGGTGATATTGTATGTTTAGTCTGTATACCACCTTGGGATATATTATATATGAAAGTGAGGTTCATAAATATATTAAACAAAAAAACAAAATGGAGGAGCTGGTATGTTAAGAAATAACACATACACATACTCCTTCTTCCCAGGACTGGGTCTTCTTGACTCGATTCTGCTTCCTTTCTGACTATGGGCGCCTGGACTTCAGGTTCCGCTACCCAGAGGTAATATTTTTATCTTTCAATCATATTCCTTTTTTTTTGTTTTTTAGCCACCTCTTTTACCATCTCAAAAAATTTGGTGCCTGCATAAAACTTTTTTAAGGCAAGCCTCCCCAACTTCATATATATTGACATGCTCTAATCTTCTTTTTTGTTTGCTACTTAATTTTCCAAATTATTTTTAATGGCATTGAACTGCTTTTATTGACATATTTTGTCAAATAAGCAAAATAAATAAAAAGCCTAACCTTTTTCATATATGGTGGGAAACAGCCCTCCAGGTGTGGATGGACTCCAACTCCCATCATCCCACAGCCAGCATGGCCTGTGCTCAGGGTGATGGGATGTGGAGTCTGGCCACATCTGGAGGACCACAGGTCCACCATCCCTGTCGTTGTACACAATCTATTTGTCGTGTTGGGCCTATGTTGCTGTTGCTATCCTTAAAGCTGTACTTCTGCTTCCCTTTAAAGGCCAAATGCTGCGAGAATATCCTTCTTTATTTTGATGATCCTTCCCAGTGGCCCGCCGTCTACAAGAAGGGAAACAAGGTCAGTTTGGATGGGTCATTCAGCTGCAGTTAGACTTCCCTTCAAGAGGTGAATATGCCCCAGTGGGTTAGCTTCTTCTCTGCAGGTTATGCACAGTCGCCACCGAGGCAGAAGGAGAGAAATTCGATTTAGGCCTCTTTGGAAGCCAAATCTTATCAAAGCCACGCTTTTCAAAGCTATATGTGAACCAAAAACACATCTGTCCTTGGAAATTCACACTTATCAAAATTTTGCTTAGCAATGTTTACAAAGAATGCATCTATGAGGAGAAAGTTTGCATAAGGATGGATATATTCGTGGAAAAAACAAAACAAGAAGGCATTTGTATATGTGGAAACAGCTTTCAGAAACGTGTCCATTAGCTAAAACTGCATTAAAAAAAAATGTGTTTATTAGGAGAAATCTGTAGTAAAATGCTGGTGAACCAATGTCCTTAGTGATGTGGAACTCCTGCTTCCATCACCTCAGCCAGCATGGTCAGTTTTTGGGGGTGATGGGAGTTGTAGTCCCGCAATAGACTAGCACTTGTTTTATACTTGTTACGCTGTCATAGCTTCTCCCCGAGGATCGGGGGAACTGTCCTTTGGTGACTGGACTGAGAATTGTCGGCTAGAGTTCCCCTGTTGCTTCCCCTCACAGATCAGCAGTTCCAGGTGTCACGAGTCTTGTGGAGATGTTGTGGGGAGGGTTTTTGGAGGATGAGGAGGAATGGAAGGAGCTTTTGAGAACTGGAAGGTCCTAGCGGGGTTAGGAGATGAGAACTTGAGACCCCGAGTACAGTCTGATCTGGGTGAGGGTCCCAGTGAATTCCACTCATTCTTCTCTGACTGATAATGAACTTAGGGGATGGCCATTAAACCCAGTTTAAGTTCATTGTGCATAAATCTTTGTGTTTGGATCTCAGCTCATGTGCGATATTGCTTCAATCCTATCCACATTAGTTGAGAGGAAGTCCTGTTTACCATATTTTTCGCTCTATAGGACGTACTTTTTCCCTTCCAAAAATTAAGGGGAAATGTGTGTGCGTCCTATGGAGCAAATGCAGGCTCCTTGGCTTCAGCGATAGCAACGCGAAGCCTCCGAAGCACAGAGGGAGCGCTCCCTCCGCACTCCGGAGGCTACGCGTTGCTTTTGCTGAAGCCTGGAGAGCTGAAGCCCTCTCGCTCTCCAGGCTTCAGGGATAGCCACCTGAAGCCTCCGGAGCACAGTGGGAAGTCCTGCTGCACTCCGGAGGCTTCGGGTTCCTTTTGCTGAAGCCAGGAGACCAAGACTCTCCTGGCTTCAGCAGAGAGGGAGAGCTGCGCAGTGCCCCTTCACCCAAGCGGGAGGAGAAATGGAAGGGGCTCCATTTCTCCTGCCGCTTCGCTGAAGGGGCGCTGAGCAGAGAGGGGGAGAATTTTTTCCCCTTGTTCTCCCCCTCTAAAACAAGGTGCGTCCTATGGTCAGGTGCGTCCTATAGAGCGAAAAATACGGTAAGTCAGTAAGACTTGCTTGCTTCTGAATAAGAATTGGGTTGTGTGTTGGCTTAGGGAAGCTGCTATCTTTCAACGTGGCACCTTCCCGCCCCCCCCTCCACCTCTGCAGTATTGTGGCCCAAAGTGCCCCTGACATTAGGAAAAAGTTGCAGAAGCATATAATGGCCATATATCAAGCCTTACCCCCGGTCCCAGAAGAAGAACATGATTATGCCAGATTAGTTCCTGAGACTCCCTCTGAGGAGATTCCCCTGAAATAGACCGTTGTCTATACTGGAGTTCAACATGAGGGTCAAGCTGAAGAAACAAATGTTTGAATTGTTTCTAAGCTTGAAAGGGGGGAATGTGGCAACCTGAGAAAGGCGTACGGGTACAACATTATGCCTTATGAGTTCTTTTCATAGTGCCTAATTACTAAGGCTAAAAGTGCCTAAATTCTAAAAATCAAACACTGTCTCTCTTCCTCTCTTCCTTGCTGCTATGTTTGCAGAAAACAGAAATATATTTAGCCGCGCTCGCAATCTGTAAGGAACATATTCCTCCTGCTCATAGTCACCCTGACCTGACGAAGGAGGATGTCTGAGGTTAGGTATTTTTCACATTGTGCAGATGGCCAATAGTATAGGGATAAGAATGATGACCTACTTTGCAGGGTTGTTGTACAGATTACCCAGGTAATTTATGTAAAGCGATTTGAGCTCTCAGAAAGCTCTGCATGAAAAAACTGCAGGTTGGTGGAATGACAGAATAATCCTCTATTTTCTATAGCCAGCAGTTTCTTCTGCTCAGCAGTCCCTTAGTAACAGAAGCTGCTCTTCAATTGGAACGGGTCAAGAATTTTGAGGTTTCTCTTCCAAGGCGGTTTAAGTCAGAACGGGCAGGGGTGAGCACTTGCAATTTCTTCAGCGCTGAGGGAAGCTGGAGAAGGGGAACCATTCTTAGGCGCTACGAAGCTGCAGCACATTTGCATATTTCCATGATGACCGTGGGTGTCAGGGAGCAGCTGGGTGCCTTTCTTGTGCGATGTAATTTGCGCGCTTTCTGGTGTGAGATTAGATGTGGCAGTTTCCGGAGATATGAGCATCGGCTATCAGCGGAGGCTCGTTAAGGCTTGGCGATGAGAAGTGTTTGCTCACAAAACCTTCCTGCTGCCAGAGGAGCCGTGCTAAGGCCTGGTTCTCCACGTGTGCAAGGAAAGACACTGGGAGGAGGTGGGGTTGGGCGGTTGCTAGGGGAGACAATGGATTGCTCCCCAATCCTCTTCTGTCATCCTCTTCTTCTTCTTCTTTGGCGATCCCTCGCAGCCGAGTATGATTGTCTTCCATAAACACGGTTTTAACAATGAGTCCGTAAGTGACTGTGGAGGCCAATTCTGGATCCACACGTCCTTCCACAGTGGGGATGTAAGTTTCCAGGCAGGAGTTGATCACGGTGTGGAATTGCCAAGTGTGCCTTTTAAGCGCAGAGCTTAAAAATTAATATGCAGAAGTTTAAAAGGCTCAAGAAGATAGGCTAATAATATATTAAGGATGGAATAACAAATAAAGTGAATAACGCAAGAATAACAAAAATAATAGTGGGGAAAGAAGATCACACACGGGTTGAGGGAAGTACTGGGCTGTGGGGGAGGGAGGTGAAGGGATTAATTGAAACTGTTAAAGATTGGTATAGGATTTAAGATATTAAAATTTTCATAAAGATTTTATAAGGAAAGTAGAAAGCAGCAAGAAATATCAAGTAAAGGTATTGGAGAGGAGATCAGTGTAAATGAAAACATGAGACTTATGGTTTTGTTACATATGATTTTATTTTGGAGTTGTCTGTTTATTTTGGAGTTGTTTGTTGTGAAGAATGTATGTGAATAAAATAATAAAGGATGAATAACAAAAAGAAAGGAAGGAAAGGAAATACTGCTTCTGAATGAACAGTTCCACGGTCCTCTTTTGCATGTGGTCATCCTGCTGAGGGTGATGTTAGGTTGGGGCTCCTGCTATTTCCCTTTTACCTCCTCTCTCCTCTTCCTAGGATTGTTTGATGAAGGAGTCCGTGATCCGTCCAGAGAACAATCAGGTGATCAACCTCACCACCCAGTATGCCTGGTCTGGATGCCAGGTAAGCGTCTCTGGGACTTGAAAGGGGCTGTGGGGTTCTGCTCACCATTTCCCCCATAGCCAAAGACTCGGGATGTTGGTCATAGTAAGATCAGACAAACAGACAGCCAAACAGATTTGGGAGGTGCTAAATTAGATAAAAGGGATGCAGGTGGCGCTGTGGGTTAAACCACAGAGCCTAGGACTTGCCGATCAGAAGGTCGGCGGTTCGAATCCCCGCGACGGGATGAGCTCCCGTTGCTCGGTCCCTGCTCCTGCCAACCTAGCAGTTCGAAAGCACGTCAAAGTGCAAGTAGATAAATAGGTACCGCTCCGGCGGGAAGGTAAACAGCGTTTCCATGTGCTTCTCGCCAGAAGCAGCTTAGTCATGCTGGCCACATGACCCGGAAGATGTACGCCGGCTCCCTCGGTCAATAAAGCAAGATGAGCGCCACAACCCCAGAGTCGGCCACGATTGGACCTAATGGTCAGGGGCCCCTTTACCTTTACTTTAAATTAGATACAGGATGTTCTGGAGCAAAAAGGCTTGCGAATGCTATTTGCACTTTCCAGAAACAACTGAAGACGTTTTTTGTTCTGACAAGCTCTCCAAGCTGGATGCATAGATCTCTGCCATGGGAGAAAACATGGGTGTTTTAAATGTTACCTGCTGTTACTTTCTGTGATGTGTGCAACTGCTTTTTAGCTGATTTTCTTGAATTTTGTATATTGCGTGAAAGGTGTAAATGAGCATCATAGAATTGTAGAGTTGGAAGGGACTACGAGAACAATGCAGGAATCTTTCACCCAACGTGGGGCTTGAACCCACAGCCCTGAGATTAAGAGTCTTATGCTGTACTGACTGAGCCTATCATGAAACAAGCAGGCCAGCTCTCTTTTTCAGCATTCCTTCTGACACAAAAGAAGACACTTGCAGTGAGAGGAACAGGTTCTGACTGGGCGTCCAGCAAAAATGGGGCCTTTGTCCTCTGTTTTATCTTGTCTCTCAGTGTGGAGAAAGACAGAAAGCATGATGGTGGTGTGTGGGTGTGTGCGCATGCGCATGCATCTAGGGCTGTGTGCAGACCATTTTAAAACAAAACAAACCGAGTGCCCAGGGAATCCTGATTTATTCACCAAGGAAAGTTTGATTCAGCAACCTAAACGACTTATGCAATTGGAGCAAATTTGCATGTATCATCTTACTCAGCACATATTTTTCTGCAGTGTGATTTGAATTTCTCTGTTTTGACTAGTTGTGGGACAGACAAAGGCACTGATACCTCTTCTCCAGTTATAGAATATCTTATTTAGACATCTCTCTGGCCTTTGAAATTTCTTTCTTTTTTAAATACATTTTTATTGCTTTTTTGCATATATTTTCCAAACAGAACGTATCATCTCATCTTGTACATCATTTGGGTATTTTAGCCAAGCACGTCTAATGATTTTCAAACCTTCTCTTTTAATCTTACATTTATTGCCCTATTACTTTTAATAGTCAACAACTTATAATCCCTTCTCATAAGTCTTTTCTGTAATATTTCATATAGTTCTCCTTACAAAACTTCTTGTAGTCCTACAAGCGTAGTAAGTTGGGCCTTTGAAATTTCAGCCAGTGTTGCCCATATGCAGTTAAACCTATCTGTGCAGCTGCAAGGACCTGCTCTTTTTACTCTAATAAGAGCTACGATTCTGGTTTCTTTCTCTGCTAAGATGCTTCCCCCCCCCCCACAAAATTCATAGCAAACTCACGTACATGGGCAGGGCTTGGGGACCCACAAACTATGGCCGATATTGTTCCACGTAGAATGTGGAGCTCACATTTGCTTCCTGAGCAGGTCTTCGGTTCAGCTACATCAGGGCTGGGGAATTTTCAGGGCTGCATGCTAGAGGCAGGCAGAGTTGGAGGCAAAATTAGGCTGAGCATCAAATGCAAATGTAACCTTTGTACAGTAGGATAGTTTTTACATGCATTCGAACACCCCTCTTTATCCTCCATCCCGACAAGCAACAGGCATGATCAGAATTCAAGGACATATTCCAGTCAGGCAAAGACTCTTGGGGAAAACAGGGACAGTGAGAGGTTTGTGTGTCTTGGGGAGAAACTCAAGGGCCTAAGCTATAGACTCCTGTGATATTCCTATAGCAAAAACATCTCCTAATGGTCCGGGGGTAATTGAAAAGGAGAAGCTCCTCCTTCAGTTTTACCTGATTGCCATATCACAAATCTTCTTGTCTGTCCTGTATACCCGAAGGAACATCTCCACCTCCGTCATTTAGCCTGGACATTGAGATCCAGCTCCGAGGGCCTTCTGGTGGTTCCCTCACTGTGAGAAGTGAGGTGACAGGGAACCAGGCAGAGGGCCTTCTTGGTAGTGGTGCCCTCCCTGTGGAACGCCCTCCCATCAGATGTCAAACAGATGTCACCTTCAAAGGGGCTACCTGTAAAGGTGACCCAAAAACTGCAATAATCCAGAATGCTTTAGCTAGACTGGTGACTGGGAGTGGCTGCCCGGACCACATAACACCAGTCCTGAGAGATCTGCAGTGGCTCCCAATACATTTCCGGGCACAATTCAAAGTGTTGGTGCTGACCTTTAAAGCCCTAAACGGCCTTGGTCCTGTATACCTGAAGGAGAGTTTCCACCCCCATTGTTCAGCCTGGACACTGAGATCCAGCGCCGAGGGCCTTCTGGTGGTTCCCTCATTGTGAGAAATGAGGTTACAGGGAACCAGGCAGAGGGCCTTCTCAGTAGTGGCACCTGCCCTGTGGAACGCCGTCCCTTCAGATGTCAAGGAAATAAGCAGCTATCCTATTTTTAAAAGACACCTGAAGGCAGCTCCGTTTAGGGAAGTTTTTAATATTTAATGCTGTATTGTTTTTAGCACTCAATTGGGAGCCGCCCAGAGTGGCTGGGGAAACTCAGCCAGATGGGCTGGGTATAAATAATAAAGTGTTATTATAAACAGATAAACAACTATTTGACTTTTAGGGGGGAAAACATCTGAAGGCAGCCCCGTATTGGGAAGTTTTTAATGTTTAATATTTTATTATGTTTTTATATATGCTGGAAGCTGTCTAGAGCGGCTGGGGCAACTCAGCCAGATAGGCAGGGTACAAATGATAAAATTATTCGTGTTATTATTCTTTCCAGTTGGTGACAGAAAATTCGGTGCGGTACTTGAGCTGCGCCAGCGGCAGGAGTTTCCGCTCGGTTCGTGAGCGCTGGTGGTATGTGGCCCTCAGCAAGTGTGGGGTGAGTCTCGTGACGCCTGCCCACTTGGGTCTGTGGCTCTGTCTTAGTTCTCTAAGATCAGAATGACTTTTGACTGCTCTCTCACAGGGCGATGGGTTGGAACTGGAGTATGAGATGATCCTCACCAACGGCAAATCGCTTTGGACGCGGCACTTCTCGGCTGATGAGTTCGGTGAGTTCCCTGCTAGTTCACGTCAGGTTTGCAAAGTTCAGATTCTAGGAATCTGAATTCCTACAGCACGTTTGCCGAGGCTTGACAGAGAGAGAGTGGTTAGACTACTGGGCTAGGAACTTAGAGACCAGAGTTTGGTTTTGCACGCAGGTATGAAAGCAGGTATGATCGCCGAAGAATTGATGTTTTTGAATTATGGTGCTGGAGGAGACTCTTGAGAGAAGATCAAACCTATCCATTCTGAAGGAAATCAGCCCTGAGTGCTCACTGGAAGGACAGATCCTGAAGCTGAGGCTCCAAGACTTTGGCCACCTCATGAGAAGAGAAGACTCCCTGGAAAAGACCCTGATGTTGGGAAAGATGGAGGGCACAAGGAGAAGGGGACGGCAGAGGACAAGATGGTTGGACAGTGTTCTCGAAGCTACCAGCATGAGTTTGACCAAACTGCGGGAGGCAGTGGAAGACAGGAGTGCCTGGCGTGCTCTAGTCCATGGGGTCACGAAGAGTCGGACACAACTAAAAGACTAAACAACAACAACAACAACAACAACATGAAACAGCATTAGCTTGCGCCTGTCGGGCATCTCTCAGCCTAAATTACCTGATGTTGAGCAGGTGACAACAGCCATCAGGCACCCAGACAGGCAATTCTAGTTCCACAGCAGCAGCAGCAGCCCTCACACAACAGCGATAACCTTGAAGCTCCAGACTGGAGTGGTACAAGTCAGTTTCTTTCATCTCACAAATTCCTTTGATCCACAAACTTGCCAGGGAACTGATAAGGTTCATTACTGAGTCATCTGCAGTTCACAGGCCACTCTTCTTCCCAGGCTGAGTGGGAAAAGAGTGAAAACAGGTTATTTATTGGGACCGAGTGATTTTCGCAGCTGTTGTTAAAGTTGCAAAACAACAAAGCCAGGGACGGAGTGGTGGAGAAATTTATGAAACTACAATAGGATATCAGCTCCGCCCAAGGCATGATGGAGAACAGCAACAACTGAGAAAAGATAGATATAACGTTTTACAAGGACAGAATAATTGCCACACACAGAAAGAACAAGAGTATAGTTTGAGTGCCTCACTTGTAGTTCTGTAAATCATTTAATACATCAGCACGAATGGAAGTTATTAATATTGCAGTTGTTGTATAAGGGATTATTGTTTTGACCGGAATGCAATTGAAATGAATAAGATTTTGGAATGCAGAAATAAAGAAAATCATCAAACAGTCAAATCTAGCGCATGGAGGGGCACCTAAATTATATAATTTGGTATTTGAATGATTGGTATTCGTAACTGTACAGTATTATGATTTGGTGTTGTTATAATGAAACTATTATTGAATTGCAATTGAAAAATAATAAAAATCATTATAAAAAAGTAAGGCAATTCCCACATCCACTGCTGAATCTGCTGTCTCCTTTCTTCTCAGGCATCCTAGAGACAGACATAACTTTCCTGCTTATCTTCATCCTAATCCTCATCATCTCCTGCTACTTTGGCTGTGAGTACCAAAGAGTCCCAGTCCGGATGCAGTTGGGTCAATGCTTCCTGTTTCTCATGCAGTGTGACTTATTTTGGGGGTCCCCAGTGCCCAGGCAGGGACGTGGGTGGCGCTGTTGGTTAAACCATAGAGCCTAGGATTGCTGATCAGAAGGTCGGCAGTTCGAATCCCCGCGACGGGGTGAGCTCCTGTTGCTCAGTCCCTGCTTCTGCCAACCTAGCAGTTCGAAAGCACGTCAAAGTGCAAGTAGATAAATAGGTACCGCTCCAGTGGGAAGGTAAACAGCGTTTCCGTGCGCTGCTCTGGTTCGCCAGAAGCGGCTTAGTCATGCTGGCCACATGACCTGGAATAAAGCGAGATGAGCGCCGCAACTCCAGAGTCGGTCACGACTGGACCTAATGGTCAGGGGTCCCTTTACCTTTACCTTTACAGTGCCCAGGCAAATGGGGCATTGCTCTGTAGAGAGGCAGAGAGGAGTAGTTCCTCCAATCGGTGTTGTGACGGAAAGGCTTGACAGCAAGGAGAGGGAGCTGTGGGGTCAGGTGTCTCCAGAGAATGGTGGGGGGGGGGCTTTTGCAGGAATATGGACCATGGCAAGTTCCCAATAGTACCTACCCCTGGCTCCGGAAGAAGAATTTCTAAGAGAAACCCAATTTCCAATGAGTCCCGGGCAATGAAGTGAGGGAGAGTGGCCTCATTGCTGTGTTCCGGTGGCCAGAGAAAAGCCAGCGATACTTTTGCCAACGGCCCCCTGCTCTCTGTGTCTCTCTGTCTCCGTGACCCTCTCTGTCTCTTTGTTCCCTCTCAGATCTTTTGAAGGGACGACAACTTCTCCACACCACTTACAAGATGTTTATGACGGCAGCTGGGGTGGAGGGTGAGTCGTGGGCAGCGAGGGCACATTCTGGGGAGGAAAGCAACCCTGCCAAGTTGCTGACACCAGTGGCTGGGCTTTGTTTCTGTTTTCACTTATTGATTTGGCATTTATTATAGCCCACCCTTTATCGTGTAGTTCCAAAGCTGGTTTTATATACATAGGGTGCGTTACAATTAAACTGTGTACTGTCTGCTGCTCCCAAAGGCTTAGGGTTGTGCATTCAGGTTCGGAGTTCACTGAAATGCTTTTGGCAGGGAAAAGGGGTGTCGTTAGGGATGGAAGGAGGGGCCAAAAGACGGGATTGGGATTAGATGGCTGATACAGTTGCAGGGGACGCGGGTGGCGAGGGGACGTGGGTGGTGCTGTGGGTTAAACCACAGAGCCTAGGGCTTGACGATCAGAAGGTCGGCGGTTCGAATCCCTGCGATGGGGTGAGCTCCCATTGCTCGCTCCCTGCTCCTGCCAACCTAGCAGTTCGAAAGCACGTCAAAGTGCAAGTAGATAAATAGGTACCGCTTCGGCGGGAAGGTAAACGGTGTTTCCGTGCGCTGCTCTGGTTTGCCAGAAGCGGCTTCATCATGGCGGCCACATGATCCGGAAGCTGTACGCTGGCTCCCTCGGCCAATAAAGCGAGATGAGTGCCGCAACCCCAGAGTCGTCCGCGACTGGACCTAATGGTCAGGGGTCCCTTTACCCTTTACCTTTACAGTCGGAGGACAAAGAACAGTTGCCAGGGATCAGGAAAGAGACCCCGCATGGGCAACTGACCCCTCCATCCTCTTTCTGCCTTTGCAATTGCACAACACCTGCTGCCTGCTGCATTCCCCTCCCTCCCTTTTTCTTCTTCTCAGTGCTCAGCCTGATGTTCTTCTGCATATATTGGGGCCAGTATGCGAGCGACGGCATTGGAAACGGCAGCCTCAAGATCTTGGGTAGGTACGAAGGGGGAATCCAGAGTGAACAGGGCCATTTAAAAGTTGCTGTCTCGGATGTTGCTTATTAATTACAGTCCTGCAGCCGTTCAGAAGGGAAACAATGAATGTTGTTGGCCATTCCGTATTGTTCTTTCTAGTGTGTATCCTTTGCCCCTTCCTCGCTGATCCATTATTTAAAGGCCACATAAAAATCCTGGGCGATTTGGACTGTTTTAAGTCTCATATTCCAGAAGAACCCTGTTAATGGCCTGGGCTTAACTCCATTTCTCCCTCCCTCCATTTCTCCTTCCTTTCTCCCTCTAGCCAAGCTCCTTTTCTCCGTCAGTTTCCTGATCTTCCTCCTGATGCTTATCCTGCTGGGGAAAGGATTCACTGTCACCAGGTACCAGCATGACTAAAGGGGGACAGACCTTCCAATGAGTCAGGGTGGGATGGGGCTGTATTGCCTGGTGGTGAATAATTGGTGGGAGGGTATGGGGGTCCATAAAGGCTGTGATTGACGGGTGAGTTGCTTCACTTGCAAACATGGATAACTGAGACTCGGTGACGTGTCTTCCAAAAAATGAAAAGCAGCTTTGCGAGAGGGTTGTTTGGTGTGGAGAAGCATTCTGCAGGCAAGATGCTTCTAGTCATAGAATTGTAGAATTAGAAGTAACCATGGAGGTCCAATGCAGGTATCTTTCGCCACACATGGGACTCGAACCCATGTCCCCGAGAGCAAGAGTCTCGTGCTCTGCCAACTGAGCTATCCCAGCTCCTATTTGCTTTCGGATCCCAAATTCGGACGCAGTTCAGTCACACATTGGCAAACTCCGGGTTTGAAACCTCCGGGTATAGGGTGGTTTATAAATTCATTCATTCAATCAATCAATCAATCAATCAATCAATCAATCAATCAACAAACAGACAGACAGACAGACAGATAGACAGACAGACAGGAAGACAAACTCTGGTTGCAAAGTTATAGTGGATTAACAAAGTTATAGTGGATTTGTTGAGACCCAGTGTGGTGTAGTGGTTAAGAGCAGTGGCCTTGTAATCTGGTGAACCGGGTTTGCGTCTCCGCTCCTCCACATGCAGCTGCTGGGTGACCTTGGGCCAGTCACACTTCTCTGAAGTCTCTCAGCCCCAATCACCTCACAGAGTGTTTGTTGTGGGGGAGGAAGGGAAAGGAGAATGTTAGCCACTTTGAGACTCCTTCGGGTAGTGATAAAGCAGGATATCAAATCCAAACTCCTCCTCCTGGATTAGGAGGTCTTGCGTTACAAACCAACTTCCCCAAACTATTGATGGCAGCTGATGGAAAAGTGCACTGGGATAACACTTCTCTGACACAACATTGCCTAACCCCCCAGCAAGCAAACCAGAGGCCCCATTCATTTCATACATTTAAGGTGTCATAATACCACTTTAAGCAAAGAATTCTGGGAGCTGTAGTTTGTTAAGGGTGCTGGGTGTTGTTAGGAGACTCCTGTTCTTTTCCCAGAGCTACAGTTCCCAGAGAAGAAGGATTGATGGTTAAATCTCTCTGAGAATTGTAGCCTTGCAAGGGGGACGGAGGGTCTCCCAGAAATCCTCAGCACCCTTAACAAACTACAGCTCCCATAATTCTTTGGAGGGAGCATGGCTGTTAAAAGTGGTATCAGGGTGCTTTAAATGCACGTTAAATAGCTGGTGTCATCTAATCTCTCTGCAAACAAATCAGGATGAAAGCTCAGTTAAACAGCTTGTCTGCAAGTGCCCCAAAACATTAAAAACAAAATTTAAATAGACTGCACCACAGAGACAGCCGCTAGATTTCTGCAGGCTACACATGCCCCCTACTGGTAAAGCCCTTGAAATGACAAGCTACATTCTGTGTACACACCTCCTGTACGCTCTGCGTTCAAAGTGCTCCTGCTGCAGGTCAGGGAAGTGATGTACACACCATGTTAGCAGCAGTGCACAAAGCACATGTATCTTGTCTCATACTTTATTGAGTCTCTCTAGTCCAAGGGTGCCTTGTCCCCGATAAGGTCAGAAATGGGGAATGCTTCTGTTTGTGCCCACGTCGTGATGTGATGTTCAAAGGGAAGGCAATAGAGGTTGCAATGGGACACAGAGGAAGAGAAGCAAACTATTTCGATGTGCCTTGCCCATTTAGAGCCCAATGGGTATTTTGAGGCGCAGAGAGGTCAGGACAGGCAGGCCTAAAACAGTCCAGGCCTGTGACACAAATTAACATCTGGACAAATTGTGATGCTGGTCGGAGAATCATTGGCATTGCACTTGGCTTATAAGTGACATGGGTTTGTTGACTGGGAGAAGAAAGAGGAATGTTGGAAAACTGAGCAGTCAAAAGATTTGCAGTTGAAACTTTAGGAATGAGAAGAGTACATTTAGTGCAGATAACATTTACAGAGGAGATTAACAACAACAACAACAACAACAACAACAACAACAACAACAACAACAACTTATTATTTATACCCCATCCATCTGACTGGGTTTCCCCAGCCACTCTGGGCGGCTTCTAACAAAAGTTTAAAAGTACATTAGAACATCAGTCATTAAACACTTCCCTAAACAGGGCTGCCTTCAGGTGTCTTCTAAACGTCAGATAGTTGTTTATTTTTTTAACATCTGATGGGAGGGCGTTCCACAGGGCAGGCGCCACTACCAAGAAGGCCCTCTGCCTGGTTCCCTGTAACTTCGCTTCTCACAGTGAGGGAACCGCCAGAAGGCCCTAGGCGCTGGACCTCAGTGTCCGGGCTGAATGATGGGGGTGGAAACACTCCTTCAGGTATACTGGGCCGAGGCTGTTTAGGGCTTTAAAGGTCAGCACCAACACTTTGAATTGTGCTCGGAAACATACTGGGAGCCAATGTAGGTCTTTCAAGATTGGTGTTATGTGATCTCGGTGGTTGCTCCCAGTCACCAGTCTAGCTGCCGCATTCTGGATTAGTTGTAGTTTCTGCATCACCTTCAAAGGTAGCCCCACATAGAGCGCGTTGCAGTAGTCCAAGTGGGAGATAACTAGAGCATGCACCACTCTGGTGAGACTGTCCGTGGGCAGGTAGGGTCTCAGCCTGCGTACCAGATGGATAAAGGGTATTGGGAGATTTGGGGTGTGGGGCAGTCATTCCTTCTTCCCCCAAATCCTGGCTCATGGCTCCCTGTTTTGCAGGGGTCGGATCAGCCACACCGGCTCTATCAAGCTTTCTGTGTACATGACGCTCTACACTATCACTCATGTCGTGCTCTTCATCTACGAGGCTGAGGTGAGTGAGCGTCTTTTTACTCTTGTAGCAGCTTAGATGGAGCCAGTGTGGTGTAGTGGTTAAGAGTGGTGGACTCGTAATCTGGTGAACCGGGTTCGTTTCTCCGCTCCTCCACCTGCAGCTGCTGGGTGACCTTGGGCTAGTCACACTTCTCTGAAGTCTCAAGTGCAATATTAATTACTTCCATTCGTGTTGACGCATTAAATGATTTACAGAACTACAAGTGAGACACTCAGACTATACCCTTGTTCTTCCTGTGTGTGGCAATTATTCTGTCCTTGTAAAACGTTATAGGAGAGCCAGTGTGGTGTAGTGGTTAAGAGCGGTAGACTCGTAATCTGGTGAACCGGGTTCGATTCCCCGCTCCTCCACATGCAGCTGCTGGGTGACCTTGGGCCAGTCACACTTCTCTGAAGTCTCTCAGCCCCACTCACCTCACAGAGTGTTTGCTGTGGGGGAGGAAGGGAAAGGAGAATGTTAGCCGCTTTGAGACTCCTTCGGGTAGTGATAAAGCGGGGTATCAAATCCAAACTCTTCTTCTTATCTATTTGAGAACCTCGCTAATCTAGGCCACATCTACACCATGTATTTAAAGCGCTATGATGCCACTTTAAACAGCCATGGTTTCTTCTCCCAAAGGATCCTGGGTGCTGTAGTTTGTTAAATGTGCTGCCCCAATTCCCCTCATGGAGCTATAGTTCCCAGAGTGGTTTAACAGTCAATCCCTCTCCACAGGGACCTCTGGGAATTAGTTGAATACATCCCTCCTGTTACGATATCGTCAGAGGTGTCCACATCCAAACACCTTCCCAAAATAGGTCGCAGGTGTGATGAGAATGACGAGAAGAGTAGGGCTCAGCGATATCTGGTTTTCAACATCAAAATCTATCCTCCGCTAAACATCATGATATACCGATATATGACAATGTCTGAAATAAGGGTGGAGCTACGTTAGAGGCATTGGCTGGCTTCATGGTTTTTCCTGCATCATGATTTTTGCATTGTGGACACACACACACACACAGAGAGAGAGAGAGAGAGAGAGATTAGCAATACAGTGGAACCTCTGGTTGAGAACCGGATCCATTCCAGAGGCCCATTCGCAACATGAAAAGCCCGCAACCTGAAGCGCCGTATCTGCGCAGGTGCGTGGTGTGATTTGGCACTTGTGCGCATCCGCAAAGCGCGATTTAGCGCTATTGCACATGCAGCGAAACCCGGAAGTAACCCTTTCCGGTACTTCTGGGTCGCCGCGGGACGCAACCTGAAAAAACGTAACATGAAGCAAACGTAACATGAGGTATGACTATATCACTATATTGGCAGGTCAAAAATTACGAAAACGATATCACAATACGGACTTCAAACCGGTTTTGGATGATGTATTGATATCTTGCCCAGGCCTAGAGAAGAGTGCGTTGCAAGCCTCCGTGTGCTTAGAGGCAGTGGCGTAGCGTGGGGGGTGCAGGGGGGTCCGGCCGCACCGGGCGCAACATCTGGGGGTTAGGGTTAGGGGGCGCAAATCCACGGGTTAGGGGGCGCAAATTACTTGCCTTGCCCCGGGTGCTGACAACCCACGCTACACCACTGCTTAGAGGCGTGTGGTTCATGTCCCCAGCTGTGAATTTTGTTGCGGCTTGTGCAACTCTAGCAATCGCATCTCTCAACCGCTTCCTTCCTTTTCGGCCCCAGTTCTTTGATCAAGCACAGGTGCTGTACACTTACGAGTCGCCGGCTGGATACGGCCTGATCGCCTTGCAGTTTGTGGCTTACATCTGGTTCTGCTACGCCATTCTGATCACTCTCAAGCAGTTCCCGGAAAAACAGCCCTTCTATGTGCCATTTTTCGCCGCTTACACCCTCTGGTGAGTGGATGTAGAGGATGTTAAGGAGGAAAGAATCTAACTTGGGGGGGGGGCTGGACCTCCTTTTCAACCCGAGGGCCACTTCCCCTTTTGGACAGCGTTCCAGGGGCCACCTGCTATTGGTGGTTGGGGTCAGAGGCAAAAGTGGGAGGAGCAATGGATGGAAATTTTACATTTCTACATTTGGCTGGTTGCTAAATACATTCACAACACCCATCTCTTATCTTGTGCCCAGACAAACAAGAGGCATTATTGGAGTTCATGGGAACATTCTAGCCAGGCAAAGACACTCAGGGAAGGGACAGTGAGGGGTGTGGCCAGGGAAGAGTTCAGAGGGCCGCATAAAGAGGCCTTGAGGGCCAGATTCAACCCCTGGGTTTGAAGTTCCCCACCCCGGTCTAAGGGAATGTAACTGATCACCCCGAATGTTCCCTCACTCTCAGCTGGCCAAAGTCAGGACAGATGTTTGCCCCTCGTCCAATGAGTGGGCCGGCCATGCTGCATAGGTGAGATTTGAAGAAGGAAGACAAGGGGGTATGCTGGGCACAATGCAAATGTCTGGCACAACAGAAGCCGCTTTTCCAAGGAGTAAGGAAAGTTCTGCAGAAGCTACAGTTAAACAGAGTATTGTTGGAGGCAGTGGGGAGAAAATGTGTGGGGAGCACGTCCTGAGCAGCCCTCTTTGTCTCTTGCAGGTTCTTTGCTGTCCCAGTCACTGCGCTTATTGCCAACTTTGGCATCCCCAAGTGGGCACGGGAGAAGATAGTCAATGGGATCCAGTTGGGCATCCACCTTTATGCCCATGCCGTATTTCTGGTAAGAAACTGCCAGCAGCCTAGAGGATTCCCCCATTATCCTGGCAGTCGCTAAACTCTTGGGGCCAAACGACGCATTAAGACACCATTGACCGGTCTCCTGACTTCTTACTTTGATATACTGAAATGCAATCTGGGGGTGAGGGGAAGATAGAGATGACCTTTGAATCTGATCCTGTTCTGTGAGCCCTTTTTTTCAATTGAAGCCACCCCCTGCAAGCTGATTTGCTGCCTGCAGATGGAAAAATACAGGGACCCACCCCTCATACATTTTTCTCCAGGGTTGGGTGCAAGGAAAGATCATACCTGCAGGCCTCTTGGCGTGCATTGATGGGTTCTGTTTTTTTGTGATTGTTTTAGGTTCAGAAACCAGTTGTAACTCCCTTGCATAACATGCACTCATGATATCTACTAGTACAGCCTTTGTCAGGTTGGTGCCCTCGGTACCTTTTGGACTACAACTCCCATCACTCCCAGCCAATATGGCCAACCGCCAGGGATGATGGGAGCTGGAGTCTAACAACCTCTGGAGAGTGCCCAAAGGTTCCCTATCCCTGCTCTGATACCATCAGCAGTCAATTCTGCCTTCTGTTATAGAATGCTTCCATTTAGGGGTCAATTCTTGATGGAGCCTCTTTCATGGACCAGTTTTTGGGAGGTGTCTTCCTACATTAAGTGTGGGTGGAAATGGAGATGAGTATCCCTGCTGAACTCTACCTCTCATCTACTCATAATGTATCTACAAGTGTGAGAACTAGAAGCTCGCTTCTCTCTCTCTCTTTTTAAAAGGGAGCAATGCTAGAGAAATTAAGAGAGGAAGCAGATGTGTTTTGCCTAGAACAGGTGTGTCCAACTCCTAAGAGACTGTGATCTACTCCCAGTATAAAAAAACTGGAAGTGATCTATCCATTGTCATTGGAGGGAGAAGGAGCGTGCATGAGGTGGGTGGATTGCCCAGAGTTCTTCAGTAAACCTTATTTAATCCCACGATAGATAAGGGTCCCACGATCTACCAGGATCAGCTGGGGATCTACCAGTAGATTACAATCTACTGGTTGGACATTAAGGGCCTAGAGGAAATGCAGGCAGCTGAGCTTGCGGGTCCATCCAGGCCTTGGTCCTCCACTCTCGTTGCTTCCTCAGATCATGACCCGGCCCTCGGCAGCCAATAAGAACTTCCCGTACCACGTGCGGACATCGCAGATTGGGATTGTGGAGGAGGTGGCGTCCGGGGCCAAGTTCCCGCACCATGTCTACGGCAACGTGACGTTCATCAGCGACTCGGTGCCCAACTTCACGGAACTCTTTTCCATCCCACAGAGTACCGGGAGCAGCTCAAGCAATGTGAGTGCTCAGGAGGTTCCCTGCTTCCTAACCTTCCCTTGGTCTCCCCGGTTTTCCCTTCCAGCACTTCTGCTAATGTCCTCCACGGAATCTCTGGAAGAGGGTGCATCTCTCCTCTGGATGGCAGCTGGATTCTGGAGGCAGAGGTCACTCAATCTCTGTAGAAATCCCCCACTCTTTGGGGAGGTGCAGGCTCTGCTTTCCTGGGCTCTGCACATTGCTCTTATATCCCACACTGTTTTTTTTTCCCCTTTAAGGAGCTCAGAGAAAGTGCATGGATTTCCCTTTCCTCTTTGAATCCCCACAACCACCCATCTGGTGAGGGGCTCCAGGAAAGTTCTCCTGCTGTTTTCTCCTCTACAGGCCCCTGCCCAGCAAAGAAGCCTGTCTTACTGCACAGAAAATCCCAAGCTTTGCCCCCAGTTACAGCACCCAAATTTCCCATCAGATGATGGTCCTAAAATCCTGCCCACCCTACTTCACAGCCTTAAACTACCCGGCCTCCGGACTTCCTCCATGCACATGGTTTACAAAGGCTTCCAGCTGACAGATTTGTGGGTGTAAACCAACCAGGCAGATCAGGTTTACTCCCTTCCTCTTGCACTAGGCTTGGTCTGTGCTACTCATGAACCGCCATGCTGAGTGCTGTGCATTGTGGCTGGCCAAGAACTTGCCCATCCTGATTCTTTCCTCCCATTTTATTTGCTGTACTAGAGAAGTGGCGAAAAAACAGGAGGCTTCTAAATCTCACCGTGGGCTGCTTTATGTGGCTTGGGTGCATTTCTGAGTTGCTGTACAGTTAAGGAAGGGAGAGGAATCGGATTCTTTTTGCACGTAAAGGCGAATTTATCGAATTCTCACTCTCAGGCCACAATACACAAACATAAAGGCAGCCATGCTTCGAAATCCACACGTCTGCTAATTCTGCAGTGCTGTTCTCCAGCCAAGTAGTGTGTCTGAAAATGTAGTGTGGAAGGGAAATACAAGAAGACATTATATTAGGGGAAATTGCTTTGCCAAAAATACGTATATTGGAAGAAATTCAAACTAATATGCGGATGAATTTTCAGGAGTACTTTTTAATTTTTATATATAAATAGGCAAACTGATGTAGAAATGATGAGAGCTGAACTTCAGATGAGAAAGCAGAGAAATCAGAATTGACTTGCTTGCCAGTCCCTTTGCATGTGCCTGCGCTAAGTCTTGTAAACCCTGAATCCCTCCTTGCCCTTGTGATTCAGTTGCTTCTGGTTTGTTCGGGGTCCTTTATTTCGGTTGTCCACCCCTGTCCGCTCTCACATGGCTCTCCTTCTGCCTTTTCCCATCCAGCCCCGCAAACAGGTGGAGGAGACGTCATCCGTCGACCGTAACCTGACCCCCAGCTGCGTGGTCACCACCTCGGAGCTCAGCGGTGCCCCTGTGCTGTTGAAACCGTCCCTGGGGGGCGAGAGCCAGCCGCCCCCCTATCAGCTCCATGCGCCCCAACTCCACCAGCACAATGGCTACACCGAGTATTTTAGCATGCACACGACGGGTGCCCGGCCCGTCTAGGCTTCTCCTAGACTGTCCTGATCCTTTGTGGCTTCCTACGCTTCCTTTCTCAACATTTTTCGGGGGGGGGGGGGGCTGCCTCAACCCCCAACCCCGGTTTCTCCTCTGGGCCCCCTCCTCCTCGCTCCATCTTCTGCCATCTTCTATTCCAATTTGTGTCCTACCATATCAGAGGGCTATTTTATCCTGTTGTCTCCCTGGAATGCCAGAGTTTAGTGAGAGTACAGGGACACTGGATGCTTGGCATGGGGTAGAATTGGGGTTCCCCCCACTCCCCCCATCTTCCTGCCCCCCACCTCGGTACGACAGAGGGCGTGACTCCCCTCCTCGCCTAATTAATTGCCTAAAAGACATCTATCTGTACGATACATCCCTGTCCCCAAGCTATGGTTGTACGCTGCCTGCCACTGGGGGAAGCCAGGAACTGGATTAACTTGACCAGCGCGTGATTTTCTTCCACCCCTATTTCTGTCAGAGTGACAGGCCAATCTTTGGCTGCCTTCTTCCCTGTAGACAGTCTGACCCCAAAGGGAGGTCACCATAGCCTTCTCACAGCTGCCATTGTGGTTGAACGACTCTCCTGCCTGGATGCAGATGGGAGGGACTGCAGACATCCCGGCTCAGGCTGGCCTTGTAACAATGTTCTCCTGTATTATTGCTCCCTTCCGACGCTACCCTTTTCCTGCTACTGTACAGTGGTAGCAGGCATCCCCTATTTCCCGTTTCCTTGACACCCCGCCCCCGGGTGGTGGCGTTTGCCCTCCTCCCCTTCCCCGTGACGGTGCTGTGGGTTCTGCTCCCTGATGACGGTGAATTTCTGAAATCCACCAGAGTGGGCTTTTTTTGCCAAAATAAAGAGGATTCTTGTGTTTTTATCTCACTGTGAAGGCATGTGGCTCTTTTGGGGAAACAGGTGGCCATGAAAGGAGGAAGAGGAAACTGGGCATGGAAAACTTTAATCATTGCCGTGTATACAAAAAGGCTGATTGGTCACATTAAACTCTTTGCTCTCTCAGGGCACATCTGCAGTACTGCCAGTCCCAAACATGTTTTTCTGAAGTGACACGGCTTCTGAAGAAGGAACCCTGGGAACTCGAGCTCTTTGAAAGGACTAGGGAATACAGTTCATGTTGGTTTAAAGTAGGCTGGAATTTGTGGCTTAGATGTGCTGTTTAGACTGCATCTACAGCACTTTTTTCATCGTGGGGCTGCTAACTTTGGAACTAGGTTGTGGACACAAACTGTACCTTTAACCCCTGTACCTTTAAACTGTACCTTTAAACTGTACCTTTTCCCCCTTGAAGTATCATGGGCACTGTAGTCTGTTAAGGATTGCTAAAGACTGTAACTCCTTGAGAAGTAAACTACAGTGCCCAAAATTTGTTGAGGGAAAGAAGGTGCTTCGAAGGTGCTTTAAAGATAGAGCACATTCACAACATATCCCTTGTAGCTGATCCTTCAACAGGAACAGATTCTGCTTATCCCCATGCTGTGAAAGGCTTCTGCAGATCAAGCTGCTTTTAAAGGTGCATGAGCAGCCAAACTATTTTTTTCCTGGTCGGCTGGCAACTGTATATAATCCATAGCTATGCCTAGTGAGGGGCAGGGATAGGATATATTTAACTCTTTTCTTCAGGGTTCCCTCAAAATTCAACACAACAATCTTTCTCTTTCTTTCTTTGGCGATCACTCGTAGCCGAGTAAGATTGTCTTCCATAAACACGGATTTAACAATGAGTCCGTAAGTGACTGTGGAAGCCAATTCTGGAACCACACGTCCTTCCACAGTAACCTTCCACTGATGACCAGTTCCACGTTTGCTTCTTTTTCTCTGCCCTTGGTTCCAACAAGTCCGTGATTGTATGAAGGTTCCTCCACACCCTGTATTTGTGGCTGGGCAAACATTGCCATCCCAAAGTGGCTCAACCACCATCTAATCTCCATGGTGTAAGCTTCATCCTTCCACTTCATTATGAGCAAAATCTAACACAGACTGGGGAGGGGGGGAGTTAAGAGACCCACCAAGCGGAACACATCCAGCCAACGACTAGTGATGGTTCTACCAGAAGCACTTGTCTGTGAAACCTCCTCCTCTTTGGAGTGACTTTCCAGGCCGACAAAACACAGGGAGTGGGGTGTCAATCACTTGGGTGGCAGCCACTGTGTGTGACTGGTGCCCTTCATTCATCTTGGTGAGTCACAATGGCGCGGATCTCTGTTGAGTGAAACAGGAACTGACTTGTCTGTTTTGACTGTCGGACCCATCTTCTTCAGAAAATGCAATGGCGCCCAACTCTTTCTCTGCACGGTGCTGTGTCATTCCGCTTCGCCCAGCTACAGCGGAATTTCTTCAGCAGTCGTGTGCCTGTGTGTAAGGATTTATCAGCACTGCAGTAAAACTCTATTCTACAAAGCTTTAAACAATAAATCAGCCATGAGAGAGCAACAACATGTTGCCTTTGCAGCCAAAATGGAAAGTAAAAGTAAGTTCACATTCATAAGTGAAACAGGGGGGGGACGGGACTGGATGTCGTTTCCCTTGAGCTATTAACCCTGTAAGCTCTGGGACTCCTCACAATCTCAAGTGTGACTGCAATTGTCCCAGTTATTGTGAGTGCCTCCTCTTGGGTGTGGAATATGCAGAAGAAGCCAGATTCCTGCAGGTAGCACACATAGTTTCCGTCATTCTTGTTGAAAATGCATTGAAGCATCCAGGTCTAGAACAAACTCCTTCAAACTTCAACAAGACCCGTAGTTCTGCACTGCTTGCAACTGAACAGCATCTTGAACAGGAGGCAGTTACCACTGCTATCGGCAAATCTGTTGTGGGGGGGAAATCCCCTGGGAGCTGGTTTGCAGCAATAAATAGAAATGTATCTGTTGAGACTTGGGCACAAATAGCTCCCCTTCTCAAGTTGAGCTGCTTTTTATTGCATCTGTTCGATTCGTTATCCACACTTGGATTCTCGCAACTTTTGTCAAGCACTGTGCTTGTGGGTTGAATGTTGCAGGGAGCTCTGCAGTGATTGCATCAAGGTAAGGAATGGTCCTCTTAGTGGTACAGCTCATGTTTTGCTTGTAGAAGGTCAGGTCCTAGGTTCAATTTCCCACATCTTCACCTAGAAAGATCTTGAGTAGTTGAGCTGGAAATGGCTCAACTACTATCTGGATATTTGAAAGGTTTCTTCCAGTAACAATTCTGTGACAGGCTGACCAGTCTTCTGACTTGGTGTAAGTCAGATTTGTGTGTTCTTTCATGGTTGGGTGGGATGGGGGTGAAAGGCATTGGGAGGGTTGAGTAGCAGAGAGTTTGGTTGCTAAATCCCTGCAGTTTATATTGACTTGGATAGCAGAGGAATAGTTTTAATGTTGTGGTAGCCAACGTCTGAAGAGTACTACATTTGTAATGAGTGCACTGCACACAACTAGCAGTAAATTCCAGAGTCACCCACCCACCACCGTAGACAAAGGATGGTGAATGGAAACATGTTTTAAAAATATTATTAGTATATAGAGAAAACAGACATTCCTAGGAGAAGGCATTCTGCAACAGATGTTCCAATACTGGACAATGGATTCTCGCCTTTTTACCTTTCAGAGTTACTCTGTTCCATATATGTGCCAAGCCCATCAGCTTGTCCATTGCATTAATCAACCATACAGTTTTTCTTGTGGTGGGTGGAGACACCTGTTCGAAATAAAGGGTTGTTGTTTCCTCTATTTCCAAAAATAAGTATCCCCAGATTCTTGAATTCCTGGAGGGCATTCAGAAGCATAACAACCCACAAGCCTGTTAATATCAGTCTATTTCATTCAGCGATTAATAAATAGCAATACAGTGACCAATAACTAACAATACATTTGTGGATCAACGGTCTAGCGCAAGAGTGTGTTGCTGAACTACAACTCCCAACCATCTCTGGCTATTGGCCATGCTTGCTGGGGCTGTTGGGAGTTGTAGCTCAGCAACATCCAGAGGGCCAAAGGTTCCCTTCTCATGGTTTAGCACCGCACACACACACACACACAAGCTCAGTTGGGCATTCAATCTGGAAGTGAACATGGATCACAAAAAAATAATTTTGCACATGTTCATCTTTGCATTGGTAGTGCGGGATGCACAATCTCTGGGGAGAGAGAAGCATTCTTGGTAAGCTCCTTCCAATGGAAGGATTAGCAAATATTGTGTCCCCCTGCCCAACAGTCGTTTGGTAGGGTGTGTGCGTGTGTGCTGCTCCATCCCTTCCACGCAGGCGTCAGGTGGAGCCTCCTTGCCGCCTTCGCAGAAGTCTGTGGCGGCGTCTGTGCGTCTGCCACTGTCCGCGAGGCCTCTGATCCCCCTTGGGACACGCACAGGCAACCTTCCCCCTAAGGCATGGCCAAACTTGGCCCTGCAGCTGTTTGGGGACTACAACTCCCATCATCCCTAGCTAACAAGACCAGTGGTCAGGATGATGGGAATTGTAGTCCCAAAACAGCTGCAGGGCCAAGTCTGGCCATACCTTGCGCCTACGCTGTCCACGCACTAAATAATGAGCTTCACAAGCCTTTGCGGGTGCGGGTGAAAAACCTACAAAATTCACCCCCCCCCACCCAAATTCAGGAGAACGGCACTCTGCACATGTTCGGTGGTGCTGCTCTCGGGGGCTGGACTCGATGGCCCTTGTGGTCTCTTCCAACTCTATGATTCTATGACTGCCTGAATCTAACAACAGCAGCAATCCCAACTCGCTATTCTCATTGTAAACGGGCTTTTGTTTTCATTATTAAAAACAACTATTATGAAAATAACAATGATTAATCACTACACATAATCAAATGAGCGGGTGTATTACATTTCATGGTAATAAATAAACATCCCGCCTCCGGCCCCTCCAGTTGCCATGACAACGGTCCTCGGCGGCCTCCACACACTCACACCGGCCTAGAACTCGCCGCTCTAGCCTCTCGCTTCCCCTGCGGCCTCTATGGTTCTTCAATCGCCCGTTGCCTTTCCATAGAAATCAGGGAACGTCCGTGTTCCGGTTCCCCTCTATCCCTCTCCCCCATTCTCTATGCGCCGCGCTCCTCCCGCGGGCCGCTCTGGCCCCGTCGTCTCGCTGCGCCTCATCGGTCCCGGGCTGCGCCTCTCTATGGGCCGCGGGGGTAGCGGAGTCGGCGGCAGGTGGGTCTTCGCGGGGGGGGGGAGGTGGGTCTTCTCTTTTCCCGCATTCCCCCCCTCATTGCACGCCTCCGTATGGTCCCCCCTTCGTAGGCCCCCCTAATAGACCTCACCCGATAGACCCCCCCCTTGACCCTCACCTTCCTCCTCCAGAGAGTCCCCTGGCTGCAAAGTCACCCGTTTGCAGGATTTATCCCTTTCCCGGCCCCCACGTTGGCCCCACTCATCATTTGTTATTGTTATTATTAATTATGTATACAGCCCTGAGATTTACTGGTGAAGGGTGACAGTATAGAAATACAAGATAAAAAACCCCCCACGAAATTCACAATAAATGGAAGGACAAAACAAAAGCAATAAGCCCTCTCCTCTCCCACAAACACACGTCGCCTCCTGGGCTCTCCTCGTGAACCTCCTTTTCTATATATACACACACAGTGTAGGCGCATTTCTGTTCCATGCTGCAGCCCCTCTGGGCATCTCGAGGGTATGATTCTCACAACCCCAAAGACTTAGCAGGGACTCCCCTCTCCCTTTAGGGTCTCCTCCTTTTCAAAGACCTGTAACTCCAGAAGTAATGCTTAAAAGGGAAAAGGAGAAAAAATCCTGCTCTGGACCTAAGTTTTCTCCTAGGAAACTTGTTTTGATTCCCCAGCTGGGACCAATTCCAGGGAATTTCTTCCCTTCTGTTTATGGGTTTCTCTTCCTTTTCCCATAAAGCCTTTTTTGGGGTGGGTGGGAGGATACCAAACACACATGTGACACCTACACAGTGCTTTTTTAAAAAGAATGTTTAGGGGTACTGTCATTTTGACGCAAGAAAATCACCATTTTATAATTCAAAGCGGGGAAAATACAGTAAATGGACAGAAGTACAAAGATTCACAAAATGTTTAGGGGTTTACGTACCCCTGCATCCCCCCAGAAAAACAGCACTGCATGTACACACCCAGTTTGCTTTATGGGGAGTGGGTTTGTTATTGGTGTAAGGCAGCCTTCGCCAAGCCAGTGCCCTCCGTGGGAGTTGTCCAAAACATCTGGAGGGCACTGGCTTGGCTGCTTTAATGTCTGAAATTTAAGCTGCTTGTGAGAAAGGATTCGAAAGCCCTGACTGCAGTTTGGAGACACAGTCCCCTTTACGCCACATCTTTCTTTATTCTGTCTACATCCTGTCCTGTCCTATTACTCGAATTCAGCATTTGTAACAAGTTGTGGATCTGAGCCCTGTCTACTTTCCGGGAATGGGAAGTTTGTCAAAAGTTACCTTTCGCTGACTTGGTGCCTTCCAGATGCTGGAGCTGGGGCTGATGGGAGTTGTAGTCCAAAAAACATCTGGAGAGAAATGGGCTGGTAAAGGCTGTTCTATTGTGCGAAACAACTCCTTACCTTTCTCCTTCTGCCCCAAAATCTCTCTGGGCCATCTTGGCTGTTCCACTGCCCTCAAAAGCTTTGGTGGGATGGCAGTTCGGGAGAGGGTGTTTTCTCCAGCAGCCCCTAAGTTGTGGAACTCCCCACAGAGATGCACCTGACACCCAGTCAGATGGGCAGGGTATAAATAATACAATTATATTTATTTTTATTATTATTTTGGCACTCGAGATGCATGTTTTTAGGATGCACCTAATTTTTTGTGATTTTAAGTTGCAACGGGCAGTGCGGATGACGGCGATGATGAAAATGAAAATAAACAGTATACTCTGCCTGACCTTCGAAGTTCTTCTCTGCTCTTTTAGGCTGGATTATGGCATTCCCTTCACCTTTTGGACTGTGCTGAGCAGCCTCCGAATTGTGGGGAGATCCAAACCCCATCATGGACTCCTTATTGGACGGCTGCCTGAGGTTGCTGGTAACGCTGCTTTTAGCCCTGTGTGGGATCCGCTGGGCCAGCGGTGGCGACTGTAAGGGGCAGCGCCAGGTCCTGCGTAGTGCGTCAGGCTATGTGACGGACGGGCCGGGCAACTATTCTGTCAACGGCAACTGCGAGTGGCTAGTGGAAGGTAGGAATTTGGGGAGGCTTCTTTATTTATTATTGGAAGTATATAAATCTACCTCCTTTATCCGAAAGTCCTATGGCGGCTGTCTGCAACAACCTAAACTAAAAATAAAAAGTAGGATAGAACAGAGACTTTAATTACAAACAAAACCAGCAGCCAAAGTCCTGGACCCTGAGATCATCTTCTGAGGCCCTTCTTCTTGTGCCTCCTCCACGAGAGCCTGGAGGGTGGCAACATGAGAACAGGGACTTTTCTGCAGTGGCTCCCCGTTTGTGGAATGCTCTCCCCAGGGAGGTTTGCCTGGCGCTTTCATTGAACACCATTAGGCACCAGGCAAAAACATTCCTCTTCAACTAGGCCTTCCGCTGATTAATATTCTATAGCCTTTTAAATGTGTCTGTGGGAAGAAGGGGTTTTTATTTTGCTGTTTTGTTTTACTTACAGTGGTACCTCTGGATGCGAACGGGATCCGTTCCGGAGCCCCGTTCACATCCTGAAGTGAACGCAACCCGCGTGTGCGCGGGTCACGATTCGCTGCTTCCGCGCATGCGCGTGATGTCATTTTGAGAGTCTGCACATGCGCGAGCGGCGAAACCCAGAAGTAACACGTTTCATTACTTCCGGGTCGCCACGGAGCGTAACCTGAAAACGCTCAACCTGAAGCATATTTAATCCGAGGTATGACTGTATTTACTTGTTTTTATCTTGCATTTTATTCAGTGAACTTCCGTGAGATTTTACGATGAAGGGTGGTATATAAATCTAATAACTAAATAAAGATAATAATAAAAAAAAGTTTCCTCCACCCATTTGTTTCTACCTTTAAATATAAATAAGCCAGTTAATGATACATTTGAGAAGTCCTGCCAAATATATCAGTCGTGTGATCTGAGAAGGGTGATGGTGGGGTTCTGTGCCTCCCAGCAGTTACATGGTGCACAGAAATCCTGCAAGTGCCCACTTTTCCTGCTGCAGAAATGGGAATGGCCCCTTCTTGAATGCCTGCCTATCACACAGCTGTTGGCGGCGCAGAACCTTGTTCCCATAGAGGTGAAAGAGGAAGTGAGAAAGAGCGCCCTTCCTCAAACTTCCTCCTTCAGTTCTGTGCACTTTTCACAGGACAAAAGGTGACCCCACTCAGTGCCTCTTGGACCAAGGGGGCTAAGAAGCTTAGTGGGCTCTAGGGGAAGACCCTCCAGGGCTCATGGGAACCATGTTGGTACCCCCTGCCTTACATGAGTCAGGAAATGATGAAAGCCCATTCTTGGTCCTGTGCCTGGTATTCTAACCCTCCCACCCCACTTTCCCACCCTGTTCAGCTCCCAGCAGCAGCTACCGCATTCTCTTGACGTTCATGTTCATGGACACTGAATGCACCTATGACTACCTGTTCATCTACGATGGAGATTCTCCCAGCAGCCCTTTGCTGGCCAGCCTCAGCGGCAGCACCCTGCCCCCCACCATCGAGGCCACCTCTGGCAAGGTACTGACCCCGGAGGTTGGATGGGCTCAAGTTGCAACCAATAGACATAGGCCTGGTCCCATGGTCATGGAAGGGCTCCGTGGCCTGGAGGTTTTGCTCTGGGGTTCGGGAGGTGGCCATTCATGAGTTTTTGTTGAGATGAGGTTGGAGATTGCTGCATCCTGGGGAGAGGAGTGGAGACTCTGAGGGGCACACGGGGCACGTAGCTGTGGTCTCTTAAGGGACACGTGAGTCGTGCAATTGTGATCTTGTGTTACATGTGGGGCATGTAGCTGCGATCTTGGCACCATTCCACCCTCTTAACTCCTTGGTAGATGCTGCTGCACCTGTTCAGTGACGCCAACTACAACCTCCTGGGCTTCAATGCCACCTACACGGTCTCGCTGTGCCCGATGGGCTGCTCGGGACACGGGATCTGCGACAATGACGGGCACTGCACATGCTTCCAAGGTTGGGGCGGCGAGGGCTGCTCCATGCCTGACTGCATCACCTACTGCCAGAGCCATGGCAGCTGCAGCCAGGTAAGACTTGCGACTTTCCGGATCTCACTGTGCTTGCCCCATAAAGAGCATTTGTAGCAGCCAAGTGTGTGTGGTGGGGGGTGGTCACCCCAAACTTCTTGCCCTAGACACAACTTTATCCTGCCTTTCACCTGTAGCCTCCATCTTGTATTTCTCTTTTTTTTTAAATAATATTTATTAAAGTTTTAAAGGTTACAAAAAGAAAAAAGAGAAAACACCAAGTTAAGCAAAAACTAGACAATACATGACAATAGAGAATTTTTTTTTATAAAAAACAGAAAACAGAAAAATAGAAACAATTAAAAAACACAACGAACCTTCCCATAACTTATCTTTCATTTGCTTGTTTCCTTGACCTCCTCACACCTCCCTTTTTTGTATTCTACTTCGGTTAGCTATGTCAGCAAATCCTTTCCATCTTTCCCAGATTTTATCCTATAATTTATCTTAATATAATGTAACTTTACCTTCCCTCCTTTCATCAATTAACAGTCTATTTTTACTTAGTCCTTTATAACATTTCTGCTAAAGCCACATAACTTCATTCCAGCCTCCTTCTAACATTCCTTAATTTTACAATGTTTCTGTAAATAAGCTTTAAATTTCTTCCAATCTTCTTCCACTGACTTCCATCTTGTATTTCTCGAGTGGGGGCACACTTTTTGCAAAATTAAAAAATGAAGAGACAATCCAAATTCAGTTCCAGGAACAACTGAGTTCTGCACAGCTCTCTGTTCTGGACTGTCTCGCCAGAGTGGTGCATGCTCTGGTTATCTCCCGCTTGGACTTCAGTGCGCTCTGCGTGGGGCTACCTTTGAAGGTGACCCGGAAACTAGAACTAATCCAGAATGCGGCAGCTAGACTGGTGACTGGGGGCGGCTGCCGAGACCACATAACACCAGTCCTGAAAGACCTACATTGGCTCCCAGTATGTTTCCATGCACAATTCAAAGTGTTGATGCTGACCTTTAAAGCCCTAAACGGCCTCAATCCTGTATACCTGAAAGGGTGTCTCCACCCCCATTGTTCAGCCCGGACACTGAGGTCTAGCTCCAAGGGTCTTCTGGTGGTTCCCTAACTGTGAGAAGCCAAGTTACAGGGAACCAGGCAGAGGGCCTTCTCGGTAGTGGCACCCGCCCTGTGGAACGCCCTCCCACCAGATGTCAAAAAACAACTATCTGACTTTTAGAAGACATCTGAAGGCAGACTTGTTTAGGGAAGCTTTTAATATTTTATTGTTTATTGTATTTTAATATTTTGCTGGAAGCCGCCCAGAGTGGCTGAGGAAACCCAGCCAGATGAGTGGGGTATAAATAATAAATATTATTATTATTATTATTATTATTATTAACAACATTGCCTAATCTCTGTTACTTAGTGTAATCTTATTCTGCAGTGTTTGTTATTTTGCCTCATTTTCCCCCTGGTTTTTGCTTCCCTCTTTGCAAGCACCAGATCTTGGCCTGCTCCATGTCTCTAACCTTGGAAATCTCATTCGGACGTGTCTCGGATACCTTCAGTTTTGCTTTCAAGCATACTCTTCTAGGCACAAGGGCTACCTTTCCCCCTTGAGATGAGTTTCTCCTCCCTGCCTGCGAGCCAGTGGCGCTTTGCAGGGAGCCTTACATTTTGTTATCCTGACAGGGTATACTGCTTCTCTACAGGGCTCAGATCATTGCCGGTGTGAACCTGGCTTTGTGGGCCGGGCCTGTGACTTAGCCCTGAGCGAGAACCAAGGAGCCGGCAAGTGGTACAACGTCAGCGCCCGGGATCCTAGTTTCCGGCCCCGCACGGCAGCGGCTGGTGCCTTCTTGCCCTCCACTAGAGGACTGTACATCTTCGGAGGTCAGAAATTAATCCAGTTATCTACTCCTGTGGGGTGGAAGGAAGGGAGCCGCTCTGGGCATTTGGGGTCTACAGTAGGGTTACCAGACGTCCACAGATTTGCAAATCTGTCCCCAGGAAACGTGGCAGCGGCAGCCTTAGCAGCCTGGAGCCAGGCTGTTAACGCAGTTGGTTCTGGCTGGCTTCAGGAGCTGCTTGCTGCTCTCTGCCATGGCGCCCACCATTTTTTCTGTGCCACGGCAGCAGGCAGCGAGCAGCTCCTGAAACCAGCCAGAGCCAACTGCACTACCAGACTGGCCCCTCCTGGGCAACAGCCGCCCACCCATGACTCCCAAGCCTCCCCCTGATCTGTCAAAACAAAGGGGGAAGGAAGTCAGGGAAGGCTCAGGAGTCACTGGCGCGCGGCACGCTGTTGTCCAGTTTTTTTTTAAACTGCGCATTTATCTTTCACAGGGTGCGAAAGAAGGACTTTGCACCTTTATACAATATGCATGTGTCCTTGGGCCCAGGGTCTTTTGCCTCACCATCCCCACTACTGATTCCCTGTTGCTACTCAGCTTAAAAAAAAAGGGGGGGGGTCCCCGGATTCAATGAAAAAAATCTTGTAACCATAGTACAGTCCTGGGGTGCTCCCTTTCCCTCCTGCAGTCCCAAGGGGCACTTCCTTCCTGTTCTGTAGCCCCATGGCTTTTCTGCTTCCCTCTCCAGGTTTGGATCTGAACACGGCCCTGGGGGACCTCGTCTTCTATAACTTCACCACCAACGTCTGGCATCGGCGAGTGCTCAGCCCCTCTCCGGTAAGCGTCTTCTTTCCTTTGTCGCCCAGCAGCGATTTATGCGGCACTTTAAAATTCTGTTTATTTAGAAAATATATAAACCACTTGGTCAGGAAAAAAATATCAAGCAGTGTATAAATGAAATGATAACTAAAACATGACTAAAACCCATAAACCAATTAAAAACAAGTACAGTACAGTGGAATCTCGTGTTACATACCATCCCCCTTATGAATACTTCGGGTAATGTGCTCTGCTTAACCGGAAGTAGATGCCCCTAGTTGTGACTTTTGCCCCAGGATGTGAGAGGAAGTCGTGCACCAGAGGTGCGGCAGCAGCAAGAGGCTCCATTAATGAAAGCACGCCTCATGTTAAGATCGGTTTCAGCTTAAGAATGGACCTCCAGAACAAATTAAGTTCGTAACCGGAGGTACCACTGTATATCTAAAATTGCCATCATTATTTTTAAAAGATGAAGTTTTTTAAAAAAAACCTATTAAAAATAAGTATAGATTTAAAAAATCTAAACAAGGCCCTTTAGGGTCCATGAACCTGAGATGTTTATAGTATCCTCATAAAAATGTAATGTGTGACTCCATCATCATTAATGTGTGTCAGCACACATCTGACCTGGTGGAATGTTCTGTCCCATGAGACCAGGGCCCTGCAGGATTTAACTTCCTTCCGCAGGGCCTGTAAGACAGAGCTATTCCCCCTGGCTTTCAATTTGAACTTAGCCTGATCTTTTATTCCCCTTCCTTCCATCCCCCTCCCCTTTTTATGAAGATTACCCGCTCTGGGATCCCACAGCTAATTCTCCCCTGGTCTCCTCACTGGCCCAAATAGGACTAATTTAGCCAGCTAGCCCTGGCAATCATCTAATGTTTATTGTATGGATTTCCCCCCTAAATTGATTTTTGAATTCTGAATTTATTGTTATTCACGTTTTATACTGTATTTTATGCTGTTTTTTTGTTGCATCAATTAAGTGTTTTAAATTTGTTGTTAGCTGGCCTGAGCCTGGTTTTCTGAACCGGGAAGGGTGGGATATAAATAAAAATGTATTATTATTATTATTATTATTAATAATAATAATAATAATAATAGTATTACTATTATTATCTCAGAGCCAGGAGGCTGCCCCTAGAGCCTTCCATGCAGCTGCGTCATGAGTGAAATGGCCCTGAGGAGGGGGCAAATCTGCCCCACTGTGCCTTGATCCCATACCTCCCACTTGTCTAACTCCTTTGTCCTCCCCCTTTTACAGTCGGCCCGCCACTCCCACGTCGCCGTGGCATGGGAGGGCTTCCTGGTCCTCTTTGGGGGCGAGCTGGCCAGTGGGTTTCTTACAAACGATGTCTGGATGTACCTGCCCTGGGAAGGCCGTTGGCAGGAGCTGGTGCCCCTCAACACCACCTGGTTTCCTCCACCTCCCGGGCTGGCTGGCCACGCCTCTGCCATCGTGAATGAATGGCTTTACATATTTGGAGGTGAGAACAAGAATCACAGAATCGTAGTCCAACCCCCCTGCAATGCAAGAATCTCAACTAAAGCATCCATAGCCGTCCAACCTCTGCCGAAAAGCCTCCAATAACCTGAAGTGCAGCGACTTGAATGGGATGTGGAAAAGTAGAGTACTGGAATACTTTGCCTCACCAACTACTACTACTAATAATAATAGGATTCCTTAGCTGCCTGTCACCATAAATTTCCGGGTGGGTGGCAATGATATAAAAACACAGGATTAAAATCTGTCGAAATAATCTGAAACCAGAAGACCAGGGTGGGTCCTGAAAGTATCTATCTGAGTTGTCAGAAGCCAGAGGTAAATAAGTGCAGCTTCAACACGTGACAGAAATGGTACAATGGAAGTGCCTGTTATGGCTTGTGGGGACAGACTTTCATAGTTTAGGGGCTGTTTCAGAGATGGCCATCTCCTGGGCTGCTACCCCCTCAGCTTCTGAGGGCAGCAAAACTACCAGGATGGCCCCCTCTGCCAATCTTAACACCCGAGAGGGTATGTAGGAAAGGAGCTGATCGCCCAGATATTCAGGTTCTAAGTCATTTAGGGCTCTAACCACTCACGTGAGCCCCCTGAATTGGGCCTGGAAACGAACTGGTGATCGGTTCAGCTGTTTTAGAGCAGGTCGCTGTGTGAATTCTGTATGGAACCCCAGTCAAGTAACCTGGCTGCTGCGCTTCGGAGCGGTTGATGTTTCCGAGATGTCTTCAAGGGCAGCCCCACGCAGCGCACATTGCAGCAGTCCAGCCCGGTGGTCACATGAGCGTGGAGCTTGGTGGCCGAGTCACTTCTTTCCAAAAGGGGGCTGTAGCCGGTGAACCAGCCAGAGCTGGAAATAGGCGCTCTTAGCCCTGCTAACTTGTTTCCCTTCCTTTACGCAGGCCGCACCTCGGTGGATGTCTTTTCCTCACAGATGTACCGCTTCCATCTGAGGATGTGGCGCTGGGAGTTGGTGGTGCCCTCGGGGGGCAAGGCTCCTGCAGCCGCAGGCCACTCCATGGTGTTCCATGCAGCCTCCCGCACTCTCCTGGTTTACGGCGGGCACCGACCCTCAACTGCTCGGTAAAGAGAAAACTGGGAGTACTGTGGGCATACATACCAGGGGCTGCCACCCCTGCTCACTCCTCCCACCAGCCCCACCTATCTGCCCTACAACTGGCCAAACCCTCCTCCCTTTACACCTCACCCACCCCTGCACACTCCTCTGTGAAACGTCCCGCATCCTGCTCCTTTGAACAGCTTCCCTTGGCTGCCTGATACACAGTTGTAGCTTTCTGTTGGTGGCCATTCAGACTGCAGGGTGACTGCAGCCTTACAATTTTATGTATATAGGAAGATACGTATATAGCAGAAGTAGATATTTTTGTTGTTCAGAACATCAAGGAAAACTGGAGCAAAAGGCCTTTGATGTTTAGTCGGAATCTCCTTTCTTGTACCTTCAGTCCATTGGTTTGGGTCTAGCCTCTGGAGCAGGAGAAACCAAGTTTGCTCCATCCTGTGTGTGACAACTTGTTAGATGTTTGAAGGTGCCTATTGTATCTCCTCTCAACCTGTAGGCTAAACATACCCATCTCTCTCAACCGTTCCTCATAAGGCTTTGTTTCCAGACCCTTGATCACCTTGGTTGCCCTCCTCTGCACACGTTTCTGCTTGTCACTATCCTCCTTCAGTTGTGGCGCCCACAACTGGACACAGGATGGATCCCATAATAATAATATTATAATAATTTATTATTTATACCCCACCCATCTGGCTGGGTTTCCCCAGCCACTCTGGGCGGCTTCCAACAGAATATTAAAATACAATAACCTATTAAATATTAAAAGCTTCCTTAAACAGGGCTGCCTTCAGATGTCTTCTAAAAGTCTGGTAGTTATTTATTTCTTTGACATCTGGTGGGAGGGTGTTCCACAGGGTGGGTGCCACTACCAAGAAGGCCCTCTGCCTGGTTCCCTGTAACTTGGCTTCTCGCAGTGAGGGAACCTCCAGAAGGCCCTCGGAGCTGGACCTTAGTGTCCGGGCTGAATGATGGGGGTGGAGATGCTCCTTCAGGTATACTGGACTGAGGCCATTTAGGGCTTTAAAAGTCAGCATCTACACTTTGAATTGTGCTCGGAAACGTATTGGGAGCCAGTGTAGGTCTTTCAAAACTGCTGTTATATGGTCTCGGCGGCCGGTCCCAGTCACCAGTCTAGCTGCCGCATTGTGGATTAGTTGTAGTTTCTGCATCACCTTCAAAGGTAGCCCCACAGGTGTGGTCTGACCAAGGCAGGAAGAAAAGCTTACCTAAAACTCTCCTGCCCTCAGCTTCAGCGTGCGTGTGAACACCACCGACCTCTTCCACGTGGACCTGCGCTATTGGAGCACGTTGCGCGCGAAGGACTCGCACCGGGGACCTCGAGAGCGGGCCTTTCACTCTGCCACAGTCATTGGCAACTACATGGTTGTGTATGGTGAGTATGGCCTCTCCAGCCAGAGGGTAGGGGTGTGTGGAGGAATGTGAGAATTGGGGTGGGGGTCAAATCTTTCCTTCCTCTTCCAATACTGAATATTTGGGAATTTGGGGAAGGGCCGTAGCTTGGTGGCATAACATGCCGAAGTTCTCAGGTTCAGTCCCTATCAACATCTCCAGGTACGGCTGGCAGACAATCCTGTCTGAAATCCTTGAGAGCCGCTGCCGGTCTGTGTAGACACTATTGAGCTAAATGGATTCATGTTCTGACTCAGTATCTTCCTCTGTTCCTAATCATTTTTAGTGCAGATAATACAAACCAGTTTTCCACCATTCCCCAAACCCCTGCCCTCCTTGCATTGATCCTTTTCCTCCGACATCCTGAGACACAGAAACTTGGCATGCAAAGGCTGCCCAGGCAGTTTTATTTGCATGCTAGGCAAAGTTTCATGTGCTAAATTGCTGCATATCCAGGTTGGTGCTAAAGGCGCAGGAGCAGAGCCAGGAAAAAGAACTGGCGACCCTGTTCCCAAGTTTAGTACGGTATTGTTAAATTAATATTGCCAAAGCTTCCATTTCCTGTAAAAATTTCTGTTGTCTCAGTAAGGGAAAAGCCTGTGTTGAAGAAAGGGAATAAGCACAGCCGTATCTTGGTTTCGAACAGCTTAGTTCTTGAACATTGTGGCTCCCGAATGCCACAAACCAGGAAATGAGTGTTGCGGTTTGTGAACTATTTTTGGAAGCCGAATGACCGACGGGGCTTCCGTGGCTTCTGATTGCCTGCATGAGCTTCCTGCAGCCAATCAGAAACCGCGCTTTGATTTCTGAACGTTTTGGAAGTCAAATGGACTTCCGGAACGGATTCCATTCGACTTCCAAGGTACGACTGTATTGCCTCCACCCACCCACCGGTCCCCATATCCCCTATCAGTTGCTATCAGTGGCTACTAGCCATAATGACTATGTACTGCCTCCGCAGTCAGGCAGCAATGCTTTTGAATGCCAGTTGTTGGAAAACACAGGAGGGGAGCGGGCTCTTGGGCACGAATCCTGTTTCCCCATTTCCCACAGACATCTGGTTGGAGAACAGGACTAGATGGGCCGTTGGCCTGATCCAGCAGACTTTCCTTGTGTTCTTAGGCACTGAAAATAGCTGGACATTTTATTGCACCATTGTATATATGTATTTTTCATCATCGTCATCAAACCTTTTATTGGCATCACACACAAACATCCGCAGCAAATCAGTACAGAATTCCCGCCTTCCCAGTGACACAAAACATTTGTCAAATGAAAGAGGCAAAGCAGTCTAACATTACATCTCTAGGTCCCCAGGGAGATCAGACATCTGCAATGTGTTTCGACAACAAAAAACCAGATAAAGATATTTAGCCACTAACTTGGTGAGCTCCTGATTATTCCCCAATAATAGAAAATGTATGACCTCTAGCTCTGGTTTCCATTTGGGGATGCAGAGTTGATCTAGGAACTGCTGGCGGAGATCAACATATCGTTTACATTTAAGAACCATATGTGTAAGAGTTTCCACCTGATGGTCTTCACATGGGCAAATTCTTTCTCCTTCCACCATTCCCAAGAACCTTCCCCATAGGAGGTTTGAAGGATTTGAATTAAACCTGGCCAGCAAAAATGCCCTTCTTTCTTGAGGATTAAAAATTGTGGTTAATTTCATATGCCCAAGAAAGTTGAAAGTTAAGAGGGGAACATGTTTTCTCTGCTGCTGCTGTTAGTTCCTGGCGTTCAATGTCCCACAACCTAGTTTTTATTATAATATATATTTTTGCTTCTTTTCCCCTTCCTATCCAGGGGGAAACGTCCACATCCACTACCATGAGGAGAAATGTTACGAGGACGAAATCTTCTTCTACCACCTTGGCTGCCATCAGTGGGTCTCCAGTCACGATCTGGCGCCTCCACTCTCCCACGGTGAGGGAAGGGTCTGATTCTAGGAAACTGCACTCGCCCTCTTAGTTTGCTGCAGGGTCCTGATGGTGCCATGAACTCACAGAATCTCCAGTGGTCAACTTGCCTATAGAAAGAGCACTTCTGTATCAAGTACTCTGGAGAGGAGAGAAGTTCCACAGGTCCAGCTTCTCTCATCGCAGCGTTGAAAGGAAAGGGGGCACCTGAGCTTGCTGAGCATCCTTTTGCCACAGAGCTTGTAAAGCAGGAGCCCGTATCCCTCTTATATCTCGCCTAGTACTCCAGCTCCCATCAGCCTCATCCAGCCCTGCCAATGGTCGGGACTGATGGGAGTTGTAGTCCAGCAACATCTGAACCAGATCACAGATTGCTCATTCCTCTTGCAAAGGAACAAAAAAAATAATGTTTGGTTTGGTTTTTTTTAAACGGATAGTGTGAGTTTTGATCTGTCACACCAAAAATCAAGCCAAAGTTAAATTTTGGTCTGTCATCTTGATTCAAAATGGCTCCCAAATATTGATGAAGACCTCCTCCACCACACCTCAGGAACTCTCATGCCGTGTTTGGTGATGATATCTCAAGAGATGGACGAACTTACACCAAAAAAACAGGCAAGGTCATGCCAAAGTCACATTTTGGTCCACCAACTTGTAACCCGGTGACCAGTTGGTGACAAAGACTGCTGCCCCCACCTCAGAACACTCACGCCAAGTTTGTCAATGATATCTTGAGAGGTGGCTAAACCCATGGAGAACAGATAGACAGACAAACCCTTTTCCAAAATGTATAGTTTTATACGGCACCCTATTTCTCCTGGGCCCCAATTCCTGCGCTTTGTTGTGACACCGCAATAGGCTGCCCTTGACCTGGTCTCTTTCTCCTTCCCTCAGAACACGAGGCCAAGACTCAGGCCCAGGCGCGAGGCCGCTACTCCCATGTGGCCGCGGTCATGAACGGGAACGTGCTGGTTGTGGCTGGCGGCTACAGCGGGGTGCCGCGGGGAGACCTCCTGGCGTACAAGGTGCCCACTTTTGTCTTCCAGGTGCCTTCTCAGATGGTAAGTGACTCTGCCTCCCTTAACCCCTTCCCTCTCCCTGCTTCCGATGGGCTTGCCTCACTGTGGGCCCATCGAAACCTCCGCGTCCTAAGAGCTGGCCTGTCACCTGTGCTCAAGCAGAGGCCTTCTGGTCTTAACCAGGCCAACCACATACACCCCAACTAGGGTCTCTCAGGTGTGTCCTTTTAACTGAAAAATTGTAAAACTGGGAAATTTTACAAATAAATGGGGCAGCATGAGACTTGTTATGTAAAGAATTAGGCTGGTTAACTTGCTCCAGGAAGTAATGGTCTCTCCTGAGGTGTTCATGTACACAATTCCTTTCTTCCCTCTGTTCTGTGCTTTATACACCCGTTGAAAACCCTTATTTTTCTCCAAGCTTTCTCCAGATGAACTGTTGTTTTAGTTTGCAACTGATAGTCTATGCAACGGAGAAATTTTAATTACACTTTGAAATTTTGTTTTATGATTTACGTGTTATGTCCCCCCCCCCCCCCGGTACTCTTATTCACCGCTTAAGATTATTTTATTTTACTTATTGCTTTATTTATAACCAGTGGGGGTGCCTGGTGATTTGTGGAAACAAACAAAAAACCTGTGCTTTTAAAATGGACAGTGCAGTTTGTGATTTTGGACCCGCTTCCCAAAAATCAGGTGAAGTCACGCCAAAAGTGTTAGTCCACCATCTTGATTCAAAATGGTGCCTGGTTCCCCAAACACCAACAGAATCTGCTACCCCCCCCCCACACCTTGGAAATCCCCATGCCGGGTTTGGAGATGTGCTAATCATTGTCACATTATTCTATATCAAGCTGTCTGTAACACCTTAAAATGAATACAGTGGTGCCCCGCAAGACGAACGCCTCGCAAGACGGAAAACCCGCTAGACGAAAGGGTTTTCTGTTTTGGAGGCACTTCGCAAAACGAATTTCCCTATGGGCTTGCTTTGCAAGACGAAAATGTCTTGCGAGTTCCTGCGGGTTTTTTCCCCTCCCCCCCCTTTTTTCTAAGCCGATAAGCCGATAAGCTGCTAAAAGCCGCTAAGCCACTAATAGCGCTAATCCGCTAAGCCGTCAATGGGCTTGCTTCGCAAGACGACAAAACCGCTAGACGAAGAGAATCGCAGAATGGATTCTTTTCGTCTTGCGAGGCACCACTGTACATTAAAAAATAAAGAATGTGTGTTGTTGCAGAGACAGTCTTTGCATTCTGCTGGGGGGCAGGGTGTGGTGTGGGGCACTTTGTAAGGCAGCCTCTCTGAGTGCCTTTCTGGATGCAGGACTGACTTGAGGGGACACTGACCCACACCTTTGCTTCTCCCCCCACGGCCTCAGTACCACTTGGACTACTGCTCCATTTACACTGAAAAAACCACGTGCGCCAAGGACCCAGAATGTGCCTGGTGTATGAGAGGCTGCCAGAGTACCCAGCCCCACAGCACTGTGAGTAACTTGGGTGGTTCAGCGGTTTAGACCACAGCACCACCCACATCTCTTGGGCTTGCCAATTGGAAGGTCGACGGTTCAAATCCCTGTGATGGAGTGAGCTCCCATTGCTCGGTCCCTGCTCCTGCCAACCTAGCAGTTCGAAAGCATGCCAGTGCAAGTAGATAAATAGGTATCACTGTGGCGGGAAGGTAAACAGCGTTTCTGTGCGCTCTGGTTTCCGTCACGGTGTCCTGTTGTGCCAGAAGCGGTTTAGTCCTGCTGGCCACATGACCTAGAAAGCTGTCTGTGGACAAACACTGGCTCCCTCGGCCTGAAAGCGAGATGAGCATCACAACCCCATAGTCACCTTTGACTGGACTTAACCGTCCAGGGGTCCTTTACCCTTTTTTTACCTTTCACTCTGGGGGTGTGTGGGGGGGTGATGATCCAGAAATGAGTAGCTGCGCATGGACAGGATTGTGAAATCTCACTGGTTGTCGACTGTGAGATGGTGGGAGTTGTAATTTGACAACATCTGTAGCGCACCATGCTGGCTACTGGGAGTGCAAGATTTTAGGGCTCATTAGTGTCTTCCCCCTCCTTCTCCTCAGTGCCCCAATACTGGCTGCCTGGGCTTGGCCCGCCTCTTAGTTGACTGCCAGTCCTGCCTGGCTTTCGGCGGCACCAACGCTTCTCTGCCTCGTGCCCCGGGACCCTTTGGCTGGTGTGTGCAGAACGAGACCTGCATGCCTCTCTCAGGTAAGTGAGCCAAGCTGGGCTATTCTGTCTGTTGCCACAAACCCGCGTTTACGAGGCACACTTCTTAAAGTGACATTACGAACACTGCTCTTTTGGGGCTACAGGCTCGCCACAAGCTTGGGAATGAACACTGTATTCATCATTGTTGTTTTAAAAGAGATTAAAAATAATAATAAATAACAGAAAATGTATACCACACTTAATTTCAAGAAGGAAAACCAAGGCAGTTCACTGCCTCAGTGAGGGAGAATGGGAAGCAGGGACTCACTTCATCTACTTTGCTGACGGAAACTCCATTAGGCAGGCACCACCTACCTCTGAACTGTTGCAGCTGGGCATTATAAGAACCTCTGTTTAAGAGCTGGGACGCTTGAGTTTTATTTTTTCCTCTTCCCTCCATTTCTTTTCCCCTTGTGTGCCTTTCTTTAAAGGACCGTAAGCTTGCAGGCAGGAACCGTCTTCTCTTAACGAGGGACTTTGAGACTCTTTTTGGCTGAAGAATGGGTTGCAAATGCTCTTAATAATAATATTATTTAAATACACCCTGAAGCAATTTATTCGAAACGCTGAAACGTCTGTAATTGAAATGCATAATAAACAAGCCCATTAAAGCCGCATAGCAGTAAAAATCAAAAATTAAAACAGGAGATTCAGATCAGGAGAATGCTTGTCCAAGCAGGTGTGTCTTAAGGAGCTGGTGCCTTTCATATTTCAACAGAAACCGTGTGTTGAAGAAATCCACTCTCTGACACTTCTGTTTCCTTTTCCTCCACAGAGCAGGGCAGGTGCCAGGTGGGGAAAATCTCTGGGACGTATGGCTGGTGGGGTCCTCAGCCCTTCTTTGTCACTTCCTTGGCACAATGTCAGCATGAAAACTTCCTCCCCGGCCTCCACCTCATCACCTACCAGCAGCCGCGCAATGATTCCCAGCCTGATAAGGTAAAGGAGCGGCATGGCAAGAGTGGTTCCCCAGATTTATAAACACAGTCAGCTGATTGATTGATTGATCGATCGGTTGCATTTCTTTGCTGCTTTCCAGTCAAATGAATCCCACAGCAGGTTGCAAGCAATAAATAACATAAAGCATAACATCACAAGTACAGCATAAATCATATAATATAATTAACAAATCGTCTGTAAACCAATTGCAGTCTATAAAACACAATTAACAAACAGGCAATTAGAATATAAGCTAAACATCACAATTACAGCGTAAGTCGTACCATGCGATTAACAAATCAACAAGGCATTTATAATCTGTAACACGATATTAACAAGATAGCAACTAAAAAGTAAGCTAAACGCTATTAAGTTCATACACAACACCCCCCTCTCCCTCCCTGCAATGACTCATAATTTTCACTCTGCTGTGTTCATTAAAAGACACACACATCCATCACATGGGAGGGCCATGATCTGAATACAGTGCAATGTGCAATTTAACTCGACTCCATAATAGGTTATTTGTAATTAAAACATTCAGAAAAGTAACCTATACAAAATATGGTTTTTTTAATTAAAAAAATTATGATACACTTGGGAAGAAAAAATATGAAATAAAATAATGTCCAATTTGTTGACTGATTGATTGATTGATTGATTGATTTACACATCTTTCCCCACAATTCTTCAGGAAGTTGGATGCCACAGATATTTTATTTTTCATTTATGACTGCGTTTATATCCCCATATATGGTGTCATATATGGTTCACCCCCTCCCCATTTTATCCTAACACAACCCTGCGAGGTAGGTGAGACTGAGAGACAGCGGCAGGCCCAAGGTTACCCTGTGAACATCACGGCTGAGAGAGGGTTTGAACCCTGGTCTCCTGGGTCCTAGTCCAACGCTCTTAACCATCATGCTAAGTCTCTTAATGCCATTAAGTCTCTGGCAGATTACATAAAGCTGGGAGCTGGGCAGGGACAGTGTTGGTTCCTCTGGACCTCTCAGCAGCTTTCGATAACATCGACTACAGTAACCCTTCTTGACTGCCTGGTCTGGATGGGACTCTGGGGCACTGTTTTGCCTTTTCTCTTGCCCTGTCTGAAGAGCAAACCCTCTTCTTTCTTTCCCCGAAACAGTAATTTAATAACGCCCTAATTTGCCATTTCCCCCAACTTTGTCTGAGTATGCAGTGGCTATTGAACTGATGGCCTGAGTGGTGCCAAGTGGGGGATGCAGTAGGGAGAAGTGGCAGGGAGACCAGCCGTCTCAAGGTGGTCTTGCCCTGCCCTGGACTCTGCAGGAGATCAGCCTGTGACAACTGTCCTCTGCCTAGGTCTCCATCGTCCGCAGCACCACGATCACCCTCAACCCCAGCACGGAGATGGACGTCTCGCTGGTCTACAAGGGCTTCATTCACCCGCTGGTCAGCAGCTCCGGACCTGCCGAAGACATCTCAATCTGGGCACGCATCCAGCGCCTCTTTGTGATTGCCAAGCTGGCCCGGGCCCCTGGAGCATCTGAGCTGGTAAGGGTACAACAGTCAGGGGGCAGAACTTGGGTTTGAAGCATACGACAGGGAGATAAGGTGCCGCAGGGTACAGAATATATATATCTTAATATCAGCAAGACAAAGGAGATGGTGTTGGACTTTCGGAGGGAGAGAGGAGTACTAGCCCCACTGTACATCGGGGAGGGCTGTGTGGAGAGAGTCTCTTCCTTTAAATTACTAGGAGTTTATCTCAGTGGAGGCCTTACTTGGAAAATCAATACAACCAAGGTGGTTAAGAAAGCCTAATGAGGCCAAAGAAATGGAAGTAGAGACTAAAAACAGTCCTACTGTCCATAATAGCCCACCAACCACAGAAATCTCTCAGGAACAAGGAACAGTTAAGGAAGAAAATCAAGAAAGGGAGGAAATTCTAATTTCCCGCACTTTAAAAAAGAATCTAAAAGATCCACCATTACGTCCCCCACCGAAAGCAGCGACAAATGGCTGTATCTGCACAAGAAAAAATTCCTCGCTGGACTTAATGACAGAACTAGAATGACTAAATGCTGTCAACCAGCCACCAACCCAAAAACGGATCCTACGCCTGTTGTCCTGGAATATCGCAGGGTGGGGAAACAAAGACGGAGACCCAGACCTAATGAACTTCTTTAAGGATTTTGAACTAATACTCCTACAAGAAACATGGTCAACTAGAGATATTAAAATTAACGGATTCATCTCCTATACGAAACCCGCATTGAAAACAAACACGAAGGGCCGGCCGAAAGCAGGGTTCTGTTGTATGATCAAAGACAACTTAGGGTTTGAAATCAAGCAACTAGAAATATGTTTACCACTTGCACAAGCTCTACTTTTAACCCAAAAAAAAGACTCTTTGCTACTTGTAAATGTCTATATCCCCCCAACCAAAAACAACATCAGCAGTGAAAATTGGTCACAACTAACCTTTTATATAGAAAATCTGTCCGATAAATACCCAAATGCCTCACTGATAATAGCAGGTGATTTTAATGCCAGAGTGGGAACCAACAATGAACAACTATGTAGCAAACTAAATTGGAATACTGATAATGATATCGCACATGCCCTGAAAATAGGACGATTCTCCAGAGACAGGGTTGTTAACAACGAAGGCTTACGCCTACTTGAATTATGTAACAACTTTAATTTGCAGATTGTGAACGGTTCAACAAATGGCGATAGAAGCGGGGAGTTTACATACTTCTCCCCCCGAGGATGCAGTGTCATCGACTATATTCTTGTCCCTTATAATATTATAAATTCGATCATGGACCTCAAAATTGGAACGCGCACTGAAAGCGATCATCAGCCATTATTGCTGTCTATTAGCTTAAAGGACGAAACCAAAATAACTAAGCACAATATCATAGAACCTTCTCAATACAAACAAATGACCCAATTAAAATGGTCCCAGGAAATGAGTGCAGAAGTGGGGCATAAACTTACAGCTAACCTGAGAAAACAAGTATTATTCAACTTAAAGACCACTAATTCCTACTGTGATATTCCTAAAATTTATAATGAAATCTTCCAAATGCTTATAGAGCTTAGTACTCCACCTAAAGTTTGGGAACTTAAATATAGCGCTAGCCCTTGGTTTGATGATGAATGTTTCCAGCTAAAAAGAAAACTGCGCCAAACATTTAAAAATAATCGCACTAAACTAGAGCCCTCTTATCTTGATGAAAAAAGAAAATACCATTATATTCTGGCCGAAAAGAAACAGAAATACGCAACCCAAAAATGGCTACAACTATTCGACTCAATTCAGAGTAAAAACAACAAAGCGTTCTGGAGCCTAGTGTACGGAGGACTGAAAGCCGAAAATCAACTAACTCTGCCACCAATTGCAGAATCCAAATGGTCCCAATACTTTACATCTGTATTTAACAATCTACACGGTGAACTTAAAGGAAATGAAACCATTAAAAATAAAATTAATAAACTCCAGGAGTGGCCAAGGGTAGAGGAAGAGGAAATTAGAGAGATAGTTAAAAACTTCAAATCGGGGAAATCTCCTGGGCCAGACGGTCTACCAATAGAACTATTTAAGACCTATATAGATTGGTGGGCAGAACCTTTAGCTCAATTGTTTACTCTTATAGATAAATATGGGACCATACCTGAGATATGGTTAAGATCAATAATTATTCCAATCTTTAAAAATGGCGACCCAAAAGAACCAAGGAATTATAGACCGATAAGCCTACTATCAGTGATAGGGAAAATCTACGCTAAGCACCTCTTATCTAAACTTCTTACCTGGATGAAAAATCTAAATTTACCAGGGAAAGAACAAATAGGTTTCTCCAAAGGTTGCTCTACTCTAGACCACTGTCTTACACTTATGCATCTGGTTGAAAAATACAGATCCCAAAGGCAATCTAAGATATACGCTGCTTTTGTAGATTTTCGTGGTGCATTCGACTCAATTGACCGCCCAAAGTTGTGGAGGAAACTCACAGAATTAAAAATTGATCAGCGCTTATTGATTCTAATGCAAAATCTACATTCTTCCAATACCTGTCAAGTCAAACTTAACACCAAAGGTCACCTCTCCTCAGACATCCCAAACTCGAAAGGGGTAAAACAAGGGTGTATTCTTGCCCCCTTTCTATTTAATTTATTTTTATCAGACTTGCCAGATTACCTTCAAAAAATAGAATCACATGCCCCTAAACTCAATCAGAAACCAGTTCCTCTCTTATTATACGCAGACGATGCTGTCTTACTATCACTAACGAGCTTGGGTCTGAAACGTCTTATATCTTCACTGATCCTTTACTGCGAATGTAACAAACTCTCTATAAATTATGAGAAGACAAAAATTTTGGTCTTCTCGAATGGTTGGAAATTAGAGAAATGGAAAATAAGAGGGCAAGAAATCCAACAAGTGAAAATCCATAGATATCTGGGAATCTTATTCCAGAGCAACTTAGGGTGGGCAACCCATCGCACAAATGCCATAAAACAGGCAAAGTGCATCTCATCAGCAGTTGCCCGTTTTTATTATCAGAAAGGTAATCAATTTATTCCTGCGGCCAATCAGATATTTCAAGCAAAAGTGCAATCCCAGATATTCTATGGTATCCCGCTATGGGTCCAAGCATATAACAGTGATATAAAAAAGATTCACTCCAGCTTTTTGAGACGTATTCTTGGACTCCCTCTTATGATCAAATATGAAACAATGTGTGCAGAAATAGGCATACACACAATGGAATACTGGGCATGGTCCACCTCAATAAAGTATTGGTTACGCTGCCATTTTCGCTGCCCTCCATCAAGTCTGCTCGCTGATTTGCTCAAAGACCCTTATAAATCAAGATGGTATCAGCACCTTGAAAAAAAAATTGAATCTTTAGGCATCGAGCTGGAGCTCCTGTACAATTCTAATGAGCAATATATTCTCCATAATATCCTAACTAGACTAAAGGATGTCGAGAGACAAAATATTATGGCAGCTGTAAACAAAATTTGCTCCCCCAGATTCTACGATTTAAATATCTTAGATTGCAGAGCCAATTACGTCTCTAAATTAATAATCCCAGCCCAACGTAGGGCTTTTATGCTGGCCCGTTTGAATGTTTTTCCCTCAGCATTTGTCTGGGGAAGATATCAAAACATTCCCAGAAGCAAGAGATTCTGCAGATGTTCTATGAATGTCCCGGACACTGTAGAGCATATCCTCTTTCATTGCCCATTGTACAGTACGCTCCGTCAACGCGTGCTGTCCCCCCTTTCGGGTGGTCTGGAACCCCAGCAAGCTGAACGTGTGGGACTCTACCTATCCGACGCTGACCAAAGGGTAACGGCGGGGGTAGCCGAGTTTTTGGCAGCAGTCCTCCAAGGAGCAGGTTAACAAGGAAAACCACTGATTCTATATGTATATATTTATATTTGTATGTAGCCAACTCCTGCCTTTTTATATATATCTCAAGGTTTTTATATGTTATTTTCCTTTTATGGTTTTACCTGCATAATGCCTAATAAAGGTTTGATAAGAGAGAGAGAGAGGTTAAGAAAGCCCAAAAGAGACTCCATCTCCTCAGAGTATTGCGAAAGAATGATGTCAATCGACATTTGATGATCTCCTTCTACTGGTCCACAATAGAAAGTGTCCTTTCATACTGCATCACGGTGTGGTACGTTTGACATCAACTGATAGGAAGTGCCTACAGAGGGTGGTGAATACAGCACAAGATATTATGGGCGGTCCTGTAAATCCACTGGATGATCGCGGAAGAACGTTGCCTCAGGAGAGTGAGGAAAATTCTCAGGGATGATTCACACCCTGGCCGGCACTTTCTTGATCTCCTGTCCTCAAGCAGAAGATATAGAAGCGCCAACAGGGTAAAGAACAGCTTCTGTCCGTGGGCTGTTCCGATTCATAGCATTTGGTGACCATAATCAAACATAGGCAGCGGCCCAGTCACCAGAAACCCCCTTTTTTAAAAGGAGAGTAAAGGGGTGGTGGGACGCAGGTGGCGCTGTGGGTTAAAGCCTCAGCGCCTAGGGCTTGCCGATCGAAAGGTCGGCGGTTCGAATCCCTGCGGCGGGGTGCGCTCCCGCTGCTCGGTCCCAGCGCCTGCCAACCTAGCAGTTCGAAAGCACCTCCGGGTGCAAGTAGATAAATAGGGACCGCTTACCGGCGGGAAGGTAAACGGCGTTTCCATGTGCGGCTCTGGCTCGCCAGAGCAGCGATGTCACGCTGGCCACGTGACCCGGAAGTGTCTCCGGACAGCGCTGGCCCCTGGCCTCTTAAGTGAGATGGGCGCACAACCCCAGAGTCTGTCAAGACTGGCCCGTATGGGCAGGGGTACCTTTACTTTTTAAAGGGGTGGTGGTGGGGGAGACCAGCTCACCTGCAGGAGACTCTTACCCTTAAAGGCAGGCGAGCAAGTAAATAAGTAAGTGGATCTTTGTAAAGCTGCCTTGGCTTTACAAGTTAACTTCTGACTCGCTTAGAAGGCCACTCTAGGCTGCAGAAGTTGCTCTTCCTAGCCCTCCCGCCTTCCCTTTCAGGAGGAGGTGGGCCGCTGGGCAGTGCAGCAGGAAAAAGAGAAGCGGCTACTGCAGCGCCCCGGGGCCGAGCGCCTCTTCCCCAGCACCGAGAGGGGCAATAAGTACACTGTCCTGGTCGAAGGCCACCTCAACAACTCCGGCAACGGGCAGACGAGCGAGCTGACCCTCACGTGGGATCGCACAGGAGTGCCTGGGGGCAGCGTGAGTATCTCACCCTGTCCGTGAGAGAGCCAGTGTGGTGTAGTGGTCAAGAGTGGTAGACTCGTAATCTGGGGAACCGGGTTCGATTCCCTGCTCCTCCACATGCAGCTGGTGGGTGACCTTGGGCCAGTCACACTTCTCTGAAGTCTCTCAGCCCCACTCACCTCACAGAGTGTTTGTTGTGGGGGAGGAAGGGAAAGGAGAATGTTAGCCACTTTGAGACTCCTTCGGGTAGTGATAAAGCGGGATATCAAATCCAAACTCTTCTTCTTCCGTGGGGAGAGGTCCGCAGCCTCGCTCGTCTTCAGGGACGTCAAGCGCAAAACCCACTGCTTTCTGGTTCACGTTGCTGCGAGCGCAGACTGCTGCCATTGAAAAGGGAGGAGGTTCAGCAGCTTTTGAGGAATATTCAGGATCTGAGAGGAACAGAATGCGAGGGAGCGAAGGATATCTGCAGGCTGGGGCAGTCGTGCTTCTGAATACCAGTTGTTGGGGAGGAACAGGAGGAGTTGGGAGGAACACAAAGGCTCTTGTGCTTTTGGGCTTCCCATGGGCTTTTTTTTTTAGTGTGGCACTTTGGAACTCCCTGCCAACTGACACAAGCTGTGCTCTTTCCTGCACCTGCCGAAACATTTTTGTCTAGGCAGACATGTAGAATGTTGACATTTTTTTAGTATACCGCTGATATTAGTTAATTTTAATCATATTTTTTATTAAGTTTTCTAAAAATTGAACACATACATTTCAGTACATAGTAAAACATTTTTTCTTTGATTCATTTTGCGTAACATAAATCCCTGCATATTTTGTATAAACCAAACCATTCAGTATTCCGTTATTACATCCATCAAAACTTATTTACACTGTTGAATTTATCTTAATGCTAACATCAAGATGTTAATGATTTTTTGAAGCTTTACAATTCTTGTTTTTTACTGGTTATTTCCATGTTTTCTTCTTGTAAGCTGCTTTGAGGTTGGTTTGTTTCTTAAACAATCAAGTGGTATATAAATTTTAAGAAATGGACCTGGGAGAAGAACTGGTGGAGGAGGACTGGAAGAAATTTAAGGATTATCTACAAAAATATTGTAAATTGTATGAATGTTAAGAAAGATGTAAGATTAGTAATAATATGGCTTCAACAAATTAGTTATAAAGAATACAAACTTAAGTGTAATTGGAAGAAAAGATAAATTTTGGTTAAATAGTATTTTATAATTAAATCTCTAAAAGAGTGATTTTAAATTCCAAAATTTGAGATTTAATCTTGGGAAATTATATTATATGAATGGAATCATCTTAATAATTTGCCAGCAAAATTTATGAGTTTAGAATGCAGGAACAAGAGGTGTGAGGAAGTCCTAGGATGAGAATGAAATGTGGATATTGGAAAATACTATGTTATTATGTATGCTTTTTATTGTTTTAATTTTTTTTAATAAATATTATAAATATATATATATATAAATTTTAAGAAATGAAATAGAGATAAAGGAAGTGGACCTCGCTCGCTGCATCCCCTCCGACACAGAGAGATGCAGTGATGTTTATACCAGGTGATGCTTATCTTTGTTTCTCTTCTCACACCTGTCTTTACCTGCCAGGAGATCTCTTACTTCTTCCTGGAGCCTTATCGCTCAGAGCTGTGCGCCACCTACCGCTCCTGCCTGGCTTGCCTGGCCGACCAGGGTTGTGGCTGGTGCCCGGTCAGTGCCACCTGCCACCGTCGGCTGGCGCATAAGGACGATGCCGGCGGCTGTGGCGCTGGCAGCATGCGCCTCATCCTGGCCCCTGGCAACTGCATCCTATGCGAGGACTACCGAGACTGCCACGCCTGCAGCAAAGTGAGAGGGATATGGCTTGTGGGTTTGTGTGTTCCTTGGGGCAGAGTCTTTTTTGGAGAGGGGGAGGCAGGTGCAGATCAGTGCAGCAGGCAAGACCATTGCATTTTCAACAATATCTGCGCACGGAGAACGATGGGTCTGATCTGCCTGGGGTAGGTTGTTGTCAATGAAACCCATTTCTCTTCTGAGGGATAAAATCTTAAAGGCATAGGAGCGATGGAGATGGATTGTTGACACTGCATTGTAGCGGTTACATCAGAGACCCTTCCTTCCTTCCTTCCTTTCTTTCTTTCTTTCTTTCTTTCTTTCTTTCTTTCTTTCTTTCTCCCCCCCATTTATATTTTATTAAATTTCACATACACACCCCAATACATAAAAATCTATCTTTACTTCTGTTGACTTCCCACTCTGTTTTCCATGGTTTTTTTTTATCCCCGGCTGTTCCTGCTCCCTATCTTCTCTCTTTTATATCATAATGACAATCTCTAAATTCCTTTTGTTCATCATAATTCAAACAGGGTGGATTTGATTTAAATCAAATTGATTTAAATCACGAAAGACTCATTCTTTCTGGTATAATCTTTAATATTTGCAACCAGATGAAGGTTTCATTTTTGGAATAATGAATTTTCAGAGTAGGTTTTACAATTATATCAAAAATTACTGATTTGGTTACACTATTAGAAATACATAGATAATTATAACATTATTGTGAGGTTTAATAAGTTAACTGTTTATATTTGGACAACTTTTCTGCTATACTTTATTAGAAGGAGAAAAACAATCATTTCCTTAATAACAGTTTAAACAATTTATTTAACTAAAACAATAACATTATAGCATATATATCCATGTTTGTTAACTGATGTGGTTAAACTTTTTTTTTTAAAAAAAACACCTTAGGCTGAGTTGTGGCACACATGAAAAAACTTAAAACAAATCCTTATTTCCTGATGAATAGCCTTTGGACTATAATGTAACTTAAATAGAAAACTATCTTTAGAAAGATTTTTTCTCCAAAAGCATTTTATTTTAAAAAATCTAATTTAAATATTAAAAACCCAATTTTCTTGATTTTAGAATTAGAATGGGGGAGAGTTCTCTTGCACCAGTGTAAATCCTTGCACTTACGGAATGAGAGATTATTTTATTTTTTTTACAAAAATTAATCATTTTTTCGATACAAACAACAACCGCAAAAGACACTACAACAAAAACCATAATAACAATAATAACGCAGTTTGACAATTCAGATTTAAATACACTGATATACCTCTGACTGCACCTTTTAAACAATATTTCCCCGCCTCTCTCTCCTCCCCTCACTTCCCACCACTATCCGCCTTAGCGCTTCAATATTCATTCCAGATTTCTTCATACTGTATTTATCCATTCTTAATTTGCATCGACATGCAATTCGTTCATATGTAGCTAATCTGTCCATATTATCAATCCATGTGCTCAATTGGAATCTCTTCTAATTCATCAAAATAATTTTTTTTTGCTTCTAATATAGCATGGTACACCCATTTTTTTTCACCCCTTGAAATCTCCCATGTTTCCGGAATATAATTTAGAATTAAATTCAGTTCCCCTAAATAACAATTTCTTTTTATTACTCTTACTATAAATATCCTCACCTCACACCAAAATGATCTTATCATCAGGCAGTTAATCATCATATGTACCAACTTCAAATTTTTACTCCTACATCTCCAGCAGTTGTCTGCTCTTGTTATTTTCTTCTGGTATAGTTTTGCTGGAGTCCAGTGGACTCTGAATATTATTTTCTGTTGAATAAGTCTCTCGGAATGAGAGACTTGGCACTCGTTTGGATGCGAGCCCCATGCTTTCTCTTTCATTCCCCTGCTCCAGGACCCGTTCTGCGAGTGGCAAGTGAACAGCAGCAAGAAGGGGGATTTTCTCTGCAGCCGCCGGGGCCGCCTCCCCAGTGCGATCCGCTCTCCGAAGGACTGCCCCAAACTCTGCAACCAGTGAGTGAGCCAGGGGGGGCGGCGGGAAGGTTTGGGATAAGGCTGTGGTGGAAAGGAACCTCAGTCAGACTCTGCCCTCCCAAGCACGAAGGCCACAAACAGAAGTGGACAAGAGCCAGGTCAGGAGAGCGAGGGGCAGTCCGTGGCTGGGGCTGAGGGGCCAGCCAGCAGATGGGAGACATGTGGCCTTGCAGGGAAGAAGGCAACAGGGAAAACTAGAAAAGGGAAGCTTGGAAGTATTTGGGGAGTCCTCTGGGACGCGGGTGGGACACAGGTGGCGCTGTGGGTTAAAGCCTCAGCACCTAGGACTTGCCGATCGAAAGGTCGGCGGTTCGAATCCCTGCGGCGGGGTGCGCTCCCGCTGCTTGGTCCCAGCGCCTGCCAACCTAGCAGTTCGAAAGCACCTCCGGGTGCAAGTAGATAAATAGGGACCGCTTACCAGCGGGAAGGTAAACGGCGTTTCCGTGTGCGGCTCTGGCTCGCCAGAGCAGCGATGTCACGCTGGCCACGTGACCCGGAAGTGTCTCCGGACAGCGCTGGCCCCTGGCCTCTTAAGTGAGATGGGCGCACAACCCCAGAGTCTGTCAAGACTGGCCCGTACGGGCAGGGGTACCTTTACCTTTTACCTTTACCTGGGACGCGGGTGGCGCTGTAGGTCAAACCACAGAGCCTAGGACTTGCTAATCAGAAGGTCGGCGGTTCGAATCCCTGTGACGGGGTGAGCTCCCGTTGCTTGGTCCCTGCTCCTGCCAACCTAGCAGTTCAAAAGCACGTCAAAGTGCAAGTAGATAAATAGGTACCACTCCGGCGGGAAGGTAAATGGCGTTTCCATGCGCTGCTCTGGTTCACCAGAAGCGGCTTAGTCATGCTGGCCACATGACCCGGAAGCTGTACGCCGGCTCCCTTGGCCAATAAAGCAAGATGAGCGCCGCAACCCCAGGGTCGGTCACGACTGAACCCAATGGTCAGGGGTCCCTTTACCTTTCCCTTTACTGGTTGCTCAGGTCAGAAAACTCACTCTGATCCAGCATCTAATGCCCGTTCTTCGCCAGTGGGGAAGCAGCAGCACTGTCTTATCCTCAAGAAGCCTGAGATCATAGAATTGTAGAAGTGGAAGGGACCCTGGCGGTCATCTAGTCTGACCCCCTGCAGTGCAGGAATCAAAGATGCTGGGTTCTTAGCACAGCCTGGACCTGGTAAGCCCTGGTTCAAGCAGCGGCAGCACGGGGGGGGGGGGATCAGGAGGTGGGGACACCAGGGGTGGATTAACCATTACGCAAAGTAAGCACATGCTTAGGGCCTTAAGGGGACACCACAGAAATTTTCCATTGCTGGATTTCTTACATTAATGGTCACAAATTGCTCATATTAAAAATCCCAACTGAACAACTATGCAACAAGACAGGCTGGATTCTTTATCTCTACTTAGTATAGAAGCAGATATGTTATGTCAGATTAGTTTTGAGGATCTGATCCAAGACTTTGCAATTAGAAAAAAGCAGGAGGAAAAAAAATCAGATATAAAGCAGAAGTATACAAAATAAACATTCATTTTCCATTGTACCATATGTTTTGTTTCATTTTGAGTTTTATTTTATGGTTTATTGTTGCTTATAGTTTGAATTAGATGTATATGGGGGCAACAAAGTGTTTTAAAATGTTTAGGGCCTCTAAAGGTCTTAATCCCACCCTGGAAGGTGCAGAAGGGGCAAAGTAGTTCTGAGAGTGGGTCTTGGAAGCGTTGGTTTTTCCTCTTGTTTTCCAGGCGCAATACCTGCTCTGAGTGCCTCTCCAACTCCAGCCAGTGTGCTTGGTGCCAGTCCACACGTAGCTGCTTCTTCTTCGCTGCCTACCTGGCCAAATACCCCTATGGAGACTGCCGTGGTTGGTATGACAGGTACATTGGGCATGCAGCGGGAAGACTCAGGGCATGAGGAAGTCATGTTCTCCTTTGTGGTTGTTTGGCAGAAAGAAGAAAGGCAGAATCTGCACAGGCTCAGAGGGGCTTCCCTCTGCTAGCAGGCCACAGTTTGGAAGAGCAACACTCCTGGCTCATTAAAATGCTAGCAGTGGCGTAGCGTGGGTTGTCAGCACCCGGGGCAAGGCAAGTAATTTGCGCCTCCTAACCCATGGATTTGCGCCCCCTAACCCTAACCCCCAGATGTTGTGCCCGGTGCGGCCGGCCCCCCCTGCACCCCCCATGCTACGCCACTGAATGCTAGTACAGTGGTACCTCGGGTTACAAATGCTTCTGGTTACAAACTCCGCTAACCCGGAAGTAGTACCTCAGGTTGAGAACTTTGCCCCAAGATGAAAACGGAAATCGTGTGCCGGCGGCAGCGGGAGACCCCATTAGCGAAAGCGCACCTCAGGTTAAGAACGGTTTCAGGTTAAGAACGGACCTCCGGAACGAATTAAGTTCGTAACCCGAGGTAATAGGGAAATCTCCGGTTTCCACAAGGAATTACTGAATATGGGCGAGCCCCAGCCCAAGTTAAAAGCCGCGTGAGGGGACGTGGTAGTGGAAAAAGAGATGGCGATTTACAGTGGTACCTCGGGTTAAGAACTTAATTCGTTCTGGAGGTCCGTTCTTAACCTGAAACAGTTCCTAACCTGAGGTACCACTTTAGCTAATGGGGCCTCCTGCTGCTGCTGCGCGATTTCTGTTCTCATCCTGAAGCAAAGTTCTTAACCCGAGATGCTATTTCTGGGTTAGTGGAGTCTGTAACCTGAAGTAACTGTAACCCGAGGTACCACTGTATTCATTCGTTCGTTCCACAAGATGCATACAGGCATCCCATTTATGCAGGAGTTACGCTCCGAGGCACCGCACCCCCCAGTGAAATCATGTATATTTGAAACACCATTGAGAGAGCCTGCAAATACCCCTTTCCGCCTTGCCCCAGAAAAATATTTTTGTAGTTGGTTCTGAGTTCCTGAGAAAGAAGGAAAGAAGTAACGTGAATACTTAAATTTTAAGACAATTTATTTGCAGCAAAACCAGAGTCAGCCAATTGAGAAATTAAGTTGCTAGGCATCAAGTTACTAGTCTTCTGGACCCCTCTTCCCTCTTTTCCTTCTTTCTTGGACCCAGTGCATGCAGGAGCTGCTCACCAACCTCTTCCCCCCCTCCTCCCCCCTTCCCCCAGCGTGCACTCTGTGCCCCAGTGCCTGGACTGCACCCGGTTCAACACCTGCCGGGAATGCCTGCAGAACTTTGAATGCGGTTGGTGCGGCAACTCGGACAACCCCACCTTGGGCAGGTAAGACTCATGTTTACAATGGTTCTTTTTGTCATGAGCTCGTCCTACACTCGAGTAGGACCCTGGCAGAGACACATGCCCAACTGGCATGTTCCTTCCCTCCTGGTCGATCGTTCAGGAGCTTCAAAAGCTTTCTTCAGCCCGAACATCACAGCGACCGATGCCAACAGACATCGGCACACTTAGGGATCCGCAGAGTCTTCGCAGTTCACGTGACAGACCTCAGCAACTCAGCACTTTGGCTAATCTACTTTATTTACATATAAACACACACAGAACACTGCAACATGGCTCCCTCTCTCTCTAGCATCAGACAGCAAAGAGAAAAAGAACAACAGACAATAGTCCCACTTCAGGGGACACAGTCACACAAACATCCTGTCTCCGTCACTTCCCACTCTGTGGAGTCAAAACATATACCGTCATGTGATAGACAACAGTCCCAAGACTGCAATCATGGAGCAGGAATTCTAACACTTCTTCCCCACCTAATAAACAAGGTGCCTGCTTTAGCCTGGCCACGGATGAGTAACTATATCACCTTTAGAAGACATCTGAAGGCAGTCCTGTATAGGGAAGCCTTTCAGTGTGTAATGCTTTATTATGATTTTATATATGTTGGAAGACTGGGGGCAGCCCAGTCAGATGGGTGGGGTACAAATAATAAAATTATTATTGTTATTATTATTAAGCTTACTCCCAGGGGGTGAGTAGAACAAGGGGGCAGGGCAGTCAATCCGCCATTTGGTGTGTCGCGCCAAATTGGGAACCTCAGGCTTGACTTCAGTTTCACCATTTCAACTTCATTTATGGTTGGGCTCAGGACTGCAATATCTGAAGGACCACCTCTCGCTACATGAACCTACCTAGATCCTGAGATCATCCTCTGAGGCCCTTCGTCGTGTGCCTCCTTTGCAAGAGGGTGGCAACACAACAATGGCCTTTTCTGTGGTGGCTCCCCATTTGTGGAATGCTCTCCCTAGGTTGGCTCTCCTGGCGCCTTCATTATACACGTTTTCGCACCAGACGAAAGCGTTCCTCTTTATTTAGACCTTTGGCTGATGGACCTCCAGTGCCCTTTCAAACATCTTGCAGGAGAGAGGGGGGATCATTGTTTTGTTGTGGTTCTTACAGTGGTGCCTCGCAAGACGAAATTAATCCATTCCGTGAGGCTCTTTGTATAGCGGTTTTTTCGTCTTGTGAAGCAAGCCCATTGACAGCTTAGCGGATTAGCGCTATTAGCGGTTTAGCGGCTTTTAGCGATCCGCTGTTAAGCGGCTTATCAGCGGATCAGCTGATAAGCGGCTTAGCGGCTTAGGAAAAGGGAAAAACCCCCGCAGGAACTCGCAAGACATTTTCGTCTTGCAAAGCAAGCCCATAGGGAAATTCGTTTTGCGAAGCGCCTCCAAAACGGAAAACCCTTTCGTCTAGCGGGTTTTCCGTCTTGCGAGGCGTTCATCTTGCGGGGCACCACTGTATTTTTATCATGTATTCTGTGTTTTTTAATGTGGTGCTTTCGTGTTGCGAACCACTCTGAGATCTATAGATGTAGGGTGGTATGCAAATTTAATAAATAAAATGAGTAACGTTTTGAAGGAAGAAATTACAATCTGCTGTGTTTGTGCTGGAAAGGTTGCCAAGTCTTTTCCACGAGGTTGTTGTTTTTCTTTGAGTGACAGCAAAAAAAAAAAAAATAATCAACAGCCAGAGGTTTTCCCCATCGGTGGAGGGTCAGCAGAGGGAAATACGGCGCTTGTTGAATTTCTCTTTACCATACAGGTGTTATAGGCAGGGAATCCTTTGAAAGCAAAGGTGGTTTCAGCCCTGGGACTGTTGTGAGGTGAATAACTTCTTCCTTTTTCCTTCTGCAGGTGCCTGCCCGGGGATTTCTCAGGCCTGAACACCTTCCTGAACTGCTCTGTGGCCCTCTGGGAATCTCATGGGCTGCTTCCCACCCACCCGGCCCAGTGGTCCTACGGGCAGTGCCCAGATGTGGACGAGTGCCGCCTGGGCCTGGCTAACTGCCATCCCTTTGCCAGCTGCAAGAACACACCCGACTCCTTCGAATGCCACTGCAACCGAGGCTATGCGGGGGACGGGGTGGCGTACTGCAACCAGACGTGAGTAGGGTGGGCGCGAGGGGCAGGTTTGGGGTGGGGTGTTCCTTGAGCTTGGTTCTGGTTATGGGAACCAGAGACTGTCGGCAAGCAGGTAGAGATTTCTCCCCAGTGTTCACAAACAATGAAATCTTCTCCCACAAGATTTAGTGGTGGCCACCAGCCTGGCTTTAGAAGGTCATACAGATTCATGGAGAGTAAGGTTCTCAGTGGCTACGAACCAGGATGGCCATCTGCCATGGATGCTTTAGTTGAGATTCCTTCATTGTAGGAGGTTCAACCAGAGGACCCTTGGAGATACCTTCTATGATTTCATGATTCCGTAATTCTCTCCACTGCCAGAGGCACTGTGTTGGGTATCCTGAGCAGGGAAGAATGCTCAGGTGTGGACTTCCCATAGGCATGTGTTTGGCCACTGTGAGAACAGGATTAGATGGGCCTGTGGCAAGATCCTGCAGGGCTTTTTCTGACGACCTTATGATGCCAGGAAACCCCCTGGCAGGACGCGTTTGTGAGCCTTGGTTGTCTGATGGGGTTGGTAGTGACGGTCCTGTGACCCCAGACTCTCATCTTTCTGAAACTTCTGCGTTAGTTTGGTTGCGCCTTCTCTATTAATCTAGTCCCTCTGAAGGAAGGAACTTTGGCCAGATCTGTACCATACATTGAAAGCGCTTTCAACACGCATTTTAAACTTGTGAGTCCCCCCACAGAATCCTGGGAACTGCAGTTTGTGGAGGGCATGGGCCCTGTACCTCTGGGAAGAGCTTTCTCCAGGACTTTCTCCATCTCCCCCTCTCTGTTTTCACACAGCTGCTACGACGAATGCGCACACGGCGAATGCAGCGGGGCCCCCAACTTCACCTGCGTGTGCGACTTGGGCTGGACCTCCGAGACTATCATGGGAGCCACCCCACCGCCAAGCGGGGTCCAGTGCAATGTGGACTGCGGGTGCCACTTCCACAGCAGCTGTGGGCTCAGCGGGCCCGGCGTTTGCGACGAATGCCAGAGTGAGCCGGATGCTTCTTGTCTCCTGCTTTTCTAATTTACGGTTTTGTTGCATCACTGTTCTTTGGGCAGTAAAGCACTGTCAGTGTGCACCTCGGAGGGTATAAGACGGTTTTCGGACTACAACTCCCATCAGCTGTGCTGGTTCGGGCTGATGGAAGTTGTAGTCCAAAACCTGTGGAGGGCCTGAGGTTGGTGATGGTTTGGTATAAAAGGACAGGTCCTCAGTTCTTGCCTCCTCCTTCTCTCCCCCTAGGAAAGGGCCATAGGTCAAGAGGCACACATCTGCCTTGCATGCAGAAGCTCCCAGATACCACCCCTGCCCTCCACAGGTAGGGCTGGGAGAGATTTCCTGTCAGAAGCCCTGGAGAGCAACTGCCCGTCCGTGCAGTCAATACAGTGGTACCTCGGGTTACAGACGCTTCAGGTCACAGACTCTGCTAACCCAGAAATAGTACCTCGGGTTAAGAACTTTGCTTCAGGATGAGAACAGAAATCATGCAGCACAGCAGCAGCGGGAGGCCCCATTAGCTAAAGTGGTGCTTCAGGCTAAGAACAGTTTCAGGTTAAGAACGGACCTCCAGAACGAATTAAGTTCTTAACCCGAGGTACCACTGTACTGAGCTAGACGGACCCAACTGCCTGACTCAGTGTAATTGTCAGGAGCGAGCCAGCAGTAAATCACACCATGCAAGTTGGGGTTAACTCTTTATTAGCGAAAGCACGCTTGATACAGAGGTGTCATGCTGAACTCATCTCTGGCAGGTCTTGCCCCCATGAAGCCGTTACTGAGACTGGAGGTCCCCACCTCCCCACAGCAGTCTAAGTCCCCTCCTTTCCAGGGTGTTTTCCTGCAGCCAACCTCTGCCCTGCCCTTTTCATGCCTCTTCTGGTTCTGGGAGACAAGTGGGGAAGGAGAGCTTGTCGCAGACACCCCTGACTCTTCACCAGACTGACTCATCTCTGCCCCTTGGCCTCTCGCCTCCTGCCCTTCTGCTTCTGCTTCTGCCTGTGGTCCTGGACTTTTCTCTGGCACAGATTCTCCCTGCTCACTAAACCCTGTTGCCTCTTCAGCTTCCGACACCACCTCCCAGTCTTCTCCTTCTCCCTCTGACCACTCATCGTCATGCCACCTCCACTTCCTGGGCTCTGAGCCTTCTTCCCTTGCCCACCATCCCATGTGCATCCAGCCAGTCTGTGACTGAATGCAGTTTCCTCTGTTCCTTGTCCACATCAATCTCATCCTCTTTTTGCTCCTCCTCTGCAGACTGGACCCATGGTGAGCGCTGCCACCTTTGCCGGCCTGGCAGCTATGGGAATGCCACAAATCAGAGCGGCTGCCAGGAGTGTGCCTGCAATGGGCATGGCCTGGAGGAGATGGGCTATTGCCACGGGGCCACAGGAGCTTGTTACTGCGCCCCACCCACTGAAGGGCTTCACTGCGAGCGCTGTGCCCCTGGCTACTATGGGGACCCCAGGTGAGAGAGGCTGGTTGATTTGACTGCGGTTGCATCCCCTGGATTATGGCAATACTACCTAAGTTGCACAAATAAGCAACTTCTATGGAAGGCTATTAACCTGAAGAGCTAAGTTGAGCTGCCATGTTCAAAAGCAGTTTATATTACTGACTACCGGCTGCTAGATACAAGCAATAGGACTGGCCGCTATAGTCATTGATGCACCTCTGGTTGGCAGCTGTTGTCTGACACAGCAAAGCAGTTCCTCATTTGGTCTGCGCAAAACTTTGCCCACCTTTTCTAGTTCTCCCACTTTTTGAAATTTCGCCTGGTGGTTGCTGAGGACCACCGGTGCGCTTGCCACACTCACAATAAAAGCGGTCGTGTTGAACTGCTTTTTCCACAGCCTGTAGCTCCCCGATTTTCCAAAGACTGGCCTCCTGAAAAACAAAGAAATGCAGAGCTTTTCCAGCATACAAGCTATGGGAGCCATCAAACTTTCTATTAATGTTTTGTTGTTGTTGTTGTTGTTTAGTCGTTTAGTCGTGTCCGACTCTTCGTGACCCCATGGACCAGAGTGTCATTATATTCTTTATTTTAAAGGTCTTTTGTTTCTGGCTGCCCTTCATTTGGGCCCAAACTGCATATTTTTAATGCAAAACTCTTGCACGTCATTAAAGAGGTGCAAAATGGATCGAACTGCTCCCTGATGTGTGCCGTGTACTGGCAAAAAACCAAAGACTGACATACACACACATGCTTCCAGTTTCCTGGAACAGGAAGTATTTATGTAGGGCTGTGTGCATGCCTTGGGTCCATTGCAAAAGGGCCAGCTCACAGAACATGACTGGGAGCAGAATTCAGCCTCCTTTAAGAGGAAAAGTAACAGAAGCTTTCTGGTCATTACGATGGTGTAATGGTATACCTGAAAGGATGCTGTTCCCTGCTGCCACTGCTGGCTTTAGTACCTTCCATGCCTGCTTTTCTCTCTCACTGACTTGCAAAACCAGAATAAGTTATAAAGGAAAACTTGTTCATAATTGCGTAGGTTATACACTTTTGCCTAGAATTCTGCAGAATTCTCTGTCATGGAGAATGCTGACCTGCAGTGAGCCACTCTTCCTCCTTGCTCCAATAGGGAGGGTTAGGCAAATTAGCTTTACAATCTTCATCCCTGACATTTGGAGGAGTAATTGCCATCTCCTTTTTTTTTCTGCTTCTGCTTACCTCCAAGACAGACTGGCGCCTGCGGAAGCTAATTATAGGCTATCTTTTCCTTCCCCGTCCTAAGTTAGCAGGGTGGGAAGAGAGTTGGTGGTTTTTAAAAATAAACACGCTGCAAAATCACCAAAATGAAGCACTGTTTAAGCCTCCTGGCCGATTCCTCAAAAGACCAAGGCGATGCCAAGTGGCCATGCTGTCTTTTCAGAATTTCTGTTAGGTTGGGCCAGACTTCACAGTTCTTTAAAGGGCAGGGTGACTTCGCGCAGCCCTGCATGACAAAACCAAAAGGATTTTGGTCTGCTTTATTTTTATTACGGTCTGCTTTATTTTTATCCACCAGAAACGAGGGCGTTTGCTACCAGGAGTGTGTGGGGCGCTCCTTGCTTGCCAACCTCTCTTCCTCTTCGTCGTTGAGCTCTCAGCGGGCTGGGGGCCCCCCGCAGGGCGGACTCTCCTACTGCGTCTGGGTCTTGTCGACCACTGAGGACATGCAGCCCTGCCGGCCAGAGCAGATCTGCCCTACCATCACCCTCACTATCCAACCTGATACCCTCTGTATGGTGAGCACAGGGGTGGGCACAATGGGGGCCAGGGGGCTGATTCTGTAGGCAAGTGATATCTTCCAGAGGCAGATGCTTGTCATTTAATACATTAGTAATGTCAGAAATCAGCAGGAGGAGATGGACATGACTAAAGCTTCCTCATTCTTCTGTCTGCTGTGGCATTTGGCATATTTTGCCTAAAAACATACTGCTGTCTCTCAAAAGCATGTCTAGAAGCATGAAGCTCCCCCTTTTTTTAAGGGGGAGGCAGTTTCTTGGGGCGCTGGAAGTTTGAAATATTTCCCCCATTTCTTACAATGAGATATTGGCGCAAAAGATTAGAGTGGCATTGTAAGAATTTTCACCACTCTCCTTTATCCCTCCCAGTTTATTTAACGGAGCCCAGTCATGAATGAAACAAAATCCAAACTGGGCAAATACCTCCCCCCCTCCCACATTTCATGCCGCTGAATCACCCACCAAATCTCGCCACGAAAATGCATGCATATTTCTCTAAGCATATCTTTGTCGTGAACTTGCTTTTAGTAATGGGATGATGGGATTTGTAGTCCAACAGCACCTGGAAACCCAAGTCTGGGAAACCCTGATCTAGAGTCCCTGTTGGAAGTCACAAAACAGAAACCAGAGGGCTGTATTTGAAAAACTGAGGGTCTCTTTGAAGAATAGCAAGTTAGATCCAATGCTGATGACTCATGCTTGCTTCCCCTTCGCTTTCTCCTTAGAATAACTATGTCTATGCCTTTGATGGACTTCCTGACTTCCTGGACACGGGCCTGATCCAATTGGATCGCACTCTCATTGGGGCTTTCTGCGGCCAGGGTCGTCCACGTCCCATCACTGTGGAGGCCGTATCAGGTAGGAAGAAGGGAGGAGGTTGGATTCAAGAGTTTTGATGCGGGGTGTGAACTTAGTGAATTTGTTTGCTAGTCAGATCCACTTAGCTCCACATTACGACTCTTGACTATGGCGAATCACATACCTTTATTTGAAAGGCAGGGTTCCTTTCCCACTAGTGAGAGGCAATGAAAGCTTATGAAAGGCCAGCGGACTCTTAGGCATCAGCATCACCACTCATGAACCAGAGCATCTCTTTGGCTGTGTGTTGTGAAGCAGCCCATCTAATAACAGGCAAGCTTACTCGCACGGAAAACCATCTGCAAACTTTGCGCTTTGCAATGCTTCTGAGGGATCTCAGGATGCCCTTAGAAGCAACACAATATAAATTCCTGCTTCGTTCCTCCATACTCTCGCCCTGATAAAGGAAATCTGAATCCTTCTGCGCAATGCTGGATAGTTCAGTTAGTTAGACTTGTGGTATAGGGACACGGGTGGCGCTGTGGTGTAAACCACTGAGTCTCTTGGGCTTGCTGATCAGAAGGTCAGCGGTTCAAATCCGCACAACAGAGTGAGCTCCCGTTGCTCTGTCCCAGCTCCTGCCAACCTAGCAGTTCGAAAGTACACCAGTGCAAGTAGATAAATAGGTACCGCTCCGGCAGGAAGGTAAACGGCGTTTCCGTGCACTCTGGTTTCTATCACGGTGTTCCGTTGCACCAGAAGTGGTTTAGTCATGCTGGCCACATGACCCGGAAAGCTGTCTGTGGACAAATGCCGGCTCCCTTGGCCTGAAAGCGAGATGAGCACTGCAACCCGCTAGTCGCCTTTGACCGGACTTAACTGTCTAGGAGACCTTTACCTTTACCTTTTTGCCTAGACTTGTGGTGCTGATAACGTTGCAGGTTCAATCTCTGTAATGTTCCTGCATACAGGCTAGATCAGCGGCTCTCAACCTGTGGGTCCCCAGCTGTTGTTGGACTACAACTGCCATTGTCCCTGAGCTCAGCCCTTACTAGCTAAGGGTGATAGGACTTGTAGTTCGACAACATCTGGGGACCCACAGGTTGAGAAAGGCTGGGCTAGATGACCCTTGGGGTCCCTTCCAGCTCGGCAGTTCCACGATCTAGGAATGCTGCTCCTCCGATTCTCTCCTTCCCTGTACTTGCAGGCCTTCTGGTCATCTACTACGAGGCCAACTCCACCGAGGCTTCGGGCTTCAACGCTACCTACACGGTGCACCGCTGCCGCCCCAGCTGCCACCCCAACCAGGAGTGCCAGGAGGGGAGCTGCATCTGCAGAAACGGCTACACGGGGCCCAGCTGCCAGTTTCAGATCTGCCCGGGCAACTGCAGCGCTCATGTGGGGCAGGGGGTTTGCAACAGGGTGAGCCCCGGGGGTTTGGTTTGTGTGTGTGTGTGCATGAAGGGCAGGAATATTTCGGAAAGGTCCAGGGACAAGGGTGGCCTCAATGGCAAAGGGGAAAGGCAGTTGGTTTCTGCCCAGGGAGTTTAGCAGCTGACATGGGTGCCCAGTCAAAAAGCATTCACAAGCTAGGAAGGCATTAAGTTCCAGGCCTGGTCTCCAGTGATACAGGTATGTCCAAAGGGCCTTGCACGACAGCATGACAAAAGCAGTGCTTGGATACAGGTAGGGTTGGCTGCATTCTGCTGAGCAGAATGGCTGCAGGGTGGGTAACTGAACATAGGTGAGGTGGTCTTGAGTCTACACCTTAGGAAAAAGCAGGCAAGGAGACTATGGGTAGAAGTGCAGGAATCATATATAGTTGCTCATCGACCTATGAAAATCTCCAGAAAGTACAGGAGTTACCTGGGTACTTTGTTTGTGAGAGCCATTGCAAGTTGCCTCCCATGAGCCTCAGGTGGTTTGACGGTGGCCTTTGAGTATTGTGATGGCAGTGCAGAGCCAGTTCCAGTTTCCAAAATTTGTGTGTGTCCTCCTGTGGGTCTCATTGTCTTCCCACCCTTCTTTGTCTCTCTGCCTACCCCCCCCATCTCTTCCCTAGAGCCTGGGTCTGTGTGTTTGCAGCGATCGGTTTGCCGGCAAAGATTGTTCCATCCCTCTAGATGCTGGCAAGATCATTTGGGAAACCTTGATCGACACCCAGCTGACAGCTGTAAGTGAACCCCCACATCCCTTGAAGGCTCCCTCTGACATTAGCTTTTCGGTTCATTTTCTCTGTCATCCGGCCTGGGGCCTCTTTGAGCCATGAGAATGGGTAATTTATCACTGAGAGCATACTGCATTAAATTAAAAAAAAAAATTCTTGCTGCTCTGAGCAATGTCACTCTTGAAAATAGCTGTGCTTTGGGCTTGTTACACACTCAGGGCATCTAATCAGTTTGTCCTCTATCTGAGGAAGAGGGCAACTGACATGATCAAGGATCTGGAAACCGAGCCTTATGAGGAACGGTTGAAGGAGCTGGGTTTGTTTAGCCTGGTAAAGAGGAGAGGGAGAGGAGATATGATCACCATCTTCAAATATCTCAAGGGCTGTCACATGGAAGAGGGAACAAGCTTGCTTTCTCCTGCTCTGGAGGGTAGGACTCAAACCAATGGCTTCAAGTTACAACAGGAGATCTTCTGACGAAACATCAGGAAGAACTTTCTGACTGTAAGAGTCGTTTGACAGTGGAACGGTCTCCCTCGGAAGGTTGTGGGCTCTCCTTCCTTGGAGGTTTTCAAGCAGAGGTTGGATGGCCATCTTTCATGGATGCTTTAGCTGAGATTCCTGCATTGTAGGGGGTTGGACTAGATGACCCCTGGGGTCCCTCCAGCTCTACAAGTCTGAGATTCTACGCACTCAGGGTCTCTGAGGCAGCCTGACTGGCCACTAAGTGGCCATAGATGCAGAAAGACCCAGCACTATAATCTAACCCTCACCTGTGCATTTTCCAAGGACACAGCCAGCCGGTTTCTTCACCGCCTGGGCCACACCATGGTGGAGGGGCCGGACACCACGCTTTGGATGTTTGGGGGCATGTCACTGCGAGAGGGAATGCTGGGCAACGTGTACAGGTAAGAGACCCTCCCCTCCCCAGGCTTATTCCAATGGGCCGCCCCTGCCTTTCCCATCCTGGCCATAGAGGGCGCTGTCTCTCCGCAGATACTCCATTGCCGAGCGCCGCTGGACCCAGATGCTGGCAGGGACGGAGGACAGAGGCCCAGGGCCCAACCCTCGGTACTTTCACGCGGCCGCCTACATCCCCTCCTGCAAGGCGATGTATGTGCTTGGTGGACTGACGACCGACGGGGTGGCCAACGACTTCTGGCTGCTCAACCTCACCACTTTGCAATGGAGGCTCGTGCAGGTAACCCCCCTCATTTAGACTGCGAGTGGTTGGCAGGTCCCTGTTAACTGGATCAGGCCAGTCCACTTCCAACAGCAGGCAACCAGATGCTTCCAGGACACTCCCAAGCTGGGCGTGTACCTTCTCCTGATCCGAAACTGTGGGTGTTGGCAGCAGATTATTACATGACCGATTGAGGAATGGGGAGAGCACCTGAGTACGGGAGGTCTCAGGGCAAAGGCCTGGGGTTAATGCACAGAGCATATGCTCCTCTGTTTCCACGATGCAGCCTATTGGGTTCTTCTGGTGTAGGGGAAAGAATCCATCTTAGCCTATAAACAGCCCCCTCACATTCCACCAGTGTTGCTACAGATGAATCCACATTGGTAGAAAGAGGAAGGAACGCTGTGCCCCACACCCCTGTCCCATGCCCTTCTCTTTCATACGCCCTGGATCCTGACTGTTCCCTGTTCCTGACTTCTCCAGGACCCTCTCATCCCAGCTGTGGCCGGTCACACACTCACGGCTCGGCGGGGCTCTTCCCTGCTCCTGATCGGCGGCTACTCCCCTGAGAACGGCTTCAACAAGAAACTGCTGGAATATAACGTCGTGTCGGAGAGCTGGCGTGCTGGGAGCCAGGCTGGAACGCCCCCTACAGGTAGGGGATCCTTTCGACCCACTATGGGGCCCTGGGGGATAACTAGGTGGTTACAGAGCCAAAAAAATGCTCCTCTTGAGAAGGCAAGGTTGCCTTGATTTGAGACAGTCGCCTCTTCTGAATCCCATAAATCCTTCGTGCCACAGTTGTAAGGCGTGCAGGCTGGGAAATGTTACAAATGTCCCACGGTGCCTGACTCTGTATTTCCACTAGTGAGATCAAACACAGACCCTGCCCCCCAGTCCCACCCAGCAAACAAAACACCTGGTATTGAATTTATTTTTCAGGTCTGTACGGACACTCGGCTGTGTACCACGAGGGCACGGATGCCATCTATGTCTTTGGCGGCCATCGCTTCCACGTGGAGATGGTTTCTGCTTCCCCTGAGCTCTACAGCCTTTATTATCCCAACCTGACCTGGAGCTTGCTGGCTCCGTCTCAGGGGCCAAAGGTGAGAGGCTGCCAGGGCAGAAATGTAACAGTTGCGGCCAGGGTGCAGTTAAGTACCAGCTTTCCCAAAAAGACACAGGGCTTCAGGTACGGAGAAACCACCAGAGAGTTTCCCAGTGTAAAGATTCTCCCCATCTTTGGTGCCGCTATTGCAAAGCCCTGAGGCCCAGAATGAATTATGAGGTCTGCTTAGCACTGTCTGTGAGATTCCTGCATCGGGAGATGACCCTCTTGGACTCTTCCAGCTCTACAAGTCCATGTGTTGCAGGGAAATGTAGGATAGCATAAGTGAGAAAAGATTCATTTTCAAGGACAGCACGGGTTGAGGGAATGAGAAAATGGTGTGTGTGTGTGTGTGTGTGTGTATGCGTGGTGTGTGTGTGCCTGCACCTGTGTCATGTGTGCCCTCTTTTGCATATACATGCTAGGAGAGGCGAGATCACGTAGAACGTGGGCAAGCTCAGTGCAAGAAGTTTGGGTGTTTGAGGTAGACAATCCCAATGACTCTGCTGCTTCACACAAAGTACAATTAAGCAGGAAGTTTAAATACGTGGCATGGAGATCGGAAGATCGGAATCTAGGAAGCTGCCACCTTATGCAGAATTAGAGCTATCCAGTTCAATACTGTCTACACTGACTGGCAGTAGATCTCAGTAGATTTCTGGCAGAGGTCTTTCCAAATCCTATCTGAAGTTGGTCCAGGACTGAGCCTGGGATCTTCAGCGTGAAAAGCAAATCTTATGCCTCCGATCTACTGCCCTTACCGAATGATTTCACGGCCAGGATCTCCCCCCGCCCTCCGATATGGGAGGAGGAGCCAGCTCCCTTGAGCGAAACCTTTGCACAGAACAATGTAAGGTACGCTTAGCCTTGTCATCCCCTGGGTGTGAGTCAGCCTGATAAGGAGGTCAGCTGAAGCCTTAAATCACTCTCGGCAATTTGTCTTCCCTTTCCTGCGGAAGATTTTGTCGTTCCTCCCGAGCGAGTTATCTGCTGTCTGGTATAGGTTGGCCATGATGAGCACGTGATCCTGCAAACACTTGACGGAGCCATCATTTCCCCAGGGATGGTGCTTGTCCTCCTTGCAATTTCAGCGATGGCACAATTTAACATTTTTTCCCTTTCCCTCCTTTCCTTGCGCTTACTGTGGGATAGGATTCCAAACCAACCCACCCCAGCTCTTTCTTGCATTAACCACAAGCGTTTTGCTTTTGGGGTGGGGAGGATATTGGGATCCTAAGCCGAGAAGAGCTTTAAAGGTCAAAACCAGTGCTGTTCCTTTGGAGGGTCAGTGCAGGCAGCCAGTATATTTGGAACAGAACTGTTATAATTATAATAATAATTTATTATTTATACCCCACCCATCTGGCTGAGTTTCCCCAGCCACTCTGGGCGACTTCCACTGAATATTAAAAACAAGACAGCATCAGAGATTAAAAAATTCCCTAAACAGGGCCACCTTCAGTTGTCTTTTAAAAGTAAAATAGTTGTTTATAGCCTTGACATCTGATGGGAGGGCGTTCCACAGGGCAGGTGCCACTACCGAGAAGGCCCTCTGCCTGGTTCCCTGTAACTTGGCTTCTCACAGCGAGGGAACCGCCAGAAGGCCCTCGGCGCTGGACCTCAGTGTCTGGGCAGAATGATGGAGATGGAGACGCTCCTTCAGGTATACTGGACTGAGGTGGTTTAGGTCTTTAAAGGTCAGCACCAACACTTTGAATTGTGCATGGAAACATACTGGGAGCCAATGAAGACTATATATTGTTATAATATAGTCTGTCCTGGAGAGCCAGAGCTTAGCCATCTCTGTCTTTCGGGTGAGCAGAGCATCCGGCGGGAAGAATGGGCTTGAGAAGGGGCCCCGTGGAGTACGAGGCTCATATTGGGGGGAATTGTGATATGCTCTTACTAAACGGCTCTTTCCTGTCTTTCCTCAATCCATTGTTCCCTACTACCCTCACCAGCCGCTGGCTCACTTCTTCCATGTCGCAGCAGTACTGAAGGACACCATGGTGGTGATCGGAGGGCGCACAGAACGCGAGAATTTCACCAACCACCTTTTCTTCTACCAGCTAAACTGCAACACCTGGATCCTACCCAACAGCACAGGTCAGGGCTGGGATGGATTTTTTGGTAAGGTCGGAGGTATAGGATTTGGCATCCCAGGCGCATCAGCCTGTGGCCCAGCAATCTGAGCTTCCTTACAAACAATACTCCCTGGTCCCTATTTGACATGCAAAATAAATGATGCAAGTCATTTTAATTTGCAACGAAACATTACCTTATTGGTTCAGAATTTGATTCAATTGCCACAGATCCCTAGAGCTTCAAGTCCTCCATGTTTGTACATGTGATAAAGGAGAGCGGGTGAGCCTCCCACAATGTGGACTGACTGACTGTAGACATTGTGCCCACCTGTTATCCATGGTTAGGTAGTGGAGGGCACCCCCTAGGGATTTCCTGCTGCCTGGCGTGGGTATTTCTCTATTCCTCCATTTCAGCTACAGTGGTACCTCGCAAGACGAAATTAATTTGTTCTGTGAGTTTTTTCGTCTTGCGACTTTTTCGTCTTGCGAAGCACAGATTTTGGAAAAGCTTCAAAAATCACCAAAGTCTTCAAAAACCTCAAAAAAGGCTACCACACCCCGTGCTATGAGTTGCTCCTCGAAGTCAAGTCGCAACTGCACCCCCTGAATGCACGGTTTTAAGAAAAAGGAAACAAACTTGCAAGACAAAGGAAACAAACTTGCAAGACGTTTTCGTCTTGCGAAGCAAGCCCATAGGGAAATTTGTCTTGCGAAGCAACTCAAAAAACGAAAAACTCTTTCGTCTTGCGAGTTTTTCGTCTTACGAGGCATTCGTCTTGCGAGGTACCACTGTAGCTGCACTTAGCATTACGTTGACACCAGAGTTTTTGCCAAATAAAGCTAGTGCCAAATCCACTTCTGAAGCTGCTTGCACGCTCTCACTTGGCATCAACCATGGTTAGCAATTCATTGTAGACAGAAAGCTAACCATGGTTAGCTCTGAACTCGAAAAGGGAGCCTTTGTGAGTGGACGGCAGAGAATGTGGCCTGCGAGGTGCTTTCAGTTGTCTAGAAGACTGCCCAGTGTTACGTCGGCACAGGGCCCTTGTAGAAATTATATTCATTTATCTAGTGAAGCGAGGGGGAACCTCTGGCCCTCCGGACGTCAGCAGATTTCAGTTCGCATCATTCCAGTCCTCTGGCCAAGCTGGCTGGAGGATGAGATCCCCTTCCCATCTGCTGCTTTATAAGTTCCCTAGTGCTTCCTCATCATCTATGTTTGCCTTGCAAATCGTTTCCTTCCATACTTTTCTGAAAGAACACCTTCAGTTGTTTGATTTGGCTGCATAGGTGCATTTATGTGCTTCCGGCCACTGTCCTTAGCCCTGTATGTTCTCTCTCCAGTTTTGCTCACCTGTGTGTTTCTTTTTCCCCTCTCCAGCAGAAGCAGTAGTGGGAGAGCCCATCATGGAGTCCATTGCCCACGCCGTGGCCGCTGTTGGAGGACGCATCTACCTCTCCGGGGGCTTCAACGGGGTGGCGCTGGGGCGCATGGTGGCTCTCTCTGTGCCCTCCGACCCTTGCCTCATCTTCAGCAGTCCAGAAGCCTGCAACAGGTCCAACGCCAGCTGCACCTGGTGCCACGCCAGCTGCCTCTCTGCGGATGCTGCCGAGAGGTGAGGAGGGGCAGAGTCTGGGCAAACAGCAAAGATGAGAGTGGCTGGACCGTGCCTCTTGTTAGGAAACAGGACGGTGCGGTTAGCAGTTGGGGTGGGACTAGGCGAGAGAAGAACTTGGGGCTGGAGCTGTTTGGGAGGAGCTCATTGGTGGCAGGAGATGCACAAGTAGTCACTGGAGTTAAAATGAAGCATTCCCAAAGCTCCATCAGGTGCCTTCAGGTCATTGTAATGTAGCCATACCAGGGAGCGCACAATTGTTAGCAAATGGATTTCACATTCGTGCTGCGTAGTTTCATAAAGTTCTATACAGAAGAGACACTGAATCCTCTACCCCAAAAAATCACATTGTACTCCTAGATCCATAATTTCCCATAAAGTACAGACGAGTGCTCCCCTTCCTGTTTCTCCCTTGCTAATTTGTTTTCCAGGTTCTTCAACTTTGCCAAAAACTCTCTTGAGCCTAACCGAACCACCATAGATACACCAAATTCTATAACCAAACTGATTAACTTTTGAATCTCATCTAATAGATGGTTGAATCGTTTATTGGGAACACCTATTCTTAATTCTTTCATTGTGAAAATTGCTTTAAGACTCTTAAATTGGTTGTCCTCTTCCATCTTTATTTTCCTCTCATTGTTTCCACGCAAGCCAATTTTGTTTGCTCTCATCCCATAAACTTTTTTTCATCCCTTTTCCCCATTTGTTTAGAGCAGGGATGGGGAGCCTGTAGCCCTCCAGGTGTAGTTGACCTCCAGTTCCCATCAGCCCCAGCCAGCAGGTGAGGGATGATGGGAGTTGTAGTCCTCTGGAGGCCTACAGGAAGATGGATGTGGCCTCCTTTAACAATGTGATTCATTGTGCTATCCTCTCATTTTAGAGAATTTCACTCCCTTTTAAAAAATAAATAAATCTGGGGGGTGCAGATCATGCATTGAGAAGGTTGAGCAAATAGGGTTGGTCCTATAGGTATAGGAGAAGAGTTTGGAAGAGTTTTTCCCCCACTGAGCTTCCTGGTTGCTCTCCCTTCCTTCCTGCAGGCAAGGCTGTTCTGGTGGGACCTCCTGCTTCCCCACCCCAAGGTCCGCAGATGAGTGCCGCCGGCTGAGGACCTGCAGCGAGTGCCTTGCCCAACACCCTCGTGCCATGGCCCACAGCCTGGGCATTCCAGTGAGTAGCCCCCAGCCCTCCTTCTGGCAGCTGGCTCACTGCCTGGGGAGAACCCTCTTCTTCCTTCTGTGTTGGAAGTTGCGGGGCTTCCAAACTCTGCACTTCTGCCTTCACTTTTCAGGGAGTGCTGAAGGCAGGTGGTGGCCTTCGGATCACACTGTAGTAGCCCCACCTCTCCAGTTCCTGGCGCTCCCCGAATTGGGTGCAGGGGAATGATAGGGAAGTGCGGAATTCAAAGCGTGGCCAGGTATTCCAGCGTGTCCCAAGGGAGTGGGTTCTGAGAACAGGGAGGGGGAAATGGCAAAAAGGATCAAGGACAGAACTGGGGTTCAAGATGACCCTAACAGATTGGAGAACTAGGCCCAAAATGAACTTCAGTAGGGACAAATGGGAGGTTCCGCACTTAGGCAGCAAGAACCAGCTGCATGAATATAGAATGGGGGACACCTGGCTTACTAACAGTACATGTGAAAGGGATCTAGGGGTCTTGGTGGACCACAAGATGAACATGAGTCAATGGTATGCAGCAGGGGAAAAAAGGCTAATGCTCTTCTAGGTTGCATGAACAAAAGTTTAGTGCCCAGATCAAGGGAAGTCACAGCATCACTCTGTTTTGCCTTGGTCAGACCACACCTGGAGTCTTGTGTCCAGTGCTGGGTACCACAGTTTAAGATGGATATTGACAAGCTTGAGTGTGTGCAGAGAAGGGTGACCAAGATGATCAAGGGTCTGGAAACCAAGCTTTATGAGGAACGGTTGTAGGAATTGGGTATGTGTAGCTTGGGAAAGAGGAGAGTGAGAAGATATATGATAGCCATCTTCAGATATCTAAAGGGCTGTCACTTGGAGGATGGAGCAAACTTGTTTTCTTCTGCTCTGGAGGCTACGACCCAAACCAATGAAAGGAGATTCTGACCAAACATCAGGAAGCCCTTTCTAACAGTAAGAGCTGTTCGAAAGTGGAACGGACTCCCTTGGAAGGTGGTGGACTCTCCTTCATTGGAGGTTTTTAACCAGATTTGATCTAGTTGAGATTCCTGCATTGCTGGGGCTTCGACTGGGTGACACTCAGGATCCCTTCCAACTCTACAATCCTATGATGGAAAGTGATCTGATTGCAACCCCTAATTTCCACCTGCAGATCAGCATCAATGCTACTCAGAGCACACCGAGCGCCAGAAAGGTTACAGTGCCAGTTTATTTATTAAAACATTTGCATATTGCTGCCTTACTTTAAAAAACCAAAGTGGTTTATGGCAGCCATACAATCAAAACCATATGAAAATGTAAATTTGTGAAATAGGCTTATATAAGCCAATGGGTTGTACGGGTTTGGGAGGGAAGCATTGTCGCCAGTCTTTGGTTTGTAGTGACCGCGCCCCAGCTGGGCAGGCTTTGACCTTGTATTCTGACCCCCCCCCCAGGCCTTACCCCAGTGCAAGTGGTGCACCAACTGCCCCGAGGGCGCCTGCATTGGCAGCACTGGCAGCTGCACCTCAGAGAACGACTGCCGCATTAACCAGCGCGAGATCTTCGTCGCCAGCAACTGTTCAGAGATCTCGTGCGAGGCCTCAGACTGCGCCAAGTGCACGGCTTCTGGGAAGTGCATGTGGACGCGGCAGTTCAAGCGCACAGGTGAGGGGCAAGAGGTGGGGGCCGGTGGGGGTGGGGAGGGAAAACGTTGGTGGGCCTTGCAGGCAGAGGGAGAAAGAGCCGCGGGGAAGGGGCTGCACAGGAGTGCAAGGGGGAGGCAGAAGAAGAAGAGTTTGGATTTGATATCCCGCCTTTCACTCCCTTTAAGGAGTCTCAAAGCGGCTAACATTCTCCTTTCCCTTCCTCCCCCACAACAAACACTCTGTGAGGTGAGTGGGGCTGAGAGACTTCAGAGAAGTGTGACTGGCCCAAGGTCACCCAGCAGCTGCATGTGGAGGAGAGGGGAAGCGAACCCGGTTCCCCAGATTACGAGACTAGCACTTTTAACCACTACACCACACTGGCTCTCAAATGGGGATTTTGTGGCTGGAAGCCCCAGGAGGGTAGACTGCTCTTGGGCATGGGACCTGCCTGAAGGCTTGCCATGGGCATCTCGTTGGTCACTGTGAGAACAGGGGGTTCTGGATTAGGAGGCCCAATGGCATGATCTTATGTTATTGGGTTCTTCAAGACAGAACACCACACTAAGTCAGATATTGGTCAGACAGCCAATAATAATAATAATAATAATAATAATAATAATAATAATAATAATTTTTATTTATACCCCACCCTCCCACCAAGGTCAGGCTCAGGGCAGCTATCAAGCAATAATAAAAAGAAGCTGAATGAATACAACTTAAAACAAGATTAAAATACGTTAAAATACTGAAACATTAAAATATTAAAATGCAGCCTCATCACAGGAGGAGAAAGGAAAAAGAAAGAGGGGGAGGGAATCAAATTGGCTCCAAGCCAAAGGCCAGGCGGAACAACTCTGTCTTACAGGCCCTGCGGAAAGAAATCAGATCCTGCAGGGCCCTGGTCTCATGAGGCAGAGCGTTCCACCAGGCCAGAGCCAGTGTTGAAAAGGCCCTGGCTCTGGTTGAAGCCAATCTAACTTCCTTAGGGCCCGGGACCACTAGGGTGTTGCTATTTATGGACCTTAAGGTCCTCCGTGGGGCATACCGGGAGAGGCGGTCCCGTAGGTACGAGGGTCCTAGGCCATAGCGAATCAAAGGCAGATTTAGGGGAGCAGTTCAGTCGCAGAGGTTCAGGGACTCTGGGACTATGACGTGGAATGGAAGGTGAGAGGCAAGGGGCGATACCAAGTTTGAGACCCCAAGATCTGCCACTGGTGGAGCGTTTGAGGGGAGCTGATGAAAAGAACAAGGTTAATTGGCAGTTACTTGACTTGTGAGGGGATCCCGAGATAAAGAAATCCAAGCAGCTTTCCTGACAGCAGCATGTTGCGCACTTCACCATGGCTTTCTCCTACCCCAGCTGCATGGAGCTCCTCTTTGTTTCTGTGGGGGGCTGTGCATGCGTCCCACAAGTCAGGCCCCTGGGTGCTTAAATGGCCCTTGGGAATCATCCAATAAACATCTGACATGCCTCCTGGTATGTGAGGAAAAGGAAGAGGCGTTTCGGACACCACAAAGGCCACCATCTCTGACTCTCCTCCTCCTCCTCCTCCTCCCTCTTCTGGCCCAGGGGAGACAAGGCGTATCCTGAGCGTGCAGCCCACCTACGACTGGACCTGCTTCAGCCACTCTCTCCTCAACGTGTCCCCCATGCCGGTGGAGTCGTCGCCTCCGCTGGCCTGCCCCACACCGTGCCACAACCACAGCACCTGTGGGGAGTGCCTGAGCTCCAAGGGGGCCGACGGGGGCTGGCAGCAGTGTGTCTGGAGCGTCAGCTTGCAGCAGGTAATCCCTGGAGGGAGCAGGGGAGGTTGTGATTGCGGGAATCCTGCTAAAAACGGGCTCCCCTGCGTCATTTATTCACGGTGCAGGATTTTGATTGGGAAAAGTGCGCTCACGTCAGCTCTAACAGGCACCCTCTTCCGCACCTGTCTCCCCGCAGTGCATGAGCCCCACATACCTGCCCATGCGCTGCGCGGCCGGGATGTGCGGCCGAGTGCTGAGCGGGGCCGAGAGCTGCACGCCGTCCTGCTCCCGTTTCCAGCAGTGCGCCCTCTGCATCCAGCAGCCCCGGTGCGGCTGGTGCGGCCTCCGCGGCGAGAACGGCAAAGGCCGGTGCATGGAGGGAGGGAGGAGCGGTCCTCACCACGGTAGGTACCGAGCAGAACCGGGGATTGGGGTGGGGTGGGGTCAGTGGCACCTTCTCAGGGAGGAGTGTGGAAAGCAGCACGGGACAAGGGATGGGAAGTGGCAGCCTAGCAGTAATGCTCACAAATCCAAGAGGTTCGGAGGGTAGCAACACAAGAGCGGGGCCTTCTCTGCAGTGGCTCCCCGTCTGTGGAATGCTCTCCCCAGGGAAATTTGCCTGGCGCCTTCATTATACATCTTTAGGCGCCAGGCAAAAATGTTCCTTTTTAACCAGGCCTTTGGTTGATCCGATTTACCTGTTTAGGGAGGTTTTTATGACTGATGTTTTAATGTATTTTTAATCTTTTGTTGGAATCCACCCAGAATGCCCAGATGGGCGGGGTATTATTATTATTATTATTATTATTATTATTATTATTATTATGCCATTTTAAAATGTGTTATTTTGTGGGGGGGCTATTGGGTTGTTTATATTTTTATTAGGTATTTTGTGCTTTTATATCTTGATTTTATCCTGTGAACCGCCCTGAGACCCCTGGGTATTGGGCAGTTAATAATAATAATAATAATTGCGTTTATCAGAAATATTTCCCTTTATCTGTGGTCTGGGGAAGCCCAGGATTAATTGGTTGCTCCTGGAGAGCCTGATACAAGCCAGTTGTGAGGTGCAGCCCAGAAGAGCTTGAGAGCACCAGGTTGGGGGCAGCTGCTCTTAAGGATTGCCAGCAGCTCCTGTCCTTCTCGCCTCCCTGCAGGACTGGTTGAGTCATGTGGCCTGAAAGCAGACTGGGCCTTCATGGCCTGCCCTCCCGAGAATGAGTGCCTGAACGGGCACCACGACTGCAACGAGACCCAGAACTGCAACGACCTGCCCCACGGCTACAAGTGCACCTGCAAGAACGGCTACACGCTGGACAAGTGAGTGCCGTGGGAGGGGGACGGAGATGAAGCAGGGGACTGTAAGCCTGTGCTCTCAGCGGTAGCTGCCTCACCTTCACGAAGAGCCATTGCATTTCAGACAACTGAGCTGCGAAATCCCTTCTGTCTACCCTGGTCTCTTTAGATATTGTGCACGAACCGGCCGCTTTTCTCCATTGATGGAGAGTGGCATTTGCCGCAGCTTCAGCCTCCAAATTGAGGGGAACCCTTCTCCCTTCAGCACCCCTTCCTCTTCCAGGGTAAACCCACGTAGGTTATGTCTGTACATCACAACAGACTCTTGTCGATGGCGTGCTGAGAATCCTTGCTTCACTCTCCTCCCTGCATAAGCAACAAAGCAAGCACAATCTATGCTTCCTGTTAAGCCTGAGCTAGAGTGCTTATGGTTTGTTTTGCCCAAGCAAACCAAGATGCAAAGCTAAGGATTTTCCCTCTCGGAACCTCAACTTTGGGTCCCCAGCTGTGGTTGGACTACAACTCCCATCATTCCTAGCCAGCCTGGCCAGAGCTCAGGGAAGATGGATGTTGTGGTTTGAGCACATCTGGGGACTCAGGGCTGAGAAAGGCTGCTCGAGGTTATCAATATCCTATAAACTATGGGTAGGCAAACTAAGGCCCGGGGGGGTGTGGATCCGGCCCAATCACCTTCTCAATCTGGCCCGTGGACGGTCCAGGAATCAGCGTGTTTTTACATGAGTAGAATGTGCCCTTTTATTTAAAATGCGTCTCTGGGTTATTTGTGGGGGCTGCCTGGTGTTTTTACATGAGTAGAATGTGCCCTTTTATTTAAAATGCATCACTGGGTTATTTGTGGGGCATAGAAATTCGTTCATCAATATATAGTCCGGCCCCCTACAAGGTCTGAGGGACAGTGGACCGGCCCCCAGCTGAAAATGTTTGCTGACCCCTGCTATAAACTCACAGGTTCTTGTTGGGCAGGTTTTGTGGGTTTTAAAAAATATCTCATTAATTTAAAAATCCTTTTAATATACCGTATTTTTCGCTCTATAAGACGCACCAGACCATAAGATGCACCTAGTTTTTGGAGGAGGAAAACAAGAAAAAATAATATTCTGAATCTCAGAAGCCAGAACAGCGAGAGGGATCACTGCGCAGAGAAAGCAGCAATTTCTCTTGCTGTTCTGGCTTCTGGGATAGCTGTGCAGCCTGCATTCGCTCCATAAGACGCACACACATTTCCCCTCACTTTTTTGGAGGGAAAAAGTGAGTCTTATAGAGCAAAAAATACGGTAATTCTGTGTACCTCTGTCTCCCAAGTAGGATCACCCACTCCCTTAATTTTTGTGGCGGTCTTTCACTTCCATAGTGATGCACAGTAAACCACTCAAGTTTGCTATTAGGCAAAGCAATTTCTAGCCACTCTTTTTAGGCGGGCAACACCAGCGTGTGGGGAAACCTTTGCAGAATTTCCACTCGGGGTGGGGATCACACACGCTGTGTACCAATTGTTCTGCGCCTCCTCCTTTCTCCCTTGCAGCGTGACGGGGCTGTGCAAGCCGGTGTGTGAGCAGGGCTGCGTGAACGGGACCTGCGTGGAGCCCAACGCCTGCCAGTGCCACTTTGGCTACGTGGGGCAGAACTGCTCCGTGGAGTGCCAGTGCAACAAGCACAGCAACTGCCAGGGGGTGGAGGCCCAGGACCAGTGTTTGCAGTGCTTCAACAACACCATGGTGAGGGCAGCGTGCGGCTGAGAGGGTATGAGGGGCGCAGGGAGAGGGCAGGAGCTGGGGGTGCAAGCAGAGGCCAGTTGGAAGAGAAGACCTGCAGCTGGGTTCACACTGGGCTGTGATGGGAGAGCATCTGCCCTGAATGCAGAAGCACCCAGGTTCAATCTCCAGCAACATCTGCAGGCAGAGCTGGGAGACACTTCCTACCAGACACCCTGGGGAGCTGCTGCCAGCCAGTGTAGACAAGGCTGAGTTAGGTGGACCAATGGTCGGACTCAGTAGAAAGCAGCCTGGGGTGCTGCTGCCAGCCAGTGTGGACAAGACTAGTTAGATGGACCAGTGGTCGGGCTCAGTAGAAAGCCAGCCTGGGGTGCTGCTGCCAGCCAGTGTAGACAAGACTAGTTAGATGGACCAGTGGTCGGACTCAGTAGAAAGCAGCCTGGGGAGCTGCTGCCAGCCAGTGTAGACAAGACTAGTTAGATGGACCAGTGGTCGGGCTCAGTAGAAAGCAGCCTGGGGAGCTGCTGCCAGCCAGTGTAGACAAGACTAGTTAGATGGACCAGTGGTCGGACTCAGTAGAAAGCAGCCTAGGGAGCTGCTGACAGCAGTGTAGACAAGGCTGAGTTAGATGGACCAATGGTCAGACTCAGTAGAAAGCAGCCTGGGGTGCTGCTGCCAGCCAGTGTAGACAAGACGAGTTAGATGGACTAGTGGTCGGACTCAGTAGAAAGCCAGCCTGGGGAGCTGCTGCCAGCCAGTGTAGACAAGACTAGTTAGATGGACCAGTGGTCGGGCTCAGTAGAAAGCAGCCTGGGGAGCTGCTGCCAGCCAGTGTAGACAAGACTAGTTAGATGGACCAGTGGTCGGGCTCAGTAGAAAGCAGCCTGGGGAGCTGCTGCCAGCCAGTGTAGACAAGACTAGTTAGATGGACCAGTGGTCGGGCTCAGTAGAAAGCAGCCTGGGGAGCTGCTGCCAGCCAGTGTAGACAAGACTAGTTAGATGGACCAGTGGTCGGGCTCAGTAGAAAGCCAGCCTGGGGTGCTGCTGCCAGCCAGTGTAGACAAGGCTGAGTTAGGTGGACCAATGGTCGGACTCAGTAGAAAGCAGCCTGGGGCGCTGCTGCCAGCCAGTGTGGACAAGACTAATTAGGTGGACCAATGGTCAGACTCAATAGAAAGCAGCCTGGGGCGCTGCTGCCAGCCAGTGTGGACAAGACTAGTTAGGTGGACCAGTGGTCGGACTCAGTAGAAAGCAACTTCCCAAATCCCCGTGCTGCTGTGTTCTTGCACGGACTTGCCTCCCTCTAAAGGCCTCCCGGGAGGCCGAAAAGGCAAACCGTCGCTCGCTGTGCGTGCCCGCGCCCAACTCTGCCCCCTCGCCTCTTTTCCCCTCAGGGGCAGCACTGTGAAAAATGCCAGCCACTCTTTGTGGGGTCGGCGCTGAGTGGCGGATCCTGTCGCCCCTGCAACACTTTCTGCCGGGGAAACAGCAACGTCTGCATCACGCGGGAGGAGTATGAGAGAGCCCGCCGGGATCCTGCCCGCTTTCCGCTGGAGCCGGCCTTGGTGAGTGCCAGCGGTGGGTGGCGGGGAGCCGGGCCTGCTAGCAGCTCTTTTGGTGGAAGGAGACCTGCCAGGTCCAAAGGGTGGCACCCATATTCTTCAGAGAATCCAATGCATGTTGGCACCTTCGTTGTGTGCCATCGTGTGTAGAACTCCTGTGCTTACTGCATCATAGCCACACCTTTGTACAGGTACTCGCCTGAGTGGTGCATGCTCTGGTTATCTCCTGCTTGGACTACTGCAATGTGCTCTGTGTGGGGCTACCTTTGAAGGTGACCCGGAAACTACAACTAATCCAGAATGGGACTGGTGACTGGGAGTGGCCGCCGAGACCATATAACACCAGTCTTGAAAGACCTACATTGGCTCCCAGTATGTTTCCAAGCACAATTCAAAGTGTTGGTGCTGACCTTGAAAGCCCTAAACGGCCTCGGTGCAGTATACCTGAAGGAGTGTCTCCACCCCCATAATTCTGCCTGGACACTGAGGTCCAGCGCCGAGGGCCTTCTGGTGGTTCCCTCACTGTGAGAAGCCCAGTTACAGGGAACCAGGCAGAGGGCCTTCTCAGTAGTGGCACCTGCCCTGTGGAACACCCTCCCACCAGATGTCAGAGAAAAACAACTACCAGCCTTTTAGAAGACATCTGAAGGCAGCCCTGTTTAGGGAAGCTTTTAAGGTTTAATAGACTATTGTATTTTAATATTCTGTTGGAAGCCGCCCAGAGTGGCTGGGGAAATCCAGCCAGATGGGTGGGGCATAGATAATAAATTATTATTATTATTACTTTTTTTGGTCACTCCTCTGTGTACCTGTAAAATAGACGAATGAGCACTTGTCACTAGTGCCGGCATACTCATGGGGTGCTTTTAAACTAAGTTGCTCAGCACAGACCTGCTAAAATTAATGGGCCCAATTTAGCCATGCTCATTTATTTCAACGAGGCTCCCCTAAGTAAAACATAGTTTTAACTGTTGCATTTCTATCCCTCCTTTTCTCCAAGGAGCTCGAGGTGACATATGGGGTTTTCTTCTTCCCTGTTTTATCCTCATAGCAACCCTGTGAGGTAGTTCAGTGCCACCCTCGCTGTGCACTTTTCTCTGCATGAGAAATAAATCGCCTTTCTTGAGAAAAGGCAGTGATTTAAGGCTCCTTGCCTCCCTCAAAATACATATTTCCCAGTTGCATTTTGAAGCTGGCCTTTGCGCCCACGAATACACGAAACACTTGCTGCAGGGTCTAATGAAAACGCAGCAGCGTGCAAGTGATGGGCAGGTTACGTGAAGCCCGATCCCACTATAACCAGCTGCCTTTCAGAGAGAGAGAATGGGTTTGCGTCATGTTTCCGGATCAGCATTTGCGTCAGAGGATTGTGAGCCTAGTCTGCTGCCAGGGGAAAATGCAGGAGTGAGAAGTCACATTTCGCTCGTCTCCCTGCCTCCCCACAGATCCCCAAATGGGTGGCAGAAGGGCCAGCTGAGGACGCCGCCGTGTGCGTGAACTGTCAGAACAACAGCTTTGGGGAGAAATGTGAGAGCTGCCTGCACGGCTACTTCTTGCTGGAGGGGAAGTGTACCAAGTAAGGAGCCGGGAGACCAAGGCTGAGTCTTGTTCTTATTTATTTTTTTTAAAAAACAAATGTATGCTGCGTTCTAGGGCAAAACCTATCCCAGGGCTTCTTCCCATCATATGTGGTATCAATAAAACCACAATATCAAACCGAAACATCATGATGCTACAACGGCAGCAGTAAAAACAACAGAGAACGCCATATATTAAAAGCACTTAGAAACAGGTTTCCTACAATATCTGGTTGGCTGGGATCCTGGACACGGATGTGCCACTGGCTGGATCCTTTCATGACCATTCTTATACAGTGGTACCTCGGGTTACATACGCTTCAGGTTACAGACTCCGCTAACCCAGAAATAGTACCTCAGGTTAAGAACTTTGCTTCAGGATAAGAACAGAAATCGTGCTTCTGCAGCGTGGCAGCAGCAGGAGGTCCCATTAGCTAAAGTGGTGCTTCAGGTTAAGAACAGACCTCCAGAACAAATTAAGTTCTTAACCCAAAGTACCACTGTAGTCTTATGTTCAGGGTCCATTTAAAAACCAGTGGAATTTGGAATGGGTGGGCCATGCCTATACCGTATTTCTCACTCTATAAGACGCACCCGACCATAAGACACACCTAGTTTTTAGAGGAGGAAAACAAGAAAAAAAATATTCTGAATCAAATGTTGTTGAAGAGGCTTTGTGCGGCTATCCCTAAAGCCAGAACAGCAAGAGGGATTGCTGCGCAGCAATCCCGCTTGCTGTTCTGGCTTCAGCGAAAGCTGCGCAGCCTGCATTCGCTCCGTAAGAAGCACACACATTTCCCCTTACTTTTTAGGAGGGAAAAAGTGTGTCTTATAGATAGAAAAATACGGTATCTCCCTAGAGGCAGTAATGCTTCTGAATACTGGTTTCTGGGAGTCACAGGAGGGGAGGGGGCTTTCAATAGACATCTGGCCGGCCATTGTGAGATCAGGATGCCGGACTGGGTGGGCCGTTGCCCTGATCCAGGAGGGCTCTTCTCATCTTCTTGTGTCTCCCGGTGACCCCTCTCCTCCCAGGTGCCAGTGCAACGGCCACGCTGACTCGTGCAACGAGCTGGATGGGACCGGCTGCCCCTGCCAGAACAACACAGAGACGGGAGGCTGCCAGAACAGTGCCCAGTCAGACAAAAAGGACTGCTATAAGCAACAGGTGAGGGGCGGGGCTGCGGCCGCAGCAGGCGGGTCCTTGGCAGGGATGAAAGAAGCTTACGGAATAAGGCACAGTCCATCCAGAAGTTCTCCCCCACAATCCCCACTGTGATAACTGGGAGCCGTGCAAGATCGTTTATGGGGCAGGAGACAGAATCATTTCTCTCCCAAGCACAGTATCTCCAGGCAGAGGTGTACCTAGGCTCCCTTGCCCTCAGCTGGGAGAGATCTTGTAGCAGAAATGGAAAAAGTTTGCTTTTTGTCACCTTTCGTGCTCTGCCGGTAACTTCCTCTGCAGCCATCAGGGTTGGGTCTGCTCTGCTCTGCTTGCTGCTTTCCCTTCTGGCTTTTCCCTCCCTCCCTTTTCCCTGCTCCTCCAGCTCTCACCTGCTTTCTTCATCTTTCTTCTCTCCAAACCCTACTGGGCTCTCCACACATACTCCTAATAGCGCCATTGGCCAACTGGGGCTGCTGTGATTGCCCACACCAACAACCACATTCCTCTGCCAAGGCACCTAGGGGAGGGAGCTTGCATACCTTGCCCAGCCGTGCAGAGCAGCGGAGGAGCAGCCCAGGGAGTGCATAGTTGGGCAGGCAGAGTGGGGAGGGGCAATTTTTGTGGCCCCCTGGGCCTGTGTCCTTGGCAGCAGCCAACCCCTAGGTACATCCCTGTCTCCAGGCCATGCAGGAGAACTTCCAGGCAAACAAAGATTTGTGAGCACAGCACATAATTAACCCATGGAGCTCCTTGCCACATGATTTTGTGTTGGGCTGGGATTGCATAAACCTACGTAGCCTCTTGATAGTGACCTGCCGTGATAGCCAGAACATCATTCTCTGTTCAGAAATCTCATACCTCTGCTAGGAGATAAAAAGAGTGTAGGTGACGTCCTTTTTGCCACCCCCTCTGTGGTATTTGGACGACTAATCTTGGCAGGAAGACCAATAGGGACCGTTTTGTGTTGTAAATCTGTGCAGGGACAGCAAAAGCGCACAATGTGGTGGTTATGGGGCATTTCTAGTAGTAGTAGTAGTAGTAGTAGTAGTAGTAGTAATAATAATAATAATAATAATAATAATAATAATAATAATAATAATAATAATTTATTTATATCCCTCCCTCCCTAGCCAAAGCTGGGCTCAGAGCGGCTAACATCAAATGTATAACACATTAACATAAAATCAGACAATCAATTAAAATATATCCTCAAATCAGATCAGGATCAGAATAAAATCCAGTCAGATGGCAACCCGCAGATTAGGGTTGGGGACCTTAAATGCTCACCAGGCCCAACTGTTTGTGCTGAACTTATATGGGCCTGTGAGAAAAATTGGGAGGCCACTTTCATGCAAGTTCTTATGAAAGGGGAGAGGGAGTCAGACTGAACCCCGACCAAAAGCCTGGCAGAACAGCTCTGTCTTGCAGGCCTTGCGGAAAGATGTCAAGTCCCGCAGGCCCTAGTCTCTTGTGACAGAGCGTTCCACTAGATTGGAGCCACAGCCGAAAAAGCCCTGGCTCTAGTTGAGGCCAGCCTAACCTCCCTGTGGCCTGGGACCTTCAGGATGTTTTTGTTTGAAAACCGTAAGTTCCTCTGTGGGACATACCAGGAGAGGCGTTCCCGTAGGTACGAGAGTCCTAGGCCATATAGGGTTTTAAAGGTTAAAACCAGCACCTTAAACCTGATCCTGTACCCCACCGGGAGCCAGTGCAGCTGGTATAGCACTGGGTGAATGTGATCTCGCAGCGAGGACCCTGTAAGGAGTCTCGCTGCAGCATTCTGCACCCGCTGGAGTTTCTGGGTCAGTCTCAAGGGCAGCCCCACGTAGAGCGAGTTACAATAATCCAGTCTGGAGGTGACCGTCGCGTGGATCACAGTGGCTAGGTCAGGGCGAGGGCCTGCAGAACACCTTGTGCCACCCTTCGACTGGGAGAAGCAAAGTGAATTTAGCAAAGTAGTAAAGATTTTTGAATAAGAAGCAACAGTTCAGAGTCGTTTCATTTGCACCCCTTTCACAGAGTGAAGAATTTGGGTAGGATGGGCATGAGACAGCTTGCGTGACCCCCCCAATCCCACTAAACTGACCTGCTTTTCCCCCCTTGTCCCCAACAGTGCGCCAAGTGCCGCGAGTTTTTCCACGGCAACCCGGTGGGCGGCCACCAGTGCTACCGACTGATCATCGTGGACCAAGAGAGCTGCTTTGACCCGACGTCGCAGCTCAACTGCTTCCACGAGCCCAACATCAAGAACCTGCTGCTCGGCCGCTCCGTCTTCTTCGGCGTCCAGCCCAAATTCACCAACGTGGACATCCGCATCACCATCGATGTGACCTTTGGTGGGGTGGACGTCTACATCTCCACCTCCTACGAGATGTTTGTGGTGGACGTGGACCGGGCCACGGGCTTCCACTCGGTGCGCGTCGTGCCGCCGGGGGAAGAAGTGGGCGGGCGCAGCGGCCTCGGCAACGGGAGCCAGCCCTCTCCGGCCGTGCGAGAGGCGCGGACCCACGGGCTCATCACCTACATCACCGTGCGGGAGCAGCAAGCGGTGCTGGTCGTGCGAGCCGTTCGGGACCGAGTGGTCATCACCTACCCGCACGAGATCCACGCCCTGAAATCCAGCCGTTTCTACGTCATCTTGCTGGGCATCGGGGGCACCAGCCCCAACGTCACTGAGTCCCAGGGGCTGCTCTTCTTCCGCCAAGACCAAGCCCACATCGACCTCTTTGTCTTCTTCTCTGTCTTCTTCTCCTGCTTCTTCCTCTTCCTCTCCGTCTGCGTTCTGCTCTGGAAGGTCAAGCAGTTCCTGGACCTGCGGCATGAGCAGCGGCGCCACCTGCAGGAGATGACCAAGATGGCCAGCCGGCCTTTCGCTAAAGTGACCATCTATTTCGAGCCAGATGCGCTGGGAGCTGCGGCCGAGCTGGTCTTCCTCCCCGCGCGGCCCCACAAGCACCCGGCGCTGACCGCTGCCCAGCCCAGCCGGCTGAAGCCGTACCACGAGGTACCCTACCCTGTGGCCCACTTCCGACGCTCTGAGCCCTTCCTCTCCCACCTGATGGGCTACTCCTACTCCAGCTTCCGGGTGGGACCCATCACCCTGGAGCCGACGGACGACGGGATGGCCGGGGTGGCCACGGTCCTCTTCCAGCTGCCCGGAGGACTGCAGGCTCCCAACCGTGCCTGCCTGGGCTCTGCCCTCGTCACCCTGCGCCACAATCTCCAGGACTACTGCAGCAGCAGCCACGGAGTCAGCAGCTCCCGCAAAGGACTCCTCAGCCACGAGAACCTCACGAGCATGTCCCTCTGAGCCGACGGGGGAGCCCTGCCGGGCTTCGGAAGGGATGGGACTCGTTGCCTGCGTCGCCGCTCAGCAGCCCTTCTTCGCCTCGGAGAAGTGGCTGAGAAGGGGTGCGCAGGAGAAGCGCCTTTGCGGGTGGAAGGCAAGGGAAGCATCTCCCATTATCATGTCATGGAACACAGACCTTGCCACCAGAGGGCGCTGCTTTACTTTTGCAGCTCCAAAGTGTTGGTGTGGGGAGGGAGGGGTCCTCTCTAGCGCAGGCTCCCTCCCAGTCTTCCTTGCGCAGCTGCCCAGGAGGGAATGGGCAGCAAGTGGCCGCCAGCCCAACTTTTCTTCTGCATTAAAAGTCAGGGACAGGTTTGTCGGAAGGAAACTCCATGTGTTTGTTTGCAGAGGGGATTTGACATCCCCTCTCTTGATTTTTCTCAGTGTTGTTTTCCTTTTTTTTTTTTGCGTTTTAACCCCTTCCTTCCCTCCCACCTACTTTTGTTACAGTCCTTTGGCCACCACTGCCTGCCCACCCACCCCCTTCACACAGACACCAAAAGCCCTCAGAAGGTAATAGAGTTTCCCTGACACTGTTTCCTTCCTTGGCAAAATAGCCGAGCTGGAGGTGGTTTTGTGGAGTCAACACAATCAAGTGCTGAATGGGCCATTGCCAAACCTGGTGCCATCTGGATGTTGTTGGACTACAACTCCCATCAGCCATCAGCCCACACACCAGATTGCCAAAGAGACGGCTTACGTATGTATTGTACAACTTCAGACTGGGGGGGGGGGGAGTTGGGGTTTGGGTTTGAGAAACGCTCGCTGCACCTACGACACTAGAGCACCAGGGAGAAGGGCTTGTGCCAAGCCTTTCCGCATGTGTCACATGGCTTCAAATGGCACAGCCTAGGAAAAGCTTTAGCCCCTCGATCCCTGCATTGCAGGGGGTTGGACTAGATGACATCAAGGGGTCCCTTCCAACTCTTCAGTTCTGTGACTGAAGTCAACTGGCCCTTCTGTTTTGCTCAGCATTTTGAGAACCGCAGCTTCAGTTCCCAGGGATGTTTCATCACAGTTCTGAATCAGCTGCCTTTTGTGTATGCAGTTCCTGGACCCAATCCCTGGAAGCTGAATAATCGAGATGCTTTGCTGCCAAATCGATTGCAGGAGGAGAGCTGTATCCCGCCGCCCCCCCCCCTTATTTATTTACAACGCCAGCAACTTCCTATGTGCACCCAGTGTAATATTAACAGGGGAGAGAGGGTGGTGTGGCTCTCCCCCCCCCCCCACACACACACACTGGAGAAGCAGGTTGTGACTGTCCTTAGTGAAGCAACACCTGAAGTCCGGTGAGAGGCACAAGCCACGACAGTCCAAAGCTTGCAGGTCTCCTATGCCTGCGCTTCATCAGTCGGCTGGAAACCAACTTGGCAGCGCTTTGCAACTCAGCTTCAAAGCTTCTCTGAGTGGTTCGGTTCAGTTCATTCCAGGCACCTGAGCCCCACAGCACCCCCAACGCAGTAGGGGACAGGGCTGATCAGCAAGGGGGTTCCAGAGTGTCCAGCTCAGGATGAGGCTAACAACATGGGCTCTTCAGCTCTCGTGCCATCTGGCACAGAGCGCAGGGGCAGCAGAAGCAGAAGGCGCACCAATCGCAGCACACGCAGCCCTGTGGAAGAGGGGAGGACCATCAGTTGGGAAAAGCCTTGTCTTCGTTCCTACCTCCAAGCGCCTCCCCACTGCCCCAGATTAAACACCGAACATAGCCTGTGTAGATTGCCTGCTTTAAACCCAGTCTAACAGCCATTCCATCTTTTGTTCCGTGGAGGGGTTTTCAGCAGAATTCTCGGCACCAGAATTCTCGGCACTCAAACCAGTTCCCACGAATAGCAGGGAGGGCGTGATGGGAACTATCTACTGATAGGATGTGCTCTCAAGATGAGACTCCCTGGATCTGCATAGCAGCCTGCGTCTCCCCCAAACTCTGTCCTCTGGCCAAACTGCACCAATCCGGCAACCTCTCCCTTTTCTCCACATTGGACTTTTGTATGTCGTGGTCAAGAGCTTCGAGCTTCCGTCTCACCAGTGGCTAATTCCTTGACTCTACCAGACGATGGGCTGCAGCCCGACAAAGATAGTGGGCTGCTGCAACAGCTGCTGCGGTGGGATAGAGCTCTGGCGTCCATTGTGCAAAAGGCTGCAGAGCTCTGTGCATTTTCTCCCTGCCTGCCTGCCTGCCTGCCTGCACCTCCCTCCTTCACCCTGGCTATAACTCCCGTGTGCCAACCGGAGAGCTCGCTTTTGCGCCGCCTGGCAATGGTCTGCTGGAACGTTCCCAGAAGTCCCCCGGGGACGGGTACCTTGATGCGCAGCTGTTCTCGCAGGCCTGTCCGCATGGCCACAAGAGCCCCCGGCAGGAAGGGGACGCAGAAGCACTCGCCGTACTGCCTGGCCACCTTGCACATGAGACAGGGAAGGCAGAAGATCCCGCAGAAACCTGGGGGAGGGGGCAGAGAGGGCTTCAATTTGACATGGAGATTGCCAGGTTGAGCCCTGGACAGTTTTCTGCAACGCTAACACTCTGCACTGGACCCTGAAGCCGAACGCCTTTGATCTGAATACCTGTAAATCAGCAAACGGGTACAGAAGAACAGAGCCTCCATTGGGGAAAGACATGCCTTTGAGGCAGGCTTGAGCCCTGCACCTAAGAGGTGCCAGGCAGCAGTAGCGTGACTTTGCTGCAAGATGGGGAGCGAAGCAACTGTGCCCAGGGTACCCTCCTCCCTGCCCCCAGCATGGTCAGTCCCCAGCAACACTCACATATCGTTTGGTCCGAGCTGCAGTCCGTCAGTCCCGATTTCCAATCCCTGTATGGACACGGGCAGCTGCTGTTGATGGCCGCAGGCTGAGTGACCACAGGGCAAGGCTGGAAAGCCATGAAGGAGAAGGGTGCCAGGAAGAGAAGGCACTCCGAGGATCGGAAGGAAGAGGTCACCAAGTATCAGCTCCCACTCACAGGGATCCAGTTTTCAGCTACTTTCCCAGTTAAATATCATCCGGGGGGAGCCCTTCCTTTGAATTACCGAGACTAGTGTCTTACGGGGCAGTTTGGAGGAATTTGCAAAGGCTTGCAGCTGGAACACAGCACACCTGCGATGATGGGAGGCCGTGGGTGTGAGTCTTGGCACACAGAAGAGAAAGTGGTTGCAGGTTGCACAGAATCCCAAAGCTCATTTTGCTACTGTTCCTGCCACTCCAAACTGGCGGCAGGGGAAAGATTATAATTTCAAAAGGAGGCTGAGCGTGCAACACAGCTGGAGAAGGAAGGTGCGTGGGTGTCAAACCACTGACTCAGAAACACCTTCAGCTGCGTTCAGTGGCCAGGCTTTTAAAGGGAGGGACGTCCCCAGGTGTGAAATGTGTTGAAAGCCCTGCCCCCTGCCCCCAGATGCGCAGTGGCAAGCTGTGCTGTTTGAACAGCGATGAGAAAGGTGCATTCAACGGTCTGCCACATGCCAGCCTTGTAGGTGGCACCAGATTATTCAGGAAGGTAACATCTGCATAGAACTGTCCAGGAACTCTTCTAAATGGGGGGGGGGGGCCTGGGAAATGGTATGGATGTTGTTCAGCGTAAGTGCGGAGAAGCCTGGGTGGGGGTGAATCCTGACTTGATGTGCATGCCATTGGGGCTCAAGATTAGCTGCAATGTAACCACTGATGATGGGTTTGTCTTTGGGTGGGTGGAACAAGCACTTCTTCAAAAAGCAAACAAGCCAGGCCTCAGGATGTTCCGTGTTGTGCAAGTGCAATAAGCTTTGCACAGGTGCACCAAAGTGCAAAAAGGTTACTTGTGTATTTTGAAGAAGCAATAGTGTAGGATGGCAGGGTGGTGGATCGTGGGCCTCATTCAGCCCCACCCTGGCAACTTGGAAGTGGCACCTAAAAACAGCAACAACCCTCGGAAACTGCTCTGCGCAGTTAGCAGTTTTCAGGGATTTAAGGAGGAGCACTGATTTCCAGAGAGTTGGGGACTGTGGCAGCAGAATCGCCGCCTCCCCAGTTCTTCTGCCTCCAGGTTATCAAGCATTTCAGCTCAGTAACATGGGAGCGTTTCAGTCAATAGTCATCACAGCGCTTCATGGGATTGTAACAGACTTGGACTGAACCTGGTGCACTCCAAGAGCTCTCCCCACAAATTGGGTCAAAGCAGTGGGGATCGTTTTCCCCTGCAGAGTTGGCAGCTGCCCCCTTGCTCATGTAGCCAAGCTCACCAAGCAGCCCATCTGCATGCCAGTTGCTTTATCGTTAAGAACAACACGAGCCAATAAGTAAATTATTGACAGATTTGACACATGAGTACATGATGGTTTTTTCAATAAAATCTTATAAATTATTTGAGCACCTCTTTATGGCAGGGGGTGTGTTTATCTGTTTTCAAACAATAGGATGACCAGTTTTAATAAAGTAAGACCAGTTTTTATAGTGCGTAGTTCAGGCATAGGCAAACTTGGCCCTCCAGCTGTTTTGGGACCACAACTCCCATGATCGCTAGCTAACAGGACCAGTGGTCAGGGATGATGGGAATTGTAGTCCCAAAACATCTGGAGGGCCACGTTTGCCTATGCCTGGCATAGGTCTATCAATGGCTAATAGACATGCTGCATTTGCTCCCGGAGAGATCTAATTAATCTTTACACTCCTAGTTCCCATGAGGTTGTGTTGACCCTCTGCAGCTGAGAATAGGGACCTACCCACACCTCAGCTTAACATGGCCTGTGAGTCTCGCCTGCTTCCTCTCATTCCTCCTCATCCATGTGCAGGCCCAGACAGAGGGGGGGCCATATGGGCCACTTGGCCCGGGCCTCTGATTCCAAAGGGGGCCTCAGCCAGCATAGTCACAATCGCAGGGGATGCACTGGGGTGAACGCAGAAGCGCAAAGGCGGCGGTGGGCGGATTCCCTGGGGCCATGGCTGGCAGAGCAAGAGAAAAGCTTCCCCGGCATCCGCATAACGTTTGTGAAAATTATTTATATACTTACTTATTTATAAGACTTCAGTTATCCCCAGGTAAAAAAAAAAGGTGGGGGCACATTATCTACCTGGCCCGGGCCTCTGCCTGGCTCTGCAAGGCCCTGTTCAGGTGGCATTCTCCAATTGCTGCCGACCCATACTTTCTCCCTAAATCCAGATATTCCCTAGTAATACTAGCACATCGGCGAGTGTTCTACATGGTATTGTTGGCACCCGTCTTGTCTCTAGAGCTAATGGAGTGTGCCTCTGGAGGGTGAAATCAAACCGCTGCGTTACCAGCACCAAAGTTTTTCCTCCTGATCTTAAAGATCTGGTTTTTTAAACAAACAAACAAAAGCAAACAAACAAACAAACAAACAAACGGGAGGATTAAAGTTTTGTATCATGTTACAGCCCCTACTACATCAAGGTGCAGACCTTCTCACGGCTTCATTTCTATATACTACAGTGGTACCTCGGGTTACAGACGCTTCAGGTTACAGACTCCGCTAACCCAGAAGTAGTACCTCGGGTTAAGAACTTTGCTTCAGGATGAGAACAGAAATCTCCGGCGGCGTGGCAGCAGCAGGAGGCCCCATTAGCTAAAGTGGTGCTTCAGGTTAAGAACAGTTTCAGGTTAAGAACGGACATCCGGAACGAATTAAATACTTAACCCGAGGTACCACTGTACTGGCAAAGTCGGCACCCTAACAAGCCCCAAGGGGATACCAAGGCTTAAAACAGTGAGAAAAAGTCCACACCCAGATTAGTTTTTAATTAACAGCTTCTATGAAGAGGAGTTGGGGTTTAAATTTAAAAGGGCAAAGGGAGCTTCGTTTGCTGGGAAATTAGGCAGTCTTAGATGCTTCGTGAACCGTCACTCCCGATTTGTTTCTGGGACATTTCATAAAAGCAAGGGGTTGTCTCTCACTTTGCAGCGCCCGTCCTTTATTGAAACAAAAAGCCCAGTCTTTCGTTGTGCAAGTCCTTCCAATGAGCTCCTGATTTCGCTGCCCGAATTGCCTGCTGCATGGTGAAATCCCACTTGAAACGAGCAGCAGTCAAGAAGCAAAGCCGGAACGCCCCATTATTGGAACAAGAGTCCTTTGATGGTGCATCTACAGTTATTAGCCAAGTTGCACAAACTGATAACATAGATAGATGCCTGATTAAATCTTAATTAAACCATTGACTAATAAGGGGTGTTTCACACAAAACAGAATTAATTGTCTTTTTGTTTGTCACCTAAGACAAAGGCATGTGCAGGGACAGTGTCCACCTCTGGTGACCTACTTCTGCATGTGACTTCCACTTGTGCAAATGGTGTGTACAAGAATTCAATAGGGTATAAATATTAGCTTGGCAGAGGAACATAGCTTGACTTTCCTGCTTCACTCTGCAGAGGAGTTCTGTGTAACCTGGAAACGCTCTAGAATTTTAAACACAAGCCGTTTCAAAGGCAATGCCTTACTGGGTCTGTTTCTGCATCAGGCAGAGCAATCCTAAATCCAGGAAGCTGGTGGAACTTAATGCCGGTTTAAAGGTAAAGGGACCCCTGACCATTAGGCCCAGTCGTGACCGACTCTGGGGTTGCAGCGCTCATCTCGCTTTATTGGTCGAGGGAGCCGGCGTACAGCTTCCAGGTCATGTGGCCAGCATGACTAAGCTGCTTCTGGAGAACCAGAGCAGCGCACGGAAACGCCGTTTACCTTCCCGCTGGAGTGGTACCTATTTATCTACTTGCACTTTGACGTGTTTTCGAACTGCTAGGTTGGCAGGAGCAGGGACCAAGCAACGGGAGCTCACCCCATCACGGGGATTTGAACTGCCGACCTTCTGATAGGCAAGTCCTAGGCCCTGTGGTTTAAGTTACCCTTACTCCAGATTCCAATCAGGACAAGGCTATACTGCTTACTCCAGTCATCCCAAGCCTGCTGGAGGGAAAACAAGCCTTGAAAGGAGAATTTCACTTATGCCACACTTCTGCACGGTGTAAGCTGTGCCAGCTTGCCAGTTCCATGACTGAGCTGGAAGGGGTTTGGCATAGCTTTAAATCTCTCCTTGCCCAGTCCTGCCATGCTGCTTTTGAGGAACAGGCCAGCTTAAGTTTGGGCAGTTTAAGTGGGGATGAGGGAGTTGCACTTGCAAGACCTCCAAACTCTCATTCAGGTGGATCCTGCGTTTGGATTACACTATAAGTAGAAAAGCAAGATTCTAGCAGAGTTAAATGCTTAGCATGGGAGGAGTCGCTCTGGAGTTACTGCTGCAAAACCAACAGAGTCTTGCAGACCAAAATGTAATTCTGGCAGCTTTTCACTCCACAAAAAAAGCTTAAAGAAACTGCTAATCCCGAAGGCGCTACAAAACGGCTGCAACAGATTAATATGGCTACCCCTCTGGAAAGTGCTGCAGAAACATTTCTTGCAGCTGATCTGTGCAGCTTCCAGCAAATAAGGAGGCAGGAGGTGATGGAAGCCCATGGTGCTTGCTCTCTTCGGCCTCCTGTTTGAAGTGCTGACTGACCAGAAGCCAGAGAATATGGTCAAGGTAAGGCAACCAAAAGATTATGGAAGCCACACCTCAGGCTCACCAAAAGCAGCTTATGTGCAGCCCAACCTGCTGAGCAGGACTTGGAAGTGGACTGCAGCTCCTGTTGCTGCAACTGAGGCTGAACATCCGCTGTAGATCTCTATCCCCTTCCACAAGTTTGCCGAATCCATCTTGTGTTCTAACACCTCCTAAACTTGTCGCCGTCCCCTTTTCTTGTGGCAAGGTGTTCCGTAAGGCAGCTAATGCACTGAGCGAAATGTTATCGTTGCTACGGCAGTAACACCAATGGTCCTCGTTCCTCCAACCACAGGGTAGTCAGATGAGATGACTGAGAAGCTCACAGGCAGAGCAATGAGGCAACCACTTCCCCTTTCACCTGGAAATTGGGCGTATGGCCTTCAAAGCTTTTCAAGGCGGTTCCTGGATGCCAAGAGCGATTCTGCCTTCTTCCCCTCCAATTTATTGCCAGTGAATTAGCTAGGGCTGTTCCCTCAGATAAGAGATGCATGAGTTTCAGATATAAACCCAGTCACCTCCAAAATAAAACAGCGTCATCTCTCTGCGGCTGCACATACTCCAACCTGCCAGAGATACATATTTTACTTTTCTGTTAGATAAATTTTGGCTAATACCAGAGGATCAGGGCGACTGATAATGTATTTCAAATAGCAGCTGAAACCAGTGATGTGGGGTACACCCCACCCCCCCGCAATTTGGAAATTCAATATTTTTTGCAACTATATTTTTCAGTGGAACCCCCCCCCCCATTTTTTAGAACGGCGGTTTCCTATAACATTTTAATTAGTTACACAATGAATTCATTCCAGTTAAAAATTGGCAATGGGGATGCTTTTCCCAGGAAGTCTGGCATCTTTGTTGCTTATCTTTAGGCGCCTGGCAAAAAGAGTCCTCTTCTCCCAGGCCTTTGGCTAATTAAACAATCTAGGGCTTTTTAAGCTACGTATGTGTGTACGTGAAGGGTATTGTTTTCGCTTGTGACTGTGTTTTTATATTGTCAACTGCCCCGTGATCCTTGGATGAAGGGCAGTACAGAAATGTAAGAAAAATAAATACAGGAAAAAGAAACACCACAAATCAGCATTGGCACAATCTGTCTTGGGCCCGGTCTTATTCAACATCTTTATCAACAACTTGGATGATGGACTCAAGGGCATCCTGATCAAATTTGCAGATGACACCAAACTGGGAGGGGTGGCTAACACCCCAAAGGACAGGATCACACTTCAAAATGACCTTGACAGATTAGAGAACTGGGCCAAAACAAACAATATGAATTTTAACAGGGAGAAATGTAAAGTATTGCACTTGGGCAAAAAAAATTGAGAGGCACAAATACAAGATGGGTGAAACCTGGCTTGAGAGCAGTACATGTGAAAAGGATCTAGGAGTCTTGGTTGACCACAAACTTGACATGAGCCAACAGTGTGACGCGGCACCTAAAAAAGCCGATGCAATTCTGGGCTGCATCAATAGGAGTATAGCATCTAGATCAAGGGAAGTAATAGTGCCACTGTATTCTGCTCTGGTCAGACCTCATCTGGGGTACTGTGTCCAGTTCTGGGCACCACAGTTCAAGAAGGACACTGACAAACTGGAACATGTCCAGAGGAGGGCAACCAAAATGGTCAAAGGCCTGGGACTTCCGGAGGCGGCGCGAACGACAATGGCGGTCCTCCTTGCTTGCTGAGGAGGAAGCTCCGCAGAAACGGGTCGTCCGCTACGGCAAAGCAGAGACCCGCACCGAAAAACCTCAGGCAGCAAGAGCCTGAGGACGTGGGACTCGGCGGGTGCCAGAAGTGGCCCCTAAAACGGAGAGGAGACCCCGTAAGGAGCCTCCGATCGTAGAGGGGGTTGCGGCACTGTGAGTCAATCGCTATTCTGCGGAACGAAGCCGCGCAGCTGCTGTCGGTGAGCGCTGACCTTTCTTCCTGAAAAATTTTTGAATTAGAAGGCAACAACCCGTGAGTAAGAAAGGACCTTTACAATTTGAACCTAAAATTGAGGAAATTTGGCTAAAAGCGGAGCGAGGAGAACAGGAAGTCCGTCTTCCGCTGCTATTCAAACTTCAAAGCAAAAGAGCTGGAGGTGGAGTCGTTAAAGAGGCTTTTAAATAGACTGTTTTGAGCACCCATTGAAATTGTTTTTACGTAAAGAAAGGGCACAAGTTAACTACATGATTTACTCTTTATATGGACTGTGTTTATCCTCTTCTTTTGGATTACAATTTATTGACTGTGAAGCCCAGATACTTGGGCTGCCAGGAACAGAGCTGTCAGTTTGCAGACTTAGCTACTTTAAAACTGGACTTGCAACAATCTAGGGCATTTGAACTTGCTACTTTGAATCATCAGCCGGTACTTGTCAGAATCACTGTAACACTGTTAACACCAACTCTGCTAAATTTTAACTACAGAAGGTCTTTGGATAAACTGAACTTTATTAGCCTGTTTATTTTTATTTTTGTTCCGGCTTCTCTCAATAAGAAATTTTAAGCCCCCCCCCTAGAGGATTTTGGGCTTACAGCAGTGACACTATTTTGCTTTCTCTTTCCTTTCCTCCTATTCGACGGTGCTCTGGGGCTGCTGTATTCCCATGGGAACATCTGAATTTGACCTTGACTCAGAGATAAACTTGGAATGAGCGGTACAAGAAGAAGAGGACCAAGAACTAGACAAACAACCCTAACCTCAGCTTTACAGACACGTAGATCTTCTGTACCTACTTTGCCCTCAGCAGGGGGAGAAGAAAGTGTGCCTGTGCTGCCGTTGGAAGAAGGAACAGAGCAGCTACAATTGGAAGATATGGCCACAGGAGCAACTGCTGCAATTTTAGAGAAAATATATGAAAAATTGGAATCTTTGGACAAGAGAGTGGAATCTTTGGACAAGAAAGCTGATGAACAAACAGCTAAAATAGATCAAAACACAGCCTGTCTAAATAAAATAACTGGACAGGTAGCACAGAATGTACAAGCAATTGGAGAATTAACTGAGGCCACTATAGAAAATCACAAATTAGCTGAGGCAACCAGCCAAAAAGTTGAAAATTTAGAACAAGAGGTAAAACCATTCTGCAAACAAGTCGAAGGGCACCAGACGTATCTGTCCATGCTAGAATTGCGGAATCGGGAAAGTAATTTAAGATTAAGGTCAATACCAGAGGTTGAAGAAGGTAACTTAGCTGAGTTCCTGACCAAAGAATTTACCAAGTTCTGGCCTATCCAAGAGGAAAAGGACTTTAGAATTATATCGGCTTTTAGACTTGGAAAATTTGCAAGGAAAGACAAGCCCAGAGACTGCTTGATAATTTTGAGATCAATGGAGGAAAGGGACAAGATATTAGGCTTACACTACGAAAAGTCACTGGAGATTTTGGATAAAAGGGCAGAAATTTACAAAGATATCCCGAAACAACTGTTGGATCTTAGATCCGCCTACCTTGAACTGGTTAGATTGCTAAGGAGTAATTCAATCATCTTTAGGTGGGAATTTCCTCAGGGATTATCTTTCACTTTCAGAGGGAAGAAGGTTAAAATCAAAACACTTGAGGACAGAGACAAATTTTTGATTGTTCACGGAGAGGACCTTCAGAAAGGAATTGAAACACCCTTTGGGCCTGGAGCATCGGCTGTACCTTCACCCCCAGAACCTGGAGACCCAGAAAAAAAGACACCACCACCAGAACAATAACAGATTTATCCAGGATGTCTCTGCAACTTTTGAGCTGGAACATTCATGGTTGTAACTCCCCGGAAAAAAGGAGGAAGATATTTCATATATTAAAAAAGGAACAATTGGACATTATCTGTTTGCAAGAAACACATGTGACCAGGCTCCATAGGAAAGTGTTAATTAACAAAAGACTAGGCCAAGAATTTATCTCTTCGGACAAAGTAAAGAAGAGAGGAGTGGTGATTTATGCAAAGGAGAGCCTGGCACCTAAACTCTTATTCAAAGATGAACAAGGAAGAATTGTGGCAATTGAGATACAACATCAAGGAGAGAAATTTTTGATATTAGGAATTTATGCACCGAATGAGGGGAAATCAGAATTTTACAAGAAGTTGCATGAGAGCGTCCTGGACTATCTGGACTATGATAACATCATCATGATGGGAGATATGAATGGAGTGGTATCAACCAACATGGATAAGTCACAAAATCAAAATATATCAAAAGATGGTAGACTACCTAAGACTTTTTTTGAACTGACTGACAATATGGACTTGATTGACATTTGGAGGACAAAAAACCCCTTGGGAAGAGAAGGAACATTCTTTTCTGAAGCCCAGCTGACATGGACAAGAATAGACCAAATATTTAAATTAAACAAACAGAAAACTAAAGTATTGGGAAAGAACTTGACAGATACAGAGTCAGAATGGTTTCAGAAAGAGACAGAGTTAAATGTGGTTAAAAAAGTGAAATACCTAGGGGTAAATATAACATCAAAAAATCTAAATCTGTTTAAGGATAATTATGAGAAATGCTGGTCAGAAATTAAGAGAGATCTAGAAAGTTGGACAAGATTGAAACTTTCTTTGTTAGGCCGAATCGCCGCTGTAAAGATGAATGTATTGCCAAAAATGTTGTTTTTGTTTCAAACATTACAGATTGTGGATAAAACAGAATGCTTCCAGAAGTGGCAGAGAGATATTTCCAAATTTGTCTGGCAGGGCAAAAAGCCCAGAATCAAGTTTAAGATACTAACTGATGTGAAAGAAAGAGGGGGCTTTGCCCTGCCAGACTTAAGGCTGTATTATGAAGCAGCAGCTTTCTGCTGGCTAAAAGACTGGCTACTTCTGGAGGACACTGATGTATTGGATTTGGAAGGTTTCAACAATGCGTTTGGTTGGCATGCATATCTATGGTACGATAAGGCTAAGATTCATAAGGCTTTTAAGAACCATATTGTCAGAAAGGCAGTGTTTAATGTCTGGACAAAATATAAAGACTTATTGGAAAATAAAACTCCAAGGTGGCTTTCACCATTGGAAGCTAAGGCCCGAAAAAGACTCAATATGGAGGCCAAATGGCCAAAGTATTGGGAAATATTAGAAAAAGAAGGAGACAATTGAAAATTGCAGAGTCAGGAGAAAATGAAAGATAAAGTGGGAGATTGGTTACACTACGCCCAGATTAAAGAAGTTTTTAAACTTGATAAAAAATTAGGATTCCAGGTGGAAAAATCGAAATTAGAAACGGAATTGCTAGAGCCTAAGACCAAGGTAGCGGGAAGGTAAACGGCGTAGCGGGAAGGTAAACGGTGTTTCCGTGTGCTGCGCTGGCTCGCCAGATGCAGCTTGTCATGCTGGCCACATGACCCGGAAGTGTCTGCGGACAGCGCTGGCTCCCGGCCTCTAGAGTGAGATGAGCGCACAACCCTAGAGTCTGGCAAGACTGGCCCGTACGGGCAGGGGTACCTTTACCTTTTTAAGACCAAGGTACTTTCAAGAATGTACAACTTGCTGTTAAAATGGAACACACAAGATGAAACGGTTAAATCGGCTATGATAAAGTGGGCACAGGACATAGGGTATAATATTATGTTTGAGGACTGGGAAAAGTTGTGGACTACTGGGTTGAATTTCACTGCATGTAATGCTCTGAAAGAAAATGTCATGAAAATGATATATAGATGGTGCATGACCCCAGTCAAACTTGCAAAAATATACCACTTGTCTGATAATAAGTGTTGGAAATGTAAGGAAAATGAAGGAACGTTCTTTCACCTTTGGTGGACCTGTCCTAAGGTGAAGGTCTTCTGGGAAATGATATATAATGAGCTGAAAAAGGTATTTAAGTATACCTTCCTTAAGAAACCAGAGGCCTTCCTTTTGGGTATTGTCGGCCAAGGGGTGTTAAAGAAAGACCGAACTTTTTTCATGTATGCAACAACAGCAGCAAGGATACTTATTGCTAAACACTGGAAAACCCAAGATCTACCCACACTGGAAGAATGGCAGATGCAACTGATGAACTACATGGAACTGGCTGAGATGACTGGCAGAATCCGAGACCTGGGAGAAGAAATCGTTGAAGAGGACTGGAAAAAATTTAAGCTTTATCTGCAAAAATATTGTAAACTGTATGAATGTTAAGCAGGATGCTTGATTTTAGACAAATTGGCACCATCAAAATAGATGAAGTAAATCATGAAGATAATTTAAATATAAGATGAAAAACCTATTTTTTTTTTAGATAATTATTAGGCTAAATTAAATTTTCTTTTGTAAGGATTGGAATAAACGTATCTAAAATTTGAAATATATTCGAAATTTGACAGTAAGGATGGAGATAAGGGAATAAATTGTTGTTTTAAGTGTATTAAACTAGAACGTAGGAGCGGGAGATGTGAGGAAGTCCAGAAGTGATAAGAAAATATGTGATATGCAATGTTATGTTCATATTTTTTTTTACTGTAAATGAAAAATTCTTAATAAATATTTTAAAAAAAACAACCACAAAATGGTCAAAGGCCTGGAAACAATGCCTTAGGAGGAACGGCTAAGGGAGCTGGGCATGTTTAGCCTGGAGAAGAGGAGGTTAAGGGGTGATATGATAGCCATGTTCAAATATATAAAAGGATGTCATGTAGAGGAGGGAGAAAGGTTGTTTTCTGCTGCTCCAGAGAAGCGGACACGGAGCAATGGTTCCAAACTACAAGAAAAAAGATTCCACCTAAACATTAGGAAGAACTTCCTGACAGTAAGAGCTGTTTGACAGTGGAATTTGCTGCCAAGGAGTGTGGTGGAGTCTCCTTCTTTGGAGGTCTTTAAGCAGAGGCTTGACAACCATATGTCAGGAGTGCTCTGATGGTGTTTCCTGCTTGGCAGGGGGTTGGACTCGATGGCCCTTGTGGTCTCTTCCAACTCTATGATTCTATGATTCTATATTGCCGTGCCCACTCCAATCTCCAAGTGGCAAGAAACTCCAGTGGTCCCAGAGCTTCCGTTTCTTTGGAATAAACATCGATGGAGACTGTGATGTCCTTAGGATATTTGGTTTTTTTACACATGTCTACAACCTCCTCACAGGATGGAGGGGTGCACAGCAGGAGCACCCAAACAGTTTTTGTTTCCTCATTAGAGTTCAAGGGAAGCCCCAAAACACATCTCTCTCTGAGTCCAGCACAGAGCAAAACATACCTCTGTCTTCCCAGCTTTCAGAATCAGACTGGTTTGCCCTGTTTTATCTTGCAGATTCTAACCTCAGTCACAGGATCACAGGTCTGAAAGGTACCCACGGGTATCATCCAGACTGACCCCTGCCAAACCTATAACCATGTAAAAATAAATTGCACTAGTCTGCCATCCTGTACTCATTATTGGCCAACCAGACGTCTATAGGAAGCCAGCAAACAGGACCTGAGAGCAAGAGTGCTCTTGTGATTCCCAAAAACTGGATAGCAGAGAAGCGCCGTGCCTCCAACAGTGGAAACAGAAGCCACTGAAGTCAGATCCCAGTTTAGTTCAGGACCGTGGGTATTTTTCTGATCCAAAGTTTTCCAGAAACCCACTTTCATTTTAATTTGTAGTGGATTTATCGCTCACTTTACTCCCATCATGGAAGTCACATTTCCACCGTGGGTTTCCTGTTCAGGCACTGAGAAGAGCCAAACCTACCGGTACTTTGTTTCGGCAAGATGGACGTTTCAAACAAGCTGAAATCACTGGCTAACTCTCAAGTCGAAAAGAGCTCAGTGGATGTGCTGTAAGCTAACCCTCAAAACGGGTCCTTCTTGTGTTTTGAAACCTCTCTGGGACAAAGGCCAAGGGATGGGATGAAAAGTGCCGCCACCACCCAAGTCTTCAACTATGGCAGGCGAAAATCTGGCAGGCTGAAGACCTGGGTTCTATTCCTGGCTCGGAAGCAGATAATCCATTTGGTAGGCTCAATTGGCAAGCACACTCTCCAAGGTTGTACTGCTTCAAGTTTACAACTATGTGTGGGAGTTACACATTTGACTGAAGGTCCACACAGTGTAGTATTTGTCATTAGAGCTTGCCTGAGGCCCAGGGCAGCAGTCCTTGGTTGGGAGGCACAGAGTGTTGTGTTGAACATCCGTTTTGGCTGCAAAACGACAACAGTCTCCATGTCTCAATTCTCCAGAGGAACACTGACCCTGGGTGGGTGCCTGGAACCCCCTGGGATCTTACAGAGTGGAGGTGGCACACGACTTTTGTAGCACTATTAATACAGTGGCTTAAAGATAACCATATAAGCTCCAGCTGCTGAAATTCCATCTTCTGTGTGACTCCTAAAGGTGCAGGGCCGTGTTTTCTGTGCACGAGGTCTGTCGCATCACCTTGCAGGCTGTCCAACAAATCACATCCTGATCCTTTATGAGCCCTGCTATCAATCTTCAGTAACCTGCAGGAGGGCACATTTCAAAAGAGTTCATTTTAATGATTCTGGCTGCAGTCAGCTTAGAAACTGTGGCCTGCTGGAAGCCACCTGCAGGCGATATCTCAGGTTGGTTTGCACGAATTTCACAAGCTGTTCTGCCAAAAAGCTAACACACCAAAGTAGAATAGCAAAGGATATGATAAAATATGTGTCAGGGAACTGCCATCGGAGCCAGAGGCGGAGGGAAGGCTCCAGAGGGATGCCGGAAAGGGTCCCAGTAGGGAGAGAGGCAGCCTATCCGCTGGGGAAGGAAATCAGCGTAGCGCCAGTAGAGGAGGGGGCAGATGGGGGAATTGGAGAGAAGGCTCCAGGACTCCTCGCAGGAGACCAGCGGGGAGAGCACGGGTCCTCTGCTGTCCACACCCTCCCTGCACAGAAGACTTCCGCGCAGGGAGAGTAGGAGGAGACTGGGCGTCAAAGAACTTCTTTGCTGGAAGAAGTTCAAGAAACACCCACTGATGGATTCTGCCAGCGATTGAAGACAGCCACGGATGGGTGGCTGTCCGGACAGAAAGGGTTCACCCAGGTAACCCAGCCAGGTGTGGCGCCAACTTACGCACGAGCAACCCCCTAGAACCATTACAATATGATTGCTCTGTTGAAATACGGTTTCATCTTATTGCACATGTAAGCAGGAAATCCATCCTTGCAGTATGCTTTTTTGGAAGGACCATTTATATGCCCTTAATTATTACCTGAGAAGAAAACGTAATATATGGCATATACTGCACTTTACTTGTCTCCTTGACTGAAAGATGCCTCCCATAATCTCGTTCACCTCGATTTTCCAGTTTCTTACTATAGTTATCTGCTTATGGTTTTTTATCCTAACTGAAAACTCAAACAAACATCATTTTAAATACCCAACCCAGCCCTTCAAGCCACCTAATCTTTTCTAAAGAGTGTAGATCAGCTACCATCAACCACAAAACACAAAGCATGCATTTGTTCTTAAGAAGAGACACACCATTCTCATGGGGTAGACACTTGTTACTCGTATTTTAATATCAAATGATAGCAATACTGAACATCCCAGTTAAGTGGGATAAATGCAGCCTTAATGTCCCTATCAAGTGAGTGAGGCTTCAGGACAGAAGCAGATGTAGTCCTGGGCCCCTGTTGGTCCTCACACCGTTCATTTTTAGACCCATAGCTCACCCCATCTCCAAGGGCTCAAGGGCAGGTAACTAAGGCAACACGGATTAAGTATGACGGATTAAGACTTCCCACTGCTTCTTGACAAAACACTGAACCACCAGATGACGAGGCGGTCAAACTAGCAGGAGTCTTTTGATATTGGCAGAGAGGTGCGTCCTCATTCGGAGTTGTGGACAGGTACAGCTGGATTGAGACTCGAGGAGCCAAGCGCCCAAGTTCGCTTTAAAGATAAAAGAATATAAGGAAGAGCCGTGCGGGAGAAGGGAAGAACTTGAAGTTGCCCACTCACTGTTAGTAACAGGACAGCAGATGGAGCAAGAAACACACAGGTCAGCGTTTTTCCCACTATGGTGAGAAAAAGACAAACATTGGTATTGAATTTGGCATCTATCTGTCTCAGGAGACAATGGAGAAGTCAAACTGTTGGAGAGTTACAGCACCTGCAGATACCGATTTGGGTGAGACATGTTTTGTTGCAGCTGGGGCAGATGAAGGCATACAGTTGTGCTGCTGCAGATGCACCATGGCATTTCTTCTTCTCTGTGCTCCTCCCAGCGGTCATTCCTCCTCTGGTCACTGGTGTGGATGCACAACCTGTCTGTCTGTCTCCAAGGACTGCAGTCGTCTGCAAGGGATTCCCACCCAGCAGAGCTGATGCTGCCAGCCTTCACATCTCATTTGCAGACATCATTTTATAACACAGATGGGACGCGGGTGGCGCTGTGGGTTAAACCACAGGTTCTAGGACTTGCCAATCAGAAGGTCGGTGGTTCGAATCCCTGCGATGGGGTGAGCTCCCGTTGCTTGGTCCCTGCTCCTGCCAACCTAGCAGTTTGAAAGCACGTCAAAGTGCAAGTAGATAAATAGGTACCACTCCAGCGGGAAGGTAAACGGCGTTTCCGTGCACTGCTCTGGTTTGCCAGAAGCGGCTTAGTCATGCTGGCCACATGACCTGGAAGCTGTACGCCGGCTCCCTCGACCAGTAAAGCGAGATGAGCGCTGCAACCCCAGTCGGTAACGACTGGATCTAATGGTCAGGGTCCCTTTACCTTTACTTTATAACACAGAGTTGGCCTGCCAATTGGCCTGTTGCCGGAGGCCAGCTCCCTGTAGAGCGCGTCCTTGGGAGATCCTGCCACCTTCCATTCTGTGGACATGACCAAGCCAGTGTAGACTTCACTGAGACAGGAGTGTGGACATGCTGGGAATGTGGGCCTGGGAGAGCACATTTTGAGACTCCATCCTGCCATGCGATGCCCAAAATCTTCCTGACGGGGCCCATGTGGAAGGTGTTGAGGCGTCGCTGGTGGAGGGTGTAAGCTGCCTACGTCTCACTCTTGTAAAGCAGCGTGCTCAATTAAATCATAGAATTTTAGAGTTGGAATTTAGAGTTGGAAACCTCCTTAAATGCTAGCCATACATCTCTCTTACATTTACATCTCACCTTTCTTCCAAGGTACTCCAGGTTGCCATATAGGGACATGAGGCAGGTTATATGTAGAAATCAGCATATGCAAATATAATGCAAATCCTCCCTTTTTGATCATGCATTGCCTCTATTTTGGTGGTGGGCTGATGTGGAAGTAGCCACCCTAATTGGAGCCCTGCATCTTGCCCCTTCTTTAGTTCTTCATTCAGATACCATGTCAATGGGACTCAGCTCAACCCCAAATTTCCCAAGGTTTAATAGCCAGGCACTGAGAAACAGGTTTCTCTCCAGTGCAAAATATACCATTTTGGCCATACTAAGCAGCTGCACTGCATAATCTGAGATCAGTTTCCAGGCTTTTTTGGAGACTTTTCAAGGGCTGCACCTTCTGGATAAAAGGTTGCTTCATTTCTAGTCGTAAAAATATTGCTGTCCCGGGCGGTTTCTGGAGCCGCTGATTTTGCAGCAAGATTGCAAATGGAATCATTATCAGTGGATCTGGGTTGTTCCAATGACCGCTGTGGGTGTTCTTTGATGTGGCGACTGCATCAGCTTCATGTGGCTATCATCAAAAGCAAGCAGCTTTCAAAATTAAAAATACCACAATGAAGGAGAACAAATTGCTTCCAAAGCAAGCAAAAACAATTCTTTTAAAAATTAAACTAAATTGGTTTCCAGGCTTGCGCCCAATGGTTTCATCAAAACATACCAGTCTGTGCATGTCAGCAGGTTTACTGGCCTGGCATTAAATGAACGTGTGGCCAGTGTAAAACTTGAGCCCTGATGGTATTCTCCTACCCTGCAGTGATTAGAAATATGGGCAGAAACCGTGCTGTACAAACAGCAGAATTATGTATTAATAAAGTACCGCATTTTTTGCTCTATAAGACTCACTTTTTCCCTCCTAAAAAGTAAGGGGAAATGTGTGTGCGTCTTATGGAGCGAATACAGGCTGCGCAGCTATCCCAGAAGCCAGAACAGCAAGAGGGATTGCTGCTTTCACTGCACAGTGATCCCTCTTGCTGTTCTGGCTTCTGAGATTCAGATTTTTTTTTTCTTGTTTTCCTCCTCCAAAAACTAGGTGCGTCTTGTGGTCTGGTGCGTCTAGAGCGAAAAATATGGTATTTTATGGCGCTTAACGTAATAAAACGTTTCTAAGCACTTTATAAAAAAACTACACAAAATTCAACACCATTTACTAAAAACAAGAAGACAACAAAACACAACTGCATCTCGCAGATAAAACTCCTTTACGGGAAATGAGAATGGGGTGGGTGCTCCTGGCGCTTTGTCTACGGGTGAGAAAACATTTCATTTTTAGTGTTAACTTTCAAATAACCAATGCAGGTCACCGGTGGATCTTTGGATGATTTGCAGTAGGTTGAAAATTATTTCAACAGCGTCAGCGGCAGCAAACTGGCATTTCCCACATTGTCGAGTAGGCTGCTGAAACGAAGAAACCTAACCAGGCAAAAGGGCTGGGAGCTCAGCTCTGTTCTGGGTCAGAAAGCAGATTTCTAGGCTGAGGGCAAGCAGTGCAATGTTCTTTAATGCTGACTGTACGACTTTTGCACTTGGCTCTGGTTGGCAGACCTTGGAAGGTGTAGTGGAAGATGAAGTAGAAATCTGAAATCTGCCCACCTCTGATTTAGAGGGTGGGCCAGCCCAGATCAAAGTGGAAAAGATTTGTGGTTAATCCAAATAGGATAGTGGCAGAGATGCGGAACTACCTGTGGCTGCTGTTTTGCCTGTGACAGAAGTGAGCCAGCTTCTGTCACAGTAAACCACACTGAGGAAGTTGGAGTTAACCCTTTATTAGCAAAACAGGATCTGCACAGGAGTCTCACGCCTAATGAGCACAGCAGCTCATCTCTGGCAGATCAGTCCAGAGTTGCCAAGTTGAAGCAGTTGCCAAGAATATAGGTAACCCTCCACAGGGCTTCCTAAGTGCCCTCCTCTCCAGGGCTTCCCCCAAGCAATTTGAGACTGTGCCTGCACAAAGCTAACTTCTCTGCCATTTTCATGCCTCTCCTGGTTGTGGGAGACCAGTTTGTCGCAGCAGGAGGGGGATAAACTTTACTACTGCAATTTTCCAGGCTAATAGCCTGCAAACATTTTCTTCCCCTGGAATCAAATAACATGGACCACTAAATAGGTTCTGTGAGTTTTTCAAAAAAGGGTTTTTATGTTGTGTGACAACTCAAACATAATGTGGAAGATGGGATGTCAGGCAAATGGAATGATCTGCCTTGTGAAGGCACCCTAGTCCTTGTATGTATTAGTGTTTCTGCACATAGTTAATCTAACTCAGTCCTGTTGATCCACTCCTGGGTTTCAAAGAGGTGTTTTTATCAGGTCTCCTCAAAATTATCACCAGTGAATCTTTATCTGGGCAAATCATGTTTCCTACTGCCTTATAACAGCCAATTCAACTCAAGTGAACCAAGTTGCAACATCCCTGCATTGTTGAGCTCTGGTTTAGAGCCACACTTTCTGATGAGTAATCTTTCTTTGTCTGTGACAGCTGCCACCTAGGCACCACTTTATCTGCTTCCTGTGCTTTTCTTCTGGCTGCCCTTCCCCTCTTCCTCCTCCCATGTGCTCCTGGCTGTTTCCTGCTTCCAGCTCTTTCCCTTCACCTGCTCATAAATGCTTTCCACTCACAGTGAACAAAAGAACCCAGTACTAGAGGTAGAATAGGGATAGGTGGTATTCCTTTCCACCTCCAGGAAGTGGTGAAAAGGAAGAATAGAAGGAATCGCACGGTTGGAAGGGACCTCGGGGGGTCATCTAGTCCAACCCCCTGCAATGCGGGTATCTCAACTAGATCATACATGAATGGTAACAACTTCCATACAAGAGATCCCCAAACGAGATAGGACTCTATCTGTTCTAAATCTAAATCTGTAATTAGTTTCCGAGAACAGCACTTGGGTATAAAGGATCCAACTTTGATTGAGCAGGCCCGACGAGATTAGCTCCAGGGTCCTCCCAGACCTGCAGTGTAATGAATTATATAGAGAATGAATAACTGCAGCCACATACCCATTTCTCAGAATGCAGGAGGAAACCCAAAGATCCTAAATTCTGACTCCTCCTCCTAGCATCAGCAGAGATGTCTCGGGTTTCCGCTTGCACTGCTCTAACCACTATTCTCCACTTCCTAGTGGACACACAACCAATTCAGGCTGGATACACCCACCCACCCTGCAGTAGTAAAATCTGGTTTGTACCACTCCAGACTAAAATGCCGACAGTGGTAATCTGTGGTTGAATATTCCATTTTAAAAGCATCCCTCCCCAAGTCCTTGCACATGGAAAATCAGATGTCGGAGAGGATCCTAGTCTTCTCTGTGACACCAGGAAAACTAAGCTGGCTCAGATCAGAGCTATCTAGTTAAGCATCCTGGTTGCAAGTGTGCCTCCATCAAGCCCACAAGCAGGTCATGAAAGGAACAACAGTCCTCCTCTGCTGATTGTCTCCCACAATTGGAATTCTGAGATACACTGCTCCTGGAATTGGAGGTTTTGTTTGGCCATTGTGGCCCACAGCCATTGAAAGGTCTGTCCTCTATAAATCATCCTGATCTTGCTTGAAAGCTCTTGAAGCTTGGGCCATCACAACTTGTGATAGCGCATCCCATAGATGTACCCTTGTTATCAATGAGAGAGTTCAACCATGTGATCTTCTACCTTCTGTCACAAGTAGCACAGGGCAGGAGTACGGTTTTGCCACTTCACTGTGCTGTTTCTATAAACCGATCAGGTCTCAGGCCTTCCCAGTGTGGCACAGTCCGCCTCTTGCACTGACACCTCAGCTCCACAGCAGGAGACAAGGGTGCAAGGCAGCTCCCATAACGAAAAATTAATCCTGGTGACTTATGGCTTCAAAGAGACGCTTTCAGTGCCAGTGCAGTCTGTGGCTGGCTTTCTGTTTCCCTCTGCATGGGGGCCGTTTCGCACAGACGGCTCCCCATGCTGCCGTGCGGAGTTTTGAGTTCCACTGCAGAACATATGATTAGTCCTGTGCTCCTGGCAATGCAGAACAATCATTTCGCTGCCTCATATCCTCCTTTCATGCCTGCTGGCTCTCCCACCCACCTTCCCACTTCAAAGGCTCAAACAAGCTTCTATATAATGAACTTGGGTGTTGTCAGTACCTGGAGGGCCAATAATACAAAGCTGGCAAGAAAGGGACAGTGCGATAATACCTATCAAGAGCTCCACTGACACCCCAGTCACACTCGGAGAGACCACTCTCTCTCTTACACACAAACGTACTTTCCCACAATTCCCAGATCCTTGTGGCAAACCATGTAGTATAGAAGCTTAGCATCAGGTAAAGCCAAAGTATTTTATTTCCTATCTACCAGCTGCATAATGCCGGAACCTGTATGCATACAGAAGTTTGCATATTGTCCGGGAAACAATAGAATCACAGAATTGTAGAGTTGGAAGGGAAGGGGTCCTCTAGTTCAACCCCCTGCAGTGCAGGAATCTGTTGCCCACAACCGAGATCAAGAGGCTCATGCTCTACCGACTGAGCTATCTCAGACCTCTTAAAAGCCTGTTTGGCACATTTATTTAATATTTCCAAAAATATTTATATATGAGCATCCACGGAAAAGTATCAGAGCAGTTTACAATTGGATAGAAACCCATAAAATAAAAACCACATGAAAATGTTAAAATAAGAAATTGGCTAACTATTGTGGAATTATGTGTTCTTAATTGACTGCACAAGTCTGATGGAATAAAAAAGGCTTTTAAAAGTTGAAACAGAAGGCATCTGTGGTATCTAAGTGGTAATAATAATAATAATAATAATAATAATAATAATAATACATTTGCATAGCTTTGTGAAAGGCCCCATCAAACTTGGGATTGAGAGTCATTGTGGTATAATGGTTCGAGTGTTGAATTGGGACCTGTGAGACCCAGGTTCAAATTCCTACATAGCCATGAAGCTAGCCAGTCTAGTCACAGCCTCTCAGTCTAACCTACCCTGCAGGGTTGTTGTGTGCATAAAATGGACAACCATGTTTGCCACCTTGATCTCCTTGGAGGAAAGGTGAGGTGCGCTTTAAAAATAAAGTAAATATTTGCCACACCGAACATCGAGAAGACTGCTGCATGAATTAGACAGGTCACATCGCTGATGGCTTCATTTCCATAGCCCTTGTTGTGTGACATTGTGGAATTTCCTTAAAATGGGAAATGCTGCATGTACGAAGACATGACATGAATTCCAAAACTGTTGCATGGGGTTCTTTTAGAAAGTGATGAATGCAAACAAGTTAAGAAAGCAACCTCTGCAAGCCAAGTATGGGCAACTGTTTGTGAGCCATATATGGGTTAATCAGTGAGCTGACTCAACTACACATTTTTGTTTTGAGCTTGGATTTAAAGCAGCCTCCTTCAACCTTGGGTCCCCAGACGCTGGACAACGTCCATCATCCTGCACTACTGGGAAAGAAGGCTGGGGAAGATGGGAGGTGTAGTCCAACAACATCTGGAGACCCAAGGTGGAAGAACAGAGAATGCACCTGAAGAACGTTTTTGGAATCCGTTCAAAGTCATTGGGTCAATAAAGTTGGTAGAGCACTCAGCGATCTCTCTAGTCTGTGCAGCAAAGACACATCTGATGGCTGTCCAAAACTTGCAGCCTCTTAAGAGCTATTCCAATGCAAACTTACTCGGGCATGTACTACCCGTGTCTGCAGAGTCTATGGGATTTTCATCTTGCCTACGCAAATAACTTCCACCTACATTGTATAGCTAGTAAGCTCTAGACTCTTGTATTGGCAGATTCTCTGGGGCCCATGCAACACCAGGAAGAGCCAAAACAAGAACTGCTTCACTGACGTGGCTCCATTCAACTTGCTGGCTATTGCACCAGTAGCAAAGGGATCCCCAGAGCACTTAGGAAAGGGCAGGAAGGGGTGGCACACATGGGTACCAGCTGCTACCCAGGGAGCCTGCTGCATCAGTTCAGCAGCTATGGAGAATGGTTGCATTGAGAACTCCAGGGTTTTATAAACACATTTCAATTTCATGGAAGAAACAAAATAAAATAAAAATTCCTTCCAGTAGCACCTTAGAGACCAACTACCGTATTTTTCGCTCTATAAGACGCACCAGACCACAAGACACACCTAGTTTTTGGAGGAGGAAAACAAGAAAAAAAATACTCTCAATTTCAGAAGCCGAAACAGCAAGAGGGATCGCTGCGCAGTGAAAGCAGCAATCCCTCTTGCTGTTCTGGCTTCTGGGATAGCTACGCAGCCTGCATTCGCTCCACAAGATGCACACACATTTCCCCTTACTTTTTAGGAGGGAAAAAGTGAGTCTTATAGAGTAAAAAATACGGTAAGTTTGTTGTTGGTATGAGCTTTTGTGTGCATGCACACTTCTTCAGATATCTGAGCATGTTGGAGGCACCAGCAGCGGAAGACTGGCTGGCCCAGTTGTTGTAGCCACAAGGTCAAGCAGGCCAGGAGGAGCAGCTGGCAGATGGGACCAGCAGGTGCTATTTGAGGATTTAATCCTGTCCCCTGCTCTGCGGTCTCTACTCATTCCACATCAACAGCAGCACAAGCAACAGAAGCTCCACAAGCTTTAAAGTGGAAATATATTTATATGTGTGTGGACGTGTTGCGAGTCTAACCCTGGCAAGAGAGGATTGCTGGGCTAGAGTTCTAGAACTGACTGGGGCATCTATAAAATCAGATTACATTGCAGGTAGCCTCGAGGCAGGGGATGGTAACAATTCTCAGGCACATCCCTCACCTAAATCACATTGGTGAAGGAGCCAAGGCTGGAGACAGTCCTGGATAATTGATGGTTTTAATCTTTTCAAAAAAGGGGTATAGGCTATCACTTGTTTTTTCATCCCAGCATCCCTAAATGTAACGTGATATCTGAACAGCATTTAGGACAACCTAATTAAATTAAGTATGTTTCCTCATCTCACGTTCCCTCTAAAGACAAAGACCAATGCAGACTTAGCCAATCTGATGACGACTCAAAACCTTGCTTGCTATTTTGTGCCTTTTTCTTTGACCCAAGTAAAGTTAATGAACTACTGCGGATATTACAGGTAGGTAGCCATGTTAGTCTGCTGTAGTCAAAACAAAATAAAAAAAAATCCTTCCAGTAGCACCTTAGAGACCAACTAAGTTTGCTATTGGTATGAATTTTCGTGTGCATGCACACTTCTTCAGATATTTTTATTATTGGGTAACTTTACTTTCTAGGATTACGCCCCCCATCATTCTGGTTCTAGAAACTGGGGCTTTCAGGATCTTCCACTCTATTTCCTGGACCCAAGAGACCAGGACACAAACCTGAAGCCATGATCTCTTGCATGAAATTAACTTCACATTATTATTCCCGGGGCATCTTGAGTCATTTCCAAATTTGGTTTCCAAATTCGTTTGTTGACAGGGTAAGTCAGGCTGTCAGTGCTTAAGGACAAAAGAGCACATGTTCTCGCAACAGCAGATGTGAGGCAACAGGAAAAATAAGTCATATGAGAGGCAATGGGTTACACAAGTGTTGGGAAGGAAAAGTTTGTCCTAAAACTAAGGTTCTCAGAACTTGAGCAATAATTCCTCAGTGAGATGCAGGAAGCTGAAAGTGTTTCTCAAGCACCTTCTTTTTGTCCACCTCTCCAGAAAGCATCTTAATTGGGTTAAGAATAAAAAAACGAGCATTGTACTGATTTAGCACACAAGGGCTGTTGGCTTTTCTTGATATTAATGTGGTCAATGGTGCTACTCAGAGGTGTGTGTTTGTAATTATAACCTGCATGGCAGCACATCTGTGAGCTTTTGACAATTCAGCACACCCGAGGTATCTTAACAATTTAACTAATTAGCAGGGGGAGCTTACCTACTGCACCAAGTGCAGCAATGTGATAGGGTAATTATTTGAAAACTGTATTTAAGTTGATCAAGCGGTGTAGTGTGTAGTTATAGAATACTGTTAGGCAATGCTGTTGAGGAAAAGTGGTGAGAAGGGGTGTTTTGCAGCTGTTTGATTATTTAAAAATAAAGATAAGCAAAGATATTGCAGGCAAGCTTTTATTCCATCACCCCAGTGGCTGCGCAAACTCGGTTGGCGCAGATGTCCAACAAGGGCCTACTGGGATCACGGGTGATTCCTACCCCAGAGAAAATAGAGGATGAAAGAGAATGTTGTAAATAATCCTACGAAAGCTAGTAGCCTACAAAATAAATAAATAAATAAATAAATTTAAAAAGTAGTAGTAGTAGTCTGCTGGGGGCTGGCTCCATCTCTCCTGCAGTGGGTCACCTCATTTCAATGCTGGGCACAGAGGAAGAGGCTCCTCTCTTTGGGAAGCCCACCTGGTTTCTATGCTGGGTATGGAGGAGGGACAGAAGTCTCCACCCCTTCTCTGCCAAACTACTTGCTTGCCAGCATACAATTTCTGGTTGCTTACACCAACCAGGCTAGTGCTTAAATGCAAGGCTGATGTACAAACCTGAGAGATGAGACCAGAGGTCCATCTAGTCCAGTATCTATTTTCCATCAGCGACCAGCAAGATGCCTCCAAAAAGTCCACCAACACCGCCTTAAGCAGACAAAAAATTCCAATAGACTCCCTTGCTGTTACATCCCAGCAACTGGTACCCAGTGGCACACTTCCTCTGAACAAAAAGAAATCCTCATATAGGCATCAAGGCTGATAGCTTACATGGCTATCACTCTGAGTAGACACTCTAAAAGATCTAAAGAAGGCAGGCAGGACTTCCCTCCGAAGAAGCCATGTTGATAGTAAGCAAGACGGACTTCTTCAGTGTGCTCCATACATCTATCATCAACAACGTAGTCCCTCAATTTACCAGAGGCAGACCTTAGGCCAAGTGGCCTGTTAATTTCTTGCTTGCCCCCTTTCGAAAAGAAGAGCAGCAAAATATTGACCACTTTCCAATCATCTTGGTAAGGAGACCGATTTTAGTGACATGTAGCATATTTTATTATGAGATTAGCAATCATTTCAAGAATTATTGGGTGTCTGCCACCCGAACCCAATGACGTTAATTTTAATTCATCAATCAATTGTGAACTTCCATTTCCTGTCATCCCTATTTGATTAAGTTCTTCTGGTGTTGAGTCAGGTGGCTGATTCTGCAGCGGCCACACTGGGGCCAGAGCAAACACTGGCACGTGTGAGGCAGGAAATCTAAAGCATAATCCTATTACACAGTAATCCGCCATGATGGTCTTCTGCACACGCACACGCACACACTGAAAGGGAGCTATGCCAAAGCACCATCCCACTGCTGCAGGGCTCCCCTTCATTTCACTGGGGCTTGCCCAGTGGACTGTGCCCCATGAGCCAGCTCTCTCGTCTCCCCCCTGCTGCCGTTAAGGGCCCCCAAAATCCACTGTCTGAGGCAGCAGCTTCCCCTCACGTGAACCCATTTACAAAACGGGCCTAGACATCCTCAGGCAGCGTCCTCACTCAACAGCCTCTCCTTGCTGTGGGGCCATTTTGTCTCCTATCCAGATGACGGTTCAGTCCTTGTCCTCTGTGCTCTTCTGCAGTAAACACTCTATAGCCACAGCACTTCCCTTACTACTTGAAAAGCAATGAGTGTGGCCTGCGGCACCCAGTGTGCCCCTTACCCAGTTCACGCAGCCCATCTTTCGCTGAAAGGAATTTTGGACTGACTGAAGACTCTGCCTGGCCTGACGGAAGACTATCTACCGCTCAGTTTGCAGCCGCCCCTCCCGCCCTCCTCTCGCATCAATCGAAGTCAATGGTGACCTCTTCAATCTCTTCGTGGCTGTTCTGGACGGTGCTCTTGCCGTGCATCTCCTTGAGGTGGCGCCGCAGGCCTGGCTTGTGGGTGAAGTGCATTTCGCAGTAGTTGCACTTGTGGGGCTTGATGCCGCTGTGGAGGTTGAGGTGGTCCTGCAGGGTGGCGTTCTGGGTGAAGCACTTGCGGCAGACGGGGCACTGGAAGGGCTTGAAGCCGGTGTGGACGCGAATGTGGCGCGTCAGGTTGCTCTTCTGCGAGAAGACTTTGCCGCAGCGGAGGCACAGGAAGAGCTTGTGCTCCTGCACGTGGCTCACAAAGTTCCCCAGCTGCTGGAACACACTGTTGCAGCGGGGGCAACGGTACGGACGCTCCAGCCCCGGCACCTTCCACGATGCCACCCCGGCACCCGCCCGCCAGTCCCTGTACGCCATGGCCGTGCTGTGCCGGTGACGATGCAGCGGGTAGTTCCTCCACTGAGGGGCAGGGGCAGGAGCTGCTGGAGGGAAAGTGAGTCCTTCGCTGCTTGCTTCGTCGTCATAGCAACCCTGCAGGTAGCTGCGCGTGATCTCCACAGCGGAGTTGATGAGGGAGAGGGAGATTGCAGGAGAAGAGGGGCCGTGGGAGTCGCGGGGGGTGAACTCAGGCACCTCCACTTTGACATCCTCAGAATCTGTCTCCCCCATAGGTGAAGGAGGTTGCTTCTCCTCCCCTTCTTCTTCCCCATCCTGCTGGGAATAGCTCCCCTCCGCCTGCTCCTCCCGCAGCAGGGTGTCTGCCTTGGGGACTAGGTAGTGGGAGACTGCCTGCGCACAGCGCTCCACCACGTGGCCCATCTGCAAGAAGGAAGCAGCAGTCAGGTAGTTGACCAGTTCCTTGATGGGCACCTCGAGGCATCCTGTGTAGCAAGAGAGAAGAAGCTGGCGTCCGATCTCCGGACTCTGGAAGAGTGAGACGGACACCTCCTGGGAGTCATTGAGCAGGAACTGGTCGCGCAAGAAAGGGGAGCAAGCGGCAAAGACCACACGGTGCCCGGGAACCCGCAGATCGTTCACCTGCACTGTCACGTCACAGAAGCGCCTCTGCTGCCGCAGCTGGTCCATGCGGTGCAGCACCCCATCGCCGTAGCCAGGAAATCGAAACTGCAGCCGTTCGCAGGCTGGGGCCATTTTTGATGTGCCTGGGAACAAGACATGGGAGGAGGGGACAACTGAATTATATGCAACACACTAAAAGGGAATCCAGACACCTGGATATCCATGTATGTGAACTTGGAGGCACCTGATCCTTGTTTCAGACTAGGAGCGACTAGGGTGAAGAGAAGCTTCAGTTTGATTGGGTGAAGGGGAATAAAAAGACTTGCCCATAAGAAAACTCACAAAGGTGCTATTTCCATGTTGAAAATAATGTCACTACAACTGCATCAAGCAGCTGTGCAATCTCATCAAGTATTGAAGTAGTTATAAGATACTTTAATACCAAGAGTGTAATTTCATGTCTTCATTCATGTGCCCAAAGAGATTTTACAGATTTAACAAATACTTTACTGCCTTGTAAAAAAGTCTAGCAAGTTTACAACTCTCTTTCTTTTGTCATAAAATGGTCAAGAACACAACAGCAAGGCAGTTAACTAGGGTTCACCATGGGATCATATTTCTTTCGTGCTTTAAATGTTTCCAGGCGCAATTCAAAGTTAGTTTTAACTTAGAACTCTAATCAACCTTCTCCTATATAAGGCTGTTCACCAGTTACAATCTTCATTGTAGTTCCTTCTCCGGAACTCCCCCCACCCCTGAGATTAAGCAGATGGTTGGGGGGCAGGCAGTGTTCTTTCATAGCATCTGGTTTGTGGAATTCATTTTCCAGAATACTTGCCTGGAATTATTTTTACTAGGCTAAGGCGGTGGTTAACCTGTGGCCCTCCAGATGATGCAGGACAAAATCTCCCATCATCCCTGGCATTGGCCCTGCTGGCTGATGAGAGTTGGGTTCCTACAACACCTAGAGGTTAGCCACTTCCACAAGTTGCATCAAACACAGTGGGACTTAATTTTATCCTGTTTCCTGGAGTGTCTAATAAACTACAATAACCTTGATGGTTAACCAGAGATGACCAGGAGTAGAAATTGAGAGTAACCGACCCAGAATTTCTAAATATTTCCAAACTTGGAAAACTTTGGTTACTTTAAAATATGGTCTGCTAACAAAAAGGATTACAAACCATTACCTGATCCTGGTTTGTTTGAACAAACTACTGTTTAAATTCACAACATGGAACTCTGGTTTATTTGAAACCAAAAACAGACAAAAAAAGTCTCCAACCTTCTATTTCCAGTCTCCCAAGTGGACAGCATACTACTACTGTACTGTGATCTGTTTTAACTGTTTTTAATTTTAAATCACTGTAACCTGTCCTGGGACCTGCTGGTGACGGGCAGGTAATAAATGTAATAATAGTAGTAACAATGATGGAAGCATATAGTTTAACGTGACAAACAAATTGGCCCATTGTATTTAACTAGCCTTGTAAGCTGCTACAAGAGCTGCTTTAGCCAACTTTTAAAATAAACCTACAAAAGTGAGTAGCCTGCAAATGATGCTACTAGCCCACTCATTTACTTTCACACACTTTTTTGCTGCTCACGGCTATGTAAGGATCGTTTACATAGGGCAGGCAAGGTAATAAATTATATAAACAGAAGAAATAATTTCAAGTAAAGTAACAATAACATCTATAAAGCTGGGTACTGTACCTGTAAGATCCGATTCGGCACAACCCCTCTTGGCTAACTGCACCCCCCAAAAAACATTTACATCAAAATGGTAATATTTTGTGAACTTGACAGCTGCAGCACCGCTATAGCTAAAATCCAGCAGGCACAGACAGGAAATGATTGCCGAATAACATGTGATCCCTGCTTATTCCACCAGATCACCTCTTTGTGCATCGAATGCTAGTACCCTTTTATGAATGAAATTATTTATTTTCCCTCACTTTGGAGGGATATCGATTGGAAAAGGAATGTAAAAAAAGAAAGTCTATTTATCCTGATGCTTAGAATGCACGGGAATGCTTGTTAGTTTTAAATGGGCATTTTACGCATCGTTTATTTAAGGCTGCTTTATCCAAGAACACAATGAAAACCTCAGCGAAACATTGAGCCTCCCACCGGCGCGCATGTGCCTCCTTACTACTATTCTCGAAAGCGTTCTACTCCGCTTGCGTAAAGCGCCTCACTGCCCCCGCCCTCGCCCATCTGCGCCTCTTCGAACTCCGAAGCTGCGCGCGCAGCGACCCCTGCCGGTCGCCCTGATCTCCCCGCCGCGCTGTTCGCGTAGCTCCTCGCTCTCTCCCCCTCCCAGCGAGCTATTCACAGTCGCCTGCTACGCTCTTTCCGCACCGTACGCCCCTGCGTTCCTGTTCGCAGGCGGGCGCAAGTTACGTGAGATGCGCCGCTCCTCACCCGTAACCGCGGCCCGCCCGCCGGCCCCACCACCGGCGCCTTGTCGCCTCGCTTCGGGCGTGGGGAAGGGACCGCTGCCGCTTCTTAGGGCCTCCGAGGCGGTGGCTTCACACCGGCTCCGTCAAGGCCACTCGCGGCAACCCAGCCACGCCGCCATCTTGGAATCCGCCCTCTCGGAGGGTCCGGGACTTTTTCCCCCAGGCGGGCAAGGGCAGGGATTGCTCCGCGGAGCGACCCGCCGCTGGGGCTCGTTGCGAGGGGACAGGGGGGGAGTGAAGGGGTCGCGCGAGCAGAAGCGGAACCGTGTCCCTCCGCCTGGAAAGAGTCCGATGCCTGGGGACAACGATGCATCGCCCCACCTCACACTGAACCCCACAGGAGCCTCTGGCCCGTTGGCAGGAGCCTCCTGAAAGCAGCCAGCCCCACCTCCATGCCACCTTCCACACCGCTGCCTCCTTCCACAGAAATTCCCTCACACTGTCATTTATGAAATTCCTATGCCGCCCTTCATCCCGGGGTCCCAGGGCGGCTTACAGTACAGTGGTACCTCGGGTTACAGACGCTTCAGGTTACAGACTCTGCTAACCTAGAAATAGTACCTCAGGTTAAGAACTTTGCTTCAGGATGAGAATAGAAATCGTGCGGCGGAGGCAACAGGATACCCCATTAGCTAAAGTGGTGCTTCAGGTTAAGAACAGTTTCAGGTTAAGAATGGACCTCCAGAACGAATTAAGTTCTTAACCCGAGGTACCACTGTATATAAAACACAGCAGCAATGTGCAAAAGCAGTGCCCTCAATGTGTCTTCTCCACCTCCCTATTGGGCACTTCTATTTCCCCTTCCTACAACCAGGGACAGGCTTGGGTAATAGGGCATCCTGAGTGAGGACAATATGTGGCGCCCCTACTCACTTTTGAGTACCGCATTTTTTGCTCTATAAGACTCACCTTTTCCCTCCTAAAATGTAAGGGGAAATGTTTGTGCGTCTTATGGAGCGAATGCAGGCTGTGCAGCTATCCCAGAAGCCAGAACAGCAAGAGGGATTGCTGCTTTTACTGCACAGTGATCCCTCTTGCTGTTCTGGCTTCTGAGATTCAGAATATTTTTTTTCTTGTTTTCCTCCTCCAAAAACTAGGTGCGTCTTGTGGTCTGGTGCGTCTTATAGAGCAAAAAATACGGTAGATATGCATCATGCATATAGATTAAGGTTACCAGATTTCTTTCAATGAATCCAGGGACACTTTAAATGAATAAATACTACACATTCGGGACATTGATGTTGCAGCGATGGCAGTGGCAGAGGGGTAGCCACCACTTTGACCTCAACCGCCACGTTTCCCCTTCCTATGAGGCTTCTGTCTCCTTTCCCCATGAGCCTGGGCAGCCCCTGAGTTGTTGGATCTTCGGTGGTGGTGGTGGTGGTGGGCAGTGGCGTAGCGTGGGTTGTCAGCACCCGGGGCAAGGCAAGTAATTTGTGCCCCCTAACCCATGGATTTGCAAAACAAAATAAAAAAAATTCCTTCCAGTAGCACCTTAAAGACCAACTAAGTTAGTTCTTGGTATGAGCTTTCGTGTGCATGCACACTTCTTCAGATACACTGAAGCAGAAGTCACCAGGCCCTTCTATATAGTGAGAAGGTGGGGAGGGGTATTACTCAGAAGGGTGGTGGGAATGGGTGATTGGCAGATAGCTGTGATGAGCCTGTTGACGACTCTTAAAGACTGCAATAGGTCTTACAGGAAAAAGCAAGGGGTGAGAAGGTGAAAAATGGCTTTGTCATGTATAATGAGATAAGAATCCAATGTCTTTGTTCAGACCAGGTCTCTCCATGGTTTTAAGTTTGGTAATAAGTTGCAATTCAGCAGCTTCTCTTTCCAGTCTATTTCTGAAATTCCTTTGTAATAGAACAGCTACTTTGAGGTCTTGTATAGAATGTCCTGGGAGATTGAAGTGTTCTCCTACTGGTTTCTCTGTCTTGTGGTTCCTGATGTCAGATATATGTCCGTTTATTCTTTGGCGTGTCCATGGATTTGCGCCCCCTAACCCTAACCCCCAGGGGACGCAGGTGGCGCTGTGGGTTAAAGCCTCAGCGCCTAGGACTTGCCGATCGAAAGGTTGGCGGTTCGAATCCCTGCGGCGGGGTGCGCTCCCGCTGCTCGGTCCCAGCGCCTGCCAACCTAGCAGTTCGAAAGCACCTCTGGGTGCAAGTAGATAAATAGGGACCGCTTACCAGCGGGAAGGTAAACGGCGTTTCCGTGTGCGGCTCTGGCTCTGGCCAGAGCAGCGATGTCACGCTGGCCACGTGACCCGGAAGTGTCTCTGGACAGCGCTGGCCCCTGGCCTCTTGAGTGAGATGGGCGCACAACCCCAGAGTCTGTCAAGACTGGCCCGTACGGGCAGGGGTACCTTTACCTTTACCTTTAACCCTAACCCCCAGATGTTGCGCCCGGTGCGGCTGGCCCCCCCTGCACCCCCCACGCTACGCCACTGGTGGTGGGGAAGCGGTGCATGGTAGGTCAGGCATGGAAGGCGGAGAAGGAGGGTTGAGAGCAGCGGCAGCGAGGCTAGGGTAGCGCGATGCCTCCTCATCGGAGCAGCCCCAGTCCCATTCCTACTTGCGTGCAAGCAGAGGGGGGGGGGATCCCTCAGCTGCAAAGGGAAGCTTCCCCTTGCCTAACTGAGAGGTCCCTGCCCCCTCCTGCTTGCTTTCAAGCTTTGATAGGCAGTGTGAAGCCTCCCTTCACAGCTGAGAGATCCCTGCCCGGCTCCTGCTTGCACGCAAGTAGGAGATGGGAGGCTGCTCCGATAGGCAGCGTGAAGCCTCCTTTCACAGCTTGGTTGCTGGGGTCAGGGAAGGTGGAGGCAGCCCAGAAGAGCCCCCGCACCACCATCAAATGGGGACTTCCGAGCAGCTCCTGAAGCCAGCCAGAGCCAACTGCTCCAGGCTGCTGAGACTGCTGCTGCTGCGTTTCCTGGGGACATTAGATGAAATCCGGGGACATTCCGGGGATGGAATTTGTCTGGGGACTTAATCGGGGGATTGTCCCCGGGAAACGGGCATCTGGTAACCCTGAATAGGTGGCATTATTCTTATTCTTATTCTTACTACAACTACTACTATTACTATTTTGCACCTCCTCAGTTTGACGCCCTGTGTAGGGAACCGCCTGTACCACCCTAAATCTGTTGCAACATGTTTTTGTTATGTTTTTAAAGGATCTTTTTTAAAAAAACTTTGAAACGATCGAAGGACAGCAATGATGACATCAAATCAGATTTCTTTAAAGGAAAATGCGAAAGAATAAAACTGTACAAGTTACGTGCTAAGAAATAGTACAGTTAATATATACGGAGACAACAAGATCAAAACTAGATCCCGTCTCAGGAAAAGCAGGGCAACATGTTATTTCCACACACACATGTGTGTGCCCAGGGGAAGACTTTGGTAATCTCTCCATCATATGGCGCCTTGCGTAAGGCCAAAATTTGGTGCTCCCAAATGGATTTTCTCTGTTATGCATCTTCTCCATTTGGTGCCCCCTCAACTGTGCGGGGGAAATCTGGCACTGCTGTGTCAACGGTTCTTTGAAATACCATTTCCTTGCCTTTCCCTTTGCTCCATGTCCTGCACTAGCTGCCAAACAGTTGGACCCATCTTTTGCTTGCCAGGAGTACAGGATCTCTACCAGCAAATATATGCAGCAGCCTGGAAAGCTTAGTTGGTTAGTGTGGTGCTGATAATGCCAAAGATGTAGGTTCAGTCCTTGTATGGGGCAGCTGCATTTTCTTGCATTGCAGGGGCTTGGACTAATAGATGATCCTCAGGATACCTTCCAACTCTCCAATTCTATGACTCTAATTTAAGGAGAGGGGGATATTAAAAACACTAATGAGGCTCTCAGGATAAAAAGCAGGTTGTGTGGGCGGGGAGAGTTTTGTAATTAGCAAAATACAAATACTAATCTTCCCATTAAAATAAGGTTTTTGCTTTGCCTTGCCTACTAAAGTATAATAACCTTGCTTGTAGAAGACTTTTCTGAGCACAACAGAAGATCCCAACAGGCAGAGAGGAAGGAAGGAAGGAAGGAAAGGACATTGCAACACACCGATCTTGAGCTAACATGACCTCTGACAGGGAGAATTAATCATCAGAGCCCAGGGTCCTTATGCCAACACATTGCTTATTATTTTAATCCTGGATTTGATACAACTAGGACAAAAGCCGTTCTGGACCCTGCAATCTATTTTTGTTGCAATGCAAGAGGACGGACACCTGGCAAGCTGAGCAATATATATATGTGTGCACAACATGTGTTAACACCAGTCAAATCCCTTACAGGGACTTCTGCACTCGTAAGATGTTTATAGACCCCTAACACATTTTGAGCTTTGTTATTTGTTATTCCAGGCGGTGGCTGCGTTCCAGGAGAAAATAATGTGACATTATTTGGGGCTAGGGCAAAAACGGTCTCCCCTCTTGACTAGAAGTCTGCCCATTGTCAAATACCTAACTACACTGCTGCACAGAATTGAGAGAATGACAGGTGATTGTGGCTGCATTGTGAAGACTATTTCCCTAGGGCTTGAGAGATGAGGCTGAAATCGCCACTCAGCTGCGAAGGTCACTGGGGGACCTTTGGCCAATGACAACATTTCGGGTCAACCTACCACAGGTAGGTTGTACTGCATGGCAGCTGGCTCTAGGATTTTATAGGTCTCTCCCCCCCCCCCGTCCCTCCTCCCATTCCGTCTCCCCACTGAGATCTCTTTCTAGCTTATTCTTACAAGTGTTTGCAGGGCATGTGTAAAACACAAGACTTGGGTCACATTCACACATACATCTAAAGCACATCGCTCCCCCCCCCGAGAATTCTGGGAACTGTTGTTTATGAAGCATTGCTCCCATGATTCTTTGGGGGCAGCCATGTTAGGAGAGCCAAAGATGCCCTCTGGACCTCTGGTGGGGCTCAGCTGGCAGCACTCCAGCACAAATGATGAAGACGTGGTCTGGCTTTTATAGAGGACCCAACCCAAGGGACCCAGAAGTTGCTGCAGACTTGTGCACACTATGATCTGTGGTTGAGAACTGGCTCAATTCTGCAGTGCCTTGTGAAAACCCATCCCCTTTTCTCAATTGCTGGAACTGGGTATTCCTGCACCTCCCCTTGCCCAAAAAGCCTGTTGATTCCTCTCCCCCTCCCCCCCTCTCCAGTTGCTCTCAGTCCACTCTTGCAAAACAAACCCTCGAATTGCCACATGCCATGCGGAGGCATGACGGTTGCAGCCCTCCTGCAAGGCAGAAGTCGCTTGTGCAATTCCTTAGGGCTGCAAACCCTCCACTCTGTTCCAGTTGGGAGAAAAGCATGTGGCAGATGCCAGCTTCGATCCCTGCCACATCTCCCCGGCCCTAGGCAAGACCTTTGCTTGAAATGCGAAGGAGAGCTTTAGCCTAGAAGGAATCATAGGCCTGACTCAGTTGGAAAGGGCCTTTTTACAGCCTATACCACCCTTGTAAGTTGCATCACTGCTGGGCGAGTGATCCTTTCAGGCAACTAGGCATGGAAGTTTTATATATCCAGTTCCTCTTCCTCCTCCTCTCCATCTTTCAGGCCACACAGATATGCCCAGACTCAAGGGGAAGGGTTGTAGCTCAGTGGCAGAGAATCCACTTTGCAAGAAGAAGATCCCCAAAATCTCTAGGTTAAAATGGGATCAATACCCCCTGCCTGAAATCTTGGCAGTGCTGCAGCTAGTCAGTGGAGATGACAGCGGGCTAGATGCTTCTAGGGGGACGCGGGTGGCGCTGTGGGTTAAACCACAGAGCATAGGGCTTGCTGATCAGAAGGTCGGCGGTTCGAATCCCCGCGACGGGGTGAGCTCCCGTTGCTCGGTCCCTGCTCCTGCCAATCTAGCAGTTCGAAAGCACTTCAAAGTGCAAGTAGATAAATAGGTACCGCTCTAGCGGGAAGGTAAACGGCGTTTCCATGCGCTGCTCTGGTTCGCCAGAAGCGGCTTAGTCATGCTGGCCACATGACCCGGAAGCTGTACGCCGGCTCTCTTGGCCAATAAAGCGAGATGAGCACCGCAACCCCAGAGTCAGCCACGACCTAATGGTCAGGGGTCCCTTTACCTTTAGATGCTTCTAGACAAAATGCTATAGGCTAGTTGCTTTTTGTAGAAACGTAGGGTTAGGAGGAACTCTCCAGGGTCATTTAGCCTACCCTACCCCCAAAATGCAGGAATCTCATATCCCAGGTGCCATGCAGAATAACGTTGGGCCCCACAGCTGCTGCTGCACAACTCCCAGTACCCCCTGGACCATGGGGCCAACTTACTGGGGCTGATGGGAGTTGTAGTTCAGTGACAACAGGATGGGCAAAGGTTCCTCGCTCTCTGTACGCACTGCCTGTGCTACTGCTGCCTTGATTAGCACAATATCGCTGTGGCCAAGAGCAACAGGTGGAGTAGAAGAGCCAGTGTGGTGTAGTGGTTAAGAGCGGTGGACTCGTAATCTGGGGAACCGGGTTCGCGTCTCTGCTCCTCCACATGCAGCTGCTGGGTGACCTTGGGCCAGTCACACTTCGCTGAAGTCTCTCACCTCACAGAGTGTTTGTTGTGGGGGAGGAAGGGAAAGGAGAATGTTAGCTGCTTTGAGACTCCTGAAGGGGAGTGAAAGGCGGGATATCAAATCCAAACTCCTCCTCCTCCTCCTTCTCCTCCTCCTCCTCTTCTTTCTTCTCCTTCCTCCTCCTCCTCCTCCTCCTTCTCCTTCTTCTTCTTCTTCTTCTTCTAGAAGGTTTATTCCGCCCGCAGGGTGCCTCTGTCAGCCTTACCGGGACTGCTTGAAGGGACACGGACACACACATCCAAAGGACAGAGAACAAGTCGTTCAAAATCGAACCAGCTTTTATTTACAAAAATAGTTCCCCCTCCCCCCGCCGCATCCCTTGCAGGTGGGGAGGGAACACCACAGCCCTTTTTCAGGAGGGTAGAAGCACCTTCTCTCCCCCCCCCCACCCTGGTTTGGTTCGTAGCAGCAGCAACAACAGTGAAAGGCAAGTGGGGGGAGCTTGTTGAGTTTGGAGGACAGGAAGGTCACAGTGTGGTGGAATGCGTCCCCCAAGAACAAAAGTGAATACTGAGAAGTGGCAGCCGGGACGCCCCATCAAGGGTTGGGACTGGGCAGTGGCTGATTTTATGCTTATTGTGCAAGGGAGAGGAGGGGGCTGGGCAGCCCTGCGAGAACCGGGAAGCTGCCCTGCTCCCCTGTTTCCTCCCGAGAAGGAGAAGGGAGGTCAGTGCTTGTGCTCATCTGTGCCAAGTTGAACCCCCAGCACATATCTTCCTTGGGGGTGCTTGGGCGGCAGTGGGGTGTTATGTGCATAGGAATGTGGGGGGGGGGCTGCTGGTGTGCGAAGAAAGGAGCAGGATTGTGGAAGGGGCCGTGGGCAAGAAGGAGGCGCACAAACTCCAGGACTGCCAGGATCCATTGGCAGCGGGGTTCTGCCCTTTTAAAAACACTCCAACATGTATAAAAACGGAGAGTACGGGGCAACCGGCCCCCGGGTTTTGGAAGCAACGGGACATTTGCCTCCCGCAACCCACCAATGGCAGGAGTGAGAAAAAAAGCACCAAGAGGGATTTCCACTGCAAAATGAAGCCACGCCACACCTTCTCAAACAAAGCGGTTCCAGTGATGCAGGAGGGTTCAGGCCCCCACCCCCCTGCCCACCGTGCCGTCGGAGGGGCCGGGACCCGAGGCGGGTGTGGACCTGTCTGTGGCCCCACTTTGCTGGCCTTCGGGGGACCTGCTGCCCTCCTGGTGCTCCTGGGCTGCTCTGGCCTGGGCGTCGGGCGTTGCACCGCTCCCCACCGCCGCGCCGTTTGGCCCCTCCTGTTCGACGGCTGTCGCCGCGTTGTTCTCCTGGGCGAGAGTGTGGTTGGCGGCTCGGCTGGCGGCAGCCCCGGTGCTGTGGGAGGTCCTCTCCAGCTTCCGGTGCTTCCGGTGGGAGGCAGTGGCCGCGGGCTGCTGCGTGGCCGGATCCTGGGGGACCAGGATGTCCCGGATGAGCTCCGTGCATAGGGCAGAGGCCTGGCGCGTTTCGCGGCACAGCTGGGAGAGGCTCAGGAAGCCGTGGGGAAGGTCCTGCACTACCCGCAGAGTCACCGGCTGCCCCAGCGCTCGGAGTCGCCGGGCAAACATCACCGAGTCGTCCAGCATGGGGTCGAGGGCGCAAGCCTAGGGAGAGGCAGGGAAGGGAGGCAGAGTGAATGCATGGCTCTGGGCTGCCACCTGTAAACCAGGGGGTGGAGAACTTGCGACAACCCTGCCCAATTGCTGTGTGGGTGGGGTGGGGGGCGGTGGGAGATGTGGGGGTCCACAGGAGGGTGGGGCAAAGGAAAGTCAAAAGGACATGAAGAGAGATAGGAGACTCCTACAGAGGGTTTGCCTGGCCGTCTGATGAATGGAAGGATATTCCCATCATGCCAAGGGGCGACTCTCCCCCTGAGGCATCCGGTGGGCTGTTTTCTGGAGAAGAGATGCTGAAATGCCCAACATAGCCTCTGCCTTGCTTCTCTCCCCATCCCACGCCGCCCCAGAGAACTCCCTACCACCTCAGCCTCTTCCCTTAAGACAGCCTTTGCCAACTTGGTGACTTTTAGGTGTTTTGGACCCCAACTCCCATCAGCCCCTAGCCGGGACTGGGGCCGATGGGAGTCCCTGGCAAGGACGTCCTTAACACGTGCTGCTGAAACCTGTTCCCCCACACCCTGCCAACCAACTGCGCAGTTCTGTGAAGCCCGAGGGAGGTCGGCCTGCTAGCTTTTGTATCCTGTTGTCATGGACTGGCCGGATGCAGAAGGCATCATTTGGGGAACGCCCCCAAGGGAACCCCCAGGGGAAGAAGATTCAGAGCCTGGGGATTGGTGGTGGGACGACAATGAGTGGTCAGAGGGGGAAGAAGGAGAAGACTGGGAGAAGGAGGTGTCCGAAGCTGGAGAGGTAACAAGGTTTAGTGAGCAGGGAGAGTCTGTGGCAGAGAGCAGTCCAGAATCAGAGGCAGGAGAGGAAGGGGGCCAGTAGGCAGAGATGAGACCGGCCACTGAAGAATCCAGGGAGTCCCCAACTCCTGCTGCGACCAGCTCCCCAATCCCTCCAGATTGCGAGGGAAGGACCTGGGGGAGGAGGAGACTTAGAGAGCGGTGCAAAGCCTTTGCAACTGCCTCATTGGGACAAGACCTACTAGGGAGATTTCTGGGCTCACTAGGCCTGAGCTGCTTTGTTTCTTTGAATGAAGTCTGAACTTCACTGACACCTTGTGAGTTATTGCTGACTTGACCCTAGCACCCGCCTCTCAAACTTGTTGACCTCCCGAATCCCGCGAGCCCCAAACCAGCCCAGCCACTGTCCAGGGGGCCAAGATGGGCGCCGTTGCCCCGCAGCCTCACTCACCACGATGTGGATGGGCGGCAGCCCCTTCAGCATTGCGTCTGGCGCCAGCAACGGTGACATGAACGGGTTCTTGACGATGGGCGACAGCTCCAGGGGCATGCAGGTAGCCGGCTGGTCGGAGCGCAGAGGCTGGAAGCCGTCGGGGAAGGTCAGGGTGCCGTCGTAGCTGGGGGGCACCGCCTCGTGCTCGCCGTCACTCATGAAGAAGCTGGCCGCTGGAGGGTCCGGGTCTGGGGCCGGGCCGGGGCTTTGGGCAGGGCTTTGGGCTGGAGAGGCATCTGAGGCACTGGAAAGATTCTGATAGGTCTGGCTCTTGCGGGATTCTTTGCTGCTGGCAAGCGACTTGGATTTGAGGCCCACCTCGGAGATGCTCTTCCTCACAGGCTCTGTGTGCCAGGTGGGGAGTGACTGGTTAATGAGTGCCTCACAGTGCAGTTTCGACCACAGTGAGACCCGTCGTTGCCCCTCTCAGCACAAATCCCAGCGTTCACTGTTTCCCTAGAGCCAATGTTCACTCAATAACTCTTCCCTCCCTCTCTGCACACACACATTAGCAGCTTCTGGGTGTGGGGAGATGTGGTTATTGGGTTGTTGTTTTTATTTTGATTATATATTTTGTGGTTTTATATTTTGATTTTGTTCTGTTAACCTCCCTGAGACCTCCAGGTATAAGGCGGTACAGAGGTAACTCGGGTTACAGATGCTTCAGTTTACAGACGCTTCAGGTTACAGACTCTGCTAACCCAGAAATAGTACTTTGGGTTAAGAACTTTGCTTCAGGATGAGAACAGAAATTGCGTGGCGACAGCGGGAGGCCCCATTAGTTAAAATGGTACCTCAGGTTATGAACAGTTTCAGGTTAAGAACGGACCTCCGGAACAAATTAAGTACTTAACCCGAGGTACCACTGTATAGAAATTCAATTAATAATAATAATAATGGTTATAGGGTGAATGAGGATAAACCTGCTCCCTTCCCCTCCGTGGTCACAGCCCACAGCTGCTTTCGTTTCCTGTTTCTTGCTGCAAAACCTGATACCGAGGAGAGAAAGTGACACCTGATCTAAGAAGCACCCCTGGGGACTGCGATAAAATGCTCCAGTTTACAAGGGGGAAGAATGTCCTCTTGTTGCAGGGAGCACACAGCCCTACCTGTTCACACCACACATCTCCCCATACCTTCCCTGGGTAGGACCCCATCCCCAAATGCTCCCCCCACTGCCTCCTCCTTGCTATCACATGGTTCTTTGCAATTTTGTAAACAAACCACACTATCCATTCAGAAGGAAATCAGCCCTGAGTGCTCACTGGAAGGATAGATCGTGAAGCTGAGGCTCCAATACTTTGGCCACCTCATGAGAAGAGAAGACTCCCTGGAAAAGACCCTGATGTTGGGAAAGATGGAGGGCACAAGGAGAAGGGGACGACAGAGGGCGAGATGGTTGGAAAGTGTTCTGGAAGCTACCAGCATGAGTTTGACCAAACTGCGGGAGGCAGTGGAAGACAGAAGTGCCTGGCGTGCTCTGGTCCATGGGGTCACGAAGAGTCAGACATGACTAAACAACAACAAATAAACCACAATACCTCCCCCCATATAAACGGACCCAGACTCTGCGATCATCATCTGAGGCCCTTCTTTGTGTCCATGAGAGGTCCAGAGGGTGGCAACATGAGAAAGGGCCTTTTCTGCGGTGGCTCCCCGTTTGTGAAATGCTCTTCCCAGGGAGGCTTGCCTGGCGCCTTCATTGCATATCTTTAGGCGCCAGGCAAAAACATTCCTCTTCTCCCTAGTCTTTGTTTAATTAGCCAATCCATGTCCTTTTAAATGTGTTTGTGGGAGGAGAATTTGATTTATTTTGTAGTAATAATAATAATAATAATAATAATAATAATAATAATAATATGCTGCCCATCTGACTGGGTTTCCCCAGCCACTCTGGCCAGCTTCCAGCAAGTTACAAAACCATTATTATAATAATAAATTATAGCATTTATTATCTGCTTTGTGGTTTTAGTCTGTATTTCATGCTGTGAACTGCCCTGAGATCTTTGCATGAAAGGCTGATATACAAATTTAAATCACCGTCATCTACCAAGGAGTGTCCAAACTTTTTTCAAAGAGGGCCAGATTTGATGAAGTGAAGGGCCGTGAAGGCTGACCAAAAGGCCAACCAAAGTTGTTAACCTTTTTTTTTTAGGATTGAAGTTGTTGAGGGTATTTTTAGGATTTCCCCCCAGAAAATAAACTGCCGCAACAGACTTTGAACATGCCTGATCTAACACCTCCAAAAATCCAGAATAAAGCACAAAAGTGGGTGTCCCTGTGCAAAACAAGGGCACAGCTTGCTCTGTGGGTAGAAGAACAGAAGAGCCAATCTGGTCCAGCACCCTGTTCTTACAGGGACTGGTCAGAATCCCATGGGACGCCTACAAACAAAACCTGAGATCAACAGCCCTCTCTCCTTGCCTGTGATTCCCAGTGATCATCAGAGATACACTGCCTGTGAAAATGGAACCAGAAACACCTTTGCACGGAACATGAAAAGCTGAATTTGGCCCAAACAGACGACCCACCAACCCAGCTCAGTTCCCCAGCTGTCACTCTGTAGAGCCTCAGACAAGTGTCTTTCCCAGGTCTGTTAGTAAAGATCTTTTTACCCGGTGATCCCTGGGACCTTCTGCACAAAGAAGCACAGGCTCTACCACTTCCCTGTGAGGATGCAAACATAATTTCCCCTTCTCCCCTTCCTGCTCCCTTCCCCAGCAGCGTGCACCATGGAAAAGATTCAGCCAATGACGGGAAGGAAGGCAGCCTCCTTGAGGCCCATTGGCGTGAGCAGCTGCCAATCAATGCCAGGCTGTTTTTGCACAGGGATTGTGCTGCATGCGATGCTGACCCAGTGTATCAGGCCACAACTCTGTCAGTTTGCTCAGGTGAGACTTCCCAAGTAGCGGCTGCCATAAAGAATGTGGCCTAAAAACAAAGGACACAGAAACCCCTGCAGAATTCTGAGAATCTCGGTTCTTGCCTGAAGGGACGACCAAAAGAACGGCAGAAAGAAAGGAAACAAGATTCTAGCCTTCAACAGTGTAGCAGGTGAGGTGGCAGCTGGGGGGACGGAGAGGAGAGAGAGAAACAATGGTCCAATTTGGCTTAGGTCATCAAAACTGGAAATCTGGGGCCTAATCTACGCTGCTCAGTTAAAACGTTTAAAATTGTGTTATAAAAACGTGACAACAGAGGGCACTGTAGAGCAGCAATCCCTCCTCAATGGAAATTTGCATTGAGAGCTATATTACTTTTTTTAAAGTGTTTGCAGATCAGTGTAGATCCAGCCTGAGTGAACAAACACTTTTTCCTTCCCCTCTCAACCTAGCGATTCATGGAACCGTTAAAAGAGCGAAAGAGTCCATGACCAGAAGGAGGAGGAGTACCAGAAGGAATGGAAAAAATTTAAAGACTATTTAGCTAAATATGCTAAAATAACTTAAATAGAAATACTTGCAAGTACCAGATTGGCCTAGTATTTAAACAAGTGATGTTATAGAATAATATGTTTAAAGTAAAAATGAAAAGAAAGAAAGCTGTTAATTGATTAAGTAAATTATATGTGAAAATTGTTTTGGAAAACTGTTACAATGATATACATTGAAACTCAGCCTGGGGAGTCGGGGAAGTCACCCAACAATGTAAAGAAAAATGGAATTATTACATTTAAGATTTATGTTTGTTTATTTGTTTAAATACATGGAAAAATCAGTTAAAAAATTTGGGGGGAAAAGAGCGAAATGCAGAGAGAAAAGCTGAGATTTCTGCATGCAAACATGCCAGAATCAATACTGCAGAATGAGAATAAAGGTAAAGGGACCCCTGACCATTAGGTCCAGTCGTGACCGACTGGGGTTGCAGTGCTCATCTCGCTTTATTGGCTGAGGGAGCCAGCGTACAGCTTCCAGGTCATGTGGCCAGCATGACTAAGCTGCTTCTGGCGAACCAGAGCAGCGCACGGAAACGCCGTTTACCTTCCCACTGGAGTGGTACCTATTTATCTACTTGCACTTTGACGTGCTTTTGAACTGCTAGGTTGGCAGGAGCAGCAACGGGAGCTCACCCTGTCGCGGGGATTCGAACCGCTGACCTTCTGATCGGCAAGTCCTAGGCTCTGTGGTTTAACCCACAGCACCACCCGCATCCCTAAGCGCCACCCGCATTCCTAGCAGAATGAAAATAGAGCAGTGGGAAATCTGAGGTTCCCTGTCTCTAAAGCCTTATCTAGCTCTTTCCCACAAATGCCATGCCGAACCACCAGCAGCAACTACACCCCAAGCCAGCCAGCTCTGTACCCTGTTCAGACGATGCCAACGCACATGCCACCCTGTGCCAGCCGCAGAAGCCTCCCCTGGGGCTGACCAGCAAGGGTGTTGATGCAGCCCTGCCCCCTTCTCCTCGCCTCAAGCAGCGCTGCATGCCGTTTGGGGCAGAAGGCGGCTCCTACCAGCTGCCGGGTTAGTAAGAGTCGGGCCCTGCGGTCGGAAGAGCCGTGCCAGGGACAGCATCGCCAGCAGCTGGGCCAGGGGGCACCGGCAGGAGCCCCGCAGGCCCCAGGAGAAGGGGCAGCTCCCTGCAGAGACAAGATGGGTCAGAGGACAGCGGGGAATGAGGAGCAAAAAAAGATGGCAAGGCAGAGGAGCAATGGGGGAGGGCTGATTCTTACCTATCGGGGCATCAGCCCCATTGATCTTGCCCGTGTTCTCCAGCAAGGAACCAAACAAGGAGGAGGCTCCCAGGCGCAAGTCTCGGAAGAGCATGGTGGTGTCTCGGCGCACCATGTTCACGGGGCTCAGTTTCTCCAGGGTGGGAGACTCACACTGTTCTGGCTCCATCCCTTGGAATGGAAAGGGTGGAAAGAAACCCAGACAGTCAGGCCGAGACGTGTTCCCTAAAACCGTACAAACACACCCTGATTTTTGCCATGCCCTTATAACCTTCCGGCTCCCTACACCTCTCACGGTACTCCTCACCACCTCTTTCATGTTCTGGTTTTATTCGGGGTACAAGCTTTATACGAGTTTTAGTATATGTGCTGCCTACTGGTGAGGCTCGCTGACCTCCCGGAAAAGCAAAAAATCAACCTTTTCCTGTTAGGCAAAGATCAGAAGACGACCCGGATGGTCGCCAGATTCTGTGTACAGATCTGTAGGCGCAGACCATCTCCCGACTCAAACTAGTTCGTTAAGAAAATCCCCAAACTCGGTTCCATGGGTGAATCTGGGTCAGCTCCCTGCGGTAGTTTATCTTAAAGTTTCAAGTGTCTATATGCTTATCGCGTTTATTAATTTTAAATTTATTGTTGTAAGGTAAAGGTAAAGGGGACGCCTGACCATTAGGTCCAGTCGTGACTGACTCTGGGGTTGCGGCGCTCATCTCGCATTATTGGCCGAGGGAGCCAGCGTACAGCTTCCAGGTCATGTGGCCAGCATGACTAAGCCGCTTCTGGTGAACCAGAGCAGTGCATGGAAACACCGTTTACCTTGCCGCTGGAGCGGTACCTATTTATCTACTTGCACTTTGATGTGCTTTCAAACTGCTAGGTTGGCAGGAGCAGGGACCGAGCAATGGGAGCTCACCCCGTCGCGGGGATTCAAACCGCTGACCTTCTGATCGGCAAGTCCTAGACTCTGTGGTTTAACCCACAGCGCCACTCGCATCCCTAATTTATTGTTGTACATTGTTTTAATTGTTTGTTTTCCTTCTGTGACTGTACCCCCAAGTGTGTTTTATAAGCTGGTCTCCGAGCGTAATAAATTACCTATCTATCTTATACAAGGATTGACAGCTGCCTTACGGGGCTGCGGTGAAATAAAGAGAAAACAGTTTTGCGTTTTAAAAGCAGCAGCAGAAACGCCACAGTGCGTCTGAAGCCAGATGCCTTCAAATCTGTATTTCAAAGATGTCTGCAAATAAGACAGGAAGTCTGGCAGTGTCAACTCCACCACGTGGGAATCCCTTGCAGACGTGCCTGGAGACAAGCAGTCAAGTCGTGCATCCACAGTAGTGGCCAGAGCAGAAATGACCGCTGGGAGGAGTGTGGTGAGAATAAGCATGCAGCCACACAACCGGACGCCTTCCTCTGCCCCAGCTGCAACAAAACATGTCTCTCCCTTATCAGTTTCAACAGCCACAGCAGGCGCTGTAACTCTCCAATGGTTTGACTTCACCCCCAAAGGCGCGCTCCTCCATGGTCTCCCGAGACAGACAGATGCCAACCAACCACACAGCCAAGCTTAACCAACCCATGGACCTTCAACCGCTGCTTCCCTTTGCCCACCAGGAGTGATACCCCTCTTGCACCCCGAGTATCCCCTGCCCTCACCGGCATAGGCACTGAGGCACTTGCACAGCACGCTCAGAGGCAGGAGCGGGTCGAGCAAGGTGAGGAGGCGGGAGGGCGAGGCCGAGACCTGCATGAGGGTGGCCGGGTACGCTGCCATGATCCCGTCTGGCATCTTGATCCCGAAGGCGGCCGCCCGCATGGAGACCGTGATGCACAGGTTTCCGCCAGCGCTGTCTCCCGCCAGGCACACCGTCTGGGCTGTGGAACCTGCCGAGCGGCGGGGGAGAGAAAAGAGGTCAGAACCACTCAGGGCAAGCAGGGCAGAGGACTCTTTTTCAAAACCCAGCAGCAGAAGCCTCTCTGAATGCCAGACACCGCAGGCAGTGGCAGTGCCCGCACTTCGGAATTCCCTGTCTATTGACACTAGGCAGGCATCTTCGCTGTATTCTTTTCAGCACCTTCTAAAAACCTTTTTCTTTAGGCCCATGTAGATCAGTGGTTCCCAACTGGTGGTCTGTGGACCCCAGGGATTCTGTGGGACATAACAAAAAACTACCATAGAGATATCAACATTTTTCAAAAGTGGGGGGTGGGGTGGGGTCCCTGGCTTGGCTTTTGAAAAAATAGGAGGTTCACAGTACTTAGCTAATTGGGAACCACTGATGCAGACTGTTGATATGTGTTTTAATCTGTTTCTCATTGACCATGATTTTTAATTATTATTATTTTTCAAAAATGCTTTAATTAGCAGCTTTCGACTGCTCACAACAGTAATTTGATTGCTTCCTTCTTTCTGTAAACAGCTTTGAGATTTAATTTCTACTTTTACAGCCCGGTGGTGCATAAATTTCATGAAATAATAAGTCAATGAACAAAGCAACATGGGAAGCCCTGGCTGTGAGCCCCAAGAGAAGCCTGGCTGGGTGGCTGGCGCTGGAAACCTGTTGTGCACCGGAAGCAGGGCAAAAGCTGGTAGAAGGCTTTCATTACAGTGGTGCCCCGCAAGACGAATGCCTCGCTAGACGAAAAAAGCGCAAGACAAAAGGGTTTTTCGTTTCTTGAGTTGCTTCGCAAGACGAATTTCCCTATGGGCTTGCTTTGCAAGACGAAAACGTCTTGCGGGTTTGCTTCCTTTTTCTTAAAGCCATTAATACCCGGGGAATCCACGCTCCGCAAGACGAAAAAATCGCAAGACGAAGCAACTCGTGGAACGAATTAATTTCATCTTGCGAGGCACCACTGTATTATTATTTTTAGCTCTATGCAAACAAGGCATTTACACTGAGTAGACCTTACACTGAATATGACCCCCCCCCCCAGATGTTGCTTGCTGGAGCCATGCTTGCTGGGGTGCTAGTGGGAGATGCCGTTCAGATCTGGAGGTCTCCAGCTCTGCATGCGAAATGTCCCTCCTACCATCTCTGGAAGGACAACTGGGAAACCGAGCTTTGAGATTTGGGCACAGGGCAAGGATGGGGGGGAACCTGGGTCCCTGCCCCAAAGGCTCCTTGACTCTCTGTTCCCAGCCAGTATGGCCAATGGTCAGGGTCATTCCTAGGAAAGCTCAGTTGGCAGAAAGTGAGACAATTAATCTCAGGGTCATGGGTGAGAGTCCCAAGTAGGAGGACAAGATTCCTGCATTGCAGGGACTAGAGGATCGACGTGGTCCCTTCCAACTCTACCATTCTATGATTCTAAGATGCTAGGGTTGCCATATTTTGAAGAGCAAAAAGAGAACAGTCCAAGCCGCCTGAGCCTGAAAAACCTGGACCCTTCCTTTAAAATTTAAAAATCTGCCCAAATGGGCATGTTAGCCCCGCAAAAGAGGACATGTCCTGGTTTTCCCAGATGTATGGCAATCCTAAAGATGGGAGCTGTGGTCCACTGATCTAGGCAGACAAACGGTCAGAGCCAGCACAGCACAGCCTCCTGTGATCTTCCGAGGAGGATCTTAGCAGCTGGTTCCTCTCAGGCCACTGTGGCCAAAGCCCAGTTCTGGCCCCCACCTCCTTCCTTCCCCCCAGCCCTCCTTTTCTCACCCAACAGGTGGCAGTTCTTGATGGCCCAGCAGTAGGCATAGAAACACTCTTCCAAGGCCCGAGGAAAGGGGGCCTCCGGCGCCAGCGAGTAGTCGATGGAGAGGATGGGGGCGCCCAGTTCCTGAGCCCAGGATTTCAGGTAGGGCTCGTGCGACTTGGAGGTCTGGGCCACGAAGCCGCCGCCGTGGAAATGCACTACCAGGTAAGGCGAGCGAGGCAGCGGTTTGGTCCTCCAGCGCAGCTCCAGGGCCAGGGGGCCTTCGGGGCGCATGAGGTTGCAGAGCTCTTCACTGTCCTAGAAAAGGGAAATGCAAGCGGTCGAGGGTGCAGTGCCAGGCCCCGAGAGGCAAGAGGCGCCCAGCTGGCATCCACCTGCCGCCGCCCGGCGGTGCCAGTCCCCGGGGCCGTCAAAATCTCAAAGGGCTCTCTTGACAAACAAGATTGCTGTGACACATTCCTGGAATCTGTTGCCCCAGACTGCAAGCAGGGAATCGGATGGTTGAATGATGCTCCGTTTAAATAAAAAATGAATTTTGCATTTGGGTAACCCTCAACCATTGCAGAACATGGAATTTGCCCTCTCCCTCGTGTATGGCAGGTTCCTGATTTGAGGCAAACTGCAGTTTTCCTAGTCGTCTGTGGCAAACCCTGGTTTGCTCTTGTCCTGCAAGCCAGGATCAAACCCCGGAGGAAGGTAACAGGCATGTGAGGGGGGAAAGGGGGAGGAGGAAGGACAGAAGTTTGAGTTTCAGGGTAACCTTGGAACCGGAGCACTGAAAATGAGGCGCTTATTTTAAATGTGTACAGTGGTACCTTGGTAGTTGAACGGCTTGGCTCCTGAACAAATCGGCTTCCGAATGCCGCAAACCCGGAATTGAATGTTCCGGTTTGCAAACGTTTTTCAGAAGCCAAACGTCCAGCATGGCTTCTGCTTGAGCGCAGGAAGCTCCTGCAGCCAATTGGAAGCCGCGCCTTGGTTTTCGAACCCTTTCAAACGGACTCCTGGAATGGATTAAATTTGAGAACCAAGGTACCACTGTATATGCTGCTTTTTCTGCTTAAAACAAGCCTCAAGCAGCTAACAATGAAAGCCATACAATTAAACGCACCACCAGCAACAAAGACAATGACCAAAACAACATTTGCTGGAAACCACTGGAAAGGAGAGCGCTCTTGTTTTTGGGTCTGCTTCCCAGAGGCATCTGGTCTGCCAGTATGAGAACAGGGTGCTGGGCAGGATGGGCTGCTGGCCTGATCCAGCAGTCTCCTATGTTCTGAATGGCAGCAGAGTGGTTAAAAAGCTGTACGTCAGAGAGAAGGACAGACCATCTCCCTTGTCCTTGACTCCAGGTTTCCTGCAGTCAGGGAAACTGGCATGTGGGACGGCATCCAATTACAGAGCACTCCCGCTCAGCCAGGGTCCTGCCCGGGAACGGTTTGGCCTCGTGATGAGACCGTACGCCTGGAGAAGCTTTTTCAGCCTGCGGAACAAGTTCCCTTGCAGGCAATCTTCTCAGGGCACAGGTGGCTGCGATCGGATGCAAAAGCGGCGTGTGTGATTGTTTGTGCCATGGATGCGACAATACATTCCATCCATGCAAAATGACAGACCCCAACCACTACCACCCCCACCACTTTCCACCCAGGCAGGCGAGAGGCAGCAGTGCAGCTGAAGGACAAATTCCAGCAAGGCAAAAGCCCTTGAGGGGGCGGGGCAGGGCTGGTGAAGGGCGTGGCTAAATAACCACTGGCTAAATAAAGCCCAGGATTCCATATGCCTCGAAGCTACGAGGTCTGACCCTGCGCATCCACCCTAGCTCAAGCCAAGCCGCGGCTGCTCCCAGCTGCTTACCTGTCCCTCCCGCAATTCGTGGGAGATGAGTCTCATCTGCACGGCTCCTGGTCCGGTGTGGGCAACTGGAGGGGTGATGGTGACTGTCAGCTGGGGGTCAGCAACCAGAGGCAGGTCGAAGGAGTGTGGTGGCACCAGCAGCGCCCGGGATAACCGGACCTGGGAGGAGGCCATGCTGGCGAGGGACTGCGGAGAGGGCAGAAGCTGTGTGAGTGCCCTAGGAGTGAATTATCCAAAGAGCAGTTCCCCACGGGAATATCCAGGGCCGAGGTGGCCCGCAAGGGACCAGGTACGCAGCATGCATGGCAGCAACAGTGCTGCATCACTAATAATAATAAACAAACAAACAAACAAACAAACAAACAAATAATTTATTCATACCCCGCCCATCTGGATGGGTTTCCCCAGCCACTCTGGGTGGCTTCCAAAAGAATATTAAAAACACGATAGAACATCAAACATTAAAAACTTCCATAAACAGGGATGCCTTTAGATGTCTTGTAAAAGCCAGGTAGTTGTTTATTTCCTTGACATCTGATGGGAGGGCGTTCCACAGGGCGGGCGCCACCACCGAGAAGGCCCTCTGCCTAGTTCCCTGTAACTTCACTTCTCGCAGGGAGGGAACCTCCAGAAGGCCCTCAGAGCTGGGCCTCAGTGTCCGGGCTGAGTGATGGGGGTGGAGACGCCTCTCCAAAATTTGGACAGCCCATTTTGTTGCTATAGGTGCCCCCCCTAAACCTGTCCCTCCATCCATCTTTCACATCCCACAACCTCTGCTTCGCCTCATGCTCCCTGCCATCTGATCATGCCTCCTCTAAGCCTCCCCCTCCGACCCAGGCAGAGTCTCTCTCCCATCCAAGGTCCCTTCTCTCCCCCCCCCCCAGTAGGTCCAACCTCCTGTCATCTGAGGCAGGACTCACAGCCAGCAGCTCCATCTCGGTGAGGTTCCAGAAGCTCTTCCAAAAGTGCACGTCCAGGTTCTGAGTGATGCGCTCAAACTCCGCCCCACGGAGCTCGGGGTCAATGGCAAACTTCCCGCTGGTGAAGAGAGAGCTGGCGGCCACGCCTGAATGGGGGGGGGGGCACGAGAGAGAGAAAGAGGAAGAAGAGGGAGAGAGATCAAAGTGGTTGGGTGACGGCTATGGGGAAAACCTCTGCTTCGAATTTCAAGAAAGGGGCTGCCCACATTATTATATCCCCCTGTGCGTCTAGTGCAGGAGAGAGAAAAATAAAAATATGCGGTATCACGAAGCTCATTGCTGGTAGCAGAGAGTGAGGTCAAATGTTGACACGTTTTCCAGAGACACTGGACTTCCTACGCATAGTGGGGATGTGCCTGTGGCACTTATGCGCTGCAAAAAATGCGCTTGTTCTACCGCTTCTACAGTGATTGGAATCCTTCCTGACTTGAGACAACCTTTTCTGCCCTTGGGAGACGTTTGGCCTATACTTCAAAATACAGTGGTACCTCTGGTTGCGAACAGGATCCATTCCAGAGGTCCGGCCATATCCTGAAGTTTTCGCAACTGGAGATACCGCTTCTGTGCATGTGCGCACGGCAAAACACTTCTGGGTTTGCTGCTTTCGCAACTCGAAGTTACCCCAAGGGTAACGTAACCCGAGGTTCCACTGTAACTGCCCTATTTTTCTGTCTTATAAGACACCCCCATGTATAAGATGCCCCCTATTTTAGGGGACTCAGATTTAAGAAAATGGGGGGAGATGTATTCGTGTATAAGACACCTCCTAATTTTTTACATTATTTTAAAGGGGAAAAAACCTAGTCTTATACACGGAAAAATCCGATATTTATTTGTTTATAGCCCACTCTTGTCTTCAAGGTGCTCAAGGCAGTATACATGGATCTTTTCCCACCCCACCCTCATTTAATCCCAACAACAACCTTGTGAGGCAGGTTAGGCTGAGAGACAGTGACTGGACCAAGGTCACCCAGTGAACTTCATCCATGGCCTACGCGGGACTGGAACCCCGGTCTCTCCCAGGTCCTAGTCCAACATGACACCACACGGTCAAAATAATACAAATAACGTGTGAGGAACAGCATTTTGACCCACTGGCCTGGGAAAAGGAGTCACCTATGCATTACAGGGAAGGGGAAACAAGCGTTTTGGTGTTCAGGGGGACATGATGGGGAGAGGAACACAGTTCCCATGTTGTTGATGTGCCAAGATATGCCTGCCATTCCCCCCCACTGCCACTCACCAATGCCGGACACATGGCGCTTGTAATTTTCCCCAAAGGAGACGAGGCTGATGGCAATGGTCTGCAGGAAAGGCCGGATCGAGGGAGCGAACTGGGAAGGAAAAGGTCAACATTAAGGCTGGGCAGAAACTCTTAATGAATAAAATAATCACATTTGTTTCTTGCTTTTTCTTTTTCTTTTTTTTAAAAAAATATTTATTAACATTTTAAAGACTGTAAAAGAAAGACAAAAAATTAAACAAAACAAAACAATACAATGCAAAAATGAAAACACCACACAACACCAACCCCCAAACATTAAATTAACAAAACCAAACAAACACAATTTAAAACTTTTTCTTGCCCAGGGCAACCCAAATTGGAGCGGGGGGGGGGATATCCTAAAAACACCCCACCCACTTCTAAAAGGCTACAGATAGTTTAATAAGCAAAAGGCTTATTATATGGTTGTAGAGGAATGTTTTTGACGGGTGCCTAAAGCTGTATGATGATGGTGGCAGGAAAGCCTCCTTGGGGAGAGCATTCCACAAACGGGGAGCCACTACAGAAAAGACCCTGTTCTCAAGTTGCCACCCTCTGGACCTCAAAGAAGGGCCTCGGATGATCACAGGATCCTGGTAGGTTCATATGGAGAGAGGCGGTCCTTGAGGCACAGTGGTCCTGAGCTCTTCAAGGCTTTATAGGTTACAACCAGCACTTTGAATTGGGCCCAGAAACTAATTGGCAGCCAATGCAGTCGGGCCAGGATTGGTGCAATATGCATAAACTGTCTTGCCCCAGTAAGCAGCCTGCCTGCTGAATTCTGCACCAGCTGAAGCGTCTGAACCGTTTTCAGAGGCAGCCCCACATATGAGGCATCGAACTATCCTAGAGGTTACAGAGCATAAACGGCAGAAGTTAGGTTATTCCCGTCCAGACTGGGGCAGAGCTGGGCCACCAGCCAAAGCTGATGGTAGGCACTCTGCACCGCCAAAGGCCACCTGAGCCTCAAGCAACATCAGTGGAGAGGGAGGGTAACTCCATCAGGAGCAGGCAAGCTCCCATTCATCCTGTCTAGCGAATCACCCACTAGCAGCCTTGTCTGGACTGAGCTTTGGTTTGTTGACCCTAATCCAGTCCATTACCGGTCCAGCACACCCACGACCACACCATGCTTCCCAAACCCGGCTGCTGGTTCCAAGGCTGAGAAAGGCAAGTTGAGAAATCTACAGCCAGAGGACCAAACCGTGAGAGGCGGGAAACAGGATGCTGCGTTTGGGGAACTGGTTGCTCGCAGGCAGAGGCCTGGCCGGGCCTGGTTCTCATAGCCTGAGCCAAACATGCGAGAAAAGGAGGAGGAGGAGGAGGAGGAGGAGGAAGAAGAAGAAGAAGAAGAAGAAGAAGAAGAAGAAGAAGAAGAAGAAGAAGACGACGACAGGCTGGATCTCCCTTGCAAAGTCCTGCCAGGGTTCCTGGCTGCATGGACCCTCTGGGTGAAGTCAGAGAGTCAGGGAAGCTCCGCAATGGAGATCCAAACTCAGCCGTGAAACTTCGTCTCCTGTGAGACAGAGCAATGACTGGCAAGTATGTCGGGGTGGAGGAGGGAGAGAGCCAGAGGGACTTGCATGACCCATGGGCTCAGGGCCACACAGCCAAGGCTGCCGCCTGCGTGGAAAAGAAGAGAGAAGGAAAGGGGAAGGCCAGAGCCGGCTTTCCGTGACGGGGAGGCCCTGACTCCGCTGTGTGGCAGGCAGCTCTTGCCACAGAGGCTCCTTTGGGACAAACACGGAGGGCTCTGTGTTGGGCAAATCAGATTAAGGGAGCTGATGGGGACCAGCGTGAGCTTTGCAGAAAACCAGGTGAACTTCTTGGGAGGAGTACAGAGGTCTTGTGAGGAAAGGGCATCCTGGGATGAAGCGGGCTCTCCTGGCAATTATTACTACTGCGGTATGAGATGGCCGCTACGTAAAAATCAATAACAAAAAACACAGAGCAAAAACTGGGGGGGGGGGCGATGACAGATCCCTGCCCCCAGGAGAATACAGCTGAATGCAGCCAGTTATGGAGGAACAACAGAGGGAGAAGTCAGGCCAGGCCAACAACGGATGAATGCAAGCAAACGCAGCTGTGGCAAATTCAGCTAAGCTGTAGATGGGGTTGGAGAGGGCAGTTGGCAACTTCACAGGGTTTGGGCTGAGGGGAAGGAGGAGGAGGGCTGCAGCTCCGCTGCCTTACATGCAGAAGGTCCGAGGACATCAAGGGGGAAAAGACCGAGCTCCTTTTAGAGCAGGAGACCACAGAAATGATGACAGGTAGGAATGTGGGGGTTCACTGATGCTTGCAGCGGGTCAGGGGCCACCTCCCCAAAGCCCAGGACCTCCATGCAGGCTGAGCGTCTCCCCTCCGCCTCACCTGGAAGCCCATGCAGCGCCCGTAGAAGCAGCCCTTGTGCATGGTGATGTACTCCTGCAGGAACTGCTCAGAGAGCCCTCGGTCCTCGTGGTTGAAGAGGTGGCCGGGCCGGTTCTGGGTGAGAAGGCGCTGGGCCAGGTAGACGAGGGCTCGCAGCTGCGTCAAGGCGGTGCAGTAGGCCTCCAGTTCGGCGCAGTTGTGGCTGGTGCGGAAGAAGATGCTGCGCCGGTTGGTAGCCACGTAGCGGCTCTTGTGGACGATGTGGGCCAGGCAGCAGCGCACCGTCTGCGCCAGGCTCCGGTACCCGTTGGCTGGCGTGTGCTCATCCAGGTCGAAGATGTGGTAGATGGTGGCAAAGTGGCTCAGCACCGGCTCCAGGCACCGGGCGTGCTCCCGAATGGTGGTGAAGGCCGCCACAAAGCGCCGGCCCGTCTCGCTGGTGCTCTCCTGGAAGAAGTTGACGTTGTCTTCCGCCAGCGCATGCAGGGTCTGGAACAGGGGCCGAGGATCCATGGTGTCGGCGACAGGGGGGCCTGGAAGAGGAAAAGAGAGCTGTGAGGGGATCCCCCTGGAAAGAGGCGGGTATGAAGGGAGGCGGGTGGAGAAGTTATGCTGATGCGACTGAGCGCAAGGAGCCTCTTGGCAAGAGAAGAGCGCACCTTCGCCGGACGTCCTGCCCCTTACTTACACTCCCCCGTCACTGCCTCAGCTACGTACTCCACATTCCCTGATTCCTCGGCTTCCATGTCTCCTCCGCGCAGGCCGGAAGCCCTGTGAGCAGAGCGGGCATCGCTTACTAAGACAATATCAATGTACGGAAGAGCCCGTTTCCAGAGGGCTCCACCTCACTCTCTCTCAACGGTTCTGGCACCCAGGAATAATGAAGCTGTGCAGGTGAGAATCAAGCCCACTCCGTGTAAACATGTAAAAAATGCAGGCAGGATTTGAATGAAGAGCAGCAGTGCGGAATATTTATAATATGCAGCAAATTTAGAAATTATGGGGGAACTACGGTGGGGTGAAGCTGTATGGGAAATGGATGTCTACTTGGAAGCATGTATCAATTTGTAAACTTTTGAAATTCAGAAATAAAACTTTAAAAAAAACCCAAAAAGAGAATCAAGCCTACTCCTAATGGATGGAGCAGGCAGATGTTGCCCACATCTCAGTGGGGTCCCCGAGTTCCCTCTTTTATCCCTCCTCCCGCCACTGGTTGCAGCTCACTTCTAAGAGCAGGTAGGGGTTAAGGTGAGCGCACAACTTAAGCTGTTGACCCTGGTGAGGTACAGGCAAAAACCTGCTCCCTTTCAGGTGGAGCGATGGGACATGCCTCTGACTAATGGTGGTTTGAGCCTGCCCAGAGATGGCTGTGTATTGCAGGGAGTTGGACCAGGTGACCCGGGGGGGGGGGGGTGGTTCCCTTCCAAAACTCTAATTTTGTGACTGGCAAACCCCCGACCCTCGCTGAGAGGTGCCCAAAGCACTCCCCACAGGAGCACTCCCCACTTGGAGAGCCAGTGTGGTGTAGTGGTTAAGAGCGGATAGACTCGCAATCTGGGGAACGGGGTTCACGTCTCCGCTCCTCCACATGTAGCTGCTGGGTGACCTTGGGCCAGTCACACTTCTCTGAAGTCTCTCAGCCCCACTCACCTCACAGAGTGTTGTGGGGGAGGAAGGGAAAGGAGAACGTTAGCCGCTTTGAGACTCCTTCGGGTAGTGATAAAGCGGGATATCAAATCCAAACTTTCTCTCTCTCTCTCTCTCTCTCTCTCTCTCTCTCTCTCTCTCACAGGAACAGCCCACCCACATTTAATAAATAACCATCATCCTATCAACAGGCCTTCCAAATAGTTAGGAGCAGCCTCCAGCACTTCAAAGACGTCCAAAGCTCTTTGCATCCTCAAAAATCCTGACAACAGCCCTGCCAGGGAGGCTAGCGGCAGCAGCAGAGGTCTTCGATCGCTGAGGAGGCAAGAGCCTGGTCTCAGGCTACCAGGGGACGGTTCTTGGAGACGCTCGAGCACAGGAAGAGAGAGGGGCTTGCGTCGAGGGTACTCACCCACCGCTGCCCACCAAGGACTAGGGCTTCCTGATGCCACCTGGAGTTGCCTTTCGGCCACTGGCTGCCTGCCCAGCCAGCCGGCTTAAAAGAGGGCTGGGGAAGTCAACAGGCTGGCCCCGCCTCGGAGGAGGGGACGAGGGAGGGAGAGTTTGGGATTGACTGGGAAGGGGAAGGAGGGCCAAGCTGCAGTCTCAGCCCATCTCTCTGTTTCCCCCTCCGCAGCGTTCTGGAATGCTCAGGCGCTGCATCAAAATTCCAACATTCCAGTTCCGCTGCCAGTTCCCGCAAACCCATGGCTGGAATAAACTAGGCACAGAGTGGTTGGTGTGCATGAATTGTTTTCTTCACCGGATATATTTGGTGCCCGCAGCAAAGCTGCGGGGAGGGTGGAAGGTGCTGGCTTTGGATTATTATTATTATTATTATTATTATTATTATTATTATTATTATTATTAGGTACTGTTTTCTGAGAGTGCAAATGACCCCAATGGGGAAGATGCTTCACGAGGGAAGCTGGGCTAGGAAAACTGGGGAGAGAGCAACAGGTGGGAGTGGGGAGACAAGAGGAAAATGAGGAGCACGAGGCAGAAATTTAGGGGTTGTGGGGAATGGTGGTCTCAGTCCTCGGATGCTTGTCCCTCCAGCTGGAAGTACCTATGTAATTACCACTTTTCAAGTCACACTTGTATGTTGTTGTACACACCGGAGAGCAGGGGGAGATATTTTTACCCAAAGTGCATTGCCTGTTGGGCTTTCCTGTGTTTGCAAGAACCCCTCCAATTGTGGGGGGGGGGGGAAGCTGCCCCCCTAAAAGGGTAAAAGGGACCCCTGACAGTTAAGTCCAGTAGCTGACAACTCTGGGGCTGCGCCGCTCATCTCACTTTACAGGCTGAGGGAGCCGGCATTTGTCCGCAGACAGTTTTTCCAGGTCATGTGGCCAGCATGACTAAGCCGCTTCTGGCGCAACGGAACACTGAAACCAGAGCAGCGCACGGGAACACCGTTTACCTTCCCGCCGGAGCGGTACCTATTTATCTACTTGCACTTTTTGGTGTGCTTTCAAACTGCTAGGTTGACAGGAGCAGGGACCAAGCAATGAGAGCTCACCTTGATGCGTGGATTCGAACTGCCAACCTTCTGATCGGCAAGCCCAAGAGGCTCAGTGGTTTAGACCACAGTGCCACCCGCGTCCCAGCTGCCCCCCTAAATCAAGTAAATAAATAAAAATATTTAACTGACCAACTGCATCACAGATAGCTCTCTTCTGCTCCTTTTTAACAAAAGTCCTGCTCCCCCTAACACAATTCCTAGCTACGCCCATGCCTCCAGCTCCTATTCCTGAAGCTGTCATCTGAGCATGTGCAGCGGCTGCCTCAAATGTACACACCTCAGCTTAACTGGAAAAGGAACATGGCATATATTTCTGAACTGTGTGGAAGCTGGTTCGAGGCGAAACACAACAAACAGCGTCATTTCCCAAGAAACTACAGGACAGATATGGATTGGTGCTAATGCCATGCACACGACAGCTTCAAACGCCGGAGCCAGAGTAAGCAACACTGTGTACTACACAGCCGCTGCCTGTTTCTTCCTCTGCAATCAATGAGGACCAGAAACCTAGTGCTTCCCCCCCCCCAAAGGACGCGGAGAGTCTAGCAGTTCTTATTATTATACTCTACACCACATGATATATTTCTGCACTGGAGGGCAGGACCCGAACCAATGGATTCAAGTTGCAAGAAAGGAGATTCCAGCTAAACATCAGGAAGAACTTTCTGAGAGTAAGAGCTCTTCAACAGTTGGGACTCTCCTTCCTTGGGGGTTTTTAAGCAGAGGTTGGACGGCCATCTGTCATGGAGTTGAGATTCCTGCATGCAGGGGGGTGGACTAGATGACCCCCAGGGTCCCTTCCAACCCTGTGAAATAGTGTGGCAACAAAGATTCCAAAACCCCGGTCCTCAGCAACAACAGACCTATTATATTCTTTTGCATTTAATACTGTAGGAACTGAGTTGGTTGATTCCGTAACAGAAGAATGAAACTATTTGCACCAGAAGAACAGAACAGGGCCCTGCTCTTCCTCACACAGGGCAGGGAGCCATGGCTGTTTATGGGGCTCCCGTGACCATGTTTTCAAGAGCGGTGCCAATTAGACCAACTCTTTCCAGGAGGACCACATGCTCCCCATGCGCAGACAGGTCCCATGGGGCTCCTTGAAGCTCATCTGAGCTTGGGCTGCTGTAGAGCAACAGCCCTTGTGCAGAGCGCTAAGGGCAAGAAAGGGGCATTGCACTCGTTGAGCCAGATCAGAAAAAAACTAATAGGGATCATAGACTCACCAGCAAATGGTCCTGAGACTTCTATTTAAATCAGACAACGTGGGGCACTATTTGAAATGGTCAGACTTCAGCCCCATTCTTAAAGCGGCCCATGCCAACTTTTCATGCAGGGGCTGGAATATCTTTATTTATTCGAATACCAAATGAAATATTGCTCCTCACTACAAAATACCTGTCGTTTCTGCCCTCTGAATCTTTCCCTTCCGATTAACAGGAATTTGCAATTCTGCTCCGTTGCTGACCTTTGTTATGCCTTCCCCACAAACACACTTTCCCAATTCCCTCCTCACGCCTTGCTCCCTCCTCCACTCTGATTCCACAAAAAACAATCCCAGATTCATCATAAGCACACACCATGCTTCAAAAACACATGTGCTCGTAAGGTGTCCATAGTGCAGGCAAATGCACCTCTGCAAAGGTTTTTACGCACTTTTCTCTCTCACACACAAACTGAGCCTATCCGGCCGCACTCTTTTGACACTCTGTCAGAGGGACAGGCCTATCAGCAATCTGAATGCCAACTGAATTATCTCACCTTGCCCATTCCACAACGCCTTTTTAATTTATTTATTCTTTTCTTGGGGCTAGGCTGCCGAGTTATTCACATCGGCATCTGTCATCGCTTCCAAGATCGCCTTTTTAAACATAAAAGGTGGTGAAACCTCCCAGGTGTGGAATTGTAACGTCACGGGCACTAGCCAAACAGCACTGTGCACAGTCAGCTTCTGCTGCAAAGTGGCAGAACCAGTTTTCATCATCCTGGATCTTGGAAAGAAATAAGTATCTTTCTATGCAGTGCAGCAGGGGCACATCAACCGCTGAAGTTGACTTATTTATTTGAAGTATTTATACCTCTCTTAGCAGCCAAAATCTTGAGGCAGCTTGTAACAAAATGGACAATAACTCCACAGTTACAAAAATGAGCTAAGAGGCATATTATATATATCAGTTCCCCCTTCGTCCTCCCATGTTCCAACGACCAGTCTGCAGCTGGTTCTCCCAGCCTGGATCTCACTTTCAAAGCTACCAGATGTTGTTGATGTCGTCATTCTTATTTCTAATTACTGAATTTATATTCCACCCTTCCTCCTGAAGAAGCCCAGGGTGGCAAACAAATACACATCTTTCTTTTAAAAAAAGCATTTTAAGACAGCTAAAACATTCTAAAATCAGTTTAAAGCATTATTTTCTCCAGTGATCTCAGGATTGCCAGGAACAGCACTCCTTCATCCACCAAATGCCAAAGAGGAATGTTCTCAAATGCATCCTGAAAGTTAATCATGATGGAGACAGACGTACCTCACTAGGAAGGCTATTCCATGAACGAGGAACCACCACAAAAAAGGCCCCGTCACAGGTGAGCCGCCAATGGTGCCACTACCAACAAGGTCCTACCTGCCAATCATATGGTCTGAGATAGTTGATACTGGGGAAGGGGCTCATTTAAGTATTTGGGTCCCTAGGAATTTAGCAACCCACAAGCCAGGGCCTCCTCACTGCCCTGTCACTGCTGTCTTCCCAGCCCCTGGTGCCTGATGCAGGAGATCCAGGAGCAGCAAAGGTGTTACAAGTCTCCCGCACCCCCAACTTTCAGGTTTATAGTGGGCCTCACCCTAAGAGACACGCAGCATCCTTTTAAACAACAAAGGGTTAAATCCTTTTTATCATTAACTTGAGTTTTCTTCCTAGGAGAGAACGGAAACCGCCCCTTCTGTTTTATTGCACCAGGTGCAGAAGAATCGAGTGGCCCTCCAGATGTGGTCGTAGTTCAGCTCCCGTCGGTCCCAAGTCGGAATGGTGGGAATTGCAGTCCCACAACATCTGGAGGGCCATAGACTCCCCATCCATGTTCTACTGTGGCATGGAGTTCCAAAGATGGGATAGAGATGCAGAAGGCAAAACTTTGTTTTGAGCAAGAGCTGAAAGATCTGTGGTGCCGGGAGATGCCCAGGCTTTCACCATTCCCTCCCAGGATGTGGAGTTTGAGACTTGCCCAGCTGAGTCACCGCTTTGGCATCTGTTGGGGAAGAAATGTTTCTGGGTAAACTAGGAAACACATGAGGGCAGGATGAGAGCAAGGGGCACAGGCAGCAAAGGGGGCACATGTCAAATGCCAAAAAACATGGAAAACAGGGGACTGGGAGAGAGGGCAGGGAACAGCCTCGCAGCTGGAACTGGACAGGGATGGGAGGGAGGAAATCAACTATCTTCCTTTTCTTTCCTCCTCTCGGCAGGGTGTGAAACCTTTGCCCTTTAACCTCTGCTGTGCAGGGGGGAGAGAAGGGGGGCTAGCTTAAGGAATGACGACCTGCGGTGAAAGCCGAGCCTCCTTCGTGTCACACCATGTCCACGTGGCTCTCGGATTGGTGGACGAAAGACCCGCACCCGTTCCTGGTCTTCCCCTCCCCTCGCCACCTCCTCACCCCAGGTGCTCCACTGCCGCAGTTTCTAGCAAAAACACAAACCAGCGAGAAACAGCATCTCACGCGGCTCTGCCAGGGCTAATGCCCGCATCAGTTAAGATCATCAGGTGACCTCTGGGGCACAGGCGCAAGCTGTGCCAGGCGCGCTCAACACAAATCTCCCTTTGTGGCCGCCAGCTGAGCTGCCGGCCTCCTCCCTGCCCCTTGGCGTCACCGTGAGGGCAGAGAAAAGGCTGGTCGGAGATTCTGCCAGGAGCAAAAGGGTGCCCGCTTCTGCAACGCTCGTAGATTGGGAATGTGGCGCCTCAGGCAACGCCTTCGCAGGCCTCAACAAGTTCGGCAAACCAATCGCGCTGCCATTACCGAGGAAGAAGAACTGTAATAACAGCGGTACCAACTCAGCATGACATGTTAGAAGCTAATTCACTGACTAGACAAAAAGTGACAAAACGAGTTCTGTGAAACTGCTGTAGGTTGCTCAGGGGCTGGAGGGTAGGGTGCCAGGGAAATATGCAAAAACATTACTAAACCTTGAAACGAATCCTTGCCATTAAGGACAGGCATTGGTTCGAGAAACCAATTTTGCAGATATATCTTTCTTTAAAGAGGGAGCGATTGTCATCTGGGCAGCGCAGGACCTCCATACACACTGCCCAAGCTTGCGCCCCAGAAAGGTCACTTTGGGTCTGTTTAAACGCAACAGAAACAACACGGCCTGACTTCACCCCCAGAGGCGCACTCCATTGTCTCTCGAGACAGACAGATGCCAACAATGTTTGTGGGGCAGGGGGTGTCCAGGGCAGTAAGAAATCACCAGAACTCCTGGCTGAGAGGAATGTAATATCGTGAACTTTGAAGCGATCTGAACATATACCCAGTCACTCGGTGTACAACTTTAAAAATAAAAGAAACCTTGTTAGAATTGCCATTTTATCAGGGCTCTCAGGGATGTGGCAAGGTGGTTCATTAAAAAGTAATTGGAAGACACAGCCAAGAGAGGGAACAAGATGGAATCTCAAGGTACAGTAACAGAAGAGAATGTGGCACAGTTTAGTCATTCTTGGGCCTTTGCTGACAGAAGGAACCAATCTTGACAACTTCTACAAGAAGCTGTCATCCAAAATTCATCCCAGCAAGGGAACAGGGCAAAAACGTTTTGCATTTAAGAGCAGAGATGTGTGACATTTGCAGTGCAATTCTACGCATGTCTACCCAGAAGTAAGTCCTATTGGTTATACGGGACTTATTCCTAGGTAACAGTGTCTAGGATGGCAGACTAAGAGTTCAGAAATTACTTTGGGTAGGACTCTGAAACTAGTGCTTATCATCCAGACTCTGAAACTAGTGCTTATCATCCAGACACAGATGGCCAGCAGCTTAAATCTATATCGGAACCTGAAAGCTTACATAATTCTTCCTAAAGCCCCAATATCAAATTTTTAATTCACCTCCATCTCATAGAATTTTCAGATATATGCAGCTGGTATCTGAGAATCTCACTGAGAATTTCCACAGGCAAACACAGCATACACAGAAACAACTTTCTTACCCAGAAGCCCAGGTGCCACCCAATTATGCGGCACAGAGCAGAACACACACACACACACAAACACACAAAAACACACTTGGAAGGGATGCTAAGAAATTCCCTTCCCACATCTTGGCAGCAGGGTTCCAAAGATTTCACTATTGATCAATGACATATATAAACTCCTAGAAGCAGAAGATCTAGTACACACATTCTGCTTAATATGCTAAATAGAAAAGCCATAATTTAGTAAACATTTTAATCAAAGTAAATCTGACACTCTCTTACACTGTATTCAAAAGGACCCAACAACCATTGAGCTCCAGAACCCACCCACATCTTCTCAAGAACCACCACAGCCAATCACACAGTTAATTTCTAGCAGATGTCGCTGAGGGACAATGTGATATTGTCCCTCAGCGACATCTAGAATTGGGGAGACCTGAGTTCAAATCCCGACTCAGCCACTAAGGTCACTGGATGACTTTGGTCAGCCACTATCTTCCAGCCTAATCCCTCTCACAAGGATGTTGTGATCATAAAATGCTAAGAGAACCATGTACATTGCCTTCAGGACCTTAAGATATAACATAATAAATACAAATCCTGTCAAGATACCATGGATCATACTTTCAGCAACATAAGCCCCATAAAGGACTTGAGTGCAACAACTTCCAGAGGGTGTAGCTACGTTAGCCTGCCCCAGCAAAACACACACACACACCCAATTCTTATATCACCTTAAAAGCTAACATTTTAAAATTTACTTAACAAAATTTATTTACCGATTATAAAAAAAACCTTCTAAGCAGTTTACAAGTCTTTTATTATGGCCTAAGATTCCACGGTCTACAACTGACTTCATCAGATGCATGATAAGTAATCCTGCATATACCCATAACTCAGAACAACATTTTATTCATGCCGACGAAGTTGGGACTGCAGTCCACAAAAGCTTAAACCAAATTGAACGTGTTAATCTTTATGGTGCCACAAGAACCTGCTGGGCATTTATTAAAAAATAGTTTGGGACCACCCCTTTGCTATTTTCAGTTGCGCCTCAAGCTCTGCACCGGTGAATCACCACAGATCCTTCAGAAGACTTGAGGCACCCCTGAGGACCATCCCTGGGAAAAAGGATCCACCAGCTGGGGTTTCCACATGATCTACTATCCTAGGCATGTGTGAGAGAGTATTAGTCGATTACCCTTGGATTCCTTCACATACACACCCCAACATTACCAAGCTGACTGTTTGATCTCCTACCGCTGCTCCTTATTTATGCTATTATTGTTTTTTTACTGCAAAGGGCTTTGTCGTAACAGGTCAAAGCGTTAATTTCTGCATGCATTCCTGCTCCAAACTACGTACCTCCACCTGCGATTCTTGCGTGAGATTTTCCTCTGACAATCCACCCCTTGCAACTCCTATATATGTGTGTGTAGATTTGCCTCCATGGGGGATAGCACCCCATGCTCCTGACCTGCAGAGGTTAAGGGCGCCAGACTGACTGGGAGACCCGGGTTCAAATCCTCCCACGCCCTCATTAAGTGACTTTGGGCTGCAGCCACCCTTTCTCAGCCTTCAACAATCACACAACACGGCCCATGGAACTGTCACAAACGCCACCATAAAGTGAGCTGGCCTTTAAGGGACAACGTTATTTGAAAACCTCCCCCCCCCCAACAATAACTGTCTACCGCCTAATGTCCCCCCCCACTTCCCTAATGGAAGTGCCCTCCCACAGAACGAGGAAGAGCGGACTCAGACCGCACCATTACAACTTTGAGGGGGGGGGAGCAGACCGCGGCGGGACGTGCCAACGCCTCAAAAGGCAAGCCCGCCTCCCCCTTGATTGGCCCTTTACTTACCCAACGGAGTTCCGTCTCCTGCCCCCGCCGGCCCCCTGTGAGCCCCCTTCCAGACCGGCTTCCGCCTCGGAGCGAACGTTCGGTAGCGCCACATGACGGGCGCTCGCCAATGAGCCGTGGGCGGGGACAGAGGAGCGGGCGGTTGCGACGTCACCCGAGCCGGTTCCCACGGCAACGGCGTCCCGGTTCCCCGCTTCCGCATTCCCCGAGCCAACCCGGCCTTAAAGGGGCCGGGCGCGCCGAAGTGCGGACGCCAGCAGGGGATCGATACGGATTAAGCTCGGGACGCTTTCTAATGTCTCGCGCCGCCTAATATAATTAATATACCCCTGCTGGGTTCCTTTTTTTCCTGCAAATGCACGGTTCTGTTGTTGTTTTGTTGTTGCTTACTGTATTTGCAGCATAGCTGTCAAAGTTTCCCTTTTTTTAAAAAGGGAAATTCCCTTATTCCGAATAGGATTCCTCGCAAGAAAAGGGAAAAGTTGACAGCTATGATCTGCAGTGCAATCCTACGCGTAAATTACTCTAAAGTAAGTCCCCATTGGATTCAATGGGGTTCCCTGTCAGCAATAAGTGCGGGCGGATCCACCGCACGTGACCCATTATTATTATTATTATTATTATTTATTAAATTTACATACCAGCCTTCATCCGAAAAACACAAGGCAGTTTGCAAAGAATCCTGGTAACTGTGGTTCTCCGCTCACAGAGCTATAATTTTCAGCATTCTTAACAAATTACAGGCCTCCGGGATTCTTGGGGGGGGGGGGAGTCATATGCTTTACATGTGCTGCCCTGATTCCTCTGAGCCAAATTCCAGGGCACACTGCACATTAAAAAAATATACAGTTACAATTGCAAAAAATAAGTGAACAAGATCCCCACTAGCAGTTGCTAAAGTTCTTTTTTCCTTTTTGTGCACAGCCAGACTTGGAAGAAATGCGTAGGAATGGCTGGATCTGTTGGTTTTGGTTCTCTTGGTTTGTCACCTTTGCAATCTTAAATTCAGTTATACGCATTTCTGCAGCAATTCATGTTTTTCTTAAAATCGTCTCCAGCATTTTAGTCTGCAATTTTGCCTAATGCGCATGTTTTGTCTAATGTAAATTAGTGCCTGGAAATGACTATGCAGAAGTTGGTGTCATGCAATCTTTGCACCAAACACAGGTACCACTTTCAGTTTACGAAAGTAGTCTTCAAGGGCAGCCCCACGTAGAGCACATTGCAGTAATCTAACCTGGACGTAATCAGTGCCATCTTTTGATAGGGCCGCAGCTGCTGAGCCAGCCTAAACTGGCGAAAAGCAACAGATGTCAACATTGTCTTCACAGACAGTGCCCAGCCTGGGATTATTCCTAGACTGTGTACCTGGTCCTTCAGAAGGGGCGTGATCCCATCCAGGATGTGGCCTAAACTTTTATCCTGATTAGTAGATCTCCTGAGCTATAGCAATTCCATTTTATTGGGATTAAGTCCCCCTGCAACACACAGCCAAGGAAGGAGAATTAGCCTCTGACTGTTCCCTAAAAGATAAATTAGTGGTCCAAAAACAGATTGCCCAAATTTTTATCAAATCTCTCTCTCTTCCTCAGCTTTTAAAAGATGCTTCCTCAGAATTCTAGGCTCTAGAGCAGGATGTTGCAGGATCCTCAAATCCTTTCAGCTCCGGCTGTCATGACCAATATGTTGGCATGATGAGAGTTGTAGCCTGTGAACATCCAGAGGTTTCCATGTCCCCCACACCTGAGTTCAACGTTTACCTTCTTTTGCCCACCATTCTGTTAATCAACCAACAAAATCACCTAATGCTTGCAGCTCCAGTTTTACGACTTCACAATTTCCTGTGGTTAAGTCACGTGGTTGTGGTTTGCAAACCTAAGTTGTAACCTTTGCTTTTTTTGTGGGCCGAGGACAACTTTTAATCATTTGTGAGCTGTCCTTAACGCAAAATGCTTTGCTGCCAGATTTTATCATGTTGCCCCTCGGATGACACACGTCTGCCACGCAGCATGGAAGGGAAGCCTTTCTGGGCCAGAGTAAAAGGTCTCCATACTGATTTGCTGGGAATCACAAGTATGTAGAGAGAGGTGCTGTGCTCAGACCCTGCTTCGGGGCTTCTTGCGAGTCACTGGCACCAACTCCAGAGGGCCCTGGGGGCATGAGCACCCACAAAATTTTCTCAACAGGTGCCCAGCCTCTGCCTTCCGCCACTGTGCCGCTGGCTGCCGCCTTACCTCTGCCACGCCAGCACTGCAGTGGTGACTGGTCCTCTCTGTTCCTTCATTTGGTGCAGGTATTTTATTTTCAATATAAACAGGACTCTGTTTTTGTGCCTCCACATGCACACATGCACACACGCACACAAACACACACACAGCAAAGACTCTTGTTTCCAAAAGGGACAGGAGCTGGGTGGTCTGATCTTTCTGCCACTTTAAATTGCTCTCCAAGATGTGGAGGCAGTTCCAGATTTATGTATAAGCTAAACAAGCCCTACAGCTTAGGGCCCCACTCTCTTGGGGGCCCCAATTTTTTTTAAAGGAAAATAAAACTGGATGTCCATTTCCAAAATATAAGATAAAAAACAAATAAAATAAAACCCACATACAGCAACAGTGTTCTGTGTTGTGTAGGCTCCTATGTGTAAGTTATGGGCCCCGCCTGCTAGCCTGCTCCCTAAAATATCACTGGTTTGCTCATTTCTATATATAGGGTGCCTACATTCTGCATGGATTGGTTGCATGGTAACATATGCAAATGGCTTTAGATACCTATTAAGTCCATAAATTACCTTATAGCATGTATTCAACACAAAAAACAGCAACAATTTGTTGTTGACAAAGGACAGCTGGATATATAAAAGGGCCCAATTACCTTCAGTAGCTGAGGGCCTCATCGAACCTAAATAAGGCCCTGTGTGGAGGAGAGGAAAACGGGAAAACCAGGACATTCTGGGATCAAATCAGAAACTGGGATGGCTTCTGTAATTCACGAACCCGTCCCTGGGGAATCAGGATACTTGGAGAGTATGGTAGTGGCTGGTGTGTTGGATTAGGACCTGTGAGACCAGGGTTCAATCCCCTTCTTGTCTATGAAGCTCCCTGGGTAAACGTAGGCCGGTCGCTGCCTCTCAGCCTCATCTACCTCGCAGGACCGTTGTAGGGAAATGAACAAAGTAAAAACAGCCAGTACCGAAGAGGGATTTGTTTTATGGTTAACACAAAGAATTAAGCTGTGTGCTTGTCGGGACAGAGAGAGCTACAAGGGTATTTCATATTTCAAATATACCTTCTTAAAAAAACCAGAAGCATTTTTACTTGATATTATAGGCCAAGACATTAATAAACAAGATGTTAAATTGTTTTTATATGCAACAACAGTGGCAAGCATATTGTTAGCCCAGAAATGGAAGCAAGAAGAAATTCCGATGAAAGAAGAACGGCAGACAAAATTGATGGACTATGCAGAGTTGGACAAAATGACAGGAAGGATTCGAAACCTGCGGGACCAGAGATTTACAGAAGATTGGAAGAAGTATATGAATTATTTGAGAGCAACTGTCACCAACAAATTACGCTAGTAGGACTACAATAAGTTTTGTAAGGAGAAATATACGAAGTGTTAGAAAAAGATAGAGATATTGGTTATGAGTTTGAAATGTAATAGGGAAGATAAGAAATGCACACTGAGAGATTAGATTGGAAAATTTTCAGACAGGACTGATGGAAGTCAAAAAAATTTGAATAAGATGTAAAAGTATATTTAATTACTGTTAATGATATGTTAAAAAACTAATAAAAATTTACGTTAAAAAAAGGAGAAAGCTACAAGGGTATGGCCACCCGCATCATGTGGCACTTATTCACAAACGCCTGGCACCGATGTCTTCTCTGGTGCAAATGCCGCTTGGCCAGGCCACGGTGGTGGCGATGGAGCTGTTCTGCAAAAAAAGAAGAAGGGGGGGGGGCAGTTTATATCTTCCATTTGAAGGAAGGTGAGGACAGGTGACATCACCTAGGCCTGAAGTCACCCCCCACCAAAGCAGACTCAAAGCTTCTCAGAGCTTTTCAAAATCATTTTTCTCAGCAGCTAAAAGGCATTAACTAAGCATCAGAAACATTCCGCTTGCTTTAACTAAAAAGATTGCAACAAAGGTAGGGAATACAGTCCATTGTTTCTCAGGTCTTTCTCATGCCTTCTGGCCTTGCTAAAGAACCACATTGCAACTTACTTTCTGTCCGGGAATCATGCCAGAACAAGAGATTGAAACATATCTGAACACTCTGAAACCCCTTTCCTGGGAAGGGTGCCAAGAGTCCACAATAGTCCCAAGACAGCTTTCTGTTCATGCTCAGAGGAACTCATGGGGCAGGACTCTGGAAGGAGGAGAAAGGGGGAGGGAACTGGAAAGGGGTATATATGCTTGTTCACATGATTGTGAACTCGTGCATGCTTTTGTGAACTATCACACTTGCTCCTTCTACCAGTTCATGGATGGTAGAAATAAAAGCCTTTTCTCTGAAAATATTCCTTGAGTGTCTGTTGACTCCCACTTCCCTTTCCCAGGCGCAATATTTTTCCCACCCGAGGGCAAAGCCTCATAAGGCTACACCTTCTGATGCTCTTGCTAAGTGATCAAGCATCTGCTTTGCATAATTCAGCTGCTCAGTTCAACATCTGGCATCTCCAAGCAGGATTGGGAATGGCCCGTCTCTGGAAACCTGGAGAGCTGTAGTTTTTGGACTACAATTCCCATCATCCCTGACCACTGGTCCTGCTAGCTAGGGATGATGGGAGTTGTAGTCCCCCCAAAACAGCTGGAGACCCAATTTTGAGAAACACTGAGCTAGATAGACCAGTGCTCAGTATAAGGCACATTCCTATGTTCCTGTCCCTTTTACACAGGTTACCCCACTTCAACTGCTACGCGCTCTGTGTGGGGCTTCCCTTGCATTTGATCTGGACACTGCAGCTAGTGCAGAATACTGCTGAGACCCTGGGTTGATCCAAACTTCCTCTTGTCCCACTGCTTTCCTCTGGGGGGAAACCACTCTTTAGTGCTCAACGGGAGCAAATGGCAATTCGGGTTTTCTCCAAATTGACGTTTGCTCCGATCTAGCTGTAAAGAGCAAGTTTTCCCTGGATCAAGGGGAAAACCATTCAGACACTTGTCTTATAGGCAAGTGGAAGTGTGTATGAGGCACACACACACACACACACACCCCCCGCATAAAACACCTCTGCTCAGAGATCTGAATTGCTGACTTGCTACTGGGACAAAATGAAGGTGTTACTATTAGTATATTAATCCCTTAACAATTCGGGAGCAGTTGACTTGCGAGATCACCTTATTTGATGCAGTGCTGTAGCTACGGGAGGGGGCCAGCTGGTCCCCCCCCCCCCCATGAAGCCTCCAGAGGATCACCCTCGAGGCTCCCAGCCTCTGTGTGTGTGTGTGTTTTTACACAAATGCGCTTGGGGTCAGTGAGCCAAACTGGGTCTTTGACCCAGCCTAGTTTCGCCCCTGCCCAATGTATGCTCTCAGTTGCTTTGATCTGTAGAACAAACACTTTTTACAGGGGTGATATAAAGCTCATTCGCAACAAGGTCGCTCCCAGCCCTGGATTGAACCTGGGACCTTCTGCATTCAAAGCAGATGCTCTAATTTGGAGCTACAACCCTTCCCCAATGGTTAGGCATGGCTGATTCAAGCTTAAAGGCAAAGGGACCCCTGACCATTAGGTCCAGTCGTGTCCGACTCTGGGCTTGTGGTGCTCATCTCGCTTTACTGGCCGAGGCAGCCGGCATACAGCTTCCGGGTCATGTGGCCAGCATGACTAAGCCGCTTCTGGCGAACCAGAGCAGCGCACGGAAACACCATTTACCTTCCTGCTGGAGCAGTACCTATTTATCTATTTGCACTTTGACGTGCTTTCGAACTGCTAGGTTGGCAGGAGCAAGGACCGAGCAACGGGAGCTGACCCCGTTGCAGGATTCGAACCGCGGACCTTCTGATTAGCAAGTCCTAGACTCTGTGGTTTAACCCACAGCGCCACCCACATCCCAATTTAAGCTTACAGGCCACAGATAGGAGATACAAGCACAAACCATACAGAGTTGAAACTGATATGGTTAGGGGACCCAGGTGTTGACTACGACTCTCTCCCTCCCATCAATGAGATTCTAGTTCCATAGGATACACAATAAATTATTTCTCCCCTTTAAAGTCTTTTTTTTTGGGGGGGGGGAAGGATAAATGTTTCCCTTTCATCTTATCTCCACCACCAGCCCTGCCAAAAGATATTTTGTTACCTGGCATAGACAAACCAGTAAGGATGCCATCGCAAGGACACAGCTGTCCGTGTTTCTTTGGATTCCGGGGCCCACGCAGGTCTAAAACGACATAAGCCAACAAAGGATGCGTAATTAGGTATGGTAACTGGCAGCAGGAATGGGGTGGAGGAGTGCTTTTATGGTCTTCCTCACCCCCCACCCCATAACCAGAAAGGGTTAGGGCATGCAAGCAGAATATCGCAGAGCGCTCCTAACCCTAGAACTCGTGGACGTCCAAAGAAACTGTATTGTTGTTGTTTAGTCGTTTAGTCATGTCCGACTCTTTGTGACCCCATGGACCAGAGCACACTAGGCACTCCTGTCTTCCACTGCCTCCCGCAGTTTGGTCAAACTCATGCTGGCAGCTTCGAGAACACTGTCCAACCATCTTGTCCTCCGTCGTCCCCTTCTCCTTGTGCCCTCAATCTTTCCCAACATCAGGGTCTTTTCCAGGGAGTCTTCTCTTCTCATGAGGTGGCCAAAGTACTGGAGCCTCAGCTTCACGATCTGTCCTTCCAGTGAGCACTCAGGGCTGATTTCCTTCAGAATGGATACGTTTGATCTTCTTGCAGTCTCAAGAAGTCTCCCCCAGCACCATAGTTCAAAAGCATCAATTCTTTGGCGACCAGCCTTCTTTATGGTCCAGCTCTCACTTCCATACATCACTACTGGGAAAACCATAGCTTTAACTATACGGACCATAGCTTTAACTATAAGAAACTGTATGCACATCATTAAACTGCGGAACTCGTTGCCACAGGATGCAATCATAGCCACCAACTTAAACAGTAAAGGGACCCCTGACAAGTTAGTCCAGTCGCGAACAACTCTGGGCTTACGGCGCTCATCTCACTTTCAAGCTGAGGGACCGGGCATTTGTCTGCTTCTGCAGACAGTTTTTCTGGGTCGTGTGGCCAGCATGACTAAGCTGCTTCTGGCGAAACCAGAGCAGCGCACGGAAACACCATTTACCTTCCCGCCGGAGTGGTACCTATTCATCTACTTGCACTGTGTGCTTTCGAACAGCTAGGTTGGCAGGAGCTGGGACTGAGCAATGGGAGCTCACCCCGTCACGGGGATTCGAACTGCCAACCTTCTGATCGGCAAGCCCAAGCACCACAGTGGTTTAACCCACAGCGCCACCTGCGTCCCTGAGCCACCAACTTAGATAGCTTTAAAGGAGGCTGGATAAATTCAGGGAGAGGGCAGACAATGGCTACTACTGGTCCTCGTGGCTCGGCTCTGCTTCCACAGTTCTGAATACGAGTTGCCGGCAACCATGAGAGGGGAGGGTGGTCTTATGCTTGGGTCCCGACTGAGGGTTTCACACAGGCCTCTGGGCATGAGAAGAGGGATGTTGGACTGAATAGGCCATTGGCTCTTCTTAGGTTCCTAGGTTAGGAGTGTTGACTGCAGAGATGTCTCGTGAAAGCGAGCCAAACCACATGCAATTCCTCCTCCGCTGCCCCATCCTCTTCCAGTTCTCCATTGTGGGAGTGAGCCAGGGGTCTTTCTCCAGATGTTCTTCAGCTCCCATCAGCCCCAGCCAGCATGCCCAATGGTCAGGGATGATAGGAGCTGGAGGGCCATAAATGACATCTGGAGGGCCATAGATTAGTCACACAGTTTTCCCCATTCTCCATAGATGAGGTTCCACCGTTATGTTCTGAGTTAATGCACAGGAGACCATGCTGAGTCCCAGCCTCACTCATTAATGACGAGAAAACCCCCAGTCTAATTCACCAGCTCTTCACACAGACATTTCCTTCACCTCTCCAGCAGGATTTCTCTGCTTTAATTACTGCATCGGTTTGATGATTGCACATTTTAACTACGGATGCTCGCATTTTAATTTTTAATGGGATTGTCTGTGCATTTTAATTATGGGTGCTTTATATTTAAATGCTTGCGTAATTGGTTGTTTTTTTTTTTTAATAAGACTGCTTCGAAGCCTAATTTGGCGTTAGGCGGCGTCTTGCTGCATTATTAACTGTCAACATTAATTGTTCTTAATTAACGAACGATGACCATCATCCATCTCCATTTTTTCACACTGGGAAATTTCAGAGTCCGATTACAGTGGGGGAACTCGGGTTTGGTTTGTGGAGCTCTCAAACCAAGCGACGAGCCCGAGTGATTTGTGCCAGAGGTTACAGGTCAGATCTTTTTTGGATGCCACACCTCAGCAACAAACAGGCCAGGCCAGCTGTTGCAGAGGAAACCGAAAGCGGAACTTGGGGTAGAGAGTTTCCATATTCTCAACTGTCAGGGTTGGTGGTGCAAGAAAGAGACTCACCGGAACAACTGCAGGGTTGGTGGCCCTCCTGGGCTCGCTCTCCCCCCTTGTGGCCTGAACGGAATCTTCTACCTGGCAGAGAAAAGGGGAAAGATGGTCAATTGGGTAAACTCTGTTGTAAACAAAAATTGGCCTTTTCCCTTATGGGGTATCCAAGAGCCCATATAGAGTCCTTACATAGGTTCCCTATTGGTAGGAGAGAATAACAGAGGCCAACCAGAGAATATTGAGAAGTAAAGCAGCTAGTAAGCTTGATCTTTATTGATCTGTTGCAACAGGGTGCCCCTCTCACCTGCAGGAAAGGCGGAGGAACCCAGAACAATGGTGTGCAAGGCCTTATAAAGACTTGAAATTGCCACCCTGTAGATCAAGACCACCCCCAGAAACATCACACATACATCACAGAAGGGGTGTAACCTAAGACCACCCCTCAGATACATCACACCTACATCACACAGAAGGTGGTCCAAAATAGAACATTTGAATGTTGTTTTTCTCCTGTTGTTGTTTATCTCCTGTCTGGCAGGTTACTTGATTGGATTGCCTGGGGAGCCTGGCCAGTCTTTTGTAGTGATAAATACTTAGTTCCTGAGCCAGGTCACAGGCTCACACCCTATTCATATCTTAAATGTGCCCTTAAGACAGGATTTGTGAGGAAAGAGACAATGGGGAGGTTTCCCACTTAGACCTTGCAGAGAAAACATTTGCTCAGTTGAGGAATCAAAATGGTTCCAGGTCGGTCTTCCTGTGCTGATCTATGTACGTGCTTGGTTGGTACACTTATGAACATTACCATATATCTAAGACCTCAAAATTCCTATCACAACTCCGAACAGCAAGACAGCTACTCTGAGAACAAGGATGGGTTATCTATACGGAGCAACAAGTTAGATTTTGAGACACAGAAGGATAAGTTTCCGCCTGCTCCTCCCCACTGTGCCCTCTGCAAAGCCACTCTGGAGAATCATGGCCCTTTCCTGAATGATGCTGGAGGAAAGAAGATGGGGGATTTTTTGCTGCCATGAACTTCCTTGCGTCCCAAGACATAATAATAATAATAATAATAATAATAATAATAATAATAATAATAATTTTTTATTATTTATACCCTGCCCTCCCCTGCCAAGGCCGGGCTCAGGGCGGCTAACAACCAATAATAAAAACAAGTTGAATGAATACAACTTAAGAACAAGATTAAAGGTAAAGGTAAAGGTACCCCTGCCCATACGGGCCAGTCTTGACAGACTCTGGGGTTGTGCGCCCATCTCACTTAAGAGGCCAGGGGCCAGCGCTGTCCGGAGACACTTCCGGGTCACGTGGCCAGCGTGACATCGCTGCTCTGGCGAGCCAGAGCCGCACACGGAAACGCCGTTTACCTTCCCGCTGGTAAGCGGTCCCTATTTATCTACTTGCACCCGGAGGGGCTTTCGAACTGCTAGGTTGGCAGGCGCTGGGACCGAGCAGCGGGAGCGCACCCCGCCGCAGGGATTCGAACCGCCGACCTTTCGATCGGCAAGCCCTAGGCGCTGAGGCTTTAACCCACAGCGCCACCTGCGTCCCCCAAGAACAAGATTAAAATACAATATTAAAACATTAAAACAATTAAAATATTCTGAGTGACTCTTCCCTCTCGCAGCAGTCTCTGCCCGCTCCTGTTGCATTCCTCATTGAGAAGGAGCCCACCACCCTCTGGTAAGGTTTTGGGAGGGGCGCAGGTGTCTGGAGAGGGGAGAAGAATCATAGAATCGGAAAGGGTCCCAGGGGTCATCTAGTCCAGCCCTCGGCAATGCAGGAATCTCAACTAAAGCATCCACGACAGATGGCCATCGAAGGATGGTCCTGGGGGAGAAGGGGACGGGAAACTTGTTTCTTATCTTTCCACCTCATATATCATGGGTGGGGTGGCTTGGCGGCCTAATGCGGCCCCCAGACATCTCTATCCGGCCCCCAGGATTCTCCTTGGTTATTACATTTCGCCAGACCATGCCCCTTACCGGTCCTGCTCAGTGCCTTCCTTGACTGTTTTTTCCTAGCTGGTATGTGCCTGTAGAGGTTCTAGGGGGTTGCTCGTGCGTAAGTTGGCGCCACACCTGGCTGGGTTACCTGGGTGAACCCTTTCTGTCCGGACAGCCACCCATCCGTGGCTGCCTCAATCGCTGGCAGAATCCGTCAGTGGGCGTTTCTTGAACTTCTTCCAGCATAGAAGTTCTTTGACGCCCAGTCTCCTCCTACTCTCCCTGCGCGGAAGTCTTCTGTGCAGGGAGGGTGTGGGCAGCGGAGGACCCGTGCTCTCCCCACTAGTCTCCGTTGAAGAGTCCTGGAGCCTTCTCTCCGATTCCCCCATCTGCCCCCCTCCTCCACTGGTGCTACGCTGATTTCCTTCCCCAGCAGATGGGCTGCCTCTCTCCCTACTGGGACCCTCTCCGGCATCCCTCTGGAGCCTTCCCTCCGCCTCTGGCTCCAATGGCAGTTCCCTGACAGTGCCTTTCAGCCAGTGTGGTGTAATAGTTGGAATGTCAGACTAGGATCTGGGTTTGAATCCCAACTCGCCCGTGAAGTGGAAACTCTGTGATTCTACATGGAGAGCCCTAGACTGGGGAAGGCTAGTTTATTCTAACAGCGTTTCTCCAGCAGCGGCAAACCTCAAGCCCTCCCAACCCAGGACCACCCTGAGCTGGGAAGGGCAAGGGATTGAGCCTGGTACCTTTGGCTGGCAAAGCAGCATGTTCTGTGCCATGCTGACCCCTTTCCATGAGAACCAAGAAGTGACTTCCCTAGACAATGGAATGACTCTTCTTTTCTTATCTCTGTGGCTGCAATCTCCTTTATGACGCAGCTGAATACACATGTGTACTCCATCCATTTTCCTCCCTCCATGCGGCCCGGGGCACTGGCAACCCACGCTACGCCACTGGTTCCTGCAGGATCAGGCCAATGGCCCACCTAGTCCAGCATCATTTCCAGATGCCTGTGGGAATCCGACAAGCAGGAGCCAAACACAAAAATACTCTCCCCCTGCTGCGCCTCCCAGCAACTGGCGTTCAGGAGCATTACTACAGAGGCAGATTTACAGCAACGCAAACGGTGCCATCACACCTGGCATGCAGCCAAGGAAGGCACCTTCTCCAAGCCCAGTAAGGGCTCCTGCCTCCTTCCCAAAGACAGGCAAGCAAAGCCCTTACCGGGTTTGGGGAAAGAGGTAGGAGGGCTCTAGGACCTTGCCAGAATCTCATGCCTCCTTCTCAAAGCCTGGCTTAAGCCGGTGCCACAGAGGGCTGGAGGGAGCGCGTCAAATGGCCTCACACAGGGCGGCCTATTACCAGGATCCGCCCCTGCATTGCTGCCTCCAGCTGTGGAGACAGAGCACAGCCATCATGGCTAGTAGCCACCAGCAGACTTCTCCTCCACAAATCTGTCCAATCCTTTTCTGAAGCCATCCAAATTGGTGGCCGTTGCTGCGTCCTGTGGCAGCGGGTTCCGCAGTTCACCTATGCCCACCAAAGGGGAAATAATAATAATAATAATAATAATAATAATAATAATTTATTTATACCCTGCCCATCTGGCTGGGTTTCCCCAACTACTCTGGGCAGCTTCCAACAAAACACTAAAATACAATAACCTATTAAACATTAAAAGCTTCCCTAAACAGGGCTGCCTTCAGATGTCTTCTAAAAGTTTGGTAGTTATTTTTCTCTTTGACATCTGGTGGGAGGGTGTTCCACAGGGCGTGTGCCACTACCGAGAAGGCCTTCTGCCTGGTTTCCTGTAACTTAGCTTCTCGCAGTGAGGGAACCGCCAGAAGGCCCTCAAAACTGGACCTCAGTGTCCAGGCAGAATCAAAGTGGCGATTCCTCCGCCTCCCAGTTTCCATCCTCCCCTCTCACCTTTATCCTTGGCCATGCAGCAAAGGATGCTGAGCGACAGGAGCAGGAGAGTCAAAGCTAGGAATCGGCCCATGGCAAAGAGCAGCGTCTGCGAAAGTCTGCAAGGCACAAATTTGTAGCGATGAGGGAATCTCTCCGCTTGCGCCGCTTTTTGAGTCAACTCCCTTTGTGCTTGATGTCATTTACGGGAAGAGTTGGGGAAGAAGGGGATTATTTCGGGGCAGGCCCTGGATCACTGGAGCAGAAACGCTCTCCTGTAACACGTTTGTTTATTTGGAGAGAGCAGCTTTCAAAAGCTCCTGGAAGTTTCGAGATGCATATTTTGTGAAGAGGGAAATCTCTCAACCTGTATACACATACAGCTTTTGTACCTGGCAGTTGGCAAATAGCATGGCTTGCCAAATTCGGATCAGAGCGACAGACACAAATAAAAAAGAGTAGATCATATTACTTCCTGCACCTTCGGGCTTCGAGTTTCAGCTCGGGGAATTTTTCGAAAGAAAGCAAAGCTATCAGAGGATAAAAATACAAAAGAAGAGAGTAAGGTAGCTTCCCCCCCTCCCAGTCCAAGGCCGACCCCCACCCTCACCTGGGGCCTAGAGGAGGGGCCAAAAGGAAAAGTGGGCGGAGCAATAAATGTGAGTCTTTGCTTTGTACAAGGGACTATACTTCAGGAACGAAGAGGTTTCCAAACATACACACACCCCATTCCACCAAGAGGCATTCAAGGACATATTCCAGCCAGGCAAAAAGCACTTGAGGCAGATGCCCTGCGGCAATTCCCAAGTACAGATGGGGGAGCCATTCAATTCAGTCTGCATCGAAAGGCCAAGTAGCCTAATTTCCACTTTCAGTGCACAAAGAGGAGCTTAGCCACCCTTCAAAATTCAGGGATGGGGCTGTAGTTGAAGAGTGGATTGGCTGGTTTGACATGATTGATAGAAACCAATTGCATACCCTCCAACATTTCTCCGATGAAAAGAGGGAGGTCCCGTTCCATAATGATAATTTTTACTCTTTATACCCCACACATCTCACTGGGTTGCCCCAGCCACTCTGGGCAGCCTCTGACACATACAAAAACATAATAAAACATTTTAAAAACTTCCCTATACAGGATTGCCTTCAGACGGCTCAGGGGTTGGAAAAATCCATACCCTCCAACATTTCTCCGATGAAAATAGGGATACCCTAAAGAAAAGCGGGACATTCCAGGATCAAATCAGAAACTGGGACGGCTTCTCTGAATCAGGGACGTCCCTGAAAAATAGGGAGACTTGGAGGGTCTGCAGTTGGAGAGTGACATTTCTATATGGAAGCAAAACGGAGGGCAGATGGCAGTGTGGGGGCACAGAATTCTCCCAGAGTAGGGCCACAGTCAGCAGTAATGTGCAATCTCCACTGAGTCTATGATTTTATGAGGTGATATCCTGGTTGATGGGCCATTGAGGAGAACAAAGTAAAGAGACTCCGTGTGAGGGCCCTTCAGTGGTGTAGCATGGGTTGCTGGTGCCTGGGGCAGAGCAAGTGTTACAGCCCCTGGTGGACCGGGCAGCTGAGGTGGAGTCACGTGTTGGGTGTGTGTGCAGAGCCCGCGAGGCACATAGCTGCTGGCACATCTTCTGGTGGTGGCTGTGGCTGTGCACATTCTCAGTTTGGCTGCTCCACCACCTCCCAGCTTGGCCAGTTCGAGGGCAGGGCAAACAGCTGTTGTACCTGGTTGCACCCTCCCCCCTACGCACCTGGGCCCTTCCTCTAGCTTGCAGTTAGTTAGAAGGACAAAACAGAGTTTAGAGTTTGCCGGTGATAGGAAAAGGAGCAAGCTGGAGAGAGTCATAACAATGCTTGAGAGCAAGATTTTGGTTTCTGCTTGAATCCAAGGCTGAGGTCATAGGAGAACAAAGATCCTTTTGGGGGTGTTGGTGCTGTGAACCCCTCCAACACAGGTTCAGATGGTACATACGGGTAAATAAACCATATATCCTAAAGACACTACAGTCTCCTCTGTGCCTTATTCCCAAAAGGAACCATGAACCCTAGCCTGGAACCCCTGGGATCTCGCACCGCCCAGAGACTGGGCTAGCGTGTAACAACATCATAGTATAGTATAACAGATTATTATTTTGAAGAAAATAATAAAGAGGAGGAGGAGGAGGCTGGGAAAGACAACTTTGTGTGTTGCCGCTGGTACAACCAGTTGTGTAGAGTTTTCACAAGATGCTGGTGGTGGCTTCCTCACTCGCTATCCCAGTCCTTTCATTCTCCTCCTCCTCCCCACTTGGGCAGCCTATCTAGAAATCCTGCTATAGCAAAGAGGGAGGGGGTAGACAAAAAGACTGGGGCGGGAGGACAGGCAGGGAAGTGGTCACTGTCATATCTCACCACAGCTGGAAATGTAGAGGTGCAGGTGGAGCGTTCAGGTTGCAAGTTGACAAGACAATAGTCTGAGCTGAGTTGTTTTGCTGCCTGAGGCAGAGGGCAAGATGGTGCCCCTTCCCAGGGCAAGAAGCTGATTGGGTAATTAAGAACCTACGAAGTTCCTGGCTGATGGATCCGGCTAGTGGCCTATCTAAGTCCAGCACCCTGTTCTCACAGCAGCCAACCAAATGCTTGGAAGCAGGACTTGACTGGATCTCAGCTGCAGATCCGTCCCCTGGCTGGGACCCACATATTCCCCCCTTCCCTTTTGGTGCCCATCTGGCAAACCAGCCAAGCATGATGCCCCACCAGTGTCAACAAGACTTTGATGGCACTCACCCCCGGGCCAGTTTCCTGGTATGGGGATTATTATTGTTTTGTTAGTGTTGCCGAGATCCTCTTTGAGGACAAAACATCCTGTTTTGTGGGAGAGAAGGCCTGCCCAAACAGGCAGAAGAATGGCGTGATTGTTAATTTTGACATGCTATAGAATTTTGAGGCTTATAATGATGGAATCGGATGCTTGCTTCTTTGCTTAACCAAAAGAGCACCCAGCTGCTCCCAGGATATCTATTAATCTTCCCACCCTTGCTATAGAATCCAGTTGTACTCTCACTATTTCCCCATGATAGCGGGGAAGCGCTGCTCCCCCCATGTTGTCTGATTTCAACTCCCATCAGCCAGCATGGCCAATGGTCAGGGATGATGGGAGTTGTAGTTTGACAATGTTCCTGCATTGTAGGGAGTTGGACTAGATGATCCTTGGGGTCCTTTCCAATTTTACGATTCTATGATTCTTGGACTCCATCTCCCATCAGCCCCAGCCAGCATGGCCAATGGTCAGGGGTGATGAAGGGTGATGAATTGGGCACATTGCTTGCACAAAACTTACACGGAGTTTAGATTACGGGCTTTCCCATATTTTCACTTGACTCTTATTTTGATTGTATTGTGCACCAATCAATTCCTCTGCGTCTGAGAGCTTTTCTCATCGTTCTGCAGCTGTGCCTTACGAAAATCTGATATACCCACTGAATCGGATCTTATCAGATGTGCAGACTATCAAATTTCCCCCCTCCCAAAGAATCCTGGGATCTGTAGTTTACCCCTCCCAAAGCCACAAGCCCCAGCATCCTTAGCAAACTATAGTTCCCGTGATTCTTTTTTTGGGAGGGAGGGAGAAGGGATATAATGCATAATCAGATTTAAACGTGCTTTAAATCTATGGTGTGCACTCAGCCTTAGAAATGCATTGTGGGTAGTTCCTGGCCTTTTGCCCAAAAGTTCATGACCTTTCTCATAATCTATGCCTGATTCAGCCCAACACGCCTGTTTACTTTGAAGCAATTTCCCTTCATTAACGTGAAGCTTCTTTCCAAGCAATTGTGTGTGACATGACAGTTTTAATTTTTATTATTTCTTCTTCCTGGTACCTTGGAGTCCTGTTCCTTTGCTATGGAAACAAAACATCAGGTTTCGCAACATTCAAAGTTTTTTTCTTCCCCTTTTTAAAATAACAATCTTACCTGCCAAGATGCAATAATCTAATGCAAGGCGATTTGGGAGGCTGCAGTTCCAAACGTAGCCACTTCGTGGCAACCTAACATCAAAGGCAATACATAGGAAACGTCTTCGCTTGTGTTTTCAAACTAACCCAGAAATGTTTTTCTGCTATTCATAGAGTTATAGGTCTAGAATGGACTTGGAAACTATGTGTAGATGGGTCAGTGTTTCTGCCATTTCCAGAAAGCAGGAATTAGCAAAACCACAACTATGCCTTGTCTATTTCTATATTAGGTCTACTAAAACAATTGTCAGGTTCTTGGAATTTTGCAAATGCCCCCATCAGATAGCTCAGTTGTGCATGTAATCTTAGGATCGTGCGTTTGAACCCCCATGGTGGGGTGAAACATTCCTGCATTGCAGGGGTTAGGACTAGATGACCCTTGTCGTCCCTTTAAACTCTCCCAGGTACTTTTATTGTTCTAGGCCTTTGTCATCTATGTATCAATGAGGTCTAGGAACTTGCCCTTCATTAATCACAATCACAATAAAGCCAAGATTATCACAATTCCACAAGTATACGAGCAGATTCTGAGCAGTGGTGTGGCTGGGCAGGGACAAAGAGTGATATTTCACAGAAGAGGTAATGCCATCATCTCCTGGTCTGCTATTTTCCAATCCTTTGTATGCTAAATAAATCAGGTTTTCTCAAAGAGCAACCCACCTAATACACCAAGCCAAGGAAGGAAGACTTCTTGGGATTCCTACATTGCAGGAATGAGCCATGGGTCCCTTCAAACTATGGTTCTACCTTTCTTTTTTTTCCTTTAATTTTTTTTTTATTGAATGATTTTATGTTACAAAAAACAATACGGCCATACTACCACTAAATATAATTAAGAAATAAAAATTACCTACATCGATATTTACTTTGTTATTTGTTATTTACCGTCTTAAAGGTAAAGGTAAAGGTACCCCTGCCCGTACGGGCCAGTCTTGACAGACTCTGGGGTTGTGCGCCCATCTCACTTAAGAGGCCAGGGGCCAGCGCTGTCCGGAGACACTTCCGGGTCACGTGGCCAGCGTGACATCGCTGCTCTGGCCAGAGCCAGAGCCAGAGCCAGAGCCGCACACGGAAACGCCGTTTACCTTCCCGCTGGTAAGCGGTCCCTATTTATCTACTTGCACCCGGAGGTGTTTTCGAACTGCTAGGTTGGCAGGCGCTGGGACCGAGCAGCGGGAGCGCACCCCGCCGCAGGGATTCGAACCGCCGACCTTTCGATCGGCAAGTCCTAGGCGCTGAGGCTTTAACCCACAGCGCCACCTGCGTCCCATTTACCGTCTTATTTCCTCCCAAACATTGCATACAACAACACACATATGTGCAGACACCCACACACCCACACCTGCACACAAAATGATAATAATGAAAGTAAATATTTTCCCTCCCCCTTTTATCTTCCAAAATCTTTTCTTCAACTTTGACTTCCTGTCAAGTCCCATTGCATATATTTTATCTTACATTTGAATGTACACAAAACAATAAACCTTTCTATATTTTTCTAATACATTCTGAAAACATAATAAATCCTTAATCGCTATCCACCTCCTTTTAGTTCCTTTATCACTCAAATGCTAGCACGGAGTCAAAACTATTATTGTATTTTTGAACATATCTTCTATAACCATCCCATTTTCCCACAAATTTTTGCCTTGAGTTTCCTCTGAGTTTACTAGTCAATTGAGCCGTCTACACCAATTCCTGTAATTTGATTTGCCAATCTGTTATTTTTGGAGCCTTGTGATCTTTCCATCCCTTGGCCACAAGTATACGAGCCGCTGCGGTTACGATTCTACGTTTCTAAGTTGTAAATTAAACTGGCACCCATGGGAAAGGGTTAAACGGCCACCCTTAATTTGAAAGAGACCAAGAGCTTTTGAGACCAAAAGAACTCTTCATCAGACTGGATGTTCATCAGTCAGCGGGGAAAAACTGCCTTGGTATTAAAGCCATGATGTTTACATGGGTCAAAAGTTCTTTTTTGCATTATAGCCAAAGATCACAGCCACACCACCCACATGACATCCCACACTCAAGAATCTTGAGGACCGTAGTTCACCCCTCACCAAACTACAATTCCCCCACGCCCTTAACAAACTATTTGGAGGGACACAAATGTCCTTAAAATGCTAGGTGTGTCCGTGACATTAGGAAGGGTGTGGCTATAAAGTCTTGGGTCACCTTGCCACACTTTGGAATTTGCCTCCTTGCTTCTGCGGCCAGATTTCATGGTGCCATTGCACCGTCAATTGCCACCTCTCTCTCTGAAGAATCACGAGTGCGTCACGCCTGCAATATTGGCAAGAAGAAGTGGCAGCTTTCTAGCTATTCTTCAAAAGGTCATAATACGCTCCAAGCTGTTAAGGAAAAGCTAGTAAGCAACGTTGGGATTGGGTAAGGCCATACCCTTCTGTTCTGTGCCAACTTCCAAGGAAACGATCGCCTTACCTGGCCTGTGTCTCCCGCTCTCTCTATGGGGGACCCACAGAGCAGCAACATTCAATACCAGCCTAGTAAGGAATACCTGCTACGCCAAGTTCAGATTCCACCGGTCTAGACACACCGTTTCAGAGATGCAGGATGGTTGACAGATCTAATGAGTAACAGTTAGGGAGAGAGAGGAGTGCTTGGCGATCAGTTTCCTTCATCTGACTTGCAGCCCATGGCAGTTGTCATCAACTTTTTTCAGCCAAAGGCTCTTCACTTTCACACCAACCAAGCCACCGATGAGGAACCCAGTTTTCTAACATTTAAATATGTTCAAGTCCAATATTCTTGCATTGCATTGCAACCTGACATTTTTATGATTCTGTGCATCTATGTCTGCACCTTCTAACTGGCCTGCAATAATAATAATAATAATAATATCAATCTCAGGCAAACACAAACCACTGAATACATAACAGATAATACCATTTTCTGTGTATGTGCATAGGCAAATGATTTGGAGTGCTCCAAATTTTCTCTCAGAGGGACTTACGCCGTGTTTTCCTTGATGTTCCATTGTATGTAACAGAAGTTACACACTATTCTCTTGAACAGGTAGCCCCTTGTGTTTTCAGTGCTGAGCTTTGGAGCATAAAGAACCACAACTCCTCAGTGTTGCTCTTGCACTCCTTCTCCAGAGTGACACCTAGGAGTCTCCTCAGCGGAAGTCTCACCTTCTTCCCCTCGGATTGTCTCCAGTCGACAAAATGGGGGAAGAGACTCCTTCACAGGGGCTAAAAAGCTCCCCATTCATGCCGATTGGGTGCCCCTAGGACTCTGGAGACAGTGTGACTACATGAGCGCTGTTCCACAGCATTTGATATTTTCATTTACATACATTCATTTGAAATAAGATGGGTTTATGAAGCAATTCTATATCCTCCCACCACACTGACGAAGAATTCTGCGAAACAGTAGTCAATATCCGGAATCACTGTTCAGTGTTGGACATCATATTTGCTGAATACACAAAGCTCCACAGCTTGTCTTTCATCGTACAAAGTCTGGTACCTCGCATCATTTAAAGGTTTTCAGAGACTTTGAGACTAAAGATTTCATTTTGGACTTTGTTATGGTTTGAAGGAATTCTCTAAAAGATTGTCTATTGCGTATGTACATGGTCATTGTGTTGCCTAGACATTGCTGACCTAGGACTCTGGAGAAAGGGACCTGGCTGCGGAAATAGTAAGGGGTCTTTGACCCCTGCCCCTCAACCCCAGGCCATGACACCACGGCCTGAGCCTGAGGTTCCCCACCCTGGTTTTAAGCCTTGACTGGTCCACTCACATGCAGTGATGGGGAGCTGTGGCAAAGAAAAAACAGGTTTCTAAGATGAGGAGGGAAGTTCAGGACCGTGTGTCTAAGCCAGGCACCCCCAAACTTGGCCCTCCAGATGTTTTGGGACTACAACTCCCATCATCCCTTGCTAACAGGACCAGCGGTCAGGGATGATGGGAATTGTAGTCCCAAAACATCTGGAGGGCTGAGTTTGGGGATGCCTGGGGAAGCCAGAGATCAGGGGGAATCCTGGGGCTCTTCAAACACTTTGAGCAGAGGAGGAAATTTCAGCAGGTCCAGCTTTTCTCCTTTCCGCCCCCCCCCCAATAAGTAGCATTTGCTGAAATCCCCCTCTTTACGCAACCAACAAGGGCACAGGGCAGAGATAGAACCATAGAATCGTACTTGGCATGTTGTGCGCTGAAAGAAAATTGTATGAAAATGATGTACCAGTGGTATTTGACTCCTAGAAAGTTAGCAAAAATGTCTAAGACAAGCACAAATATCTGCTGGAAATGTAAAGAAAAAGTAGGTGCCTTTTGGTGGTCATGTAAGGTAATAAAGGCCTTTTGGGAAATGATATATAATGAACTGAAAAAAATGTTTAAAATAACTTTTGTAAAAAACAAAACAAAACCCAAAAGCATTTTTATTAGGAATTGTTTGTACCGAGATCCCAAAGGAGCAGAAAAGGCTTTTCATGTATGCGATGACAGCCAGACAGTTGTTACTAGCCCAGAGATGGAAAGAAGATAAAGTCTCTATCAGAGAAGAATGGCAAACTAAGCTGTTGGACTATTCTGAAATGGCAAAACTGACCAGAAAGCTCAGGAACCAAGAAGACCAAAACTTCAATAAAGAATGGGAAAAAAAATATAATTTACTTGAGAGACCACTGTAAGCAGATGGAAACCTTAGCAGGATTGCAATAAGACTTGTAATGTAGAAGATATTATGAATAAAAAGGAAAGACATAAAAGTTGGATGATGAAATAATATGCAGTTGAAATGGTTTATAATAGGACCCATGAAGGTGGGAAGACTAGAGATTCAGAGAAATCTCCAAATATGGATATGTTTTTTTTCTATTGTTATAACTCTGTACTTGTAAAATCAAATAAAAATTATTTTTTATACAGATGTTGGACTCCAGCTCCCATCAGCCCCAGCCAGCAGGACTTAACAGTGGGGGATGATGGAAGATGGAGTCCGCCAACATCTGGAAGGCTGCACGTTCCCCTTCCTGGCTGTTGTTGTTGTTGTTGAGTCGTTTAGTCGTCTCCGACTCTTCGTGACCCCATGGACCAGAGCACGCCAGGCACTCCTGTCTTCCACTGCCTCCTGCAGTTTAGTCAAACTCATGTTGGTAGCTTCGAGAACACTGTCCAACCATCTCGTCCTCTGTCGTCCCCTTCTCCTTGTGCCCTCCATCTTTCCCAACATCAGGGTCTTTTCCAGGGAGTCTTCTCTTCTCATGAGGTGGCCAAAGTATTGGAGCCTCAGCTTCAGGATCTGTCCTTCCAGCAAGCACTCAGGGCTGATTTCCTTAAGAATGGAGAGGTTTGATCTTCTTGCAGTCCATGGGACTCTCAAGAGTCTCCTCCAGCACCATAATTCAAAAGCATCAATTCTTCGGCGATCAGCCTTCTTTATGGTCCAGCTCTCACTTCCATACATCACTACTGGGAAAACCATAGCTTTAACTATACAGACCTTTGTTGGCAAGGTGATCTCTGCTGTACACATGTCAAAATTCTCCCTTTTTGACCTGCTAAATGAAAGGGCCAGTTTAATCAATTTAATCAATAGCTCTTGTCAGCTTAGACTGCCAAGCATAATAATTTAAACCCCGTCTGGGTCTGTTGTAGAGTTATATCTTAGATAGTCAGACAGACAGACAGACCTCTGTCTGGTTCTTCTCTAGTCTGAGGCCATGTTTTATGGGATGACTTCTGCCTATAAACAACAGCTGAATTTTCAGTTGTCTGAGGAAGAAGCCTGCCAGTGGAGGAATAGGACTGTGTTAGTGGAGATTGCCTTCTCTTTCAGCTCTTAGCTTTTGGCTAGTGGAGAAACGAAACAAAGGAGATTCCAGGAAATGGCATCTAAATAATTCACCGGGAAGGAATGAGATGAGTTGGAGCTGAGCGTTTCAGGAGTGCCCGGAAGGGAGAGGCCTGGAACAAAGAATTGAGAGCACTTAAGAAGAAAAAAAACCCCCACACCTCAAATTGAGTGGAGTCAATAAGAATGGCATGTTTCGATAAAGCTTCTTGTGAACTTTAAGAACTATGTACCTCCTTGATGGAGATTATTCTCTAGAATGCATCACTTGCCAGTTTCACTGGTGGGTCATAAGTCACTTTTCTCCCAGCCCTAAAGTAACCAGACCTGATTTTTTAAAAACCTGGTTTGAAAGAATACAGCAGGTGTGTGTGTGCTCTGACTGTAGCATGTCAGCACCACCAGGAAGACTCCCTCTTTTTCTGGTTTCGGTCCTTGCTAAAAGAGAACAGGGTCACACACACACCAGGGGTGCTCCTGGGTGATGCAGAAGGGATTCAGTTTGATGGGGTGAATTTGGGTTATGCAGCTAAGAGTAAAAGCAAACAAATGAAACCCCGGACTGTTTGCAGTAAGGAAAGTGACAGGATAATAATGGAAGCATGGGATGGCAAATGTGGGAGCCAGTGCGGTGTAGTGGTTAGAGTGTCGGACCAGGACCTGGGAGGGACCAGGGTTCAAATCCTCACTTGGCTCGCTGGCTGTCCTTGGGCCAGTCACACTGCCTCTCAGCCTAACCTACCCCACAGGGTTGTTGTGTGCGAACACCTTGGAGAAAAAGCTGGGGTATAACTGCAACAAACAGACAGACAAACCAACAAGCAATTGCTTGATGCAACGTTGAATGTATATGCATCACTGGCTTAAAACACAGATAGGTTGTGTGTGTTTTTTTCTTTCTTAATTTGGATCAAAGCTGGTTTTATGTATTTCATAAGTAGCAATGGGTTATATACAAGATAGAGATGGATTGTGGCTGACACAGGATGCGAACTCTGCTTCCCAGACCAACTGTGGGAGCTTGCTGGATGCAGAGTAGACAGGAGTGTGTTGTATAGCCTCTGCAGAAAGAAATTGTGCTACCAATCTTACTGTATGCTTGTGAAACATGGACCACTTATAAATGCCATCTCCAACTCATCAAAAGATTCCATCAACGGTGTCTCTGAAAATTTTTACACATCACTTGGGAAGACAGGCGAACTAATACCAGTGTCCTGGAAGAAGCAAAGATCACCAGTGTTGAAGCAATAATTCTTCAACAACAACTTGGCTGGACTGGTTATGTTATGCGGATGCCTGATGATCGTCTTCCAAAGCAACTACTCTATTCCAAACTTTAAAATGGAAAGCGTAATGCTGGTGGTCAGCAAAAGAGGTTTAAAGACTGTCTCAAGGCAAATCTTAAAAAATGTAGTATTTTTTAAAATATAATTTATAATTGGAAAACACTTGCCTGCGAGCGCTCCAGTTGGAGAACAGCCTTTACCAAAGGTGTCATGGGATTTGAAGACACTCGAACTCAGGACACAAGGGAGAAATGCGCTAAGAGGAAGGCACAGTTTGCAAACCCACACCGTGATAAACTCCCACCCGGAAACCAATGTCCCCTCTGTGGACATTGTGTGTGGATTTGTGTCCTTATGTGTGGATCCAGAATTGGCCTCCACAGTCACTTACGGACTCTTTTTAAAACCGTGTTTATGGAAGACAATCTTACTCGGCTATGAGTGATCGCCAAAGAAAAGCACAAAGAAATGTGAAGGAATGCTCAGTAAGCAGTCAATGCTGTATAACATGCCACAAACTATGCGCAAAGAAAGCAGGATGTATGCTCAGTAAACAGGTCATCTAGAGGTGACTCAAAGTTATTGAGGTTACAGACTATGCAATTTATTGACGGGTTAAGGGCAGGAGGCGGAAGAGACGCATTTTATTGATTCAGTATTTGCATGTTCTAGTTTTCTGATTTTCCGGCAAAGTTAAAAGAATAAGTAATACGTGGTTCTCTCTGCCTGTTACAGCAGCTTGATTTGTAGAAATTTCAGACTTTCACCGTACTGGAGATAAACTTTATCATACCTGAAGGAACGTCTCCACCCCCATCATTCAGCCCGGACACTGAGGTCCAGCTCCAAGGGCCTTCTGGCAGTTCCCTCATTGAGAGAAGTGAGGTTACAGGGAACCAGACAGAGGGCCTTCTCGGTGGTGGCGCCCACCCTGTGGAACACCCTCCCTTCAGATGTGAAGGAAAGAAGCAGCTATCCTATCTTTAAAAGACATCTGAAGGCAGCCCTGTTCAGGGAAGTTTTTAATATTTAACGCTGTACTGTTTTTAACACTTGATTGGGAGCCGCCCAGAGTGGCTGGGGAAACTCAGCCAGATGGGCGGGGTATAAATAAATTATTATTATTATTATTATTATTATTATTATTATTATTTGCAAACAACAGCTTATCCTAGTTGGTGTTAAGGATAGATTGCCCTCAGAAAGTTCACAACCTTAGTGCCCAAAAGCCCCACAGGACTGTAACTCAAGGCTGCCAAATTTCTGGCTTACTGCTGCTCTTCTGCATTTAACAGCAGCTGGATCTGCTGACATTAGCAGGTGGAAGAACTTCTCACCTGAAGATTAAGCTGCTTTTGAAGACACAAGAGGTGGCCAGGCCATTTTCTTCCTAACTGGGTCAGTGAGAAACTCTCCTCTTCAGTACAACATTTAAATTGGCTTAACCTCTTTAGATCTCAGCAGGGAAGGCCAGATACAAGGTTCAGTGCAAGGTTCAAAGGCTGCTAACAGAGCCATCACACCACTTCCACAGCCCTAGGATTGCTGGAAAGAAGCCAAGCTTTGTTTACTACACTTGTCCTTCATCCCTGGCACGACTCACCCTTCCCACAAATATATTAGACTCTGTTTTGATGGTACAGGGAGGAGGACTGAGGTTGCCCCTGTCTTTTTTTGGCAGAGCTCTTCTGCCTCTATAGCAGGAATTTTATGGGTCATGGAGAGGCATTGATGAAGAAGCTTCACCTGTTGAATATCTGCATCTGTTGCAGGGCACAGGAGGCTTTTCAGGAAAACAAAACCCTAGCTGCTTCAGTCGTCTCCAAGCTCCGCCTGGAATTTTCCTCCCTGAATTGCATTAGTCGTTTTGTGGAGGTCAGCTGATATATGGCAAAACGGAATCACATGACGCAGAGGAAGAGATGCTGGCAGAACTTAAAGCTCTTTGAAAGTCACGATCTTGCCTCTCCTTCCTTTCATTTTTATCAAGGGGTTATAAAAAAATAAAAAATAAATCCCAAGCCCATTACTGACGCACTCTTCAGACTGTTCGTTCTCTAGCTTTCAAGACTTCATTTTATTTCAGGTCCGAAAGAGCCAAGGTTACTTGGGAAACAAAATATAAGCAGAGGAGCATGCGCTCTTTTATCGAGTTATGCTTCTGACACAGAAACACAAAGCCTTGCAGGTAAATTGTGTTGTGTGTGTTTGCTGAAAGCACTGCAAACTTTTCAGCCAGGCTGTGTAACAGTGCCTTAAAACAACAAGTTGACTTGCAGGTTTTGGCAGCTACCACTGCTTCTCTCCATGCGCTGAAAACCCATGACGTCTGCACAGTGCTTTTTCTTCTTCTGGCGGTACGCACAGTTTCGCAGTACCAACACCTCACCCCCACCAAATCAGAGCCTGGATGCTCTGGCAGGGTCAGAGAACCATCCTTAAAGCTTCGTACATCTCCGGATCTTGCAATGCGGTCCTCCATCTGAGTACAGTGGTACCTCGGGTTACATACGCTTCAGGTTACATATGCTTCAGGTTACAGACTCCGCTAACCCAGAAATAGTGCTTCAGGTTAAGAACTTTGCTTCAGGATGAGAACAGAAATCGTGCTCCATTGGCCCCATTAGCTAAAGTGTTGCTTCAGGTTAAGAACAGTTTCAGGTTAAGAACGGACCTCCGGAATGAATTAAGTACGTAACCCGAGGTGCCAACATCTATATACTAGGGTAAACTCTCTCCCCCCCCATGCACATTTTAGTGAAAGTAGCATTGAAAATGCATTCTATTAGGGGAAATTGCTTTGCAAAAATCTATATATTAAGAGAAATTCCATGCAAGTGTGTATGCGAAGAGAAATCTCCAGATTTTGCAATGCAGTTCTCCAGCCAAGACACAGGTGCAAACACTAGGGCAGGCATAGGAAATTCACACTAAGAAGTGGATGAATTTTCTGGAGGACCTTTTGTTTTTCTTTTATTGCAAACTGATGTGGAAATGCCAAGAACTGAACTTTGGTAAGTTGAATTAAGAACAGTAAGAAAAGAGAATAAGATAGTTAATCGCTGGAAATAATTTTAGTTTAAGAACGATATTGGAGAGCTGTTACATGCAGTTATAATGAAATTCAGAAGGGAGGGATCTTAGGAAGTCAATTAACAATGTAAGAGAGATTGGGTTTTCAAGGGATATGTGTTTAAGATTTCTTTTTTCTTTTTCTTTTTTTAGTAATGTGTTTTCTCTTGTGTTTTTTCTTCTTCTTTTCTATGTTGTATTTGTTATAATTGTGGAAAATTGAATAATTTCTTTTTGGAAAAAAAAGAAAGAACTGAACTTTGGACTGGGAAAAGGAGAAACTGAGAGAAACCGAAATAGGTATACAGTGGTGCCCCGCAAGACGAATGCCTCGCAAGACGAAAAACCCGCTAGACGAAAGGGTTTTCCGTTTTGGAGGTGCTTCGCAAAACGAATTTCCTGTGGGCTTGCTTTGCAAGACGAAAATGTCTTGCGAGTTTTTCCGACTTTTTCCCCCTCCCCCCCTTTTCTAAGCCGCTAAGCCGCCTATCTGCTTATCCACTAAGTTGATAAGCCGCTAAAAGCCGCTAATCCGCTAATAGCGCTAATCCGCTAAGCCGTCAATGGGCTTGCTTCGCAAGACGAAAAAACCACTAGACGAAGAGAATCGTGGAACGGATTCTTTTTGTCTTGCGAGGCACCACTGTATTTGCCTCCCCCTAACAGAAAACACCAAGAAATGTAATTTTTTTGGGTGCTGACGCTGGCAGGATTTAAGGATTGTTGCACAGGGGTTGGGGTTGTTGCTGTTTTTTTTACCTGTGGCTGCTCTGCTCTGTTTCCCCCGAATGAGATGCCACTGTACTGAATGCCACACCTAGCTGGCAACCTTTGTCTGATTTCCTCACCACACAATACTAAATTAACAGCCAGGAATCCTGGAAACTGTAGGAGAAGGTAGTGCCTCTGAGCTTTGCATGGTGTTGTAAACAAAAATTGCCCTTTTTCCCTTATGGGGTATCCAAGAGCCCATACAGAGTCCTTACATAGGTTCCCTATTGGTAGGAGAGAATAACAGAGGCCAACCAGAGAATATTGAGAAGCAAAGCAGCTAGTAAGCTTGATCTTTATTGATCTGTTGCAACAGGGTGCTCCCGTCACCCGCAGGAGAGGAGGAGGAACCCAGAAAAATGGTGCGCAAGGCCTTATAAATACTTTTGAAATTGCCACCCTGTAGATCAAGACCACCCCCAGAAACATCATACCTACATCACAGAAAAGGCGGTCTAAACAGAAATTTGAATGTTGTTTTTCTCTTCTTGTTGTTTATCTCCTGTCTGGCAGGTTACTTGATTGGATTTCCTGGGGAGCCTGGCCAGTCTTTTGTAATGATACTTAGTTCCTGGGCCACTGTCACAGGCTCACACCTTATTCAAACACAAACATACCCTTAAGACAGGATTTGTGAAGGAAAAGACAATGGGGAAGCTTTTCCACTTTGACCTTGCAGAGAAAACATTTGCTCAGTTTAGGAATCAAAATGGTTCCAGGTTGGCCTTCCTATGCTGATCTATGTACGTGCGGTTATGAACATTACCATATATCTAAGACCATAAAATTCCTATTACAATAGGCATCGGGCTGGCCTCTGTGGGAGCAGGATACTGGAGCAATTGGCCCGATCTCCTGCTGTTCTTAAAAGCAAATGCTTTGTAGTCCTTGGAAAAATCATTGTTGGGAGTTTATGACTGGCAGCGTTTGTTAGGCCAGATCCAAATAAAACTCAGCAGGAAAGTACTGCTGGCTGCCCAACCTTAACCAGAGGCTAAACAAAGTGGGGGAGGGTAGGTGGGGTTCAGTTTCCATTGCTCTGAGAATCTGCAGTTCAAACAGCACAGAGAGGAACAAGAGGAGGAGGGAACAGCTGACTTGCTGTCAAACTTGGGACGTTCCCCTCGGATTCATCCAACACCAGTTAATGGTTAATCATCTCTCTCCCCCTTCTGCACTTCTGCAAGGAGAGCTTCCTAGCCGTGGTTGGTATAGAAAGCTGCATGCATTGGTGGTTTTTCTCCTAGCTCATTTCAGCCTTTTGTTGATTGATAAACATGTTTCTACACTGCCATATCATAAGATCAGGACCATGTACAACAATAAAGGTAGAGGGACCCCTGACCATTAGGTCTAGTCATGACCGACTCTGGGGTTGCGGCGCTCATCTTGCTTTATTGGCCGAGGGAGCCGGCGTACAGCTTCCGGGTCATGTGGCCAGCATGACTGAGCTGCTTCTGGCGAACCAGAGCAGCGCACGGAAACACCGTTTAACTTCCCGCTGGAGTGGTACCTATTTATCTACTTACACTTTGACGTGCTTTCGAACTGCTAGGTAGGCAGGAGCAGGGACCGAGCAACAGGAGCTCACCCCGTCGCGGGGATTCGAACCGCCGACCTTCTGATCAGCAAGTCCTAGGCTCTGTGGTTTAACCCACAGCGCCACCTGCTTCCTGTGTATAGCAATAAAGCATCATTAAAACAGGAAAAAATAATCACCAAAACAACTGGCGGATTAAACAGCTGCAAAGATCTTTTGGCAAGGTGTTCCTGAAAGTGAAAAGTGAGGGTGCCTGTTCCATCTCTGCTGGAAGACTGTTCCGCTGCGTGAGGCTGGCGGCACTCCATGCCTGGCTTCTGGTTGAGTCCCAGTGGGAAATTAAGCCCAATGATCTCAAGGATCATGGTGGGATATAAGGACTCTGGAGGTCATTAAGATACTGTATCATGGATCTAAGTTTTTCGGGGCTGCACCAGTAGAATTTCTGCCTGTCGTGCAGCTACTAAGGGCCTGGGAACCCTGTGGCCAGAGAGAAGGGCGTGAAATCTGCCATACGGAGCTGTTCACGGGACTTCATGTTCACGAATCTCCACTGCACTCATCTTGCAACAGCATGTAATACTTTGGTAGCTATGGGGCTGTTAAAACCAGAAATGGGGGGGGGGCAGTTAGACAACTTTCCCCAAGTCCTAAGTCCCCACCACAGCCTCTAACTAAGGCCAGGAGAATGACCGTTGACACAGGCACCATACATACACAACAGCAAAGAGGCTCAGAAAAGCAGTCTATAAAATTGTAGCAATAAGCAGAGCATGTGCCCGCAAATAAAGATCAGCTCTGCTGACCGCTCTTTGCTTCTTTAAATTGGCTAGAGACTCCTTCTTTTGCTGACTGGAGAGACACGCAGGGAGTGGCACCCCAATGAGCTGGGCAGTGGAGTAAATCCGCACCCCAGGATTTTCCTTATCAGGCCATAGGCTGGTACATTGCCCTGAATCATAGTGGGTGGCCAAGTCTGGTTTATAACTCTGATCAGCAGTGGTTAGCAGAGGGTGGGTCCTTGCAGGGTTTATGAGGTTTCTCTGAAAACATCTTGCCCTTGAAAAACAAGATTTCTGGTCTTGAGCAGCCACATTTATGGTGCCCTTCACTTGCCCGGGCAAACAACTTGGGCATCTGAAGAAGTGTGCATGCACACAAACGCTTATAGCCAGAACAAACTTAGTTGGTCTCTAAGGTGCTATTGGGACGCAGGTGGCGCTGTGGGTTAAAACACAGAGCCTAGGACTTGCCGATCAGAAGGTCGGTGGGTCGAAGTGCTCTGATGGTGTTTCCTGCTTGGCAGGGGGTTGGACTCGATGGCCCTTGTGGTCTCTTCCAACTCTATGATTCTATGATTCTATGAATCCCCGAGACGGGGTGAGCTGCCGTTGCTCGGTCCCTGCTCCTGCCAACCTAGCAGTTCGAAAGCACCTCAAAGTGCAAGTATAGGTACCGCTCTGGCGGGAAGGTAAACGGTGTTTCCGTGTGCTGCTCTGGTTCGCCAGAAGTGGCTTAGTCATGCTGGCCACATGACCCGGAAGCTGTACGCTTAGTCATGCTGGCCACATGACCCGGAAGCAAGATGAGCACTGCAACCCCAGAGTCGGTCATGACTGGACCTAATGGTCAGGGGTCCCTTTACCTTTACTAAGGTGCTATTGGACAATTTTTAAAATTCCCCCCTCCCTCCCTCCCTCCCTCCTTCCTTCCTTCCTTCCTTTCTGTTGCAATACATATATGAAATCGTTACATAATGATACATATACATTATATTCGTAAATTCACATTTTTCACATTTCATTATGTACCAACATTTATCCATTTCTTATTTCTTGCCCTGTGTCTTCCCTCCACCCATGCGTGACTTCCTCGTTATTATTTTATAACTTTATTATTGAGATTGTATTTTTGTATCTTAATTATTAAACATTGAGTCTTATATATCTGCTTAGCTTAGCTTTGTGAAATCAGTCTATACATATCAATAAATTCTTGTTGGAGCATGTTTTGATCATGTATTCTTCTACACATTTCCATTCCTGTTTGAGATTTTGAATAATTTTTTGAAATGATTGAATTAGCAAAAACGACGGCAACAATTAGAATGCAATCTAATTTTTTAATATATTTTGACTGCGTCAGACCAACACGGCTACCTACCTGAATCTGGAACTTGGGCAAAATGAGACTTTTGATCAAGGAACCTTTGCCTTAACAAGTGACTGGGGGAGAGATTAAGGTGGTCACTTACACATTGCCAAAAGAAGAGAAAACGCATCACTTCGAAAACATGCAAAAGAGGGTGCAGACTTGCATAAAATTTGAACATGCTAGCTTATATGTGCAGCTGCTGATTTTGAAACCATTGCTATGATATACATGTTGTTGTTTAGTCCTTTAGTCATGTCCGACTCTTCGTGACCCCATGGACCAGAGCACGCCAGGCACTTCTGTCTTCCACTGCCTCCCGCAGTTTGGTCAAACTCATGTTCGTAGCTTCGAGAACACTGTCCAGCCATTTCGTCCTCTGTCGTCCCCTTCTCCTTGTGCCCTCCATCTTTCCCAACATCAGGGTCTTTTCCAGGGAGTCTTTTCTTCTCATGAGGTGGCCAAAGAATTGGAGCCTCAGCTTCAAGATCTGTCCTTCCAGTGAGCACTCAGGAACATGATATACATAGAAATACCATATTATGAACCTGTCGGCTGAGTGCCTGGTCTGTCTGCCGTCCAATAGCTCTGAAGACTGGAAGCTTCATGGCTCCTCCTTAACCAGACTTTGGCCTCATTCAAACTATACGTTTAAAGCACTGTGATACTACTTTAAAAAGTCATGGCTCCCCCCACTGGGAAGTGCAGTCTTTTAAGGGTACTGAGGGTTGTCAGGAGAGATCCCCAATTTGCTAACCCAAGCTACAATTCTCTGAGCCATTTAACCATCAATCCCTTTTCACAGGGAACTCTGGTAATTGTAGTTCTGGGAGGGGAATAGGCGTCTCCTGTCTCCTAACAACACTCACGAGAGTAGGGACGCGGGTGGCGCTGTGTGTTAAACCACAGAGCCTAGGGCTTGCCAGTCAGAAGGTCAGTGGTTCGAATCCCCGTGACAGGGTGAGCTCCTGTTGCTCAGTCCCTGCTCCTGCCAACCTAGCAGTTCGAAAGCACGTCAAAGTGCAAGTAGATAAATAGGTACTGCTCCAGTGGGAAGGTAAACATCATTTCCGTGGGCTGCTCTGGTTCGCCAGAAGCGGGTTACTCATGCTGGCCACTTGACGTGGAAGCTGTACGCAGGCTCCCTCGGCCAATAAAGCAAGATGAGTGCCGCAACCCCAGAGTCGGTCACAACTGGACCTAATAGTCAGGGGTCGCTTTACCTTCTAACAACACTCAGCAGCACCCTTGACAAACTACACTTCCCAGGATCCCTTGGGGTGAGCCATGACTGTTAAAGTGGTATCGCAGTGCTTCAAATGTGTTAATGTGGTCTTTGATGGCAGAAAAAAGAGATTGGGGTGTTTTCTGTAATGTGGGAGATCCCTGGGGAGGTACAGAGGTGGCAAGAATCTCACAGGGACATTCCTGAGTGGAGCTGACCACAAGATACCTTTTCAGAGACGTATTTTGGACCTCTCTTCTCTTGAGATGCAGGAGCAAGCACGGATTATTGGAAATCCTCCTTAGCTAAACAGAACGAGGGATCTTTCCTTTCAACTTGTATTACCTTTAATAACTATTAACCTGCTTGTTTTCTAAAACTCAGAGTCTCTGGGTGGTTTTATCCAGGGAAAGCATTCTGTCTCAATTCAGCTTTTGCCAGCCTTCAACTCTAAATGCTAATAGGGACATGGTAGGCCAGGCATAGGCAAACTCAGCCCTCTGGATGTTTTGGGGACTACAACTCCCATCATCCCTAGCTAACAGGACCAGTGGCCAGGGATGATGGGAGTTGTAGTCCCAAAAAACATCTGGAGGGCCGAATTTGCCTATGCCTGTGGTAGGCGCTCCTTTGTCAGATGTTTAAAAGTAGAGGGTGGGTGGTCCATCTATCAGCGATGCCTTAGCATGTGAGTCTTCTGTAGCAGGAGGGGGCTGGGCTGGATGACCTTTGAGGTTCCTCAGCTGAGATAGAACCACTAGCCTAAATATCTACCTACTAAGCTTGTGGCAGAAATGAATTCCAGGCAGGCGAGTTCCTGTGTCACAGCTTAATATCTAAAAAGATTATCCACATTGACCTTTTTCACCCTGCTTTTTGCAGGCCCAGGTCTGTGACTTAAAGCTCTGTGTCTGAGCACCTGTTTTTCTCCTCTGGAGATTTCCTCTGCTATTTTTTTAAAAAAATATTTTTTATTAAGCAATTTCAACATAACAAAGTATCAAACCATAAAATCACATTTTGTTGTTGTTTAGTCGTTTAGTCGTGTCCGACTCTTCGTGACCCCATGGACCAGAGAACGCCAGGCACTCCTGTCCTCCACTGCCCCCCGCAGCTTGGTCAGACTCATGCTGGTAACCTCGAAAACACTATCCAACCATCTCGTCCTCTGTCGCCCCCTTCTCCTTGTGCCCTCCATCTTTCCCAGCATCAGGGTCTTCTCCAGGGAGTCTTCTCTTCTCATGAGGTGGCCAAAGTACTGGAGCCTCAGCTTCACAATCTGTCCTTCCAGTGAGCACTCAGGGCTGATTTCCTTCAGAATGGAGAGGTTTGATCTTCTTGCAGTTCATGGGACTCTCAAGAGTCTCCTCCAGCACCATAATTCAAAAGCATCAATTATTCGGCGATCAGCCTTCTTTATGGTCCAGCTCTCACTTCCATACATCATTACTGGGAAAACCATAGCTTTAACTATACGGACCTTTGTTGGCAAGGTGATCACATACAGTACGTTATTTCCCCCCCTTTTTTCTTGCCACTGTTCTTCTGTTGGGACTTCCTCATTCTTCCATCCTTGTGCTATCAAGACTATTTGGTTTCTATGGAAGCCGCCCAGAGTGGCTGGGGAGGCCCAGACAGATGGGCAGGGTATAAATAATAAATTATTATTATTATTATTATTATTATTATTATTATTATTATTATTATTGCTGCTGTTGTTGCATACATAAATTCTTTGTTTTTCTTGGCAGGTCTTGTCCTACAATCCCTAACAAAAATGCTTCTGGGTTTTTTTTACAAATGTCATTTTGAGCATTTTTTAAAATTCATTGTATATCATTTCCCAATTTTTTTTAACTTCTCTACATTCCCACCACATATGGTAAAAAGTCCTTTCTTTTTCTTTACATTTCCATCATATGTCTGACCCGGTTTTATACATTTTTGCTATCTGTACTGGTGTGATATGTACATCATTTTCATATAATTTTCTTTCAAAAGAGAACAATCCGTAAATTTCAAATCTACTTTCCACAATTTTCCCCAGTCCTCAAATTGTATATTATGTCCGATATCTTGTGCCCATTTGATCATGACCGATTTGACCTCATCTTTTGTTTCCCATTCTAGCAAAATACTATATGCTTTCTTCAGCAGCTTCACTTCTTATTCTATAACTTCCTTTTGAAATCTAGAAGTTGTATAACTAAACCCTTTCTTATTGTCTTCCTTGTACATCTCATGTAATTGTCTGTAGTGTAACCAACTCTGAAAATGATCTTTAATTTCCTCATTATCTTTTAATTTCCATTTCCCTTCTTGATCCTTCAACAAATCTCTATATGTAGGCCACTTCCCCTTTTTGTCAAGTGGTCTGAGTAACGAAACTTCGATAATTTCCTCTGCTATTTAAAGCTGACTGGCAATTTGTGTTTTCTACGGATGGCCATTTGCTCCGATTGAGCCTTATGGAATGTGTTTTTTACTGGAGAAAGCTCTGGTGCAGAAAAAAGGGCACAGACACAGAGCTTTAAGGACCTGGGCCTGGAAAGTCTGGAGGAAACCCTGAGCTACTAACCCGCTTCCAGGCCCAAACGGGCAAAAACTGAAGAACCAGGGTGTGTAGCTTTACAGAGAGAATAATACAATGTTTGTCTAGGGCAGGGCTGCCTTGTAAATGCATCTCAAAGTTACCTTTTGAAGCCTTGCTCATCATTGCACATGATATCCCATGCCCTCCAACACTCCTCAGATGAGAATAGGGACATTTTTCTTTTTAAAAATTTATTTATTTGGTTTTACAGAGAGATATCAAACATAAATCATAAAAGCAAGATTCCAAGGACTCTCCTGGACTTCCATCCTCCCCTTTGTGGGTCTTATTGTTAATCCATTCCTCCTGCATCTTTTATGATAAGCAACCCTTTACCTCTTCCATTATGCCCAGAATTCAACCTTAAATTGCAAGTGATATTCCAATCCTACTAATGATTTTAACTGTTTACAACGGTCTTTAAGGTAAGTAATAATTTCCCCCCATTCCTTGTTAAAATTTTGGTATTCCTGATTTCTGACTCTTCTGGTCATTTTAGCTGTTTCAGCATAGTCCATTAAGTTCACCTGCCATTCTTCTCTGGTAGAGACTTTATCTTATTTCCATCTCTGGCCAAGAATAGGGACATTTCTGCCCTTCTCTCCCCGCCCCCCATCCACAACCGACCCTCCTCAACTCTCCATTTTTGTGTCTCCCCCCTCGCCCCAGCATTTCCTATCTGAAGAAGGCGAGTGGAGCCATCACGACAGCAATCAGATACAGCACACACACTGTTCTGAGAAAACCTCTTAATCCTGATTTTTATTTTATTCTTCAGTGGATTTACAAAAAGAAAAAGAATAAAACACCAGTAAATACAGTCGTACCTTGGCAGTCAAATGGAATCCATTCCAGAAGTCAGTTCGACTTCCAAAACGTTCGAAAACCAAAGCATGGCTCCTGATTGGCTGCAGGAAGCTCCTGCAGCCAATCGGAAGCCACAGAAGCCCCGGCGGACGTTCAGCTTCCAAAAATAGTTCGCAAACCGGAACAGTCACGTCAGGGTTTGCGACGTTTGGGAGCCAAAACGTTTGGGAACTAAGCTGTTTGACTTCCAAGGCATGACTGTACATTTTATAAAGGGAAAAGATTAGACCAGGGGTTTGCAAAGTTTACTGGCCATGGGCCGGATCACTCCCATGGAGATCGTCTGTGGGCCGGACTGGCACAGCGTGATGCTGGAAATCGTGTCTACGCATGCCCAGACGCCGAAAATCACACCGGCGCAGAAGTGATTTTTGGCGTTTGGACACACACAGACGCGATTTCCGGTATTTGCGTGTGCGCAGATGCGATTTCCAGTGCCGCTCAGCAAGACCCTGTGCCGCACTGTGCTGGTTTAGTGCAGCACGCAGGGGACTCGCCAAACAGGCGGTGAGGCATCTAATCATAAGCCTGCATTTTTATCAAGCTTATATTTTTTGATCAAGGTTGTATCTTAAAAATGAGTTCAAATTCACAAATGATTCATGCCAGGCAGAAACTAGGCTGGCTAAGATATTGGCAGATGTTCATCCTCTTCGCCAGAGAGGCCCTCTGGTTTATTGCGGTCATAAAAGGCTGAGCGAGGTCACCGACCTTGCATATTGCAGAGTACAATTAAGCTACAATTAAGTTGGTAAATAGTAAGAATTATTGTGCCTACCATTAGAGACTTGAGCCACATTTTCCTAAGGGCAAGAGCTAATGGAAATAGGGAAAGAAAGTGTTTTTAAGTTTTTTCTTACTTCGAAAACGTCTTTGCTTATAAAAAATTATATATATTATGTATTAAAAATATATTGGCTTAAATGTAATTATGCAAAGGAATTAGAAGCTAAGAAATGTTAAATCCTTATGCTAGATTCCTATTTCATATAGTTGGAAGAGATCACAGGGGCCATCAGCCACCAGCCTAGCCCCCCCCCCCTTTGCCAACCAGGAAAACACCATCAGAGCACTCTAGACAGATGGTTGTCAGGTTTTTGTTTAAAGGAACCTCCAATGAAGGAGATCTTTCATTGATGATGCGTACAAAAGATCTTTGATACCTGTTTAAAATAGAATTAGCCACCATCTGTTTTAGCCATCTGCTCTATTTTAGAATTAAGGGGGCAAAGGTGATTTGGTAATTAAGGTGCCTTGTAGAGGTTAATGGCTACTTGTTTGCCAATTATAAATATGGCTTTTATTTCCCATAAAAGGGCAAAAGGAAATGGGTGTATCTTTTGTGATTGGTTCTAGCAAACAGCCAATAGGAATTTCAACCAGGCTGATTGGACAGAGGCAGCCACAGGAGGAGCAAGGGGGCTGGATTAAGGAAATATAAGTGCTGGCCAGAATGGCAGGAGGCCAGGCCAGAGCTTGGTAACCATATACCACTGTGCCTCATATTTATTTGTCTGACAAATAAATTATTATTTTAATTTCTCTATTGCTGCGTTGAATATTTCATTCCAGCTAAGCGTTAACCACAAGCAGGGTGCTACAGCGGCTCAGTTCAGGAGCAGCTCGTGGGCCAGTAAAATGGTCTTCGTGGGCCGCATCTGGCCCGTGGGCTGCACGTTGCCGACTCCTGGATTAGACGCAGATGCACAAAGCATTTTTTAAAAGAAATAATTAATACACATTGTGCTCCTCTCAGTTTCTACTTTTTTCCTGTCCAGGGTGACCCTGTCTTCCACCTGCACCTCAGAGCTGGTGTGTCATCAGGGTTGGGCCCCGGCAGTAACAGCCCCTTCTCCGCCTCGCCCGCTCTTCAGCAGCCGCAATGAGGGCCTCTGGTTGCAACTTGTGTGGTTTGCAGATAGCAGTCGAACTGCCTTTGATGGAGATGTGACTGTCGAAATGGAAGAACTATGGTGAAGTTTCAGAGGAACTTCAGAGTTCCCTAGAAAACAGTTTGCAAACCACACCACACAGCATGTAACCTGAGTGCATTTCTGTAACTTGACTTCATTTCTGACTTTATTTTGACAGGGGTGTTCTGACAAACACCACCGACGGGTCTGGGACTTGCCCGCTGACCAACCCAGCCGTATGAGATTGATAGGGTTGTAAGACCGATGCAAGAGCCCTTGTAGCCCACCTGTGCAGTCCCACTGGAATATGGACTTTGGGATCCATTTATGGTCCCACGTGATTTCTTATCGCACCGAGATGGGGGTAGAGAATGGAGGGTCCTTCATTTGAGGGGTTTGAGCGAGGAGGAAAACGCAGCAAACCTTTCTAGCTTGACAGAGGAGTGATGGAAACAAGCACGCTCTGCCTTAATATATTCTTGAATATGTTTTAAATAATCCTCACACACAACAGATGCCTGAGAACAGAGGTCAGATTGCGCTTTCATTCTTGTTTCTAAAAATGTCTCCGTTTAACTTTTCCTCACTCATCACGCAAGATAATGAAGGCCGCCTTCTAAAAGACAGCTTGAACTATTTTGAGGCCCCAGGCATAAAAATCCAAATCCAACCCAACTGGTGGTAAAAATACATATGCTGCAACTGTCCCAGTTTGTCAGGTCCTCGTCTCTAGTAAATTGCTCCGTTAATTTTGCTTTATTTATCCCTAATGGGATGCCTTGCCAACATTTTGTTTGCAGGGGCTGCTGGCCTTGTTCCTCACGGGTCCAGCTATCTCTACAGGCTCCCTAGAAGTTGAAACTCAGAGTGCCAAGTAGCTGTGGTATCTTCTCTGTGGGGCATCAATGGGAAGGCATCCTGCAGGGAGCAGTCTGCCGTTTCATTTATTGCAGCTGTTAAGATTTTGGTATTAATATACAGTGGTACCTCGGTTTACGAACTTAATCCGTTCCGGAAGTCTGTTCTTAAACCGAAACCATTCTTAAACCGAGGCGAGCTTTCCCTAATGAGGCCACCTGCTGCCGGTGCCCTTCCACTGTTCGGCTTCCGTTCTTAAAGGTAAAGGTAAAGGTACCCCTGCCCGTACGGGCCAGTCTTGACAGACTCTGGGGTTGTGCGCCCATCTCACTTAAGAGGCCAGGGGCCAGCGCTGTCCGGAGACACTTCCGGGTCACGTGGCCAGCGTGACATCGCTGCTCTGGCGAGCCAGAGCCGCACACGGAAACGCCGTTTACCTTCCCGCTGGTAAGCGGTCCCTATTTATCTACTTGCACCCGGAGGTGCTTTCGAACTGCTAGGTTGGCAGGCGCTGGGACCGAGCAGCGGGAGCGCACCCCGCCGCAGGGATTCGAACCGCCGACCTTTCGATCGGCAAGTCCTAGGCGCTGAGGCTTTAACCCACAGCGCCACCTGCGTCCCTTCCGTTCTTAGACCGAGGTAAAGTTCTCAAACCGGGACACTACTTCTGGTAAACCAAATCGTTCGTAAACCGGACTGTTCTTAAACCAAGGTACCACTGTATTATTGAAAGTATTAAGTAGTGGAAAGAATTTAAATGATTAAGAAATACAGTGGTACCTTGGGTTACATACGCTTCAGGTTACAGACGACGCTTCAGGTTACAGACTTACCACTAACCCAAAAACAGTACCTCGGGTTAAGAACTTTGCTTCAGGATGAGAACAGAAATCGTGCTCCGGTGGCGCGGCAGCAGCAGGAGGCCCCATTAGCTAAAGTGGTGCTTCAGGTTAAGAACAGTTTCAGGTTAAGAATGGACCTCCAGAACGAATTAAGTACTTAACCCGAGGTACCACTGTAAGGTGATATTGAAAAAATATATAGAAAAAAATAGGAAAGGGGGAAAAATGTGTAGAAGAAACAAATACAATATACTCCCATAAATTATCAGCCTTTACCAAAGGTGTCATGGGCTTTGAAGACACTCGAACTCAGGACGCAAGGGAGAAACGTGCTAAGAGGAAGGCACGCTTGGCAAATCCAAACCGTGATCAACTCCTGCCTGGAAACCAATGTCCCCACTGTGGAAAGATGTGTGGATCCAGAATTGGCCTCCACAGTCACTTATGGACTCCTTGTTAAAACCATGTTTATGGAAGACAATCTTACTTGGCTACGAGTGATCGCCAGAGAAGAAGATAAATATATATGATGTTATTATCTTAACACGTATGTAGATATTAACAGCCTACTACATTCTGTATTTATTTATTGAATTTATATATATTCCGCCCTATACCTGGAGGTCTCAGGGCGGTCCACAGTATGAACTCATTCTAAATGTTAAGGTGTATTTTGAGACCCTGGAAACTTATTATAGGGTAGTTTATGTTTTCCAAGCCTATATTTTTAATCTGACGACCCATCACTTTCTCGGCAGAATAGCGGGAGAAGCTGAGACTCTCCAATCTGTAATGGGAGGGGCAGGGCTGGTGCATGCATAAGGACATCAGAAGAGCCGTAAGCTGAATCCGGCCAATGGCCCATCTAGTCCACCATCCTATTCTCACAGTGGCCAGCCAGGTGACCATGGGAAACCTGAAAGCAGGATCTCACCAACGGGCATTCGGAGTTCAGCCACCAGTTCACTATGCCTGCTGTTTTAGGGACGAGGAATCTGTGCTTCTCCATAGCTTGTAGGATTCGAATGCCCATCGCCTCTGACCACTGGCCATGCCAATGAACCGTGTTCCAGAAGGCTGCAGGTTCTCCACCTCTGTGCTATTTGATCAGTTGCAGCCAGTACTATTTTTCTAGAAAAAGAGGTGCCAGAACTGACCACAAACACCTCCCTTGTTCTCTTAGAATGGCCATGCGCCCATTTGAGAGGTGCCAGAACTGAGTTCCGGCTGGGGGGGGGGAAGCCTTGCTTGCAGGCCATCTGAGGAAACACACGTCCCATAGAAACCCACTGATGCAGGGAAACAAGTTGCATCAACATACCCCAGACCATGGGTAGGCAAACTAAGGCCTGGGGGCCAGATCCGGCCCAATTGCCTTCTCAATCCGGCCTGCAGACGGTCTGGGAATCAGTGTGTTTTTACATGAGTAGAATGTGTCCTTTTATTTAAAATGCATCTCAGGGTTATTTGTGGGGCATAGGAATTCGTTCATCCCCCCCCCAATATAGTCCAGCTCCCTACAAGGTCTGAGGGACAGTGGACTGGCCCCCTGCTGAAAGTTTGCTGACCCCTACTCCAGACCCTCCAAGTGTCCCTATTTTCCAGAAGCCGTCCCAGTTTCTTATTTGATCCCGGAATGTCCCGCTTTTCCTTAGGATGTCTTATTTTCATCGGAGAAGTGTTGGAGGGTATGGAGTTATGCAACCCCCGAGCCAAGGAGATAAGTAACTATGCAACTTTTAGAAGGCACCCCAAGGCAGTCCTGTATAGGGATTTTTAAAAATGTTTAATGGGTGGCAAATAAATAAATAAATAAATAAATACAGTCAGTGCGTTACCTGGAGCACATTACTTCCGGGTTTCGCCGCACGCGCATGCGCAGACAGTCAAAATGACGTCAAGTGCATGTGCGGAAGCGGCGAAATGCGACCCGTGCACGCGCAGACGTGGGTTGCGTTCGCTTCTGAATGCGAACGGGGCTCTGGAACGGATCCTGTTCGCATCCCAAAGTACCACTGTATTGAATAGGGTGCCCTTATTTTCATTGGGGAAATGTTGGAGGGTATGCATAATCAAGCACTATCTGCAATAAAGGCTGTATACATGCCATATATTTAAAGCACCCACCTCACCCAGAGAACCCTGGGACCTGTAGTTTATCACGGAATTGTAGCTCTGTGACTGGTAAACCATTATTTTCTGTGTGTGTGTGTGTGTGTGTGTGTGAGAGAGAGAGAGAGAGCTTTAAATGCACGGTGTGTTCCCAGCTATGGTCTCAATGTTTTAGTCACAGAAATGGGTTCGCAGACCAGACCAGCTTTCCAGACTGCAACTCGAGTGTCCGCACTGTCTGTCTATGCTTAGGCCAAGAACAGGCCCCTTGCTCCTAATGGAGGCAAAATGTTGCCCCAGAGATCCATCTTTGGCCTGTCCCATCAGTGGGTTAGAACACCTGCTTGGCATGCAGAAGGTGCCATGCACAGTTCCAGGTCTCCCCTGGTCGGTCTGGGTCTGCTGCATGCCTGACACCCTGACCAGCTGCTGCCAGCCAGTGCAGGCCACCTTAGCTAGATGGACCTGCAGTCTGGACTCATAATAAGCTTCCACCCAATGTTCATCTGGCCTTGTTTTCGCTCCCACGTTGAAGGCCGTGGCCAAAACACACCAACCCAGCAAGCTTCCCCTTCACATTTCAAAATAATCTGGTTTAAAAATAAAGCGTGTTTTTAAAATAGCAGCATTCCGACCATCTGTATTACCCCTGCTGGGTTTCAGGTCACGTGGGGGATGTGTTGGAACATTTTGGAGTTTCTAAATCTAATCTCCCAAGCGCTTAAATCTCCATCAAACTAGCAGCTGCTCCAAGGCAGTGTGGAGGAGTCTCAGCGCCACTGCGGTGGCAAAGGAAGAAGAAGAAGAAGAATTTGGATTTGATATCCCGCCTTTCACTCCCTTTAAGGAGTCTCAAAGCGGCTAACATTCTCCTTTCCCTTCCTCCTCCACAACAAACACTCTGTGAGGTGAGTGGGACTGAGAGACTTCAAAGAAGTGTGACTGGCCCAAGGTCACCCAGCAGCTGCATGTGGAGGAGAGGGGAAGCGAACCCGGTTCACCAGATTACAAGACTACTGCTCTTTTTTTTTTTTTTTTAATAATATTTATTAAAAATTTTCCAGAATAAAAAGGAAAGATAGCAAGCAAGAAAGAAAAAACAAATATGATTTACACTTGATTTCAGTGGCATCTTTCCCGGACTTCCCCCCCTCCCCCTCTTGTATTCCATTTCCCTTAAATTGATTCCACAGATTCTTACCCCAAATTTTAAAACCTTATTTGTAATTTTAAATAACCCATTTATTCCAAATTAATTTATCTTATTTATCTTAATGAACCATTTCTCCTTATATTTTATATAATTCCCTAAGATCGACCCCATTTCCCTTCCACGAATTCCCCTATTTTCAAACAATAAACATGAAAAAAGAAAAGAAAGAAATAATATATAATTTTACAGCCTTTGGATTCCAAATCTCCCCTCCCCCCCCATTCCCCGGTTCCAATCCCCAAAGTTCATCCACTGTCTACTGCCAGCCTGGTGTATCCACGTCTATATCTCAACTCCACTTTGCCGTCTTTTGATTATTCCTCAGGTTGCTTTTTCCTGTTCTGCTGCAGAAACCTTCTAATTCAGAAACTTCTTGTTCTCCACAGAGGCTTTTGTTATTCAGGAACATAACTTGCGTCAAGTCCCTTCCCTTCTTCAATAGATAAATCCATTGTCTCCTTTAGTATAGAAACCTCTGTAGACAAAATAATGCTTCGTTTTTGCAGCTTTCCCAAGAGATAACAGATCCTGCTCAAATTCATAGTATTTTTCCACTTGCTGCTACTGTTGCAATGTCCCAGCCTCCCTCTAGAGGGAATATGGTAACTTAATTTCTTTCAAAATCAGACCCAAAAGTCAAATAACTTGTTGCCTTTATTTCCAATAATTTATGTCCAAATTGTAACAAATCTAACCAGCAAAGCCATCGTAACAAAGTTCTCTTTTATTTTCCTGCTTTGACAGCTACTTTGACAGCTGTCAAAGTTTCTGTGTCTCTTCACCAGTCTCTCATAGCGGATCGTTCCCGGTTCCCGGGGGGGTTGCATTTTAGTTCCCACAAATCAGTCTTCTCCTCCAGCACAATTATTGTAATATCCCTTCGTGAAGTTAAAATTTTTTTTCAGGTAAACAAGTTCATTTCTCGATCTTAGTTGTCAAATCCTTGCGTTGAGCCATCTACAACGGGGGGGGGGGGCGGACTTCCTTTTTGCACTCCCCCCACTCGCTCCAAATTCAAAGATCAAATTTCCCTTTTAAGTCCAATCAATTTACTCACGGGTTGTTCCTTTTAGTCCAAATCCGAAATTTTCAAAGAAGAAGTCATTGCTCTCCGCCGAATGGCATGCGGCTTCGCTGGGCAGGGGAAGCATTGGACTCACAGCACCACACCCCCCCGTCACCCGCTCCGCAGCCTTTAAAAAGGCTCCTTCGCGGGTCGGGGGGGCGCAAACGGTGCCCGCCGAGTCACCAAGTCCATGGGCATCTCCGCCCATGGTTTTTGAGGGTCCCCGCGTCGCCGGCACGGCAGGACCCGACCCCTACCCAGCCGACTCCCTCTGGAGCTCGGAGGGAGTCCGCCATTCGGCGATGGCGCCGACCCGGAAGTACAAGACTACCGCTCTTAACCACTACACCACAGGAACGGAAAGGGAAGTGAGAAGAAGACGCCCACCCATCCTTCAATAAGAAATTCCTCAGTAAAGTACAGCGTACCTCGGGTTAAGTATTTAATTTATTCTGGAGGTCTGTTCTTAAACTGAATCTGTTCCTAACCTGAAGCACCACTTTAGCTAATGGGGCCTCCTGCTGCCGCCGCACCGCCGGACCATGATTTCTGTTCTCATCCTGAAGCAAAGTTCTTAACCTGAAGCACTATTTATGGGTTAGCGGAGTCTGTAACCTGAAGCGTATGTAACCCGAGGTACCACTGTATTGTAAATTGCACCCTTGGGCTCTGGACTGTGTAAATTCTTCGCTTCCAGACGTCCACGCAAACCGAGCATGAATCTTGATCTCTTTGCATCAAATTTTCAGGAAGCCTATGGGACCGTTTATTGCTCATTCGTTCTGGTTTTCTTGTGAAAGAGGTTTACATGGTGCCGTGCCAAGCAGAAGGTGGTCAGGTTCAATCCCAGCACGGCACCTTTAGTTAGGGCTAGTGGAGAACTCTCTCTGAAACCCTGGAGAAACTGCTGCTTCAGGGTAGACAATATTGAGCAAAATGACCAAAGGTCCAATACAGAATAAGGCAGCTCAGTGGACAGTCTGCCATTTTAAGAACTGCTGTGCTCTGTTTTGAACTGTTGGCGACACACCGGAATTCTTTTTTTTTATTTAAAGAAAGTGTATCTTTTACCAAAATAGCAATTATCATCCTGGCTTTGAAATGAGCACAGAACAGGCTGTTTCGCAATAAAGAAAAGCTGCATCCAGAGGGGTGTGAAGGATTTTCTTCAACGCTTGCAAAACACAGGGGGGTAACAGGATTCCAGAAGAGAACTATGGCATGAGTCAATGCTGTTGTTCCAAGCATGGCTATTTTCATCTGGGAAATGTTTCAGGGCATGTGTTTACACTGTAAACCTCAAGTGATTTTAAACTGGGTTAACCCTCACAGCGCAATCACCACCCCTCCTTTTTATTTTATTTTTTTAAAAGAAACAGAGAAATTATGCAAGGGAAGCTTTTCTAGGCATTTTTAGAGGTAAGCAGCCAGCTGCTTTTTAAAGGCATAGTATAGCCAGCATAAAGAAGGCTGATCGCTGAAGAATTAATGCTTTTGAATTGTGGTGCTGGAGGAGACTCTTGAGAGTCCCATGGACTGCAAGAAGATCAAACCTCTCCATTCTTAAGGAAATCAGCCGTGAGCGCTCACTGGAAGGATAGATCCTGAAGCTGAGACTCCAATACTTTGGCCACCTCATGAGAAGAGAAGACACCCTGGAAAAGACCCTGATGCTGGGAAAGATTGAGGGCACAAGGAGAAGGGGACAACAGAGAATGAGATGGTTGGATAGTGTTCTTGAAGCTACCAGCATAAGTTTGACCAAACTGCGGGAGGCAGTGGAAGACAGGAGTGCCTGGCGTACTCTGGTCCATGGGGTCACGAAGAGTCGGACACGACTAAACGACTAAACAACAACAACAACATAGCCAGCATCACCGAACAGAAGCAGCAAGGTGATTATGTGCCTAAAAAAAAAAAAAGAAAACTGGGAAATGAGGCTCTGCATGCTAGGGGTGGCATGGGATTTATTATAAGGCAGGGGTCAGCAACCTTTTTCAGCCATGGGCCAGTCCACCGTCCCTCAGGCCATGTGATGGGCTGGACTATATTTTGAAGAAAAAAAATATGAACGAATTCCTATGCCCCACAAATAACCCAAAGATGCATTTTAAATAAAAGGACACATTCTACTCATGTAAAAACACGCTGATTCCTGGACCGTCTGTGGGCCGGATTTGGAAGGCGATTGGGCCGGATTTGGCCCCCGGGCCTTAGGTTGCCTACCCTTGTTATAAGGCTTGGGGCACCCCCCTAAAAAAACACCCAAGGGTTTTTTAAGAACATAGGAATATGCCTATGGGAAGCCCACCAATCCACCAGGACATTAATTTAACCACATTCTCTCCCCCCACCGGCCCGCATTTGTGATTTCCAGCAATTGCTCTTCACAGACCTAACACTGGAAGATATTTGACATGCAAAATCTTTACTGACATGCAGGTGCGGCAGCGAGAAAAGCTGCCCTGCTGACTTTCAGTTTGCTCATGCAAACTCCCAAAGATGCAAAGTGACAGAAAACTGTGATGTAACTGCAAGGGTTAAGGGAAGGCGCCGAGGAGCACCTCTGATGGGTGGGAGGGCATGAGGAGGAGCAGGGAAAGGTGAGTTGCGATGGCATCACATTCTAGAGACCAGGGACCTTGCAGGACAAGCTGCATCTATGGGCTGCAGGATAGCCAGGAAGTGGGGGAAAACGCTTGCCTGGTTGATTGGTCAAGCAGAATACCACCACACACCCGACCCATAAAACGTCTGAGCTACAAAGGCTTATGCAAACTAACACCCATGCATTGTGTCCTGCAAAAGAGTGAGATGCTATCTCACCGCTCCCTCATGTCTGCAGTCTCAGGCAGGCAGTAAAAGCAGGTTAACTAGCTTCCAGGCGGGCCGCCATTCTTAATGGGTCACGAGTTGTGCAGGCCAGCCTGCCTGACACATTCTCACCAAAGCTTCCTGCTGCATTGCTGCTGCTCCCGTTACTCTTAGCAGCAGCCTGATTTGCAGAGATTCATTTGCATGTCATCATGTGAGTGAAAAGCCTCACTGCCCAGTTTCAGCTGATCAAACTGTTGCTAAAGGCCCAGGAACAAGAAAAGTCTTATTTTTATCCCCTGTCAAGTTATGGGATCCTCATGCTTCCCCCGTAGCTGTCAACTGTCCCTTATTTGGCGGGAAACTCCCTTATCCCAGCGCCGTTTCTCGCTGCTGTCCCGGACTGATGATATCCCGTAGATTTCCCGGGTTTCAATGCTGCCTAGGAGAAAAGGGCTACTACCTCCACCTCCTAGCCATCCCCACTCGCAGGGATAAGACCCATCCCCACAAGGGTCTGCTTACATCGCGTCAGAGCCTCGGTGAGCATCTGTCTGTCTTGGGAGATAAGGGAGGAGCGCGCCTTCGGGGGAGAATGTCAGCTTGTTGGAGAGTCGCAGTGCCTGCCACCCAACACACCCAAGAGCCCGTAACTCCCAGGGCGCACCAGGAGTTGCAAAGATGATGTGCACTCGGGGGTGGCGGCGATCCGCCTACGGGGCGTGACTGTGGTGCCATCTGGGGGCTTCCTTCCCCGAACGAAAAGCGGCCAGCTAGCCCCCCCCTTCCCTGGACTCCAGCGAGACTTTGGGAGCTCTAAGCAGGAGGAGGTAACCGCGTCCGGCCCATCCTGTCGGGCGGCAGGGCCCACCCCCTTCTTTAAAGGGCCAGCGAGGAGAGAACTATCGCTGCTTCAGCCGCCCGAAACATCCCTTACGACTTTAGCATGCACAGCTAGATATGCAGGGTCTTGCTCGGCACAAGATCTAGGGCAGGCATGCACTGTTATGGGGGAAAGGAAAGGAGCTGGTTGGCTAAAATCCCTTATTTTGGCTGCTGATCCCTTATTTTTGAGGCTGCTGGTCCCTTATTTTCAAATCTGTAAGTTGACAGCTATGGCCCCCCCCCAGGGCTACAACAGTACATTTTGGCACCTGAGGCAAACCACAAAATGGTGCCCCTTCCCCGGCCAGGGAAGAAGGGTGAGTGAAGATCTACATCAGGAACAAGGTGGGAATAAAGACCTTCATCAGGAACAAGCATAGGGAAGGAGACTGGCAGCACCTCCTGTTCTCTAAGAGGCCACTGAATTTGGGGTGTGCTGCAGCTGGAGCAGTAACAGCGGGTGATACATTCCTTGGAGGCTGGATCTGTTGCCGCTGGGTATCCTTGCCTCACGGGCGGCCAGCCCTGCCTCCCCCTCCACAATGTACACAAAAGTCTTTTCCATTCTCAATTTATTATTATCGTTATTATTAAAAACAAAATTATTCATCATTTTACAACCAGAATAACAGCCCAAATTTCCACAATCATCAGCTTTGCGTTCCATCTCTAATTCTGCACTCTTGCTCAGATCTGACCGGCCTTCTCTGCTTCTCCTGTCCCGCAGGACACCAAGTAATCATTCCAAAGGCCCGGTGCCAACCGGATGCAAGAGGGAGACAAGCTTTCTTTTGTGGGGGTTCCTTCATGGCAGACGACTGTGCCTCAAGATGGGAGAACGACGCATGGGTTAACTGGGGCATGATGAGCCCTGCACTTGTTCCAAACACTGCTCCATTGTCCTTCCGTCCTGAAGCTTAACGTGAATACATGCCGTCTTTCAGCCACACCCAACGATTAGCGAGGCCCAGAGTATATGAGATGCTATCGCAGCAAAGGCGCACTCTCAGTCGAAGATGACAAACTTTCGGCGTGGGGTGGTGGTGGAGGAAAACGCACACCCAAACAACACGACGAGGGAGCAGAAGGCATGGGATTCCCCTCTCGTTCCTATCAGAGATTTTACGAGGTCTGCCTTTGGCTCAGGCTAACATCAACAGTGCCCGGCATGTCTGCCCCATTAGCTAGAAGCTGGCTAGTTGCGAAACCGGCAAAACGGACAACTGCTCGCTGTAAAGCGCCCTCCTCCGTTCTTCCTCGCCACACTTCGTTGAATTTTGCAGTTCGCCTGCCCGTTCTGAGACATTTTTTTGCCGCGTGGGAGTTGAGCTAATCTAGAATGCAGACCCCGCTGTCCCTGATTCTACACCTGCAATTAAAATAAATTAATCTCCTGAGACCCCATCTCCCCCCCCTCCTGCTGGCTTGAGGCATTATTATTGTTATAGCCTTATCTCACTGTAGCCCCACAACAATTCTGCAAAGGAGGTTAGTCTGAGGGGTGGTTAACTTGCTCAAGGCTGCTCAGTGAGCGTCACAGTTCTTGCAACTGACCCCAGTGCTTTGCCCACTGGCTCTGCGGTCGCCCAGGGGACACGGGGAGACATTGGATCTCTTCCTCTTCCACAAGTGGTGGCTTCCTAACCCCTATCCAGTGCTCTAAGCCTCCAGACATTTGGCACAGTTCTCTTCCATTTCTAGACACCACGTAGATGGAGAAACATGGAAGGGAATCTATTCAAGATGCTTCAACTCACCCCATGTTCTATAGCAGCCTGATGTGCTTAACCAATCTGCTCTGCAAAAACACCTTCCTCCTATTATAGACTGGATTTGGCGGGTTAATCATGATAAATGGAGTGGTGGTGGTGGAGAAGGCATAATGACTGGTGGCCTTACCAGGCAGAGGGGAAATAATTATGGCTTTGCCACCACAAATCCCCCCCTCCCACCCACACGTCACCCCGAGTTCCATATCCACACTTTCAAATTCACATGAGCAAAAGAATAGCTGAAGCCAAAAGCCAGACTGCAGGGCAAGTGGTGTTGCTGTCTTGTTGAGATTTTGCCAGTTCATTCTGGACAGTAAGAGGGGTCCACAGGTCTGGCCTGACCCCCAAGCAAGTTTTTATGCCTCCTCAAAAAAGAATAAGCTCAGAAGCATCTGGAGTCAGATGGAGGCATCAGGAGCAAAGGTCCTCTCCGGTCCAGGCTGGCCCTGGACACAGCTGCCACACCAGCCTGCTTCCCAGTGCACTCTTTCCTGGATATTGAGCTCTTTCTTCGCCGGTGCCTGGAATCCAGCTCCCTCAGGGAGGGCTTGTGGTGTCTGGGGTAGGCCTGGGGGAGCAGCAGCCACACCGCTGCCTAGCGACACCACAACCCGAGGGACAGGAGAAAGAGGGGAGGTTTGGCACAGCCAGGAAGCGAAACGGTAGCAGGATGGGGAGAGAGAGAGAGAGAAAGGGAAAAGAGGTATCTAAAATGTTTCTAGTTTCTCCCCACACAGATCCGAGGATGAAAAGGCCTCCCTCTTGGCATGCATGACAGCCACGGCAGGGTGGGTGGAAGAACGGCCTGCTTTTGAAAGGATTGGTTCCATTCCAAACTCTACCCTCAATTACAGCAGGTGGCAGGGCGTGGAGACAAACTTCTGCTTTTTTTGTTTTCATCACGGCGGGTTGGTAGAGGAGAACCATTTGAGTGGTGTGTGTGTGTGTGTGTGTGTGTGTGTAAGGGAGGGACCGATAGTCTTATCTTCAGAACAGGCAATAGTTTTTTTTAACCCCCCCCCCCCCAACCAAAATAAAATCCAGGCAAATGAAGCAGAGGTGAGTCATAGGGGATGTTTGCACTGGTGAGCCCATTAGGGGAGATTCATCTCTGGTCATTTCTTCTTGATTTCTGAGTATATTATGTTGCTTTCCAAAGGCCGGGCGGCCGCTGGCTGTGGCTGAGGAGGGTGGTTGGCCTTGAAGGCTAGTGTTGAATATTGTATGTCCTCTTCACCCTGCAAGAGACCATCAGAAGGAGTCAGAGGGAGCAAAGGAAGGTTTGAAGGCAGGGCCCTTGCCACAGGTGGGCCTGTGGGGGGAGCAGCCCCTCCTGGGATCTTGAAAGGCCCTTCCCTGAATCTCCAGCTTTCATTGGAATTAAGAAAAGCAAACAGCAACACACAATGAGGCGCAGGCCTTTTCACTTGCAAGGTTATAAGGAAAAGCATGCAATCGATAATCAATCTGTTACTCAGGAAACATCAAACTTCCAGTGATCCAGCCAGCGAGTGCAAAAGTACCAGGGTAACAGCCAAGAATTAAATTCTTATTTTGAAATTTTGAAACACATTTCATTTCTTTGGAATTCAACAATCTGCGCAATTAAGATTACTTTTAAGCTTACTAGGTTCTCTGTATTTTGCTTCTGGCTGTTTTGCTCTGGTCTTCCTCCTCTGTTGGCCAACACTTACAGCTTATCCACACTTAACTTTTCCTCCATGCTTTCCAGGAACGGTCCACACTCTAAAGCTCTCTGTCCAAGCATCCTTTTATTTTTTTTTTAATCCATAGCTTTCTGCACAAGAACCTGCTCTTTAAAGCTGAATTGGAGCAAATGGCAACCTACAGAAAACTTGAATGGCCATTCGTTGCGCTTCAGCTTCAAATAGTTAGATTTTGCTGGGAAAGCTCCAGGGCAAAAGAAAGAGGAGCTCTCAGACTCGGAATTTTAAAGTGTGGACCTGCGCCTGGAAAGAGAACGGCAAAAGGTAAGTGTGGCTAAGCCTTTAGCCAGCACCACCTGAGCCCCAAGCCCCTTACCCACTGCACATGAGCAGGTCCATTTTAAAAGGTGGCGATTCTCCTTGCATGTGATGAGGGAATCTCAGAATTGTAGAATCGGAAGGGACCTCAAGGGTCCTGTAATGCAGGAATGTCAGCTAAACCATCCTTGACAGATGACCACCCAACCTCCAAGGAAGGAGAGTCCACCACCTCCTGGGGGAGGCCGTTCCAAACAGGTGAGGTGGAGGCCAAAGAGAAGCTTATGAATCTCCTAGCAACAAGCTCCTAGTTCCCCTTTAGGGAGCCCTCTCCTCCTGCTCTGAGAGAGATACATCTAATTCCCTCGGAGGTGCTAGAAGCGTGGTAAAATTAAACTCTACGTTGACCAGCAGATTGTACAGACTTACCTCACTTACCCTGGAGCAAGCAAGACATCCCCAGGGTAGTTTGGCTGTTTGGGCACCAAAGTCCACTCACCTCTCAGGCCAGAATCCTGGAACATTAGGGCTAGGATACCAAGTGACCAGATCACAAGGATGGGGAGAGGCAGATTGTTTGTTAAGCATGATAATGCTTCTGAAAATTTGGAAGGGGCCTCGGGGGTCGTCCATCACACGACCTGCTGATGCAAGAAATCCACTACTACAGCATCTATGCTACGCGGACCCGTACAGATTCTGCCTGGACATCTCTAATGAAGGGCAGTTTGCCACCATCAAGGCAATCCAAACATCTTGTCCCCATCAAGAACTTGAGTCATTGTCACATTGCTACGTTCTGCAGATGAAGCTGCTGTTAGCAGGTCAAAGAGTTGGGGCTGCTTCCTTGTTCCAGGATTGGGAATGGGCTCAGGAAGCCCCCAGACCCCTCTAGGACTGGGCGATATCTGGTTTTCAGCACTGTGATATATCACCAGCTAAACATCGCAATGTACCGATATATCACAATGTCTGAAATAAGGGTGGAGCTATGTTGAGGCATTGGCTGGCTTCACGGTTTCCCCCACATTGTGATTTTTGGATAGCACGCACACACACACACACACACATCATGATTTGCAAGATATTGCCAGGTCAAAAATTATGAAACCAATTATCATGATACGGACTTCAATATCATGATTCCGTCCTTACCGGTGTGGGTTTGGTGTCAGTGACGCCCTGGTCTGAAATGACAGAGACAGGACAGAGAGAGAGTATCAGGGAACTGGCAGGTACAACAGACAGAGCCTGAACACAAGCCCACGGGAGCCAAGCAGGAGACACTGAAAACCCACAACCCTCTGCCCTTGGACCACAGTGGGGCGGGGACTCCCACTGGATTAGCGGAAGCAGACAGGACAAATGGCGTGAGCTGGATTAGTAATGTGGTAAGCAATGAAGGTGCCTGGGCTGCAGGAGTTGCCAGAAGGAGGCATACAACGCCAACCGTTTTAGGGACTCCACTCCGAATTTGTGTAGGGTTTATTCCTGAGTCTGTTCTTCTCCTGAAGATATCCCACAAGGCAGCAGAGGTTTAGGATCAGAGTTTTCCTTCTCCTAGATGGTCTCCCATCCCAGATGGATGGGCCCCATCTGCCTTCTTCACTGTTGGACCTGCTTTTGATCTCGTCTGCTCCATCTGCCAGAGTCTGTCTTCGCATGCAGGGGAAAGTCCCTAGCTCACTGAGGGTGTGAGACCCATTGGCTATCCTCACCTGGTTTAGCCGGCCAGTTGAAGCCGTTTCCAGGGTGTGGTTGCTGTCGCCTGCTGACAGCTTCTAGGAGCCCCAGGTGAGAGCTGAATGCAGGGTGGGGACCAAAGGTGAGCAAGGTAATGGTCCATCAGCTGGACAGGTGGGACAGGAGAGGGGATGTGTGTGTGCATGTAGACCGTCCCCTCCTCACTCCAGTCTTTCCCCCACCTCACACCCTTCCCCCTTGCTCCAGCCCCACCTGCTGCATCTTCCTACCTGTGCTGAGTCCACCTGAGCACTCCAAGGCCAATGTAGGGAGTAGAGGAAGGGAGCCACCTGCTTCCACCCTCACCCCTCAATTCTTCACTTCCGTTCCTTGCTTCGCACCGAAGCCCAAGCATGATTAAAGAGGCAGGCAAAGAACGGTCTTGGATAGACTTGATTCCAGGAAAATTACGGAGGCGGTGCAGAGGGCAGAGATAGCCGTTCTCTGGAGAGACCAGTCTGGCGAGCCCCATCACCTCCTGCAAGTCCCCTCTCGTGAGCTATTCCACCACCAGGCTGGCTACAGAGCCACAGCAGGAATCCCAAAAAGACGATGGAGGGTTTTTGTGGGGTGGGCGGAGAGGGCGACAGCAGACAGGAAGATACCCACACTCCACAGAAAACAGCAGCTTCCTTTCCCCTCCCCAGGAGGGGTCAGGGAAGAGATTCCCCCAGCCAGTCTCTTGGAAATGGGAGCTGGAGCAGCTGTGAAGTCCTTTCTCCCTGCTCCCATGAAACGGATTAAGCAGGAGTTTCCCATGATGCATCTGGGTTGGGGATGGAGTGGTCCTACTTGCCCATGCTTTGGCACAGAAGTGTACGGGAAGGCCATCTACCTTCTTCGTGAACTATAAAGGCTCAGCCTAAATGGGGTGATGGTGGCCGGGGAGAGTAACATAGAGCACACAACATGCGTCACACAGACCCCGGCCCAGCCCGTTGGGCTGATACTTACTGCGGCCGGGAGCTGAGGGTATGTTTCCATTAGATGAGTGTTGTTCCGTCCTCCTAGGTAAACAGCAGACACTGTTTGATCCTATAGCAAGCAGGGGGTCTCTCCCCCAACAACAGAACCAGCACATTACCCCTCGTCCTATACTAGTGATCAGTCACGTGAAATAATAAATCTCATTCGCTTTCTTTGTGCCACATTGTCATCCATCCAATTTTTATCTTGCCCTTGGCCACACCAGTGGTGGTTTCCAAACTTTCTACACTGACGGAACCTTCCCCGTATTGACCTGTTTGCAAAGGGAACCCTCGTGTGCCAGCAAAGGAAACCCCAGTAAATTGCAGGGAATTCTGGGACACGTTCTAAAGAGCGCACTCAGTTCATGGGCAACCTCCGGCCCTTCAGATGCTGCTGGACTACATCTCCCATGATTCCCAGCTAACAGGGCCACTAGTCAGGGATGATGCAAGTTGTAGTCCATCAACATCTACAGAGTTGAAGGGTCCTCAACTGGTAATAAAAGGGCACTGGCAAGGCCTTGGGGGGCCTCGCTGTTTCCCTGTGTGAACTGAGAATAGGCCTAGGGCACACCCCTATGTGGTTATGAGCAAAAACCAGTAGCCATGGGCTAGCCTTGTTTTGTCTTCCATTGCTTATGGCTTCATTGGCAAGTATTGGAGATGATCTGAAGACCACCCCCCCACCCAGTCTCTCTGTCTTTCAGACACACACCCCGACCTTTATACGTCTGTTCTGAGTTCAGGAGACGAATTTTCTCCTCCCGTGAACACTGTCAATCTTTGAAATTTTGGCACTATCATCATCCTACCCCACCCCTTACAATCTCCCCACTTATATATGCATTTGACTTTTCAGGGTCCCTGATAGCTGAAAGTTTGGCAGGTCCATACTTAATATTGTTGCCTAAACATGTCATAAACAATGCGTAAGACTTAACACTTTTTTAAAAAGGGTTCATCCAATCATAATTATCCATTCGCTCCATATGTGTGTTTTAAACTTTTTAAACGCTTTTAGTGGTTTCACTGTATGATTTTATGCTTTTATTGCTGTACACCGCTTTGATATATTTGTTATATTGCAGCAGTATACACATATTTGTTATAATAAATAAATTGCTTTATAAATCAATAAATGAAATGTGTGTGCTTTTGGAGTCACCAGATTCAACAGAGGGCAGGCCTTCTGTGTCTTTTGACAGGCTATAAAGAAGCGGGGAATTTCAGCAGCTGCAACTTATTCAAGTTCTTTGCAGAAAAGCAGAAGTTTCTTCCCCTGCCCTATCTTGATTCTGGCAACCCAGGTTAGTGTCAGTGCTTTGGCTGGGAGGCATGAACAGCAGGGCACACTTGGTTCTTCCAAGGGATGTGTAAGACAGGGCCCCGACCCAGGCTGGAGAGACAGGAAAGAAACCCGCACCCCTGAGACAGCCTCAAACCCCGAGCGTGAGCAGAGAGACCAATCAAACCAGGTAAATAGAGCAGGAAGGTCCTGGAGAAGCTGGGAGATGGCAAATTCAGATGGCAAATGGGGAACCCCAATCCAAGATGAACGAGATGGCAAACTTACCCCAAGGCAGTCTTGGTGAACAGGAAATAGCCCAGACCTCCAATGAGTGCTACTCCAAGCACACAACCTATGACAATTCCAACAATTTGTCCTGGACTGAGACCCGAACCTGATGGAGTTGATTCTGGAAGAGGGGAACAAGAGGAATCGTGAACTTTGGAAAGTAGAGTATACACTAGTGGCCAAAATTATGGAAACCTTTTGGGAAAAGTATATTTCTGAGATGAGATGTCTCATAACACCATATTTTTTTTGGGGGGGAGAGTAATACCATAAAATTATATAACAATGGAAAGATAATTTAATGAAGAGTGTAATGCAACAAAGTTTGTTCAATTATCTGTATTCTGTCAAAAGTTATAGCCAAATAACCAGGAAAAGGAAGCACAACATGCTTAGGTTGATATGCAGAAGTTTCCTCCCCCCCCAAAGAAAAGCAACTATGACCGCAATGCCCCTTTCCCTTTACTAAATCAGTCTTTTGGGACCTCTAGCCAAGGTTGCCATCTGTTTGTTTATTTTAGCGTCCCTAGCTCCTGTGCCTTCAACGTCACTCTGACGAACAGAAATTCAGACAGTGAACTTTTTAATGGCATGGAGGTAAGTGGTGGTGGGGAAAACTTCACCAGCTTGTTTTCTGTATGGTCTGACTACTGTTAACAAAGCAAAGGGGCAGGAGTGAAAAAAGAGGAGGCAGCTTTACCCCAAGTTTATATGTGGTGTGGGTGCAGAGAGGCTTCTCAAGCTTTCACTTCATATCACCTTTCCTCACAAGTGATGGTCTTTGGATTAATTTTTTTAAAATTCTACAGCACTTTTCATTTGCCATAATAGCAAAATGGTTCACAACCCAGAAACCTTATGGGATTCAACAAAACCGGAATAATCAGCCAAGTACTAGAGGTCAGGCAAGGCCAGGGCAAAGAGACAGATCTTTAACGGCTGGCAAAAGCAGCCAGGCTGGCCTAATAGGGAGAGTGAGCAGTCCACACGGTAGGAGCCACAACAGAAAAGGTCGTGTCGACTCTTATGAATGTAACCTTCATAAAGGTCTGATATGGTTAGGGGGTTCCCATCTTTAGGCCATAGTGACATGAGCAGCCTATTCGGGAGGAGGAAGTGCTGCAAATATCCTCATCCCAAGCTCTATAGGGCTTTGTAAATTGAAACTAACAGTGCAGTCCCTAACCATATCTACTCAGAGGTTATTCAAGTTGGTGATGGCTACCCCCTCCCTAGCCCCGCTGCTGCTCTCCTACCAGGAGCTAAGTCATGGTTTGTGTGTACCTGGGCTGATGGTTTGTCTCACTCCAAACCAACCATGGGCTGTAGCCAAGGTTTGCTCTTGGCTTACAGCTTGTGGTTTGTTAGAGGAAGACAAGTCATGGACCATGTGCTATGACAAACCAAGGCTTAGCTCTAGATAGTGTTGAGTAGGGTTGCCATATGTCTGGAATTTCCTGGACATTGCCAAAAAAAAAGCTCAACAACTCTTGAAATATGGCAACCCTAGTGTTGAGCAACCCACACGCTTGCTCATTAATACTTAGTCATATTTTGGCTTAGCATTCCGTGTGAAACACACCACAGTCAAATGATTTTGGAGCCCTCTGATGCACACTCACAGGAGAAGACGGGAATCTGTTTCTGGTTCATATTATTCTATGACTAATAATAATAATAATAATAATAATAATAATAATAATAATAATTATCTGCCCTTCACCCTACAATCCCAGGGCGGGTTACAACAATTTAAAATACAACATTAGATACAGTTTAAAAACTTACAATCGCTAAAAACACAATCACAAAAAACGATTTAATAAAAATAACAATATCTAATAAAAAGCAATATACAGCTGCTTATATTACACTTAGGTTTCCAATCTTTCTGCATCTTAAAGGCCGTTTCTTATTTGCTTCAAATTTGCAGCTCTAAGCTGAGAGGTTTTGTCGCATTTAGGTCTGATGCACGTAAGAGGAAGCTGCAGGACTTTTCGAATGCCGAGAACCAAGACGAAAATTAACAAACGTCTAAATTTGTTCCTGTAACCAGGGGGTTGGTAGTGAGTCAATATTAACAAATTCACGCCATGCCTAAGCAAGCAAACCAGCAAACCAGAACCACCACAAGAAATGGGGTTCTCAGGCTGCAGCACAGAGAATAGCTCTGTACCGTGCAAACCAGTAGGTCTCTTCACACATCACATGCACAGGGGCAACACAGATACAAAGGGTGGAGGCTCCATTCCGGATGACCTGTGGCTCCTCCTGTGTGGAAAGACAACTTCTGGAGCAGCAGCCCTTTCTACCCATGTGGGCTCCCTATGGGATTTAGAATGTGGGAAGACCAGGTGTATAAAGCAACATGGGCAGCCCCATGAGAAGCATAAAAAAACCCATGGCTTGCACTTGCTGCACCCCTTCTACGATGCCTAAGCAACCTGTATCATTTTTGTACTTCTGAACAGCTTCTAAACCAATGTCCACGCATCTCCGGATCATCATTCCTTCTCCAAAAGAAAACATATCGCTGCATAAAACCCTCAATTCTAAAGACTACAGAAATTTGCCACAAAGTTTTTTCCTAGCATTCAGCTGCAAGAATAGATAACAAGGTCTGCCTCTTCTGTTTCTTAACCCTGGGCCTGCGTAATCTGTGCCTTTAAACTGCAGTTGGACACCCAGAAACCCAGCAGGTGAAGCTTTTGCTAGTAAAGAGCTGCAACAATGCAGGGTGGGGGAAACCGAAGCTATTACGTTTTTCAGGCTGTAGTTAAAGTTTAATTTTTTTAACGCAGTTTATTGTTTGATTATATCTTATCTTGCTTGTCGTGTTTTATTTTGTGACACTGTTAATAGTCCTGCGTAGCCATCTCGCCTAGAAAGGCAGGGTATATGTTTTTTTAAATAATGAAAGGCGCAGGAGCAAGGGGAAGCCTAAACAAGACCTTTGGGTTGGATCCAGTTCCACCTAGTTCCACTGAGATCACGGGGAGTTGTCAGGATGAACTCACTCAACTGGTTTCAATGAGATCTTGGTGCAGCTGACTTTAGATACCACCCTTTTCTGCTCGCAAAAACAGTGAGTTGCGTCCTCCTCTATTAATTCCACTCGGATTGGCCACATTTCCAAATAATCAGGTCCAGGGGGAGACTGTGGGACATTCAAAATGCTGGTGGGACAAGAGACAAATGTGGGCTTGTCAAGGGACTCACCCTGCGTTGTCAATTTCACATTGACAGATGCTGAGGCCAGCTTCTTAACGACGCTGTTGTAAGCCTGGCAGGTGTAATTGCCTCCATCTTCCCAGGCTGTTAAGGCTGTGTTGAAGGTGCTCGCCGTCACATTCATATTAGTATGATTGAAAAACCACCGAAACTGGGGTTCGGGTAGGGACTCTGCAGTACACAGCAGAGCCAAACGGGAACCTAGTTTTAGAGTTATGGTTCCTGTTTGGTTCAGCTTAACGTTATTTGGCCCATCTAGAAAGGAAAGCAAGTAGAATCAGGACCAACGGGTGGAAACAGGGGTGAGGTGCGTTTGTGTCGTCCTGCCCCCCTGTGTGTAAAGGTAAAGGTAAAGGTAAAGGGAACCCTGACCATTAGGTCCAGCTGCGCCCGACTCTGGGGTTGCGGAGCTCATCTTGCTTTACTGGCCGAGGGAGCCGGCGTACAGCTTCCGGGTCATGTGGCCAGCATGACTAAGCCACTTCTGGCGAACCAGAGCAGCGCACAGAAACCCCGTTTACCTTCCCGCTGGAGCGGTACCTATTTATCTACTTGCACTTTGAGGTGCTTTCGAACTGCTAGGTTGGCAGGAGAAGGGACCGAGCAACAGGAGCTTACCCCGTCGCGGGGATTCGAACTGCCGACCTTCTGTCCTAGGCTCTGTGGTTTAACCCACAGTGCCACCCACGTCCGTACACACACCTGCCTCCGTGTGTGTGCACCACCCCAAAACGCAGCAAGAGAGCTGGCCAACCAGCTTTAGGGGTTAATATGAGAAAGTGTTCACTGGGGTTCAGTTCTCCGAAGGCATTTTCAATGGCTTAGCTTTAGAAGGCAGGCCTTTATTAATAAAGGAGACAGCATCTGCTAGCATTTGCAGAGTACTTTTCCCACCTCCCCACAAGCTACTTCCACACATCAGGGTTAGGGAATAGGGGGCTCTTAGCCTCCAAGTATGATTCAAGCGCCAGCACCCCTTATTTCAGAAAGACCAGGGGTGGGGAGATCAAGGGAGAGAGGAAATCCCCATTAGGACTCACAAATGCCCTCCCTGCCAAATGCATGCAGCAACGGCAAGGAGAAAGGAGCCACCAAGCATTTTCAAACCAGGGTTACTTACATGCCAAGCTAATCTTACTGGGGTTGCTTGTGGCATTGCTGGCAGGGTTGGTAGCTTTACATGTATACATCCCTTCCTCATCTTTGGAGACGGCAGTTAGAGTGAGGGTTCGGTTCCTGTTGAAAAGCACAGCCTTATCTGGGACAGGTTTACTGTCCTTGAACCAGGTGATGTTGACATCGAGGCTGTTGGAGGTGTTACACTGCAAGGAGACGTTTGCGTTCTCTGCCACTATGGCTTCTGCAGGCCACAGGACTGGACTGGAGAGGGTTTCTGCACACAAAACAGAAAGAGGGTCATGTTTTGTGGGTCCTCATGGGTCCTAAACCTGGGCAGGGTCTCTCCAAGTGTGGTTATTAGGGAAAGTGCAGCACTTTGTCCCTGGAGTGTGTCAGAAATCCTGTCACTTTTAAAGCAGAATCCTGCTTCTTTTGAAAGCATAGCTCGAGATTGCTATACGAAAGTGTTCAAGGGATTACGTACTGAATTGCTAGGGCCGTGGGTTGTTTTGGGCACCGTTGTCTCTGTTGCATTATAGAGAACACACAGAAAGGGTGTGTGTATGTTTGTGTGTGTGTGTGTTGGAGGAGATACATTTTGGCAACATTTCCAGCCAAGACATCTCGAGGAGGAAGCAAGTGAGCTAGAAGCTTCCTGCAGCTGCTCTCCAAAGGCCTCTTCTTAGCAGCAATTTACATGGAATTTGCAAACTGTGATTTAATGAAATTTTGAAATGAGAGTAGCTGAGACAGCGACTGACCTCATGCTTTGAAATTAACAATTAAGTGGCGCCAGCAACTGCTATAACCCAGAGACTTTTTACAAAAACAAGGTGATTTGATATTTTATTTTACAACCTCTATGTTGTTGTGGTCACTTTTAAGCCCTATTAGTGCTCAATCTCGGGTGTCCGTCCCTTGCCCATTTAAAAGTAGTCGGACACCAGTTGCTGATGGCATCACATAATAGGGTGTTGTGGGGTTTTTGTAAAGGGAATGTTAATATGGGGCGTGTGCTGCTAAGTGCTTTAATGAAGTGTCGGGGAAGTTTATGCACTTTGCAGGACCAAGCAGGAAAGCTTTCCCAGGGTTCTTCCACGAGGCTGTGCAATTGCACTGCACGCAGTGATGCTTCGAGGTTCCCAAGGGTCCTGGGGCAGGATGCTCTTAGCTGGGCCCTCTTCCTGAACAGGCACCATTTAACCTGCCCATTGACCATTAGCTTGTCTCCTCTCCTGGACCAAATCGGCATCACCTCTCAGAGAGAGAAAGAGAAGACAAAGCAGTCTAACCCAACCTGGTGCCCTTCCAGATGTTTGGGATTACAAGTACCATCAGCTCCAGCCAGCACTGATGTGTTAGCAGGAGTTGATGGGGGCTGTAATCCAGAACATCTGGAGGTCACCTGCATTGGGGAAGACGGTGACAGGGTGAGCCACCTCCTCTCATTGCTTGCTTGAAGAGAGCAGGAGAAGCTGCAGAGACACCTATTCAGGAGTCCTCCTAACCACTAGGAGGAAGGGCAAGATGTTTATTGGGTGGTGTGTGTGTGTGGGGGGGTCACTGCTAGGGAACTGAATGGACAGGGGTGCAGGTCCCTGACACGTATTTGCATGCAATCTGCATATGTTCATTTATATGTAGAGATGCCTCTGGGAAATTAAGATGTTGAGAGGCTGGGGTTTCCTCACCACGACTGCACTTCATAATGCACTCAGCCGTCCTATAAGTAAAGTAAAATAAATAAGTAGTTAAAACAGTTTTGTTTTTTTTTTAAAAAAAAAAGGAGTGGAGGAGGAAACGAACAGATGTAAAATACCCCATGGCTCAAGGTTCCCTGGGACGCCTCCGGTGGTGCAGCAGGATTTATCAGATTTAGAGACATGCTTTTGATTTTTGTATTAAATCACACGTGTGGGTGCTCTTGTTTAATTGGTTTTCTTGGACTTGGGAATGAATTCAATTAATTAAAAGAAAGCAAAGCGACGCCAGCGAGGAGCAATGGGAACTGAATTTTAGGAGGAAAACGAGAAGAATTCATTAGGAACCCTTTCAGAGAATTCCAAGGATACAGTCCCTGGGAACCACAAGTAGTAAATTGGTTTGAAAGGCTGATATACTGATTTTATACTGATGAGGGCAGCGCATAAGTCAGAGGTGGGGTGGAAGGGTGGTGGTGGTGGGAGAATAAGAGAGATGAGGAACAGACCTCAGATGCACTACACAGAGTTGTTATCACTGAGAGAGATGACTCAGCCAGGATATCCCCCAGGGTGATAAACAAAGCACTAAGCTGTATCTCAGTTCAAGGGTTGAGCTTTATTGGCATAATAAGGAAATGCTGAAACTAAAGAAAGGTGTTTGAGATGCATGATGCGGAAAGAACCTGGAGGACACAAACACACCTGGAATGTCACATTTTCATAGACAATGGATGCTGGATAGATGAGGGTAAATTACCGGTACAAGTGAAAGAGTGGACTGAGACAGCACAAAGAAGTGATTTGCAAATTCTACAGAGCAAACAGATGTGAAAGAGCAGGCTTTTGCCTAGCTCATCTGCCAGGAAGCAGCAATGGAGCTGATGACAGTTCACAGTTCTGGGTGGCATGTGACAATGTGACCAAGAGAAACAGCCAGCAACAACTTCAACGCCCAATGGCTGGTGGGGGTTGGAAGCAGACCTTGATACAGGACTCTCTGAACCTGAGCAGAGCTGTGACACATTAACCTAGTAACCAACCGAAACTTATCAGGAGGCATTCGCACAATCACTTTGCATAAATTAGTTATCCGAGAATCAGAGCTGTGTGTTCTCCATGTTTTAAAAACAAACAAACAAACAAACAAACAAACAAACAAACAAACAAACAAACAAATCTACATCTACATCTACCTAGGGAATCCCAATTCTGCTCCAAAAAACCCTGAATTCTGTGACATAAAAGAAATTACGCAGGTTCAACTTATTTCGCAGATTTGCACAATTTAGCCTTTCATTTGTATTGGTCTGCATAATCTCTTGGTTCATGTTTTCCTCTGTAAGGACAAACCCCAGGCATTGGCGACCATTCATTTAGTGACCTCCCTGGCTTCTGAAATTTCAGCAACTATCTACCAAAAACTCCCAGACATATTGTTGCAGTAGTAAGGGATAGAAACTGTTTTAAAAGCTTTGCAATCTGGCACTCTTTGCAATCTGGCAATCTGGCACTCTTTATAGGAGAACCCCCAACTGGGGATAATCATGGTTGCCATTTCCAAGAAGGTGAAATCTCAAATACAATGGTTGCGTATTTGTGTATGGTTCATGCAAAACCATGAAAAATTTGTGAATTTGTAACTCCTATGCACTGAATGCATGCTTGGAAGACGCAGAGAAGGATAAGGAATCCCATTCACACTGGTTTAAAACTGTCAAGTTGGCACTGCCCAAAGGGCAAGGCAACAGTTGCATATGATCTGCCAGCAAACAAACAAAGAATTAAACCTGGCTTAGTCACTGAGCCGGTCTTCTCAAGGGCTTGGATCTTTTTCAGATCCGTTTGCTTCCTGTTACTATTCTGGTACTCCATGCTATTATGCTCTAAAGTGCTTCTTCCCTCCCCACCCGAAACTGCCAGAATCCCAGCACCTCATTCGTATTTGGAGTCCAAGATCTGCACAGAGACCAGGCTAAGCTGATAGATAGATTCCGCCAAGCCTTGCGGGACCTTGCTCCCCCTGGCGACTCATTGACTGAGCTTGTTGAGGGCTGGAATATCCAGCTCCTGGCAGCCATCGATGAGATCGCACCGAAGCGCCCTCTGCAACCCCGCAGAAACCGGGCTCCCTGGTTTACCGAGGAGCTCCGGAAAATGAAGCGGGACCTCAGACGGCTAGAGCGAGTATGGCGGGGTGCCCGTGACGGAGCCTCAAGAACATCTTATAGGGCTTTTATGAAAACCTACGAGATGGCGGTGAAGGCTGCTAAGAAGTCCTACTTCTCGGCCTCCATTGCCGCCGCTAGCTCTCGCCCGGCACAATTATTTAGTATAATTAGGTCTTTAACGTCCCTTGAAGGACAGCCAAATTTAAATAACAATTTGACACACAGCTGTGAGGCATTTGCGAGCTTTTTTGTGGAGAAGATCTTGTTGCTCCACCATGACCTCCCTGCCAATTTGGATACAGTAAAGGAACTGGAGGCCCCTCGACTGTCCTCGGGTCCAGTATTGGACCACTTCGACCGGATATCCCCAGCCGATGTGGACAGACTCCTCCGAGCTGGAAAGCCCACCACCTGTCCTCTCGACCCGTGCCCGTCTTGGCTGATTAGAGCGTGTCCAGACGAGGTGCGGGCCCTCCTGGGGGATATTATCAATTTGTCCCTTGGCACGGAGACATTCCCAGGGGAACTGAAGGAGGCAGTGGTGCGCCCGCTCTTAAAGAAAACATCATTAGATCCTTTAGATCTATCCAATTACCGCCCGGTTTCGAATCTTCCGTTCCTGGGTAAGGTGATTGAGAGAGCGGTTGCTGAACAGCTTGGTGGGTTTCTGGATGAAACATCGGCTCTGGATCCATTCCAGTCCGGCTTCCGCGCTGGTCATGGGACCGAGACAGCTCTGGTTGCCCTAACAAATGATCTTCGTAGACAGCTGGATCGAGGCGGGTCGGGGCTGCTGATTCTTCTAGATCTGTCAGCAGCTTTCGACATGGTCGATCACGAACTTCTGGACCACTGCCTTGCCGAAGTGGGGATCCAGGGCACAGTCCTTCAATGGTTGCGCTCGTTTCTCTCTGGTCGGGGGCAGAGGGTGGCGCTTGGGGGGGGAATTATCATCACACCACTCCTTGGTGTGTGGAGTACCTCAGGGTGCGATACTCTCCCCAATGCTTTTCAACATCTTTATGCGCCACCTCGCCCAGCTTGTCCAGAGTTTTGGGCTGGGTTGCCATCAGTATGCCAATGACACCCAACTCTGTCTGTTGATGGATGGCCATCCTGAGTCGGCCCCTGACACACTGATCAGATGTTTGGAAGCTGTGGCTGGATGGTTACGTGGGAGCCGGTTGAAGCTAAATCCTTCGAAGACAGAGGTCCTGTGGCTGGGACGGGACGATATGGGATTGGGGGGGGGCAACTCCCATCTCTTGCGGGGGCGCAATTAGTGCCAGCACCGTCCGTTAAGAGTTTGGGTGTAATCTTTGACACCTCCCTTTCCATGGAGGCGCAGATTGCAGCTATAACAAAGGCAGCATTTTTCCATCTCCGCCAAGCTAAGCAGTTGGCTCCTTACCTCTCTCGCCCTGACCTTGCCACTGTGATCCACGCGACGGTCACCTCCAGACTGGATTATTGTAACTTGCTCTACGTGGGGCTGCCCTTGAGACTGACCCAGAAACTCCAGCGGGTGCAGAATGCCCTTACAGGGTCTTCGCTGCGAGATCACATTCACCCGGTGCTATACCAGCTGCACTGGCTCCCGGTGGAGTACAGGAACAGGTTTAAGGTGCTGTTTTTAACCTTTAAAGCCCTACACGGCCTAGGACCCTCGTACCTACGGGACCGCCTCTCCTGGTATGCCCCACAGAGAAACTTACGGTCTTCAAATAAAAACATCTTGAAGGTCCCAGGCCACAGAGAAGTTAGGCTGGCCTCAACTAGAGCCAGGGCCTTTTCGGCTGTGGCTCCGACCTGGTGGAAAACTCTGTCACAAGAGACTAGGGCCCTGCGGGACTTGACATCTTTCCGCAGGGCCTGCAAGACAGAGCTGTTCAGCCTGGCCTTTGGCCAGGGCACAGCCTGACTCCCTCCCTTGGCAATCTTCGCGGAGCTCTGGCCCAATGGTGGCCAGTGGCTTGAATTTAATTAATTTTATAATGAATGATTTTAGAGTGTTGTTTGTGCTGTACTTTTGTACTGTTTTATTGTTGTTAGCCACCTTGAGCCCGGCTTCGGCTGGGGAGGGTGGGATATAAATAAATTTTATTATTATTATTATTATTATTAAGCTGAGGCTGATAGCAACCACTCCACATGCTGCAGAGTGACTCTTTCCCAGTTCATCACAGAAGTGGAGAAAGCTTTGGAGTCCACACTAAAACCTTCAGCAATTTTCAAATGGTGTTTTTCCATAAACACGCTGCAGAACACCTGAATGAAACTTGCAGACCACGGGTGGTCCACAGACCACAGTTGGGGAACCCCTGGCCTAGAAGTTTGGATAACGCAGATCATTCCAATGCACAATGCAAAGTGAGAGTCCCATCACTAAGCTATGCTAACAGAATCTCATTAACCTTCCAGTGCGATCTATGTTGCATAAGAAACTTACATGCTAAAGATCTGGGGTGGGAGACAAGTGGCCCTCGGCCAAATTTTGTGGATGTGTGCCTAGAGGAAGAGAAGGAGGCAGGACAGGGGTGGGTGGTGAGCCAATAGAGATCGTGCTAATGGAAGAAATGTGGAGGGAAGGGGGGGGGCTTTGAAAGCTCTCAGTGTTCAGACCTCTGAGCTCAAGCTGTCCCTCCCCCTGCAGCCCGATGTGTGTGGAGGAAGAAAAGAGCAGCCCCAGCTACAAACAGATTAAAGGTAAAGGTAAAGGGACCCCTGACCTTTAGGTTCAGTCGCAGACGACTCTGGGTTTGTGGCGCTCATCTCGCTTTACTGGCCGAGGGAGCCAGTGTTTGTTTGCAGACAGCTTCCAGGTCATGTGGCCAGCATGACTAAGCTGCTTCTGGCAAACCAGAGCAGCACACGGAAACGCTGTTTACCTTCCTTGGCAGGGGGTTAGACTCGATGGCCCTTGTGGTCTCTTCCAACTCTATGATTCTATGATTCTATGATTCCTGCACTTTGATGTGCTTTCGAACTGCTAAGTTGGCAGGAGCAGGGACTGAGCAACAGAAGCTCACCCCGTCGCAGGGATTCAAACCGCCAACCTTCTGATCGGCAAGCCCTAGGCTTTGTGGTTTAACCCACCCATGTGCCAACAGATTACTCCTAAGGAAAAGCAACTCAGCCTCCACAGAAGAAAGGTTCCTCACCTCCTAATCTAAATAAGCATGGTACACAAAGGAACATTATATGGGATTCTCTCCCCCACCCCCCGTTCCCAGATGTAGACGGAATATAATATACCCAAGTTAGTACTCTGGGTTATCAAGTTAAGACTACATGGCATGTTTCAACTATCAAGTTAGCTGTGTATATGTTATTAAAACGGCGCCGGCGACACCCTACCACCAGTCATGATTCTTGTCATCATTTAACGCTTCATTTTTGGGTACTGTCTGACCATTCGCTGCAGGCATCAGGCAAATTGAGTAGAAAATAAAGGAAGTTCCCGTAAACCAAGTATAATCCAGGGTAACAGCCACACCCAGTGTAGGAAGTTGCAAGCTACAGGCCAGCATGATCTCTCCTTGAGAGATTCATGGAAGTCTTGATGAATGTAGACATTGGAAAGGACAGATGAGGAGACAGTGGGCAGCATGGGGAGCTGCCCCAAAGAGAATGCAGACAAACTGGTGGCATTTGGTGCCACGGCGGAAAACACCAAGCTGGGTTCCCTGAAGAAATACTTACCATACACCTCAACAAGGAGGCTTGCACTTTTGCTGAGATTAGTCTCAACATTGAAAGCACTGCAGGTATAATCCCCAGTGTCCTTGAGAGACAGATTCGAGATCAACAGCTCAGAGGTGTTCCCAATTATTCCCTCTTTAAAAATCCAAGTGTATTGAGGCGGCGGGTGGGAGTCGGCACTGCAGCTGAGGTTGAGGCTGGATCCCGTATGGTAAGTATTGTTTTGGGGGCTGATTACAGGATCATCAGGCCCATCTGGAGCAAACAGAGGAGAATCACAAGTTGGGCATCATGGTGAAGGGCTGAAGAGGTGGCTCAAGGGACTAAAGAATGATATATTCCTCATTCAGTTTTTAGGAGGTACATACAGGGGAGAGGGAAGCTGGGAGGAGGTGTTAGAAGGGATGAACTAAGAATTGGCGCCACACTTACAGAACACTGTCAGTTCGAAGGGGGTACTGGTGTTCTTGCTGATTCTGTTGACTCCAAGGCAGGTGTAGGAACCTGCATCAGACCGGCTGACCGGGTTTATTGTGAGGTTTTGGTTATCATGACTCAGATATATATGCCCTCCATCATCCAGGCTCTGATTCCCTCTGAACCAATAGTAAGAGACCTCGCTGCCAATGGAGGTGCAAGTCAGAATCAGTGACTCGTTCTCAATGGCTTCCGACAGACCCATAATGGTAACGTCAGAAACCTCCACTGTAAGGAAAGAATAACGAGGAGGCAGAGGGTTATCAAGGAACAAATGGTGAACAGATGCAGGGAAGGGTGTTGCAGGTTTGCCTGCAAGATCTCCCTCTTCCCTTGAAATCTTCCAAGGAGGACAGAAACGTGGTTTAAAAGCCATGTGACTGCTTTCACCAACAGAAGAAGAAGGAGGACCTCAAAGATACCAAAGAGGTGCTGAGTGACAGGTGATGAACAAGGCCCTTACTGGGGACAGATGGATAATTTCCACGGACAAGAGATATTTTTGTTTTATTTTATTTGTGGACAGTCCTAAATAGAAGTTACAGTCGCTGCAAAAAGGCACCAGAGGGAGAGACAGTGAAGCAAGTGGCTGTGAGCACCATTGCTTCGAAGGGAAGCAGTAAGCTGTTGCATCAAGATCCTCATACAGTTTCAGGAGATGCATCCGAAAGAGGACAGAGTCCTGGGAATAAGATGAACAGAAAACATACAAGAAGTTTGCCAAGGCAGCAAAACACCACCAAAGGTGCATTCCATTGGTGATCTTGATTTGAAGGTCTTCATTGACAGAGGACTGATTAGATTCGAAGAGACACTGTGAGCCATGCAATATCCCGTGGGAGACAAGTCAATAACAGAAGGGCACCTGAGCCTGCTGGGTAGGCAGAAAATGACAGAATACCCAAGCATTCATTAGAAAAAAAGAAGCAGGAGGCAAAAAGATAGCATTGGGTTTGGCTCCAGGAAGAGTTCTATGGTAACAGGAAGTGGGACAGGAGTATAAACGACCAGCGTGGCAAAAGAAATGCCAGCGAGTTAGAAGTCACGTTTGTAAGCCATGGATGCGTGTAACCCTGTGGATACTTACCTAGTACCCAGATCTCCCGGCTTGCGGAGGTGGAGCTAGCATTGGTTTCATTGTTGAAAGCCTTGCAGGTGTAATTTCCACTGTGGTGGAACTGCAGATTGTAGATAGAAAGCTGGGAGGCGGACCCTATGTCTGATGTCTCATTGAAACTCCAGGTGTATTGCGCGGCTGGGTTGGAGTCAGCAGTGCAGGAGAGAGTGAGGTTGGAGCCCTCTGCGTAATAGTGCTCACTGGGGCCAATTTCAGGGACACCAGGCCCATCTGGAGTAAATACAGGAGAGTCAGAAGTTGGGGGAAGCCAGTAAGATCCTGGAGGGCTCAGGTGCCACCTTTGGCAAAATGAACCGTGAGTCAGATTGACCGGCACATGCCTGTGTGTTCAGAATGTGAAGTGTAAGAAAGCTGAATTGCAGATAGAAGCGCTTGTTCAGAGACAGCAGAATAGCTGCCTTGGGAGGTTTAGACTGCCCCTTCCATATCCGGGATAAGTTTACTTACTTAGAGCATGCTTACATTTCTCTGGGAATCCTGACAAAAGAATTCTCAGGATTTCCCAAAACTGTGGAAAAATCCTTGGTAGAAGTCATGACTTCCAATTACTGGTTTGTGATCTGGGAATCAATATTGCAGACTCTGTTATCAGAGAGAGGAAAGCAGGAAGCAGTGAACCTAAGATGGGAAGTTGAGCAAGCTGGGCAGGATGCGGGCAATAATTTTGTTCACTGCTTTTAAGGTATCTTTGGGAACTTGTTACAGCTTATTCGTGAGCAATTTATGAAAAGAGGAACGTATAAGCTCAATTAAAGAACAATACACTATAAAGTGAGCATGGCCTCTTTTTTTAAAAAATGCAATTAGCTAAGATTTCTGAAGTTTGATGGGTGGCTGACTTTGCTTAAGGACTAGAAGGAATTGCAAGCTTACGAGCGGCAGGTCTTGACTTGGGAGATGGCGCCTGTCGCTTTAATAGCTCCGAGGTAACACAGGAGGCAGCGACATTATTTAACTCTCCCTCATCAAAAACTCAAGGAGGAGCAAACTAACATCGTGAAGCCCAATGTGGCCAGATATGCAGCAGTTGCAGTTTGAGCATTCGAAAGGTTTCTTAGGTTTTGCCAGTAAAATGTGTGTCTCTGTGTGAAATCTGAGACAAGGAAGGAGTATTGACTCAGCTAACTTCTGAGCAGCAAGGCTGGACTTTTACATCATACCACGGCCAGCCAATCACCATACAGGAAGTTCCACAATACGTACTGGGAAGGAGCTATGTGCTAAAGCACATGGTATGCCTTTACTAGGCCACAAATCTAGTCCTTGCCATCTGCAGCGAAGGATTCCAGCAGTCCAGAAATGACATCTGCCTCCGATGTTGGACAGCTACTTTGCCGCCGATTAGGCCAGGCAGTTCTATTTATTCATTCATTTATTCTGATTTCTCATTTATATCTCACCTTTTCCTCCAGGGAGCTCAAGGGAGTCTGCTTGGTTCTCCCCTCTGTATTTTATTCTACACCAAGCCGGTGAGGGAGGTTAGGATGAGAGACAGTGGCTGGTTCAAAGTCACCCAGTGAGCTTCATGGCTGAGCGGGAATTTGAACCTTGGGTTCCCAGGTCCTAGCCTAACACTCTAATCATTACATTACACTGGCTCTGGATCACAGGGGCCACAGATCTCGCTCAATATGATGCAGACCCCTGAACTTCAACTTACTATCTTTGGGGCTGATGCAGTTCTTAAGAGTTGAAAGTGCTGTGTGAAATCAAGTTAGATCAAATAAGGGCCGCTACAATGATCTTCTATCTCTCCTAGAGATTTTGATGGTACTTTCAAAATATTTTGAGATATACTGAAGGAGCGTCCCCACCCCCATTGTTCAACACTGAGGTCCAGCTCAGTGGGCCTTCTGGTGGCTCCCTCACTGCGAGAAGCGAAGTTACAAGGAATCAAGCAGAGGGCCTTCCCAGTAGTGGCACCTGCCCTGTAGAATTCCCTCTCATCAGATGTCAAGGAAATAAACAACTATCAGACTTTTAGAAAACATCTGAAGGCAGCCCTGTTTAGGGAAGTCTTTGAAGTTTGATTTTTTTATTGCTTTTATTATTATTAATAATAATAATAATATTCTGTTGGGAACTGCCTGGAGTGGCTGGGGAAACCCAGACAGATAGGTGGGGTATAAATAATTATTGTTATTATTAATTATTATTATTATTACACTGCAATAAGTGGGGGGTGAGTTTTAAAAACAACAGACTTCTGGCAATCCGGTTCCAAAAGAAGGTAGATTGGGGGCATGAAGTAATGTTTTTAGAAGTTGTGAGTGCTAACTTTGCATGAAGTGAGTTAACTCACATGGTGGGTCTCTCTACCTTTGTGTATTTCAGTCTTATTGAATCTGCTTGCCAGATATCCTTGTCTTTAAAAGCTACAGTCTTGCACTCTCAGGGCCTAAGTCAAGCCCCTGAATGCTCCGCTCCCAGAACTGCTCCAACCCTCCCTCAATGGTAGAACCAGACTTACACAAAACATTCAGCAAGTATGAGGTGCTGTCATTAGAGAAGCTGTTATATCCATAGCAGCTGTAGCTGTCCGAGTCATTCCGGCTCGTTGGATTGAATGTAAGGACCTGGTTGTTGTTGCTCAGAGAAATGCGCTCTCCAACCACCAGGCTCTCGTTCCCTCTTAACCAAGAGTAGGAAACGTTAGTGCCTGCGGAGGTGCAGTTCAGAACTGTGATGCTATTCTCGATGGCCTTGCCAGAGTCACTGATGGTGATATTAGTGACATATCCTGTAGAGGGAGAGAGAGAAAAGAGAGAGAAGTAGAGGGAATGATGGTGTTATCCAAGGTAAAAGTGGAGAAGTAAGTAGGCCTCCTCAGAGTCGTTTCTTCATTCTGCATCTTGGAAGTTGAATATATCCATCTGTCATTTAAGGAGGGGTCCTGCCGTGTGATCCGTTTGCCGCAGAGAGGTGAAACTCTTCTTTATTTTCAATTAGGAAGCTTCGATAAACTAAATTCTGCAGCATAAAGGAACAGGTTGGCAGATGCAAAGAACAGGAGGGGACACATAGAAACACTTCAACATTATGGGTTGCAAAAGGTTGTCAGTGTGAAATGAATGTGCAGTCTGGGATGAATGTCAACATGGAACAAGGCAAAAGAAGTGGACAAGAAAATAGTTGATACAGTAAATAACCTAAAAACAGAAGAACTGCAGCGAACATTAATTACAATCCCATCTCTGATGCATTTCACAAGGAAGACGGAATCCACAGCAGTGAAGGAACTGGTGTGATGAAATCTGAAGGTTCGGCAACAGAGAATAGAACAGAGTTTGCTTCTTTCGGAATGAGTTATTTGGGATTTCAGCGCAAATCAGTGGAAAATCTTCTGATCCAGGTTTTGGAATAAAGATGATCATCGACGGAGGACCAAGATAAAGCCCAAGTAGAATAAAGTTAAGGAAGGCAAGCAACTAGAGGGAAAGGGTTCATCCAGGGACCCTTGCCAACTTGAACCACCACATCAATCAAATTTCTAGAAGGAAGGTTCTTGAAGACAAGGCATACAAAGAAGCAGAAATGGCAGGAACGTCTACACAATTGTGTTCGTTATCTCGGTGTTTTCATTGACATGGAAAAATTAGTGTGAGTCCAGAGATATGGTAAGAGACAGAGAGACTCCAAGACCAGGAACTGGATTTGACCTGAAGAAGAGAAACTTCATGGTACTTCAGGAACTGAAGTGGAGTGATCGGCATGGATACTGTAAAGGGACAGTGAGGTGACAGAATACGAGGAATGCATCCTTTAAGCCAAAATGGCCATGAGACAGAGTTCGCGCAATCAAGTCCCCGTTGTACAGATGAAGCAGGTACTACAAGGACAGTCTTATCAGCCGCAGGAAGGCGCAAGTTAGCCTAGGATGCAGCCTGGCCATTCAAGCTACTCACCCAGGACGCTGATCTCCAGGCTGGTCTGGCTGAAAAGGCCAGTGACATCATTGGTGGCATTACAAGTATATTTGCCGGCATCATTTAGAGAAAGATGCGAGATCAGGAGTTGGGACTCGTTCTGAGCTTCCAGAAGTTTCTCATTATGATACCAAGAATAATTGGCAGGTGGGTTGGAGTTGGCAGAACACGAGAGGTTAAGGGTGGATTGGTCTCTATAAACTGGCTCCTGAGGGTCGATTGTGGGGATGTCGGGCCCGTCTGAAGCAAATATAGGAAAACCACATGTTGGAAAGGGCCAGGTTGTGCTAGTAGTAAGGGTGCTACTCAGACGTTACTACACTGATGGCAAAATATAGAGCCACTGGAACCGTGTTTTTTCCGAACCTGCTGTCCCCATGCAACAATTCCAACCTGGAGAAATATCCCTGGGAATGGATGCTCAGTGAATATATCACCTCAGGGTTGTTTGGAAGAATATAAGGCCCCAAGGGTTTGAGCTGGGGGGTAGGAATGCTAAATCCTCATTATTTAGCCTTTCACATAGCAGAAAGCTGATCAGGATGCAGATAATATTCCAAAAGGCCACTGATCAAAGGGACAGATGCAGTAAAACCAAACAGTTCTTTCTGTTTTCTACACAACTTTTGTTGGGATTGTCAAAATTGGGTGTGGCAGTGAGTCAAGTTGCTTGCATATTTGGATGACTCAAGGCAACTAATACTGGATCCCTTCTATAGTATTCCTCCCTATTGGCCACTAGACTTTCAAGCTTCAGTTACAGCTTTTTGGCCTCTGGAAAATGAACAAAGTCCCCTGCATGCTACACACAACGTTACCTAAAATAAACCTTTCAACTCCATCAGAAAGTTGTGGTTTTTATTTGAAATTTCTATTTGTGCACTTGGAGAGTGTCCGGGGGAGCGAGGGAGGGGCCTTTCTTGGTAGAAATGGAGCACTGAAAAAACCCTCCAACAGTAACACCAGGATTAGGGGTTAGCAATATGATTGACCTGCGGACCAGTTCATAGTTGAGTCCCAGGTGTGGGTCAAATCTCTTAATCTTCTTGACTTCATGCAGCCAGTATACTCATAGCTAGTTGCAATGGAGAGCCACACTGCTCTCAGAAAAACAGGGAGGCTGTAGCAAATGTGTGCACAGGATAGACTCTGGCAGTTTCTCCTCCCTCCTGAAACCAGCTGTGATAAGGGCTGAAAGAGCCAATTTTGTCTGCTATAGAAAGTAGAATATGATGGGGCAACCTATGACTGACTGCGGCTGGGTTTGGACTAAGGGACCCCAGTTGCCTGCCACTGCCCACATAGTCAGTCTAGACTTACAGAAGATTTGCAGCCAATGTGGCTCACTGGAACTTTCAGAGAAGCTGTTGTTCCCAAAGCAGGTGTAGTTGGCCTCATCGTTCCTGGTGACTGGGTTGAGAATGAGCCTTTGGTTGTTGTTGTCTAAAGAGATATGACCTCCTCCTTCAATCAGCTGGCTTCCCTTCAGCCAGTAATACGAAACATTGGTTCCAGCAGCACTGCAGTTCAAAGTGACACTATCATTTTCTTTGGCATTAGAGGGGCCGGAAATTGTCACATTACGTACCTCTCCTGTTGAGAAAGAAAAGTTGCAAAAGGGCTCCATGTTTTCTTGTAGTGCAACAGCCCTGGATTTCGATCAATTTGGAAAAGGAGCAATATTGAGAGAAACCGGCACTGAGCCCAGGCAGACAAAGAGGAGACCATTGGAAAAATCAACGCCGGGAGAGTGTTGTACTACCAGTCTACAGTTTGCATCCTCGACAACATTTAAGACAGAAGATAGCACTTCACAAAGAACTGAGATTTTGTGGCCAAACATCAGAGCCATATTCTACCCCCCCCAAAAAAAGAAACCAGCTTGAAAAGACAGTGAAATGAAAATCAGCTTTGTTATTATAAAGGAAATATAAAGACTTAGTGACAGGTGAAACCTTCCAGTTGATACCAGAGGAAGTGGGAAGACATCTAGCAAAACTTTGGAACCCTGAAATTGTTGACTGCATACAAGGATCAGAAATGGTCCATTGACTGAGAGTTTGTGACTTGGAATGTGCAACACACCATGAGGAAAATTGAGGACTGAGGGAACAATGGATAGAGGCAGATGAGAGAGGCGCATTTTTTGTTTGTTATCTGGGAGTTTTCATTGACAGGAAAAAAGTAGTGTGAGTCCAGAAATATGGTAAGAGACAGAGAGACTCCAAGACCAGGAACTGGATTTGACCTGAAGAAGAGAAACTTCATGGTACTTCAGGAACTGAAGTGGAGTGATCGGCATGGATACTGTAAAGGGACAGTGAGGTGACAGAATACGAGGAAACATCCTGGAAGTCAAAATGGCCACGAGACAGAGTTTGCGCAATCAAGTCCCCATTATACAGATGAAGCAGGTACCACAAGGACAGTCTTATCAGCCACAGGAAGGCGCAAGTTAGCCTAGGATGCAGCCTGGCCTTTCAAGCTACTCACCCAGGACGCTGATCTCCAGGCTGGTGTGGCTGAAAAGGCCAGTGACATCATTGGTGGCATTACAAGTATATTTGCCGGCATCATTTAGAGAAAGATGCGAGATCAGGAGTTGGGACTCGTTCTGAGCTTCCAGAAGTTTCTCATTATGATACCAAGAATAATTGGCAGGTGGGTTGGAGTTGGCAGAACACGAGAGGTTAAGGGTGGATTGGTCTCTATAAACTGGATCCTGAGGGTCGATTGTGGGGATGTCGGGCCCGTCTGAAGTAAATATAGGAAAGCCACATGTTGGAAAGGGCCAGGCTGTGCTGGTAGAAGAGGTGCTACTCAGTTGTTACTACACTGATGGCAAAACATAGAGTCTCTGGAACTGTTGTTTTTGCAACCTGCTGTTCTCATGCAACAATTCCAACCAGGAGAAATATTCTTGGGAGTGGATGCTCAGTGAATATATCACCTCAGGGTGGTTTGAAAGAATATCAGGACCCTAATGGTTTGAGCTTGGGGGTAAGAATGCTAAATCCCCATTATTTAGCCTTTCATATAGCAGAAAGCTGATCAGGATGCAGATAATATTCCAATCAGTTCATTGATCAAAGGGACAGATGCAGTAAAACCAAACAGTTCTTTCTGTTTTCTCCACAACTTTTGTTGGGATCGTCAAAACTGGGTGTGGCAGTGAGCCAGGTTGCTTGCAGATTTGGGTGGCTCAAGGCAACTAATACCGGATCCCTTCTATAGTATTCCTCCCTATTGGCCACTAGACTTTCAAGCTTCAGTTACATCTTTCTGGCCTTTGGAAAATGAGCAAAGTCCCCTGCATGCTACACACAACGTTACCTAAAACAAACCTTTCAACTCCATCAGAAAGTTGTGTTTTTTATATGAAATTTCTATTTGTGCACTTGGAGAGTGTCCGGGAGAGCGAGGGAGGGGCCTTTCTTGGTGGAAATGGAGCACTGAAAAAACCCTCCTACAGCAACAATAGGATTAGGGGTTAGCAATACGACTGACCTGCAGACCAATTCATAGTTGAGTCCCAGGTGTGGGTCAAATCTCTTACTCTTCTTGACTTCATGCAGCCAGTATACTCATAGCTAGTTGCAATGGAGAGCCACACTGCTCTCAGACAAAGGGGGAGGCTGTAGCAAATGTGTGCCCAGGACAGACTCTGGCAGTTTCTCCTCCCTCCTGAAGCCAGCTGTGATAAGGGCTGAAAGAGCCACTTCTGTCTGCTACAGAAAGTAGAATGTGATGGGGCAACCTATGACTGACTGCGGCTGGGTTTGGACTATGGGACCCCAGTTGCCTGCCATTGCCCACATAATCAGTCTAGACTTACAGAAGATTTGCAGCCAATGTGGCTCACTGGAACTTTCAGAGAAGCTGTTGTTCCCAAAGCAGGTGTAGTTGGCCTCATCGTTCCTGGTGGCTGGGTTGAGAATGAGCCTCTGGTTGTTGTTGTCTAAAGAGATATGACCTCCTCCTTCAATCAGCTGGCTTCCCTTCAGCCAGTAATACGAAACATTGGTTCCAGCAGCACTGCAGTTCCAAGTGACACTATCATTTTCTTTGGCATTAGAGGGGCCGGAAATGGTCACATTACGTACCTCTCCTGTTGAGAAAGAAAAGTTGCAAAAGGGCTCCATGTTTCTTGTAGTGCAACAGCCCTGGATTTTGATCAATTTGGAAAAGAACCAGTATTAATAGAAACTGGCACTGGGCCCAGACAGACAAAGAAGAGACCATTGCAAAAATCAATGCCGGCCGGGAGTGTGTTGTACTACCAGTTGACGGTTTGCTTCCTCGACAACATTTAAGACAGAAGATAGCACTTCACAAAGAACTGAGATTTTGTGGCCTAACATTAGAGCCATATTCTACACCCCCCAACCCCCCCCCCACCTTGAAAAGACAGTGAAATGAAAATTAGCTTTGTTATTATAAAGGAAATATAAAGACTTAGTTACAAGTGCAACCTTCTAGTTGATACCAGAGGAAGTGAGGACATCTAGGAATTTTTTGGAACCCTGAAAGGTTGACTGCATATAAGGAACAGAAATGTTCCATTGACTGAGAGTTTGTGACTTGGAATGTGCAACACACCATTAGGAAAAGTGAGGAATGTGGCAACAATGGATAGAGGCAGATGAGAGAGGCACAATTTTGTTTGTTTTCTGGGAGTTTTCATTGACAGGAAAAAAGTAGTGTGAGTCCAGAAATTTGGTAAGAGAGAGAGAAACTCCAAGACCAGGAACTGGATTTGACCTGAAGAAGAGAAACTTCATGGTACTTCAGGAACTGAACTGGAGTGATCATCATGGATACTGTAAAGGGACAGTGAGGTGACAGAATACAAGGAACGCATCCTGAAAGCCAAAATGGCCACGAGACAGAGTTCGCACAATCAGGTCCCCGTTGTACAGATGAAGCAGGTACTACAAGGACAGTCTTATCAGCCACAGGAAGGCACACGTTTGCCTAGGATGCAGCCTGGCCATTCAAGCTACTCACCCAGGACGCTGATCTCCAGGCTTGTGTGGCTGAAAAGGCCGGTGACATCGTTGGTGGCATTACAAGTATATTTGCCGGCATCATTTAGAGAAAGATGCGAGATCAGGAGTTGGGACTCGTTCTGAGCTTCCAGAAGTTTCTCATTATGATACCAAGAATAATTGGCAGGTGGGTTGGAGTTGGCAGAACACGAGAGGTTAAGGGTGGATTGGTCTCTATAAACTGGATCCTGAGGGTCGATTGTGGGGATGTCGGGCCCGTCTGAAGTAAATATAGGAAAGCCACATGTTGGAAAGGGCCAGGCTGTGCTGGTAGAAGAGGTGCTACTCAGTTGTTACTACACTGATGGCAAAACATAGAGTCTCTGGAACTGTTGTTTTTGCAACCTGCTGTTCTCATGCAACAATTCCAACCTGGAGAAATATTCTTGGGAATGGATGCTCAGTGAATATATCACCTCAGGGTTGTTTGGAAGAAAATCAGGACCCTAAGGGTGGGGCAGGAATGCTAAATCCCCATTATTTAGCCTTTCATGTAGCAGAAAGCTGATCAGGATGCAGATAATATTCCAATCAGCCCATTGATCAAAGGGACAGATGCAGTAAAACCAAACAGTTCTTTCTGTTTTCTTGCTGATTTGGGTGACTCAAGGCAACTAATACCGGACCCCTTCTATAGTATTCCTCCCTACTGGCCACTAGACTTTCAAGCTTCAGTTACAGCTTTCTGGCCTCTGGAAAATGAACAAAGCCCCCTGCATGCTACACACAACGTTACCTAAAATAAACCTTTCAACTCCATCAGAAAGTTGTGGTTTTTATATGAAATTTCTATTTGTGCACTTGGAGAGTGTCCGGGGGAGTGAGGGAGGGGCCTGTCTTGCCTGAAATGAAGCATAGGAAAAAACCCTCCAACAGTAACAATAGGATTAGGGGTTAGCAATATGATTGACCTGCGGACCAATTCATAGTTGAGTCCCAGGTGTGGGTCAAATCTCTTACTCTTCTTGACTTCATGCAGCCATTATACTCATAGCTAGTTGCAATGGAGAGCCACACTGATCTCAGACAAAGGGGGAGGCTGTAGCAAATGTGTGCCCAGGACAGACTCTGGCAGTTTCTCCTCCCTCCTGAAGCCAGCTGTGACAAGGGCTGAAAGAGCCACTTCTGTCTGCTACAGAAAGTAGAATATGATGGGGCAACCTATGACTGACTGCGGCTGGGTTTGGACTATGGGACCCCAGTTGCCTGCCACTGCCCACATAGTCAGTCTAGACTTACAGAAGATTTGCAGCCAATGTGGCTCACTGGAACTTTCAGAGAAGCTGTTGTTCCCAAAGCAGGTGTAGTTGGCCTCATCGTTCCTGGTGGCTGGGTTGAGAATGAGCCTCTGGTTGTTGTTGTCTAAAGAGATATGACCTCCTCCTTCAATCAGCTGGCTTCCCTTCAGCCAGTAATATGAAACATTGGTGCCAGCAGCACTGCAGTTCAAAGTGACACTATCATTTTCTTTGGCATTAGAGGGGCCGGAAATGGTCACATTACGTACTTCTCCTGTTGAGAAAGAAAAGTTGCAAAAGGGCTCCATGTTTCTTGTAGTGAAACAGCCCTGGATTTCGATCAATTTGGAAAAGGAGCAATATTGAGAGAAACCGGCACTGAGCCCAGGCAGACAAAGAGGAGACCATTGGAAAAATCAACGCCCGGAGAGTGTTGTACTACCAGTCTACAGTTTGCATCCTCGACAACATTTAAGACAGAAGATAGCACTTTACAAAGAACTGAGATTTTGTGGCCAAACATCAGAGCCATATTCTACCCCCCCCCCCAAAAAAAAAAACCAGCTTGAAAAGACAGTGAAATGAAAATTAGCTTTGTTATTATAAAGGAAATATAAAGACTTAGTGACAGGTGAAACCTTCCAGTTGATACCAGAGGAAGTGGGAAGACATCTAGGAAAACTTTGGAACCCTGAAATTGTTGACTGCATACAAGGATCAGAAATGGTCCATTGACTGAGAGTTTGTGACTTGGAATGTGCAACACACCATGAGGAAAATTGAGGAGTGAGGGAACAATGGATAGAGGCAGATGAGAGAGGCGCATTTTTTGTTTGTTATCTGGGAGTTTTCATTGACAGGAAAAAAGTAGTGTGAGTCCAGAAATATGGTAAGAGACAGAGAGACTCCAAGACCAGGAACTGGATTTGACCTGAAGAAGAGAAACTTCATGGTACTTCAGGAACTGAAGTGGAGTGATCGGCATGGATACTGTAAAGGGACAGTGAGGTGACAGAATACGAGGAAACATCCTGGAAGTCAAAATGGCCACGAGACAGAGTTTGCGCAATCAAGTCCCCATTATACAGATGAAGCAGGTACCACAAGGACAGTCTTATCAGCCACAGGAAGGCGCAAGTTAGCCTAGGATGCAGCCTGGCCTTTCAAGCTACTCACCCAGGACGCTGATCTCCAGGCTGGTGTGGCTGAAAAGGCCAGTGACATCATTGGTGGCATTACAAGTATATTTGCCGGCATCATTTAGAGAAAGATGCGAGATCAGGAGTTGGGACTCGTTCTGAGCTTCCAGAAGTTTCTCATTATGATACCAAGAATAATTGGCAGGTGGGTTGGAGTTGGCAGAACACGAGAGGTTAAGGGTGGATTGGTCTCTATAAACTGGATCCTGAGGGTCGATTGTGGGGATGTCGGGCCCGTCTGAAGTAAATATAGGAAAGCCACATGTTGGAAAGGGCCAGGCTGTGCTGGTAGAAGAGGTGCTACTCAGTTGTTACTACACTGATGGCAAAACATAGAGTCTCTGGAACTGTTGTTTTTGCAACCTGCTGTTCTCATGCAACAATTCCAACCTGGAGAAATATTCTTGGGAATGGATGCTCAGTGAATATATCACCTCAGGGTGGTTTGAAAGAATATCAGGACCCTAATGGTTTGAGCTTGGGGGTAAGAATGCTAAATCCCCATTATTTAGCCTTTCATATAGCAGAAAGCTGATCAGGATGCAGATAATATTCCAATCAGTTCATTGATCAAAGGGACAGATGCAGTAAAACCAAACAGTTCTTTCTGTTTTCTACACAACTTTTGTTGGGATTGTCAAAACTGGGTGTGGCAGTGAGCCAGGTTGCTTGCAGATTTGGGTGGCTCAAGGCAACTAATACCGGATCCCTTCTATAGTATTCCTCCCTATTGGCCACTAGACTTTCAAGCTTCAGTTACATCTTTCTGGCCTTTGGAAAATGAGCAAAGTCCCCTGCATGCTACACACAACGTTACCTAAAACAAACCTTTCAACTCCATCAGAAAGTTGTGGTTTTTATTTGAAATTTCTATTTGTGCACTTGGAGAGTGTCCGGGGGAGCGAGGGAGGGGCCTTTCTTGGTAGAAATGGAGCACTGAAAAAACCCTCCAACAGTAACAATAGGATTAGGGGTTAGCAATATGATTGACCTGCGGACCAATTCATAGTTGAGTCCCAGGTGTGGGTCAAATCTCTTACTCTTCTTGACTTCATGCAGCCATTATACTCATAGCTAGTTGCAATGGAGAGCCACACTGCTCTCAAAGGGGGAGGCTGTAGGAAATGTGTGCCCAGGACAGACTCTGGCAGTTTCTCCTCCCTCCTGAAGCCAGCTGTGATAAGGGCTGAAAGAGCTACTTCTGTCTGCTACAGAAAGTAGAATGTGATGGGGCACCCTATGACTGACTGCGGCTGGGTTTGGACTATGGGACCCCAGTTGCCTGCCATTGCCCACATAATCAGTCTAGACTTACAGAAGATTTGCAGCCAATGTGGCTCACTGGAACTTTCAGAGAAGCTGTTGTTCCCAAAGCAGGTGTAGTTGGCCTCATCGTTCCTGGTGGCTGGGTTGAGAATGAGCCTCTGGTTGTTGTTGTCTAAAGAGATATGACCTCCTCCTTCAATCAGCTGGCTTCCCTTAAGCCAGTAATACGAAACATTGGTTCCAGCAGCACTGCAGTTCAAAGTGACACTATCATTTTCTTTGGCATTAGAGGGGCCGGAAATGGTCACATTACGTACCTCTCCTGTTGAGAAAGAAAAGTTGCAAAAGGGCTCCATGTTTCTTGTAGTGTGAGAGTCCTGGATTTTGATCAATTTGGAAAGGAACCAATATTAAGAGAAACCGGCACTGAGCCCAGACAGACAAAGGAAGAGACCACTGGAAAAATCAATGCCGGGAGAGTGTTGTACTACTAGTTGACAGTTTGGTTCCTCGACAACATCTAAGACAGAAGATAGCACTTCACAAAGAACTGAGATTTTGTGGCCAAACATCAGAGCCATATTCTACCTCCCCAAAAAAACCCCACCTTGAAAACACAGTGAAATGAAAATTAGCTTTGTTATTATAAAGGAAATATAAAGACTTGGTGACAGGTGAAACCTTCCAGTTGATACCAGAGGAAGTGGGAAGACATCTAGCAAAACATTGGAACCCTGAAATTGTTGACTGTATACAAGGAACAGAAATGGTCCATTGACTGAGAGTTTGTGACTTGGAATGTGGAACACACCATGAGGAAAAGTGAGGAGTGAGGGAACAATGGATAGAGGCAGATGAGAGAGGCACAATTTTGTTTGTTATCTGGGAGTTTTCATTGACAGGAAAAAAGTAGTGTGAGTCCAGAAATATGGTAAGAGACAGAGAGACTCCAAGACCAGGAACTGGATTTGACCTGAAGAAGAGAAACTTCATGGTACTTCAGGAACTGAACTGGAGTGATTGCCATGGATACTGTAAAGGGACAGTGAGGTGACAGAATATGAGGAATGCATACTCGAAGCCAAAATGGCCACGAGACAGAGTTTGCGCAATCAAATCCCCGTTGCACAGATGAAGCAGTGACTGCAAGGACAGTCTTATCAGCCACAGGAAGGTGCAAGTTAGCCTAGGATGCAGCCTGGCCATTCAGCCTACTCACCCAGGACGCTGATCTCCAGGCTGGTCTGGCTGAAAAGGCCAGTGACATCATTGGTGGCATTACAAGTATATTTGCCGGCATCATTTAGAGAAAGATGCGAGATCAGGAGTTGGGACTCGTTCTGAGCTTCCAGAAGTTTCTCATTATGATACCAAGAATAATTGGCAGGTGGGTTGGAGTTGGCAGAACACGAGAGGTTAAGGGTGGATTGGTCTCTATAAACTGGGTCCTGAGGGTCGATTGTGGGGATGTCGGGCCCATCTGAAGCAAATATAGGAAAACCACATGTTGGAAAGGGCCAGGTTGTGCTAGTAGTAAGGGTGCTACTCAGATGTTACTACACTGATGCCAAAATATAGAGCCACTGGAACCGTTTTTTTCCCGAACCTGCTGTCCCCATGCAACAATTCCAACCTGGAGAAATATCCCTGGGAATGGATGCTCAGTGAATATATCACCTCAGGGTTGTTTGGAAGAATATAAGGCCCCAAGGGTTTGAGCTGGGGGGTAGGAATGCTAAATCCTCATTATTTAGCCTTTCACATAGCAGAAAGCTGATCAGGATGCAGATAATATTCCAAAAGGCCACTGATCAAAGGGACAGATGCAGTAAAACCAAACAGTTCTTTATGTTTTCTCCACAACTTTTGTTGGGATTGTCAAAACTGGGTGTGGCAGTGAGCCAAGTTCCTCGCAGATTTGGGTGACTCAAGGCAACTAATACCGGATCCCTTCTATAGTATTCCTCCCTATTGGCCACTAGACTTTCAAGCTTCAGTTACATCTTTCTGGCCTTTGGAAAATGAGCAAATTCCCCTGAATGCTACACACAAGGTTACCTAAAATAACCCTTTCAACTCCATAAGGTAGTTGTATTTTTTATTTGAAATTTCTATTTGTGTGCTTGGAGAGTGTCCGGGGGAGTGAGGGAGGGGCCTGTCTTGGATGAAATGGAGCATAGGAAAAAAACCGTCTAATAATAACACCAGGATTAGGGGTTAGCAATACGATTGACCTGCGGACCAATTCATAGTTGAGTCCCAGGTGTGGGTCAAATCTCTTACTCTTCTTGACTTCATGCAGCCAGTATACTCATAGCTAGTTGCAATGGAGAGCCACACTGTTCTTAGAAAAAGAGGGAGGCTATAGCAAACATGTGCTCAGGGCAGACTCTGGCAGTTTCTCCAGCCTCCTGAAGCCAGCTGTGATAAGGGCTGAAAGAGCCACTTCTGTCTGCTACAGAAAGTAGAATGTGATGGTGAAAACTAAGACTGACTGCAGCTCGGTTTGCACTATGGGACCCCAGCTGCCTGCCACTGCCCACAGTCAGTCTAGACTTACAGAAGATTTGCAGCCAATGTGGCTCACTGGAACTTTCAGAGAAGCTGTTGTTCCCAAAGCAGGTGTAGTTGGCCTCATCGTTCCTGGTGACTGGGTTGAGAATGAGCCTCTGGTTGTTGTTGTCTAAAGAGATATGACCTCCTCCTTCAATCAGCTGGCTTCCCTTCAGCCAGTAATACGAAACATTGGTGCCAGCAGAATTGCAGTTCAAAGTGACACTATCGTTTTCTTTGGCATTAGAGAGGCCGGAAATGGTCACATTACGTACCTCTCCTGTTGAGAAAGAAAAGTTGCAAAAGGGCTCCATGTTTCTTGTAGCACGATAGCCCTTGATTTTGATCAATTTGGAAAAGAACCAGTATTAAGAGTAACTGCCACTGGGCCCAGACAGACAAAGAAGAGACCATTGGAAAAATCAATGCCGGGAGTGTGTTGTACTACCAGTTGACGGTTTGCTTCCTCGACAACATTTAAGACAGAAGATAGCACTTCACAAAGAACTGAGATTTTGTGGCCAAACATCAGAGCCATATTCTACCTCCCCAAAAAACCCCACCTTGAAAAGACAGTGAAATGAAAATCAGCTTTGTTATTATAAAGGAAATATAAAGACTTAGTGATAGGTGAAACCTTCCAGTTGATACCAGAGGAAGTGGGAAGACATCTAGCAAAACTTTGGAACCCTGAAATTGTTGACTGTATACAAGGAACAGAAATGGTCCATTGACTGAGAGTTTGTGACTTGGAATGTGCAACACACCATGAGGAAAGTGAGGAATGTGGCAACAATGGATAGAGGCAGATGAGAGAGGCACATTTTTTGTGTTATCTGGGAGTTTTCATTGACAGGAAAAAAGTAGTGTGAGTCCAGAAATATGGTAAGAGACAGAGAGACTCCAAGACCAGGAACTGGATTTGACCTGAAGAAGAGAAACTTCATGGTACTTCAGGAACTGAACTGGAGTGATTGCCATGGATACTGCAAAGGGACAGTGAGGTGACAGAATACAAGGAATGCATCCTGGAAGTCAAAATGGCCACGAGACAGAGTTTGCGCAATCAATTCCCCATTGTACAGATGAAGCAGGTACTACAAGGACAGTCTTATCAGCCACAGGAAGGCACACGTTTGCCTAGGATGCAGCCTGGCCATTCAACCTACTCACCCAGGACGCTGATCTCCAGGCTGGTGTGGCTGAAGAGGCCAGTGACATCATTGGTGGCATTACAAGTATATTTGCCGGCATCATTTAGGGAAAGATGCGAGATCAGGAGTTGGGACTCATTCTGAGCTTCCAGAAGTTTCTCATTATGATACCAAGAATAACTAGCAGGTGGGTTGGATTTGGCAGAACACGAGAGGTTAAGGGTGGATTGGTCTCTATAAACTGGGTCCTGAGGGTCGATTGTAGGGTTGTCGGGCCCGTCTGAAGCAAATATAGGAAAGCCACATGTTGGAAAGGGCCAGGCTGTGCTAGTAGTAAGTGTAAGTAAGTAAGTAGTGTAGATGTTATTACACACTACACTGATGCCAAAACACAGAGCCCTTGGAACCTTTGTTTTTGCAACCTGCTGTCCCTGTGCAATCTTACTGACCTGGAGAAAAATGGATGCCCCACCCTGGGAATGGATGATCAGTGAATATATGACCTCTAGGGTATTTGGGAAGATATACAGTATATCATTAAAATTGGCTCTAGGTAATAGATGACTCTTTTAGATGCAAAGAGTATGAACTTCAGGGTAAATCACTCACTACCCGCTCTTGAGCTTTCCTTTGGTATTAATCTATTAAGGAGCAGAAACCTGATCAGGGTGCAGATGATATTTCAATCAGCCTATTGATCAGAAGACAGATGTATTATAAACCAATGAGTATTTCAGTTTTCTCTATGTCTTTTGTTGGGATAGCCCAAACAGGCAAATTCCCCTGAATGCTACACACAAGGTTACCTAAAATAACCCTTTCAACTCCATAAGGAAGTTGTATTTTGTATTTGAAATTTGTGCACTTGAAGCGTGTCGGGGGGGGGGGGCTTCCTTGGATGAAATGGAGAATAGAAAAAACCCTCCAACAGTAACAATAGGATTAGGGGTTAGCAATATGATTGACCTGTGGACCAATTCATATTTAAGTCCCAGGTGTGGGTCAAATCTCTTACTCTTCTTGACTTCATGCAGCCAGTATACTCACAATTAGCTACAATGGAGAACCACACTGCTCTCAGAAAAGTGGGTGGCTATAGCAAATGTGTGCATAGGACAGACTCTGGCAGTTTCTACTCCCTTCTGAAGCCAGCTGTGATAAGAGCTAAAAAAGCCACTTTTGTCTGCTACAGAAAGTAGAATGTGATGGGGCAACCTATGATTGACTGTGGCTGGATTTGGACTATGGGACACCAGTTGCCTGTCATTGCCCACATAGTCAGTCTAGACTTACAGAAGATTTGCAGCCAATGTGGTTCACTGGAACTTTCAGAGAAGCTGTTGTTCCCAAAGCAGGTGTAGTTGCCCTCAATCGTTCCTGGTGGCTGGGTTGAGAATGAGCCTCTGGTTGTTGTTGTCTAAAGAGATATGACCTCCTCCTTCAATCAGCTGGCTTCCCTTCAGCCAGTAATACGAAACATTGGTGCCAGCAGCACTGCAGTTCAAAGTGACACTATCGTTTTCTTTGGCATTAGAGGGGCCGGAAATTGTCACATTACGTACCTCTCCTGTTGAGAAAGAAAAGTTGCAAAAGGGCTCCATGTTTCTTGTAGTGCAACAGCCCTGGGTTTTGATCAATTTGGAAAAGAACCAATATTAAGAGAAACAGGCACCAGGCCCAGACAGACAAAGGAAGAGACCACTGGAAAAATCATTGCTGGGGGAGTGTTGTACTATCAGTTGATAATTTGCTTCCCAGAGAAGATTTAAGACAGAAGGTAAAATCTCACAAAGAACTGAGATTTTGTGGGTAACAATCAGCACCATATTCCATCCTGACCCCACACAAAAAATAAAACCAGCTTGTAAACAAAAACTGGCTTTGCATTTACAAAGGAAATATAGAGGCTTAGTGGCATGTGCAAGCTTCCTGTTGGTATCAGAGGAAGTGGGAAGACATCTAGGAAAACTTTGGCACCCCAAAGGAAAAGATTGACAGCATACAAAAAACCAAAACCATAAAAACAAATCAAATGGTCATAGCTGAGATGAAAAATCTATTGCATCAAGAATGCTGGCTTGGACACACCCTAAGGAAGAAAGGACATGAAAATAAAACAAGAGAAAATAAAACAGAGTCAGCCACTGGATGAAAGCACAGTGGGATCACAGCATGAGAGACAACAAGCTAAGAGCTTGAGGTCCAAATTCAGATATAAAGAGAACCCTTCATCAACCCAAATTGACAGCAGGGTGTAATCAGTAAACAGGTCGGAGCAGATGATGTTCCTTCAATAGTGGCAACAGATAGCCATTCTCAAGCTACTCACCCACCACCTCAATTTCCAGGGTGGTGTTTTTCTGCTCACGAGTCACTTTATTCACCGCCTTGCAGAGATACGTCCCAGACTGCTCCACAGAAATGTCTCGGATGAGCAGTTGGGATCCGACAGAATGTTCTGTCCCATTGATAAACCAAGTATAGACAATAGCAGGCTCTCCAACAGCTGTGCAGGTGAGCTGGATGTCAGAATGCTCATTGTAAACGCTTGTATTTGGCTGGATCGCAGGTGTTTCAGGTCCAACTGAGGCAAACAGATGAAGCTACCATGTTGTTATTCCAGCAAGCGACTGAGATTCCCTCCCATCCCTTCGCAACATGAAAGATTCCTTCACCAGAACAAGATGTAGCCAGAAAGACAGGGAATTTTTAGCCCCCTGATGTTCCAGGGAAAGGTGACAGACACAAGTAAACAGAACAGTGCTAAGAGAGAACCTTGCTAGGACTTATCTCTTCACATGGGTCTATTTGCTCCTCCTTCACAGGCATCCTAGGGACCTGTGCATCTCACCCCTAGATGTTATGACAAGAAGCTTGGTGTATCTCCATACAGATCTACAGTGATGAGTCTTAGCTGCAGGCTGCTGGTTTTCGTCATTGTCACCTTGGTACGCATCCTTCCCCTTTGTTCCACCTTTGCTTTCTGGTTGCAAAATGAGATCCCAAGACCCCACTTCAGTCAATTTCAGCACAGTTACTATAGGGCCCTGCTCAGCAGCTTCTGGAATTACACTGAGGTTGCATCCACACTAGTCCCTTCCCTAGGAGTTGCCATCCTTTGCTCCCTCACCTTTTATGGGAAATTGTTGTGTCCCAGGGATTTCTGTGTTGCCTTCGAACCTGACATATGGTGGTATGAGCAGGTAAAGGTAAAGGTAAAGGTACCCCTGACAGGTCCAGTCGTGGACAACTCTCGGGTTGCAGCACTCATTTCGCTTTACTAGCGGAGGTAGCCAGCGTACAGCTTCCGGGTCATGTGGTCAGCATGACAAAGCCGCTTCTGGCGAACCAGAGCAGTGCACGGAAATGCCGTTTACCTTCCCGCCAGAGCGGTAGCTATTTATCTACTTGCACTTTGACGTGCTTTTGAACTGCTAGGTTGGCACGAGCAGGGACCGAGCAACGGGAGCTCACCCCGCCGCGGGGATTCGAACCACCGACCTTCTGATCAGCAAGTCCTAGGCTCTGTGGTTTAACCCACAGCGCCACCCACGTCCCTTGGTATGAGCAGGAGCTTGCTATAAAAGTAATTCTAGCCTAAACATGATGCCTGGTGTGAATAAAATATTACTGAGGCTTTCAAGGGGGCCTTTCTTGAAATGGGATGCTTTTGTGCGTAGACACTACAGAAGGATCCTGGCCATATGGACAGCTATTGCTGTATACAAAATGGCACAGTATTAAGCATCATCTATTTTAATTCCATTTCCAGCTAGCTGTGGAAGAGAAATGCCTCAGTAACATACAAGGGGAAGCTATTTAAGTGAGACCATTTGTCCAGCTAACACAATACTATTGAATGCGACTGGTAATAGGTCTCCAAGATCTCAGGCAAAGGTATTTTCCATAACCTTTCACTTGAGGTGCGAGGCACAGAATCCAGAAACTTCTGTATTCAAAGCATGCAACTTTATCTTGTTGAACTATAGACTGTTGTTGAAATGGGCCACAACGCAACTTACTGGCAAACACAATTTGTATTGTGTTATTTTATGCACTGTGACTTGCTGCTATTTTTGTTGATTATAGTTTGGAAATTATTTATCATAAGTGTTAAGAGTGAATTTCTGTTTAATTATTATTTGCTGATATTTAACTTCGTTGTGTGCTACTAATATTCTAATGGATTCTAATATTCTAATGGATGATTGAATATTAGTTTATTTGATATAAGTTGTTTATTTTAAAAGTAGGTTTCATCATGACATTTTTGTATAGGCTCTGATTGCCATAAGGTGTGCCATCTTTGTTGTATACTAATATAAAAAGGCGGTATACAAATCAGAAGTGAAATGAAAATGAGAAGCAGCTTTATAGTACCGACAGGTACAGGGCAGGAAGGAAATAATAAAAATTCCTTTTCAACTGTAGACAGAGGGCAGGACTGAGAAAATTAGCAGGACTGAGAGAAGTGCCTGGATAGCTCAGTTGGTTAGACCATGGTGCTGATAACACCAAGATTGCAGGTTTGATCTCTGTATGGACCAGCTGCATATTCCTGCGTTGCAGGGGGTTTGGACTAGATGATCCTCAGGGTCCCTTCCAACAGTTCTATGATTCTATGATTCTAAGTGCCCTCAGGGTTTAGTTTGAGCCACGGCTGAGACCAGGATCAAACTTTCTATTCATTGTCATGGCTCAGCACTAGGAAGAAGGAAATAAATCAATTGTACAAACAGCACCTGTTTGGAGGACAACCTGCCAGTACTAGCTGGCACCATTTCCGGACACTACTGTTCCTATTCTACCTGTCTCTAGGGAGAACTGGAATGACCTTTATTTAGATGACGCAATAAAAATGCTCAACTGGCTGATTCCTATTCTGCAGGGACACAGAATAGAACACAGGAGCGATGGCTGCACATACTAGCAGCCTCTGAGAGATGTTCTCTGGGATGTGCTGCAGGAAGTGGCACAGGAGGAAGTCCACCTGACAGGGATGGCTCGAAATATTTTGCTGCCCCTGGCAAAAAGTTGGCCCTCAGCCTTCTTGTATGCAACCAGGGTGGTGGAGGCATTTCATTTTTTTTACTTATTTATACCTTCATTGTAATTATTTATCATCCTGCCTTTATGAACGAGTTCTCCCAAGGAGGCCGGCAAGTGAAAAGATCAAAACAATAAGCATTAAAAATGCAGCACAGAAAGATTGTGTTTCCTTTGCAAAGGGTTTCCCTGATTGAATCCTCCTTACCCGGTTTCTAGTGGAGGAAACAGACTATTCACAGCTCTATTCACTTATATGGAATGGAGGAAAAGTGGCTGCAGCCAGATCATTTAGCCCTACAGATCAGAGATGGCTGTGCGCTGTTTCCATAGAGGATTTCCCCAATGGGTCTGGAGCATAGCTGTCAAAGTTTCCCTTTTTTTAAGGGAAATTCCCTTATTCTGAATAGGATTCTTTGCAAGAAAAGGGAAAAGTTGACAGCTATGGTCTGGAGCCCCCGGCCTTCTGTCCTGCCACCCATACAAAACTTCTGTGGATCGTTCATAGTTGGCGTGCTCTGTCCATAACTAAAGAGAAACACTAGAATTTATGCCTAAAGTTCGTTAATACATTGGCAGGATTTTAAAAACACTTGTAATTTTAGAAATAGTACAGGAAATCTGAGGTAAAAAATAATAATTTGGAGTAGAAATGATATGCAGCTGAAAAGAAAACTTAAGGAACCGGGGGTGGGTGGGTGGGAGGGAAATCACGGGGTTCGGAGAATCCCATTTTATGGTTTTGATATTGTTTTTGTGCATATTTTTCTTTGTTTTTGGTTGTTATTGTATTTGTTGTTGTTTTTTGTTGTTGTTGAAAATTTAATTACAAAATTATTTAAAGAAATTGTGGCTAAAGTTCATCCAGATGTTTCTGAAGGCCGAGTTGCGTACATGAGCAGACTTAAAATAAATTTTGCCTTCAGTTTTTTAAAAAATGCACGTTGTGTCTGTGTATTACGGCGAAGGCTTCTTAAGACAGCAAAGAACAGCAGCTAATCTGCCTTTCCAGTAGACTAATAGGGGAAGCCATTCTGCTGAAACAATAATAATCATGTCTTGCAATCTCATTTTATATAGTCGGTGAAATTGAATTTACTATTTGGAGAATAAGGAACTTTAATGACAGTTAGGCACTGTGGGCCTGCTTCCCCAGCTCTGCCTTTCTAATAACTGAAATAATTACCAAGATGGGACCAGATAGCCAGGACTATACTATAGTCACAACAATGAACTCTTTGACATCTGGCTCATTCTGCCTCAATTTTGCCAGTGCAGCCTCCAAAAGTAGCAAGCTTTGTTCTGCATTTAAATCTATCCCCAAGAACACCTTTTAAACTCCTTGAACTACTGCAAACTATATTATTGGGGTGGAGAAGGGAGAGTTGTGTGGCGAAGGTGGGCTAACTCTGAGCCTCAAAATCGCACCTCCTTTGATAAAAGGCATAGCTGTGGCTATATTCCCTTTTTTTTCCAAGAAGAGCCTTGTTATAAACCTCCTTTTTCAGCTCCCTAGCAGAGCAGGCCTTTATGCCTTTCGGTTGCAAAAGGCCGCCCTGTTCTGCCTCGCCTCGCTTGCCTGGGTGCCCTTTTACCCAAGGGAGCCACAGTGAGCAGTGCCAGCAACTTGTGCCTGATGCCAGCAAATAAAAACAGTTGTCAAGTTAATGAGAAACGGAGGAGGAGAAGAGAAAAACAAAACTGTGTGAGGGGGGAATCATGCAGAGGCCTTTCTGTGGCAGCCGAGACCGGGCCAAGCCGCTTTCCCTCACACCTGACAAGACTCTGGGGCAAATTCTCACACATCCCTCTCCTGATTTATTTGTTGCTTCAGAATTATCTGAAGTGGGCAAGAAAAGGGAAGGAAATAGATTAAAAAAAGAGAGAAAGATGTTGGCAGCTTGGTTCGTTAATCTTCATGGAGAGAACATGTCTGTCAGTGTTCTCTGCTCAAAGGTGTGGGCGTCTGGGATTTTATAAGTGGGCCTCAAAGCGAGATTTCAGAGATTCTCAGCCTCCTCCCATGTCCACAAATAATCTCCCTCAGGCAAGAGAAACATGAATAAATTGCCTGGAAGAGCCACATGCCAGTTTGACCCACGAAATGTTCAAACTAAGGCAGAGCCAAGATGAATCTGAGCGAAATTCTCAGGCCATTTCTCTTCCTAGCTCTGAATGGCTTCACTCCTTCCTGTGTAAGGCCCTCAGTATGGTGCTTGAGACACAACAAATGGTGCCTGCCCTACATGACAAACACACACATATATTTAAATTAAATACTAAAAAATTTAACTGTTTTCAGTTACTACAAAACTTATGTTCCACGACATCATGCTTCTTTTTGGGACTGTTTCATGCTTTTATTTGGAATGATCTGTTGCTTCCTCTCCTCAAAAATGTAATCCAGACTCGTTGGGCCATATTATTAATATTATCCTTCCACGTGTTGTTCCCAGAAGGACAAGTCAACTTTGATTTCATGTGGAAATCCAATTCGGACTTTAACCTGCATTTATTTTATGGTTGTTTCGCTCATTGTAAAAAAAAAAAAAACCCAACCACACCTATTGTACACTTTATATATGCCACTGGTAAAATGAGAGGAAGTGCTTGGAGGAATTCTGAGGTTTGCATAACTATGACAAATCTTTATTTAAAAAAACAGCAGCAAAAACAGCCATGTGGACTGAGCCACCTAATGCTGTTTGTTGGAAAAGAAAGAAAAAATGGAAAACAGGGCGGGGAATGAAATGGGGTATTCTGGAAGAGGGTATGGCAGACTGGCAAAGATAATGAACAGGACCATTCCTGTTAGAAGATGAGGGTAAGCTACAATTTAATCTAATGAGGAACAGAGAAGACAAGGAAGGTGACCAAGGTGCTAGAGTCAGTCAGCAGCAGAGGTGGACTTCTGAACTGAACCGTTGGGACAAGGTTTTCATGGATACCACAACAAAATTTGCACATTGCATTGGCACAGTACAATCACCATATCTTGACTCTCTATCCAAGCATCATGAAGAAGTTCCCTAGAAGAAACCCGGAGAGATCTGAAGAATCAGAAATAAAATAAGACTTTTTCGAAACCAAAGCACCTGAAGAGATGTAGAGGCGGGAGAAGATACCACAGGACAGAGAAGAAGCAGAGACCGGGACAGGTCCAATGGACGGCGCTTGGAGACAGATACTCACAGAACACTGAAATGTATATGGCATCACTCATTTCAGTGGAGGCTGGGTTGGACACTTGACAGCGATATTCCCCAGCATCGCTGCGGTTTATGCCGTGGATGGTGAGAGTCCGATTAGCATCGGAAAGCTGCATCTGAGAGCTCTCCCTGAGAGGCAATCCATCCCAGGACCAGGCGACACTGACATTGCTAGGCGTGGTGTTGCAAGTTAAAATGGCAGTCTCGAACTCAGTTAGGAAAGGGGATGGGGAAACAAGCACCTTGGGCTTGGAGAGATGTTCTACAGATGGAAGAGACACAGTGTTATCATTGCTGAGCTATGTGAAAGCATGAGAAAGGGAACCAAAGACTGTCCCCATTTTAGAAGCCGGGTGGTACCTAAGGCAGGAAAATCCAAATGGCAATCCAAATGCTGGTAAAATATAACACCACCAGATCATGAATTGCATTCTGATTCTTAATAGCACCCTGGAATTGGATGTCCAGCATCAGCTCACATCAGCTGCAGGTTGGAACTATCATATCACTGGTTTGAAACCAGAGGGTTGCCAACAGAGAACCATTAACAACAGTTTCTTTCTCCTACTGACGCTTGGTGGAGATTGGTAGAAACAAATACCTAGCAAATAAGCACTTTGGAAATGTATTAACAAAAACAGAAAAGAACAGAGATGCTTCCACAGAGTCTGATGGATGGACAACACATCTATAATTGACAAGTAATTGAGTGTTCAGTTCCCACATTCAACTACAAGTATTCAAGCGCCGTACAAGTGTTTGATCTGATACTATTTCAGTGCTGGTTCACACATGTGCATTTCCAGCAACCCTGTAGATAATGTATATCAACAGTCTGATTATTGTCAGAGAGCTGGATCAGACAACCATTTTGGCATATTAGTGGAAATAAATAAATAAATAAATAAATAAATAAATAAATAGATGCCCAGCAACTTTGGAAAATAGTTAGATTTTACAAATCCATGATCTCATTTCGTGTTTCAGAAAAACTCCCTGCCAAATATGCAGATTTTTTAGAATTCTGAATTCCATTCATACCTACTCAACTTTAATACCCAACAGAATATGACCGCACGCGTTGCAACACTCAGATGAATATAGCTGGTATAACTGTAGCATATGAACAAATGTGATCCAAACACACATCAGTGATACAGACTACAATCTAGCAATTCATACATGTGAGAACATGCAGGCAGAGGCGAATTTAGGAGAGCATGACGCTTCGCCCGCACTGGGTGCTGGGCCAAGAGGGTCCGCAGGGAGCGTTGCACAGGGCACCCCTAGAATATTAAAACCCACGCAGGCAACCAGGTTTGGGGAATCACCTCTGCTAAGTCAAATCAGACTGTATTTAAATCATCCTGGGGGTATTGGTATGCCAACTCTGCCATTCAGGAGCAAGCAAAGGCATTTTGGTGCAAAACAAGGAAAAATCCAGTGGAACCCACTGTATAACTAATTAACATGGGGTGCAATGCATCAATAGATTTTCCTGCACTCTTTTAAGCATATAGCTCCTGCTCATTGCAATAAGGCAATGTATACTGTACCCCATGAGTCAGGTCTGTCCATTTCCTACAGTTCTGCTCACGGGACACTTGCTTCTTCTACTCATTTTAAAGACAATGGGTTGCACCCAATGTTAGTCATTCTCAGAGTAGGTCCACTGAAATGACATGACTAAATTTGGTCCTTTCATTTCAGAGGGTCATTTTCAAGTAGAACTTTGGGTAGATACTGCTGTCTTAAAGCATTTCCCTGCTCCTCACCCCTGCAAGCTGTTCACATATGCACATCTTCATTCATGTCAGATTTGTTTCTGTTTGCACACACACACCAGGGGGCATTGGCAAAGCGGGGATGTCTCTACCCTATGCAAAGGTGTCCAGACCTTAAGGATTCCAACTGGGGTGAAGCTGGTTTGAGAAACAACACATCAAACAGTAGCATCTTATAACAAAATACAAGATAACATGGGCATTTTGGCCGACGTAATGTGAACAGGGATTAAAAAACCCAGCCCTGGAAATGCAGTGCAAGTGCACTGTAAACAGAAGCAGTGTGAACACATCCTTAGTCGGATGTAACTTGCACCACATTTGCCACACCAGTTTTCGCACTTTGGAAAACTCTCTGGTTCAAGCGAGGTGTACATGGAACAAACCCACGCCATGACAGCAATGTAACCAGCAATGCAACATGTATTCACCCAACTCCCTTCTCATCATGTCACTTGGGTCATGCACATCGGCCTCCATGTGGCCTTAACTCAATGTGCAGATGCTCCACTCGCTTTCTGCAGCTCGGCAGCCTGTTGCATACTAGAACAGCACATGCAAAACAGTGGATTAATTTGCTCCAACGTCATTGTATAAAGACACCCCCGGGAAAGTTTCATCAAGGTAACAAGGCAGGATATCCCCCAGTCCAAAAGAATGGGGAAGAACTGTCCCTTATAGGAACACAGCCTTACACTGCCTTAGTCTATCTAGCTCACTATTATCTACACCAGCAGGCAGTTGCTCTACACAATCTCAGACAGGATTCTCCCCTGAGCCCTACCTGGAAATGTTGGGGACTGAACCTGGGACATTCTGCTTACAAAGCAGATGCTCTACCGCTTTGGGGTAGCCCTCCAATCACTTTTGTGCAAGACTAGATGCAGAAAGATGGCAGAGAGTACCACCCTACAAATATATATATCAGCCAACCTTATTCTATTGATAACCCAGACACCACTGTTCATAGTTTTTCTTGGCAATCCTGTCTGTGCCATTCACTCAAAATGGAGAACTACTTTTTTTCCTCCAGCACGTTAGCCAAATTGAATCAACTTCTTTTCAATACCAACAAGCTGGTACAGATCCAGGAAGTCTGGCTCACATCCCACATTCAGAGGACCCCTTCTTTCCCCTCCAGTTTGGTTAATCTGGAGTCACTACCAATTCCTATTTTTGCACTATAAATCATTAACAACAATCAGGAACTTGATTTCCCTTGTGAGCATGTACTGATAGCACAGGGGGAAATGGTGCAGGTTTACGTCTCTTTAGCAATCCAGATTGAGAGCATATTATGGGAGTTAACTAATATAACAGTATATTAGGGTGACCAGTGCAGAGGAATGGGCAAATCTGTCAACTTTGGTTTCTCTTAAGTTTCTCATTTCTCTATTATTCAGTTTATACATTTCCCCATCATAACAAATTCCCCATGAAAATTCAAAAAAATCAACAGGATTTTAGTGTGATTTCTCCCAATGTACATAACTTGCTTGCCGATTTTGCCTAACACACACATTATAATGCATTTTTGTATGTTATTATCACAAATATGCATTCTTATGCACATATTATCTTGGGGTATGTGTTTTTGGACACATTACTGGGCTGGAGAACGGCAAAATTCAGGTAAGTGTGAATTTCAAAGGGCGGCTGTCTTCTCATATTGTTTTGGAAACTGTGACTTAGGAAGGTCTGCTTTTAAATGTGAACTGTATTGGATCCCCCCCCCCCCATTCCTACTATTGCAAGTAACAGAGTTTAGGGATTTTAAAATATTAATTGGTTTAAAAATGCTTTTAAATGTATATAACTCCCCCCCCCCAAAAAAAACCATCAAACATTTCCCCACTGAACAGCTAAAAAGGCAGTAGCAAGGCTTGCATATTCTGGTATATCATATTTTTCGCCCCATAGGGTGCACCTAGTTTTTTTGGGGGGAAATAAAGAAAAAAAATTTTCTCCCCCAGGCACGGGGCTGGGGCGGGGGAAGCCCGAGCTTCCCCCGACCCCAGCCACCAGAACAGGCTGCTATCCGCAAGCCTAGGGAGCCCGGCAGGAAGTCGCACCGGTCTCCCCAGGCTTGCAGATATCTGTTCCCCGAGCTTGTGGGGCTCCAAACCAGGTCGGGGAACAGCGGGATGGCGGCGCTCCGCCTCCCCGCTCTCCCCCAAGCTTGTGGGGCTGGCGGTAGGGAGAAATGCACTTCTCCCCACTGCCAGCCTCCAAACCAGGTCGGGGAACCAAAGCCTGGGGCGTGCTGTGCAGCGTGCCCCAGGCTTCGGGATGCAGGCTGCTATCCGCAAGCCTGGGGAGCCCTGCGGGAACTCCCGCGGGCTCCCCAGGCTTGCGGATAGTTTCCTGAAGCCTGGAGAGTGAGAGGGGTCGGTGCGAAAGCCTGCATTCGCCCCATAGGACGCACACACATTTCCCCTTCATTTTTGGAGGGGGAAAAGTGCGTCCTATAGGGCGAAAAATACGGTAGTTTTCTGATGGAAAAATGGATAATTTTGCAGGGCCTCATTCTTCGGGCAGAGGAACTGTGTTTAGGACAAATTCACAAGCCACAACCTGCCCCCCCCCCGCCCCTCCACCAAGGGGGAAGACCTCTCCACCCCACAGCAGAGGAGATAGATTTGGGTGCATAAGAAGTAAGAATGACTGGAGAGCATGTTAATCATACCTGAAACGGTGATGTTTGTAGCCCCTGTGTTGGTAACCCCAAGACCTTCTGTTTTCAATGAATAGGTTCCAGAGTCATCTGGCTTTAAATTTGTGATGTCAAGGGAGCAATCTGGCTTCCCAGTCTCCCTGCCAGTGTGGGCAGGTCCTTTTTCCGAACCACTAACTGGAGCTAGGTAATATGTAACAATAATGTTTCTGTCTTCAACTGCCCCTCGGTACCATTTGCAGCTGGCAATCTTCTTCAGATTAAGACCTTCTGGTTTTAAGGTGACACTATCTCCTTCTTTCAGCACTTCTGGAACAACACTGATACTTATTCCAGTTGTCTCCTGGGCTCGAGTCAACAGGAAGCAGGAACTCAGGATGGAGGCTGCAGTGTGGAGAAGAAAAGAAGGAAACTTAACTGCAAGCAAAAGACCTGTTCTAGGCAAAAAGAACAGATATCAGCACGTGTAGTAATCATATTCCAAAAGGCCATCAGGTGATTAAGATATGCCCCCAAAGTCTTGCTGTTATGGGCTTTTACACTATTTCAAAGAGACTTTAGCCCAAAAGAGTGCTGATATAATTACAATGCCCACATTAATGAGCATATGAACAAAAGTAAAAGAAAATAGACAATAATATTTTTTTATTTTTTATTTATAATGGAGATCATTAAGTCAGCTGTCACACCTGACCTGTGTTCTGAAACAGTATAGTCAAAAAGCATGTATCCCGCCTACCTGGGGATTCTTGGATCTGGACTGTTTTCACACACTAGCAACACATCCTGTAGAATTCTATCCATTATATTTTATCTGCACAATCAGAATGAACTTCAGAAACCAAAACGTTGTATTGAAAAATATGACTTTCGAACTGTCTGGCCCCCAAATGGCAACTAGGTCTTCCGCTTTGGCAACTATAACCTTGGTTTAAGGAGCCATTTGGAGCCTAACTTATATATCTGAGTTTCTAACACTGCCTCTTTTCCTTAGCCATACAAGTATTCTATAAACCTCAGCATTATCAGCAAACGGTGCATAGAACTATAACCTTTGCCTTCCTTTTATCTCTCTCACTTTCCATCTCATCCCTTCCATGGGGATGGGAATTTCCATTGGAATTGTTTTGGATCTATGGGCAGGAAAGTCATGTCACCCAACAGAATGGGTAGGCAAATTAAGGCTCAATTGCCTTCTAAATCCAGCCCACGGACAGTCTGGGAATCAGTGTGTTTTTACATGAGTAGAATGTGTCCTTTTATTTAAAATGCATCTCTGGGTTATTTGTGGGGCCTGCTTGGTGTTTTTACATGAGTAGAATGTGTCCTTTTATTTAAAATGCACCTCTGGGTTATTTGTGGGGCCTGCCTGGTGTTTTCACATGAGTAGAATGTGGGCTTTTATTTAAAATTCATCTCTGGGCTATTTGTGGGGCATAGGAATTAGTTCATCCCCCCCAAAAAAAATATAGTCCGGCCCCCCACAAGGTCTGAGGGACAGTGGACCGGCCTCCTGCTGAAACATTTGCTGACCCCTGCCCAACAACAACCTCAAAGAAGGATGAGCTCGACAAGGATTGCAGCTCAGGAGAAAGGGGCCCTTTTTAAAACCCTGCTCCCCCCCACCTTGCGGGACTATTTCCTTAAATGAACACTGCACTCCAAAAGCTGCCATTAGTCCTCGAGGGGGGAAAGACACCACTGACCCAAAATCATGTCCATTAACACCTGCAGTGGCAGGCAGTTTTGGTCACATGGTATGTTTGAGTGAAGAGAATTAAGCTCTTCTCCACCAAATTCTGCCACCCTGGTCCATTTTGCCTCCACTCCCCATGAAAGTTTTTTAAAGCTGTTGGGAGATCTACAATGCAAACATTTACATGTCTACGCAGAAGTAAGTCCCACTGAGTTTAGTAGGACTTACTCCCAGAAAAGTAGGCATAAGATTGCAACCCTAATCACCGATCTCCCGTGTAACTTGACCCTATGAAGAGGGATTGACTAGGTTCTAGGTGCTAAAAGATCCTTTGATTTGGGTTAGGGAACCTGTGAAACCTAAGAACATAAGGACAGCCTGGCTTCTGGATCAGGACTCTTCTAATCCAGTATTCTGGTCCCACAGCGGCAACCAGATGCCTCTGTGAAGCCCACAAACTGGTCATGAGTACAACCACCCTCTCCTGCTCCAGATCCCCAGGGACTGGAATTCAGGGACTGTATTTGACACCAGAGGTAATCTGTAGCCTGCCTGCCTAGCAGCCATTGGTAGCTTCCTGTTCCACGAAATTGCCTCAACCCTGCAAAAGTATTCAAAAGTTTGTAAAAAGTGAACACCTAGGAGATTCTCAGGAAGAGGTGGAAAGACAGTAGCTATTCAGGCGCAATTTGCCATGAGCGTGGAACTATGGCGCTAAGGGGCACCGAAGCCAAAATCAAGAGCGATGAATTGAATGGTCACAAAACATCTGATCACCCCATGGATCTTGCTCTAATAAATGCAATAAACACAGTAATCAAATGAGCTAGAATCGTGCAATCATCCCCTGGGTAGCTCAGTTGGTAGAGCACAAAACTCTTGATCTCAGAGTTGTGGGTTTGAGCCCCACACAGAGGTTTGGACTAGATCTGGATCCCTTCCAACTTTGGGAGCAGGAGGGTCGTCTAGTCCAACCCTCTGCAAATGCAGGGATCTCAACACAGAATCATAGTTGCTGGGGAGCCCACTACAGGGCAGACAAGCGGGGCCAGAGAGAGAAGCCCCATTCCTTTAAGATCCCCCCATAAACAAATCTGTGTGGCTCTCTTTTAGGGTCCCGATCCGCCTCACCTGCTAGGAACGCCGTGTGCCAGGAGCACCTCCACCCGGGGGGTCTCCACGCCTCGTGCCTGCCCATGGCGGGGCTTCGCTTCGCGGTGGGAGGGGGCCCCTTCGCTTCCAGCTGCTCACCAGCGCCCGGCCACAGATCTCTGGGTTCTGATCTGCCCGGCTGGAGATCCGGCAGCCTAGTGGCGACCCTGCCCTGCCCTACCCTGCCTCGCTCGTCCCGCCCTCGGGGGCCGGGCTTGTACCCGGTCTGCGCGCTCCAGCCCGCCGCGTCCTCGGCCAGGTAGCGGGATTCGCAGGAAAGGCGCGGCCGTCGGAGGCGGGGAGAAGAGGACTCTGCCCACAACCAGCCAGCGGCCACTGAAGCCTCGATCGGCCCCGCCTTGCCGAGCAGACACTTCCCGTTAGGGGAGCAGGAGGAGGAAGAGCCAGGGCGCGCCCGTCCCGCCACGTCTGGGAAGCGCCCAGGGCGCCCTCCCGCCCCGAAAGGCAGGGCGAATTTCGGGCAGAAACGTGGCACGGGAGGAAAAGGGGGTCGCCAACCTTCGGGGAACCCTGGGAGCATCCACAAGCCTGGGAAACTTTCCCGGCCACACGGCGGAACCGCGCTTGCACCGCTCGGTGCTTGTTGCGCAATTACGCACACGAGAACCACACTCACAAACCCACACTTCCAAACCCAAAGCAGTGGCGAGCCTACATTTCTGGGGCCCTGAAGCTTGAACTGTCATGGGAGGCCCTTCGCAGCCAGCAACGAGCTCTGGGTAGCTCAGTCGGTAGAGCATGAGACACTTAATCTCAAGGTCGTGGGTTCGAGTCCATGTTGGGCAAAAGATCTCTGCATTGCAAGGATTAGACTGGCTTGACCCTCGTGATCTCTTCCAACGCTACAGTTGTATGATTCTTCAAGGGGATTGTTCCCCTACAGATCACCACACCTTTACAACATCTGCACTACTGACTCTCAAACTTTGGGATTCTTGAAATATATTCAACGCAAGATTAACCAATTAGAGTTGTGTGACTCAAATTGGGTCTTCTCAACACACAAATTGTAATCAAAAGTTGCTTCTGGGGCCTCTTCAGGATTGTTGTTGTTGTTGTTTAGTCGTTTAGTCGAGTCCGACTCTTCGTGACCCCCTGGACCAGAGCACGCCAGGCACTCCTGTCTTCCACTGCCTCCCGCAGTTTGGTCAAACTCATGTTCGTAGCTTCGAGAACACTGTCCACCCATCTCGTCCTCTGTCGTCCCCTTCTTGTGCCCTCCATCTTTCCCAGCATCAGGGAGTCTTCTCTTCTCATGAGGTGGCCAAAGTATTGGAGCCTCAGCTTCAGGATCTGACCTTCCAGTGAGCACTCAGGGCTGATTTCCTTCAGAATGGATAGGTTTGATCTTCTTGCAGTCCATGGGACTCTCAAGAGTCTCCTCCAGCACCAGAATTCAAAAGCATCAATTCTTCGGCGATCAGCCTTGGTCCAGCTCTCACTTCCATCCTTCAGGATTAGGGTCCCTGAAACTTAAGCTTCATTAGTTTCACAGTAGATCCACGCCGCCTCGAGGTTTGAAAAAAGAGTGTTGTAACTTTTGTCCAAGCTATTTTTTTGTAAAAAAAGTATTTACTTTTTTGTGTGGTGATCCTCCTGGAAATTGTTGCTGGGGAGAGGATTCTTGCTTCTTTCAAACCTGATTTGTGCCTGTGGAGGAATGGGGGCAGTGAGACCCTGTGGGCACCAGGGCAGGGCTCTGCAGGGGCACCCGGCGGTGCCCTGCCATTGGCAACCTTGACAGAGTGGTGGCTGAAGACATTTTTGGCGCCTGAGATGGAAAATCCTAATTATAACACGTGCACAGGCACAAATCCCTTTGGATGTTGGCTACCTGCAGAGCTGGCCCAAGACATTTTGCTGCCTGAGACAAGGGATAACATTCCTCCCCACCTCATTCCTTAAATATGACTGGGATGGCAACCAAAGTTGGTGATGGGACAAGATTAGGGTTTGGGCCTCCAAAGATGCACCCCTCTCCAAATTGCAAAAAAACAAAACAGAACTGTTGGGATACCGAATTAATTTCTGCACACATTTTGAAAACAACTGAACTGATTAGGCACTAATTGCATCTCGTGAAATGCATTTAAATGCCCCATCATTTGAGGAGGTATTTAGTGATGACAACGCCTCTTGATTCAGGCAACGCAGTAAAAATGGTTTCCTGAGCACTTAATGTGTGTTCTGTATTAATGGAGAAGCAGCACCAGCGCCCATTAAGCATTCTCGCAATATACTTCATTAAGACACAGCCTTGCAAATCAACAGCCCACAAGCTGAGCCTGTTGCTGGCTGTGGTGGTGTTATATATCACATCCCACACTTCCTCCAAGGAGCTCCGGACGGTGGGTCTGGAATTACTCCATCTTATCCCTACGACAACCCTGTGAGATAAATTAGGCTGAGATAGGAATATTTGCTGGAGACCACCCACTGACTTTCAAAACCGAGATTGGATGTTTTCTATCAACTCCCCAACACCCTGTCTTTTTATTTATATGGGATTCTGTGTCCCTCTAGCGGCTGTTCAGGAAATGGCAGTCTCTTCTTCAAGAGGACTTTCCCCCTCAGTGGGGCAGCAACAGTCTCTCATCTCCTTGGAGACTTAACTTTTCATAGATAAAATTAAGCTCAGCTCCTTTATGGTTTTCCCAGTAGTGATGTATGGAAGTGAGAGCTGGACCATGAAGAAGGCTGATCGCCGAAGAATGGATGCTTTTGAATTATGGTGCTGGAGGAGACTCTTGAGAGTCCCATGGACTGCAAGAAGATCAAACCTCTCCATTCTGAAGGAAATCAGCCCTGAGTGCTCACTGGAAGGACAGATCGTGAAGCTGAGGCTCCAATATTTCAGCTACCTCATGGGAAGAGAAGACTCCCTGGAAAAGACCCTGATGCTGGGAAAGATGGAGGGCACAAGGAGAAGGGGACGGCAGAGGACGAGATGGTTGGACAGTGTTCTCGAAGCTACCAGCATGAGTTTGACCAAACTGCGGGAGGCAGTGGAAGACAGGAGTGCCTGGCGTGCTCTGGTCCATGGGGTCACGAAGAGTCGGACACGACTAAATGACTAAACAACAACAACAACCTTTAACAGGAACTTTTACCTTGCACCATGGGATATCATTTAATTTGCCCCTGGCTGCCAAGCTCAATGGCAGGAACTTGGTCCAGTGCCTTAGCCAGTGGAACAGGAGTCTGACTCTGGTCACTGCTAGACTCTAGGGTCATAGAATCTCAGAATCATAGAATTGTAGAGTTGGAAGGGACCTCCAGGGGTCATCTAGTTCAACCCCTTGCAATGAAGGAATCTCAGCCAAAGCATCCAGGACAGATGGCCATCCAACCTCTGCTTATGACATGGATGGAGTAAGCTCGTCTTCCTTCCTTCGCTTCATGCCTTGTCTGTGGCCAGTGTTAATGTCAGCAGCGGTTAAGTTCTCTAGAGATAATTTGTCTTCTGCTGAGAGCACAGTTAAGTTGATGGGTGGTAAAGAAAGGTAAAAGGGACACAGATGGTGCTGTGGGTTAAACCACAGAGCCTAGGACTTGCCGATCAGAAGGTTGGCGGTTCGAATCCCCGTGACGGGGTGAGCTCCTGTTGCTCGGTCCTTGCTCCTGCCAACCTAGCAGTTCGAAAGCACGTCAAAGTGCAAGTAGATAAATAGGTGCCGCTCCGGCGAGAAGGTAAACGGCATTTCCGTGCGCAGCTCTGGTTCGCCAGAAGCGGCTTAGTCATGCTGGCCACATGACCCGGGAGCTGTACGCCGGCTCCCTCGGCCAATAAAGCGAGATGAGCGCCGCAACCCCAGAGTCGGTTTTTTTTCTTTAAAGAAAGGTAAAAAGCAAACTAACAAATAAAACTAGGTTGGAAACCAGACGAAAAAGGACTTGGGTTAATCTATTTCACCCGGCAACCAAGTTGCCAGGACATTTGCCAACGCACTTTGACAAAGACTGATTTGGGGGGGGGGGACACCTGCAGTTCACCCCTCCTAGAAGGATGACCTTACTCAGAAATTTATTCCACTGAATTTCAAGGAACTCTCTCAATACATGCACCTCCTGGTGGTGATTCAGGAAATTTCCTTTATTTTCAAATTGCATCTACCAGCAGCTTTATTGATTTATTTAAAAGCATTTCCAAAGTGCTTAAAATCTGTAAGCGGTGTACTATGTACTCTCTCTCTCTCTGATATACTACCCAAAACAAATAAAACAGTACAAAAATATATAAAAGCAAATGAAACAGAGATTCTGGGGTTATGGGTTGGAGAAGGCCTGGGCAAAGCATTGCGAACTTAAGAGATCATCTTCCTTGGTTTTTCAATCCTCATCAACTGGATATACCATGTTCAAAAGCACACGCAAGTAGATAAATAGGCACCACTGCAGCGGGAAGGTAAACGGCATTTCCGTGTACTCAGGTTTCCGTCATTGTGTTCCGTTGTGCCAGAAGCGGTTTAGTCCTGCTGGCCACATGACCTGCAAAGCTGTCTGTGGACAAACACCGGCTCCCTTGGCCTGAAGCGAGATGAGTGCCACAACCCCATAGTTGCCTTTGACTGGACTTAAACCATCCAGGGGTCCTTTACCTTTTTTCCTTGACCATGGAGCATGTTCTTACACCACCAAGAAAGGAGGCAGTTGGCCCATTAGCCAGGGCTGGCCCTTCCATTGGGCAGAGTGAGATAGCAGCCTCAGGCAGCTGATTTGAAAGTATAACAAATTGCTAATTACTTATTGCTGCCAAGAAGGAAGAACTTTTGCAAGCTCAACAACTTTGCCAAAAAGAAATGCTCAACTACTCTTGTTGCCTCAGGCAACCAATTCTTTTGGACCAGCTCCGTCCATAGCAAAAAATGGAACATGGTTTTCTGTTTCTTTAATCCAGAAACAGGTGCTCCCCAGAGGTTGGCTGGATCTGATGGGGGTTGTAATCAAAAACATCTGCCAGGCACCTGGTTGGCAAAGGATGCCATGAGCTATATTTGCAGACTCAGTCACTGGCCACACAAGTAACATTTTGATGAATTTAATGGCCATCATGGGGAGAGCTTCCCAGAGTAGGGCATCGGAAACTATTTCATGCAGATTCAGAGCTAGCTCAGAACTTTTATTCCAACTGGATCTCCAAGGTCTCCTTTGCCCTTCCACAAGATCGCTTTAACCAGAGAACCAGGGGGCTGTACTTTGGACTTCCAGGGTGTGCCCTTCCATTGAAGCGAAGTAAAATGGACATTGGTGGTTTCATGCATTACCACTTTGGCTGGTTGTACATTGGCTGGTCTCTCTGTTGGAGGGCCTGAGGATGAAATGGAGTTGCATGAGACAGAAGCACCGAGAGCAAAACTTTCTTTTTTAACCTGGGTATCCTGGGAAGTTGGCCACTGAGCCTTGATGGCTATCTGTCAGGGATTCTCTAGTATTGCAGGGCGTTGGACTAGATGACCGTTTGGGTCTCTTCCAACTTTACAGTTCCGTGAACCTATGATTCTAACCATGGAGGTACCACACAGCCAGTCATATTAATAGCCTTTAATAGACTTATCTGCCATAAAATTGTCCCGAGTCTTTGACAATTGGGCAGGAAGAGGGAATCTTTTAAACTAAAACTGTACTTTAATTATTTATTTTAAGACTCTTCTAAGTTCTTATATATATATATATATATATATATATATATATATAAATCTTTATTAATTTAAATTACACACTTATACAAAGAATTTACAATCTCATACTACAAAAAGAAAATTTAAAAAAAAATTAAGACAAAAGAAAAGAAAACACAGAAAAAAGAAAAAAAAAGCAAATTTACGTACATAAAAACCCCCACTTCATCTTCCTAATTAATACTTAATTAAACACTTAAATAAAAAAGACTTCTGACAAAATGAGTCTTCCAATCATTCTCATTGTACTGTTTATACTGTCATTTTTTTCGCACAGTTTTATATTCTTTAATATTGTTCCCGTCTACTCCACAAACGGTATTTGTTGTGTTTACAAGTATCACTCTAGTTCTGCTATTATGGTGTGATTGGTACAATATGATCTTATATAATCCTTAAATATTCTCCATTCTCCAAATATTTTCTGGTTCAATACACCTCTAACGCTTCCTGTCAGTTTTGCTAGTTGTCTTAAGAACTCTTTTAAGTTCTTAAGACAAACGACTTTTAACCAAGAAAGGAAGAGGAAGGGAGGGGCAAACCTGAATCCATATTCAGAACAAATATCCCATCAGCTTGGATGTTAGGATGTTACTTTAAAGGTCAGCATATGTGAAGGAGGTGTTCGCCTGCATGTCTGAAAGTTTCTGCCTTTCTGATTCTGCTGGAGCTCAGGGGCTTGGTCAGGCCAGGTAAATCAGGACCACGGACAGCTCCCAGTCAACCATGTTGCTGAGTTAAAGTGGATGTTGTTTCAGCCAGAGACCAAAGTCATCTGAGGGCTTAAGAAGGCTAGTAGGGCCTTTCCTACCAGTGGCTCTGTCCCTTTGAGAGAGGAGTTCATATGGGATCACATGTCTTTTCTGAGAGAAGGATGAATGTGAAGAACCTTCACCTACCTGGTACATGCGGTTGGGATCAGAGGAGCTGTCAGACTTGACCTGGATTTAAGACAAACGACAGTAAGAGTAATGATGCTAAAGAACAGTTCTTGGTTATTAAGCAACAGCATGAGTAGCAGGGACTGGTGAACTGTTGAGCCCAGACAGTGTGTTAGGGCTGAATTCTGAATATGGCTAGTTCTAATAGCAAACTTAATAATAATAATAATAATAATTATTTATACCCTGCCCTCCCCAGCCAAGACCAGGCAGGCGGCTAACTCCAAGTATAAAACAATTGATTAAAATACAACTTAAAAACAAGATTAAAATACAACATGAAAATGCAGCCTCATTTCAGTAGAAACTCAAATCAAAAACTTTTTGGGGATGAAAACGTCAAATTTTCACCAAGGCCAACTACCCAGACTGGTTCTATGTGGGCCAGAAAAAGCCAAGGAAGTCCCCAAATAGGAGTTCCATCACAGAAGGAGAAAGGAAAAAGGATAGAGGGGAAGGGGATCAAGTTGATTCCAAGCCAAAGGCCAGGTGGAACAACTTTGTCTTACAGGCCCTGCAGAAAGAAATCAGATCCTGCAGGGCCCTGGTCTCATGAGACAGAGCATTCCACCAGGCCGGAGCCAGTGTTGAAAAGCCCCTGGCTCTGGTTGAGTGCTGTGTGGTAACAGAAATTGAACCAAAATGGATCCGTTGAAAAATGAAAGCAGGTATCAACAGGCTTAGGTGAACCCTGGGGAGATGCAGGCTTGCAAAATATTTTTTAACGCGCCAGAGGAGGGCAGCCCCCCCTTTTAGAAAGCCGATTTTTCGTGTCCCAGCCCCACCCCCTTTGCTGAGTTGTCAACTGCTAATCCTTTTCCTGCCTTACTGATTGTATATTCCTTGGGGCAGGGCCCTTGCAATCCTTTCATGATCTTAAATGGACTGCACATAGTCTGCATGCTGAAAATAAACTTGAAATAGGATTTGGCAGTTGAAACGGCTTCCCTCGCTATACTGAGGTCTCACCTGTCCAGAAAAGGGAACATTGTCAGGTAAAGGAGGTGCAGATACAACCTGGGCAGAAGTCTTAAATCTCAGACGACAGACCCCTGAAGGAGGAAGAAAAGTGGGAATCAAACCTGAACATTCACCCTACACAGAGCTTTGCTTTTATGTTTTATTCTTTATAATAAGGGGTGATATTGGGGTAAAGAATTGAAATGATAGAAGCAGAACTGATTTGGAGCGGGATCTGTCAGAAAATTAAAAGGGGAATAAACAAATGGAAGAGGGACTTAACTGAAGATTTTTTTTGGGAAGGTGACATGGATGGCTTGCACGCTCTAGTTACCGTATTTTTCTGTGTATAACATGCCCCCATGTATAAGACGCCCCCTATTTTTGAGAAAATTGAGAAAATGGGGGGGGGCATTGCATCCGTGTATAAGACGAACTACAATTTTGAACATAATTTTTAAATAAAATAACCTAGTCTTATACACGGAAAAGTATGGTATCTCCTACTTGGATTACTGCAATGCGCTCTGTGTGGGGCTACCTTTGAAGGGGACCCGGAAACTACAGTTAATCCAGAATGCGGCAGCCAGACTGGTGACTGGGAGTGGCCACTGAGGCCATATTATACTGGTCCTTAAAGACCTACATTGGCTCCCAGTACATTTCCAAGCACAATTCAAAGTGTTGGTGCTCACCTTTAAAGCCCTAAAACGGCCTTGGCCCAGTATACCTGATGGAGCATCTCCACCCCCATTGTTCAGCCCAGACATTGAGGTCCAGCACCGAGGGCCTTCTGGCGGTTCCCTCCCTGCGAGAAGCAAAGCTACAGGGAACCAGGCAGAGAGCCTTCTTGTTGGTGGCGACCGCCCTATGGAACACCCTCCCTTCAGATGTCAAGGAAATAAACAACTATCTGACTTTTAGAAGACATCTGAAGTTTTTAATGTTTGATGTTTTATCGTGTTTTTAATATTCTGTAGGGAGCTGCCCAGAGTGGCTGGGTAAACTCAGCCAGATGGGAGGGGTAATAATAATAATAATAATAATAATAATAATAATAATAATGTGCCATTTATGTCTAAGTTAGCACAAACACATTTTATGCACATTTGTTTCCACGGACCCTCTGCCCCTGCCCTGTCCAGCAATACCCCTGGGCACCAGTAGTTGGCGACATGACCCAGGAATCTGAGGCTCCGCACTTCCAACGTCTTACTCACAGAACAAGACACAAAGCAGTGTTCCAAACAACGTCAGCGCAACCAGAGACCCGACGACAATCCGAGAAACGACTCCTGCTTCCAGCAGAGCAGAATCTGGAACCAGAAAGAAGGTTTGGAGGAACTCAGCAATAGCATCAATAAGGACCATCTGGCTGACTGCCTCTTTTCAAACACATCAAGGCTTTCGAGGTGAATGGAGGAAAGAATAACATAGTTATGATGCAAAACACAGAAATGAAAGAATCTCTCTTTTTAAAAGCTAGACAACCCAGGCCCTGCAATTTCCCACCCAGAGCAGGTGCTACCATGGATCTGTTCCTTAAGTGAAGGGTGGTAATAGGCAATGGCTGAGTTTCCTTCCATCTGCAGACGCTTGTTAACGGAGATATCTGAGGGCTCCCTTGGACAAAAAAAAAAACAAGGACACCAGCCAGGAATACCAGAGCAAAACAGCAGCCAGTAGGTTTGGTCTTTAGTGAAGACTGTGGCGACAGGACTCCCACCTGCTGCAAAGTGGAACAAGATGGAAGCCCTGAACAAAAGAGCCCCAAAACGTTTATTAGCTGCTAATCCCCATGTTACACCCCCCAAACTACATCACTCACACATCACGGTTACATCATGAAAGGGGAGGTCTGGTGGCAGTAATCTGAGCATCCTGGACCCTGCCCCATGGTTCCCCTTGCCCTCCACCAAATACCCATCAAGTGTAACAAAAAAGATATTTACATTTCCCTGTTTCCCATCCAAGTTAATCACACCCTTTTGTCTTCATCTGGGTTTGTTATTTCTGGAATGGCTACCTGTCTGGCACTCAGGATGCCAGGAATTATCACTCAGGCAGAGGGGCTGCTGAGTAGCTGAGCTCATGTGTCTATATGAATTTCTGAAGTTTTCCCAGTGAGCCAGTACATAGGAACATTTATCAGTGAATTCTTACATTTGGTATTGTGAAGCAAAGGCCCTTCGAATAGATGGGAAGAAACTGTGATGAAGTGTTTTGTCGGGACAAATCACAAAATTCACAAAAGTGATTGTGCTGATTTTGGTAGTGGGCTGCATGTGCATGATATCTGCTGGAGGGGCAACCCCCCCCAAACCTATACATAAATTCCTGCAACACCCTGAGGACTAGTAATGAATAACCTGTCTGAGTAGTAATGAATAACCTGTCTGAGCAGAAACTCTTCCTTTCTTTTGGCTTTCTTCCTCATTTTTATTATTAATCAATGAATTAAATTTGTTAATCACCCTTTATCTGTAGATCTCAGGACGGTTCACAACATAAAATAACAATATAAAAAACCCACAAAATACATGATAAAAATAAGAGCAACAAACAAATAATCCCCACCAACACATTTAAAAGGGCATCGGATGCCAATCAGCCAAAGGCCTGCAGGAAGAGGGATAATAATAATAATAATAATAATAATAATAATAATAATAATAACAACAACAACAACAACAACAATAATAATAATAATAACAATATAATAATAATAATAATAATAATAATAATAATAATAATAATAATAATTTATTTATACCCTGCCCATCTGGCTGAGTTTCCCCAGCCACTCTGGGCGGCTCCCAATCAAGTGTTAAAAACAGTACAGCATTTCATATTAAAAACTTCCCTGAACAGGGCTGCCTTAAGATGTCTTCTGAATGTCAGGTAGTTGTTTATCTCTTTGACATCTGATGGGAGGGCGTTCCACAGGGCGGGTGCCACTACCGAGAAGGCCCTCTGCCTGGTTCCCTGTAGCCTCACTTCTCACAATGAGGGAACCGCCAGAAGGCCCTCAGTGTCTGGGCTGAACGATGGGGATGGCGACACTCCTTCAGGTATACTGGGCCGAGGCCGTTTAGGGCTTTAAAGGTCAGCACCAACACTTTGAATCGTGCGCGGAAACGTACTGGGAGCCAATGCAGATCTCTCAGAACTGGTGTTATGTGGTTCCGGCGACCACTCCCAGTAACCAGCTAGCTGCCGCATTCTGGATTAATTGCAGTTTCCAGGTCACCTTCAAAGGTAGCCGCACGTAGAGCGGGGATGTTTTTGCTTGGAGCCTAAAGGTATATAATGAAGGCATCAACTGAACTATTTCAGTTGGGGTCTTGCCGTTGCCCAGTTGGGCTTGAGTCAAGCAAAAACTGAGGGTTATGGTTGCCACGTGAGAGGGGTTTAATAAGGGGGGAAGAGACCTTACCCTCAATTAAAAGGCCCATTTTATGGAGTTGCCACCACCCAGGGGAGCTTCGACACCCACCGTGTTGTGCTAGGAATTATGGAATTGCAGCAGGAACCCTTATTAAAGGTAGCTGCCTTCAATACCTGAACCTAAACCTTCTTCTTCTTCTAATTCTCCACAATTTGCTTGCACTTAGGGCTTGCCAAGGGCTTCTCCTTGGAGACAGTTGTGCTGGGGGCAAATTCACTCAACCCTCAGCAGAAATGACCAGAGACCTAGCCAGAAGCTGCTTAGAGGACACATTTGGAGGGATAAAAGGGAAGAAACTTCTAAAGGCACCAACGAGACCCCCTAAAAGATGGGGGAAGGATCATGCCTGATCCTGTTTCAAAACCCAGAGACCCTTCTGTTCTCAATGTATAATAATAATAATAATAATAATAATAATAATAATAATAATAATTTATTTATACCCTGCCCTCCCCAGCCAAGGCCGGGCTCAGGGCGGCTAACAACCAATAATAAAAACAAGTTGAATGAATACAACTTAAAAACAAGATTAAAATACAGTATTAAAACATCAAATGTATAGGTTCCAGAGTCATTTGGCCCTTGAAGCTCAGCAGAGGAGGCAAATTTGGGCGCATAAAAGGTCAGAATGACTGCAGAACAAGTTAATCATACCTGGGACAGTTATATTGATAGCCCCTATTCTGTGTTCCAGAGGTCCTTCTGGTTCCAGTGTATAGGTTCCAGAGTCGCTTGGTGTTAAATCTGTGATACAAAGGGAACAGTCTCTTCTCCCAGTCTCCCTGTCAGTGAAGGCAGATCCGTTTTTCTGTGAAATCACCGGAGCTAGGAAGTAGGTGAAGATTCGATTTTCATCAGCACTTGACCCTCGGTACCATTTGCAGCTACGAAGTGTGGTCACATCAATATCTCCTGGTGTTAATGTGACACTCCGTCCTTCTTGCAGAATTTCTGGTTCAGCTTTGATAGGTATTCCAGTCTTGGCCTGGGCTTGAGTCCAGAGGAAGCAGGAACTCAGGATGGAAGCTGCATTATGAAGCGGGGGAAAGAAGAGCAAAAACACGTCCCTGTATTATAATTTATTTTCCTTTTTTACAATTTATTTATTTGGTTTTTCAGATTAAAACTTTACAGTCACAGCATAAAAACAAGATTGCAAAGGATCTCTTGGAGTTTTCTCCTGCCCTTTGTGGGTCCTATTGTTAATAATTTCAGTTGGTCCCTTACCTTTCCCGTTCCGACTTGGCCACAGTGATCCATGTGACGGTCACCTCCAGGCTTGACTACTGTAATTCGCTCTATGAGGGGCTGCCCTTGAAGCTGTCCCAGAAACTCCAGCGGGTGCAGAGTGCTGCAGCGGGGCTCCTCACGGAGTCTCTGCCATGGGATCATATTCACCCAGTGCTTTTCCAGCTGCACTGGTGGAGTATAGGGTCAGGTTTAAGGTGCTGCTTTTGACCTTTAAAGCCCTTCACGGCCTAGGACCCTCGTACCTACGGGACCGCCTCTCCCGGTATGCCCCACGGAGAGCTTCAAGGTCCATAAATAGCAACACCCTAGAGGTCCCGGGCCCTAAGGAAGTCAGATTAGCCTCAACAAGAGAGGCCTTTTCAACACTGGCCCCGGCCCTGCAGGGTCTGATTTCTTTCCGCAGGGCCTGTAAGACAGAGTTGTTCCGCCTGGCCTTTGGCTTGGAGCCAATTTGATTCCCTCCCCCTCTTTCTTTCTTTTTTCTTTTCTTTTCTCCTCCTGCGATGAGGCTACATTTTAATATTTTAATGTTTCAATATTTTAATGTTGTATTTTTAATTTTGTTTTTAAGTTGTGTTCATTCAACCTGTTTTTATTATTGCTTGTTAGCTGCCCTGAGCCTGGCCTTGGCTGGGGAGGGCTGGGTATAAATAAAAATTATTATTATTATTATTATTATTATTATTATTATTATTATTATTTCCTCCTGTATCTTTTATGATAATCCAAATCTTTTTTTTTTGTTAGATCGTTTATTAATTCTCCAATAAAAGGCATCCAACTAACATATCAAATCCTAATGCAAATCTTCTATCCCTCCATTGTGTCCAAGATTCACCATTAAACTACAAGTGATATTCCAATCCTACTAACGATTTTAACTGTTTACAATGATCTTTAAGACAAGTTATAAATTTTCCCCATTCCTTATTAAAATTTTGGTCTTCCTGATTTCTGATTCTTCCGGTCGTTTTAGCCATTTCGGCACAATCCATCAACTTGATCTGCCATTCTTCTCTGGCAGGGAATTTATTATAATTTCATTATAATTTCTTAGTTTATATGTCACTTAATGCTAAAGTAGGATTCTAAGTGGATTATAGATTATAAAAACAAATTGCACAAATATTGAAATGTAAACATTCACAATTCAAGTACATAATAAAACAATTCCCTATATGTGTGTGTGGTTGTTATATTTATTATAATATTTATTTATAACCCAGCTTTTTCCCAGACAAGGACTCAAAAGCTACAAACATAGGGGGGAAATCATTAAAAAATAATTAAACACACACACAAACACACATTTATGATCTATTAAAAATAGAGATAATAACAATAAAAACATCACAGCACCAGCCCTTTCCCTAAGAATAGTCAGTTCCTAAAAGCATGTTGGAATAAGAAGGGAAGGACAAGGAAGAAACTGGTTTAACTTCTCTAGGAAAGGAGCTCCAAAGTTTGGGAGCAGCTACTGAGAAGGCCCTGTCCTACATCCTAACCAAGATTGGCTGTGAGGGGGACAGGACTGAGAAAAGAGCCTCCTCTAAAGGTTATGTTATGGTGTTTCAAAGTTATATGTAAACAACCCTGTGCTCTTCAGACGAAGAACGGTATATAAATTATTATTTTTAAAAAAAATGTGTTTGTGTGTATGTGTGTGTGTGTCCTGCTCACTGCTGGAGTGCAGCCCCCAAGAACTTCCCAGAGTAGCTTAAGCAGTCAATCCCTCTTCACAGGCATCTCTGGGAATTGTAGTTATGAGAGGGGAAATAGAAGTCACCTGACAACTCTCGGCACTCTTAACAAACCACACCTCCCAGAATCCTTTGGGGGAAGTCATGATGGTATAAATTGGTATCACAGTGCCTTAAATGCATGTTGTGAATGTGGCCTATTACCCTTAGAGAGATCAAAATCTCTTTCCGTGCTATCAGATAGAAGATTAATAATAATAATAATAATAATAATAATAATAATAATAATAATAATTCCCCAGCCACTCTGGGCGGCTTCCAACAAGGATTAAAAATACATCAAAATGTCACACATTAAAAACTTCCCTGAACAGGGCTGCCTTCAGATGTCTTCTAAATGTCGGGTGGTTTGTTTATCTCTTTGACATCTGGTGGGAGGGCGTTCCACAGGGCGGGCGCCACTACCGAGAAGGCCCTCTGCCTGGTTCCCTGTAGCTTAGCTTCTCGCAGTGAGGGAACCGCCAGAAGGCCCTCGGCGCTGGACCTCAATGTCCGGGTAGAACAATGGGGGTGGAGACACTCCTTCAGGTCTACTGGGCTGAGGCCGTTTAGGGCTTTAAAGGTCAGCACCAACACTTTGAACTGAGCTCAGAAACGTAGTGGGAGCCAATGTAGGTCTTTCAAGAGCGGTGTTATGTGGTCTCGGCGGCCGCCCCAGTCAACAGTCTAGCTGACGCATTCTGGATTAGTTGTAGTTTCTGGGTCATTTTCAAAGGTAGCCCCACGTAGAGCACATTGCAGTAAAATGTTGGGAAATAGGTGGCTGGAGCTGTACAGTCAGCCACCAAAGACTAGCCACCCTCCTGCAAAGGACAAATCGAAACCCAGCACCTATTTCCCCTCCCTCTTTGTGTCTCCTTCCTCCTTTTTAGGGTCCCTATCCATCTCACCTTTGAAGAGTGTGGCCTGCCATGAGCCCTTCTTCCCCAGCGAAGCCCTAGCACACCACGGCGGCTTCTCCTGCCTCATTTCAGACTTTGATCCAGGGGATACTCCACTCGGCTGACTCCTGGATTCCTCCTCTTTCTGGTGCTCCTGTGTTTCCTGCTTCTGTGCAGGGCAAGAGCCCCCGGCGGGCACAGAGTAGGGTGGGGAACTTGGCACCAGGAGCCCACACCTCACATCTTTCTCTGTGCCGAAGCTAGCCGGCCAGGGGACAGGCTGTGGGGCAGAGACCAGAGCCGAGGCCCGGCTTCTGGCTGCGGCAGAAAGGGGAAGGAAGGAAGGAGGCGGCACTACCCAGAAGGGCTGAAGAAGAGGCAAACTTCCTTCCCTTGGCCCCACTTGGAGATCAAAAGTTGGAGGGAGGGATTTGTTCTTAGTTCCTTCTTTGCACAATAGCTCGTAACAAGAGCTCAAGGAGAAGAAGAAGAAGCGTTTGGATTTGATATCCCACTTTATCACTACCCGAAGGAGTCTCAAAGCGGCTAACACTCCCCTTTCCCTTCCTCCCCCACAACAAACACTCTGTGAGGTGAGTGGGGCTGAGAGACTTCAGAGAAGTGTGACTAGCCCAAGGTCACCCAGCAGCTGCATGTGGAGGAGCGGGGAAGCGAACCCGGTTCACCAGATTACGAGTCCACCGCTCTTAACCACTATACCACATTGGCTCTCCCCATCAAGGAGTTGACTGGGACCACAATCCTAACCCCACTTTACATGGGACTGTGCCTCACTGAATTCAGGAGGACTTGCTTCTGAGTAGGCATGGTTAGGATAGCAGACTTATATGCCCTGCACTCTCAAATAAGTTTTTGGCCACCTCATATCATCTACTGCTATGAGCAGGTGACTGTCTCCTTAAGATCCCATTATCTCTGATCAAGACTGTTGTCTTTGAGCAATGCTCTCTTCATACACAATGAGCCTAGGTCAGGAGCCAGCAATTTTTTTTAGCTGCGGGCTGGTCCACTGTCCCTCAGACCTTGTGGTGGGCCAGAGAAGCGGCACTGGGGGGCGGAGCTGGAAGAAGAGGTGAGGGGGGCAAAAACCACTTGAACCACTTGGTCCCACTGCTAAAACTTTTTATTACACCAGGCAACTATGTGCCTATGTGGGAGAATTCTACATTCTTCTCTTCAGACAAGGCAACCAATTTTCTTCAACACACTTCCCCAAAACAATCCAGGCAAAGGATGTGAGTCATAGGAGATGTTTGCACTGAGGAGAGGACCGGGGGAGAATTATCCCTGATCATTTCTTCTTGATTTCTGAGCATATTATGTTGCTTTCCAAAGGCCGGATGGCCCTGGCTCTGGCTGAGGAGGGTGGTTGGCCTTGAAGGCTAGTGTTGAATATTGTATGTCTTCACCCTGCAAGATATCATAAGAAGGAGTCAGTGGGACCAAGGGGAAGTTCAAAGGCGTTGTGGTATTGGGGGCTGTAATGGGGCAGCACTTTTGAGCGTTTATTGCAAGGCCGTTCCCTGGATTTCTAGCTGTCGTTGAATTTTTCAAAAGCATACACGATGACACAATAGAGCTCACAACTTTCTACTTGCAGGGTTATAAGGGAAAGCATGCAATCAATATTCAATCTGTTATCCAGGAAACATCAAACTTGATCCCACCTTACAGTAATCCAGCCAGCGAGTGTAAAGGTGTCAGGATAACAACCAAGCTCTAGATGCTTCCTTTTAAATATATGTTTAAATTTCACTTAAAAAACACAACAAACACATAAACTCAACAAATTCATAGGTACATAGTATTATCGAATACATATATATACTTCACACAACATCAATATTATGAATACCAGCATTGGTATTTGATTTAACATTTTTTCCCGGTACTTCTTTATCAATTTTGTCAATGGTTCAGCACACAAAAAATGCAAAGGTGAAAGGGTGGGGGCTCTGCTTCCTCAAAAATGATTTCAAATATTTATATTTGTTTGTTTATATATAAAACTGTGCATGGGTCTTCAGAAACAGCTTTGATATATTCTAAGAAAGGAACACCAGTATTTAATTTATCCAGCAGGGAGTATGAATAATTACTTTCTATCCCACCAAAAGCTTTTTCAGCATCTAAGAAAACCAAAGCTATTTCTATGACATCCATGGGTCTGGATGTCTATATGTTAAAATAACTTTAACCTTTTTGTGTACATTGGAGCAAGAAGTCTGAAATCTTGGTTTAATGATGATATTGGTCTATAAGATTAGGGTAATGTCGGATATTTGTCTTTCCTATGAATTAAGGTTATTTTTTCACCTTTCCAAGATTCTTATATTACCTTAGTTAGCTTACAATAGTTAAACAGCTTAATTTTAACAGTACTGCTATCTGAAAATGTTTTTATAAAATTATGCAGGTAAACCATCAAAGCCTGGTGAATTGTTGGTTTTAAGAGCTCTTATAACATTTTGTATTTCTTGGGGATTATTCTCTATATTGAGCATTTGCCTGTCCTCAGTAAATGCTGCAAGTTTTATTCCAAATAACATGGGTGTCTTTATCCTGGGGTTGCATCAACTGATATAGATTGGAAAATTGCTTTCCAAAGGTGGCCCGCACTTTGAAGTTTGTTTATAACTGACTTCAAAGGAACCTCCTTGCAAATGAAATTCATAGTCATTGTTGTCATGTGATTGACAGGTTGGTGACCTAGCCTACCTGGCAAACTTGGCCCAGGGGGGTTCATGGAGATAAAGATATGGACTGCTGGGCTGGAGAGGTTACTTCCTTTGCAGGAAGAAAGACATTCTCTGCTGCAAATCAACCCCTCTCCCGCTTCTAGACTTTGAATCAGAATGCTGAAGTCTGCATATATTAGGTTCTATATATATTGTTCTATCCTTACCAATGTGGGTTTGTATTCTGTTCCTACCGATGCACTGAAGCACTGGTCTGAAATTACAAAGACAGAAAGTCACGGACCTTGAACGTACAGCAGACAGAACCCAAGCCCAGCAGAACCAAGCAGGACACACTGGGAGGGGTGGATATCAGGTGACTGGTAGATGGGTGATCCAGCCTACATGTCAAAGTTGTCCCACAGGACTCATGGAAATAAGGATCTGGCTCGCTGGGTTGGAAAAGTTCTTCATCCATGTCCTACTTCCTTCTGAGGAAGGAAGACCTTCACTTTGTTCTGCTTTGGCTCAAACCCCCTCCCCTCCCCTTCCTACTCCGTTCTAGAGACTGGACCAAAACTCTGGAGTCTGAATACATTAAGAATCATATGTGTATCATTCTTACCATGGTGGGTTTTGTGTCAGCGACGCCGTGCTCTGAAATGACAGAAACAAGACAGAAAAAGAGCATTAGGGAACAGAGAAAAATCCAGGAGAATAAGCCCACCACAGCCAAGCAGGAGGCACTGAAAACCCACAACCCTCTGCTCCTTTTGAACCTTCTACTCAAAAGGCTGAGACCATGGAAGGAACAACTCCTACTAGATTAGCGGAAGCAGGCAAGGCGAGTGGCCTGAGATGGGTTAGGGGTGCAAAGAAAATGCCTTGCTAGGATTTCCTCTAGATATTGGGAACTCCCCAAATGGCAAAAAAATACCTTGAAGGAAGGTTTCCTCAATCAGGTGTCCTCCAGACATTTATTGAGTCTGACAGCATCTGGAAGGTCACAACTTAGCTACCCCTCATGAGCCTAGGGCTTGCCGATCAGAAGGTCGGTGGTTCGAATCCCCACAACGGGGTGAGCTCCCATTGCTTGATCCCTGCTCCTGCCAACCTAGCAGTTTGAAAGCACGTCAAAGTGCAAGTAGATAAATAGGTACCACTCCAGCGGGAAGGTAAACAGTGTTTTCGTGCAGCCAGAAGTGGCTTAGTCATGCTGGCCACATGACCAAGAAGAACTGTCTGCGGACAAACGTTGGCTCCCTCGGCCAGTAAAGTGAGATGAGCACCGCAACCCCAGAGTTGTTCATGACTGGACTTAACTGTCAGGGGTCCTTTACCTTTACCTTTTAGAACTGAAAAGTCAACCCAATGTGTACAGTTTCTGACCAATTTTGGAGGGGTGCTTGATGTGGTCATTTACTCATTGCAAATGTTTGTGTATCAGAATCGTCAGGTTTAACAGAGGATAGGCCTACGGTGCCTTTGGTGGACTATTGAGAAGAGGGAACCTCAGCTGCTGCAACTTCTCCTGCCCGAGTGTCATAGTTGAAGCAGATATTTCTTCCTCTGTCCCCTCTTCAATATGGCAACCCTGGTTGGCGTTTGTGCATTTGGCTTGGAGGCGCAAACAGCGGGGCACTGAATGCCTCTAAGAGAAGTGTGGGGCGGGACACCAGTGAAGAAGGAGAAGAAGAAGAGTTTGGATTTGATATCCCGCTTTATCACTACCCTAAGGAGTCTCAAAGTCGCTAACAATCTCCTGTCCCTTCCTCCCCCGCAACAAACACTCTGTGAGGTGAGTGAGGCTGAGAGACTTCAGAGAAGTGTGACTGGCCCAAGGTCACCCAGCAGCTGCATGTGGAGGAGCGGAGACGCAAACCCGGTTCACCAGATTACGAGTCCACCGCTCTTAACCACACTGGCTCACCACAGTGAGACAGCCTCAAACCCTGAGCGTGAGCAGAGAGACCACTCAAAGCAGTTAAGCAGAGCATGAACTTCCCGGAGAACCAGGGGGAGATGGCAAATTCAGGGGGACCCTGATTCAAGGGGACCAGGACGGCAGACTTACGCTGAGTGAAACCTGCAGTACAGGAACAACCCCAGACCTCCCATGGCCACGATTCCAATCATACAACCTAGGATGATTCCAAAAATTGATGCTTGGGGATGGGTGTCAGCCTCCTCTACATCTGCAAGACGGGAGAGAAAGGTGCTGTGAGCTTTGGAAAGTATGTGTCCATGATTTTCCTTCCCCAGCTGATCACATGAGTATGGGGCAATTTTCTTTTTTTCTCTTTTTTAAATTGCTTTATTGAGATTAAAAAGATGTAACAAACATACAAGTTAATAATAATAATAATAATAATAATAATAATAATAATAATAATAAAGATAATTGTGCTATTTGTTACATCATCACTCCACATTCCACTTACGTAAGTATCCAATGACTTCTTGCCACCCCATCGTGCTTAATCTCTCTAGCACACTATTAACATTCATTTTATTTTATTTGCTTTTGTCAATTATCAATATCGTATTCTCTTGTTAGTCAACATACCACAGAATTCATTCGAGTCCTCCCACTGGCATTATATTATTACAGTAATTTATAAGGTATTTTTTTTTTGTACATATCCCATCTCTTAATAAAAGTTTGCCTTGTAGAACCTCTCAGTTTTACTGTCATTTTTGCCAATTTGGCGTACTCCAACAACTTACTTTGCTACTCCAGTTTTGTTGGAATTTCCTCTCCTTTCTAGTTTGATGCAATTAATATTCTTGCAGCTACAATAGCATACAAGAATAATTCTCTCGCATTTTTAGGTATATCTGGGCCAAGTATCCCTAAGAGAAACACCTCCAGTTTTTAAAATAAAGGATAGGATACCTTAATCATTTTTTTAAGCTCATTATAGATTACATTCCAAAATTCCTTTATTTTCTTGCATGTTCTCCACATGTGTAACATTGAGTATAGGGCAATTTTCAGCGAAACCAGCTCTTCTGGACATCAACCTAATGTTGCCAGTTATTTGATGCAGAACAGCCTTATGAATAACTAAAGGTCCCCCCCCCCCGGCATGGAGATACAGTGTTACCTCTGATTGTGAATGGGATCCGTTCTGGAGGCCCGTTCACAACGTGAAAAGCCTGCAACCTGAAGCGCCGTATCTGCGCGGCGCGATTTGGCACTTGTACGCATGTGCGAAGCGCGATTTAGCCCTACTGCGCATGCACGAGGGATGAAACCCAGAAGTAATCCTTTCTAGTACTTGCAGGTCGCTGCGGGACGCAACCTGAAGAAACGTAACGTGAAGCAAGCGTAACATGAGGTATGACTGTATGTGGTAAAAAGAGTATCACCAGAATCTTTCTTGCCTACTCTGATTACTGTTAAAGGCAGTAGGAAAAAGGAAAAAAAGGTGGCAACTTTGCCCCAAGCTTGTCTGTGGCCTTGCTGCAGTGAAGCATCTCAAACTTTCTCTTCACATCCCTCCACGAATGCAGCTGGAGGGTGACCTGCATGGACAAATACACCCGCGTACATTGCACATTCAGGCTTCCCTGCACACGAGAGAATTCCATGCCGTTCTGATTAATCTACAGTATTTCTATCCTGTTCCTCGGATTTTTCCAACCCCAGAGCAGAGAGCAAAGCGATAAAAATAAAATGGGTAAAACAACAATATAGCAGAAATTACAAAACCGTATTAACAGGACCAGTAACCGACTAAGCCACTCTACCTGAAGGTTAACAAGCAAGATTGCAACGGCATTAATTAACATTCCCAGTTTATGGAATATGAGCCTCAAGGTCAGCAGGGCTGCCAGGTAGTGACATGCAGATGGATTTGTTGGGCTCCCTCATCGCTCTTCTCCATGCATATTCCTGCATTGCAACGAGTTGCGCTAGATGACCCTCAGGGTCCCTTCCAACTCTGCAATTCTATGATTTGTTTAAAAAAACAATTTTTATTACAGATTTCCGTGAATTACAAAAGAACGTGCGATGTCTCTCTTTCTGTGTGTGTTTCAGATTATAAAGTCAATTCTGTGATTACTATTTATTGGAGTATAGCATCTAGATCAAGGGAAGTAATAGTGCCACTGTATTCTGCTCTGGTCAGACCTCCCCTGGAGTACTGTGTCCAGTTCTGGGCACCACAGTTCAAGAAGGACACTGACAAACTGGAACGTGTCCAGAGGAGGGCAACCAAAATGGTCAAAGGCCTGGAAACGATGCCTTATGAGGAACGGCTAAGGGAGCTGGGCATGTTTAGCCTGGAGAAGAGGAGGTTAAGGGGTGATATGATAGCCATGTTCAAATATATAAAAGGATGTCACATAGAGGAGGGAGAAAGGTTGTTTTCTGCTGCTCCAGAGAAGCAGACACGGAGCAATGGTTCCAAACTACGAGAAAGAAGATTCCACCTAAACATTAGGAAGAACTTCCTGACAGTAAGAGCTGTTCGACAGTGGAATTTGCTGCCAAGGAGTGTGGTGGAGTCTCCTTCTTTGGAGGTCTTTAAGCAGAGGCTTGACAACCATATGTCAGGAGTGCTCTGATGGTGTTTCCTGCTTGGCAGGGGGTTGGACTCGATGGCCCTTGTGGTCTCTTCCAACTCTATGATTCTATGATTCTATTTCCGTTACCACTATTTACCCACCCTGGGCCCTTAGTTACCAGGGCAGGCTATAACATTAAAACACACAATATTAGAAACAGTTTAAAATAACTTACAGTAATAGAAGTAAGGCGGATCCTAAAAGTAGACACCATACCTAAGACATTTAAGACTATAAATCCTATCACCGTTCCCGAAGATACTTTAGCAGTCAATGTATAGAGTCCAGAGTCATTTAGCCATAAATCCCTGATGTTAAGGGAGCTGTCTAGGCCCCCAGTCTCCCGCTCAGTGAAGGAAGGTCCATTATTCTGTATTCTAGGTGGTACTAGTATAAAAGTAAAGATTCGACTAGTCTCCTCAATTTCCCCTCGGTACCAGGTGAAGGTGTTAAGGTTCCCGACATCAAGGCCTACAGGTGTGAAGGTGATACTGCCTCCTTCTTCTGAGTGTTCCGTGTCCATCTTGATGACTATCTCCTTCTCGCCCTTGGCTTGAGTCAAGAGGAAGCAGGAACTCAGGATGGAGGCTGTAAAGGGGAGAGAGCGAAGAGGAGACGTCACTTCAAACAAAAGTCCTAGTTTCAGCACAGTTCTGTTCTCTTTCAGAGATCCACGGACGGCCCCAAAGTCTCTTTCACTGCATCAAAGAGACCTCAACAAGTGCAGTACACATAGAGACCGAATTGTTGAGCAGTCAGAGGAAAAACATTGTCGAAAACGTATAAATTATTACTAGAGTGGCACAGAAAGGATGAGGAGGTAAAAAGTGTTATGATTAAGTGGGCCCAAGATTTGGGACATAACATTGGTTTTGAAAAATGGGAAAAAATGTGGACAAAAACAATTAAATTCACAGCATGTATGTCACTCAAAGAAAATGTAACAAAGGTGATGTACCGTTGGTATATAACACCAGCCAAACTCGCTAAAATGTATAGAAATCAGGATAAAAATTGTTGGAAATGCAAGGAGAAGGAGGGGAATTTCTATCATATGTGGTGGACGTGTACCATGGTGAAAGCCTATTGGGATATAATTTATAATGAATTAAAAAAGATTTTGAAATATAACTTTAATAAAAAATAAAGAGATGTTCTTGTTAGGTTTAATTGGAGATGAAATCCCCCCAAAAGATGTAAACCTGTTTACGTATGCCACAATGGCCGCAAGGATACTTTTGGCTCAGAAATGGAAATCACAGGAGATCCCAACAGTGGAAGAATGGAGGAGTAAGATGGTGGATATAAGCGGAGTTAGCAAAGCTGATGGGGAAGATCCGGAATCAGCGTGACGAACTGTTTCAAAAGGACTGGAGCAAATTTATAGTATATCTGAAAGAACAATGTAAACGTTTGAAAACGTTTGTAGCTTTGAGTTGAAATGTCTTGTAAAGAGAATATAAGGAACTGATTTACATTTAAAGAGGTGTATTCAAAAACAAGAGAGAAGGTAAAAAAGTTGTAATGGAAACGCTAAGAATATAGTAAACATGTATGGAAGTCAGAAAAAGGGGCGGGAGTAAGTCGATGCTCGAATAGAGCGAGGTTTGAGTTTTTGGAAATATGTATGGAAATTGTGATTATGATAAAACTGAAAATGCAATAAAAATTAATTAAAAAACAACAACACACCACACAACTGCAATACACACATTCTTGAATGTACAAGTAAGAGTGGAAGAAACAAAAAAATGTCCTACGTTTTCGTATGCCGGATCTTCACCCCTTTGCCCACTCCTCCCACATTCTGAAGTTGGGTAGCCAAGGAATTGGTACCCCACCTCACCACCCACTGCGAAAACACAGGGCTGTGTGAGTGTCAGCCACAGCTGATGAACCAGCAATGCCATCTCAGCTGAAGGAAGGAAGATGGTGCCCTTGCTGCACACTGCTATGTTCTTTGCCATGACTGGCAGATGCAAACCCCCACACCCGAAACAATTAGGCAAAATAAGGAGCCCCAGGCAGAGGCTCTCAGCCTGCGCAGAACTCAGCTTCTCTGAGTGGAGAATTTCAACGGTCGGGAGTATTCTATGCTATGGTCACCCTGCATGACATTCTTCTGATACAAAACTCAGCTGCTGAGTGACAGCAGAAATGAAGTCGAAGGGGAAATAGCAGCGTGCTCAAGGGAAACCCAGATCCAAAAGATGCCAATAGCCATGGGTGCCAACTCCCTGGGGTCTTGGGTGCCCAAGCACTCTCAAAATTCCCCATGAAGGGGCAGGGCACCCACAAATTTCGGTGCCAGGGCCATGTACGCTGCATGGCATCTGCAGCCCTGGGCACCCATGGGCACCGAGTTGGCACTTCTGCCAATAGCCATGGGGTGGCGGGGTGGGGGAGAGTCAAGTACTTATTTCTCCTACCCGCCTCCACCAAACCATGTCTGCAAGCTGTTGGAAGGGGCGTGTGCGATTTTGATCAGAGGAGCAACGCGCGCACGCATAAATTGAAATAAGTCTCAGTGCTTCTGCGGCCCCCCTGCTCCCTCTGGCCCCCGCTCTTCGTTTTAAAAAGTGTTGGGAGCTTCGCAGCCCGAAACCATAACCAGATCCGTCAGTTTGGTCCCGATCCTGCTCACCTGTGAGGAGCGCTGCGCGCCAGCAGTTCCTCCATCCCGGGGGTCTCCAAGGCTGGGCCGGACGCACGTCCAACCTGCCCATGGCGGGGCTTCGCTTCGTGGTGGGGGCCTCTTCGTTTGCCCGCTTGCGGGCAGCCCAGAGCTGATCCTGCCCGGCCCTGCCTTCCTCGGGGGCCGGGCTTCCATCCACCGCGATCCGACTCAGCCGGCTGGCTTCTTCCCTGCGTCCTTGGCAAGGTCGGGGGACCGCTGCGCTGTCGCCAATGCGCGGACGTCGGGGGCAAGGGCTAAGAGGTCTCTGCCCAGAACCAGACGGAGGAGCGCGAAGCCGCGATGGTCAACGCCGCGCTTTCGAAGCTCAGCCGCGTTTGGCCTGGAACCGAGGAGTGCAGGAGCGTCATGAATGCGCAATAAACAGAACGCATGGGCGGCCCCGACGGTAAAAGAGGGATGGGGACTATGTCGACGAAAGGGGCGGCACGGATGCGGACGACGTCGATGAAGGCGAAGACAGCCAGAAGGAGGGCTGCCTGCCTGGGCTCTTCATAGAATCATAGTGTTGGAAGGGACCCAAGGGTCATCTAGTCCAACCCCCTGCAACACACCTTCGCAGGGTCCAGGTGAGCCACAGATGCCCTGCTTGCCTTTCCATTTTGGGGGCTTTGCTTGACAGGACAACAGTGCTGTCAGCCGGATGCCTGGGTTCATAGCTGTCAACTTTTCCCTTTTCTTGCGAGAAATCCTATTAGGAATAAGGAAATTCTCCTCAAAAAAAGGGAAACGTTGACAGCTATGCCTGGGTTCCTTTGCTCTTCCTGTTACCCCCCCACGAGTGCTCCAGGGGGTGGTTTGCAAGTGCAGGAGTGGAACAGGGGCTTGGGAGGGAAGGGATATCCTGTCCTCAGTGTGACTCAGGCAGAGCTGGGCTTCCCCCTCTCCTGACTCCCAGCCCTCTAGTTGGGTGCCAGGTCATGTGCTGGTGGAGTTGAGAAGGGAGCAAAAGCTTTTGGTTGGCATCTGGCAGAAGAAAAAGGGGAAGCAAGGAGCCCGTGGCTTCTTCAGCATCAGCTAATGACGAGGCCAGGGATGCGGGTGGCGCTGTGGGTTAAGCCACAGAGCCTAGGACTTGCTGATCAGAAGGTCGGTGGTTCAATTCCCCGCGACGGGGTGAGCTCCCGTTGCTCGGTCCCAGCTCCTGCCAACCTAGCAGTTCGAAAGCACAAAGTGCAAGTAGATAAATAGGTATCACTCTGGTGGGAGGGTAAATGGCGTTTCCGTGTGCTGCTCTGGTTCGCCAGAAGCGGCTTAGTCATGCTGGCCACATGACCTGGAAGCTGTACGCTGACTCCCTCGGCCAATAAAGTGAGATGAGTGCAGCAACCCCAGAGTCGGCCACGACTGGACCTTATGGTCAGGGGTCCCTTTACCTTTTAATGATGAGGCCACAAGAAAAACACAGATGCCCAGCCCAAGAGAGGCTGCCAGGTCTTAACTGCCTCCAGACTTCCGCTGTACGTAAAACAATATTGCACAGTTGCAAAAAGGGCTCAGAAAAGGGCAGCCCAATTTATCAAGAGGATGGAGAAGGGGATGGAGGAAAGGTTATCACATTTCAGAATATTGCCAAAGAACGATGTCAATCAACATTTGATTATCTTCCTCTACCGGTCAACAATAGAAAGTGTCCTTTCATACTGCATCACGGTGTGGTATGCTGGTTTGACATCAACTGATAGGAAGTGCCTACAGAGGGTGGTGAATACGGCACAAGATATTATGGGCTGTCCCGTGAATCCGCTGGATGACATCGCGGAAGAACGTTGCCTCAGGAGAGTGAGGAAAATTCTCAGGGATGATTCACACCCTGGCCGGCACTTTTTTTATCTCTTGCCCTCAGGCAGAAGATATAGAAGCACCAACAGGGTAAAGAACAGCTTGGATCTGTGGGCTGTTAGGCTGCTGAATGAAAAGATAACAACAGGGCAACTGACTTCTGGGTTTAGTGGGTGTATGTCAGTAAACGAGGGGAATTAAGACTAAGAGAGCTGAGTGTGGGATGCTCGCGTAATCTCACTGTATACAAATTGTACAAGTGACAATAAAATATTTCAAAGTATTTCAATTTCAATTTCGGGTTTTTCTCACTTCAAAATCGCACATGCTCCTTCCAGTGGCTGGCAGACATGGTTTGGGGGCTGGTGGGTAGGGGAGGTAAGTTAGGGTTGTGATATGTCTGGAATTTCCCCGACATAGCCAGAATACTGCAGGCAGAAGCAATGTCCAAATGGGAATCGCCGAAGGGTCTGTGAAAATCTGGACACTTAAAAATAGCTCAAAAACTCCCTCTTTTTTGTTTTGCCCAATAATTTTGGGCTAAAAAAGCTCAACATTTTTTGTGTTTGGATTTTCACTTTTAGAAATATGGCAACCCTACGCTAGGACTCGGAGGTGTTCAGTGAAGTTGGAAGGTTCAGGAAAGACCAGAGAAAAGACTTTTCCCACACAGCCCATAGTTAACCTGTGAAATTCGCTCCCGCAAGTGACGGCCACCCACTAGCATAGCCTTAAAAGAAGATTAGACACATATCTCCAGGGCTGTCACATGGAAGAAGGAACAAGCTTGTTTCCTCCTGCTCCAGAGGGTAGGACTCAAACCAGTGGCTTCAAGTTACAAGAAAGGAGATTCTGACTAAACATTAGGGAAAACTTTCTGGCGATAAGAGCTGTTCGACAACGAAATGGACTTCCTTGGGAACCTCTCCTTCATTGGAGGTTTTTAAGGAGAGGTTGGATGCCCATCTGCCATGGATGCTTTAGTTGAGATTCCTGCGTTGCAGGGGCTTGGACTGGATGACCCTGGGGGTCCCTTCCAACTCTACAATTCTATGAAGGACCAGTGGCGTAGCGTGGGGGATGCAGGGGGGGCCAGCCGCACCGGGTGCAACATCTGGAGGGGGGGCGCGCTCGCCGCCTCCGGAGTCGCCGAAGAGCCTCGGGCGCAGGCTGTAGCAGAGCCCCATGTCTTGCGGAACCGACGAGCTGTGCGCGCGTCTGGGCTGAAGGCGTCCGGCATGCAGCGGCTCTCAGCGCTCGCCGCGGGTCAGGGCCGAGGAGGGCGCGCCAGGCAGCCCCTCCTCACAGCCATGCCACCGCCGCCGCTGCAGCTGCTGGACCATGTTGCATTTTCCTCGCCTCTCTGCCCTCCTCCTCCTCCGGGCAAGCGGCGTCATTTGGGCGGCAGCGCCAGCGGCAACTTGCCTCAGATCACCTGACACGGACCCGCCGCCGTGGCTACCTTACCATAAATACCCCAGCCCAGGCAGCAGCAAGAAGAAGCTGGCAGCGGCGGCACGTTAGGGGTTAGGGCCACAAATTACTTGCTTTGCCCCGGGTTAGGGGGCGCAAATTACTTGCCTTGCCCCGGGTGCTGACAACCCACGCTACGCCGCTGTGAAGGACCCTCCATTCTCCACCCCATCCTAGTGCAATAAAGAATCACGTGAGAACATAGATGGCTCCCAAAGTCCAGTGTCCAATGGGACTGCAGAGGAGCGGTAAAAAGATTCGCATGTTGTTTTCATTGCCCTCTCAATCTCATGCAGGCTGGGGGATTTATACCCTACCCATCTGGCTAGGTTTCCCCAGCCACTCTGGGTGACTTATAGCACATGTAAAAGCTCAGCACCCAAATAAAGTCTCTGTCTTGGTGGAAATGCATCAAGTTATGTGCAGAGCAGTACGGCCTGCAAATTGTCTCCCCAAAATAGTGACAGCCCGAAACAGCCCAGATGACTCAAAGTGTGGAGAGGCAATTCTAGAAACACAGAAAGATTGTTTTGACAACTGAAGAAGGAAGCAATAGATGGAGTCATGACTCAAGTCTTTCAGGCGCCTGAGGAAACTGCAAATGTCAATTTCTCTCCCTCACACACACAATTAAGTAATATGGGGCAGAATCCTGTGGGAATCTTCTCTAAATGAACAATATGCTTGCACAATTCACTTCAACGGGGCTTCCCTCAGAGAACTTCCCTCCATATCAGAGCTATCAGTCTTGCAGCGTTGAGTCAAACATTACATAACCATACAGACGGGTGGGTGCTACACACAATCAACTCAGCATACAGCGGTTGCTTCCAGACAACCTGTTTATTGAGCAAATATTCATCATCGTCTATTATTAATACTAATCATTTACTATTATTATTTACATTTGTATACCAGCCACCCAGCCATGTTCTCCAGGTGCTTTACTTATTACAATAAAACACAAAACACAATTTATAATAAAAATCCGGAAACCGAAACAGAGGAGCTCAGTCAAAACAACAACCCCAGCGGAAATCTGCACAAAACACAGCAGCTAACACAATTTAAACCCAGCATAGAACACATCAAATGGAGAACAAATGGTTCAAGTCAACCAATATTCCTTCAGAAGCAGAGACTATAGCAAACCAGCTATAAGCACCCACTTCAAGTCTTGACTGAGCTGGGAATAGGGTTTGCTTGTTAGTCTTTATTTTATTTTAAAATATTTTTTTTTATTCACTTTCTTTTCTGTCAATACATACATCTCATATCAATAACATATTTATCACACCTCTTCCCCCCTTCCCTCCTGGGCTTCCCTCAGCTTCCATTTCTGGTTTGTTACCCCCTTATTACATACTGCTGTTTCTTAAAATCCACTATATCATTTCTTCATTATTTTAAGTGTTCTCTGTTAATAAAGATGTGAGTGTTTATTTAAATCCTGCCATCAAGTCGATGTTCTTTCTTTGATTCTGCAAACATATTATAAAAGGTTCCCACTCTTTTTCAAAACTCCTTTTCTCGTAGTCTGTCCATCGGTTTTGCCAGTTCTGCATAATTCATCAATTTCTCTTGCCATTGTTCTTTTGTCGGAATTTCTCCAGTCTTCCAGTTTTGTGCAATCAGAATTCTCACCGCCGTAGTAGCATACATAAATAATGTCCTCTTCTCTTTCGGCAGATCTTGACCTAAAATATCTCACAGGAAGGCTTTCGGTTGTTTAGTGCTTGTTAGTCTTTAAACTACATGGCTGCTGTTTCTAATTCGTGTCTGGGGCCATGATGGCAGCTCTCCCATTCATGGGGGAGACTCAAGCGGAGGGAAGGGAGGTTATGTGAGATTGCAAAATCCCCTGGAAAACCCCAAGGTGCTTTGGGGGACCAGGGGATCTAAGGTCATCTTTGTGCTGTGGGATGTGAAACACAAGAGCAGTCAAGTACAACATTCCTAGAGTGAACATGTTTACACATGGGGAGGAATGTTTGTCCAGCCAGCAGGTAAACTTCCTCTTTCCTTCTGGGCTGGGACAGACTTCCTCTGCATGTGACTAGAGGTGGGCATGGCCTCATCTGTGCAGGTAATGACAAAAGCACAGGGCAGGGCAGCCATCTCTCTCTCTTTGACTACATGCATCGAAGAAGCAACATCTGCTTAGCCAAAGATGCTCTCTTGGCTTCCAGCCAAGAAAGGACAAAGGGGCTGTCTCCTTATGAGATAGTTTCCAGGTGTATGTTACTTTTCTAAGCTAAGTCTGCCTTCTGGGATCCAATCGTGAACAGAATGTGAGTAAACTCTTTTTATACTTTCATAGAAGACTGTGTCGTGTCTTATCTTTTATGAGGGAATAAGAGGGAAATACCAGAACAGTTATTATAGAGGTGTAGCGAGCCTGAGCAAATGCATCCACTGCAAGTTTAAAAAGGGGAATGTTACTCTGCTAAATTGTGAACTTGTTAACACAAGTTGGAAAGGCTATAATCAAACAATATATCCTCTCCCACATCCCTGAACATTCCCACATGTGCCCGCTCCTGCTGCTGAAAAAGCAGGAGGGGAGAAGAGGCTGGGTCACGAAGAGTTTGCAAGTAAACCATTTTTAACTTACCAAATTTGTGGTCTCTTTCTATGCTGAGGGCAGTGGGGAGCTTTGGAACCAACCAAGAAGGGGATATTTTAAAGGTCCAGCAGCCTATATTTCCATGCTTTACTTCGCTGTGTGTTTAGTGATTTTAAATCTCTGCTGGAGCTCTCTCACCAAAGACGACTTGCCCCAAACCTGGATCTAGGCATCCAGTGAATTCTCCTTTTTATTATACAGGGTGAGTCCTTTAAAAGAGGCCCCATGGATATAGAGTACACATGTTCCACGGGGCCTCTTTTAAAAGACTCACCCTGTATGACCAGTATTTATCCATCTCAGCCAAATTACAAAAATTCCCACCAAAAAACTCAACATTCACCACCCACAATCCCTTTGCAAGCACAGATGTTTGGGAAAGCCTCTCCATCTTAAGACAGGAGCAGGGTCACGAGGAAGCAGACTCTTCTTCCGATGCTGATTTGTTGTGGCTGCTCATTCGAAGCGAGGGCTAGGGTTTGCGGAAGGACGGGCCTCGAAGGAAGGCGGGTCCAGTTTGATGGAGATATGATATCCCCACTTCAGATGCGCTGAAATGAGCACATCTCCTCTGACAAGGGATGAGCAACGAGGGTCAAGGAGATGACCCAACAGAGGGGACTTCCGATGGGTTTTGTCTGACCATCAACTCGTTGTAGACATTCTGATCTCCATGCTGCAGACTCTAGAGAAGAAATGGAGGCAGTGCATCAGGTGACATGATTGATGTTTGTGCCTGGGAGGAGGGAAAGGTAAGAAATCCCGTCCTCTGACCAGCTCTCAGAGACACAAGAGCCCATCACACCTTTGCATCTAGGCTCCCTGGAGTGTACCCAGCACCACCTCCAAAATTATTGCCTAATATGGGCTTCTTCCGGGTCTTTTCTGAAGGGTAAATCATGAAGAGATCCTGCTAATGCTTACCTCATAATGCTGGTCAGCTTCAGAGGAACTGTTGGGCACGACCTGGAATGAATGAAAAATGGTTGAAGGGCATTTATTGGTTCAAATCCCCGCTCAGCCATGAAGCTTACTGGGTGACCAGATACTGCAGCCATGTCCAAAGTCTATTTCAGGGACCTAATCCGGCCCACCGGTCGATTTAATTCAGCCCCCGTGGCAGTATATGTCCTGGGGTTAAATCCTAAAAAAAGTTCAACAACTTCAATCCTAAAAAAAGTTTGGGCACTCCTGAGCTACTGTCTCTCAGCCTAAGCTTTGTGTTAATGTAGCACCTGATAAATCACTATGGGGTGGGGATTGTCATGTTATACATTTGTTATTATGCGAGAAGACTCCCTGAGAGAAGGCTGAGAGAAGACTCCCTGGAAAAGACCCTGATGTTGGGAAAGATGGAGGGCACAAGGAGAAGGGGACGACAGAGGACGAGATGGTTGGACAGTGTTCTCAAAGCTACCAGCATGAGTTTGACCAAACTGCGGGAGGCAGTGGAAGACAGGAGTGCCTGGCGTGCTCTGGTCCATGGGGTCACGAAGAGTCGGACACGACTAAATGACTAAACAACAGCAACATTATGCATTTTAATAAATACATATCTTCCTGTTTAAAGTTGGTAAATACCCCTGGACAAGGACTGTTATGCTCTCGACAGCACCTCAAAATCTGAAAGCCAATGTTGAATAGTTGTCAGGGACCATGCTGAGGAGGGCTGCACTGGGGAAGTCTCCCCCTCCTCCTGATCCTGAATGTTCCCAGGAGCAGGAGGACAGTATAGATTTGGAACTGCGGTTTGTGGAGGGACATAGTTCAGATGGCAGAAGCTGGGAGATACTGGATGGGGAACAGCTAGCAGAATAAACACTGGAAGAGAGAGGGTTAACATTCACAATCTCTGGATAGCATTCACCCGTCTTCCCCAAAGACACAGAGAGCTCAGACAGTGGCAGAACAGAGAGTGCAGAGGGTACAACCTCAGATTACAAGACATAGGAGTGATGCAGATTAATGGGGGGGGGGTGACCCTTAATTGGGAGCACCGCCATTTCTAGGTAGACATATTCTTTTCTCTCTCGCTGTGATTATTAAAGAATCTAACTGGTAAGATGTTCCTTTCGTTTGATCTTATTTACTGCCACAGGGGAGGAAGCTGATTCCCCAAAGCCTTTGTGTCGCCCACTTGAGGCCTCACCTTTTGAGCAGGGGAGATGTTCTCATATAACGGTGTTACGGAGATGACCTGGGTGGGTGTCCCGTGGCTCTTACGACGGACGCCTGAGAAAGGGAGGAGGTTCAGAGTCAAATGTTAACATCCAAACCCTACATTGGCATCAGCAGTGTCATCCTAGTCAAATGTGGTCTCTACAGGGCATGAAGGGCAAGGGGGAAGGGTCGTCATTCCTCAGTGGGAGAGGATCTGCTTTGCAAGCACAACACCCCTAGTTCCGTCCCCGGGGGCACCTCTAGGTGAGGCTGGGAGCACCCCCTCTCCAAATCTCTGGACCATTCAGTGTAGACAATACTGATCAAGATGGAACAAAAGGAAGACTTCTTATAAGGCAGCTTGGTGGTAGAACACCTGCCCTGTATGCAGAAGGTCCCAGGTGCCAACCCCAGCAGCATCTCCAGGTTGGGCTGGGAGAGATGGGATAGCTCAGTTGGTTACAGCATGGTGCTGATAATGCAAGTTTGATCCCCGCATGGGACAGCTGCATATACCTGAAGGAGCATGTCCACCCCCATCGTTCAGCCCGGACACTGAGGTCCAACTTTGAGGGCCTTCTGGCAGTTCCCTCATTGCAGGAAGTGAAGCTACAGGGAACCAGACGGGGGGCCTTTTCGGAAGTGGCGCCCGCCCTGTGGAACGCCCTCCCATCAGATGTCAAGGAAATAAACAACTATCTGACTTTTAGAAGACATCTGAAGGCAGCCCTGTTTAGGAAACTTTTTAATGTTTGATGCTCTACCGCTTTATTATTACTAATAATAATATTATGTTGGGAGGCACCCAGAGTAGCTGGGGAAACTCAGCCAGATGGGTGGGGTAATAATAATAATAATAATAATAATAATAATAATAATAATCCTGCATTGCAGGGGTTTGGACTGGATGATCCTCAGGGTCCCTTTCAACTCTACTGATCTATGATTCTGTGATTCATGACCCCTGCTTGCAATCTGCTGCCTGTCAGTGTTGACCGTCCTGAGCTAGATGGACCACTAGTATGATCTCCTAGGTTCCTAGGAGCACTTTTTACAGGGTCTTCAAAGGGTCTAAGGAAAGGGATGGATTTTAAGCCTACAAACATATCTCCTTCCTTAATAAGGGGGAGACTCCAGGTTCCCCATCTCCTTCCTGCTCTGGACACGAACCATCATTTCTTTCTCATGGTTGGGAGTCTTGTGCTCCCAGGTTCCAGTGTGTTACTCACAGAGAAAGAAGTAAAGCAGAAACCCAGCTCCGACCAGTACCAGCAGAACCACAATGATGACGATGGTGGCCACCACACTTTTTGAAGGGTTGTCTGGGCCTGCAGAGAATATTTTTAGGAACTTCAGTTGCTAGGTGAAATCCATCCCTTGATCTGAAAGGAGCAAGGTTAGCACCTCTGCTTGCTGTTCAGAACTGGAAATGTAAGAGTTCCCCTCCCCTCAGTACTTGGAGGTCAAACTATTGCTCTGAGTTCCCACCTGTTTCTGTATCAGTGAAGTTATTTTCTTTGTGTAGAACTGATAGTTCCTCTGTCGTTGATATTATGGTCCTGGTCGCAGTTTGTGAATGCATTGAGAAGATGAAATGGGTGGCAGCTGCAGGGTGGGTGCCAGGAGTCCAGGTTCCGGCGTAAGCGTAGGTAATTAAAAAGGAGTAAGCGTAGGTAATTAATAAGGAGGATTTATTGTAAAAAACTAACAGATAACTCTGGACAGCTCTAACGAAGCCACTGACATTATTACTCAAGATGACCCTTCTGAAGACTCCTTCCGGTTCCTACAGAAGATATTGAACTTTCGCACCTTTAGTCTCTTGTTTTGCTTCCTGTCTAGCAGCCCTCCCTTTCGCCAACTCTTCGGACTTATTGGATTAGCTCCAGCCTCTTCCCATTCTGACAGACTATCTCTGTGTCTGCTTGCATCTGTTTGAACTTCCTCAGAGCTTTGGCTGTGTTCCAGCCCACTCTCAGTTGTTCCCTTGGCAACCGGCATTTCAATGTCCAAGGGAGTTGCACTGGGCACTCGCCACAGTTCAGCCTGCGTCAGATCTAACCCTCTTTTCTGCAGCTAGCTGTGAAGTTCCACTAGGAGCTGGCTCATTCCTGACAGTGGGGATGGACAGAGAAAAGGCCCACTAACTTCAAGGAAAAGGAAGAGGACTTGGGCCCCCTCCAGACTAGGGATAAGCAAATACATCCATTTCTGTTTCTCATTTTTTCCAATCTTGGGTTGGGTTCAGTTCTCCACATTCATTTGAAAGTTATAGAAAAGAAAATACACCTCCTTGTGAAAATTCAACAATGTTTTAAGAGTGAATGTCTTCCAATATACATGTAATTTTACCTGAGACATATACTGTCACAAAGCAACTTTCCCTAAAAATGTAGAGACTGAAAAGAGAACTCAGCTCTGGGTGAATAAAAGGAACACACTGAGGGTGTCCCCCTAAAAGATGGGAAACTAGGGGGGGAACATACCTGAGATGGTTATGTTTATATTCCGTTTCACATCCCAGAAATTATTATTTTTTATGATTTTTCAAGATTATACATTTCCATAAATTTACAGTCATTTTAACACTTCAAAACTTGACTCACTCCCCCCTCTTTTTCTGGTTCCTTAAATTTATTTTTAACATCTTTTGCATATCCAAATTAACTTAATTTGTTCATTTATTCATCTACTTTAAATATATACTCTTATGAAACTGCAGGTTATTACAATAATCCTGCCAGTGTTCTTATCTGTTTCAAATTTCTCTGTAAATATTCCACAAACTATTTCCATTCTTTTATAAAAAGTTTGTTATCTTGATTTCTTATTCTTCCGGTAAGTTTTGCCATTTCTGCATATTCCATAAGTTTTTGTATCCATTCTTCCTTTGCTGGGACTTCTACTTCTTTCCATTTTGGGGCAAGTAACATTCTTGCTGCTGTAGTAGTATGCATGAATAAGTTTCTATACAGTTCAGGTAGTTCTGTCCGTTTAATTCCCAAAAGAAAAGCTTCTGGGTTTTTTATTTTTATTTTTTACAAACATTATTTTAAACATCCTTTTCAATCCATTACATATCATTTCCCAGTAAGCTTTAACCTTCCTACAAAACCACCACATATGACAAAAAGAACCTTCTTTCTATTTACATTTTCAACAATTATTTGATTTAGATTTATACATTTTTGCCAATTTGCACGGTGTTAGATACCATCGATATATCATTTTCATAACAGCCCAGAAATTCTTGCATTTATGGTGTATATGTTCCAGAGTCACTTAGCCTTAAATCTGAGACCCCAGTTTCCCACCCAATGAAGGCAGATAATTTTCAAGTCCACAGCACAGAGGTCCCACTGTCCAAACGTTCACTATGTGAAAATTCACTTATCCAAAGGCATTAGTACCCAGCCTGGCTATATACACTGCAGATTCTGATATCCAAACAACTGGACCTGCATGCATCCTTAAACAACTTCTTGGGGGTTTGTCCCTCGTCAATGGCAGGCATTTCGCCAGAAACCATGGTGGGAGGGTGGAAGTGGAAGAGATCGGTCAAACTAGAGAGCATTTCGCCCTTCATTTGCCCCTTGCAAGGTTTCAGAGGGTTTCCCCAGGTTTTCCCTGGGGGGAATTTCATTTGGGGGTAAGAATTTCATGGTTGGGAACGCAATAGAAATTTTCCCATAGGAATCAGTGGAAATCATTGACTTGCGAACAGTCACCTAACAAAAGGATTTCCTGAGAACGCATTGTGTTTGGATAGCAAGAGCTGTGTATATATGGCACCTGATAAGAGATAAAAATCCAATTTCTCTCATCAATTGTCCCTTGGTCCCAGAGCAGATAGTAAGTTGCTTTAGGTCAGTACCTTCTGTTGTGAAGATGGCAGTCTGTGATTCTGGAGAATTTCCTTCAGTCGTGAAGGGCCTTCCAAGACTGTGCTGGGCTTGAGTCATCAGGAAGCAAGAACTCAGGATGAAATCTGTCGGGTGGAGAAGAAGGAAAAAGACCTGCATATGGACCACCTCTCTACATATTAACCGACCCGAACCCTGAGATCATCTTCTAAGGCCCCTCTTCGTGTTCCTCCTTTGTGAGAGGGTGGCAACATCAGGGCCTTTTCCGCAGTGGCTCCACGTTTGTGCAATGCTCTCCCCAGGGAGGTTTGGCTGGCGCCTTCATTATACACCTTTAGGCGCCAGGCAAAAATATTCATCTTTAACCAGGACTTTGGTTGATTGACGTCCAGTGCCCTTTTAAAATGTGTTGAGGAGATGTGTTGTATGATATTCACATCATTTTGAAGTCATAGCTGATTATATATGCATTAACACTCATTAGGAACCAAGCATTACAAATGCACTCAAAATACCCCAGTCCATTTCAACGATCCCAGCAAGGCTGGCGAAATAATGCACCTCAGGCGGCAGGTCCAGCCCCGCCATTGTGCCACTGCTAGCCCTGCTGTGGCTTTGCCCATGCCACCATGCCACCTGCTGCCATTTCACCCTAGCGCTCCCGGCTGCTGATGTGGCACCCTGGCTGCTGCCACTACCTTGTTGCAACGGTGGAGTTGGCGGCAGCACAGGCATGGTGGCAAGGGCAGAGGGCCTTCTCGGTAGTGGCACCCGCCCTGTGGAACGCCCTACCACCGGATGTCAAAGACAAAAACAACTACCAGACTTTCCCCCCAAGGCAGCCCTGTTTAGGGAAGCTTTTAATGTTTGATAGATTTTTGTATTTTAATATTTTGTTGGAAGCCGCCCAGAGTGGCTGGGGAAACCCAGCCAGATGGGCAGGGTACAAATAATAAATTATTGTTATTTTATTATTATTTGGTTGGCATTTTGTACACACCAGAAACATGTCCTGGACCTTCCCTGCGCTCAAGAATTCTGCAGACAATAAGTGCAGCCCTTACTTTATTGGGCAAGCGAGTCAGTTCCTTTCCTGGCAGCTCGGCCTCAGCCACCTTCTGGGGCATGAAAAAACGTTCTGGCACTTCCCCTTCCAAGACCCCCCCATGCTTCTAGGTAAGTAAACAGTAGCGTAAAGGGGCCCAGTGAAGGAGGTCTGCGCCCCTGTCTGTGCTCACCCCCTTCAGGGACTCAGGATGAGTCCTTTCTACTCAGAAGGCCCGCATCTCATTGGGTACCCAGGTTCCTCTTCCAAGAGTTTTGCCTCTCCATCTCTGGCTCAGAAAGGACCACAACCTGGTCCCCTGGTGTTCAGCATTCAAAACTCCCATTGTTCCAGGTACACTTTGAGACAGGGAATTTCATCAGCGTGAATAGTTTCTGAGCTCTGGGGGCAGTACTGCGCCAAAGATTTCAGATTAAAACTGCAGAGGGGAAGGAAAGGAGGGTCCTTTTCTGTGTCCCCACTTCCAGCTACTCTCCGAAGACTGGAGAAGATACCCTCTTAAGAATATTCAGCTTTATATTTTTGTTATTAAAAAAAGCGTGCCTAGACATTCTGTTGTTGCGCCCATAACCTAGGCTTAAAATGCCATTTAGCTCCTAGCTTTCATATCTTGGTTTCTAATACCGCTGGTGCTACCCTAAGAGCTCCTTCTTGAGAAGTCTCTGAGGTCACGATCCTACCCCCAGCTCAGCTGCATGTAAGCTTCTTTCATTCCAAAAGGAGTTTTTGTGCCCTCTTCCATATAAACACATGTTTAAAAACATATAAACACATGTTTAAAAAGGTATTTTCACTCAAAACAACACCTTCCTCTAATTCGAATTCTTGAGAACTGCACCACAACATTTGGAGAAGGATGAAATTGGGTGCAGAGTTAGGTTTCGATAGCTGCATTAGTGGGAGAGACGCAGATCTGTGCTAAAAGACCAAATTCCTCCAGCATCCTCAACTCCCCCCAAGTAAGTCCTCCCCATTGCAGGATGCTGACCTCTCACCTGCTAAGAGCAGCATCTTCCAGGAGACCTTCCAACCATGGGTTCTGTGTGGCCTGTCCATTTTGTGAGTGCACTTCCTGAAGGACCGGTTTGGCTCTCTGTCCCTTCACAGCTAGTGTTCTGGGGTCTTTCTCTACTCCTTTCCTAGCACCTGGTTCCAGCACCACTGCTGGCTCTGAGCAAATCAGAGAAACAGGAACTTGGCTGCTGAATTTTCAGCACTGGGTTTCCCCCCCTAGGGTTGGAAATCATCCAAACCAAGGTCTTTCGTTCACTTCCTCCTATGCCCTTATCAGGCAAGCCACTCCTGGAACTTCTCACCCAAATATGTAACTCGGCAGGACCCACCTCTCTGCATTGGGAGCAAAGATGTGATCTGAGATGAAGAGTGTGCACAAGGAGTTGGCAACTTTAGGGTTCATTACAGAAGAGGTTCGAAACAGTGATATCCAAACCAGTCCAGACCTGAGACCCATCTTAGATTTCCAACCATGACTTTGGGCCCTACTTTCACATTTTTAGTTTTTATTTAGGCTTAATAGATCTGGCGTTTAACCCCGCACCACGCCCTAAGGCATTGGCGTATTATTTTTTGCAGCAGGAGTGAGCCCATATTTCATGCATTGTTGGTCAAACTCCTGAACACTTAACAACAACAACAACAACAACAATTTATTTATACCCCGCCCATCTGGCTGGGTTTCCCCAGCCATTCTGGGTGGCTCCCCACAGAATATTAAAAACACCATAAAACACCAAACACTGAAAGCTTCCCTAAACAGGGCTGCCTTCAGATGTCTTTTAAAAGTCGGATAGTTGTTCATTTCTTTGACATCTGATGGGAGGGCATTCCACAGGGTGGACACAACTACCGGGAAGGCCCTCTGCCTGGTTCCCTGTAACTTGGCTTCTCGCAGTGAGGGAACTGCCATAAGGCCCTCGGAGCTGGACCTCAGTGTCCGGGCAGAACGATGGAGGTGGAGACTCTCCTTCAGGTATACTGGGCCAAGGCCATTTAGGGCTTTAAAGGTCAGCACCAACACTTTGAAGTGTGCTCAGAAACGTACTGGGAGCCAAAGTAGGTCTTTTGGGACCGGTGTTATATGGTCTCAGCAGCCACTCCCTTTCACCAGTCTAGCGGCCGCATTCTGGATTAGTTGTAGTTTCCTTTCAGTTGTCGTAACCTCTGCTTGATTTCCTTTGGTTTTCTTGTGGTTGATGGAGCAAGAGGGCACACTTGCATTGCCATTTAGGCCCGGGTGTTAACCAAAAAAGACTTTCTTTGGCTTTCTAACACTTTCACTGCCCCTTTTCCTTCTCTGTTACTACAGCTCCCCTCCCCTGCTCAACTCAGATGCTCTTGCTGCCGCCTCCTCCTCCAGGGCTTGTCTTCAGCGGGATGCTCTCGCCAGCAGGACCAGGATGCCTGGGTTCCTTCAATGCCTCCCCCTCCTCCTCCTGCTAGCTCCCCTCCTTCCTTCCTCCCCTCCCTCCGTCCAGTGCCTGCTAATGGGTGGGGGCAGAGAGGAATGCAAAGGCTTTGGTGCTGCAGATGATGGATGGCAGAGGGGAATGGGGAAGGAAGGGCTGGGGACACGGCAAATGAATCAGGCTGGGGAGTGGAGAAACTTCCTCTGATTGTAGCCAGGAAAAGGGCCAATCAGATACAAGCAGCATAGTGGGGGTTCATGGGAGGTTGAGCCCAGCAATATTTGGTCTGCCGAATACTGGTGTTGCAGAGCACAGATGGACAGTGTGTTGCTAAGGCAAGTTCAGTTTGCACTGAAGGCAAATATATATCAAATGTGCAAGTTTCCCAAACAATATGGGAACGAAAATGCAGGCATCCTACAGAATTCACACGCACCTGAATCTTGCAATGCCGTTCTGCAACCAACTGATGCATACAAGCATGTATATTTTAAGGGAAAGTGTGAGTAATAAGGAAAACGACAGGAAAAGATGCATCACATTCAGAGAAAGTGCTTGCAAAAAATTGAATGCTAGTCAAAAAATGCATACAAAAATGTGTTTATTAGGAGAGGCGTACACAAAAAGGTTGATGAATTTTCATGGCGATTCCTCGCCTGTTCAGCATTAATCCTGTAGTCTAAAGGTAAAAGGTAAAGGTACCCCTGCCCGTACGGGCCAGTCTTGACAGACTCTGGGGTTGTGCGCCCATCTCACTTAAGAGGCCAGGGGCCAGCGCTGTCCGGAGACACTTCCGGGTCACGTGGCCAGCGTGACATCGCTGCTCTGGCGAGCCAGAGCCGCACACGGAAACGCCGTTTACCTTCCCGCTGGTAAGCGGTCCCTATTTATCTACTTGCACCCGGAGGTGCTTTCGAACTGCTAGGTTGGCAGGCGCTGGGACCGAGCAGCGGGAGCGCACCCCGCCGCAGGGATTCGAACCGCCGACCTTTCGATCGGCAAGCCCTAGGGGCTGAGGCTTTAACCCACAGCGCCACCTGCGTCCCATCCTGTAGTCTAGCGAGATGCAATTCTGTTTGGCCTTTCCAGGGAGAACTTCCTTTGTGTCTCTGTCTCAGTATCTGCAAGTCTTTCCCAACGTGAGAGTCCCTTGGGGACCAAGGCTGGTTCCTTTGTTCAGAACAAGGACTAGGATTTCCAGAAGGACCTGGTGTCATGGTCCGGTTCATGGGCAATCAAAGGCCCAGCTGGGGACGTCAGGACCAGGGGCAAGATGGCGGGGTGGGAGCAGGAATGGGAGTCCAGAAGCCAGGAGTCAGGAAGCCCAGAATCCGAGGGTCAGAGAGCCGGAGTCAAGAAGCCAAGGGTTCGGGGATCAAGAAGCAAGGAGTCACGAAGTCAAGGGTCCAAGGATCAAGAAGCAAGGAGCCAAACATAGCAAGGCAGGGAACATGTTGCTATGGCAAAAAGCCGAAGGGAAATGCTGACCTTATATCCCTTCCCGGCTCTTGCCACCAGGTGCTGTGAGTTACCAATTGGCCTCACCTGTGAGGCTGTGCCTTGCCTCTTCAGAACAAACTTAGGAAGGCCCCAGTCCTGCAAAGTCCTACTGGTCACAGGGCCTGGCTCCTGCCTGCACTCCTGACACCTGGCCCTGCAGATAAAATGTCCTGGTCCCTACAGTTACTCAGCTGCAGCTGAAAGGAAGAGATCTGAATGGGAAAGAGGGAGGCTTGAGGGCCCAGGAGAAGCCTCAGCAGCGGAGAGGAAGTTGCTGGGTCCGTGTCTTATCTCTTTATCTCTTCGTAGACAGAATGGATTCTGGGCTGCAATTTCTAAAGAGAAAATGGAGATGAGTCAGGCAGAAACAAGAAAGTCAGATCCATTTTGGTTTTGAATTGTTTTCCTGGGCAACATGAGACTAAGGCTGATGACATTTCTTTATTGATATTCTTGGAAGCAGAATATCTTGTAAGAAGAGAAGTAAATCAATGCAAGTGCCTTTTGTCTGGATAATTTATATTGGTTGGGAACCTCGGTGCCCTTCACATGGGAATTCGGATAAATTACAATAGAGGGATTGCCACTGTAAAAGAGCAATTTCGGGGGCAATATCTGCTGCTCTTTCTTTTGGTGCATGGAGTGAAAAGTTTATACTTCCCGAGATACCCATTTCTATTACAGGAAATTTGCCCACCTTTGCACTGGGTAGCCAAATGACAGCAGTGCTGGTGCCAGACAAACTTCCCTTGTGGATGACTTCCAGACTTGGGGTGCCACTCAGAAAAGGCTCTGTTTGTGGCTGCCACCCACAAGGTGGCAGGAATCTGGAAAAGGGCTTTAGAAGATGGTCCAAATGGTTGGGCAGCTACCTGTGGGAGAAGGTGAACTCTAAGGCCCTAAACTGTATGAGAGAAGCTTAAGGCTAGCATTTTGACTTGTGCCTGAAATCAAACTGGAAGCCAATGCAGATCTTTCAGTAATGGGCTATTATTTGGTTGATAATGGATATTTTGAGCCTAGTTGAAATTTTCCAAACATACCAAAGGGCAAGGGACCTTCTACTCACCTCATATGTGTTGTTGGCCTTGGAGGAGCTTTCAGACTTAACCTGGATAGAACACAAAAATATGCCGAAGCTTATATTAGCACAGACAACTTGAGTTCTTGTGAATGGATTGTGGCCAACATTCCCCAGGAAAAGGGTAAATCAATACCACATGGGGAGAAATATGGGCTGGCATCTTGATGCCAAAGGAAGGCTGTGAACTCAATGAAAAATCTGCCTGCATGAGTAATACCTGTGGGAATGTTCAGGCTGGCAGGAGAGGATATATTGTTTACTAATATCCTTCCTAACCTGCGCTAGCAAGTTCCTTTATGTAGCAGAGTTACATTCCCCCCTTTTTTACATGCACAGCAGATAGCTGATTGCAGGTTCGTGTAAGCCTCTCACTATTATACAATTCAATCTGTTTCAGATAAGTTTTCTTGAATCCCTCTTAAAAGTATAAAGATGCCACAATCTTATTCAAAGTTGATAAAAGAAGTTTACTCACATCAGTTCACAGTTGGATTCCTGAAGGCATATGGGGGAATCATCCCAGTGCTTCTGCTAGCTGAGAGCTAGCAGAGCAGTCCTAGCTAAAAGCTGGTCAAAAAGAGAGAGGTGTGCTGTGTGACTCGTCCTTTTGCTACCTGGACAGGTTAGGTCACACCCACCTTCTATCACATGCAAAAGGAAGGATGATCCAGCCAGGAGGAACAGGAAGTTTCGACTGGCTGGACCAAACATTCCCTCGCATGTCTTCTCTAGCATTACAAGGAATGTTGTACTTGACTGCCTCTCATGGATCACATCCCACAATATCCATCTCACGACAAACACCCATCTAGAGGTCCCCTGATTCACTCACTTCAGGTTTTGTTTCTCCAGATGGTGGATCATTCTCATATACCTGAGGGGTGGGTACAACCGGAGAAGAAGTTCTGCCATTCCGATGACGGGCACCTGCAAGAGGGGGAAGAAGTCTGGAGTCAGTCTTACACATGTTTAGTTACCCAGCTGTGCAATATTGCTACTCTGCAACAAGTGCTGGCCCTGGCCCTGCCCCCCACCCTCCAAACCCTTGCTTACTGGGCTTCTGCAGCCCATGGCAGCTACTTCAGCCCCCGCCCTGACAAGGGTCTCCTGAAGTCTGGGATCTGCTCTGGTTTTACTCACGGAGAAAGAGGTAAGTCAGGGTTCCCATCATCACCAGTATTGCAGCCAGAGACCCGATAACAGTCCCAGCGAGGGCTTCAGCAGAACTGAAAAGAGAAGAATCTGAAGAGCAAGGCATATTTTTAAGAGACTGAGTGATGTCATAATTAAGGACTTCCTGTAATCTAGCCTCTATAGACCCTATGGTAGAAGCAAGGGGCTTGAAATATGGTAGGGGGGGCATTATCCTGTATGCACCTCCCCCCAGTGAGCGTTTCTGGACCAGCAAAAAACAGCAGCAAAACTGTCCACCAAACAGTTAGGAGCAGAGCTTACTCTGTTGGGTAAACTGGGTTTTACCGGGGTGCAGCTCTGAGCCTCTTCAGATGGTGAGTCCGTCAGCGTTACTTAAGCACCGCCATGTCAGAGACTGGCTGCATGAGGAAGAGGGGTAGAATCTGCCCAACCAAGAGCTGCTCAAGGAAGGCGCAGAGGAAGAGGATTTCGAGACTGGGGACGGGAGGTGGGATTCTGGCCACACCTTAGAGGAGCTGGGAAGTGCTAGAAACAGGGTGCTTGAGGGATAGTGAACAGACAAGACCGGTTGAGGAGTCAATAATAATAATAATACTAATAATAATACTAATAATAATACTACTACTACTAATAATAATAATAATACTCTGCCCATCTGGCTGAGTTTCCCCAACTACTCTGGGCAGCTCCCAATAGATTATTATTATTATTATTATTATTAATAATAATAATAATGCAATAAACATTAAAAACTTCCCTAAACGGGATGCCTTCAGGTGTCTTCTAAAAGTCAGATACAGTGGTACCTCAGGTTAAGAACTTAATTCGTTCTGGAGGTCTGTTCTTAACCTGAAACCATTCATAACATGAGGTACCACTTTAGCAAATGGGGCCTCCCGCTGCTGCCGCGCGATTTCTGTTCTCATCCTGAAGAAAAGTTCTTAACCCGAGGTACTATTTCTGGGTTAGTGGAGTCTGTAACCTGAAGCGTCTGTAACCCGAGGTACCACTGTAGTTGTTTATTTCCTTGGCATCTGAAGAGAGGGCGTTCCACAGGGTGGGAACCACCCCTGAGAAGGCCCTCTGCCTGGTTCCCTGTAGCTTCACTTCTCACAGTGAGGGAACTGCCAGAAGGCCCTCGGAGCTGGACCTCAGTCCAGTCTGGATGTAAGCACTGAGAGCGATGACAGACGGGTGGTAGACCCTGCAGTTCTCTGTCAGAGCCACTCTGATGGCTTCTCTGCTGACAGCTTGCTCCCACCCCCACCCTCTGTCGACTCCTAGAATGAGGCGTTCATTGCATGTTGCCGAGCAGCGAGACAGGCAGACACCTTTCTCTCACCACCATAATCTAGGTAAAGGTAAAGGGACCCCTGACCATTAGGTCCAGTCGTGGACGAACCTGGGGTTGTGGCACTCATCTCACTTTATTGGCCAAGGGAGCAAGCGTACAGCTTCCGGGTCATGTGACCAGCATGACTAAGCCGCTTCTGGTGAACCAGAACAGCGCACGGAAATGCTGTTTACCTTCCCGCCAGAGCGGTACCTATTTATCTACTTGCACTTTGACGTGCTTTCGAACTGCTAGGTTGGCAGGAGCAGGGACCGAGCAACGGGAGCTCACCCCGTCGCGGGGATTCGAACCGCCGATCTTCTGATTGGCAAGTCCTAGGCTCTGTGGTTTAACCCACAGTGCCACCCACGTCCCACCATAATCCACCTCCACACAAAAAGCGCTAGCGAGTTAGAAACCACTAGCATGGAGAGCAAAGTCAGGAGGAAAGGTGTTCCTGGTTTATTAGTGGATTACTCACATGCAATAGTTATCTTACTGGGGTTGCTGATAGCATTACTGACAGGGTTGACTGCCTGACACCTATAGATCCCTTCGTCCTCTTTGGTGATGCCAGTTAGCCTGAGGGTTCGGTTCTGGTCAGAAAGCCCAGTCTTGGGTGGGACAGGATTACCATCCTTGAACCAAAGGATGGAGACGTCAAGGCGGTCAGAGGTGTTGCAGTGTAAGGTGACAGTTGTGTTCTCTGCCACTAGGGATTCTGTCGGCCACAAGACTGGGTTGGAGAGGATTTCTGCAGATGAAACAGAAAGACAGTCTTCATTTGTGGGTCCTCATGGTCACTGAATCTGCTTAAGGCAGCCTTTCTCAACATGTTGCTCCCCAGATGTTGTTGAACTACAACTCCCATCACCCCTAGCTAGCAAGGCCAGAGCTCAGGGATGATGGGAGTTGTAGTCCAACAACATCTGGGGACCCACAGGTTGAGAACCGCTGGATTAAGGTCTCTTCAATTGTAGCTACTACAGAAGGCCACTTCGAGGCTGCTACTCAGCATAGTGGTACCTCAGGTTACATACGCTTCAGGTTACAGACTCCGCTAACGCAGAAATATTACCTCAGGTTAAGAACTTTGCTTCAGGATGAAAACAGAAATTGTGCTCCGGCGGCGTGGTGGCAGCAGCAGGCCCCATTAGCTAAAGTGGTGCTTCAAGTTAAGAACAGTTTCAGGTTAAGAACAGACCTCCAGAACGAATTAAGTTCTTAACCCGAGGTACCACTGTATAGCAGGGGATCATTAAAGTAGCCTAGCCTCCAACATGTCGCAACAAAAAACCGGGATGCTGCCTTCCAGGGCCATACTTCCGCATGAGTCACGTGATCGCAGCCCTGAAAAAGTGCTTGTTCAGGGCGAGTTTGCAATGCGAAATCATGCAAGATCACGGCATTCAAAATGGCAGCTGTTCTCTGGTGGGGGGGAAACCAGGATGTCCCAGTTTTACAGGGACGGTTGAGGGGTATGCAGCACATTGAGGGGTATGCAGCACATTGATTGGTATGCGGTACATTGCCACTGAAATATCTTAAAAGCATCCTGCAGCTTCTAAAGTAGCACCCTGTTATTTTCGGCACTTAATTTTGACCCACTATAAGCTAATGCAGGAATCAAACAGTTGTCAAGGCCAGGGAGCTTTTGGGGTTTTCCCTGGTGTGTGGGAGAGAGATTTATGTGCATTTTGCTTGGGGTTAGGGCACATTTGGGTAACATAAACTTTGTTCTGCTAAGCTGCTCCAGGAAAGGAGCTGTGTCCCATTAGCAGAACCTAAATAAATAAATAAATAAATAAATAAGCCTTCGTGATTCACTTATAATTACTGAACTCAGCCAGATGGGTGGGATATAAATAATAAAATAATATTATTTATTATTATGATTGGGCTTCTCCACAGAAGGTGTTGTTCTGGAGGCAAGTTTACTTGGTCCTTGGCAGCTGCAAAACTTAGTAGATCATAGAATTGTAGAGTTGGAAGGGACCCTGGGGGTCATCTAGTCTAACCCCTACGATGCAGGAATGTAACAACTCTGGACAGATAAAAGAGAGGGGACATCTGAAGGCATCTCTAAAAGGTGAGAAAGGAGGGGGGGAAATACCTGAGATGGTTATACTGGTAGCTCCTATTTCATTTCGTAGAAATCCTCCCATTCTTAATGTATAAGTTCCAGAGTCGCTCAGCCTTAAATCTGTGATGTGAAGGGAGCAGTCTGTGGCCCCAGACTCCCTCCCACTGAAGGCAGGTCCGTTTTTCTGTTCAGCAAATGGACTTAGGGAATAAACAAAGATCTTATTTTTCTCTTCAGCTGCCCCTCGGTACCAGTGGCAGCTAAACAGATCAACACGTCCTGGTGTTAAGGTCACACTCTGTCCTTCCCTCAGGGTTTCTGGTTCAACTGTGATGTGTGTTTTCGTCTTGCCCTGGCCTGGAATCAGCAGGAAGGAAGAACGTGGGATGGAGGCTGCAGGATGGAGAAGAAAAAGAAAGAAAAGGGGGAAAAATGGTTCTAGGCCAAGACGATGGAGTTGCCAAAGAGTTTCAGACCAGTTTGTGCAAGTTAGCTTAAATTCTCCTTCACTGTAACTTCCTTCATCCTTCTGTACAGAGTTTCAGTGTCGGAATGGTGGTGATATCATCTTAGCATCATGTTCATCCATCCTCTTGTTCCTGGAAGAGTGTGAATTAGGGATGCTACAGAGCCAATGAGTTGGGTCACCATGATGAGTCAATACTTTCTCTGACTCAGAAAGATCAGGAAAGGCTCTTGTTGCACACTAAACCAGGCTGACTGCTGCCCATAAACTGGGGATGGTAGAGAAATTGGCCAGTGGTAGTGCAGTGGTTAAAGTGTCAGCCTAGGACCTGGGAGACCAGGGTTCGATTCCCCACTCGGCCCTGAAGCTCACTTGGTGACCTTGTGAGAGTTGCTACCTCTCAACCTAACCTCTACCTCACAGGGTTGTTGTGGGGATTGAATGAGCAATGGGGGAACTACAGAAACCACCTTGAGCTCCATGGATAAAAAGTTGGGATATAAATGCAACAAATAAATAAATCTAAATACAAACTTACGTTTGTCTTTAAATCACAATGAAACAATGCATGAACCCAAAGCACAGTCACCAGTGCTGGATTTGCGTATAAGCTTAACAAGCTATAGTTTAGGGCCCCCCAAAGAATTTAAAGGAAAAAACCCCCTGGATGTATTATTCACTACAGTACAAACCAGGGCATACGATGTAATCCATGTCTAGGTTTATTAACAATCTTCAAAGAAACTCAACTCAGATGGTTATACAATGGTAACCTTGGTACTCAAACGGCTTGGCTCCTGAACAAATAGGCTCCCGAATGCCACAGCCCCTGAAGTGTTCTGGTTTGCGGATGTTTTCTGGAAGTTAAACGTCCGCCGCAGCTTCCGCTTTAGTGCAGGAAGCTCCTGCAGCCAATCAGAAGCCACGCCTTGGTTTTTGAATGGTTTCGGGAGTTGAACGGACTCCCAGAATTGATTAAGTTCGAGAACCAAGGTACCACCGTACAAGGAACTTATCACTTTTTTTTTTTTTTAAGTACTTTTTATTCAAATTTTGAAAATACACATGTCTATACAAATATACGCTATACAGATCATCATATCACCCAACTTACAAGCATACATATAGATATACAAAAGCATACATGTAGATATACAAGCATACATGTAGATATACAAAAAAGAAAGAAAGAAAAAAAAGAAAAAAAAAAGAAAGGAAAAAAAAAAAAACCTTTGGACTTTAGTTAGTCCTGGACTTCCCTCCACCCTATTGGTAAGTATCAAATAATCCTACATTCACGTATTTTCTCTTAAATTTAAATATTAGTTATTCTCTGTTAGAGTTAATCGAAGCCCACCAGTGTCATCTACAATTTATTTTCAGTATATTTCCAGTATTTACTCCAGTTTTTATGAGATATTTGCTCATCTTGGTCTCGTATTCTAGCCGTTAGTCTAGCAAGTTTGGCGTATTCCACCATTTTAACTTGCCAGTCACTTATATTAGGTATAATTTCCGTTTTCCAGTTTTGTGCCAGCATGATTCTTGCGGCTGTGGTGGCGTAGAGGAATATATTCTTATCTTCTTTTTTAATCTCTTTACCCAGCATTCCTAGCAGAAAGGCTTCAGGTTTTTTGGGAAAAGTATATTTAAGAATTTTTTTAAGTTCATTATATATTAGTTCCCAAAAATTTTTCACTTTGTTACATAGCCACCACATGTGGTAGAAATCGCCTTCTGCTTCCCCACATTTCCAACATCGTTTGTTCTTTAACCTATAAATCTTAGCTAATTTCACCGGTGTATGATACCACCTATATATCATCTTCCACATATTTTCCCTCAATGCCATACACGCCGTAAACTTTATATTATTATTCCATAATTCTAACCACCTTTCAAAATCGATGTTATAGCCCACATCTATCGCCCACTTTGTCATTGCCTCCTTCACCTCCTCATCTTTAGTGTACCACTCCAGTAGTATGTCATATATCCTGGACAGTGCTTTACTCTTTCCCTGTATTACCTCCACATTAAACCTAGATTTTTTATCTTCAAATCCTAATTTCTTTTTATCTTCAGTTAGCAGACCATTCACCTGGTAATATTGTAACCAACTTGTAAAAAGAGATTTTATCTCCTCATAAGGTCTAAGTTTCAAGCCGTGTTCCGATTTAGTTATAAGTTCTTCATAAGTGGCATTCTTCTCTTCCATATTAGTTTTCTTAATAGTCAACACCTCTATTGGAGAGATCCACCAAGGGGTTTTCCTTTCCAAGAGATTTTTGTTCCTCTCCCATACCTGGAATATTGGACCCCTAAAAATATGGTTTAGGAAGCCCCTGTGTGCCTTCACCTTTCCGTACCACAGGTACGAGTGCCACCCGAACCTATTATCGAAGCCCTCCAGATCTAATAATTCTCTATTTTCCAATCTTATCCAATCTTTTAGCCACAATAAACATGCCGCTTCATAGTATAAACTCAAATCTGGTAGGGAAAAGCCCCCTCTTTCCTTTTTATCTACTAATATTTTCATTTTAATTCGTGGTCTTTTTCCCTGCCAGATGTATTTCGCCAAGGTTCTCTGCCATTCTTGGCATTGCTTTAGACCTTTGAGCACCGGGATAGTTTGAAATAGGAACAACATTCTGGGTAGAACATTCATTTTTACAACTGCTATCCTTCCTAAGAAGGATAGTCTCATTCTGTCCCAAATTTCCAAATCTCTCTTAATATTTTTCCAGGTGACCTCGTAATTATCTTTAAATAGGTTAATATTTTTAGCCGTAATCCATACCCCTAGGTATTTTACCTTTTTTACCGTCATTATTCCCACCCTTTGCTCTAATTCTACCGTTTCTTCCTTGGTTAGATTTTTGACCAACATCTTAGTTTTATTCTTATTAACCTTAAGTCCTGATACGGTGCCAAATTCTTCAAATTTTTGTAGAGCTTCTTTTACACTATGCTTTGGGTCTTGAAGAGTTAGTACAATATCATCGGCGAAGGCTTTGATTTTATATTCATTCAATCCTACCTTAATTCCTTTAACTTCTGTTGTTTCCCTCAGTCTTTTATTAAATATTTCCAGTACTGTTATAAATAGTAGGGGAGATAAAGGACAGCCTTGTCTAGTTCCTTTGTGTATCTCAAAAAATTCTGATGTTGTATTATTTATTACAAGTTTTGCCTTTTGTTCGTAGTAAATAGCTTCTATACCTTTTCTAAATCTTTCTCCCATCCCCATCGCTGTCAGACTTTTCTTCAGGAAGTCCCATGAAACATTATCGAATGCCTTTTCGGCATCTATGAATACTAGGGCGCCCTGAACATCTATTCTGGTATCTAAGTATTCAATAATGTCTATTACGTTTCTTACGTTATCCCTCAGTTGTCTCCCTGGAAGGAAGCCCGTTTGATCTTTGTGAATTCTGTTGTTCAAGACCTTTTTTAATCTTTCTGCCATCACATCTGCGAACAGCTTATAATCGTTATTTAATAACGAAATCGGTCTGTAGTTCTTTACTTCTAAAGCATCTACATCTTTTTTAGGAATTAATGTAATATATGCTTCCTTCCAGGAGTTGGGGATTTTCCCCTCTTTTAGAATATTGTTCATCACTTCACATAATATTGGGGATATTTGTTCATTTAATGTTTTGTAATATTTGGCTGGTAGGCCATCCGGCCCCGGTGCTTTCCCGATTTTCATCTTTTTTATGGCCTTTTTAATCTCTTCTTGTGTAATCATCTGGTCTAAGAGCTCTTTTTCTTCCTTTGCGATTTGTGGTAGATGTTGTTTTTGGAGAAAGTTATTTATTTCGTCGTCCGTTTCCTTTCCTCTTTTATATAAATTCTTGTAGTAGTTCTGGAATATCTTTTTTATTTCTTTTGGTTGCTCTACGATTCTATCTCCATCCTTTATCTTACAGATCGTATTTTGTTTCCTCCTCTCTCTTATTTGCCACGCCAAGTATTTCCCTATCTTATTAGCTGATTCAAAGTTTCTCTGTTTCATCATTTTTATTTTCCACTCAATCTCTTGATTAATTATCATAGAGAATTTAGTTTGCAATATCTTTATGTTATGCTTTATGTTCTCTTCATCAGGATTAATAGTTAATTTTCTTTCGTTTTCCATAATCTGTATTAGAATTTGCTCTTTATTTTTCTCTCTTTCTTTTCTTAAATGGCAGTTTTTCTGAATCAGGAAGCCCCTCATGACTGCCTTTCCCGCATCCCATACTGTCTCTACCGCTGTTTCCCCATTCAAGTTCCACTTAAAGTATTCCTCAATGGTTTCCTTAGCCTTAGTTACTACCCTCTGATCATTGAATAAAGATTCGTTCATTCTCCATCTGCCTGGTCTATTATCTTTACCTTTTATTTCCATAAAGACTGAATTATGATCGGATATAGTTTGGGCGGAAATTTCCGCCTTACTTAGATTCTGAGTTAGTTCTTTAGATACCCAAATACTATCTATTCTTCCCCAACTCTGCTTTGGGTTTGAAAAAAAGGTATATTGCTTTGTCGTGGGGTTTTTAAATCTCCAAGCATCTATCAAACCTAGATTGTTAATCAGGTCAAAAAATGACCTGGGTAGTTTACCTTCTTTCGAATCTTGTTTTTTTGTTGATTTATCCAAGTTTGGTGAAACCACCCCGTTGAAATCTCCCATTAGTATTATTTTTTGGTCCATCCATTCCGTTAACTTATTGCCTAATTCAAGGAAGAAATCTGATTTTTTATCATTTGGAGCATATATTCCTACCACAATTATTTTTTCTCCTTGAAACACCATCTGTACTACTATCACCCTCCCTTGATCATCTTTATACAGTAATCGTGGATCAAATTTTTCCTTTATATATTTGCGTATAAGCTTAACAAGCTATAGTTTAGGGCCCCCCAAAGAATTTAAAGGAAAAAACCCCCTGGATGTATTATTCACTACAGTACAAACCAGGGCATACGATGTAATCCATGTCTAGGTTTATTAACAATCTTCAAAGAAACTCAACTCAGATGGTTATACAATGGTAACCTTGGTACTCAAACGGCTTGGCTCCTGAACAAATAGGCTCCCGAATGCCACAGCCCCTGAAGTGTTCTGGTTTGCGGATGTTTTCTGGAAGTTAAACGTCCGCCGCAGCTTCCGCTTTAGTGCAGGAAGCTCCTGCAGCCAATCAGAAGCCACGCCTTGGTTTTTGAATGGTTTCGGGAGTTGAACGGACTCCCAGAATTGATTAAGTTCGAGAACCAAGGTACCACCGTACAAGGAACTTATCACTTTTCTTCTAGAGCCAGCACGATTACATACAGCAAAAAACAAAACAAAACAAAAAAAAACCTGGAAAGGAGACTAGTTCACCAGCACATCACACAAATGTGTGGACAATGGCTTTACCTGAGAAACTAATTGAGTACATGCCTGGAATGACTTATCTGATACAGACAATTTTGTTGAAATATGGCACCCCTTTTTAAAATGTCCACATCAACATCCAGATGATCAGCACTCACCAACTATGCACACAGACATATGGGAAATTTTGACACATTATTTTTCAAATCTGGGGGAGGGGTGGGAAGGGGGGAGAACCAATGGTTTTGTTCATGTTGATGTTCACGTTTACCGTATTTTTCGCCCTATAGGACACACTTTTCCCCCTCCAAAAATGAAGGGGAAATGTGTGTGCGTCCTATGGGGCGAATGCAGGCTTTCGCTGAAGCCTGGAGAGCGAGAGGGGTCAGTGCGCACTGACCCCTCTCGCTCTCCAGGCTTCGCGCAGCTCTCCACAAGGCGCGGGAGCCGGGCGCTGGCTTGCGGAGAGTTGCCTGTTCTGGGGGCTGGGGTCGGGGGAGGCTCGGGCTTCCCCCGCCCCAGCCCCAGCCCCGTGCCTGGGGAAAAAATAATTTTTTTTTTTTATATATATATAATATTTTATTAAGTTTTTACACAAATAAAAAACATGTAAAAAACAAACATGAGATAAGAATAAAGAAAAAAAAGATACACAGATAAAAAAAGAAAAAGAAAATTTTAACATATAAAAAAGAACTCACATTCCAGTTATAACATTCAAACCCTTATTTTCCTTCCTTCCACCCGCCTCCCGGTCTTGTATTCTATGTAATAATTAGTTCAGCAAGATCATTCTTATTAATTTTCGTCCTTCGTCCCTCCCTTTGTACTCTTATTTAACCTAATCACTAGAACCCCTTCTTTTCCTTTTCAATGTCCTCAACATTCAAAAATTTTACAGTGTTTTTGTAAATAAAGTTTGAACTTCTTCCAGTTCTCTTCCACCTGCTCTTCTCCTTGATCTCGAATTCTGCCGGTCATTTCAGCCAGTTCCATATAGTCTATTACTTGCATCTGCCATTCTTCCAAGGTGGGTAGATCTTGCGTCTTCCAATGCTTTGCAATGAGTACTCTTGCTGCTGCTGTAGCATACATAAAAAAAGTTCTGTCCTTCTTTGGCACCAATTGGCCGACCATACCCAGGAGAAAGGCCTCTGGTTTCTTCAAGAAGGTATACTTAAATACCTTTTTCAGTTCATTATATATCATTTCCCAGAAAGCCTTAATCCTTGGGCACGTCCACCAAAGGTGAAAGAATGTCCCTTCAGTTTCTTTGCATTTCCAACATTTATTATCGGGCAAGTGATAAATTTTTGCAAGTTTGACTGGGGTCATGTACCACCTATATATCATTTTCATAATATTCTCTCTTAAGGCATTACATGCCGTGAATTTCATACCGGTGGTCCACAACTGTTCCCAGTCAACAAACATAATGTTATGACCAACATCTTGTGCCCATTTTATCATAGCAGATTTTACCATTTCATCCTCAGTATTCCACTTCAACAGCAGGTTATACATTCTCGACAATATCTTAGCATTGGGTTCTAACAATTCTGTTTCCAACTTTGATTTTTCCACCTGGAAACCAATTTTCCTGTCCAAATGATAGGCCTCTCTTACTTGAAAATAATGTAACCAGTCTCGCACCTTATCCTTAAGTTTCTCATAGCTTTGCAATTTCACTTTATCTCCCTCCTGCTCCAGAATTTCCCAATATTTTGGCCAGTTAGATTCCATATTAAGCTTTTTCAAGGCCTTTGCTTCCATAGGTGAGAGCCACCTAGGGGTTTTATTTTCCAATAAATCTTTGTATTTCATCCAGACATTAAACAATGCTTTCCTGACAATATGGTTTTTAAATGTCTTGTACACTTTAGCCTTACCGTACCACAAATATGCATGCCACCCAAAAACGTTATCATATCTGTCAGAGCTGCCTCTAGGTCCCAGCTCACAGAGGACCAACGCTAGGCTGTCGTAATGTACAAAAGTCTTTATTGAAGTTCAATTTCCATTTCAAAGCCACAGCGCGCAGCCCTACATCTTAAACCCTAGATCGGCGAAGTCCCGTCTGAATCTCCTCCCCTCTGACACCAGTTTAAGATCCTAGCCCTGCTCCACCTTTTCCGCTGCTCTCTTCTCCTCTGGGTCCTCCTGCCCGCTGGGGCATTCCCCTTTCTGGACTCCTCTGACGCTGAGTCGCTTAGCTCCTCCCCCTGCCTCCGGCGGGCTTTAGGACCCGGTTCCCAATCCTCATTCTCTGCTGTCCCACGCTCCTGTACATTTGAACTTGCCTCTCGCGCCAACCCAGTGACCTTCCTCCTGACCGTTACACTACTTCTGTCACTGCTTCCCTCTTCCAGGATACTGGCCGGATCTGACCTCCCCTCCGTTGTCTGACTCTCCGATGGAGGCGTGGTCAGCCCTGACTCCTCTCCTCTCCCTGCTGGGGGAGACGCTACTCCCGATACCTGTGACTCTTCCCCCCCACTATGCTCTGGTGGGGAAGCTGGTCCTGATTTCCAACTGCTGCTCTGGGAGTCCCCGCTGGCCCCTTGCTTCTGGGGTGTCCCCCTTGGGACCCCCCTTGCCCTGGCCACCGGCGCCCCCTTCTGTGAATCTTCCGATTCGCTGGAGAGGCTCATGGAATCTCTCGGGCCACTGTCATCTTCTCCTACGCTGCCCTCAGATTCTTCCCCTTCGCTCTCCATCTCCCCTCTTCCCTGTGCTTCTGCTCCTGAACTCCTGACAATATCCTTCCAAGTCTAAAATGTCCGTGTTTTCAAGAAGTAGCCAATCCTTCAACCAGCAAAAGGCTGCTGCTTCATAGTATAACTTAAAGTCCGGCAGGGCAAACCCCCCTCTTTCCTTTGCGTCAGTAAGAATTTTGTATTTTATTCTGGGCTTTTTGCCCTGCCAGACAAATCTAGAAATTTCTTTTTGCCACTTCTCAAAACAGTCCATTTTGTCAATGATTTGTAGCGTCTGAAACAAAAACAACATTCTTGGCAATACATTCATTTTGATAACAGCAATTCCACCCAGTAAAGAAAGTTTCAGATTTGTCCAAATTTCAAGATCTTTTTTCACTTCTGACCAACACTTCTCGTAATTATCTTTAAATAAATTTACATTCTTCGAAGTCAAGTTCACCCCTAGGTATTTCACTTTTTTCACCAATGTTAAACCTGTTTCTTCCTGAAACCTTTCCTTCTCTACTGCTGTCAAATTTTTCTCTAAAACCATAGTTTTAGATTTATTCAATTTAAAACCTGCCACCTGACCAAATTCTTGTATTATTTCCAGTGCTCTTTTAGAACTAGGGATTGGCTCCTGTATGTATGTCAATACTAGGTCATCTGCGTAGGCTTTAAGTTTGTAGTGTTTAACTCCGACCTGTATACCCTGAATCTGTTGGTCCCTTCTAATCATGTTCAGCAAGACCTCCAGGACTGAAATGAAAAGCGAAGGGGAAATTGGGCAGCCTTGTCGTGTCCCTTACTCTATCTTAACTTCTTCCATAACTGCATTATTCACTATTAATTTCGCCTTCTGTTCTGAGTAAATCGCACCTATACCGTTTCCAAACCTTTCTCCAACCCCCATCCCTTGCAAATTTTTCCTCATAAAACTGCAAGAAATATTGTCAAAGGCTTTCTCCGCATCAATAAATATCAAGACAGCTTTTGTGTTTATATTAACTTGTAGCTTTTCCAAAATGTCAATTAAGTTTCTCGTGTTATTTGACAATTGTCTGCCTGGGAGAAAGCCAGCTTGGTCTTTATGAATCATTGTTGCTAAGACTTTTTTCAATCTTCTAGCCAGAATATCAGCAAAAATTTTATAATCCACATTAAGTAGGGATATGGGGCGGTAGTTCTTTAGTTATGTCTTTTCTGTCTCATTTTTCGGTATAAGCGTGATGTAAGCTTCTTTCCACGACTCCGGCGCTCTTTTCCCTTCCATAATTTCATTGCAAACCTCCATTAGAGGTTGAATTAAATAATCTTTCATGTCTTTGTAGTATTTGGAGGTTAGCCCATCTGGGCCTGGAGACTTGCCTAGTTGCAGGTTCTTAATGGCACCTTCAACCTCCTGTTCAGAAATTTTGTCATTCAGTGTTAATTTATTCTCTTGAGATATTTTTTGTAATCCATTTGTTTCCAAAAATTTCTCGATTTTGATCTCATTCTGTGGCCCTTGTGAATACAGTTGTTTAAAGTATCTCTGGAAGCAGTCTTGAATCTCCCGTGGGTTTTGTATATTTCGTACATTTACTTCAAGATTGGTGACAGTATTTAATTTCTGTCTTTTCTTCAGCTGCCAAGCTAGCAGCTTTCCACACTTATTGGCCGATTCAAAGGTTTTTTGTCTCATTTGTTTAATTTTCCATTCTATGTCCTGGTTGACCATTTTCAAATATTGTGCCTGATGTAATTTAATTTCTCGTAGGATATCCTGTGACTTAGGTTTAATCCTTAATCTCTTCTCGCCTTCTCTAATTTTCTCTAAAATCTTTTCTTTCTTCTCCTCTTGAAGTTTCCTCTTTATGGCATTTTGCTGAATCAAAAACCCCCTCATTACAGCTTTACTTGCATCCCAGATTACTCTTTTCTCCACAGTAGTCTTCAAATTTATTTCAAAGTAGTCTTTTAGTGTTTTTTGGGCCTTTTTCACAATTTCAGAGTCTCTAAACAAGGTGTCATTCATTCTCCATCTAAAGGAACCAGTCGGTGTTAGTTTCATATCCATCCTCACTGGGTTATGGTCGGAGCAGATTTTTGGGCAGATTTCAACCTTTCGGATCTTGGGTGCCATCCCTCTTGTAATCCAAATTTGGTCTATTCTAGTCCAAGTCAAATTGGCTTCAGAGAAGAAAGTCCCCTCTCTGCCTAGGGGATTTTTAGTTCTCCAAATGTCAATCAAGTCCATATTGTCTGTCAGTTCAAAAAAGGTCTTTGGTAGTCTTCCATCTTTTGTAACTACCTGTCTTTCAGATTTATCCATATATGTCGAGACAACGCCATTCATGTCTCCCATCAAAATGATATTTTGGTCTATGAAGTCCATTAACGTCTCATGCAGTTTCTTATAGAACTCTGATTTCCCCTCGTTAGGTGCGTAGACTCCAATTATTACTAATTTCTCTCCTTGGAATTGTATTTCAATTGCCACGACTCGTCCATGTTCATCTTTAAGGAGGAACTTTGGTGATAGTTTCTCTTTTGCGTAGATCACAACTCCTCTTTTTTTTACTTTGTCTGATGAAATGAAGTCTTAGCCTAACTTTTTATTTATCAATAATTTCCTTTGGAGTCTTGTTATATGTGTTTCTTGTAGGCAAATTAGGTCCAATTGTTCCTTTTTCAAAATATGAAAAATCCTCTTCCTTTTGCTGGGGGAGTTCAAACCTCGAATATTCCAAGTTAACATCTGCAGAGACATGTTGTTGTTATTCTGATGTTCCACCAGTTGCTCCTAGAAGTTGCTCTTGGTTTGTCGGCGGTGTCTCTTTCTCTAGTTGGTCCAGTCCCAAGGGGGCTCTTCCTAAGTCAAGTGGTCCCAGTCCTAATATTTCTGAGTCTTTTGTTCTGGCCTCTCTTTGTAATTCTTCTCCAAAATTTCTCAAAAAACTCACTTTATCTTCCTCTGATCTTATCTTAATTTTCTTTCCTTTAAATGTAAACGAGAGGCCTTGCGGAAATTCCCACCTGAACAAAATTCCGTTTCTTTTTAGCAGGTCCACCAAATTTCCGTAGTTGGTTCTAAGGTCAAGTAAGTATTTCGGAATATCTTTAAAAATCTCAAATCTCACCCCTTGGATATCGAGTGCTTTCTGGTAATGTAGACTCAGTATTTTATCTCTTTCCTCTTTTGACCTTAGGGCAATCAAGCAGTCTCTCGGCCTATTTTTCCTTTTAACCCTTCCCAATCGAAAAGCACTCACTATCTTAAATTCTTCTTTCTCTGGATCCAGGTCCCAGCACTCCTCAAATTCCGATGTGAGCAGTTCTATCAAGTCTCCTTCTTCTGTTTCTGGGACTGCTCTAATTCTCAGGTTGGTCTGTTTCTCTTTAAGTTCAATCAAAGAGAATTGTACCTTGTATTCGTCCAATTTTTTATTTATTGGTGGTATCTTTTGTTCTACTGCCAGTACCCTCTCTTTAGCTTCCTCCGCTGTCTTCTTTGTCTCCTTGGACTCCTGCAGCAATCTGTCAATCGCCTGGGTGTTAGAATTCACATTCGTCCCCAAGTCATTTACTTTTTGCCCCAGGTCCTTAATAGTTGAAGTATTTTGGTCAATCTTAGCTGTCAAATTTTGTAGGGCCGATAAGATCTTGTCTAATGTTGCAGAATCCGATCCTGTTCCTTTTGATTCTTCCCTCTCTGTAGCTTGTGGGACAGAAAGTCCTGCTGATGATGTTCTTCTATGCAGGAGTTGCTGCTGTGCCTGCAGCTGCTGTTGTTGTTTAATTTTAGCTCTTGTTGATACTTTATCTGGAGGCTGTAACTTGTCTGGTTGTTTCTCATCCATTGCTTGCCTCTAGAAGTCAAGGTCACACACACAGTTCCCAAGCTTCCTTCTTAACCGTAAGCAATAGCAGCTGCAGTGGAAAATCCCCAGCTATGACACAAAGTTCCTCTAGGGGAGCAGAATACCAAGTTGTTTCATCAATGGTTGTTAAACAGTAACTTCATCAGCTCCCCAGTTATCTTTCCAATTTGTTGCAAGAGTAAAAGAGTAAAAGAGTTACAAACTTGGAAGCTCCCTTAATTGTTACCAGTCCTCAGCATTCAGCAGCAAAAGTTACAATGTCCATAAATGGTGCTTTCACGGTAGCCTTGCAATTGTTTAAGACAGACCAGCAGATCAGTGTCAAAAATAAAGTGGTGGATTTTCTGTCCCCCCCCTTCCCTACTTGGGGGGGGGGGGTTCTTTTGCTCTGACAGTGAAATTTAGCTCTATATAAAAAACAAGTAAATGGTTCAAAGTTCCCTTGTCCCTTGCTTTTATTCTATTTACAAGATCAGCAAAGCGGACTTCCTGTTTGCACTCTGCCGATTTCAGTTCCAAATTTAAATTCAAGTTCAAAGTCCCGATCAAAGTTTCAAGTTTCAAGTTCAAATTCAAAGTCCAATACTTGGTCTTAACTTTGATCTTTCCAGATTCCAAATTCTTACTCACGGATAGCTGTTTTAATCCGCCGTTTCACAGGAAAAAGGCCAGCGCTCTCCGGTAACTGCTATGCAGCTTCACTCCGCAGAAGTAGCGATCGGCTCCAGCACAGCGCTACACCCCCGCTCCGCTCCGGAGCTCTTTTCAGGGCTCCTTTGACAGTCCGGGGGGGCGCAAAGCGTGCCCACTGAGCCCCACGGCCCCAGGCTTCTCCCGCCTGCGGGTTTTTTGAGGGTCCTCCGCTTCGCTGTAGCGGTGGACCCGATTTCTGCGGAGCTTCCCCCTCCGTTTCAGAGGGTATCCGCCATTACCGATGGCGCCGCCTCCGGAAGTCCATGAAAAAATAAATTTTCCCCTTTATTCCCCCCCCAAAAAACTAGGTGCGCCTTATGGGACGGTGCGTCCTATAGGGTGAAAAATACAGTATATCCTTTTAACTGGAAAATAATAAAAAGGTTTCTAAAATAAACGACAGACCACTTTGACAAAATACCACCAAAATGCACAGCTACATATGAAAATTGATACAGAGCTCCCAATGTATATAAACCAAAATAAATTCATTTCCCTTCTGTCACACCCTCCCTCTCAACCTCTGGGTTTTTGCCCAGGGTTCCAACAAACCACTGCTTTTTTTCTTTTAAAAATATGTTTAGGGGTACTCTCATATTCCTACTCATATTGAAATACTGCCCCTCAATGAGGCCAAACTTAGATTCACAAAATGTTTAGGGGTATGCGTCCCCCTGCGTCCCCCCAGGAAAAAAAGCACTGAAACAAACTCTCAGCTCACCCACAACAAGTAGAGTTTCTGGAAACTGTGGACATCAACCTAGTCTCTCACTCTAGACTTGCTTCCTATGGTTTCTCTCCTGCATGGATTTTTAAAAATGTGAAGTAGGACTAGCCTTGTGACTGAAGCTCGTTCCACATTCTAAGCATTCAGATGGTTTCAAACCTGTGACATTTCTTTCCTGTGAGGTGGGATGATGTGCCTTGCTAATGGAGCTCTTTTCACAATCCAAGCACTGATATGGTTTGTTTGATGCTTCATTGAGATCTGAGCTCTCTGTCTCTGTAAGAACCCCAGTCTGCCCCCCTAATACTTCCCCTCTATCTTTCCCAACAGCTCCTTCACTGGAAGGTGTGGGACACCTTCAAAGTCCTTCTCCCTCTCCACTGTTTGTGACTCCAGCTCTCTTTATTCAGATTCCCTGCCAGCAACACCTGCGGAAATGTTAGGGCAGCAGCAAGGCGACCCTCCATTTTAAAATATGCACCTGACTGCATGTTTTAAAACACATTTTCTCTCAAAATAACAGCTTCCTCTAGCTGGAATTCTGGAGAGCTCCATCTTGACAACTTTTGGAGAAGTATGAAATCTGAGGGAGAGTTAAGCTCCCAGCCCCACATTAGTCCGAGAAATGCAAATAAAGTCAGCCTGTATCAGAACTGGAAGGAGAGAGTCCTTTGGACATCCCCTACTCCCCCTAAGTAAGTCCTTCCCCTTGTAGGGTGCTGGTCTCTCACCTGCTAAGAGCAGCATCTGCCAGGACGCCATCCATGGCCTGCCCATCTTGCGGGCACCCTTTTTGGGGGCTCGGTTTAGGCTGCCTGTCTCCTCACAGCTGGTGTTCTGGGGTCCTTCTCTGCTCCCTCCTCAGCATGCAGTGCCATCGGTGCCTCCAGCTGAGTCATTGACCACACAGAGGGGAACTAGGCAGCTGAGATTTCGAGACTGGGTTTTCCCCAAGAACTGCAAGACACCCATACCAGCACTCTATGCTTCTTCCTCATATGCCAAGCCACTCCGGGAACAATTTGCTCAAATGCTTAACTTGTCAGCACCTGCCTTTCAGAGCTGGTAGCAAAGATGTGATCTGAGCTGAAGAACTGGGTCCAGGCAGACTGTCATACAGAGTTGGGAAGTTTAGGATTAATTATGGAAAAGGTCTAAAGCAGTGATCTTCAAAGTAATCAGGACCCCAAACCCACCTTAGACTCCCAGCCAGGAACCTGGCACCCAATTTCACATATTCTTTACTCTTAATAGTGTTAGTGTCTAGACACACATCACACGCAAAGGCAGTGGTTCATGCCATCCTGGTGTGGCAAGAGAGGAGGGCAATCATGGCAGGAAGATTGTTATTGTTTAGTCGTTTAGTCGTGTCCGACCTTCGTGACCCCATGGACCAGAGCACGCCAGGCACTCCTGTCTTCCACTGCCTCCCGCAGTTTGGTCAAATTCATGTTGGTAGCTTTGAGAACACTATCCAACCATCTTGTCCTCTGTCGTCCCCTTCTCCTTGTGCCCTCCATCTTTCCCAGCATCAGGGTCTTTTCCAGGGAGTCTTCTCTTCTCATGAGGTGGCCAAAGTATTGGAGCCTCAGCTTCAGGATCTGTCCTTCCAGTGAGCACTCAGGGCTGATTTCCTTCAGAATGGATAGGTTTGATCTTCTTGCAGTCCATGGGACTTTCAAGAGTCTCCTCCAGCACCATAATTCAAAAGCATCAATTCTTCAGCGATCAGCCTTCTTTATGGTCCAGCACTCACTTCCATACATCGCTACTTGGAAAACCATAGCTTTAACTATATGGACCACCAAAGAAACATTTAAACATTTCAGTGTAGTATACTGGCCACCAAGTAGTTACATTTCAGTGTAGTTATATGGCCACTGAGACCATATAACACCGGTCCTGAAAAACCTACATTGGCTCCCAGTACTTTTCCAAGCACAATTCAAAGTGTTGGTGCTGACCTTTAAAGCCCTAAACAGCTTCGGACCAGTATACCTGAAGGAGTGTCTCCACCCCCATCATTCATCCCGGACACTGAGGTCCAGCACCGAGGGCCTTCTGGTGGTTCCCTCACTGTGAGAGGCGAGGTTACAGGGAACCAGACAGAGGGCCTTCTCGGTAGTGGCACCCGCCCTGTGGAACGCCCGTCCACCAGATGTCAAAGAAATAAACAACTATCTGACTTCTAGAAGGCAGTCCTGTTTAGGGAAGTTTTAAATGTTTGATGTTTTATGGTATTTTAATATTTTGTTGGGAGCCGCCCAGAGTGGGTGGGGAAACCCAGCCAGATAGGTGGGGTATAAATAATAAATTATTATTATTAGTAGTAGTACAGTACAGTATCAAAATATTTTTGTGGGGGGACTACAACCAGAAACTGTATCCACACCTCTTTTACAAGAGCATTGGCTATTCTTCAATGTGACATATTGTTGTGAACAGGGATTTTAACACTGACAAATATGAACTATCAGAAAAGAAAAAGGCTTCTTTGTGTTGATGAGGAGATGAGAGTTTGATTGTCTCAAATTAGACCTAATATAAATGAAATTACCTGATGAGAACAAACCTCTCAAGTTTGCAGACATCATCATCCATGTGTAAGAGGCTCGTTTATAATTATATTTTGGGAATGATTCATGTTCTTATGTAGCTGCATTGTTTTGCAGTTTCTGAATGTCCCACAATCATATTATAAGGTATTTAAGTCCTGTGTTATAAATCAAGCACTGCTAGGTGTTGTTTCTTTTCGTTTTCCAGTGCATTTCTTATAAAAAAATATTCATTGAGGGATGAGCAAATTTTTTTTTTTTGGAAAGTGTGGCTCAGAGAACTACTGTGCTAAGGTATTGCCATACTATTCCCCCCCCCCCCCCAATACAAGTGAACCAAGATTTCATGCATAGGTGTTTAATCTTCCGAACCCATTAAGTAGTTGTGCCCCCTCTTTGATTTCTGGAAGTTTTCTCATCAGTGATGCTTGTGGTTGATATGGAGCAGAGAGCAAGTCATCCTCACCCATCACTGTCACCCCGGTTCACCTCACCTGGAAAGCTGGATTCGTTTGCCAGCAGCTGGAGGATGACTGGGTTCCTTTGGCCTCTCTCCCTACCAATTTGAAAGGCACTATGCACTACAGACTGAGGTTTACAAGTCAGAAGACTGGAGGTCTTGAAATCTTTGCAGATGCTAGTTTTGGAAGTGACACCACGGATGGTACAAGCACTTCTGGAGTGTGCTACATGTACAACCATTGTCTGTTTGACTGGCTGTGCAAAAAGCAGGTGACAGTACAGTGGTGCCCCGCAAGACGAATGCCTCGCTAGACGAAAGGGTTTTCCGTTTTGGAAGTGCTTCGCAAAACGAATTTCCTATGGGCTTGCTTCGCAAGACGAAAATGTCTTGCGAGTTCCTGCAGGTTTTTTTCCCTTCCCCCCATTTTTCTGAGCCGCTAAGCCGCTTATCTGCTTATCCGCTAAGCCGCAAAGCCGCTAATAGCGCTAATAACGCTAAGCCGCTAAGCCGTCAATGGGTTTGCTTCGCAAGATGAAAAAACCGCTAGACGAAGAGACTCGTGGAATGGATTAATTTCGTCTTGCGAGGCACCACTGTAAGCCTAAGTTCCTGTGAAACAGAACTCAATGCCCTGTCATTTTCAGTCATGGATTGTGAATGGTTGATGCAACTGTTTCAGGACATCAGAGTTTCTGTGAAATGTCCTATACAGGTGTATCAAGATAACAGACCCTGTTTGGCTTTGGTGAACTCAGAGAGTTGCAAGCATAGAACCAAATACTTGCAAATTAAGTTACATCGTGCAAGAGAGTGTGTTCAGAAAGGACTCATTCAAGTGTCCTATATGCCAGGAAACGAAAACCCTGCAGATCTGTTGTCTAAGGTTGTTAACAGAGAACAACTTAAGGTTTATGTACAGAGGTTGCAATTGAGTTGAACCACAGGTACTACAGGTTACACGGAAAGGGGGAGGATGTTGGGATATAGTTCCGTTCCACCTTAATAGGATCAGGCATGACTGTTGTGTGTCACATGCCTGTTTACTTCCAGCACAGTCTGCTGGGAACTTCCATTTGTATATTGCTTTTGCTATGCTGCTGTTTGCTTGGACACGAAGGGAAGCAGACATGTTTTTCCTTTGTTCCTGAACTATGCTGAATAAGCGCCTGTAAATAATGCTTACACATGTCTCTGTCCTCCACTTCCGTTGTGAAGATTTATTCACTCTGCGGATAAGAGCGTGCTCAGCTTCTGAACATATTGGAGGCTTGAGTCGCTGATTGATGCTGTTCCGGGAACCAGAGTTCGCCTGGCTGCCGGCCGGTGGCTGGAGCCAGCTGGGGGCCTGCCAAATGCCCCCGTCTCCCTGGACACATCCTAACACCAAACACCCACCCACCCACCCACCTGCGGCTCCCGACCGCCTTCTGAGCCTGCTGGACTGAGCCCAGTCCAATGAGGTAGTAGGCTGGCCCCATTGCTCCGTAAGAAGCTATCTCCCTTGATGGGATGTCAGAGAGAAGTGCTAGAGCAGGGGTCGGCAAGGTTTACCTTGCTTGGGTTGGTTCCCTCCAGTGGAGATCCCTCCGTGGCCAGACTGTGCGCACACTCGTCTGTGCAGACGCAATTTCCAGCATCTACACATGCGCAGACACAATTTCCAGTGTCTGCGCTGTCGGCATGCAGAGGGCCGAGAGGCCAGCTGGCTAGCCTCGGCTGGGCCGTCTTCTTCCAGCCATCTCGCTGTGAAGACCATCACCTCTGCTCCGATGTAAATCAGTGACCCAGGCTTACTCAGCCAGGGCACACTATCAGCAGACTGAACTGAGCACACAGAATAGGCGTGGGGCTTGTGGAAGCATGCTACAACTACAGATTTATTAATCATAAAGTAGGACAAAGAAACATGTCATCTCTCTCATCATCTCAGAGAGAACAGATAAAAGTAAAAGCTATACACAATGGAAGTTCCCAGCAAGCTGTGCTGGAATGTAAACAGACATGTGACACGCAACAATTCCACACATCTGCTCCTTAAGGTGGAATGGTGCCACGCAAGTGAGTCCCTGCTCCGTGCTGCACCGGTTTAGTGCAGTGTACGGGGACTTGCCAAGTGGGCAGCTCGGTTCAGGGGCGGCTCATGGGCCACTTAAATGACCCCCGTGGGCCGCTTGTGGCCCATGGGCCTTAGGTTGCCTACCCCTGTGCTAGAGCTATGGTTCTGTAGTTGATGGATGCCAAAGAGGAATGAGGAAGGAAGAAAGAGGTCATTCTAGTCCAGAACCTGCCGGCGGGGGGGGGGGGGGGGGGAACCAGGCAGCAGATGAGTAACCCTCACAAGAGGAGAGACATCTTCTCAAGAATAACAGACCCTTCAAGTGTCCCTATTTTCCAGGAGTGTCCCAGATTTAGAGAAGACGTCCCGGTTTCTGATTTGATCCCAGAATGTCCCGCTTTTCCTTAGGACATCCCTATTTTCATTGGGGAAATGTTGGAGTTATCCGACCCCTGAGCTGTTTGATAAAGCAAACCTGTATAGGAAAGTTTCTGGTTTTTTTAGTGTTTAATGATTTATTATGTTTTTATATATGTTGGAAACTGCCCAGAGTGGCTGGGGCAACCTAATAAGATGTGTGGGGTATAAATAGTAAAATTATCATTATGGAATGGGACGTCCCTATTTTCATAAGAGAAATGTTGGAGAGCATGGAATGAGGTCTCTTTCTGGATCATGAGAACTGAACCGCAGCCATCCTTCTAAATTTTCACTTATCCAAACCTTGAAATGACCAAACTATGCCTACCAGATTGCAGATATTAGGTGAAAGTGTGCATTGAAAAGAATCGATCCATGAAAATCTCAGGAAACCATGCCTCATATTAGGAGAAATTGCTTGCAAGAATTACAACATTCTTCAAAACGGCGAACAAAAATGTGTCCAGTAGTAGAAAGATGCTGGTGGGTTTTAATGAGGATTTGCCCACTTCCTTTCTTCCCCCTCAGCGCCAATCCTTTAGACATGTAAGGTGTAGTTTCAAGGATTTCAGTCTGGCCTTTTCCAGGGAGAGGTTCCCTTGCGTCTCTGTCTCAGTATCTGCAAGTTGTTCCCATCATGCAGCACGAAAGTCCCTCAGGAACCAAGGTTGGCTCCTGTGTTCAGAACAAGGACTAGGATTTCCAGAAGGATTAAGCCCTGAAGAGAAAATGTCCTGGCCCCGACAATCACTTGGCAGCAGCTGAAAGGAAGAAATTCGAAAGGGAAAGAGGCTTGAGGGCCCGGGAGAGGCCTCAGCAGTGGAGAGAAGGTTGCTGGGTCCATCTGTTATCTCTTTATCTCTTCGTAGAAAGACTGGGTTGTGGGCTGCAAGTCCTAAAGAGAAAATGGAGATGGCTCAGGTGGAAGCCACAAACATATTTTCATTTGCAAATTGCCTTCATTCTGCATGAGTTAGGGCTCATCCATTCTCACCTTTGCCCCACAATTCTAGGCACAGGGCTGGGCTTACCAGGTCCAGTAACAACAAACAACAAAGTTGTTATTTTTGCCTCGCCAGTTTCCCTGCGAAAACTTGCTTCTAACCATTGAACTGGAGCAAATGGCGATGCACAGAGCCAAAGGTGGATGTGTATAAGCCAGTCACCCCCAAACTCGGCCCTCCAGATGTTTTGGGACTACAACTCCCATCATCCCTAGCTAACAGGACCAGTGGTCAGGGATGATGGGAGCTGTAGTTCCAAAACATCTGGAGGGCTGAGTTTGGGGGTGCCTGGTATAAGCCCTTTTACTGTGTCTCCTTTGCATGGAATCAGGGCCGTCTAAAGCATATGCGGTGCCGGGGTACAAAGATCCACTCGGAGTTGTCAACCTTTTTTAGAGGGGGAACCCCAAAGTTGTTGACCTTTTTTAGGGTGGGCCAGCGAGGAGCGCATGGCAGAGCTGGCCTGGCTGGCTGCCTCAGCAACAACAGAGGAGTGGTCGTGGCAGCAGCAGAGCAAAGCCAGGGCTGGGGGGGTGGGCAAGCAGAGCCCAGCGCAACAACAGTTGAGCCCGAGGCAGCTGAGCGAAGCCAGGCGCCTCGTGTGAGCAGCGTGCACTGGGTGGGCCTCTTAATGTCCCACCAATCCCAGGCAAGCAGGAGGGCAGAGCTGGCTAGCCGCCTCAGTGTCTCGTTCACCCGCAGCAGAAGAGCTGTGCTGCTCCAATGGGCTCTGCTCCGCTTGGCAGTGGCTGTTGGCTCTTCCCAATCTCCAGACTCCAAATCTCAGCCTAGGACTGTCAGCCTGGTACCCCTGAGAGATGGGGCCCAGGTGCCCCACACCCCTATTGCCTATGGGTAGGACGGCCCTGCATGGAATGCCAATAAACTGCAAGCCCATGTAGATCCGGCTGCATTGAAGAAGCATGATAGCTGCCAAGGGGCTCCTGCCAACAACAGATATTTGGAGCATATTTGACATTTGAAGCGCAAGGGATTTCCACTTACCAAATATACATGGGCAGCTTCAGAGGAGCTTTCAGGCTCAATCTGCAACAAAGAGAAAAGATGGCAAAGATCATTCATCGGTCACAAAATTGTAGAGTTGAAAGGGGCTGTTATAAGAATTTGAGGTCTCAAATATATAAATTAAATGTTTATAAATTTACAAGGCAAACACATACATAAGTATATAAACCACATGTCTGAATTTCATCGCGTGCTTCTGAAAGGGTAAATTCAGATGAAATTGGTGAGGGGGGGCGGTATGGGCTTGCATTTCTATGTCAATGGGCGCTCTGAAATAACTACATGCTTGAGGAGTATTTATCCCATGACAAATACCCACCCAAAGTCACTTACCTCAGGCTTTCTCTGTCCCGGTGGAAGAACATTCTCATATATTTGAGGGGTGGGTGTGGCCGCAGAGGTTGTGGTAGATGTTTTGTCCTTCCTATGACGGACACCTGGAGGTGGGGAAAGTCCGGGAATAAAGTCTTAACACGGAATTCCTTACTCCGGTGTAGACTCTACCGATCGGCCTGCGACAGCAGTGTAACTTCAAGCAATCTTCAGCAAAATGATTCCCTTACTCAGTTTTCTGTATTCTTATGCGTCTTGCATATTGTAAACCACCCCGTGATCTTTGGATGAAGGGTGATAAATAACAAGAACAACAATAGGGCAATGCTATTTGAAAGAAGTGGGTCAAACTAATGGAGAGGACATGGAAGTGTCTAGGATAATTTAGGAAGTTGCTCTATGGGCCACGATTGTGGCGCTGTGGGTTAAAGCCTCAGCGCCTAGGACTTGCCGATCGAAAGGTCGGCGGTTCGAATCCCTGCGGCGGGGTGCGCTCCCGCTGCTCGGTCCCAGCGCCTGCCAACCTAGCAGTTCGAAAGCACCTCCGGGTGCAAGTAGATAAATAGGGACCGCTTACCAGCGGGAAGGTAAACGGCGTTTCCGTGTGCGGCTCTGGCTCGCCAGAGCAGCGATGTCACGCTGGCCACGTGACCCGGAAGTGTCTCCGGACAGCGCTGGCCCCTGGCCTCTTAAGTGAGATGGGCGCACAACCCCAGAGTCTCTCAAGACTGGCCCGTACGGGCAGGGGTACCTTTACCTTTACCTTTTACCTGGCTAAACTGTCCAGCTATTCCTCTAAGTTAAAAAAAAGTTGAATTTTCTGAGTTCTGAAAACAACAACCCCCCAGTAACAGAATAAGCAATGCAAGAGGTGTGTGTGAATGAAATGCAGCTAGACACTGAGGTCCAGCTCCGAGGGCCTTCTGGCGGTTCCCTCACTGCGAGAAGTGAGCTTACAGGGAACCAGGCAGAGGGCCTTCTTGGTAGTGGCGCCGCCCTGTGGAACGCCCTCCCGTCAGATGTCAAGGAAATAAACAACTATCTGACTTTTAGAAGACATCTGAAGGCAGCTTTTTTAATGTTTGATATTTTATCGCGTTTTTAATATTCTCTTGAGAACCGCCCAGAGTGGCTGGGGAAACCCAGCCAGATGGGCGGTGTATAAATAATAAATAAAAATTATTAATAATTGATAATAATAATAACTCCACAGAGTGGAAGCGACCTGGGTTCCTCATCTGCTTCCTGCCCCATAGCAGGAAAAGCACCAAAATAGTCTGGAAGGTTCCAGTGGTTCGGCCTGTTGCCAGATCATGCACTGGCTGAGGACCCCAGGAGCTCAGAAGGGTCTCTACTTAGGCTGAACCCAGCTTTGCTGCCACTCCCCTCTAGTCTCTCAGGCAGCTGTTTCAGCAGTGTGTGGGTGCGCTGTGGCTTTTGAATGGGAACCAAGCTTGGCTGTGTGGCCTCTATGGTTGGTGTGTGTGTGTGTGTGTGTGTGTGTGTAGGCCATCAGCAGCTCAGTGAAGAGGGACTCCTGAGCTATGCATACGGTAAAGGAACCCCTGACCTTTAGGTCCAGTCGTTGCCGACTCTGGGGTTGCGGCGCTCATCTCGCTTTATTGGCTGAAGGAGCCGGCATACAGCTTCCGGGTCATGTGGCCAGCATGAATAAGCCGCTTCTGGCGACCCAGAGCAGCGCTCGGAAATACCGTTTACCTTCCCTCCAGAGCGGTACCTATTTATCTACTTGCACTTTGACGTGCTTTCGAACTGTTAGGTTGGCAGGAGCAGGGACCAAGAAACGGGAGCTCACCCCATCGTGGGGATTCAAACCGCTGACCTTCCAATTGGCAAGTCCTAGGCTCTGTGGTTTAACCCACAGCGCCACCTGCATCCCTTGAACTATGCATACCCTTCAACATTTGTCCACTGAAAATAGGAACGTCCATTTCCATAATGGTAATTTTACTATTTATACCCCACCCATCTTCCTGGGTTGCCCCAGCCACTCTGGGCAGCTTCCAACATATATAAAAAAACATAAAAAAACATTAAACATAAAAAACCCTTTCCTATACAGGATTGCCTTCAGATGGCTTGGGGGGTCAGATAACTCTATACCCTCCAACATTTCTCTGATGAAAATAGGGGCAAACTAGTCCACATCCTCCAACATTTATCCAATTTATTTATTATTTATTTATATGCTGCCCATTAAACTTAAAAAAAACCAAAACACCATCCCTATACAGGACTGCCTTGAGGTGTCTTCTAAAAGTTGTATAGTTACTTATCTACTTGGCTCGGGGGTAGCATAACTCCACACCCTCCAATATTTCTCCGATGAAAATAGATGAACCACAGAGCCTAGGTCTTGCCGATCAGAAGGTTGGCAGTTCGAATCCCTGCGACGGGGTGAGCTCCCGTTGCTCGGTCCCAGCTCCTGCCAACCTAGCAGTTCAAAAGCACAAAGTGCAAGTAGATAAATAGGTACCGCTCCGGTGGGAAGGTAAACAGCGTTTCCGTGCGCTGCTCTGGTTCGCCAGAAGCGGCTTAGTCATGCTGGCCACATGACCCGGAAGCTGTCTGCGGACAAGCACCAGCTCCCTCGGCCAATAAAGCGAGATGAGCGCCGCAACCCCAGAGTCGGTCACGACTGGACCTAATGGTCAGGGGTCCCTTTACCCTTTACCTTTACCTAAGGAAAAGCAGGGCATTCCGGGATCATATCAGAAACAGGGAAGTCTTCTCTAAATCAGGGGTGACTCACTTGGAGGGTCTGAACCATGGGGCCAGTGCTGGTGTTACTCACGGAGGAAGACGTAAGTCAGGGTTCCCATCAGCACCAATATCGCAGCCAGAGATCCTATAATGGTCCCAGCAAGGGCTCCAGTAGAACCGGAAGTAGGAGAAGCTAAGGCTAAGATGGGGAACACAAGCAGAGCTCCCAATCCTATTTAAAATAATTACTGTAATTTCTAATAATCCAATAATCTGCTGCTAACAAATAATAATAATAATAATAATAATAATAATATTTATACCCTGGCCATCTTGAATAGCAACCAAAATCTGATGCCTGAGGCAGATATTGTGCTTTCCCTAGCGCTAGACAAGGCAAACAACAAAATTCTTTCATGTATTCCAGGAGAGAAATCAGGAAATCAACATCAGACAAGAGAAAGTCGAGAATCCCAGCAGCTCCTCCCTCCAGCCTTGCTGGCTTTTCTGTTCAGCTATAACATGGGTAGGCAAACTAAGGCCCAGGGGCCAGATCCGGCCCAATTGTGTTCTAAATCCGGCCAGCGGACAGTCCGGGAATCAATGTGTTTTTACATGAGCAGAATGTGTGCTTTTATTTAAAATGCATCTTTGGGTTATTTGTAGGGCATAGGAATTTGTTCATCCCCCTCCAAAACAAATAGTCTTGCCCTCCACAAGGTCTGAGGGACAGTAGACCAGCCCCCTGCTGAAAAAAATTGCTGACCCCTGTGCTATAACATTTCCTGCAACATTGAGTTAACAGGAAGGTAGACCTGTTTAGGGAAGCTTTTAATGTTTGGTGTATTACAGTATTTTAATATTTTTTTGGAAGCCGCCTAGAGTGGCTGGGGAAGCCCAGCCAGATGGGCGGGGTATGTATGTATGAATGAATGAATGAATGAATAAATAAATAAATAAATAATTGACCTGAAAACTGAGATTATGGTAAAGGAGGGAAAAAGGAAGGGAAAGAGACCTCCCCTTTGAGCAAAAAGGCCCATTCTATGAAGTTGAAAAGAGAGCTTTCAGACTAGCTACCGCAATGTGCTGGGAAACTAAAAGCTGAAAAGAACCATCCCACACCTGGAACCTAAAGGAAAACTTATTTTCCAAACCTTCATTATTAGCTTGTGATTACTGAACTCAGCAGTTGTGCCCGGGCTTCTCTAGGGTGATAGATGTACAGGGGGCAAGTTCATTGGAGGATATAATAATCCTAAATCTAGTCAGGAACTGAACCAAGGACACAACTACGGAGGGATAAAAGGTTCCTTCTAAAGGCATCAAGTTCGCCTCTTAAAGATAGGAAAGGAAGGGAGACTCATACCGAAGACAGTTAGGTTTGCATTCCCCGTTTTGTGTATCACAGGTAAACCCACTGTCAGCGTATACATTCCCGAGTCATTTAGCCTTAAAAGTGTGATGCGAAGGGAGCAAAACGAGTCGACAGTCTCCCTCCCCGTGAAGGCAGGTCCATTTAGCCGATCCTCAAATGCTCTGGCATAGGTAAATATACGATTTTTGTTTTCAAGTGTCCCTCGAAACCAGGTGCAGCCGTGGTATTGCTTTAGATCAACACTTCCTGGTGTTAAGGTGACACTCTGTCCTTCTCTCAGCTGATTTGGGTCAACTGTGATGTGTATTTCGGTCTTGCCCTGGGCTTGAGTCAGCAGGAAACAAGAACTTAGGATGGAGGCTGTGTTGTGGAGAAGAAAACAAAAACACCTGTACTAGGCAAAAATATACACCATATTTTTCGCTCTATAAGACGCATCAGACCACAAGACGCAACTAGTTTTTAGAGGAGGAAAACAGAAAAAAAATATTCTGAATCTCAGAAGCCAGAACAGCAAGAGGGATTGCTGCGCAGTGAAAGCAGCGATCCCTCTTGCTGTTCTGGCTTCTGTGATAGATGTGCAGCCTGCATTCACTCCATAAGACGCACACACATTTCCCCAAACTTTTTAGGAGGGAAAAAGTGAGTTTTATAGAGCAAAAAATACGGTATATATGCAGCTGCCAATAGTCATGAAATTTTATTCAGTTCACATGAAAATCAGTCTCTCAGATTTGCATGTCCCAAAACAGTACAATAATGAAAATAAAGACATCCTTCAAAATTCTCACTTTACTGAATTTATGATGTAGTTCCCCTAGCAAGTTTACTCCCTCCCTGTAATTGGTAAAAAGGGTTGCTGAAAAATTGTAAAATAAGGATGCAAAAAGGGTGAGGTATGGGGAAGTCCGAGAAAGGAGGTTTATGAAAATGAGGTTAAGAATTTATATTTGTGTGTTTGTTTGTATTTGTTGATGTTTTTACGTTGTTGTTGTTGTTTTGTTCTAAAATTGGAAAATTAATAAAAATTATTATAAAAAAAAAAGTTTACTCCCTCCCTGAATATTGTGCAGAAAATTCGCATAAATATGAAATATGTTCTTAGTGGAACATAATATACAAAAGTGCATTACAGTAGAAGAAATTGCTTCCCAAAAGTGTGCATTAGTCAAAACTGCACACCAAAGCATGTTTATTTGGAGAAATGCCCACTAATCTGCAGAACAATTTCATAGAATCATAGAATCATAGAATCATAGAGTTGGAAGAGACCACAAGGGCCATCGAGTCCAACCCCCTGCCAAGCAGGAAACACCATCAGAGCACTCCTGACATATGGTTGTCAAGCCTCTGTTTAAGGACCTCCAAAAAAGGAGACTCCACCACACTCCTTGGCAGCAAATTCTACTGTTGAACAGCTCTTACTGTCAGGAAGTTCTTCCTAATGTTTAGGTGGAATCTTCTTTCTTGTAGTTTGGATCCATTGCTCCCTGTCCGCTTCTCTGGAGCAGCAGAAAACAACCTTTCTCCCTCCTCTATGTGACATCCTTTTATATATTTGAACATGGCTATCATATCACCCCTTAACCTCCTCTTCTCCAGGCTAAACATGCCCAGCTCCCTTAGCCGTTCCTCATAAGGCATCGTTTCCAGGCCTTTGACCATTTTGGTTGCCCTCCTCTGGACACGTTCCAGTTTGTCAGTGTCCTTCTTGAACTGTGGTGCCCAGAACTGGACACAGTACTCCAAGTACAATGAGCATTTAAAAATAAAATCACAAATTGTTTCAAAATGCGGAGAACAGAGTTTGAGATTGAAAAAACGGGAAATGGAGAAAATCAAAACTGACCCCTAAATGGAAGTATGTAAGTTCCATTAAACTAAACAGGGCTTTCTTCCGAATCAGCATGCATGGGAATACACCGTACGTCTGTATCTATATTGCTTTTGTGTGTGTTCAATTGCATGCTTGCAAACTTCCTTCTTTCTGCATTGGTCTGCAATTTTAAAAGAAACCACTTGTTGTTGTTGTTGTTGTGGATCCATGGGCAGGGACGTTGTCAAAGGGGTCTGCTCCCACCCCTTCTTCCCTGCTCTCTCTTATACAAATGGACACAGCCACAGGGAATGCAGCCACAAAGAGGGAAACCTGTTGCGTTTCCCTTTCAGCCCCTTGCCAAATGCCTAGGCTTTCTCTGACACCCCGGTTTGCCTCACCTGCTAGGCTCCGATGACACTCCTGCCTCCTCCCCATGGTGGGACTTCACAAGCTGGATGCTGCCGCCAGCAGGTCCACCTGGATGCCTGGGTTCGTCCAGCCGCACCTGCTTCCAACTCAGCCGCCAGTGACCCCCAGGTCGCTCGCTGTGCTTGGCTGGACCCTTCACCCCAACGAGACAGGAGGCCAGGTGGGACAACTCTGCTTTCTTTGGGGCAGACGGCTCCCTTTCTGCCCAGAGAGGAGTGCAGAAGCTGCGGTTCTGCAAAGACGAATGGGGAAGGAAGGAAGGCTGCTGGGGAGGAACCACACTGCAAATGAGGCAGTGTCAGGAGAGGAGAGGCTTTCTCACATTAGAGGAAGGGAAAATGTCAATCAGATCCGGTGTGGGGTAATGTTTTCGGGCAGAGGGGTGCATTGCCTCACGCACAAGCTTCTGGGACACACATGTCAGTGGGGGTGGGGGTGGGGTGGATGCAGTGAGAGGCTACATTCCAGCAACACAAGGGTAGTTTTCTTTCTTTCGCAGCTTGATTGTACTAAAGGGCTCAGAGGTTTCCTTACAATCTCAAGGACCGCCAAACCCGCAGTCATACATTGAAAGACGTCTGCTCTTTTCAACAAACAGAGAGAAACTCCAAACTCCACCCATGTACATCCTGTACAGGTCATATGACACACACTGAGCTCACATCCTGTGCTCAATAAGGAGAATGGACTGCCCCTTTGTTACCATGGCAACAGTCACATACATCCTGTCTGGCTTTGCAGCCACAAGCAGCTGACTGAGCTGCTAGAGCCTTTGCTTGCTGCAGCATTGCTGCTTTAGAATAACATTCTATCCCTGCCCAAGCATGGAGATGTCCAAGGGAGCCTCTGTCTGTGGTCCACCAAAGCTCAGGTGCATAGCTTGCGACTGTAGGGCCATAAGACCCCCCCCCAAACGGCCTTTCTGAGAAAGGAGAGGTCCGTCAGGTGAACAAGGCTGACACTGACGGAACAGGCTCAAATGTTTATTATTCAAGGTTGTAAAGAGATAAGCAGACTCAGGAATGCACACTGCCATGGCGTGGTGGGGCTGGTGGGGCCATTGCAGGAAGGAGGGGGGGGGCAGGCCCGTGTAAGGACATAGGAAGTTGCCATAACTTTTGATTTCCCAGAAATCAGGTGGTTTTACAAGAAATCAGGTGGTATTGTATTCTGCAAATGTATAAAAAGTGGGCGCACCCTGACTGGGGGTGTGCAGATTGCGAGCTTTTCGCGCTGTGCCTTTGTTCTGCATATGCATTTCAAATAAATCCTGTTGAATCCTGCAAGGTTGGTTGCCACTTCGTGCGAATCTGTGCTCAAGGGACCCAATAGCAGATATGGAAAATGTCCAACACAACTACTAGAAGCCATACCTTTGGTGACCTAGGCCCGAGCCTGTGGAACTCCCTCCCACATGAGAGCAGACAGACATTCTTTTTACAGGTGACCAGGCAGAGGACCTTCTCAGTAGCGGCACCTGCCCCGTAGAATGCCCTCTCATCAGGTGTCAAGGAAATAAACAACTATCTGACTTTTAGAAGACATCCGAAGGCAGCCCTATTTAGGGAAGTTTTTAATGTTTGATGTTTTATCATGTTTTTAATATTCTGTTGGGAGCCACCCAGAGTGGCTGGGGAAACCCAGCCAGATGGGTGGGGTATAAATATTATTATTTATTATTATTACTCAACTGCAGGTGTATGACAAAGACTTTCTCATTCCAGCAGTAGCATTCAGGGGTGTAGTGTGTGTGCATATAGTGTGAAAATAACATGGAAACATGGATTTTATTTGGGGGGGGGAATACCTGAAAATGTGAACATTTGTCAAAACTATTTGGAAAAATGTGTCTATCACATTAAATTTATTATATTTACATATATAAATATATTATATCTACATTAAAATGCCTGTCACCTAAATTTTTATTCAAAGATGAACATGGAAGAATTTTGGCAATTGAGATACAGCATCAAGGAGAGAAGCTTTTGATATTAGGAATTTATGCACCCAATGAGGGGAAATCGGAATTTTATAAGAAGTTGCATGAGACTATGTTGGATTATCTGGACTACAACAACATCATTATGATGGGAGATATGAATGGGGTCGTATCAACTAACATGGATAAGTCACAAAGCCAAAACGTCACAAAATACGGCAGACTACCAAAGACTTTTTTTGAAATGACAGACAATATGGATCTGATTGACATCTGGAGAACAAAGAACCCCTTGGGAAGAGAGTGAACATTTTTCTCTGAAGCCCAGCTTACCTGGACAAGAATCGACCAAATATGGATATCTAGAGGTCTGGCACCCAAGGCCAGAAAGGTGGAAATCTGCCCAAAGACCTGCTCCGACCATAACGCAGTAAAGATGGATATGACACTATTACCAACCGGTTCCTTTAGATGGAAGATGAATGACAACTTGTTTAGAGACCAGGAGATTATTAAGAAGGCTCAAAAAGCCTTGAAGGATTACTTCAAGATAAACATGAACACTACGGTGGAAAAAAGAATTATCTGGGATGCAAGTAAGGCTGTGATGAGGGGGTTCTTGATACAACAGAATGCTGTAAAGAAAAAGATACAAAATGAGAGAAAAGATAAGATCTTGGAGAAAATCAAAGAATTAGAGAAGAAGTTAAGATCAAACCCGAAGTCACAGCCGATTCTGAGAGAAATTAAACTTTATCAAGCTCAATATTCTAAATTGATAAATCAGGAAATAGAGTGGAAGGTTAAACTAATGAAACAAAAAACTTTTGAATCGGCGAATAAATGTGGAAAACTGCTAGCTTGGCAGTTGAAGAGGAGACAAAAACTAAATACAGTTACAAATCTAGAGATTGAAGGAAGAAACATTCAGAACCCGGCAGACATTAGAAAGTGCTTCCAGAGATACTTCAAAAAATTATACACTCAAGGGCCGCAAGATGAGGTTGAGATTAAACAATTTTTGGAAAAAAATGGACTACCAAAATTGTCACAAGAAAATAGATTAATCCTGAACTGTAAAATAACACAACAAGAGATTGAACAAGCCATTCAGAACATGCAACTGGGCAAATCTCCAGGGCCAGATGGGTTGACCTCCAAGTATTATAAGACATTAAAAGACTACTTGATACAACCATTGATGGAGGTTAGCAATGAAATTATGGAGGGGAAGAGGGCGCCGGAATCGTGGAAGGAAGCCTTTATCACATTGATACCAAAATCGGAAGCTGAAAAGACACAACTTAAGAACTATCGTCCCATCTCGCTTTTAAATGTGGATTACAAAATATTTGCAGACATTTTGGCAAGTAGATTCAAAAAAGTTCTAAATGAAGTAATCCACAAGGACCAGGCAGGCTTTCTCCCAGGTAGACATTTGTTTGCCAATACAAGGAACATTACTGACATTTTGGAACTTCTGCAAACAGATATAAATACAAAAGCAGTACTAATTTTTATAGATGCAGAGAAGGCCTTTGATAATATTTCCTGGAAATTTATGAAGGGAAATTTAAAAGAAATGGGAGTGGGACGGGGTTTTGAGAATGGGATTGATGCAATATATTCAGAACAAAAGGCCAAATTGATAGTTAACAATGTGGTTACAGAAGAGTTTAAAATTGAAAAAGGAACACGACAAGGCTGCCCCATTTCCCCTTTGCTTTTTATTTCGGTCCTGGAGGTGCTCTTGAATATGATTAGAGAGGACCGGTTGGTGGAAGGAATTCAGGTCGGAGCGAAACAATATAAACTTAAAGCTTTTGCAGATGACCTAGTTTTGACCCTGCAGGAGCCAGAATCTAGTACGAAAAGAGTATTACAATTGATTCAAGACTTTGGTCGGGTGGCGGGTTTTAAATTAAACAAACAGAAAACTAAGGTGTTGGGAAAAAAATTGACAGATACAGAGTCAGAACGGTTTCAGAGAGAGAGAGAATTAAAAGTGGTTAAAAAAGTAAAGTACCTAGGGGTAAACATAACAGCAAAAAATCTGAGTCTATTTAAGGATAACTATGAAAAATGTTGGTCAGAAATTAAGAGAGACTTAGATAGTTGGACAAAATTGAAACTTTCCTTGTTAGGCCGAATTGCTCCTATCAAGATGAATGTATTGCCAAAAATGTTGTTTTTGTTCCAAACACTGCAGATTGTGGACAAGACGGAGTGCTTCCGGAAGTGGCAGAGAGACATCTCTAAGTTTGTCTGGCAGGGCAAAAAGCCCAGAATTAAGTTTAAGATATTAACTGATGTGAAAGAAAGAGGGGGCTTTGCCCTGCCAGACCTAAAGTTGTATTATGAAGCCGCAGCTTTCTGCTGGCTAAAAGATTGGCTACTTCTCGAAGACACTGACGTATTGGACTTGGAAGGTTTCAATAACGCTTTTGGTTGGCATGCATACTTATGGTATGACAAGGTTAAGATCAATAAGGCCTTTAAGAACCATATTGTCAGAAAAGCAGTGTTTAATGTCTGGACAAAATATAAAGACTTATTGGAAAACAAAACTCCAAGGTGGCTTTCACCTCTGGAAGCTAAGGCCCGAAAAAGACCCAATATGGAGGCCAAATGGCCAAAATATTGGGAAATACTAGAAAAAGATGGAGACAATTGGAAATTGCAGAGTTTGGAGAAATTAAAGGATAAAGTGCGAGACTGGTTACACTACGCTCAGATTAAAGAAGTTTTTAAAAATGACAAAAAGTTAGAGTTCCAGGTGGAGAAATCGAAATTGGAAACAGAACTGTTAGAACCTAAGACTAAGGTACTTTCAAGAATGTATAACTTGCTGTTAAAATGGAACACACAAGACGAAACGGTTAAATCGGCTATGATAAAGTGGGCACAGGATATTGGGTATAATATCATGTTTGATGACTGGGAAAGGTTGTGGACCACTGGGTTGAACTTCACTGCTTGTAACGCTTTGAAGGAAAATGTAATGAAAATAATATATAGATGGTACATGACCCCAGTTAAACTTGCCAAAATATACCACCTGTCTGATAATAAATGTTGGAAATGTAAAGAAAATGAAGGAACATTCTTTCACCTCTGGTGGACGTGCCCTAAAGTGAAGGCTTTCTGGGAAATGATATATAATGAGTTGAAAAAGGTATTTAAGTATACCTTCCTTAAGAAAACAGAGGCCTTTCTTCTGGGTATTGTCGGCCAGAGGGTGATAAAGAAGGACAGAACTTTTTTCTTGTATGCAACAACGGCAGCAAGGATACTCATCGCTAAATATTGGAAAACCCAAGATCTACCCACACTGGAAGAATGGCAGATGCAACTGATAGACTATATGGAACTGGCTGAGATGACCGGCAGAATCCGAGACCTGGAAGAGGAGAGGGTTGAAGAAGATTGGAAGAAATTCAAGATTTACCTACAAAAATATTGTAATTTGGTTGAATGTTAATAAGGATGCTAGATCACAAACAATTGAGCACCACTAAAATAGTTGGAATTAGGATGATAAGTGAGATTGAGGAAAATATAATTTTTTTGGAGAATTATTAATTATATTTAAACGAGCGGGACATAAGAACGCAAACAAGTTGATAAATTGCTGGCAAAAATTTATAATGATGTAAGTGGGAGTGGGAGACGTGAGGGAGTCCAAAGAAGTTATGAAACTATGTTATGAAATATGTTACATTGTTTACTAATTTTGCATTGGTATTTAAAAATCTCAATAAAATATTATTAAAAAAAATAAAAATAAAATGCAGGCGGATTTTCATGAGGAATTTCCCTGTTCTTTTCTTTCTTCTCCCTCAGCATTAATCCTTTAGTCACACAAGATGCAATTCCAAGGATTCCTGCCTGGCTGTTCCAGGAGGAGTTTCCTTTGTGTCTCTGTCTCAGTATCCGCAAGTCTTTCCCAGTGTGAGAGTCCCTTGGGGACCAAGGCTGGTTCCTTTGTTCAGAACAAGGACGAGGATTTCCAGAAGGACCTGCCCTGCAGTTACTCAGCACCATCTGAAAGGAAGAGATCAGATCAGGAAAGAGGCTTGGGGGCCCAGGAGAGGCCTCAGCAGCGAAGGGGAAGTTGCTGGGTCCATGTCTTTATCTCTTTATCTCTTCGTAAACAGAAGGGATTCTGGGCTGCAAGGTCTAAAGAGAAAATGGAGATGGTCAGGTGGAAGCCACAGAGTCAAATCCACCTTTGCTTTCATTTGTTTTCCTGGCCAGCGTAAGAATACATTTATTTACATATTTATATTCTTGGAATGGGACGCAGGTGGCGCTGTGGGTTAAACCACAGAGCCTAGGACTTGCCAATCAGAATGTCGGAAGTTCGAATCCCCGCGACAGGGTGAGCTCCCGTTGCTCTGTTCCTGCTCCTGCCAACCTAGCAGTTCGAAAGCACGTCAAAGTGCAAGTAGATAAATAGGTACCATTCTGGCGGTAAGGTAAACGGTGTTTCCATGCACTGCTCTGGTTGCCAGAAGCGGCTTAGTCATGCTGGCCACATGACCCGGAAGCTGTACGCAGGCTCCCTCAGCCAATAAAGCGAGATGAGCGTCACAACCCCAGACTCGGCCGCGACTGGACTTAATGGTCAGGGGTCCCTTTTTATTCTTGGAAGCAGCACAACTTGTAAGAAGAGCAGGAAATCAGAGCAAGTATCTTGAAGGCTTAAGGTCTATACTTTCAGGGAACTTGGGCGTCCTCTGCCTGGAATTTGGATAATTCGGAATACAGGGCATGCCACTGTGAATTTAACGCGAAGGAAGGATTTCAGGTCCACTTCCCGCAGGGCTTCTTTTGCAGTGTGAGCAGAGAAAAGCTTCACTTGCTGAAACACCCATTTCCACCTGACTCTACAACCCTTCAGGAGACTTGCACACCTTTTCAGCTGGCCATCTAGGTGTATACATTTCTGTTCTGGAGGGAGAGATCCCTGCTTGAAATCTGGGAGAGCAGCTACCATTCAATGCAGGCTTTACTCGGCTTGAGAGACTAAAGGGGTGACTTGGTATTCGGCCGCTTTCTATGTTCTGTTGGGTAGGTACATGAGGAAGACAATTGCCCAAAAGCCCCTAAAATGTACGAGGCCTTCTTAAGGCCAGCTTTCTGAGTTGTGTCTGTAATCTCGGGTTAATTGTGAGAGCCGCTGGTCGGCTCTTGTTAATACAGTGGTACCTTGGTTCTCAAACTTAATCCGTTCCGGAGGTCTGTTCCCAAACCAAAGTGTTCCAAAACCAAGGCATGCTTTCCCATAGTAAGTAATGCAAAATGGATTAAGACGTTCCAGACTTTTTTAAAAAACACCCTTAAACAGCAATTTAACATGAATTTTACTATCTAATGAGACCATTTATCCATAAAATGAAAGCAATGAACAATGTACTGCAGTCACATAATCAATCAATCAATCCATACCTGAACTGCGTTCCACAGTCACAAAAAGAAAACAAAAGAGCTGCAAAATCAAAAACGCAAAATAAATAGCAAAAACTGACAGACCTCAGCATAACACTCAAAACGGAAGTGTGGCACTCAAATCAGAAGCATAACACTCAAAACGGAGCATATTCGGCTTCTGAAAAACGTTCGCAAACCAGAACACTTACTTCTGGGTTTGCAGTGTTTGGGTTCCAAGTTGCTTGAGTACCAAGGCGTTTGAGAACCAAGTGACCACTGTAACAGATATTTGGTCATATTTGGCATTTCCAAACATTTTGAAGCACAAAGGACTCACCTCATATGTGTTGGCAGCGCTGAAGGAATTTTCAGGATGAACCTGGGTCAACGACAAAAATATGTTGAAGGGAGCACCTCAATGTAGCACTGATGCCCAGTTCTTGTAGTGTGTCAGTGCAGAATTCTGAGAATTCAATTTATATTATTATGGCCAGTTTCAAATGTGTGGCCAGCTGAACCTGGCCAGTTCCATTTACTTAAGACCCACATTTAGGGGCACCTTAGCAGATGCTGAAACAGGGAGTGTTTTTCTGAAAACAAAAAATTCTGTTTTTTCTTTTGTTTTTTAAACCTACTTTCCTTTCGCATCTTTGTGACTTAATTTGTCATTCCTTTCTGTGCTTCACTTTTTAATCTAGACAATAAATCCTCTGGATCATGGAAATGGCACCCCTCATCTGCTCTCAAGGTCAGCTAAGTTAGCACTTGTTGTGTATTGAGCCAGAGCCCAGTCCGTGGGGTCGAGTCAGTGCGTCAGGCCTGCACAGTGCACAAAGATCACCGAGGCAGGTGCCCTGGTTGTGGCGGAAACCATGAGCGGAAGAGTTGTCGTTTCCAGGATGCTATGTGCCGGACGTGCGGAAAGACAGGTCACATCGCCAGGGTCTGTAGATCGGCGGCGTTGGGAGCGACAGGAGCACCTAGACTGGAGCATCGCAGATCGGCCACAGCAAACCATGTTCTAAAGAACTGCCACTACGTAACGGAGATCAACGGGAGGGTCGTGCAGTTTCCAGCGCAAGGCAAGGCACACGTCAAGGTGAAGATTGAGGGTCAGCTGTGCGACATGGAGGTGGACTCCGGATCTGGATTCACTATCGTGTCAGACCAGATCACGAGGACATTCTTCCCCAGGGGTAAGTTGCCCCCTCTGGAGCCCTTCCCAGCAACTTTGCAGTCATACTCAGCGGGCCGCATCCATGTCATGGGAATGTGTGCCGTGAGAGTACAGTTCCGGGACAAACAGGTGGTACTCAAACTGGTGATTGCGAAGGGCAGTCGCCCGAGTCTCCTGGGCACTGACTGGTTCCCCGCCCTGGGACTGAGTATATCAGGGCTTAATTCAATCCAAACCTGCCCTGAGATGAGCGAGGCATTATGCAAAGAATTTGCTGGTCTCTTTAATGGAAAACTGGGTTGTTATAAAGGGCCCCCAGTTGACTTCGAATTGGACCCTGGGGTGGCCCCAATCCGACTCAAACCAAGGCGAGTGCCATTTGCACTGCAACCCAAGATCGAAGCAGAGCTGGATAAATTGGTCAAGCAGGGAGTTCTCTCACCCGTGGACTCCGCTAAGTGGGAGTCTCTAATCGTCACACCCCTTAAAGCAAATGGGGAAGTCAGGATCTGTGCTGATTACAAATGTACTATCAATAAGGCACTCAGGGGAAACTCATACCCCATTCCAGTCGTATCACATCTGTTGACTGAACTGGCTGGGGGCAAGGTGTTCGCCAAACTTGACCTGGCACAAGCTTACCAACAGCTGCCAGTAACCCCACAATTAGCGGAAGCACAGACTATTGTCACACATAAAGGGGCGTTCAGAGTTAACAGATTACAATTTGGAGTTTGTGTGGCCCCAGGGATTTTTCAAGGGCTCATGGAACGCCTGTTAAGAGGTCTGCCGGGGGTCTTGCCATTTTTTGATGACGTTTTGATTGCTGGAAAAGACCCACAGGAACTGGTTGCGCGTGTCCGTGCAGTGTTGCTCAAGTTCAAGGAGGTGGGGTTGCAACTAAAAAAGGAAAAATGCAGTTTTGGGGAGCCAACTGTGGAATTCTTGGGGTTTAAAATTGATGCATCAGGCATCCACCCCACAGATGCTAAGGTTAAGGCCATCATCGAGGCACCACGACCACAGAACAAGACAGAGTTGCAGTCATTCCTGGGACTTATTAACTTTTATCATTCGTTCTTACCCCAGAAAGCTTCGGTAGCTGAACCATTACATAGACTGTTGCAGAAAAAGAATGTGTGGCGATGGGGGCAGGAGCAGCAGAAGGCTTTTGACTCCTTGCGAGGAATGCTAAGTAGCAAGAGCGTCCTTGCTCATTATGATGAATCGAAGCCGCTGGTCCTGGCATGTGATGCCTCTCAATACGGCCTGGGGGCGGTGCTGAGTCATAGGGAACCGGATGGGTCGGAAAAGCCCATCTCTTTCTATTCCTGTACATTGTCGCCCACGGAGCGCAACTATGCTCAAATTGACAAAGAGGCGCTTGCAATTGTGGCAGGAATCAAAAAGTTCCATGATTATGTGTACGGTCGTCATTTCTCCATTGAAACGGACCACAAACCACTGTTGGGGTTGTTCAACCTGAACAAACAAACGCCACAAATTCTCTCCCCCAGAATGTTGCGTTGGTCTATATTCCTGAACGGGTTCCAGTACACCTTGACCCATGTGCCGGTGAAACGGTTGTGCCACGCTGATGCGCTGAGTCGATTGCCCCTTCCTGGCGGGAGCAATGAGGATCCTGCTCCAGCGGAGCACATAATGATGCTGGAAACACTTCCGGGGGCTCCTGTAATGGCTACTGATATTGCTGAGAAAACGACGAAAGATGCTGTTCTCTCCCGTGTGCTCACTTGGGTGGGGAGGGGGTGGCCAGGTGGTCCGCATGAAGACAAATTCAGGCCTTATGCGACAAGGCAGCACGAGTTATCCATGCATAAGGGTTGTCTCCTGTGGGGAGATAGGGTGATCATCCCAGCACCACTGAGAAACAGGGTTCTTGAGACGCTTCACATGGGACACCCGGGAATGGTCAGGATGAAGTTGCTAGCCCGATGTTATGTGTGGTGGCCTGGAATGGACCAGAACATAGAACAATGGGTATGAACATGCAAGGCATGCCAAGAGGTGCGGCCAGAAGTGGCCAGAGCACCAGTTCACTGGTGGGAGCAGTCCAGATCTCCCTGGAGCCGGCTGCACTTAGATTTTGCTGGGCCATTCCAGGGGAAGGTCTTTTTGGTTATCGTCGATGCATACTCCAAATGGTTAGAAGTGGCGATGGTCCCTAGCATGGCATCAGCTGCCGTAATCAAGGTGTTGAGGCAGCTGTTTGCAACCCACGGGTTACCTGAGACCATTGTATCAGATAATGGGGCAGCTTTTGTATCCCAAGAATTCAGGGCATTCTTGGCTGATAACTTCATAAGAGGGGTCACATCTGCGCCCTTTCACCCATCCTCCAATGGGCAGGCGGAGCGCATGGTAAGAACAGCCAAAGAATCCATTGCACGCTTAATGGAGGGTAACTGGTCAGCTCGCATCGCGCGAATGTTATTTTTGCAGCATGCGACGCCGTGTACTGCGACGGGCAAGTCGCCAGCTGAGCTGCTCTTGGGTAGAAGATTGGTAATGGTGTTGGATTATGTCCACCCGGATAAAATGACAAACCGTAATTCAAGAGCAAACCCCCAGGCTGAGACTGACACAACAAGGTATTTCGCCCCTGAAGATCTGGTCTGGGCGAGGAACTATTCACGAGGTTCGCGGTGGGTGGCTGGTGTGGTCACCCGGGCTAGTGGACCTGTGTCCTATTATGTGACCTTGGAAAATTGGGCAAGTTTGGAAGAGACATATAGATCAGCTGAGGTGCCGGGCGCTCAGCAGGGAGGAGTCTGATAATTCATCCCTGGCTAACGACGCAGAGCTGCAAGACCAGAGTGAAAATGGCCCAGAGGTGCAATCACCAGGGGCTGCAGCAAATGAACCAGGGTCTGCTAGTCCTCAGGATGACGAGGTACAGGTAGGGGACCCTGAGATGTCTGGGACTCCATCTGTTCCTGACGAAACCCCTATAGCAGCCCCCCTACCACAGGTGACACCCAATCCAGAACCGGCAACACCTGTTGTCAGGAAATCAAGTAGAAGTTGTAGGACCCCACAGTACCTGAGAGATTACGTCTGCTGTGCTCACTAGGGGGGGAGGGATGTTGTGTATTGAGTCAAAGGATTTTATATCTGTATTATTATTGTCTGTATTTGCATTAGGGTAAAGTAACTGCCTTTTGGTTCCAGAGGGTACAGCTACTATTGGTTCATTTAAGCTGCTGTATTTGGATCCTCTGTCTTATTGGTTGCCTCCAAAAGGCAGGACTGTGATTGCCTGATATTGTTCCCTCCAAAATGTATCCTTTCTAGCTAGTTCCCTGTCCCTATAAATGTAGCTCTCCCCTCCTCAAGTCTAAGTCTTGTTGCCTTAATAAAGAAGTGTTACTAGAGAACTGTCTCCAGCATATTATGTCAAGAGAGCTGAAATCACAAACCCCACGTCACAACAGCACTGATGCAAAAATAAATGTTAAACAGCATGCAATAGCAGGAAAAGCTTGAGGGTGCCTCTTAACCCACAATATTTAGTACTCTAAATAGGTCAAATCATGTTTATTCACATGGCCAGAGACCTGGTGCAAATTCAACTGCAGTCCCCAACTCCAGATAACATAGAATGCCAACACGATACAGAGAAAACATGCTCAACTCTACATCTACCCAAAACCCAATTCTAAGACCATCTGAGCTTCTGTCTCAATTACCAAAAAGGGTTCCCCTTCCAATAACATTCCTGCCCTTTCCATTCACATGGTTTGCTACAAGAGAAAGGAAAATTTCCCCAGCTTGATAGGAAAGGAAGATTTTAAGTGGCTGCAGATCAGTAGTTGGTGGAGCCAGATGTAAAAATGGGTGGAGCGAAAAATGTAAATTTCACCTTTGTGCAATAGGCTAGTTTCTACACACACCCCTCTTTACACCTTGATCCAGGCAAGGCTGAGACTTTCAAAGACATATTCCAGCCAGGCAAAAACACTCAGGCAAGGTGTGAAGCCAGTTTGGTGGTGGACATGACCTGAGAAGGAGTTTGTGGTGTGGAAAGACTGAGCGACAGACAAAGTGATATTTAACCCCCAGAACTCAGTTTTCCTGCTCCTTGTCTACCAGGTAAATGCTTTAAAATTGAGAGGATCGGCTCCATTCTAAACCCATCATAATATTGGCAATAAACAACAGCATAAGAAAACTAGTTTGATGGCAGCCTTCCTCGCAAGGTTATCATCTTTCTTCCAACAGAGCCTGGTTATAATCGACCCTCTGTTAGAAGGAATAGGATTGGTTTGAGAAGATATTGAATTATTTGGGTAGGTTTGAACAATTTGGGGCAATTAAAATGTTAAAAGTTAAATAAACCTTGTGGAGGGAGGCGTGTTAAGGTATACAGAACTGTACATATGGTTGACTTGAATATGTTATTATTGATTATGTATACCCAATGCATCAGCCACCTGGGGGTTTTCACTGTTTGTTTTCACTGTTTGTGTTTTGGTTGTTGGAATTATTTTTTAAAAATAGAATAAAATAAAATAATCGACCTTCCATTAATGCTCCTGGCAGAGAACTGAAGTCTGCTAGAGTTCTTCACAGTTCAGGAGGAGAAAGAAAGATGAAATATTTCTATATCAGATACAAATTTCCAATCATACCATCCCCAAATGTGTTGGAGGTTAAACAGGTACATACACAGGTTGATTGTGGGCAATAGGGTTTTTTTAAAATTTACTGAATTCATCCTGAAAAGAGGAAACCCAGATCAAAGGGGTGTGGGGTGGAGATGGCATTTAGATTCTGTAGGTGCCTAGTGCTTGCCATGCTTGAGGTGGTCCCATCTCACCCCAAACGACCATCTGGAGGCCCCCTGAGTCACTCACCTGTCCAGTTGGAAGAACGTTCTCATATATTTGAGGGGTGGATACAACCTGGGTGGAAGTTTTGTCATTTCGACGACAGACACCTGGAGGGAGAAGTCTGGGAATAAACTCATAATGTGGACCTCATATCCTACAACAGACCTTACAAATCTACCCCCGAGAGCAGGGTAACATCAAGCAAACTGCAGCAAGACCATTTCTTGATGCTTTTTAAGAAGCATTTCTTTGAATCTTGTTGTTAGCAAGAAGGAGAACTGCAGTTTATTGATATTGATTGATTGCATCCTATCCCACCCTGTTCTCCAAGGAGCTCAGGGTGGTCCACACAGTTCTGCTGCTCTGCATTTCAGCCTCACAACAACCCTGTGAGGTAGGTTAGGCTGAGAAGCATCAACTGGCCCAAGGTCCTTTGTGGCCAAGTGGGGATTCAAACCCTCGTCTCCATGTTCCCAGGATGACTCTCTAACTAGTGTTTCTTACACCAGCATGGTGTAGAAGTTAAGAGCGGTGGACTCGTAATCTGGTGAACCGGATTCGATTCCCCGCTCCTCCACATGCAGCTTCTGGGTGACCTTGGGCTAGTCACACTTATCCGAAGTCTCTCAGCCCCACTCACATCACAGAGTGTTTGTTGTGGGGGAGGAAGGGAAAAGGAGATTGTTAGCCGCTTTGAGACTCCTTTGGGTAGTGATAAAGCGGGATATCAAATCCAAACTCTTCTTACACAGGCACACATGCTAGTCCCCCAACAGCTTACAGCCTAAAGGAGGTGAGTCATTTAAATGTCAGTGCACTATGCCAATCATTCGGGGTTCCTTTTCCAGTCAGCAGAGTCACCCAGAAAGTCTTCTAGGATCTTCTTTCTCAGTTCACCTCATGCGTTGGTGAATTCCCACGTGGGAATAAACACCTCATCCATTTCTCCTCTCCTCTCTTCACTTGGGTGTGTGAGCTGGGGCCATTGGTGTAGTAGGAAATTAGCAGCCCAACGTAACAATGCATATTCTTGCTAGTTAGCATGAGAAGGGGTTAAGACCACAGAGCTGTATTGCTGATAGGCAGACCATAGAGATGTACTTGGGAGAGAGGGCTCTGTGTGATTTCATTTCCCCACTTCTCCACCCCTCTTCCTTCAACCAGCAAAGAGGGTTCCGCTTGCTCCAGCTCGTACACATGTCTGAGGTTGTTTTTACTGTAAATATAAGTATTTTGCCTGCATAGTTTGTTTACTGCTGCTGTTGCAGAGAACCAATGCATGACTATAGGTAAGTAAATCATATTTTAAACTTACTTCCCAGTCTGTTGCCTGATTCTTTGTCAAGAAAGGTAAGAAAGGGGGACACAGCTTACGTTGTAGCTGGGCTTTACCCAAAGAAGGCTTCACAATCCCTATGCTTTAATTTTCTGCTAAGGATGGGATCTTAAACTCTGTTCTGCTTCTGCAAGTGGGTGCCTGGAGGTAAGGTAAATGTAAAGGGAGCCCTGACCATTTGGTCCAGTCACGGATGACTCTGGGGTTGCGGCGCTCATCTCGCTTTATTGTCCGAGGGATCCAGCGTACAGCTTCTGGGTCATGTGACCAGCACGACGAAGCCACTTTTGGCGAACCAGAGCAGCGCACGGAAACGCCGTTTACCTTCCTGCCGGAGCGGTACCTATTTATCTATTTGCACTCTGATGTGCTTTTGAACTGCTAAGTTGGCAGGAGCAGGGACCGAGCAACGGGAGCTCACCCCCTTGTGGGGATTCAAACTGCCACCCTTCTGATCGGCAAGCTCTAGGCTCTGTGGTTTAACCCACAGCGCCACCTGCGTCCCTGCCTGGAGGTATAAATTGCAATTAATATATCCTCTCTTAACTAGTAAAACTCATCCCACAGTTGATAGCACCATGTTGAGAGTACCCTGCAGTCCACGGCCAGCTCTGTTTTACTCACGGAAAAAGACGTAAGTCAGTGTTCCCACTAGCACCAATATCACAGCCAGGGACCCGATAACAGTCCCAGCGAGGGCTCCAGCGGAACCAGAAGAAGAAGAAGAAGAACCATCTGAAGAATCTGAAGAGCAAAGGACTTTTTTTTCATAATTTTGCATTAAGGGTTGACAATAATCTAGCCTCTCATCTCTCCCTCTAAAAGCACTAAAGGAAGGAAAGACAATATTTTATAATTAACCGGCTGTGGGGGCAGAGAGGCAGAAGCATATAATGTCCAGAAATGAATGCAACTCTTCCTGGCTCACATAAGATTGGCTAGAAAATAAGCCAAGGTGTTGCCCTCCAAAAGGTGAGAAATAGTTCTTCCTCGGACTCAGTGCCCAGTCTAGTGATTTTCTCTTTCTTTCTTTCTGAATGTTTTTTATTAAATATTCTCTTGGTTTATGAAAGAACATGCGTTTTTTCACGTTGTGGAGTCTTTTTTATCACCTGATGTGAGACACTGGTGCTGCATAAAACCCAACATACACCCTAAATATTACCACCCAACCCCCTCCCCCCACCTCCTTCTACCCCAGTCTAGCAATATTCCTTGATCCTTCCAGCTCCCCCAAGCTCTTCTCCCACACTCAGCTATGTGGGCCGCATAACAAGCTATAGGCCCTTTGAGCATTGAAAACAGCTGTCCCATATGCGCCAACATTTCTCTGATGAAACACCATAATCTACCTCCACACAAAAAGCACTAGCGAGTTAGAAACCACTAGCATGGAGAGCAGAGTCAGGAGGAAAGGTGTTCCTGGTTTATTAGTGGATTACTCACATGCCATAGTTATCCTACTGGGGTTGCTTATAGCATTACTGACAGGGTTCACTGCCTGACACGTATAGTTCCCTTCGTCCTCTTTGGTGATGCCAGTTAGCATGAGGGTTCTGTTCCGGTCAGAAAGCCCAGTCTTGGGTGGGACAGGATTACCATCCTTGAACCAAAGGATGGAGACGTCAAGGCGGTCAGAGGTGTTGCAGTGTAAGGAGACAATTGTGTTCTCTGCCGCTAAGGATTCTGTCAGCTGCAGGACCGGGTTGGAGAGGATTTCTGCAGATGAAACAGAAAGACAGTCATCATTTGTGGGTCCTCATGGTCACTGAATCTGGTTAAAGTTTCTTCAATTGTAGCTACTAAAGGCCACTTTGAGGTTGCTACTCAGTATAGCAGGGGATCATGACAGGAACCTAGCCTCCAACATGTCGCAATGAAAAACCGGGATGCTGCCTTCCAGGGCCATACTTCCGCATGAGTCACGTGATCGCAGCCCTGAAAACGAGCTTTTTCAGGGTGAGTTTGCAATGCAAAATCAGGCAAGATCACAGCATTCAAAATGGCAGCCGTTCTCTGGTGGGGGGAAAAACCAGGATGTCCCAGTTTTACCGGGACGGTTGAGGGGTATGCAGTACATTGCCACTGATGTATTTTAAATGGATCCTGCAGCTTCTAAAGTAGCATCCTGTTATTTTCGACACATAATTTTGACCTCTTTCAGAGAGGCCATCAAAGAAAGCTACTTTGAGCCACTAACATGTGATAGTGCATATTAATTGGTTTAAAAATGCTTTTAAATGAATATAACTCCCCCCCAAAAAAACTCCTCAAACATTTCCCCATTTGAACAGCTAAAAAGGCAGTTGCAAGACTAGTGTATTCTGGTATAGTTTTCTGATGAAAAAATGTATAGTTTTCTAGGGCCACATTCTTGGGATAGAGGAATTGTGTTTAGGACAAATTCACGAGCCACATCCCACCCTCCCTATGGGGGAAAGCACAGAACTCTCCATCTCAGAGCTCAGCAGAGGAGATAGATTTGGGTGCATAAGAAGTAAGAATGACTGGAGAGCAAGTTAATCATACCTGAAACAGTGATGTTTGTAGCCCCTGTGTTGGTAACCCCAGGATCTTCTATTTTAAATGAATAGGTTCCAGAGTCATTTGGCTTTAAATCTGTGATGTTAAGGGAGCAGTCTCGCTTCCCAGTCTCCCTGCCAGGGTGGGCAGGTCCATCTTCCTGATGACGAACATAAAATCGGAATACTCTAATAAAAATAATAATGTTTCTTTCTTCAACTGCCCCTCGGTACCATTTGCAGTTGGTAATAATCTTCAAATTAAGACCTTCTGGCGTTAAGGTGACACTCTCTCCTTCTTTCAGCAGTTCGGGAACAACTCTGATACTTATTCCAGTTGTCTCCTGGGCTCGAGTCAAAAGGAAGCAGGAACTCAGGACGGAGGCTGCAGTGTGGAGAAGAAAACGAAAGACATGTTCTGCTAAAGAAGAAGAAAAAAGGCTTCCAACCTCTGCTGAAATGTCACGGCACACTCTAAATATCCCAGTTCGTAACAGTGATTCCCCTCAAGAGCTTCCTGCAAACACTAAGTGTAGCCCTTACTTTATTGAGCAAGCGAGAAGGCAGTTCCTTTCCTGGCAGCTCAGCCTCAGCCTTCTTCTGGGACAGGCATGAAGAAAGGGGAAGCACTCTTGCATTTCCCCTTCCAGGACCCTCCCATGTTTCTAGGTAAGCAAACATTAACATAAAGGGGTCCAGTGAAGGAGGTCTGGGCATCTGTCTGTGTTTACCTCCTTCAGGGACTCAGGATGATTCCTTTCTTTCTTTACAATTTTTCATTTTTAACAAATGAACATATTAATCTGATTTATAAATCCTTTATGTACTTTCCCCATACCACAAATACACATGCCAGCCAAATATATTATCATGACATTCCAAGTCTTTAATATGTGGATTCTTCAGTGACAACCATTCCTTCAACCAGCACAGACAGGAAGTTTTATAATATAATCTCATATCCGACAGGGAAAGACCTCTTCTCTCTTTCTCATCTATCAATATTTTATATTTCATTCTTGGTTTTTACTCTTGCCAGATATATTTCAAAATATCTTTTTTGCCATTTATTGAAACAATCTGTCTTGCCGATTGAAACAAAAATAACATTCATTTTAATACATGGTTCCTTTCTTCACCCAAAGTGCTCACTGGGCACTAAGAATCTTTCTACCAATATCTATATATTTTAAATCTCCCCCAGGGCTCAAGCCTGCCCCTTTAGTTCTACCTCTCTACCTACCTGGAGGGTCTGGAGGCGGTTGGAGGTTGGATGGCGGCTAACAGATTGTTTAAATTGCAGTAGCCCGTGCACAGCGGAATGATGAGGAGTACGTGCCACATACTCTATATTACTTTATTTACACTTCAAAGCTGGTAGATTACAGAAAAACATCTTGCCTCTGCCGGAGCAGAGAAAGGATCCTCTCTCCTCTGAAGCACGGAGAGAAACACTGTGAAAAACAGGAAACCAGTGTACGTCACATCCAGTCTCCTTTCCCGTGAGAAACTCCAACAGCAACTCTGACTGGAATGTAAACATTGTCTTGTGACAAGCACTTCGCTGCACAGTGAAGAGAGCAGAAACCAACAGAATCCTGACAAGACAGAAGTACTGTTCTTGGGGGACAGGAGGCGGGCAGGTGTGGAGGATTCCCTGGTCCTGAATGGGGTAACTGTGCCCCTGAAAGACCAGGTGCGCAGCCTGGGAGTCATTTTGGACTCGCAGCTGTCCATGGAGGTACAGGTCAAATCTGTGTCCAGGGCAGCTGTTTACCAGCTACATCTGGTATGCAGGCTGAGACCCTACCTGCCTGCAGACTGCCTCGCCAGAGTGGTGCATGCTCTGGTAATCTCCCGCTTGGACTACTGCAATGTGCTCTACGTGGGGCTACCTTTGAAGGTGACCCGGAAACTACAACTAATCCAGAACGCGGCAGCTAGACTGGTGACTGGGAGCGGCCGCCGAGACCACATAACACCAGTCTTAAAAGACCTACATTGGCTCCCAATACGTTTCCGAGCACAATTCAAAGTATTGGTGCTGACCTTTCAAGCCCTAAACGGCCTCAGTCCTGTATACCTGAAGGAGCGTCTCCATCCCCATCGTTCTACCCGGACACTGAGGTCCAGCTCCGAGGGCCTTCTGGCGGTTCCCTCATTGCGAGAAGCAAAGCTACAGGGAACCAGGCAGAGGGCCCTCCCTGTGGAACGCCCTCCCACCAGATGTCAAGGAGAACAACAACTACCAGACATTTAGAAGACAACTGAAGGCAGCCCTGTTCAGGGAAGCATTTAATGTTTGATGTATTATAGAATTTTAATAATTTTTTGGGAAGCCGCCCAGAGTGGCTGGGGAAGCCCAGCCAGATGGGAGGCGTACAAATAATTTATTATTATTATTATTATTATTATTATTATTATTATTATTATTACTGTATGTAACTCCCTCTGCAGTCTTTCAGAACTCTTACCAGAAACCCCTGTGGAAATGGGGCCCTGATTCTGCATCCAAGTAGGTAGGAAACAGAGGGTGAAGTGGTGCGGCCCTTAGTGGGACTTGCCAATTTTGCATTTCACTGCAAGTTTTAGTACATATTTAAAATGCATTTAATTGCAAATTAACACAATGGTCTAGTTTGAATTCATGAGAAGGACATCACAACAACATTTGGAGGAGCATGAAATCTGGCAGCGAGTGAGGTTTAGACCTCTGCATTAGTCTGAGAGGTGCAAATCTATATTAGAACTAAAAGACCAAATTCCTCCAGCATCCTCATCTTACCCCCCAAGCTCAGCTGCATGTAACTCCACCTGCTCCCTTCCAGCGCTCTTACCAGCAACCCCTTTGGAAATGGGGTCCGGATTCTGCATCCTAGTAGGTGGGAAACTGAGGGTGCAGCAGGGTGGTCCCTAGCATATAAATACATGTTTTAAATGTTATTTTCATTCAAAACAACACCTTCCTCTAATTTGAATTATTGAGAACTGCACCACAACATTTGGAGAAGTATGAAATTGGGTGCAGAGTTAGGTTTCGACATCTGCATTAGTGGGAGAAATTCAGATCTGAACTAAAAGACCAAATTCCTCCAGCATCCTCAACTCCCCCCAAGTAAGTCCTCCCCATTGCAGGGTGCTGACCTCTCACCTGCTAAGAGCAGCATCTTCCAGTAGACCTTCCAGCCATGGGTTCTGCGTGGCCTGTCCATCTTGTGAGTGCACTTCCCTTGACAGCTCGGGCTCTGGGGGTCTTTCTCTGCTCCTTGCCTAGTATCTGGTTCCAGCACCACTGCTGGCTCCAAGTGAGTCTCTGATTAGAGAAACAGGAACTCCAAGGGTTGGAAATCAACCAAACAAAGCTCTTTCATTAACTTCCTCTTATCCCCTTACTAGCCAAGCCAATCCCTGAACTATTTGCTCAAATACAACTCAGCAGCACCCGCCTCAAAAAATGACAGCAAAGATGCAGTCCATCTGGGTTGCAAGAGTGCACAGAGGGAGATTGAAACCGAGAGTTGGGACGTTTAGGGTTCATTACAAAAAAGGTCTAAAGCGGAAGTCTCCAACCAGTCCAGAAGTTTGATCTGCTGTAGACTCCCAGCCAGGAACTTGCCACCTGCCTCTGCTTTTTCAATTTAAATTTGTGATTACTAGTGCTAGGATTTCACCATAAATCACATGCTGAGATGCTGGCATACTATTATTTTCCAGTGGAAGTGAGCCACATGTTCTTGCTGCAACCTTTGAACACCTATAGCAACAAAATTCTCTCTTTGTTTTCCAGCATTTTTCCTCGTTGTCCAAGACTTGTGGTTGATGTGGAGCGAGAGAGGAGGACACTACCACCCTTTAGACTTGTGTTTTGGTACCAAAAGAAGGCCTTTCTATCCCTTTCACCACCTCCCTTCTCTGTGTCACTCCTCCTTATAGAGTTCCTGTGTCATTTGCATGTGCACACCCCCTGGGTACGATTTGGATATCCTTTCAAATGACTAAAATGCACCTTGAGTCTTTCTTCCCCATTTCCACACATGTGTGATGTAGAGATCCTCTAGACCAGGCCGGTCCAACTTTTCATAGCAAGTGGCCCACAAGAAGACATTGGCAAGGAACCCACAGTGTACACACTGCCTTGTCACACAGGGAAGGGGGTTGGAGCAAAGTGAGGCCAACATTTGATGCCCCTGCCCAGCCCTCACACTGCCTTCCTAAAGCCCCCCAAGCCAGGTGCCGGGCTTTGGGTGTGGGATGTGATCCATGAGAGGCAGTCAAGTACAACATTCTGTGTAATGCTAGAGAAGACATGCGAGGGAATGTTTGTCCAGCCAGTCGAAACTTCCTGTTCCTCTTGGCTGGAGCATCCTTCCTTTTGCATGTGATAGACGGTGGGTGTGACCTAACCTGTCCAGGTAACAAAAGGACGAGTCACGCAGCACACCTTCCTCTTTTTCACTTTCTTCATTTGACCAGCTTTTAGCTAGGACTGCTCTGCTAGCTCTCAGCTAGCAGAAGCACTGGGATTATTCCCCCATATGGGGTAGATCCACATGTACATATTTGTAACTAAGTCTGCCTTCAGGAATCCAACTGTGAACTGATGTGAGTAAACTTCTTTTATTGATTTTAAATAAGATTGTGGTGTCTTTATTGTTTTAAGAGGGATTTAAGGGAACTTACCAGGAACGTACAATTCAGTCTGAGACAGATAGAGTTGTATAGTAGTGAGAGGCTCACATGAGCCTGCAACCAGCTTTCTGCTGTGCATGAAAAGAGGAATGTAACTCTGCTATATAAAGAAACTTCCTGGCACAAGTTAGGAAGGATATTAGTAAACAATATATCCTCTCCTGCCACTCTGAACATTCCCACATTGGGAAGGAGGCACGAGGCACTGGCAGGGTCCTGGATTCCTTCCACCTCTCTCTCTCTCTCTCTCTCTCTCTCTCTCTCTCTCTAACATTTTTTTTTAAATTCATTTTCACTTTTAACATTCATCATCATACATAAATCACAATCATTTTACAAATAGGATTCTCAAAATCCCCGAACTTCCCTCCATGGTTTTCCCAGATATTCTTTTCAAACTGCTTCGTATCATATTCTCCATATTTACCTAAAACTCAAATTTTTATCATTTATCTCTTCTTTGCAAGTGTTTTCAAAATCCTGCTAATATTTTCAATTGTTTGAAGTGTTCTTTCAAGTAACTTTCTAAAAAAAAATCCCCATTCTTTGTGAAATTTATTGTCTTCTTGATCTCTGATTTTCCCGTCATTTTGGCCAATTTGGCATAGTCCATCACCTTTATCCGCCATTCTTCTTTTGTAGGTAGATTGTCCTCCTTCCATCTTAGGGCAAGCAGCATCCGTGCAGCTATTATAGTATACATAAACAGTCTCTTAGTGTGGTGTAGTGGTTAAGAGCGGTGGACTTGTAACCTGGGGAACCGGGTTCACGTCTCCGCTCCTCCACATGCAGCTGCTGGGTGACCTTGGGCCAGTCACACTTCTTTGAAGTCTCTCAGCCTCACTCACCTCACAGAGTGTTTGTTGTGGGGGAGGAAGGGAAAGGAGAATGTTAGCTGCTTTGAGACTCCTTAAAGGGAGGGAAAGGCGGGATATCAAATCCAAACTCTTCTTCTTCTTCTTCTTAGTTATTTCTCGTCCTAAAATTCCTAGTAAGAAAGCTTCAGGTTTTATTATGTGAACATTTGTCAAAACTATTTGGAAAAATGTGTCTATCACATTAAATTTATTATATTTACATACCGTATTTTTCGCCCTATAAGACGCACTTTTTCCCCTCCAAAAATGAAGGGGAAATGTGTGTGCGTCTTATGGGGTGAATGCAGGCTCCTTGGCTTCAGCGATAGCAACGCGGAGCCTCCGAAGCCTGCGCTCCGGAGGCTTCGCGTTGCTTCCACTGAAGCCAGGAGAGTCTGCTCTTTGAGGCTGGCGGTGGGGAAAGCACGCTTCCCCCATCGCCAGCCCCAGAGGATGGGGGGCAGCAGGAAGGTGTGCGACGCCTTCCTTCTACTCTCCAACCCGGCTTTGAGACTGGCGGTGGGGAAAGCAGCGCTTCCCCCATCGCCAGCCCCAGAGGATGGGGGGCAGCAGGTAGGCGCGCAACGCCTTCCCGCTACTCTCCAACCCTCCTGTGGGCTTTTGCGGCAGATGGGGGAATTCCCCCACCTCCCGCAAAAGCCGCACACTCTTTAAAGGGGCTCCGCGGCCTCTGCTGGCTTTTCTACGAGGGGGGGGGATTCCCCCACCTCCTAGAAAAGCCCGCAGGAGCCGCACACCCTTTAAAGAGCACGCCGCTCTTGGGGGCTTTTCCTCGAGGAGGGAGAAGGGACTGACTGGCCGTTTCAGTCCCTTCTCCCTCCTGGTCGAAAAGCCCGAAGGAGTCAGGAATTCCGCCACCTCCCACAAAAGCAGGGAGAAGGTCTTGGAGTAGCGCACAGGCTGCGTGCAACCTGTCCACTGCTCCCAGAGCTGCGGGGGGGGGAAATCATATTTTTTACTTGATTTCCCCACCCCCCCTGAAAACTAGGTGCGTCCTATGGGCCGGTGCGTCCTATAGGGTGAAAAATACGGTATATATGTAAATATATTTTATTTACATTAAAATGCAGGTGAATTTTCATGAGGAATTTCCCTTTTCTTTCTTCCCCCTCAGCATTAATCCTTTAGTCACACAAGATGCAATTCCAAGGATTCCTGCCTGGCCGTTCCAGGAGGAGTTTCCTTTGTGTCTCTGTCTCAGTATCCGCAAGTCTTTCCCAGTGTGAGAGTCCCTTGGGGACCAAGGCTGGTTCCTTTGTTCAGAACAAGGACGAGGATTTCCAGAAGGATCTGCCCTGAATTTACTCAGCACCGTCTGAAAGGAAGAGATCGGATCAGGAATGAGGCTTGAGGGCCCAGGAAAGGTCTCAGCAGCGGAGTGGGAGTTGCTGGGTCCATGTCTTTATCTCTTTATCTCTTCGTAGACAGAAGGGCTTCTGGGCTGCAAGGTCTAAAGAGAAAATGGAGATGGTCAGGTGGAAGCCACAGAGTCAAATCCACCTTTGCTTTCATTTGTTTTCCTGGCCAGGGTAAGAATACATTTATTTTCGTATTTATATTATTGGAAGCAGCACGGCTTGTAAGAAGAGAAGGAAATCAGAGCAAGTGTCTTTAAAGCACGTGGTTTACACTTTCAGGGAACTTGGGCATCCTCTGCCTGGAATTTGGATAATTTGGAATACAATGGTACCTCAGGTTAAGTATTTAATTTGTTCCGGAGCTCTGTTCTTAACCTGAAACTGTTCTTAACCTCTTCTTAAGACCACTTTACCTAATGGGGCCTCCTGCTGCCGCCGCGCAACCAGAGCACGATTTCTGTTCTCATCCTGAAGAAAAGTTCTTAACCCGAGTACTATTTGTGGGTTAGCCGAGTGTGTAACCTGATGTGTATGTAACCTGAAGCATATGTAACCTGAGGTACCACTGTACAGGGCATGCCACTGGGAATTCAATGCGAAGGAAGGATTTTAGGTCCAGTTCCCGCAGGGCTTCTTTTGCAGTGTTAGCAGAGAAAAGCTTCATTTGCTGAAACACCCATTTCCACCTGACTCTACAACCCTTCAGGAAACTTGCACACCTTTTCAGCTGGCCCTCTAGGTGTATACATTTCTGTTCTGGAGGGAGAAATCCCTGCTTGAAATCTGGGAGAGCAGCTGCCATTCAATGTAGGCTTTACTGGGCTTGATAGACTAAAGGGGTGACTTGGTATTCGGCTGCTTTCTATGTTCTGTTGGGTAGGTACATGAGGAAGACAATTGCCCATAAGGCCCTAAAATGTACGAGGCCATCTTAAGGCCAGCTTTCTGACTTGTGTCTGTAACCCTGGGTTAATTGTGAGAGCCGCTGGTCGGCTCTTGTTAATACAGCGGTACCTTGGTTCTCACCATGGGACGCAGGTGGCGCTGTGGGTTAAAGCCTCAGCGCCTAGGGCTTGCCGATCGAAAGGTCGGTGGTTCGAATCCCTGCGGTGGGGTGCGCTCCCGCTGCTCGGTCCCAGCGCCTGCCAACCTAGCAGTTCGAAAGCACCTCCGGGTGCAAGTAGATAAATAGGGACCGCTTACCAGCGGGAAGGTAAACGGCGTTTCCGTGTGCGGCTCTGGCTCTGGCTCTGGCCAGAGCAGCGATGTCACGCTGGCCGCGTGACCCGGAAGTGTCTCCGGACAGCGCTGGCCCCTGGCCTCTTAAGTGAGATGGGCGCACAACCCCAGAGTCTGTCAAGACTGGCCCGTACGGGCATGGGTACCTTTACCTTTACCTTACCTTGGTTCTCAAACTTAATCCGTTCCGGAAGTCTGTTCCCAAACCAAAGTGTTCCAAAACCAAGGCATGCTTTCCCATAGTAAGTAATGCAAAATGGATTAAGACGTTCCAGACTTTTAAAAACAATCCCCTTAAACAGCAATTTAACATGAATTTTAATATCTAATGAGACCATTGATCTATAAAATGAAAGCAATGAACAATGTACTGCAGTCACATAATCAATCAATCAATCCATACCTGAACTGCGTTCCACAGTCACAAAAAGAAAACAAAAGAGCTGCAAAATCAAAAATGCAAAATAAATAGCAAAAACTGACAGACCTCAGCATAACACTCAAAACGGAAGTGTGGCACTCAAATTAGAAGCGTAACACTCAAAAAGGAGCATATTCGGCTTCTGAAAAACGTTCGCAAACCAGAACACTTACTTCTGGGTTTGCAGTGTTTGGGTTCCAAGTTGCTTGAGTACCAAGGCGTTTGAGAACCAAGGGACCACTGTAACAGATATTTGGTCATATTTGGCATTTCCAAACACTTTGAAGCACAAAGGACTCACCTCATATGTGTTGGCAGCGCTGGAGGAATTTTCAGGATGAACCTGGGTCAACGACAAAAATATGTTGAAGGGAGCACCTCACTGTAGCCCTGATGCCCAGTTCTTGCTGTGTGTCAGTGCAGAATTCTGAGAATTCTGAGAATTCAATTTCTATTATTACGGCCAATTTCAAATGTGTGGCCAGCTGAACTTGGCCAGTTCCATTTTCTTAAGACCCACATTTAGGGGCACCTTAGCAGATTCTGAAACAGGGAGTGTTTTTCTGAAAACAGAAAGTTCTGTTTTTTGTTTTGTTTCTTAAATCTACTTCCTTTCGCATCCTTGTGACTTAATTTGTCATTCCTTTCTGTGCTCCACTCTTTAATCTAGACAATAAATCCTCTGGATCATGGAAATGGCACCCCTCATCTGCTCTCAAGGTCAGCTAAGTTAGCACTGATGCAAAAAATAAATGTTAAACTACATGCAATAGCAGGAAAAGCTTGAGGATGCATATTCCAGCCAGGCAAAAACACTCAGGCAAGGTGTGAAGCCAGTTTGGTGGTGGACATGACCTGAGAAGGAGTTTGTGGTGTGGAAAGACTGAGCGACAGGCAAAGTGATATTTAACCCCCAGAACTCAGTTTTCCTGCTCCTTGTCTACCAGGTAAATGCTTTAAAATTGAGAGGATCGGCTCCATTCTAAACCCATCATAATATTGGCAATAAACAACAGCATAAGAAAACTACTTTGATGGCAGCCTTCCTCGCAAGGTTATCATCTTTCTTCCAACAGAGCCTGGTTATAATCGATCCTCCGTCAGAAGGAAGAACATTGGTTTGAGAAGATATTGAATTATTTGGGTAAGTTTGAACAAATTGGGGCAATTAAAATGCTAAAATTTAAATAAACCTTGTGGAGGGAGGAGTCTTAAGGTATATAGAATTCTACATATGGCTGATTTGAATATGTTATTATTGATTATGTATAGCCAACGCATCAGCCGCCTGGGGGTTTTCATTGTTTTCACTGTTTGTGTTTTGGTTGTTGGTAAAAAAACCCTAAAATTAAAAATTAAAAAAATCAAAATCGACCTTCCGTTAATGCTCCTGGCAGAGAACTGAAGCCTGCCAGAGTTCTTCACAGTTCAGGAGGAGAAAGAAAGATGAAATATTTCTATATCAGATACAAATTTCCACTCACACCATCCCGAAATGTGTTGGAGGTTAGACAGGTACATAAACAGGTTGATTGTGGGCAATAGGGTGTTTTTTTTAAAAAAAACTTACTGAATTTCCCCTGAAAAGAGGAAACCCAGGTCAAAGGGGTGGGGGGGGTGGGGGTGGAGATGGCATGGCATTTACATGCTGTTGGTGGGTGGTGGGTGCCATGCTTGAGGTGGCCCTATCTCACCCCAAACGACCATCTGGAGGCCCCTGAGTCACTCACCTGCCCAGTTGGAAGAACGTTCTCATATATTTGAGGGGTGGATACAACCTGGGTGGAAGTTTTGTCATTTCGACGACAGACACCTGGAGGAGGGAGAAGTCTGGGAATAAACTCATAATGTGGACCTCATATCCTACAACAGACCTTACAAATCTACCCCCAAGAGCAGGGTAACATCAAGCAAACTGCAGCAAGACCATTTCTTGATGCTTTTAAAGAAGCATTTCTTTGAATCTTGTCGTTAGCAAGAAGGAGAACTGCAGTTTATTGATATTGATTGATTGCATCCTATCCCACCCTGTTCTCCAAGGAGCTCAGGGTGGTCCACACAGTTCTGCTGCTCTGCATTTCAGCCTCACAACAACCCTGTGAGGTAGGTTAGGCTGAAAAGCAACAACTGGCCCAAGGTCCTTTGTGGCCAAGTGGGGATTCAAACCCTCGTCTCCATGTTCCCAGGATGACTCTCTAACTAGTGTTTCTTACACCAGCGTGGTGTAGAGGTTAAGAGCGGTGGACTCGTAATCTCGTGAACTGGGTTCGATTCCCCGCTCCTCCAAATGCAGCTGCTGAGTGACCTTGGGCTAGTCACACTTCTCTGAAGTCTCTCAGCCCCACTCACCTCACAGAGTGTTTGTTGTGGGGGAGGAAGGGAAAAGGAGATTGTTAGCCGCTTTGAGATTCCTTTGGGTAGTGATAAAGCGGGATATCAAATCCAAACTCTTCTTACACAGGCACACATGCTAGTCCCCCAACAGCTTACAGCCTAAAGAAGGTGACTCATTTAAATGTCAGTGCACTATGCCAATCATTCGGGGTTCCTTTTCCAGTCAGCAGAGTCACCCAGAAGGTCTTCTCAGTTCAGCTTATGTGTTGGTGAATTCCCACGTGGGAATAAACACCTCACCCATTTCACTTCAGCTTAAAGTACCGGTATTTATTGCAGAATTAAAATTGCAACTCATACAACGATTCGTCTAAGGAAAATAAAGTAAAACTATATACAGTGAATCATTCCTCCTCTCTGTTATTCACTAGAGTGTGTGAATTGGGACCATTGGTGTAGTATGAGATTAGCAGTCCAACTTAACAATAAATATTCTTGCTAGTTAGCATGGGAAGGGGTTAAGACCACAGAGCTGTATTGCTGATAGGCAGACCATAGAGATGTACTTGGGAGAGAGGGCTCTGTGTGATTTCATTTCCCCACCTCTCCACCCCTCTTCCTTCAACCAGCAATGAGGGCTCCGCTTACTCCAGCTCGTACACATGTCTGAGGCTGTTTTTACTGTAAATATAAGTATTTTACCTGCATAGTTTGTTTACTGCTGCTGTTGCAGAGAACCAATGCATGACTATAAGTAAGTAAATCATATTTTAAACTTACTTCCCAGTCTGTTGCCTGATTCTTTGTCAAGAAAGGTAAGAAAGGGGGACACAGCTTACGTTGTAGCTGGGCTTTACCCAAAGAAGGCTTCACAATCCCTATGCTTTAATTTTCTGCTAAGGATGGGATCTTAAACTCTGTTCTGCTTCTGCAAGTGGGTGCCTGGAGGTAAGGTAAAGGTAAAGGGACCACTGACCGTTAGGTCCAGTCGTGGATGACTCTGGGGTTGCGGCGCTCATCTCCTGGTATGCCCCACAGAGGAACTTACGGTCTTCAAATAAAAACATCTCGAAGGTCCCAGGCCACAGAGAGGTTAGGCTGGCCTCAACTAGAGCTAGGGCTTTTTCGGCTGCGGCTCCAACCTGGTGGAACGCTCTGTCACAAGAGACAAGGGCCCTGCAGGACTTGACATCTTTCCGCAGGGCCTGCAAGACAGAGCTGTTCCACCAGGCCTTTGGTCAGGGCGCAGCCTGACTCCCTCCTTTGGCAATCTTTACAAAACTTTAGTTTATGGTTGCCATAAATTTTGATTTTAATTAATTTTTATAATGTTTTTATAATGTTGCACTGTTTTAGTGTTGTTAGCTGCCCTGAGCCCAGCTTCGGCTGGGGAGGGCGGGATATAAATAAAATTTATTATTATTATTATTATTATTATTATTATTATTATTATTATTATTTACTGGCCGAGGGAGCCAGCGTTTGGCAGGTGGGTGCCTGGAGGTATAAATTGCAATTAATATATCATCTCCTAACTAGTAAAACTCATCCCACAGTTGATAGCACCATGTTGAGAGTACCCTGCAGTTGACGGCCAGCTCTGTTTTACTCACGGAGAAAGACGTAAGTCAGTGTTCCCACTAGCACCAATATCACAGCCAGGGACCCGATAACAGTCCCAGCGAGGGCTCCAGCAGAACCAGAAGAAGAACCATCTGAAGAGCAAAGGACTTTTTTACATGATTTTCCATTAAGGGTTGACTGTAATCTAGCCTCTCATCTTTCCCTCTAAAAGCACTAAAGGAAGGAAAGTCAATATTTTAGAATTACCCAGCTTTGGAAGCAGAGAGGCAGAAGCATATAATGTCCAGAAATGAATGCAACTCTTCCTGGCTCACATAAGATTGGCTAGAAAATAAGCCAAGGTGTTGCCCTCCAAAAGGTGAGAAATAGTTATTCCTCGGACTCAGTGCCCAGTCTAGTGATTTTCTCTTTCTTTCTTTCTGAATGTTTTTTATTAAATATTCTCTTGGTTTATGAAAGAACATGCGTTGTCTCTTTTTTCACGTTGTGGAGTCTTTTTTATCACCTGATGTGAGACACTGGTGCTGCATAAAACCCAACATACACCCTAAGTATTACCACCCAACCCTCTCTCCCCACCTCCTTCTACCCCAGTCTAGCAATATTCTTTGATCCTTCCAGCTCCCCAAAGCTCTTTTCCCACACTCAGCTATGTGGGCCGCATAACAAGCTATAGGCCCCTTGAGCATTGAAAACAGCTGTCCCATATGCGCCAACATTTCTCTGATGAAACACCATAATCTATCTCCACACAAAGCGATAGGGAGTTAGAAACCACTAGCATGGAGAGCAGAGTCAGGAGGAAAGGTGTTCCTGGTTTATTAGTGGATTACTCACATGCAATAGTTATCTTACTGGGGTTGCTGATAGCATTACTGACAGGGTTGACTGCCTGACACCTATAGATCCCTTCGTCCTCTTTGGTGATGCCAGTTAGCATGAGGGTTCGGTTCTGGTCAGAAAGCCCAGTCTTAGATGGGACAGGATTACCATCCTTGAACCAAAGGATGGAGACGTCAAAGTGGTCAGAGGTGTTGCAGTGTAAGGTGACAGTTGTGTTCTCTGCCATTAGGGATTCTGTCGGCCGCAGGACCGGGCTGGAGAGGATTTCTGCAGATGAAACAGAAAGACAGTCATCATTTGTGGGTCTGCATGGTCACTGAATCTGGTTATGGTCTCTTTAAGAGAAGCCATCAAAGAAAGCCACTTTGAGCCACTGACATGTGTTGTTGTTGTTGTTGTTTAGTTGGTCTGACTCTTCATCACCCCCTGGACCAGAGAACGCCAGGCACTCCTGTCTTCCCCTGCCTCCCACAGTTTGGTCAAACTCATGCTGGTAGCTTCCAGAACACTGTCCAACCATCTCGTCCTCTGCCGTCCCCTTCTCCTTGCGCCCTCCATCTTTCCCAGCATCAGGGTCTTTTCCAGGGAGTCTTCTCTTCTCATGAGGTGGCCAAAGTATTGGAGCCTCAGCTTCAGGATCTGTCCTTCCAGTGAGCACTCAGGGCTGATTTCCTTAAGAATGGAGAGGTTTGATCTTCTTGCAGTCCATGGGACTCTCAAGAGTCTCCTCCAACACCATATGTTAGTGCATATTAATTGGTTTAAAAAATCTTTTAAATGAATATAATTCCCCCTCCCCCCCAAAACCCCCTCAAACATTTCCCCGTCAGCTAAAAAGGCAGTTGCAAGACTAGCATATTCTGGTATAGTTTTCTGATGAAAAAATGAATAATTTTGTAGTGTCTCATTCTTGGGACAGAGGAATTGTGTTTAGGACAAATTCACGAGCCTCCCCCCCACCCCACCAAGGGAGAAGGCACAGAACTCTCCACCTCAGAGTGCAGCAGAGGAGATAGATTTGGGTGCATAAGAAGTAAGAATGACCGGAGAGCAAGTTAATCATACCTGAAACGGTGATGTTTGTAACCCCTGTGTTGGTAACCCCAGGACCTTCTGGTTTAAATGAATAGGTTCCAGAGTCATCTGGCTTTAAATCTGTGATGTAAAGGGAGAAATCTGGCTTCACAGTTTCCCTGCCAGTGTAGGCAGGTCCCTTGGTCTCACCACTAAATGGAGGTTTGAAAAATGAAATAATCATGTTTCTTTCTTCAACTGCCCCTCGGTACCATTTGCAGTTGGTAATAATCTTCAGATTAAGACCTTCTGGTGTTAAGGTGACACTCTCTCCTTCTTTCAGCACTTCTGGAACAGCTCTGATACTTATTCCAGTTGTCTCCTGGGCTCGAGTCAACAGGAAGCAGGAACTCAGGACGGAGGCTGCAGTGTGGGGAAGAAAATGAAAGAAGAGGGAAAAAAGGCATTTCCTGGAGCCATCCAATCTCTTCTGAAATGTCACAGAACACTCTAAATATCCCAGTTCGTAACAGTGATTCCCCTCAAGAGCTGTCCTACAAACACTAAGTGTAGCCCTTACTTTATTGAGCAAGCAAGAAGGCAGTTCCTTTCCTGGCAGCTCAGCCTCAGCCTTCTTCTGGGACAGGCATGAAGAAAGGGGAAGCGCTCTTGCATTTCCCCTTCCAGGACCCTCCCATGTTTCTAGCTAAGCAAACATTAACATAAAAGGATCCAGTGAAGGAGGTCTGGGCATCTGTCTGTGTTTACCTCCTTCAGGGACTCAGGATGATTCCTTTCCTTTCTTTCTTTATAATTTTTCATTTTTAACAAATAAACATAATAATCTGTTTTATAAATCCTTTATGTACTTTCACCATACCACAAATACACATGCGGATTCTTCAGTGACAACCATTCCTTCAACCAACACAGACAGGAAGCTTCATAATATAACCTCATATCCAACAGGAAAAACCTATTCTCTCTTTCTCATCTATCAATATTTTATATTTTATTCTTGGTTTTTACCCTTGCCAGATATATTTCAAAATATCTTTTTGCCATTTATTGAAACAATCTGTCTTGCCGATCACTGGTATTGATTGAAACAAAAATAACATTCATTTTAATAAATGATTCCTTTCTTCACACAAAGTGCTCACTGGGCACTAAGAATCCTTTTACCAATTTTTTTTTTTTTTTTAATCTCCCCCAGGGCTCCAGCCTGCCCCTTTAGTTCTACCTCTCTGCCTACCTGGAGGGTCTGTATGTAACTCCATCTGCAGTCTTACCAGAACTCTTACCAGAAACCCCGGGTGGAAATGGGGCCCTGATTCTGTGTCCAAGTAGGTAGGAAACAGAGGGTGAAGCAGTGTGGCCCTTAGTGGGACTTGCCAATTTTGCATTTCAGTGTGTGATGGCCTGGGAATCTGATTCAGAGGCTGAATCGGAGGAATCCCAGCCTGCACAGCAGTCCCCGCCTCCAGGGCCGGCTGAGCCGGGGCAGGGGCTTGAACCTGAAGGGCCCCCACCTGTGCTGGATCCTCAGGAGCAGACACCAGCTGAATCCGCTCTGGCTCCGGGGGTGATCGAGGACCCATTGCCTGCAGGTGCTCCTCTCCCAGCCCTGTCAGGGGAAGGTGAGGTTGCCTCTGGGTCCAGTAACCCTCCAGCCACTCCTGAGTTGCAGAGGCTCAGGGCAGAGAGGCAGAGGGATTTAAGTTCCCGCAGGAGGAGTGCTCGCCTTAAGGCCAGGGGAGGCGAGTCACCTGTGGACTGGGACCGCCCCAGGCCTCAGAGGAGATAAAGGCCAGACAGCCCAGTCCCAGGTTGCAGGAGCAGCATCGTTGGAAACCTGCTCCTGTCAGCACCCTGACCTGCTCTTCTGGAGTTCCTGACCACACCCAGGTCCTTGCCTTGGACCCCGCTTCGCCCTTGACGGACAGCCTCCAGACCCTCGACCCAGGACCGGACTCAGACCACACCGCACGGTAACCCCCCCGGGAACAGCACACAATGCAAGTTTAAGTACATATTTAAAATGCATTTATGGCAAATTAACACAGTGATCTAGTTTGAATTCCTGAGAAGGACACCACAACAACATTCGGAGGAGCATGAAATCTGGCAGTGAGTGAGGTTTAGACCTCTGCATTAGTCTGAGAGGTGCAAATCTATATTAGAACTAAAAGACCAAATTCCTCCAGCATCCTCATCTTACCCCCCAAGCTCAGCTGCATGTAACTCCACCTGCTCCCTTCCAGCGCTCTTACCAGCGACCCCTTTGGAAATGGGTCCGGATTCTGCATCCTAGTAGGTAGGAAACCGAGGGTGCAACAGGACAGGGTGGTCCCTAGCAGGCCTTTTGCAAATAAATACATGTTTAAAAAGTGATTTTTCACTCAAAACAACACCTTCCTCTAATTTGAATTCTTGAGAACTGCACCACAACATTTGGAGAAGTATGAAATCGGGTGCAGAGTTAGGTTTCGACATCTGCATTAGTGGGAGAGATACAGATCTGTACTCAAAGACCAAATTCCTCCAGCATCCTCAACTCCCCTCAAGTCTGTTCTCCCCATTGCAGGGTGCTGACTTCTCACCTGCTAAGGGCAGCATCTTCCCGGAGACCTTCCAGCCTCCAGTTCTGCATGGCCTCTCCATCTTGAGGGTGCACTTTTGTGAGTGCTCTCTGTCCCCTTACAGCTAGTGCTCTAGGGTCTTTCTCTGCTCCTTGCCTAGTATCTGGTTCCAGCACCACTGCTGACTCCGAGCAAGTCTCCGATCAGAGAAACAGGAACTTGGCTGCTGAATTTTCAGCACTGGGTTTCCCCCCAAGGGTTGGAAATCATCCAAACAAAGCTCTTTCATTAACTTCCTCCTATCCCCCCCCCCTTACTAGCCAAGCCAATCCCTGAACTATTCGCTCAAATACAACACAGCAGCACCCGCCTCAAAAAACAACAGCAAAGATGCAGTCCGGGTTGCAAGAGTGCACAGAGGGAGACTGAAACCGAGAGTTGGGACGTTTAGGGTTCATTACAAAAAATGTCTAAAGCGGAAGTCTCCAACCAGTCCAGAAGTTTGATTTGCTGTAGACTCCCAGCCAGGAACTTGCCACCTGCTTCTGCTTTTTCAATTTAAATTTGTGATTACTAGTGCTAGGATTTCACCATAAATCACATGCTGAGATGCTGGCATGCTATTGTTTTCCAATGGAAGTAAGCCAAATGTTCTTGCTGCAACCTTTGAACACTTATAGCGACACGATTCTCTTTGTTTTCCTCTCAAATGACGAAAATGGACCAGCTACTCCTTGGGTCTTTTTTCCCCATTTCCACACATGTGTGATGTAGAGATCCTCTAGACCAGGGCGGTCCAACTTTTCATAGCAAGTGGCCCACAAGAAGACATTGGCAAGGAACCCACAGTGTACACACTGCCTTGTCACACAGGGAAGGGGGTTGGAGCAAAGTGAGGCCAACATTTGATGCCCCTGCCCAGCCCTCACACTGCCTTCCTAAAGCCCCCCAAGCCAGGTGCCGGGCTTTGGGTGTGGGATGTGATCCATGAGAGGCAGTCAAGTACAACATTCTTATAATGCTAGAGAAGACATGCGAGGGAATGTTTGGTCCAGCCAGTCGAAACTTCCTGTTCCTCTTGGCTGGAGCATCCTTCCTTTTGCATGTGATAGACGGTGGGTGTGACCTAACCTGTCCAGGTAGCAAAAGGACGAGTCACACAGCACACCTTCCTCTTTTTGACCAGCTTTTAGCTAGGACTGCTCTCAGCTAGCAGAAGCACTGGGATGATTCCCCCATATGGGGTAGATCCACATGTACATACAGGCATACCTCTTGTTATGTTAGGTTCAGGTTATGTTCTTTCAGGATACGTACCACGGCTACCCGGAAGTAACCGAACGGGTTACTTCCGGGTTTCACCGCTTGCGCATGTGCAGATGCTCAAAATGATGTCACACACATGCGCAGAAGCGGGGAATAGTGACCCGCGCATGCGCAGACACGGGTTGCGTTCTGCTCACCTTGCGGACGGGGCTCCGGAATGGATCCCGTTTGCAACCAGAGGTACCACTGTATTTGTAACTAAGTTTGCCTTCAGGAATCCAACTGTGAACTGATGTGAGTAAACATCTTTTATTGATTTTGAATAAGATTGCTGTGTCTTTATTTTTTTAAGAGGGATTTAAGGGAACTTACCAGGAACGTACAATTCAATCGGAGACAGATTGAATTGTATAGTAGTGAGAGGCTCACATGAGCCTGCAACCAGCTATCTGCTGTGCATGAAAAGTGGAATGTAACTCTGCTACATAAAGGAACTTGCTAGCACAAGTTAGGAAGGATATTAGTAAACAATATATCCTCTCCGGCCACTCTGAACATTCCCACATTGGGAAGGAGACACGAGGCTCTGGCAGGGTTCTGGCATCCTTCCACCCCCCCCCCTCTCTCTCTCTCTCTCTCACACACACACACACACACACACTTTTTTTTAATTCATTTTCACTTGTAACATTCATCAACATACATAAATCGCAATCATTTTACAAATAGGATTCTCAGAATCCCCAAACTTCCCTCCATGGCTTCCCCAGATATTCTTTTCAAACTGCTTCGTATCATATTCTCCATATTTACCTAAAACTCAAATTTTTATCATAGTTTTCTCTTCATTGCAAGTGTTTTCAAAATCCTGCTAATATTTTCAATTGTTTACAGTGTTCTTTCAAGTAACTTCTTTTTTTTTAAAAAAAAAACCATTCTTTGTTAAATTTATTGTCTTCTTGATCTCTGATTTTCCTGTCATTTTGGCCAATTTGGCATAGTCCATCATCTTTATCTGCCATTCTTCTTTTGTAGGCCTTTGGTCCTTGTGTTGGACCACCATGATATAATAATAATAATAATAATAATAATAATAATAATAACAACAACAACAACAACTACAACAACAACAACAATTTATACCTTGCCCTCCCCGGCCAGAGCTGGGCTCAGGGATTCTAACACCAGTAAAATTACAGTAAAAACATAATAGGGGGGGGGGACCAATTTAAAATACAGGTTGAAATGCAATTTAAAATGCATCCTCATTTTAAAAGTAGCCCATAGATCAAAACCATAAGAGGGGTGGGAACATAAGGGTCAGGTTGAGTCCAAACCAAAGGCCAGGCGGAACAGCTCTGTCTTGCAGGCCCTGCAAAAAGATGTCAAGTCCTGCAGGGCCCTGGTCTCTTGTGACAGAGCATTCCACCAAGTCAGGGCCAGTACTGAAAAGACCCTGGCCCTAGTTGAGACCAATCTAACCACCTTGCGACTTGGGGCCTCCAAAATGTTGTCATTTGTGGACCTTAAGGTCCTCCACAGACCATTTAGCTTCCACCGTCTGTCTCTAGCTGACACAGGCAGCCTCCTGCCGATGCTACGTTCTAGCATCATGTATCAAAGTTCAGTTGGTCCCACAGAGGGGACATGGGCACCTCACAGGTGACATGGCCAAATATGATCTGGACACAGCAGCTCCTTCCCTCCCTGCCAGGAAATTTAAGGCTTTGCCGCAGACCAAGTTTGTTGTTTGTGGTTGTTGCAGTTTCCTGGGTTTCTTCAGCACCTTAAAGCAGAAATAACCCCTCATGCAGCTGTCTCAGTTTCTGCAAGTCTGCATTTGTTGTCCTACAGAAGAGAAATGAGGCCGGGGGGGAGGCTGGCACTGCAGCATAAAGGTTGCTGGACACGCCCCCCATGGCACCTGGTTGGACAGCCACCGGGGGGGGGGTGTGAGTGCCAGCCAGGTGAGCTGGAGGCAGGGGGCAACGCCCCCTGCTAGGAGCGGTGCTCGGGCTCCCGTCCACAACCACTCCCCTCTCTTTCAGGGAGGAGAGTCTTTCTCAAAAGTTTTCTCAGGGCCACACTTTCAGAATAAAAATGTGCTTGTGCCCCACCAATTTTTTAATGGATAAGAAATACAGTGGTACCTCTGGTTGTGAACAGGATCCGTTCACAACATGAAAAGAGCGCAACCCACAGTGGTGCGTCTGCGCATGCATGGGTTGCAATTCACCGCTTCTGCGCATGTGTGTGACATCATTTTTTGTGTCTGCGCATGTGCAAGCGGCGAAACCTTTCTGGTACTTCCGGGTTGCCGCAGGATGTAACCTGAAAGAACGTAACATGAAGCGGACGTAACATGAGGTATGACTGTACATTGGGAAAAGAAAAGAAGCAACACCTAGCAGTGCTTGTGTGGCGATCACACAGGGCCCCCCGGACGTTTGACGGTCTATTGACCCTGTGCCACCACTGCCATAGCTTTCTTCGCTGCCACCACTCAGCTTCTCACGGGGACACACGGAGTCCAGACAGTTGTTAACATTAACAAATAACAAGTTTATTTTTAAATGCAGGAACAAGCATATGGTTTCAGTTTATTTTTCTCTTGTCAGTTTCTTAATCTTAGTTCCTAACAACTCCAAACTGATTATTCCAACTATCTATCCGACTCAACCTAACAATTCCTCTCACTCTCTCACAATACAACTCGACCAACCCACTGCCTATTCCTCCCTCTTCCTTCTCCAACTCCCAAACTTCAACTCTCAAACAGCTCCCACTCTAACGTTTACTCCCCCCTTGCATTCTCACTGGCCAATCACATCACACCCATTTTAACCCTTTCCTTATGACCCACCTAGGAGGCAAACGCCCCAGCTTGATTTATATCGTAGAACACAGCTATCGTACTTTATGATATGATCATGGGATACCCAGAAAGTATTAAAAAATGCAGCAACATAAGATCACTCCCCAAATTTAAGGATAAACAAGCCTCTTGCATATGTACCTTAAGTATGTATACCAATTCAGTGAGAGGTGTGAGCTTGCTTCTGCTGGGTAATCTCATTTATATTAGGTCAAATCTGAGACAAACAAACTCACATCTCCTCGTCATCACAAAGCATCTGATCGTGATACTATACTACACTGAAATGTTCAAATGTTTGTAAAGAAATGGAAGGGTCGTTTTATCATATGTGGTGGGAATGTAAGAAAGTGAAGGGCTTCTGGGAAATGATATATAATGAGTTGAAAAAAATGTTTAAATATACATTTGTGAAGAAACCAGAAGCCTTTTTGTTAGGAATTACAGGAAGAGAAATTAACAAAAGTGATTATAAACTGTTTCAATATGCAGTGACTGCGGCTAGAATCCTAATGGCCCAAAAATGGAAAAAAGAAGAAATACCGACACTGGAAGAGTGGAGGTTGAAACTTATGGACTTTGTGGAATTAGATAAAATGACTGGAAAAATTAGATACCAGAAAGATCACAAGTTTACTCAGGACTGGAGAAAGTTTACAATATATCTGGAAAATATTTGTGATGAACAGACAACGCTAGTTGGATTTAAAGAGGCTTTGTGATGAGAAAGGGTATTGTAAAGAGAAAAAGAGATGTAAAGATATTATAAACTGGCAATATATTATAAAGGAAATGCGGAAAAAAATATTAAAATATGAGGATTGTGGGGGGAGCTGGTGGAAGTCAAAAAATTTGTAAATTGGAAAACATGTTGGTATTTGAACAAATTTGTAAAAGAAAATTCTTTAATAAAAAATTAATTAAAAAAGAAAAGAAAAAAGAAATGTTCAAATGTTTCTTTGATTTCCCTTGAATCTTCCAACCACACTTGCCATTATGTGTGTGAATGCTGAGGATAGTAGGAGAGGATATATTGATTGTGAGTGACATATAGCAGAGCTCATTCCCCTTTACACAGCAAGAAGCTGCTTTGCACATTCATTTGAATCTCTTTAGTTAAGCTGTCTAATCTGGCTTGCCCAGACTGGATTGATCCTGGTAACTCCCCTTTTTAAGGTAAAGGTAAAGGTGCCCCTGCCCGTACGGGCCAGTCTTGACAGACTCTGGGGTTGTGCGCCCATCTCACTTAAGAGGCCAGGGGCCAGCGCTGTCCGGAGACACTTCCGGGTCACGTGGCCAGCGTGACATCGCTGCTCTGGCCAGAGCCAGAGCCAGAGCCAGAGCCGCACACGGAAACGCCGTTTACCTTCCCGCTGGTAAGCGGTCCCTATTTATCTACTTGCACCCGGAGGTGCTTTCGAACTGCTAGGTTGGCAGGCGCTGGGACCGAGCAGCAGGAGCGCACCCCGCCGCAGGGATTCGAACCGCCAACCTTTCGATCGGCAAGTCCTAGGCGCTGAGGCTTTAACCCACAGCGCCACCTGCGTCCCTGCAACTCCCCTTTTTATTCCCTCTTAAAAAGAAATAAATACACAGCAGTCTTCCTTATAAGTAATGAAAAGTTTACAGTCATACCTCGGGTTACAGATGCTTCAAGTTGCGTATTTTCAGGTTACGGACCTGCCAAAACCCAGAAGTACTGGAATGGGTTACTTCCGGGTTTCGGCGGTCGCGCATGCGCAGAAGTGCCAAATTGCAACCCGCGCTTGCGCAGACGTGCCGCTGTGGGTTGCGAACATGCATCCCACCATAGCTGTCAACCTTCCCTTTTTTTGGTGGGAAATTCCCTTATTCCAGCGCCATTTCTCGCTTCTTCCCACTGCTATCCTGGATTGTTAAATATCCTGTAGACTGTTCCCAGGACAGGTGAGGCTGCTGATCCCTTACTTTCGAGGCTGCTGATCCCTTATTTTCAAATCAGAAAGTTGACAGCTATGCATCCCGCACGGATCACATTCGCAACCTGAGCGTCCACTGTACTTACATTCAGTTCACGGTGTGATCCCTGAAGGCAGGGTTTAGCTTGTAGTTACAGTTACAGTGAGGGACGCAGGTGGCGCTGTGGGTTAAAGCCTCAGCGCCTAGGGCTTGCCGATCGAAAGGTCGGCGGTTCGAATCCCTGCGGCGGGGTGCGCTCCCGCTGCTCGGTCCCAGCGCCTGCCAACCTAGCAGTTCGAAAGCACCTCCGGGTGCAAGTAGATAAATAGGGACCGCTTACCAGCGGGAAGGTAAACGGCGTTCCGTGTGCGGCTCTGGCTTGCCAGAGCAGCGATGTCACGCTGGCCACGTGACCCGGAAATGTCTCCGGACAGCGCTGGCCCCTGGCCTCTTAAGTGAGATGGGCACACAACCCCAGAGTCTGTCAAGACTGGCCCGTACGGGCAGGGGTACCTTTACCTTTACCTTTACAGTTACAGTGTGGCTTACAGCCTTGCAAGGATGTGCTCATGCGCTGCTGGCAGAGAGCCAGCAGTGCAGTCCAAGAGAAGAAATGGCATTAAAAGATGAAGGTGGCTGCGTGACCGGACCTTTTGTGGGGTCTGCAAGGGTCACGCCCACCTGCCTGGTCACACGCAAGGGGAGGATGCTCCAGACCAGGTGTAACAGGAAGTTCAACTGAAGGCCTCATTGGAATATGCAGTGTCTCTCTTTCCTGAATCCCTGAGAGAGGCTGTGCTGGTCCTCACAATCACTAAGCAATGGGACTCTTCGAAAAAGGGTTGAGCAAGTCAATGGCCTGTTGTCTTTGTCCTAGACAGCATCTTAAAAAGCAGAGACATCACCTTGCCAACAAAGGTCCGTATAGTTCAAGCTATGGTTTTCCCAGTAGTGATGTTTGGAAGTGAGAGCTGGACCATAAAGAAGGCTGATCGCCGAAGAATTGATGCTTTTGAATTATGGTGCTGGAGGAGACTCTTGAGAGTCCCATGGACTGCAAGAAGATCAAACCTCTCCATTCTGAAGGAAATCAGCCCTGAGTGCTCATTGGAAGGACAGATCCTGAAGCTGAGGCTCCAAGACTTTGGCCACCTCATGAGAAGAGAAGACTCCCTGGAAAAGACCCTGATGTTGGGAAAGATAAAGGGCACAAGGAGAAGGGGGTGACAGAGGACGAGATGGTTGGACAGTGTTCTCGAAGCTACCAGCATGAGTTTGACCAAGCTGCCGGAGGCAGTGGAAGACAGGAGTGCCTGGCGTGCTCTGGTCCAGGGGGTCACGAAGAGCCGGACACGACTAAGCAACTAAACAACAACAAAGTCAATGGCAGAAGGGTGCAGGAAAAGACTCAGCAGTGGAATGAGGGGCATCGGGACATCGGTGGGCTCCTCTGTCACCATGTGACATCTTCTCTACACAGACTTTGTCTCTTCACTGCAGGGTCTGGAGAGAAAACGGGGATTCATCAGGTTGGAAACTTCAAAGTCAACCCTGTTTTAGTGTTGCTTTTATTTGCTTTCCTGGGCAGCATCAGAGAACAGTTGATGGCATGGTTGTTTTTTTTCCTCTTAGAAGCAGAATGCACTTTTGAAAGAGGAGCCAATAAATGAAAGTGCTCTCTTTTTGGTTGGTTTATACTGGCTGGAGAATCCAGGCGTCCTTTACATGGAGTTTAGGACGTGCATCCAGTGCAACACTGAGTAACTTGTTCCGTTAGTGCAAGGATTTATGCTTGCGCAATGGAACTTTCTCCTGTACCCCCATGTGCCCCCTAAATCTGTTCTGGGCTTTCCCTGACCCTCCAGAGCAGATTTGAGGGAAGGAGGGGAGAAGTCCATTGTGCAAGTGTAAATCCTTGTGCTAACGGAACGAGTACCAAGGATGCCATCCTAGGGGCTATACCAAATACGTCTACTTACAGAGAGGCCCATTTGAATGGATTAATCTAAGTGAGTCATGCCCTATATTTTCAGTGGGTGTTTTTCGTGTCTGACATCCAGGCATCACACACAACGTTGTGACGTCGCACGTGATGCCTGGACGCAAAGCAAACCCCCACAATCTCTTTCTCGAGTCGGCGTGCCTGACCTCAGGTCACTTCTCTCCCACCTCTGCTCCCGCAGAAAAACTGAAAGAAAGAAAACGTGTACACAAGCGTTTCCCTTTTCCAAGGGATCTCAGTAAAAGCTGAACCCAAATACAATGAATATGAACCTTGGAAAGGTCATAGAGCTGAAGGAGGAAGTGGGAAAGAGCGTCGCTCTTCCAGCTTTCATTCTTCAGCATTGTTTGCTTTTCAAGGGAAAAATGGGTAACCATTCTCACCAACTCAGGGAACCTCAGGGTTGCCATTGCCTTTTGGTGACCCTCAGTTTAACTCATTTAATCTAGCCAATAAATTACCCAGGGCAGGTTCCTTTATATTCTCTTTAATTAGAACACCAAGCTTAATGACAGCACTGAAAGGAAAGACTGCTTCGTTCCAGGGGTGCCTTACAAAGCTCATCTAAGGCCTTACCTGTCTGGAATGGCAACATTTTCATAGGCAGGAGGGTCACATGTTGGCGGTTCAGGTGCCTCAACAGTGGAAGCATTTTCAGTCCGACATCGGCCACCTGAGGGAGAGAGGTTACTGGAAACCAAATCTTAACATTCAAGCTCTCCATTAGTTGTTACTTTTTAAGAATATACGATATGTGTTGCTTAGAGTACTGGACCAGGAGCTGGGAGACGAGGGTTCAAATCCTCACTTGGCCACCTGAAGTCCACCGAGTGACCTTGGGCCAGTCGCTATCTCTGAGCTTAACCTCCCTCGCAAAAGTTGTTGTGAGGATAAAATACAACGGGGAAGAACCAACATATGCCACCTTGAGCTCATTGTAGGAAAAGTGGGGCAGAAATAATAATAATAATAATAATAATAATAATAATAATAATAATAATGATGATGATGTGCTGCCCATCTGACTGGGTAGCTCCAGCCATTCTGGGTGTTGCCAACAGAAAATAGTAAAGGCACCATAGAACACAAAAAACTTCCCTAGACAGGGCTGCCTTCAAAAATGCAATAAACAAATAGACATCTGCAAAGGAGTTCTCCAGTACAAAATTAACGCAGACAATACCTTCAGACCAAAAGGAATTTTGGGTCACATGCCACATCAGATGCCTCAATGAGGCCTTTTCAGGAGTACTCCTCCGCATTAGACTATGTATCACCAGTTTTGAAGCAATGATTCTTCAACATCAACTTGGTTGGACTGGTCATGTTGTGCAGATGCCAGATTATCTTCCAAAGCAACTACTCTATTTCGAACTTAAAAATGGAAAACTTAATGCTGGCGGTCAACAAAAGGAGTTTAAAGACTATATCAAGGCAAATCTTTAAAAATGTAGTATAAACACCAACATTTGGGAAACACTGGCCTGAGAGCGCTCGAATTGGAGAACAGCCTTTACCAAAAGTGTCATGGGCTTTGACACTCGAACTCAGGACGCAAGGGAGAAACGTGCTAAGAGGAAGGCACGCTTGGCAAATCCACACTGTGATCAACCAGAAAACCAATGTCCCCACTGTGGAAGGATGTGTGGATCCAGAATTGGCCTCCACAGTATCTTTCATCTTTGTTGGAAGCCGCCCAGAGTGGCTGGGGAAACCCAGCCAGATGGGCGGGGTACAAATAATAAATTATTATTATTATTATTATTATTATTATTATTATTATTATTACAGACTCAATGTTAAAACCGTGTTTATGGGAGACAATCTTACTCGGCTATGAGTGATTGCCAAAGAGAAGAGAGAGACCTTGTGAAGTCGAGTATACCTGAAACATTAATTTTGGCTGAATCAGTCTCCATTTTAAGTCTAACGAAATGTTCCATACAGATTCTAAAGCAATTTGCCATTATTTGGGCTATATGGCAACATTCTAACTCCCTATTCTGTTCCTATGTTCCCACACTGCTTATCCCCCCCCACTGCCCCCAATACGGATTTGTAAGCAACAGTCCTAGGTTTAACAGCTTGCAGCTTTCATTGTCATACTCACGGCATCTGTAGAGCGAGACCCCCAGCCCAATCAACGACAGTATCAGAATCAAGATCCCAGCCGTGATCTTAGCAATGTCCTCTGCCTTCCAAGCAGCTTGACTTGAACGAGAACCTGGAATCGAAAAAGGTCCTTTTGAGGGCTGCAGTGGCCAGATTAATGGTCGTGGTTACCTTTAGAACTCAATTAACCAGTATTCTAAAACCGCTGTGCCGACTGCCGGTTTGTATCCAGCACCAACTCAAGGTGCTCATGCTAGTGTTTAAAGCCCCAAACAACATACCGTATTTTTTGCTCTATAAGACTCACTTTTTCCCTCCTAAAAAGTAAGGGGAAATGTGTGTGCGTCTTATGGGGCGAATGCAGGCTGTGCAGCTATCCCAGAAGCCAGAACAGCAAGAGGGATTGCTGCTTTCACTGCGCAGCGATCCCTCTTGCTGTTCTGGCTTCTGAGATTCAGAATATTTTTTTTCTTGTTTTCCTCCTCCAAAAACTAGGTGCGTCTTGTGGTCTGGTGCATCTTACAGAGCGAAAAATACGGTAGGTCCCAAATATCTGGAAAGTTGCCTCCTTCCCTACAGACCACCCTTAGTGTTACGATTAGCAGTGGGATCCTTCTTTGTAGTTCCTCTGCCCTCAGTTGTCAAGGGAGTCACCCAGGACTCGGCATTCTCTGTGGCAGCTCTCAAATTGTAGAATATCTTCCCCACAGATATATTCCTAGCACCTTCTCTATACAGCTTTTGGTGAATGCTGAAGGCGCACATTTTTACATGGTGTGTATGTGTTTTAGGACCAACCCTATCTCTGAAGGTGGAAAATTGCAGCTGCCAGGCATGTTTGCCCTCAGCGCCTCTCATTTTGCAAAATAGGCAATCACTAACTGTGGGTTAAACCACAGAGCCTAGGACTTGCCGATAAGAAGGTCGGCAGTTCGAATCCCCGCGGCGGGGTGAGCTCCCATTGCTCGGTCCCTGCTCCTGCCAACCTAGGAGTTTGAAAGCACGTCAAAGTGCAAGTAGATAAATAGGTACCACTCTGGTGGGAAAGTAAATGGCGTTTCCGTGTGCTGCTCTGGTTCGCCAGAAGCGGCTTAGTCATGCTGGCCACATGACTCGGAAGAACTGTCTGCGGACAAACGCTGGCTCCCTCGGCCAGGAAAGCGAGATGAGCGCCGCAACCCCAAAGTCGTTCGCTACTGGACTTAACTGTTAGGGGTCCTTTACCCTTTTTTTTTACATCTCTTGGACACACACAACCCACCCACCCCAAGAGAGGAGAATAGGAATTGCCAGCATGGTCAGGCTTGGATTACTCACTTATTACGCTGGGATTGCTTATGGCGTTGGTAATGGGGTTTCTGGCCTCGCAGGTATAGGTCCCCAATTCATCTTTGGAGGCTCCAGCTAGAGTGAGGGTTCTGTTCTGCTCAGAGAGTCCTGGTTGAGCTTGGAGGAGCTCCCCATCCTTGAACCAGAAGACTTTGACATTGGAGCTGTCCGAGGTGCTACAGTGCAAGGTGACGCTCCTGTTCTCTGCCAGCACCGATTCTACAGGCAACAGAACTGGTCTGGAGAGGATTTCTGTACAAAGAATAGAAAGAGGCTTATCCTTGGTGAGTCCTTGTGTGTTCCAGCTCTTCCATCCCATATGACCATTAAGGAACCCCACCTTTAGACCATTTCCCAAGACAGGAGAGGCTCACTTGGGGAGGGGGTGAGGTTGACTAGGCTCTCAGGTGAAACACATGGGATGCTTTACTTAATGCCAGGGACTTGGCAGAGGAAAAATGGTGGAGACTGCCTCTCCAGCCTGACCCTTCCAGAGAAGAAGAAGAAGACAGTTCAGAATTACAACTACTCAGAGGCAGATGAGGAGGAAAGCTGGGAAATAGTGGGAGAGGAGGAGGAAGAAGAAGAGTTTGGATTTGATATCCCGCTTTATCACTACCCGAAGGAGTCTCAAAGCGGCTAACATTCTCCTTTCCCTTCCTCCCCCACAACAAACACTCTGTGAGGTGAGTGGGGCTGAGAGACTTCAGAGAAGTGTGACTGGCCCAAGGTCACCCAGCAGCTGCATGTGGAGGAGCGGAGACGTGAACCCGGTTCCCCAGATTACGAGTCTACCGCTCTTAACCACTACACCACACTGGAACCAGGGGAGAGACAGCTGACAGATCCAGTGTCTTTAGAAAGCATTCCAGACCCCTCCTTTCCCAGAACCCAGCAGACATTGAAAGTAGGAGAGCAGAGAGCTCAGAGGCCAAAGGCACTGCTCAGCCCACTATAATGATGATGCATAATGGGAGAGACAGAGGGGGGTAGCATTTCAACCAGAGCAACACCATTACTCCAAGAGATTGCGTTTCTAAGCCTCTCTCTGTGAATATTGAATAAAAAAAACATTGGTAAGAACTTTCCTTGTCTTATCCACTCCTGGCAACCTACCATGTGGGGTTGGCACCTCTGAAGCCTGATATTTAATGACACAGCAGGAGAGACAACTGAGGGAACATTAAAACCAGGCATGAAGGAAACTGTGGCTCCCCAGATGTTATTATTGTTATTGTTAATTATAAAATTTGGTTAGTTCCTTTATCTTGCCCAGGGCAAAACAAAGTGACTTTCAAGCAAACAACCTCCCAAATATAAGCCACACTCCCCCCCCCCAAATTCTGATGGTGCAGCTGATCATGTCTGAAAGTGCAGCTTATATTCACAACCTTACGCCACTGGCAAAGCGGCATGCCCCCCCCCATGCCAGGAAGCAGCCCGGGAGTGTGGGGCAATGGCACCTGTCCGATCTGAGACTCCCAAGCCTCCCTCAAGCTGCCAAATTTTAAAGGTGTGGCTTATATGCGGGTGCAGCTTATATTCAGGCCAATATGGTAGATACATTAAAACCAAGCGGGGAAAGAGGGGGAAGAAATACATTAAAAATATTACACCTATATCTAAAAGGCTACATACAGATGATTGAAGGCTAAGTACTTGTTTATGGAAGAATGCCCCCCCCCCAACGCCTAAAGATATATCAGGATGACGCCAGATGTTGTCCCACTTCCTTCATTCCTGATCACTGGCCATGCTGGCTGAGGGCTGATCTGGAGGACCTCAGATTTCCTCATCCCTGACATAAAGGCATTAGAAGGGCTGGAGAACATCATACCTGAAACCTCCATGTCCACATGACCTGTGGTGGAAAGCATCCCACCTTCATCCAGTGTTACTGTATAAATCCCAGAGTCCTCTGGTACTAAATTCCTGATGTGAAGGGAGCAGCCAGGACCCACTGTCTCTCGCCTAGTGTAGGCCACTCCCATCACAAAAAAAGGAGGTACGTGGATGAAGATCAGTTCCTCCGATTCAGCTGTCACCCCACGGTACCAGCGGCAACTTTTAAAATCTTCTAAGACAACTCCTGGTGTAAGGGTGACGTTATGCCCTGCTACTGGATTCAGTGGTTCCACAGCGATGGAGATTTTGGTGGCAATGGTGTCCTGGCTTTGAGTCGGCAGCAAGCAAGAACTCACGATGGAGGCTGCAGTATGGGAAATAAGAGAGATTTTTCTCATCAAGCCAGAGGTGGCAATCTTTTCCAGCCTGAGGGACCTTTGTACAGTGGACTAGTCTCTACACAACTACTACACAACCCTCTATCCTATGACGAGGAGAGAAAGATACTTATTAATTATTATTATTATTATTATTATTATTATTTTGAGGATGGATAGTGCCTGTTTTGGATGGATAGTGCCTGTTTTGGGGGGACGGGGGCGGGCAGGTGTGAGGGATTCCCTGGTCCTGAATGGGGTAACTGTGCCTCTGAAAAACTAGGTGTGAAGCCTGGGAGTCATTTTGGACTCACAGCTCTCCATGAAGGCCCAGGTCAATTCTGTGTCCAGGGCAGCTGTCTACCAGCTCCATCTGGTACACAGGCTGAGACCCTACCTGTCCGCAGACTGTCTTGCCAGAGTGGTGCATGCTCTGGTTATCTCTCACTTGGACTACTGCAATACGCTCTACATGGGGCTACCTTTGAAGGTGACCTGGGAACTACAACTAATCCAGAATGTGGTAGCTAGACTGGTGACTGAGAGTAGCTGCCGAGACCATATAACACCAGTCCTGAAAGACCTACATTGGCTCCCAGATAGCCCCCCAAAAGCTCTCCAGTTTTCCAAGATAAACAGTTCATAATTTCGAACTCTGACTTTTACAGCCAATTTCAGCCATTTCAGCATCCTCCATTAATGTTATAAGCCGTCCTTCTTTGGTTGGGGTCCCTTTCTGCACATGTAAGATTCTGGCTGAGCAAGAGGCATTCTCAGGACCCATTCCAACTGTTGGGATTGTGGTTCCCAATGTACAATGCAGCATGAAAAGCTGTTTAAAACCAATGGCAAGGTGGGTCCTAAAAAACTCTGTGTCTCAGGTGTCAAAGAAGAGTTTGGATTTGGTATCCCGCTTTATCACTACCCGAAGGAGTCTCAAAGCGGCTAACAATCTCCTTTCCCTTCCTGCCCCACAACGAACACTCTGTGAGGTGAGTGGGGCTGAGAGACTTCAGAGAAGTGTGACTAGCCCAAGGTCACCCAGGAGCATGTGGAGGAGCGGGGAAGCGAACCCAGTTCACCAGATTACGAGTCCACCGCTCTTAACCACTACACCACACTGGCTCTCAAAGGCCAGTGCATCTTCAGCATTTTCTGAAAACTTATAGTGGAGAGAGAGATCCATAATTTAAAATGCCCTTTTCTGGGCTGCTGCCCGCTGAGCTTCTGCAGATGGTGGGAAAACCAAGAGGACCCTCTCAGCTGATCTTAACACCCAGGAAGGTCTGTGGGGAAGGAGGTGGCCTTTCAGATATTTGGCACCTGAGCCATGTAGGGCTTTAAACAACAAAACGTTCCACCTCCACTGTCTGAGGTGTTATCCTTCTGAATACCAGTTGTTGGAAGTCACAAGTAGGGAGGGTGTTGTTGCACTTGGGTCATGATGGTGGCCTTCTTGTTGACATCTGGCTAGCCTATGTGAGGATGCTGGACTAGATGGCCCTCTGACCTGTTCATGTTCTTAAGATTGTGAAGAAGGAAAAAGAAGGGTGTTGACTTTGGCAGAGGAACAGAAGGCAGGAGGTCGAATGCCTCCTACACTCCTCCTTAACGGCCTTTCGCTGCAGACTCCCAGGCCCCAAATTTGTGCCACAATTTCATCAGGCACCACAATTTGAGAAGGATACAGTGGTACCTCGGGTTAAGAACTTAATTCGTTCTGGAGGTCCGTTCTTAACCTGAAACTGTTCTTAACCTGACGTACCACTTTAGCTAATAGGGCCTCCTGCTGCCACCGTGCTGCCATGCAATTTCTGTTCTCATCCTGAAGCAAAGTTCTTAACCCAAGGTACTATTTCTGGGTTAGGGGAGTCTGTAACCTGAAGTGTCTGTAACCTGAGCTACCACTGTACTAACAAGCTGAAACGTGTGCAGAGGACAGTGACCAAGAGGATCAAGGTAAGGTAATGAAGAACAGGAAAGCATACTGAACTGAGCTTCTGGTATGATCTGAGCATGCTTGACAATTGAGGTGAAACTTAATCCTGAAATAAAAATCTAACAAACCACGAGGAATTTCCTTTGTCTAAAGCTAACTAGTACGCCTGCTCTCACTGTTTGCAATTCAGACCAATTAGGAGGAGACAGCATGTTCATACCAATGAGTTTTGTAAGAGAGAAACAAAATGATCTGATTGGGTGACTGAATTTGTAGTTTTTGCAAATGGCGGGGATTCTTTGTTTGTTGTCCAGTCTTTGCGAAGCAATCCCACTAGATCAAAACTTCTGTGCAGAAATAAACATTTGGACTCCTTTATCACAAACTCTGCCTCATGAACTTTTTGGTTTACTCATGAGAAAGGGAGCAGGTTTTCCTGCAACAAAGGGTCTGGAAACCAAGCCTTATGAGGAACGGTTGAGGGAGTTTGGTATGCTTAGCCTGAAAAGAGGAAACTGAGAGGAGATTTGATAGCTGTCTTCAAATACCTCAAGGGCTGTCACAGGGAAGATGGAGCAAGCTTTGCCTCCCTCCTGCTCTGGAAGGTAGGACTCAAACCAATTCAAGTTACAAGAAATGAGATTTCAACTAAACATAAGGAAGAACTTTCTGACAGTAAGAGCTGTTCGACAGTAGTATGGACTCTCCTTCCTTGTGTGATGGCCTGGGCCTCGGGCTCGGACTTGGAACTGGAGGAGTCTCAGTCCGCACCTCTGCCTCAGGCAGCATCTGAACTGAGTCTGGGGCCTGATTCTGAAGAGCCCCAGTCTACACAGGTTCCCCTGCAACAAGCACCAGCTGGGCCGAGTCAGGGGCCTGAGCCTGCCCTGGCTCCAGATGCAGAGATTAACTTGCCCTCTGCTGGGCCATCACTTACAGCTGCCCCACTACCAGTTGGGTCAAGGGAGGCTGAGGCGGCCTCTGGATCTAGTAACCCACCAACATCTCCTGAGCTGCAGAGACTCAGGTCTGAGAGAAGGAGAGACCTGAGTACTCGCAGGAGGAGTGCTTGCCTTCGGGTGAGACAGGGAGGTGAGCCACTGGGAGATCAGGACCGGCCGTTACCCCGACAGAGATAAAAGGCTGTCGGACCCCGCCACAGGTTGCGGGAGCAACATTGCTGCTGGAACCTGCCTGAGACCCTGTGCTTGACCTAGCCTGGTTTCCTGCCTTGGCCCTGTTGGGTTGACTCCTCGTGGAATCCTTGGGTTTGGGACCGGACCTGGACCGCGTTGCTCTGGTTAACCCCCAGGCCCAGCTCACCTTGGAGGTTTTTAAGCAGAGGTTAGATGGCCCTCTGTCATGGCTACTTGAGTTGAGATTCCTGCATTACAGGGGGTTGGACTAGATGACCCTCGGGGTCCCTTCCAACCCTACAATTCTATGATTCTATAAGAGTTGCTTTGACCATTATTTGATTCTACTGTGCTAAGCTGCACCCACCCCTTCCTCCTTGTGATGCTGTAGAAAAAAGGAAATAATCGCTCTTGCCCAGGGTACACCCTGCCCGCCTCGCACCCACTGTGTCAACACTATTATATAGGCCATATATATATGATGGTAGCGAGAAGAACTGTTTTTGAAAGCTGTTTTGAGCATTCGTTCCTGTACCTTCTCAGCAACCTGCCCCCATTTCCTCTAGGAAACATGTGACTCGTCCACATTATATCACTACTTTGCTGTTAATCCCCATTATCCCCAATTGCGGTAGACTATAGCAGTCCACACCTGCATGTATTTGCAACTTCGGCTTCACCTGTTCATACCAGGAAGCGTTCCCCTGGGTTGTTTGTGTCGGAAATCAAGCCTTTATCAGGAGAAACTGGCAACTCTCCCAGGCACCTGGCATGATTCCGTGTTGACCTCCCTGGCTGCATTCCCCAGCAAGATCCAGGTGAGGTCTCGATAGGCGATCCTTCTCAGTGTGAGAAAAACACCCCCCCACTTTCCTGCCCCCCCCCCCCAGGCAGGGGAAAGAGATAGACAGAAACGTATTTACATGCCTTTATTTCTGTCTTTGCAGCATTACAAAAAACATGACTGCTCTCTTCAAACTCCAGCAGTCTAGTGACAAACACTTCCTGGACAGGAACAAATGGAAGAGCTCATATTACACTCTGAGCTAATTCCAGTGCTTCGCACTGTGAATTGACTGTCCCTCTGTTTCCCACGGGCACTCCCAACATTCCCATCATGTTTACTTTTCAAGCTAGCACTTTGCAGCTGCATTGCATCCATATCGTAACAGTTTGTTCCCACCTTTTAATTTGTCAAATCTGTTGTGCCAGTAAAGTACAGGCAGGGCATGCGCACAGAACGCTGTGGGTGCGCCTTCCTTTTAAAACAACCCCAACCCGAGAAATGTGCAAAAGTCCACAGGCAATTGCCAACTTGCTTGTGCAATCGGTTCTTGTGGTGTGTGTGTGTGTGTGTGTGTGTGCAAATTTGGGATAATCAAAATAAATAGATATAGCTAGTGAGGGATCAAAAGGAAATATAAGAAGAGTCCCTTGCAGGATCAGGCCAAAGGCTCATCTAGTTAGCATCCTGTTCTCACAGTGGCCAACTAGATGTCTTTGGCAAAACTGGCAGGAAGGACCTGACTCTTCCCTCCTGCCATAGGAGCGAACTCCTAGGGGCTATGGGGGGCTTCGGCCCTCACAATAAAATATTTGAGGGGGCTGCTCACCCCCAAGTTGGCGGGCATTGTCATTCACATGTTGTGTGTGCACTGCATCATGTGATTGGTTAATAATAATAATAATAATAATAATAATAATAATAATAATAATAATAATTTATTATTTATCCCCCGCCCATCTGGCTGGGCCTCCCCAGCCACTCTGGGCGGCTTCCACAGAGACCAAAAATACAGTAAAATCACAAGTTAAAAACTTCCCTGAACAGGGCTGCCTTAAGATGTCTTCTGAATGTCAGGTAGTTGTTTATCGCTTTGACATCTGCTGGAAGGGCGTTCCACAGGGCAGGCGCCACTACCGAGAAGGCCCTCTGCCTGGTTCCCTGTAGCTTTGCTTCTCGCAATGAGGGAACCGCCAGAAGGCCCTCGGCACTGGACCTCAGCATCCGGGCAGAATGATGGGAGTGGAGACGCTCCTTCAGGTATACTGGACCGAGGCCGTTTAGGGCTTTATGCCGGACAGGGCCTGCCTAGGGCCCCCCCCCCCATATTTTATTCAAGTTGGCACCCCTGCCATCTCAAGCAACTGGTCTTCAGACGTATTAGAGTGGTACCTCAGGTTACATACACTTCAGGTTACATACGCTTCAGGTTACATATTCTTCAGGTTACAGACTCCGCTAACCCAGAAATAGTGCTTCAGGTTAAGAACTTTGCTTCAGGATGAGAACAGAAATCGTGCCCCGGCGGTGCGGCGGCAGCAGGAGGCCCCATTAGCTAAAGTGGTGCTTCAGGTTAAGAACAGTTTCAGGTTAAGAATGGACCTCCAGAATGAATTAAGTACTTAACCCGAGGTACCACTGTACTGCCTCTGATCTTGAAGGCAGAGCACAACCATTGTGGCTAGTAGCCCTTAGTAGTCTTGCGATCCATGAATTTGCCCTCTTGTGGCAGTGAGTTCCACAGTTAACTGTGTGTGCAGCAGGACTTTATCTTTGCTGACTCTTCCAACGCTTAGCTCCTTTAGATGCCCATGATTTCTGGTGTCGTGAGAGAGGGAGGAAAACATTTCTCTGCCCACTAGGCTGAATTCTATAAACTTCTATCGTGTCACCTCCGACTCGCCTTTTCCTTGAGCTAAACTGGCCCAAACTCTGAAATCTTTCCTGGCAACGGTGCTGCTCCTCCATCTATACATATAAAAGGCTAAGTTCCTGACACACCCACTGGCAAAGTAAGAAAAGGAGCCGTAAACTCTTTGCGTACACAAAATTACTGCACAATATATAGGGCGCAGAAATTTTTATGATGTGGTTTACCGCTGCCGTTTTCTGATTTTGTGCAAATCTTATCAAAAGTGGGCAGGGGTCCTCTGTCCTGGAGATAATCAGAAATAGGAACAGAACTGGCTGTTGGGTGTGTGTGTGTGTGTGTGCGCGCGCCAGATTTACGCATAAGCTAAACAAGCTATAGCTTAGGGCCCCTCCCTCTTGCCCCCCCCATGTACTTCTTCTTAATTGTATTTACTATTAATATACTTCTTCTTAATTGTATTCCAGTTCAACAATTACTTTGATAAAATACATACATATAACCTTAAAATAAAATACATATAACCTTGGGTTATATACGCTTCAGGTTACAGACTCTACTAACCCAGAAATAGTGCTTCAGGTTAAGAACTTTGCTTCAGGATAAGAACAGAAATTGGGCTTCGGCGGTGCGGCGGCAGCAGGAGACCCCATTAGCTAAAGTGGTGCTTCAGGTTAAGAACAGTTTCAGGTTAAGAACGTACCTCCGGAACGAATTAAGTACTTAACCCGAGGTACCACTGTATTTTGTTATGTGCAAGTGGCTTTAGATGCCTGTTGGGTCCATCAATTACCATATAGCATATATTCAACACAAAAAAACAGCGATAATTTGTTGTTGACAAAGGACAGCTGGACATATAAAGGGCCCCGTTACCTTCAGTAGCTGAGGGCCTCATCAAACCTAAATCCGGCCCTGGTGGGGTGGTGGAATCATTTGTAGTAAAAAGAACAGTAGCTACAGCAACAGCAGGATGAATCCATTTGGGGAATGAACCCCGAAAGTAGACAAGTTACAGTGTGGAGACCCACTTACACACCACCAAAGACTATCAAGGGTAACCTGTTCCACAACCCACTTTGGGTCTTCCTCCCCCCCCCCCAGGGTCCCGATCCCTCTCACCTGCTAGAAGTGCTGCCTCCCAGCTCCTTTTCCACCCAAGGAAAAGCCCCATTGCCAGGCAACTTCCTTCTGAAAGCTCCTAGGGCTCTGAGGGCTGGAAGATGTGGCAAGACAGATGCAGAAAGCCCTTGCCCATTGGCTAGCAGAGAGCCCCATTCTCCTCACCCAGGGGAAGACTTATTCTTGCCTTTCATTACTTCCTCCACACTTGTAAACCTGATGTACTTTGACCAGAAAGTTCTGGGTGTACTTAGCCAGAACATTTATTGGTTGCATCTTGTTGAGTCAGTCAGTCAATATATCTCAGCTAAGGCCACATCACAGGGTTTCTCAGTGCTGCAGGCGGGATGTTGGTCTGGACGACCCTCCCCTGGGAGCCTTTTTGGCTGACGCTCCAAATAGATAATATTTCATTTTCATTTCACATTTAATGTTTATACCACCTTTCTATTTTACTATACCCAAGGCGGTTTTCAAGGAATGTACACCTTTGAAATATACTCGGAGTCTAGAGTGGATTTCATGCTCTTTATCCAGCTCATAGTGGTGAGGAAGAATGGAAGCTCCCCCACAGTATATGCTTTATATACATTATGTACACAATGGGCTGCACGTGATTGGCTAATTCCGGGATTCTCCTGTAGGCCAATCAGGTTGTGGATTCACTTCCACCTGGATGGAGCTGGATTGGGTGGCTCTTGCGGACCAATCATACTGCTGCAGTCTTCTAGGACCAATCAGACTGCTGCATTTTGGATCCTATGCAACTCAGTACATAACAACCTTATAACACAGATGATACAACGGTGGTTGGTTTAATTACGGCTGGAGAGGGGGAGACGGCCTATAGGAAGGAAGTTGAGCAGTTGGGGGAGTGGTGCAGGAAAAACAACTTACTCCTTAAATAAAACAAAAGAGATTATTGTGGACTTTAGGAAATGTAAATTGAATATTCAGCCACTTATTATTGAGGGGAAGTGCGTGGAACAGGTCTCAGTGTTTCGATTTCTGGGAATGGAGTTGAGAGATGACCTAACCTGGGGAGAAAACAGCAAAGACCAGATGAAGAGAGCACAGCAGAGGTTATATTTTCTGAGAATCCTCCGGAAAAACAATCTCTCAAAGGACCTGTTGATGGCATTTTACCATTGTACTGTGGAGAGTGTATTAACTTATGGTATGTGTGTGTGGTTTGGGAGCTGCACGGCCGGGGAAAAAACAATGCTGTCCAGGGTTGTAAAGACTGCAGAGAGAATAATTGGGTGCACTCTTCCCACCTTGGATTAAATATATGCTGTTAGGTGCTATAAGAAAGCTGCAGAGATAGCGCAGTATAGTGTGCACCCCAGAAATGATCTCTTTCAGCTTCTGCCTTCTGGAAGAAGGTATAGGGTTATAAAGACTAGGACTAGCCGCCTGAGAAACAGTTTCTACCCAAATGCAATTCTGGTTCTAAATGCAGTATAAGAAGTCTCTGTAGTATATTGCATTTTAAAACGGGGTTTCAGAGTTTTTAGGGGATTTTGAATGTCTTATGTAGATTTTTCAATTTCATTGTTCTGTATGGGTCAATGACAATAAAGATATTGTAAAAATCTAATCCAATACAAAAATGTGATAATAAAACATAACTTTGAAATAAGCAACCAATATCAAATAAAGTCATATTCAACAATCCATTAGAACAGTGTGGACTATTAAATATCAGCATATAAAAATTAAACAGAAACCCACTCTTGACAATTACAATAAATAATTTCTAAACCATCATCGAAGAATTGATGCTTTTGAATTATGGTGCTGGAGGAGACTCTTGAGAGTCCCATGGACTGCAAGAAGATCAAACGCATCCATTCTTAAGGAAATCAGCCCTGAGTGCTCACTGGAAGGACAGATCCTGAAGCTGAGGCTCCAATACTTTGGCTACCTCATGAAAAGAGAAGACTCCCTGGAAAAGACCCTGATGTTGGGAAAGATGGAGGGCACAAGGAGAAGGGGATGACAGAGGATGAGATGGTTGGACAGTGTTCTCGAAGCTACCAGCCTGAGTTTGACCAAACTGCGGGAGGCCGTGAAAGACAGGAGTGCCTGGTGTGCTCTGGTCCAGGGGGTCACAAAGAGTCGGATACGACTAAACGACTAGACAACAACAAAACCATCATCAGTAAAAACAACGGCAAGTCACAGTGCATAAAATAATACAGTTGAGAAGCAGAGACTGAAGGGCAAGGCAGATGGAAAAAGCCTTGCCTGATGGACTGCATATTAATTTGTTCCGGTGAGCATACGGCTATTGGCCAAAGAATCACACCAAAAAGAAAGTCGATTTAAAATGCACTGAGATAATGTACAGATGGGGAGAAATTGCAAATGCCTTAGCTGTCTTAGGCTTCTCCCCTTCCCAGAGCTGTCCAATGTCCTGAAATTCACATCTATCTATCTCTCTCTCTCCCCCCCCCAACATAATTTTTATTGGATTTTTCCATATTTCATTTTAATTCAATACTCATATTCACAGCATCTTATTTGCTCAAAGTGAGCTTTGACTTCCTTCTACCTCTCTTTCTGACACCCCTATAGCCTATAACATATCTTTCACATTCCCGTAAGCACTTCTTTATCTATAATCACCTTAAGAAATCACATTCTGATTTATAAATCGGCATCATAATTTCACGTTACAAAACATTTCACGTTAATGCTACAAACGTTTTTAAATGAGTACAGTTTTCTTTCAAATAATAAATAAATTTGCTCCAGTCCTTTTGATATTTTTCTTCGGGCTGGTTCCTGATCCTCCCCGTCAGCTTCGCCAACTCCACAAATTCTACCATTTTTATTCTCCAGTCTTCCAATGTAGGGAGTTCTTGCTGCTTCTACCTTTGATCCAAGAGGATTCTCACTGCCGTTGTGGCATACATAAATAAATTTACATCTTTTTTATTAATTTCTTCATCATTTAGCCCTAATAAGAATGCCTCTGGCACCAATACTAAGGTGGTATGGGATGCGGGTAAGGCAGTGATGCGGGGCTTTTTTATCCAGCAGAATGCCATTAAAAATAAAGGAAGAGATAAAGGGAAAAAGGACATTCTGAAACAGATAACGGACTTGGAGGGGAAATTAGTTAAAAAACCTAATAATAAGAGAATAAAAGAAAATATTAAAGTACTGCAAGCCCAGTATGCAACAATAATAAATAGGGAAGTAGAGTGGAACATAAAAAAACTAAGACAAAGAACGTTTGAGTTTGCGAACAAGTCAGGGAAGCTTCTGGCATGGCAAACCAAGAAAAGAAAGGAACAAAGCACAATAAATAAAATTGTAGCGAACGGAGAAGAAATAACTAACCCCAAGGAAATAAGGAAAGTTTTTCTGGATTATTACAGAGGATTATATAAAAATAGAGAGAGATTTAACCAGAGAAAAATAGAAAGATTTTTGAAAGATAAGCAGGTTCAGAAGATTCCAATAGAGAAAAAAGAGCAATTAAACACCCTAATAGAGACAGAAGAAATAAAATTAGCAATTAAAGATTTAAAAAGAGGGAAAGCCCCGGGCCCAGATGGCTTCACGGCAAGCTACTATAAAGAAATGGAAAATACTGTACTGGCACCACTGAGAGAAGTAATGAATAATATTTTGAAAGAAAAAGAAATACCAGATACTTGGAAGGATGCTTTCATTACTTTAATCCCAAAACAAGACTCAGATCTGTCGCAAGTTAAGAATTACAGGCCGATCTCGCTGTTAAATGTTGATTATAAAATTTTCGCAGGAATACTGGCAAGTAGAGTTAAAAACATATGGTCAGAATATATCCATGGAGATCAGGCGGGCTTTCTGCCAGGCAGGCAAATGAAAGATAATATTAGAAATATAATAAATTCTATAGAATACTTGTCTGCCAGGTATGATAAGCAAGCCATAATGATGTTCGTGGATGCAGAGAAAGCATTCGATAATATAGTTTGGGACTTTTTACTAAAACAGCTAGAATATATGGAGGTCGGTATGAACTTCTTCAACGGAATAAAGGCAATCTATACGGAGCAAAAGGCCAAATTGATTATAAACAACGTGGTGTCAGAAGAAATAATGGTAGCGAAGGGTACAAGACAGGGTTGCCCACTCTCCCCGTTGCTATTTATAATAGTACTGGAAGTACTTCTGAACTCAATAAGACAAAATAAGAAAATAAAAGGGATTAGAATTGGTCAAAATGAATATAAAGTTAAGGCGTTCGCAGACGATTTAGTAATAACAACAGAAGACCCGCTGAACTCAATAAAAGAGATATTGGAAGAACTGGATCAATTTGGTAAGGTGGCTGGTTTTAAGTTAAACAAAAGAAAGACTAAAATAATGGTGAAGAATTTAGATTCGAAGGCAATCGAGGAATTACAACAACAAACAGAAATAGAAGTGGCCAAAAAGGTAAAATATCTAGGAATATGGATAACCCCGAAAAATATAGACCTATTTAAGAATAACTATGAGCAGGTATGGAAAGAGATAAAAAAGGACTTGGAGAGGTGGGGGAAGCTGAGATTGTCATTCTGGGGTAGGATAGCTTTAATTAAGATGAACGTTCTCCCGAGAATGTTATTTCTGTTCCAGAACTTACCGATAATCAAGGGCACTAAGATATTTAAAGAGTGGCAAAGAGGAATCTCAAAATATGTCTGGCAGGGCAAAAAACCAAGGATTAAGTTTAAATTGTTAACAGAAGCTAAAGAAAGAGGGGGATTCGCTCTGCCAGATCTGAAATTATATTATGAGGCATCGTGCCTTTGCTGGGTGAAAACGTGGATAAAATTGGAAAATAAGGAACTATTAGACCTGGAGGGGTTCGACAATAGAGCAGGATGGCATGCGTACTTATGGCAGGGGAAGAGGAAGCACAAGGGTTTCGCAACACATATTTTTAAAGGCCCCCTAATGGAAGTTTGGGAGAGGAATAGATTTTTACTAGAACCTAAAGTACCACACTGGCTATCCCCATTGGAAGTTATGAGCGTGAAAAAAGTAAACATGAGAGGTGATTGGATAACTTATGAACAATTGTTAACAAAAGTAGGGGGGACATGGAAACTGAAACCATATGACCAGGTTAAAGAAAAAGTCTATGATTGGTTACACTATTTCCAAATAAACGAAATGTTTAGACAAGACGTTAAAGAGAGAGGATACGCGGATAAAGAATCTAAATTCCAGACTGAAATAATAAACAATGATTACAAAATTCTTTCTAAAACGTATAATATGCTATTAGAGTATAACTTGATAGATGAGGAAGTGAAGTCTGTGATGATTCATTGGGCAAGGGACATCGGCCATAATATATACTATGAAGAATGGGAGAAACTCTGGAAAAAAAATCTTAAATTTACAGCTTGCATAACGTTAAAAGAGAACCTCATGAAGATGTTTTACCGTTGGTATATAACACCTGCAAAATTAGCAAAAATATATAAAACTTGCAATAAATGCTGGAAATGCAGGGAAAAAGAGGGATCCTTCTTCCACATGTGGTGGGACTGCAGAAAGGTCAAAGGCTTTTGGGAAAGTGTATATAATGAAATGAAAAGTATATTAAGATATAACTTTGGGAAAAAGCCGGAGGCTTTTCTGTTAGGCCTAGCAGGAAGTGATATAAAGAACAATGACAGTAAATTCTTTCAATATGCAACAACGGCCGCAAGGGTCCTATTGGCCCAAAATTGGAAACAGCAGAACATACCGACGCTTGAGGAATGGAGAGCAAAACTACTAGAATACGCGGAGATGGACAGATTGATGGGGAAAATTAGATATTTAAAAGACCAAAGGTTCATTGAGGACTGGGGGAAATTTGTGGAATATCTGGAAAATATAAGTGAAGGTCAGATAACGCTAGTTGGGTTTAAAAAAGCTCTGTGAAAAGGTTGGAATATTGTCTAAAGAGAAAAAGAAGGAAAGAGAAAATAATGTCAATATAAGCTAGGATTTGTGTGAATTTGTTAAATTAGGGTATGGATGATTTCAGGGGAAGCTGAAGGAAGTCTTATAGAAAGACATCTGTGATAACAAGGCGTAAACTGTTTTACTTTCTTGTTTGTTATGATTTAAAAAACAATAAAAATTATGCAGAAGAAAAAAAAGAATGCCTCTGGTTTTTTGCTAAAGTTATATTTTAATATTTTTTTTAAATTCATTGTAAATAATGTCCCTGGGACATTGGGACATCTCTCTCTCTTTCTCTCTCTCTCTCCCCTTTAAACCTGCCTTGGACCTGCTGTCCCTGGAGTGCCTTGCAAACTTTAAGTTCCCATCGGCTGGGCGCTGCTCATGCATGCAAATCTTTGACAACTTCTGCCCAATGCCAGCGGCATCAAAATGCCAACTTGCCTTGCCCCGCCTCCAGCATTTAAATCCAATTTTTAAATATCATTTGTGATATTTCCCCCCAAAGTTCTGGATGCAAGCCACCAAAACATTCCTTGTGGTCTGTAGGATCAATGACAGGCATTTCGATCCCGAATCACAATAATTTTACTAGGCAAGAAGTGGAAAACACAAGAACTACCAACTGTGGAAGAATGGCAGATGAAGATGATGGACTTCATGGAGCTAGCGGAGCTTACTGGAAGAATCCGTGACCAGAAAGAAGAGGAATACCAAGAAGATTGGAGGAAATTTAAAGACTATTTGAATAAATATTGTAATATTAAAAATTAGAAGTTACGTGAAAGTACCAAATAGGCCTACGATTTATTTAAATAAATGGGATTTAGAACATTAAGAAAAGTGAAGAAATTTGATTATAACTGGAATATTGTGTATTAATAATGATATTGGAAAACTGTTACATTCGGACACAAGGAAATTAAGAAGGGAGGGATTTGAGGAAGTCAATTAATATGTTTATAAGATTGGATTTTTAAATAACTAAGATTGTTTTTGTGGTTTATGTGTTGGTTGTTATCTATTATAGATGTATCTTTTATCTTTTTCTTCTTTTTTGTTTTTTCTTTTTTTTCTTTTTTTGTTGTAGAGTGTGTTATAATTATATAAAATTTAATAAAAATTATTGGGGGGGGGGGAGGAATCTCCTTGTCGCTGACCAAAACCAACTGCCCCCACCTCCAAAATGGCAAAAAGTTCTGGCTTGGTGTAGAAATGTATAGCCTGCCTTTCAGAAGAACCTCCCCAGACAGGACCACTCTACCCCCAGTCACACACTGTGGCTCAGTCCTTTGCTTTGTGACCTCTTCCGGTTACCAGGGAGCTTCACACTGCTGCAGGGTGGGGTGGGGTGGAGGGAGTAGAGGGGAGCTATGGATGAAGCACCCTGGGCCTAGGAGGACAGCCTGGGGTGGGTGGGGAGTGGGTGGGCTCAGCTGGGGGTCCCAGCCGCTGGCGGCAAGGAGCACAGGAGGAACCTAGGCAACCAGCTAGGCACAAAGGCCATCCTCCCAGGATGTCCAAGCCCCTCCTATCTCCAAGAGGGGCGGGAACATCATGTGGACAGTGCCCAAAAGGTGGAGCCTCCTGTGGCCATGGGAGATGCTGGGCCCTGGTGCTTCTAGCAGGTGAGAGTTTATTTGGGACTCCATGGAGAGGCACTAAGATCTAAAATTGCCCTTTCGAGGTGATGTAACTCTTTGGCTGTCTTAGTACAAGCCATGCCCCACCCACCTCCAAAATCCTGACATCATGGTGCAACAATACAACTGTTCTTTGAAATATGTAAAGAGGATATAATGTCCCCCTTTGTTGTTGTTGAGTCGTTTAGTCGTGTCGGACTCTTCGTGACCCCTTGGACCAGAGCACGCCAGGCACTCCTGTCTTCCACTGCCTCCCGCAGTTTGGTCAAACTCATGCTGGTAGCTTTGAGAACACTGTCCAACCATCTTGTCCTCTGTCGTCCCCTTCTCCTTATGCCCTCCATCTTTCCCAACATCAGGGAGTCTTCTCTTCTCATGAGGTGGCCAAAGTATTGGAGCCTCAGCTTCAGGATCTGTCCTTCCAGTGAGCACTCAGGGCTGATTTCCTTCAGAATGGAGAGGTTTGATCTTCTTGCAGTCCACGGGACTCTCAAGAGTCTCCTCCAGCACCATAATTCAAAAGCATCAATTCTTTGGCGATCAGCCTTCTTTATGGTCCAGCTCTCACTTCCACACATCACCACTGGAAAAACATAGCTTTAACTATACGGACCTTTGTTGGCAAGGTGATGTCTCTGACATGTTCCCCTTACTAACCCCTTTTCCCAGGGGTGCAACTTTGTCAGACCTTCCTCACAGAACTCATAGTTGGAACGGGACCTGAGGATCATCTAGTCCAACCCCACCTGATTCTTGTTCTTCTCCTGGTGTTTACCTTTCCCTCCTCCTCCTCATTACACCCTGCACTTCGGTGGAAAAGTGCTCCCAGTACAGCCTCTGTAGTCCCTGCCCTTAAATGTTACAATCCAAAATACATGGCATGAAAGGAAAGGCCATTGGGAGGGTGGAGGAAAAGAACAAACTCCGGTGCTGATCCTGAGTTAAATGCTTGGTTAGCTCCCAACCAACCATTTTCTCGGAAGTGACTGTACCATAGCCAATGCTGACCATATTGGTGCTGGGAGTGGGGGAGTCGGGGAACGTCCTTCTCAAACCCACCAAAGAAGGGGCTACAGTCTCATCAGACCCCCCATGGGAGGCATGTTCTCGATGATACAACCCCTCGTAGAGCAGATGGACCTGCCATTGTGGGCTAGTCATAGCAGATATGGGGGCTTTGCCATAAAATATTTGAGGGGGCTTCCCCCCAAAAAACTGATGGGTACTGCCATTCAAAAGCTTTGTGTGTGCTGCGTCATGTGATTGACTATGTGGGGCAGGACTTACCGTATTTTTCCGTATATAACACGCCCCCATGTATAAGACAACCACTATTTTTGGGACTCCAATTTAAGAAAATGGGGGGAGATTGCCCAGAGGGTATTTTTTTGCAGTTATAACGATATAATTGTCAAGTGTAGCTGTGCCCTGTCTCTTCTCTGCCCCTTCACCTCTAGGTCATATCTTGAGTTCATGTTTCCTGTTGACGCAAGCTGTTCAGAACATTACCATTGATGTCAGCCTGGACCCAGAATTCCCCCTGGTAGGGCAGGATGTCACCTTTGTCCCCAAAGGGCTTATGATAGACGTCATCTCCTGCCTGTGGACAAAAGGGGAAAAAGACGAATCTTTCCCCATCTTCCTCTATCACCCACCCCCAAAAGCTGCATTCTACCCTAAAGCAGCCTATGACGGACGCCAGACGCCAAGCTTCGATTGCTCCATGCACATCCGGAATGTAACATTTGACGACATTGGTCTCTACGAAATATTCAAGACTAGAAAGATTGCCAACGAAGTGGGTGAGGCCTTCTTACTGGTCACAGGTAAGGACTGGGAACCGGGGGAGGAAATCTGACTCAGCTCACATTTATGATAAAATAAAGGTAAAGGGACCCCTGACCATTAGGTCCAGTCGTGACCGACTCTGGGGTTGTGGTGCTCATCTCGCTTTATTGGCCGAGGGAGCCGGCGTACAGCTTCCAGGTCATGTGGCCAGCATGACTAAGCCGCTTCTGGCGAACCAGAGCAGCGCACGGAAATGCTGTTTACCTTCCCACTGGACTGGTACCTATTTATCTACTTGCACTTTGACGTGCTTTCGAACTGCTAGGTTGGCAGGAGCAGGGACCGAGCAACGGGAGCTCACCCCGTCGCGGGGATTCGAACCGCCGACCTTCTGATCGGCAAGTCCTAGGCTCTATGTTTAACCTGGAAGGTGGAGTGAGCTTGTTTTCTCCTGCTCCGGAGGGTAGGACTTAAACCAAGAGCTTCAAGTTACAAGAAAGACGATTCCGACTAAACATCAGGGAGAACTTCCTGGCAGTAAGAGCTGTTTGACAATGGAATGGTCTCCCACTGGAGGTTGTGGGCTCTCCTCCCTTGGAGGTTTTTAAGCAAAGGTTGGATGTCCACCTGTCATGGATGCTTCAGCTGATATTTCTGCATTGCAGGGGGTTGGACTGGATAACCCTTGGTGGTCCCTCCCAACTCTACAATTCCATGCAAACTTAACCTGATTCTCACTTGCCAAAGCAAAGTAGCTTTGACAATTTGGAGCAAGGAGTTTGTGATCCTTCCTTTTCCTCATTCTCACGGTTGCCTTTCCTTGTCTCCACAGAAGAAAAGACTCCAGAGCTGAGGAAGCCTAGAAGTCTAACTTCTGGAGTTATCGCAGGGCTCGCTTTTGGCTGCATTGTGGGAGCGATTCTTTTGGGGGTTATGCTGATAACTCTCCTGACTATGTTAACTTCTACAAGGTGATGCTTTCTCCTCCTCCTCCCCCTCCTCCTTCTCTTCCCTTCCCTTCTCCTCTCCTTCTCTTTCTCCTTCTCCTCTCCTTCTCCTCTCCTTCTCTTTCTTTCTCCTTCTCCTCTCCTTCTCCTCTCCTTCTCCTCTCCTTCTCCTCTCCTTCTCCTCACCTTCTCCTCCTTCTCCTCCTCCTCCTCCTCCTCCTTCTCCTCTCCTCCTCTCCTTCTCTCCTTCTCCTCTCCTTCTCCTTCTCCTTCTCCTCCTCCTGCTCTCCTCCTCCTCCTCTCCTTCTCCTCTCCTTCTCCTCCTCCTCCTCTCCTCCTCCTCCTCCTTCTCCTCTCCTTCTCCTTCTCCTCCTCCTCCTTCTCCTCCTCTTCTCCTTCTCCTCCTTCTCCTCTCCTTCTTCTCCTCCTCCTCCTCTCCTCCTCCTCTCCTTCTCCTTCTCCTCCTCTTCTCCTTCTCCTCCTTCTCTCCTTCTCTCCTTCTCCTTCTCCTTCTCCTCCTCCTCCTCTCCTTCTCCTCTCCTTCTCTTTCTCCTTCTCCTCCTTCTCCTCTCCTTCTCCTCCCCCTCTCCTCCTCCTTCTCCTTCTCCTCCTCTCCTCCTCCTCCTCCTCCTCCTCCTTCTCCTTCTCTCCTCCTCTTTCTCCTTCTCCTCCTCTTCTCCTTCTCCTTCTCCTCTCCTTCTCCTCTCCTCCTCTTTCTCCTTATCCTCCTTCTCCTCCTCTTCTCCTTCTCCTTCTCTTCCCCTTCTCCTTCTCCTTCTCCTTCTCCTTCTCCTTCTCTTCTCCTTCTCCTTCTCCTTCTCCTCTCCTCCTCCTCCTTCTCCTCCTCCTCTCCTCTCCTTCTTCTCTCCTTCTCCTCCTCTTCTCCTTCTCCTCCTTCTCCTCCTCCTTCTCCTCTCCTTCTCCTCTCCTTCTCTTTCTCCTTCTCCTCCTTCTCCTCTCCTTCTCCTCCTCCTCTCCTTCTCCTTCTCCTCCTCCTCCTCCTCTCCTCCTTCTCCTCCTCTCCTCCTTCTCCTCCTCCTCCTCCTCTCCTCCTCTTTCTCCTTCTCTTCTCCTTCTCCTCCTCTTCTCCTTCTCCTTCTCCTCTCCTCCTCCTCTCCTTCTCCTCTCCTCCTCTTTCTCCTTCTCCTCCTTCTCCTTCTCTTTCTCCTTCTCCTCCTTCTCCTCTCCTTCTCCTCCCCCTCTCCTCCTCCTTCTCCTTCTCCTCCTCTCCTCCTCCTCCTCCTCCTCCTCCTTCTCCTTCTCTCCTCCTCTCCTTCTCTTTCTCCTTCTCCTCTCCTTCTCCTCTCCTTCTCTTTCTTTCTCCTTCTCCTCTCCTTCTCCTCTCCTTCTCCTCTCCTTCTCCTCTCCTTCTCCTCTCCTTCTCCTCACCTTCTCCTCCTTCTCCTCCTCCTCCTCCTCCTCCTTCTCCTCTCCTCCTCTCCTTCTCTCCTTCTCCTCTCCTTCTCCTTCTCCTTCTCCTCCTCCTGCTCCTCCTCCTCCTCCTCTCCTTCTCCTCTCCTTCTCCTCCTCCTCCTCTCCTCCTCCTCCTCCTTCTCCTCTCCTTCTCCTTCTCCTCCTCCTCCTTCTCCTCCTCTTCTCCTTCTCCTCCTTCTCCTCTCCTTCTTCTCCTCCTCCTCCTCTCCTCCTCCTCTCCTTCTCCTTCTCCTCCTCTTCTCCTTCTCCTCCTTCTCTCCTTCTCTCCTTCTCCTTCTCCTTCTCCTCCTCCTCCTCTCCTTCTCCTCTCCTTCTCTTTCTCCTTCTCCTCCTTCTCCTCTCCTTCTCCTCCCCCTCTCCTCCTCCTTCTCCTTCTCCTCCTCTCCTCCTCCTCCTCCTCCTCCTCCTTCTCCTTCTCTCCTCCTCTTTCTCCTTCTCCTCCTCTTCTCCTTCTCCTTCTCCTCTCCTTCTCCTCTCCTCCTCTTTCTCCTTATCCTCCTTCTCCTCCTCTTCTCCTTCTCCTTCTCTTCCCCTTCTCCTTCTCCTTCTCCTTCTCCTTCTCTTCTCCTTCTCCTTCTCCTCTCCTCCTCCTCCTTCTCCTCCTCCTCTCCTCTCCTTCTTCTCTCCTTCTCCTCCTCTTCTCCTTCTCCTCCTTCTCCTCCTCCTTCTCCTCTCCTTCTCCTCTCCTTCTCTTTCTCCTTCTCCTCCTTCTCCTCTCCTTCTCCTCCTCCTCTCCTTCTCCTTCTCCTCCTCCTCCTCCTCTCCTCCTTCTCCTCCTCTCCTCCTTCTCCTCCTCCTCCTCCTCTCCTCCTCTTTCTCCTTCTCTTCTCCTTCTCCTCCTCTTCTCCTTCTCCTTCTCCTCTCCTCCTCCTCTCCTTCTCCTCTCCTCCTCTTTCTCCTTCTCCTCCTTCTCCTTCTCTTTCTCCTTCTCCTCCTTCTCCTCTCCTTCTCCTCCCCCTCTCCTCCTCCTTCTCCTTCTCCTCCTCTCCTCCTCCTCCTCCTCCTCCTCCTTCTCCTTCTCTCCTCCTCTTTCTCCTTCTCCTCCTCTTCTCCTTCTCCTTCTCCTCTCCTTCTCCTCTCCTCCTCTTTCTCCTTCTCCTCCTTCTCCTCCTCTTCTCCTTCTCCTTCTCTTCCCCTTCTCCTTCTCCTTCTCCTTCTCCTTCTCCTTCTCCTTCTCTTCTCCTTCTCCTTCTCCTTCTCCTCTCCTCCTCCTCCTTCTCCTCCTCCTCTCCTCTCCTTCTTCTCTCCTTCTCCTCCTCTTCTCCTTCTCCTCCTTCTCCTCCTCCTTCTCCTCTCCTTCTCCTCTCCTTCTCTTTCTCCTTCTCCTCCTTCTCCTCTCCTTCTCCTCCTCCTCTCCTTCTCCTTCTCCTCCTCCTCCTCCTCTCCTCCTTCTCCTCCTCTCCTCCTTCTCCTCCTCCTCCTCCTCTCCTCCTCTTTCTCCTTCTCTTCTCCTTCTCCTCCTCTTCTCCTTCTCCTTCTCCTCTCCTCCTCCTCTCCTTCTCCTCTCCTCCTCTTTCTCCTTCTCCTCCTTCTCCTCCTCTTCTCCTTCTCCTTCTCTTCTCCTTCTCCTTCTCCTTCTCCTTCTCCTTCTCCTCTCCTCCTCTCCTCCTCCTCCTTCTCCTCCTCCTCTCCTCTCCTTCTTCTCTCCTTCTCCTTCTTCTCCTTCTCCTCCTCCTCCTCCTCCTCCTCTTCAAGTTTGATCTTGCATAAGTCTTGAGGGGGCTAACCAAAAATGTAAAAGTTGTATGCAAAATGACCAAAAAAATTGAAATGGAAGGAGAATCAGAGGGATATTGAATACGGCCTGAGCAGTAGTAGTAGTAGGAGATCCAATAGATCAGCTGATCCCAAAAGCCTTCCTGAAAAGCCACGTTTTTGACCAGCATACGAATGGTCCATGTGGGCACTGGGTCATCCTAAAGAGCTGGTGCCTACACAAGAGGCATTGCTTTTCCACGATGTGTATATATCAGGCAAAATCCCATAGCTCAGTCAGTAGAGCATGTGTCTCTTAATCTTAGGGTTGTGGGTTCGAGTCCCAGGTTGGGTGAAAGATTCCTGCATTTCAAGGGGTTGGACTAGTTGACCCCTGTGGTCTCTTCCAGCTCTGCAAATCTGTGATTCTGTGAATTTCTGTACGAAATGTCTGTATTAGGAGAAAGTCGCAATAATGCTGATGAATTCTCATGAGGATTTAAAAATAAACAAATCACAAACTGATATGGAAATATGGGGGGGGGGGGTGAGAAACTGGGAGAAAGCCCAATTGATTCTCATGGGTTGTCTCCACATGAGAAACCACCAGCTTTCTGGCTTTCAAAGAGGTTTAGACAAATTCATGGAGGTTATCAATGGCTACCAGCCATCATGGCTCTCCTCTGTCTTCATGGTCAGAGGCAGCAATGATTCTGAATACCAGTTTCCAGAAACCACAGGAGGGGAGAGTTGCTCTTGTGCTTGGATCCTGCTCATGGGTTTCCCACAGGTATCTGGGTGTGAGAAAAGGATGGTGGACTAGATGAGCCATTGGCCTCATCCAGCAGCCTCCTTGGACGTTCCCATGTCCTGAAGATGTATCTCATCAACCCACCAATGTTGAATAGACCCTGGGGAGGGGAGTTGAATGACAACGGTAGCATCTCACACCAAAACATTGAATGAGGTGTCCCCAGAAGGCAAATTAAGCACCAGAGAGACTCAGTGAACAGCAGAAAACAGAGCCCCAGTCAAATAAGGGACATGGAGGTTTTCTAAAGAAGCAACCATCTTTGACACAACGGAGCGGCGCCAAACTTCTCCCTCCTAAACTCTTTGATCCTTTTTCCTGTTTCTTTAGCGATGACTCGGACCCCACCGTGGTAACCATCATGCCTTCTACAGCATGGTAAGTACAGGATGGAGCGTGAAATCTCTCCTTTTGGAGAAAACCAGATTTTCTTTCCAAAACCTGCAAACTACATAAGATGTCTTCTAAAAGTTAAGAACGACAAAACTTTTAGAAGACATCTGAAGACATCTGAAGGCAGCCCTGTATGAGGATGTTTTTTAAAATGTTTGATGCTTTACAGTGGTACCTCAGGTTCCATACGCTTCAGGTTACATACACTTCAGGTTAAAGACTCCGCTAACCCAGAAATAGTGCTTCAGGTTAAGAACTTTGCTTCAGGATAAGAACAGAAATCGGGCTCCAGCACGCGGCAGCAGTGGGAGGTCCCATTAGCTAAAGTGGTGCTTCAGGTTTAGAACAGTTTCAGGTTAAGTACGGACCTCCGGAATGAATTAAGTACTTAACCTGAGGTACCACTGTATTATGTTTTATATATTCTGATAGCTGCCCAGAATGGCTGGGGAAACCCAGCTAGATCGGCGGGGTATAAATAATAAAATGATGGTGCTGATGATTAAACAACATCTGGCTAGGAGGCAGGCAGGGAGGGCAGACTTCTGGAATTCCATTTCCAACTTTGGGCATAAAGTGGTTTGGGATGGGGGGGGGTCCAGTTATTCAAATGGAAACAGATGTTGCACAAAATTTGTATTGTTATTGGGGGAGGGACATTCCCTCAGCCATAATATGACCCTGAAATTGCAGGTATGCAGAGCAGAAAACTGAACATGACTTCAACAGTCAGTCGTGGTCTTCCTCACTGTGATTTATATCATTCATTCATTCATTGCCCTTAACCCTAAGGGCAGGTTAGAACATGAAAACATTTAAAATGGTTTAAAACAACTTACAGTTATAGAAATCAGATAGGTCCTAAAAATATACACTGTCTGAAGATTTTATTTTATTTTAAAACCATTGCACATACAATTCCTCCCATATGTTCAAAATGCACAAAATGCCCTTCAACAGTTTAAAACTGTTGCAAAACTTTTCCATGGATGTCAAAGAAGGGAAGCTGGTGCTTGTGGGAGGTAGTTGAGAGCTGCCAGAAATAAACTTCTCACACATGAATTCTTTGCTGTTTTTCCTCTTTCCTCAGCTCTATGGGAAGCAAAAGACCTTCTCATGCAAGGTAAGTCACAGGCCTTCAGGATACAGCCCAGATACTGTTTTTGGAAGAAGACCAGCTTTGGTGGGCTGGGCTGGTCTCAGAGCTCCGGGACTCCATGTCCACCTTTGGGGGTTAAATGAGGGTCCAATGATTCAGTGAATGCAAATTGAGGGGACTTGTGAAGGGTCCCTCAGCCAGAGAACGAACCTGGCCTCTCCAGTTTTCCTATGGGAAAGGATTCTGTTCTCGTTTAAAAGTGAACTGAAGCATAGTTACCCTTCAAAATCCACATTTCCCTAAACATCGCCATGCAGTTCTCCAGGGAAAAATATATGTTCAGAAATGCACATACTAAAATGTGTATATAAATGCATGTTCGAGAAAGCAAACGTACCAAAAATGATTGGTTTATTTTAGGGGGGGGGGTTGATTAGACAAAACTATGTACAAAAATGAGTTCATAATGAGAAATTCGCACTCAAATGCTGGGAAAACAAGGAATTTAGAGAACCAAAATTGGCAAATTTGTCAATCTGTATTTTTCTTCGTTCTGGTAAAGATTGCAAAACTTTGCGTTAGAATGATGTTGGATAGAAATTAAGTGGTTTCCAGCTGTAATGCAAGAGATATGGAAAATAAGGTTTTGAAATAAGTAAAAACTAAGGGTGAGGATTTGCTGAATTAATAATTTGAACTGGAATATAAGAAAGGGAGGTATGAGGAGGTCTGGAAAATAAGTTAAAAGAAAATAAGTAAATGGAAACTCTATGTGTTTTTAGTTTTTTTTATTTTTTTATTTTTTTATTTTTTTTGTTTCTTTTTGTTTTGTTTTGTTTTACATTGTATTATTCTTGAAAACTTCAATAAATATCTTATATATAAAAAAAAAGATTGCAAAACTTTGCAACTCTCTGCCTTTTGACACCAGGCAGGTGCCTTTCGCTGTCCCCTAAGCCTAAGGCATATACTCTTTACCTGCTAAAAGCATTTTTGTTTAGCCAGCCTATCCAGATGTGTAGGATGCTGGCATGTCCTTTAATCAGGTTCTTAGCTGTATTCTGGGGGGCGGCATTGCGGAGAGGAGCTGGAAAAGTGGGGAGATGCTGGCCCTCTGTTGGGAACCCTGTGAGTCCCAAGCCCACCTCTGAGATGCTGTTTGTTTCCTTAGGATGGAGAATCAGCTGATATTAAGCAGCCACAATGTCCGACCTGGGTAAGTACCGGTGGGAGGAAAATAAGATTTTTGGGGGACCCACATGTGGGTAATTAAAAAGAGAATCGGAAAATAGTGCCATCCTTCCCCCCCCCCCCCAATTTCAGACCCCAACCTGTCCTGTCTCATGGTTCTGATTCCTCCTTCTTCCTGAGCTCTTACCTATGGCTTGTCCCTTGGTTCTCTCTCAAGCCCCATCTGCAGTGGTGTAGTGGTCCAGGGTCAGGGTGGGGTCAAAGACCCGCTACTATTTCTGCAGCAGGGTCCCAGCAGGATCTCTGTCTCCAACATCCAGGAGCTGCCCAATCATCATGAAAGGGGAGTGCTTTAAGCCACTGAGAAGGAGCCTTCTTTGTGCTGATTGGAGCCGATCGGAGTGAAAGCGGGGCGAGTCGGCCATTGAGGATTGGCTCCTAGGGTCATTCTGGAGAAGGTGCATGGGAGGAACCCCAAGGAGGAGTTGTTCTGTGTGCTCTGAAGCTAAGCATTTAAGAACTCTGGAAACCCAAAGTGCTTCCATTTCAAGAGATTGCCATGAAAGTTCTGTTACTGTCAGATTTCGGGGAATCGGATCCCTTCCCCCCGGTGGCAGTAAATAAGTAGATCAAACAAAAGGAGTGTTCTTACTAGATAAGTTCTTTAATTATCACAGTGAGAGACAAAGGAATGCATATCCCTCTAAAAAACGGTGTTGCTCACAGTAAAGGTTTACCCCCTCCATCCCTATTAATTTACGTCACTCCTACTTCGGGTAATCTGAGCTTGTTGTCATTGCACTTTCTGTTCTAACACTTCCCAAGCCCTTCTAGTCTTAGGCGAAGGGTGTGTGTGTGTCAGGAATGCTGTCCAAGGACCCTGAATCTGCCAGCTGTCTCTCTCTTGCCGTTTCCTCTTCTAGCTGTTCCTTACCTAGTATTTCCCAGCTTTTCCACTCTGGACTATGCCCTTCTTCAAACCACTGTTCTAAATCAATACTGTCCTCCTGCCCTTGGGAAGGCTCAGAAAAAGTGCCTCCACACTACAGTCCCTGACAGTTGTGTAGAATGGGACTTCACGGAAAACACAAGTAACTGGGAAACAAGATACTGAAGCAGAAATGAGTAGATCTAGCAGAAAGACAAAACAAGGAGATCTCCACTGGTCATTGCAATTCTTCCCTAACTATTATTATTGCATCACTTTAAGATTATTTTATAAACTTAGAGAAGGCTGTACAGTGGTACCTCGGGTTACATACGCTTCAGGTTACATACACTTCACGTTACACACTCTGCTAACCCAGAAATAGTGCTTCAGGTTAAGAACTTTGCTTCAGGATGAGAACAGAAATTGTGCTCCGGTGGCGCGGCAGCAGCAGGAGGCCCCATTAGCTAAAGTGGTGCTTCAGGTTAAGAACAGTTTCAGGTTAAGAACAGACCTCTGGAACGAATTAAGTACTTAACCTGAGGTACCACTGTATTCCGAATTATCCAAATTCCAGGCAGAGGATGCCCAAGTTCCCTAAAACTATAAACCACGTGCTTTAAAGACACTTGCTCTGATTTCCTTCTCTTCTTACAAACCGTGCTGCTTCCAAGAATATAAATACGTGAATAAATGTATTCTTACCCTGGCCAGAAAAACAGTTTCAGGTTAAGAATGGACCTCCAGAACGAATTAAGTACTTAACCCGAGGTACCACTGTATAAACTTAGAAGGGACGTGGACTCGGGACTTTTCCACCTCATTCTGCCCCGTGTTGTCTGAGACCACAGAAGTTGGAGATTGTCAGGGACATGGCTGAATTGAACGCCTGGGAAGAGCCTGACTCTGGAGATGGAATGCCAGTACAGAGGGAGCCAGAGTCTGACTCTGGAGATGAGGGGATGCAATCACAGACAGAGCAGGAGTGGGTTAGTTCGGGCCCCCTTCATCAAGAGTTCCCAGGCTCAGATAGAGCTACAGACTCGGAAAGCTTGCAGGCTAAGGGAGGGGAGGAGATAGATGGCATTGAGGGGGTTGCTAAGCAAACAGGAGGAAGGCAGCATTCAGAGGACTCTTCGTTTGGGGAGGGGAGGCCACCCACCTTCTCCCTGAACCAGAAGAACTGAAAGGGTGAAAATGCAACAGAAGTACAAGAGAGGAAGGACTGGACTTTGGTACCCTTTGTGCTGCGAAAGGGGAGGAGACTCAGAGTGACCAACTCATAGCGAAGAACGGCAGGCTCAGAGCCGCTCTCTGGGTGTTAATGGTAAATAAACGTGCCATAAAACTGCCAGAGACTCATTAATTCTTATCGGAGCTTGCTTCTCTGCCTGAGATCATGACAGAGATCAAAGCTCCTAGATTCCATTTCTATGTCCAGCTTGGCTCAGACTTGCATTGTGGAATGGGATTAGACCTGTAGCCTTCAAAGTCCTCAAAGAGGAAGCTGGTGGGGTGTGTGGCAGCTTCCACTTCTGGTTTCCTTCCTCTGATTCTAGGCTGGTTTTCTTCCAGGTGAAAGCAGAGATTGTTCTAGTCCAGAATTTAGTCAGCATTCAAGTCTTGGACAGCATCAGCCAAGCCCGTGGACCCCCAACCACCACCACTCCAGAAGAGGAGCACCATATCCTTGGAAATCATGACGAAATAATCAACACCCTAAACACCAACGCCCACCCAAGCCTTCAGGGGCAGAAAGACAACATGGCCCCTGATGAAATAAAAGCCTCCAGAACCCACTTCTGTCGGCATTGTAATCTGTCAGATGGGAATGGTGGTTGCTCGTGAGTAACCAGTCAGGACTCCGACCTGTCTTTTACAGGTTTTATTTTGGTGCAAAACTATTTACAGTGCAGTACCACAAGTTCAGGGGACGCAGGTGGCGCTGTGGGTTAAAGCCTCAGCGCCTAGGACTTGCCGATCGAAAGGTCGGCGGTTCGAATCCCTGCGGCGGGGTGCACTCCCGCTGCTCGCGCCTGCCAACCTAGCAGTTCGAAAGCACCTCCAGGTGCAAGTAGATAAATAGGGACCGCTTACCAGCGGGAAGGTAAATGGTGTTTCCGTGTGCGGCTCTGGCTTGCCAGAGCAGCGATGTCACGCTGGCCACGTGACCCGGAAGTGTCTCCGGACAGCGCTGGCCCCTGGCCTCTTAAGTGAGATGGGCGCACAACCCCAGAGTCTGTCAAGACTGGCCCGTACGGGCAGGGGTACCTTTACCTTTACCTTACCACAAGTTCATGTCTGCCTCAATCGCTAGCAGAATCCGGGAGTGGTTGTTTCCAGGTCCTCCCCCAACATAGTAGTTTAGTCACCCCCAGCTTTTCCTTCCTTCTTTGCGTTTGACACATCTGCGCAGGTTGGGTGACGGAAGAGATGTGCTTCCCTCCTGGCCAGCTTGACCAGGAGCGGTGCTGAGGATCCCAGCAGCATCCTCTGGTCCCTTCCCCTCTTCCCCACTGGAGGTGTGGCTTTCCCCACCACAGGAAGAGGAACTGCTTCACAAGATTTTCAGAGGTTCCCTGTAACCCAACTGCCCCTCAGCTTCCCTGTTCGACAGTGGAATTTGCTGCCAAGGAGTGTGGTGGAGTCTCCTTCTTTGGAGGTCTTTAAGCAGAGGCTTGACAACCATATGTCAGGAGTGCTCTGATGGTGTTTCCTGCTTGGCAGGGGGTTGGACTCGATGGCCCTTGTGGTCTCTTCCAACTCTATGATTCTATGATTCTATGATTCTATGATTCTATGATTCTATGATTCCCTTCCCTGTTCCGATGGCAGTCCCCTGACATAATCCTTTGCCCGGGACTGGGTTGGGATGGCTGTATACTCCATTAACTTCCATGGTATTACATAATGTATATATTAAAATTGATAATAGCATGGTGAATCGCCTTGAATTAAGGGTAGGCACTTGGACGGGACTAGATTTAGCCTTCCATTTAATTTTTATTTTGAAAGATGCCTTTGTTTTGTTTATTTCCATGGACCTTGTTTTCAATTTACTTTTGTATCATTTTAATTTTGCCTCCATTTTTGAACTGATTTCAGGGGGGGGGGGGACACACACCCCATCTGCTGCCTGTAACTTTGTTGTTTTCCATGGCACGAGTGCTACACGACATGTCTGCTATAATTGTCATTTATTCAATCTGTCTGCCCAATTGCACACAGGTTGGATAAATGGGTCCTTTTGGTTGTTGGAGACGTCTTGTGGGGGTAGCCAGCACGGTGCTCTTCAGGTGTTGTTAGACTACAGTTCCCATCACCCCTGACCATTGGCCATGGTAGCAGGGGCTGATGGGAGTTGGAGTCTCACAACACCTGCAGGGTGCCATGTTGGTTCCCTTCTAAGGCATGTGTACAACCGCCTACGATGCCACCGAAATGTTGGAGGGCAAAGTTAAATTGTTCACAAAGATGTATAATTTGTTGTTAGAATGGTATACAAAAGATGAAGAGACCAAAGAAGTTATTATAAAATGGGCTATTGACTTTGGGTATAATATTGAATTTGAAGCTTGGTCAAAATAGTGAAATCAAAGTTTAAAATCTACCGCATGTGTGTCCTTAAAAGAGAATGTAATGAAAATGATGTATAGGTGGTATTTGACACTGGTGAAACTGGCCAAAATGTACAGGATGAGAAACAAATTATGTTGGAACAGCAAAGAGAAAGATGGAGATTTTTATCATATGCGGTGGACTTGCGATAAAGTAAAAGCATTTTGGGAATTGATCTACAATGAGTTAAAAAAGATATTTAGATATACTTTCCCCAAAAGACCAGAAGCATTTTTGCTGGGTTTGATGGGAGAAGAAATTGCAAAGGTAGACCAAAGATTATTTATGTATGCCATGACGGCAGCAAGAACTTTATTAGCCCAAAGATGGAAATTGCAGGCGTTACCAACAATTGAGGACTGGCAGACGAAGATGAGAGACTATGCAGAACTAGCCAAGCTGACTGGTAGAATCCGGAACCAAGACGACCAAAAATTTCAAAGAGACTGGAGTAAATTTATTTGGCATATGAATAATTATTGTAAAAATGTGAAAACACTAACGGGATTAGAATAAATCCGGCAACAAGAAACTTTAAAATTTTCTAGACCAATTGAGATAGAACTGATTTTGAAGGTATAAAGGTCAGAAATTGATGTTTTAAAGTGCGATACAAGGACTTGGGGGAAAAAAAACAAACCAGCTGAAGGGCCGGAGGAAATCATAAGCTTGGCAGAGCAAAGATTATACAGTGGTACCTCAGGTTACATACACTTCAGGTTACAGACTCCGCTAACCCAGAAATAGTAACTCAGGTTAAGAACTTTGCTTCAGGATGAGAACAGAAATCGTGCTCCGGCGGTGCGGCAGCAGCGGGAGGCCCCATTAGCTAAAGTGGTGCTTCAGGTTAAGAACAGTTTCAGGTTAAGAATGGACCACCGGAACGAATTAGGTACTTAACCCGAGGTACCACTGTATTTGTTTGTTATTATAATGTTGGATATGTAGCACACACGCAACAACAAAATGCTTTTGTGGTCCCGGGAGTTCCAAGCCAGCTGAGAGTCGTGCGCTGCTCTGTAAAAGGAAACATTCGCTAGGCACACACACACATAGAAGGCTAGCAGGGTAGTACTGCTGAGCGAGCACAGCAGCCCAAAACCCACATGGCCGGGGGGGGGCAGCACTTACCTCACCAGCAAAGGTCCTGGAACCTGGAAGGAAAACAAGTGAGCCTGGGGTCATCGGTCCCTTATGCTGGCCCTCGTCCCACCCCAGGCGGCTGCCCATAGGCCTGATGAGATGGGGGCAGGACAATGGCCTCCCTGGAACACAGGTGGGTGGCTCACCTGTCCCAGGAGTCTGCGCGGTGTCGCAAACCCCGCCCAACCAAGGGAGGGGGCGAGCAGATATTGTTTGTTATTATAATGTTGGATAAGTTGTGTTTTCATAAAGGGAAGAACTAATAAAAATTATATTAAGAAAGAAAGATGCCACACCTGCCAAACTCGACCAAAGGAGACTTGATTGTCAGAGACTTCAGGTGGATGTTGAACTCCTTTTAATTTTATTTTTTAACACTCCTTTGTGGAGAGACGGTACATTTTCTCAGAGTGATCCAAGTCTGGATGTCCCTATTATCACTGGAGAAATGTTGGAAGGTATGGAGTTATCCAACCCTCGAGCTGCCTGAAGGCTATCCTGTATAGGGAAGTTTTTTTTAAAAAAAAAAAAAATACCGTATTTTTCGCTCTATAAGACGCACCAGACCACAAGACGCACCTAGTTTTTGGAGGAGGAAAACAAGAAAAAAATATTCTGAATCTCAGAAGCCAGAACAGCAAGAGGAATCGCTGCGCAGTGAAAGCAGCAATCCCTCTTGCTGTTCTGGCTTCTGGGATAGCTGCGCAGCCTGCATTCACTCCATAAGATGCACACACATTTCCCCTTACTTTTTAGGAGGGAAAAAGTGAGTCCTATAGAGCAAAAAATACGGTAATTTTTTTTATATATATGTTGGAAGCTGCCCAGAGCTGCTGGGGCAACCCAGTAAGATGAGTGGAGTATAATGGTAAAATAATCATTATGGAATGGGACGTCTTTATTTTCATCAGAGGGTATGGGATCCATTTTCAAAGCAAGGCCTCCAATGTGAAACGAATGTAACTTGGTCCGTCCCTTCTGCGCTATACATTTAAAGCAACGTTGCACCACTTTAAATAGCCCTAAAAGGTAAAGGTAAGGGGACCCCTGACCATTAGGTCCAGTCGCAACTGACTCTGGGGTTGCAGCACTCATCTCGCTTTATTGGCCAAGGGAGCCGGCATACAGCTTCCGGGTCATGTGGCCAGCATGACTAAGCCGCTTCTGGCGAACCAGAGCAGTGCACGGAAACGCCGTTTACCTTACCGCCGGAGTGGTACCTATTTATCTCCTTGCACTTTGACGTACTTTCAAACTGCTAGGTTGGCAGGAGCAGGGACCGAGCAACGGGAGCTCACCCCGTCGCGGGGATTCGAACCGCTGACCTTCTGATCGGCAAGTTGTAGGCTCTGTGGTTTAACCCACAGCACCACCTGCATCCCTTAAATAGCCATAGCTCCCCTTAAATAATTCTGGGAACTGTAGTTTGTTAAAGGTGCTGAGAGTTTTTAGGAGACTCCTATTCTGCTCCCAACTACAGTGTACAGCTTTCTAGCCTATGCCGTGTCTTTAGGTCTCCAATTGGCCTGTGTGTCGTACTGATCTGATCATTGAAGTTTCTGCTGAAAGCCATAATCTGAGTCTGAAGAGGTCATCAGAGAGGAGTCAGGACAGATGGCAGAATGATGGATTGTTTCCTCAATATGCTAGCTCTAAGCCGGCAGAGCTCCGGGGATTGGGAACAGGGCTTTATGTGTGGCCTGCAGGACGATGCAACATACTGTATTTTTTGCTCTATAGGACGCACCTTCCCCCCTCCAAATATTAAGGGGAAATGTGTGTGCATCCTATGGAGCGAATGCAGGCTCCTTGGCTTCAGTGATAGCAACGCAAAGCCTCCTAAGCGCAGAGGGAGCGCTCTCGCTGCGCTCTAGAGGCTTCGAGTTCCTTTTGCTGTAGCCAAGAGAGTCTTGCTCTCCAGGCTTCAGCGAAAGGAACCCAGCGCTATCTGAAGAGCGAGAGGGGTCGATGCGCACCGACCCCTCTCCCTCTCCAGATAGCCACCTGAAACCTCCGGAGCACAGCGGGAGTTCCTTTCGCTGAAGAGTAGTTGCCCCTTCAGCTAAATGGGAGGAGAAATGGAAGGGGCTCCATTTCTCCAGCCGCTTCGCTGAAGGGGCACTGTGCAGAGAGGGGGAGATTTTTTTTCCCCTTGTTCTCCCCCTCTAAAACAAGGTGCGTCCTATGGTTGGGTGCGTCCTATAGAGCGAAAAATACAGTATGTGTTTTTGTTTTTAAATCAAACGCAGCACTTCGGATATCTACAGGGTCCAACCTCTATAGCACACAGACTCCAGGGAATATCGGAGTGATGTATGAGTCTCTAGTTTGCCTGTTTCAAAGCAGGAGAAAACTCATGGGGTCTCCCTCAGCTCATGACTCATATCTCTGCTTTATGACCTCTTTCTCCTGTTACCTGGGAGTTTGCACTAGGGGGGGGTAAGGAGGCTCCTAAGCAGTGAAACATCTTGGGCTGAGGGGGAGAGGAAAAGCAGGGATGGGTGTCTGGGCTCAGCTGGGGATCCCAGTCACCACCATCAAAGAACTTGGGAGGAACCCAGACCCCAATCTGGGCACGGAGAACCACCCAGGATGCCCATAAACCTCCCACCTGAAAGAACAACACGGACATCATGCAGACACCATTCTATAGCTTGGGGCCCCTCCAGATTTGCAAGAGCCTGCCTGGTTCTGCTTCTAGCAGGTAAGAGATTGGGGGGGCGTCTCTGGGGAACAGAGATCCTGGCTTGATGATGGTCTGGGGAGAAGAGACCCAGAAGGACTGAGATCTATTTATTTTTAAAAATACATATATCTATATCCATATAATATTCTTTTACAAAATTGTACACACATAGATCCTAAACATAACAGGACTAACAAAATATGGGTTACTGGGTGGGGACCTAAAATACCAACTATCTTGTTTTACAGTACAGTCATACCTTGGTTCTTGAAAGGAATCCATTCCGGAAGTCCATTTGACTTCTGAAAATGTTCAAAAACCAAGGCGTGGCTTCCAATTGGCTGCAGACATTCGCCTTCCAAAAAATGTTCGCAAACCGAAACACTCACTTCTGGATTTGCGGTGTTTGGGAGCCAAAACATTCGAGTCATAAGGCGTTTGAGAACCAAGGTACGACTGTACATACGTAATAATAAGATAATTACAGTAAACCTGTAAAATGAGTTCTTCAGCAGTTCGACTTAGAAAACACAGAGTAATAGGAGGGAGCGAATGAGGAGTTTCTGCTTATCTATGCCATATTGCAATATAAGTTGCAGGTATTTCTCGTCCGTGTGTTGCTTTGTTTGTATATTTAATAAAATCACAACACATTGTGTAGGAATATCTGTTTTCTTTCTCTCCACCATAGCACCTTTTCCCCCAAACAGCTTTTCCATTATGGCTGCCTGCCAGACTATATTATACCAGTACTCAATATTCATTAACTGCAATGTTTCCCCATTTCTGGCTATTGCCATTCTAGTTGCTGTCAATAAATGTGTTATTAATTCCTTACTTCTTAATTGGTCCTTATCTGTAGTAATGAAGTAAGGCTTTTATTGGGATTATTGGGATTGTCTGAGCTACAATCTCTTTTAAAACTTAATTCCAAAATTGTTCCATTTGTGGACAGCTCCACCACATAAGTTGGTGTATACCTATAATTTGGCATCCATAGATGCCTCAGTGTTAAATACTATCCATGCACAATTTTTAATAAACATTCCCTGGTAGTTGCTGACAAATTTTTATATGGTGCTTTTGTCCATAAATTGTTCAATTTATCCTCTTCAATGCTTATATCCCAATTTAATTAGCGCCAGCTTTTTAGATTTTGTTAAGAGCAAAATGGGTTCATGAAAAGGGTTTTGTATAAAAGGAAATTTCATCCATTAGCCATTATACCATCCCTTGTCAGCATCTTTTCATATTCTGCTAGTTTCCTTGTAGCTTCATTTTTCATTTGTGCATTTAGAAGAAATGATCTCAACCAATATCCTAACAGTGAAGTACAGCTGAGATCTCATACTGAGAGAGCTGTTTTGTAAGTTCTACGGCCACCTCAGTATAAAAAGCCATGCCTCCCAAATTCTGAGATTACAATCGTATATTTTTTAAATATAAAGTTAACCCCCTTTATTTGTTCTCAGAGGTGTAAGCTGGGAAGACCCTTCTGGTTGTAAAATTGCAGGGTATGGTCTGAAGGCAGGTGAGGCCACCACTAACTTGCTGAGGCCTAGTAGGTCTCAGTCTGGCCTGTGACTGAATTGTTGACCACCTGAGAGCTGAATGTATGGCACTTTGGGTGCCATGACAGAAGAAAGGCAGGATTTAAATGTAGGAGAAAGAATAAATGAAATTACAAGGGTTTCTGTCTCCATTACTCCTGCCTGTTCTTGGCCTGTTGAACGGAGTGACTTTCTCCTCCCCATTCCACAGCCTACATCTTGAGCTCTTGCTTCCTGTTGACTCAAGCTGCCAGAAGGGTTAAAGTTCGTCGTCCTCATGTGAAGAAAATGGCTGCTCCTAAGCCTCCTCGTTTGCCTCAGGAGGCTGCCACGACGAATGCTTCTGTTCTTCCTCCAGCAACAACCGGGGCTCCCCCCGCAACGACAAACGGGACTTCTCCTGCAACGACAAACGGGACTTCTCCTGCAACGACAAACGGGACTTCTCCTGCAATGACAAACGGGACTCTCCCTGCAGTGACAAACTGGACTCTCCCTGCAACAACAACTGGGGCTCCTTCCATTCCTCCTGCAGTGACAGCTAAGACTCCTCGTTCCCGTCCTCCTCCCCGTCCTCCTGCCCCTCCACCACCTCCCGGTCCGCCCCGTCCCCATCCCCCTCCTCCTTCAGTGACAACTAAGTCTCCACCTCCACCTCCACCTCCACCTCCACCTCCTCCCCCTCCCCCTCCTCCTTCAGCGACAACTAAGTCTCCTCCCACCCCTCTCCCTCCAGCAGTGTCAACTAAGGGTCCTCCTCTCTCTCCAGCCTCTCCTCCTCCCCACCCTCCTTCCCTGAGCCCTCCTGCTGAGGGGACACCCAAGAGTCCTCCTCCTCCCGAAATCTCTCCTGCCTCTCCTGGAGCTCCCAGTAGTCCAGGACCAACCGTTCCTGGTGGTCCTGGTGTTCCTACTTCGAAGCGTCCTAAGCCCGAGGAACCCGTGGAACCACCCAGGGGGGATATCATTATCAGTTTTTACCCATCGATTCCGGTCATAGACGAGGACATCCTACTCACCCTGGATGGAGATATCAAAGGCTTTGTGGGCTGCCTTTGGAAGCGAGGGGCGGGCCCTGAATCGAGGACCATTGTGCTCTACTATACGCAGCCCAATGTCACGCTGCAATACATGTTTGGCCATACCGGTCGGGAAATTCTTAATCAGGATTGCTCTCTCCTCATCACCAAAATCACCTCTGAGGACACTGCTGTATATGAGGTAGAGATGGAAGTGTGGAGGAATGGGACAGAATACTCTCTCGTTGGGCGAAAATATTTGGAGGTTACAGGTAACTCCCATTTGGGCCCTTCTTTCCTATAGAACAGGTGCGAAGGACGATCAAGCTTAAATGGAATGCTTGGTTTAGGAGCACCTCCATCAAGGCAAAAACCTCAATCCAATCTATAAAAATCTGCCTGCATTAAAAGGCCCTCAGCTGCACACGGCTGAGCCGTAGACAGAGTTGTTGAACTGTCGCTGCGGCCTTTGGCCACCCGACACCAGAAACAGGTGTTACGAAGAGTTATCAGCTGTTTCTGGTGTCAGGTGGCAAACGGCCAAAGCAAGGGCTGCCATATGTCCATCATTTCCCGGATATATCTGGGATTTGCCCGTCAAAAATAGTGTCCTGGCGGAATTTACAAAAATCCGTAGAAATGTCCAAGAATTTCCTTTAAAATCACCAAATCCCCTCATTTTGGGGGGAGATTTTGCAAAAGGAAGTTCAACAACTTTCTTTCATGTCTCACAACCCTGGTTTAGTATAATAAAGCATAATTTCCAAGACAGAAATAGAAGGCTAACGGTCAGAGTCCATAGAGAGGAAAGTGTTCTTTGCATTTCTGGAAACCACATGGTGCCAATGCCACAGGCAGATTTGGGTTTCCATCACTGTTTTCACATGACTTTTCCCTTACCTCCAGGAGATGAGACAGAGAAAGAAAGAGCCGGAGGACTCTCAGGAGGAGCCATCACAGCCATTGTTCTTGGGTGTCTCCTGGGGGTCATATTGGCCGTGGGTCTGATTAGCTACCAAACCAAATCAACTCGAAGGTAACAAATATCTCTTCGTCACTTATTACTTTGTTGTTTTTCCTTGTATCTTAGAAGGATAGATTCTGATTTAATCTTTCAGGAACCTGAAAGGGTCCAACCCAGACCCTCCAAGTGTCCCTATTTTCCATGGACTGTCCCAGATTTACAGAGGCCATCCTGGTTTCTGATCTGATCCCAGAATGTCCCACTTTTCCTTAGGATGCCCCTATTTTCATCAGAGAAATGTTGGAGGGTATGGAATAGGAAGTCCTCAGGGCTCTCTGTCAGCCGGAACTCGTCTGGTGGGTGCCATTGCCATTCTAGTAGAACGAGAGAGGTGTTCCTTATGAGTTCTGGCACCTCTTTTCCCCTAAATTCATCGGAAAAATGTTGGAGGGTATAGATAGGGATGTCCATATCTTCATCATAGAAATGTTGGAGCTACTCAGTTCTGAGTAGCCTGAGTTAAAAACAAAAGAGGAATGTAAATGGGTAAAATTCATGGTAATTGCGGCCAGACAGGTTATATAGTAATTGGAAAAATGCAGAAGAGCTAGGGGTGAACCAATGGAGGAAAAAACTGAATGATATTATAATTTTGGAATACCTAACTGTGAAGATACATAGAATGAAAGGGTTTAAGGTCAGTGAGAAAGAGGAGGATTGGTTTGAGAAGATATTGAATTGTTTGGGTATTTTTGAACAATTTGGGGCAATTAAAATGTTAAAAGTTCAATAAACCTTGTGGAGGGAGGAGTGTTAAGGTATATAGAAGTGTACATATGGTTGATGTGAACATGTTATTATTGAATATTATTGAATATGTATATTATTGAATATGTATGTTATTGAATATGTATACCCAATGTATCAGCTGCCCAGGGGGTTTCAGTGTTTGTGTTCTGGTTGTTGGTAATATATATATATATATTTAAAGAATCATAGAAATGTTGGAGGGCTGGGCCTAACGCTCTGTGGCAATCTTTTTCATTAAGAGAGAAACTATGCCAAACTTAGTGTGGACACCTGCTAGGCATTGCCCACAACTCCGGAGCTCCATTACTATAAGATATATAATTCTAAGGTAAAGGTAAAGGTACCCCTGCCTGTACGGGCCAGTCTTGCCAGACTCTGGGGTTGTGCGCCCATCTCACTTAAGAGGCCAGGGGCCAGCGCTGTCCGGAGACACTTCCGGGTCACGTGGCCAGCGTGACATCGCTGCTCTGGCGAGCCAGAGCCGCACACGGAAACGCGTTTACCTTCCCGCTGGTAAGCGGTCCCTATTTATCTACTTGCACCCGGAGGTGCTTTCGAACTGCTAGGTTGGCAGGCGCTGGGACCGAGCAGCGGGAGCGCACCCCGCCGCAGGGATTCGAACCGCCGACCTTTCGATCGGCAAGCCCTAGGCGCTGAGGCTTTAACCCACAGCGCCACCTGCCCTTCTACTGAGGGCTAAATCAAAATGTTTAAAACAGAAATCAATAACCGTTTCTATAGCAACAGGGGAAGCAATGAACAGCGAGACCCCAAAAGCCTTCTAGAAGAACCTGGTTTCTGCTGCCTGGTGTCTGAAGATGGTGTGTGGTGGGTGTTGGTCGGGTCTTGTTGGGGAGGCATTTCATAACACAACCCTGCTTTTGGTGATGAGTTGTGGCATTGGGGAGGGCTGTTCCCTGTTCATGCGGCAGTGCTTTCCCTATCTAGACCATCCTGGTCATTCTCATGCAGAGGAAACTCAAATAGCCTAGGGTGGCACAGAATTTTGGTCAGGAAAACCGGGCTGTTAGTTAGGTGCCTCCTCACCTTATTCCTCACACAAATGGCTCCATTGGGCTCCTGGTTCATTTCTGGGTGAAATTCAAGATGTTCAGACTAGTGTTTAAAGCACTTAGGCCTCAAATATCTCAGGACCTTCTGTGACGCAGATGAGAGGGACCAGAACAACCCGGTTGCTCCTGAACTCTTTGTCCTTTTGCTTATTTTAGGAGTGCTGAACCAGAACCTGCAATAGCAAGCAACAGACCTTCAAGGTAAGCAGCAAGCATATCCCGGATGCTCTTCTTCTTCATTTTCTCCTCCTCCTCCTTCTTGGAAAAAAAAACAAAACAGCTTTTGGGAGTTACAGGAGTGTCTCAGAGCTCCAAGATTCCATTTCCATATTTGGGGTTCTATGAGAAGTGCAGGGATTCAGGTAACAGAAAATAAGAGAACTTAAAGAGTGTCCCCCAGCCATAGCAGGAGTATGGCTTCTCCAGGCTTCCTACCTGAAATGGCAAGCATGCATGTCAGCAAACTGAACACTACTTCAGCAATCTGTTTGTTTGTTTTTAATAAATATTTATTAAAGTTTTTAACAAAATACAACAAAAAAGGAAAAACACAAAACAGAAAAATACACAAAACACAAAAAATAGATAACAATAAAAAAGAAAGAAAAAATCCATTATTCTTTTTCTAACTTTGAAGCTCATATCCTTATTTTCTTGACCTCCTCACACCTCCCATTTTTGTATTCCCATTTACATAATCAAATCAGCAAATCCTTACCCTCTTTCCTTTTATCATCTTTAACTTGTACCTTAACATATCACAACTTCAATATTTTCATCCATAAATTCATTTTTGCATACTCTTTCTAACTTTGTCACTAATACCACTTGTTTTTAATCCAACATCATTTTAGCATTCATAAATTTTACACTGTTTCTGTAAATAGTCTTTAAATTTCTTCCAGTCCTCTTCCACCAGCTCTTCTCCCAGGTCTCGAATTCTGCCAGTCATTTCTGCCAGTTCCATGTATTCCATTACTTTCATCTGCCATTTTTCCAAAGTTGGTAGATCCTGTGTCTTCCAATACTTTGCGATGAGTATTCTTACTGCTGCTGTTGCGTACAACTACTTCAACAATCTGACATTCACATCCTCACAGTGCTTCTTCAGACTGCTTGTCTGAATTATATTTTATTTTTAAGCATAGCATGTACATTTATTCCTGTTCATTTGAATGTGCATCTCCCCCCAAAAAAACAATTTAAAAGAACTGCAAAACTTCTCCAATGATGTGTCCAGGGAAGGTTGAAGGTTCCTGACATCACAGGAACTAGCCAATTGGTGCTATCCTTAGTCAATTTCTGCAGCAGACATGCAGAACTGGGATTTGTACAACTCTGTTCTGGAGGGGAAAGATACCTATGGCTTAAATTCTGAGAAGACGCTCCAGCCCCAAGAGCCTCAAAAAGTTTCCACTTCTGACTCCACCCTCTGTTAAGGAAGACGTAAACCAAATAATTATGTCTAACCCCTGTCCTTAGAGACTAGAGAACCAGCACTAAGTTCTGCACTTAAGAATGGTGAAGTCGGTGGGTTTCTAGTTCAAGGCAGGGCTACAGACATAAAGGGGGTGGAGCTATTCAAATAGGGTCTGGTTGGTTCTCATTGGCTCCAACCAATGGGACAAACTAAACAACCTTCAATCTGGGGAACAGCTGGGGGAAACCCACTGTGACTACAGAAAGAGCTACACCACGCATTTAAAGCACAACCAATGCACATTTGAAGCTCGTGGCTTCCCCCAGAGGATCCTGGGAACTGTATTTTGCTAAGGGTGCCAGGGACTGCAACTCTTGTGACTGGAAAACTACAACCCCTGGAATTCTTTGAGGGAAACCATGTGCTTTCAAGGTGTGTTGGCTGTGCTTTAGACGTTTGTCGTGGATCAGGCCAGACTTCCTCGGGGAAATTGAACTTTCTTGGGGTCCCCTGGAACAGGAGGGCAGAAGGTCGAACGGGAGGAACTGATAGATCTTTGGCTGATTTGCAGTGGATCAACAACGGTTTGTGACTTTGTAATGGTCTAGCACGCAGAAAGAAGCAGGCTTTTGTGTGGAGGGACTTGTGAGCTTGGTTCTGGATACAGATCACAAATTCCTGGAGTCCTAGTAAAAAAAAAAAATGACTCCACCTTTGCCCTACAATGCCTTGGACCCTATAGATCAGTGTTTCCCAACCTTGGGCCGCCAGCTGTTTTTGGACTACAACTCCCATCATCCCTAGCTAGCAAGACCAGTGGTCAGGGATGATGGGAATTGTAGTTCAAAAACAGCTGGAGGCCCAAGGTTGGGAAACACTGCTATAGATCACTAGATCAGTCATTCAGCTACTCACCTGAGCAGTGGTAGCTCCAGTGCTTTTTTCTGGGGCAGGGAGTGGGAGAACTCACCACAAAGTTTGTTTGTTTGTTTGTTGCGGACCCAGTCGCAGTACAGACAGCTCCTCCCCAGGCTAAATGTAAGATGTGATTAATAAACTCAAGCAGACAACAATCTGGATTAGAAATGGTCACAATTTCATTGATTACAGGTATAGGTGTGTTTTTGGCTCAGGGATTGGGTGTGTCCATCAGGCAAGGCCTCCTTCCACCTGCCTTGCTCTACCCTCCGCTTCTCAATGTGTATTGCATTGTTTTATGTACTGTGGCTTGCCGTTGTTTTATTGATTATAGTTTAGATATTATTGTAACTGTTGAGTAGATTTCTGTTTAACATTTATATGCTGAAAAAAACACACCCCTGGGTAGTTTGTTGGTGGGGAAAGTGGCACTTTCCCCTGGTACCTGGTAGCTGGTACCACTAGGGTTGCACTCATCAGGGCAAGGCAGCAGTGAGGTTGGGAGAGATCTATGGCTGCGGCAGTCCCACAGGGCTGCTCTACCAACCCAGTCTCAGGGATGGATGAGAGGATGAGGTGGATGCCTTCAAAAGAAGGGTGTTCTTGGCCCGGGGGTAACCCAAGTAACGTGGTCCAGGTCCGGTCCCAAATCCAAGGGTTCCACAAGGAGTCAGTCTGACAGGGCCAAGGCAGGAAACCAGGCAAGGACAAGCACAGGTTCTGGCAAAACAGCAGCAATGTTGCTCCCGCAACCTGGGGCGGGGTCCAGCAGCCTTTTATCTCTGTCTGGGTAACAGTCAGTCCTGATCCCCCAGTGACTCACCTCCCTGTCTCGCCCCAAGGCGAGCACTCCTCCTGCAAGTACTCAGGTCTCTCCTTCTCTCAGACCTCAGTCTCTGCAGCTCAGGAGATGTCGGTGGGTTACTAGACCCAGAGGCCGCCTCAGCCTCCCTTGACCCAACTGGTAGTGAGGCAGCTGTAAGTGATGGCCCAGCTGAAGGCAACGAGGTAATCCCCACATCTGGAGCCAGGGCAGGCTCAGGCCCCTGACTCGGCCCAGCTGGTGCTTGCTGCAAGGGAACCTGTGCAGACTGGGGCTCTTCAGAATCAGGCCCCAGACTCAGTTCAGATGCCACCTGAGGCAAAGGATCCGGTGCAGACTGAGACTCCTCTGGCTACGAGTCTGAGCCCGAGTCCCAGGCCATCACAAAGGGAGACTCTGGTCCACTGTGGGGAACAATGCAAGTATAATGCCTACCTCTGAAATTTCCTTTGTTTCCCTAGGGTCGGCAGTCAGAGCAAGGCACCTACGTAAGTACCAACCCTACAGAATGGGGCAGTGAGTGCTGGGTGTGTGGGGTGCAAGTTCCTCAGCCTGCCTCCATGGCAGCTGAAGGGAATTTGTGGACTTCCAGATGTTGCTGCCCCAAAACCCCCCTTCCTCAGGCCCAGCAAGCACGACCAATCCTCAGGGAAGGTGAAAGCAGCATCTGGAGGGCCAGAGGTTCTGCACACCAGCTCTCCTGCAAGTTCTTCTTGTTGGTGTAATGTGAACCAAGGGTTAAATGACACAGTGCTTGGGCTCAGGTGTTGAGGGACTTTGGATAGGCTAGTTTGAGCCTCTTAGTTTAAGCAACCCAAGTTTCTTTTAAACTGCAAAGGGGTAGCCCCAGGGCCGGATTTAGGTTTGATGAGGCCCTCAGCTACTGAAGGTAATGGGGCCCTTTATATGTCCAGCTGTCCTTTGTCAACAACAAATTGTCGCTGTTTTTCATGTTGAATATATGTTCTATGGTAATTTATGGACCTAATAGGTATCTAAAGCCATTTGCACATAACAACATATGTACATCACAGGAGCCTACACAACACAAAAAACTGTTGCTGTAGGTAGGTTTTATTTTATTAGTTTTTCATCTTATATTTTGGAAATGTACATCCAGGCTTTCCCCCCTTTAATTTGTTTTTTTTGGGGGGCCCCCAAGAGAGTGGGGCCCTAAGCTATAGCTTGTTTAGCTTATACGTAAATCTGGCACTGCATCAGCCCACTGAGACATGAATAGACCCTGGGGAGGGGAGTTGAATGACAACAGTAGCATCTCACACCAAAACATTGAATAAGGTGTCCCCAGAAGGCAAATTAAGCACCAGAGAGGCTCAGTGAACAGCAGAAAATAGAGCCCCAGTCAAATAAGGGACAAGGAGGTTTTCTAAAGAAGCAACTATCTTTGACACAACAGTGAGGCGCCAAATTCTCCCTCCTAAACTCTTTGATCCTTTCCCCTGTTTCTTTAGCAATGAATTGGACCCATCCACGGTAACCGTGTCTTCTGCAGCACGGTAAGTAGCAAAGCTAGACGATGGAGCCTGAAACCACCCTTTTTCGAGAAAACTGGATTTTCTCTCCAAAAAACATAAACTGCGTAAGTTAAGATGTCTTCTGAAAGTTAAGAACAATGTAACTTTTAGAAGACATCTGAAGGCAACCCTGTATCAGGACGTTTTTAACGTTTGATGCCTTATTATGTTTTATATATTCTGAAATCTGCCCAGAATGGCTGGGGAAACCCAGCCAGATTGGCAGGGTATAAATAATAAAATGAAGATGATGATGATGATGATTAAACAACATCTGGAAGGAGGCAGAGAGGGAGGGCAGACTTCTGGAATTCCATTTCCACCTTTGGGGAGAAAGTGGTTTGGGGTGGGGGTCCAGTTATTCAAATGAAGACAGATGTTGCACAAAATTCGTATTGTTATTGGGGGAGGGGGGTTCCCTCTGCTCAACTCACAAACGTAAGGAAGGAAGGATCATATCCGACAAATATCATATCCTTTTCTAGCATCTAATCACATCCTGTTCAGCACAGGAAATCACTCTATAATGAGCCAGGCCATTGGTTCATTTATCTCAGTATCATCAACACCGATTGGCAGGGGACGCCCTAGCTAGCCTGTTTTGAGGCTCAAATGAAAAGACAGAGAACCACGTATGCCCCCTCAAGCTCCTTGGAGGGGGACAGGGGGCGATATAAGTACAACAATTAAATAAATTTCATGCGTTAGAAGTATAACCTTCCAGGGTATCAGAGATCAAGATGGTGGGGTTGCTTCCAGTTGTGGTGACCGTCCTCTGATTCTAGACTGGCTTTCTTCCAGGTTAAAGACAGAGTGATCATTCTAGTCCAGAATATTGCCATCATTCAAGTATGGAGCAGCACCAGCAAACTCCAAGGAACCTCCAACACCCCCCCCCCCGAAGAGGAATATCGTATGCATGGAGATCGTGGTGGATCTCTTCAGCACCATCTCTTAGGTCTATCCAGGACCCCAGGCAGAAAAAGAAAAACCACACACACCATATCTGCTGATGAAATAAAAGCCTCAAATGGTTATTTCTGACTGTATTGGCACTGCTTTGCAAAGGACTGCTGGAATGGGTTTATATTCCAGTATCTGCCATAGTATTCTATAATGTGCATATTGTTAATTGGGTTATTGGTGGTGTTGCTGTTGTCTCATCAGTGAGTAACAGTAGGCAAATAAGTCCATTTCTGTTTCTCCCCATTTCTCATATTTTGCAATTGCAAGTTCAACTACACATTAGTGTGCAGTAAGTTGGTTTTTTTTAAAGACCTCGTGAAAGCACGGATTTTCTCTTAACATGCACATTTCTTGCCAAGCAGAGATATACACCTTTTTTTTTTTTTTTTTTTTTTGCAATGCAGTTTTGCCCGACGTAATGCCTAGCGCATAGATTTCTGCACACCTTCCTTGGCCAGAGAACTGGGTTGCCAATCACAAAGAAGTGATTCCTTCATTGCAGGGGCATTTGTCTCGATGACCCTTGTGGTCCCTTCCAGCTCTATGATGCTATGATTTTAATTGCTTTGGAAAGTGAGGTATAGGCAGGTTCACATGCCAGCCAAGTCAAATTTCTCCCCCTAAACCTAGCTTCATGCTAAAGAAAAGAAAATCAGATAAAGTGCCTCTGATATCTCCAAGGAAGGGGCCAGTCTCCACACACCGCAGAAGCTACTGCGACACTAGGAGGATGTAAGAGTTGGTTGCCTGCCTGTACATGGGGCTACCTTTGAAGGTGACCTGGAAACTGCAATTAATCCAGAATGCTGTGGCTAGACTGGTGACTGGGAGTGGCCGCTGAGACCACATAACCTACATGAGACCTACATTGACTCCCAGTACGTTTCTGGGCACAATTCAAAGGGTTGGTGGTGACCTTTAAATCCCTAAACAGCCTCAGCCCAGTAGACCTGAAGGAGTGTCTCCACCCCCATCGTTCTGCCCGGACACTGAGGTTCAGCTCTGAGGGCCTTCTGGCGGTTCCCACCCTGCGAGAAGTCAGGTTACAGGGAACCAGGCAGAGGGCCTTCTTGGGGTGGCGCCCACCCTGTGGAATGCCCTCCCATTGGATGTCAAGGAAATAAACAACTACTTGACTTTTAGAAGACATCTGAAGGTAGCCCTGTTTAGGGGAGTTTTAAATGTTGGATGTTTTATCGTGTTTTTAATATTCTGTTGGGAGCCGCCCAGCCAGATGGGTGGGGTAATAATAATAATAATAATAATAATAATAATAATAATAATAACTATTAATATTTCATAGCAGGGCAGAAGGAAAGTCATGGGGTCTCCCTCAGCTCATGACTCATGTCTCTGCTTTATGACCTCTTTCTCTTGTTACCCGGGAGTTTACACTGGGGTTGAGCAGGCTCTTGGCACTGAAGCACCCTGGGCCTAGGGTGGGAGAAGAGAACCTAGGATGGATGTCTGGGCTCAGCTGGGGATCCCAGTCACCGGCATCAAAGAACACGGGGGGAACCCAGGCACCAACCTGGGCACAAAAAGAACCTCCCAGGATGCCCCAAACCCTCGCACCTGCAAGAGCAACTCGAACAGCATGCAGACGCCACCCAACAGCTTGCGGACCTTCTGGGTTTGCAAGGTCCTGCCTGGTTCTACTTCTAGCAGGTAAGACATTGGGGGGGGGGTTCTGGGGAACAGAGGTTCTGGCCTGGGGAGGGCCTGGGGAGAAGAATCAGAGTTCCAAACCTCTCAATATATTTCTTAAACTGTGGCACCTAGAAGACATGACTCCAGTTGGGGGTCTGACCAGGGCTATGGCTTCCCTTGGACCTTATGCTTCTGTCAAGGCTGCATAGAACAGCGTTAGCTTCTTCTTCTTCTTCCTTTTTGGAAATAATTTTTATTTGATTTTACAAGTATAAGAATATGACAATACAGTGGTACCTCGGGTTAAGTAGTTAAGTCATTTCGGAGGTCCGTACTTAACCTGAAACTATTCTTAACCTGAAGCACCACTTTAGCTAATGGGGCCTCCTGCTGCTGCCACTGCGCCGCCGGAGCATGATTTCTGTTCTCATCCTGAAGCAAAGTTCTTAACCCGAGGTACTATTTCTGGGTTAGCGGAGTCTGTAACCTGAAGTGTCTGTAACCTGAAGCATATGTAACCCAAGGTACCACTGTACAATCATACTCATCCATATTTAAAGATTCCTCCGAATCTCTGAACTTCCCATCCTCCCCTTCATGGGTCCTATTGTCAACCCTTTCAACTGCATATTATTTTTTCCTCATAAACCCTGGCTTTCCCCCACCTCAACCTCCTTGCTTCTTGCAGAGGGCGGTGAGGAGCGACCACCAATGACTCATGACAAAGCCAGAAATACATTTCTTACTATTTTTAACCTCTCTTGCAAGTCTGAGCTCATTCTGAGCTTTAGCCAGCCTGACCTTCACTCTGCAACTGTTTTCTACTCGTGTGTTGGTTCCTCCTTTGTGATTTCCCATTTCTTCCATTTTTTTAAAAAATGTGCCTTTCTTAAATCCCAGCTCACCTGTAAGCTCCTTATGCAGAAACATCTGTTTCTTTATATGCCTCCTACTTTTCTTTCCTGTTGAAAATGTCTGCTTTGGGGCCTTCAATATTTCACCTTTAAGAAGCTCCCATCCATCTTGGACTCCCTTCTCTCTTAATATTTCTGACCATGGGATCTCATCCACTAGCTCCTTGAGCTTTTTGAAATTGGCCTCCTTAAAATCCAGAGTTCATGTCCAACTACATTCATCTTCCTCCAAACTTTCCAAGTACTTCCACATTGTCAATTAGTTATTCCCTGTTGGTGAGGACCAGGTCCAATATAGAAGATCCCCTTGTTGCTTCTTCCACCTCCTGGGAAGTCTGTGTTCCAACAGATATTGGGGTAGTTGGCGTCTCCCATGACTACTATATCTTTCCTTTTTTAAAAAATATGTTTGGTAATCTGCTCTAGGAAGGCATCATCCAGGCCTTCAGTCTGGCTTGGTGATCTAGAAATAAAATCAAGAGGGTTGCTATCTTTGTTATTCCTGACTGCTATTGGCCTCTTGAACTGAATGACTGTCTCTCTTCCTCACTCCACAGCCTACATCTTGAGCTCTTGCTTCCTGTTTGCTCCTGTGATGACAGCAGCAACAACAACCGTGGCTGTCGCTCCTCCTGCCACCACAGCTGGGGCTCCTGCAACGACAGCTGGTGCTCCACCTACAACAGCTGCTGCTCCACCTGCAACAACTGGGGCTCCACCTGCAACAACTGGGGCTCCTCCTGCAGTGACCTCTAAGGCTACTCTTCCACCAGCTCCAGTGACACCTAAGGCTACTCTTCCACCAGCTCCAGTGACACCTAAGGCTACTCTTCCACCAGCTCCAGTGACACCTAAGGCTACTCTTCCACCACCTCCAGTGACACCTAAGGCTACTCTTCCACCAGCTCCACCTCCTCCACCACCACCACCTCCAGTGACACCTAAGGCTACTCTTCCACCACCACCTCCACCTCCTCCACCACCTCCTCCTCCAGTGACACCTAAGGCTACTGTTCCACCACCACCTCCACCTCCTCCTCCTCCTCCACCACCACCACCTCCACCTCCTCCAGTGACACCTAAGGCTACTGTTGCACCTCCTCCTCCTCCTCCTCCACCACCACCACCTCCACCTACACCTCCTCCTCCTCCACCACCACAACCTCCTGCAGTGACACCTAAGACTACTGTTCCTCCTCCACCACCACCTCCACCACCGCCTCCTCCTCCTCCTCTTCCTCCTGCATCAACAACAAAGGTTCCTACTGTTTCTCCTGGGTCACAAACTACAGGTGCCACAGTTACTGGTTGGGGAACCATGCAAACTATGCAAACTGAGGGTCCTGATTTTCCTGGGGAGCCTGAGGAACCCGAGAGTCCCGGTGGTGAAATTACTATCGATTTGGAACCAGCTACTCCAGAGATAGGAATGGACGTCACCCTAATCCCAAAAGGGATCGGCAGCTACGCCTCCTGCACTTGGTTTCGGGGGAGTAAGGCAAAGTCCAAGCAAATCTTGACCTACATACCACCACCCAATTCCTCACTGGAGTACCATTTTGCCTATACTGGCAGGGAATCTGTAAATGCAGAATGTGCCCTTCACATAACAAAGCTAACTCCTGAAGATGCCACCTTATATCTGCTGCAGGTGGAAGTACAAGGAGTTGGTGGTAAAGAGATGAAAGAGGGAGAAAAACCTGTGGTGTTCAAAGGTAAACATTTTACATCCTACAGAACCTTAGCCTAGGTCTGGGGGGGGGGCAGGGAATCAAACCACTAATTGTTTTATTTTGGTTCAAATTGGCACCAGTTTCGGTTTTGCCGGTGTTCTTCTGCTGAGCTGCAGCCGCTTTCTGGCACACCAACCTACCGTTGAGATGCGGGACGGGGTGTCCCCAGACACATTGTTGCTTGATTCAGCAAGGCAAGTGTCTGTTCCACCATCACCCCTCCAAATCAAGATGCACAGCAAATTGTTTTAGCACCTGAGGCAGAAAATCCCACAAACGCCTCTCCTTCTCCCAAGCATGGATGGTGTTAAACTAAATAACTGTGATAAGGAAATACGTTAGCAAATTCATTTTTTTTTAAAAAAAAAATATTTATTAAAGTTTCAAAAAAGTTACAAGAATAAAAAAAGAAAAAGAAGCAAAAAATACAAAATACAAAAAAGTAAAAACAATTAAAAACAAATCAACCTTTCCATATCTTGACTTTCATTTACTTGTTTCCCTGACCTCCTCACACCTCCCTTTTTTGTATTCTAGTTCAATTAGTTATTTCAGCAAATCTTTTCCATTTTTGCTTTTATCTTAATAATTTATCTTAATATATTATAACTTTACATTCTCACCTGTTAATAATCCATCTTTAAATACTCCTTTATAACATTACTGCTAAAACCACATAACTTCATTCCAACATCTTTCTAACATTCCTTAATTTTACAATATTTCTGTAGATAGTCTTTAAATTTCTTCCAATCTTCTTCTACCGACTCTTCTCCCTGGTCTCGGATTCTGCCAGTCATTTCCGCCAGCTCCATGTACTCCATCACCTTCATCTGCCATTCTTCCTGGGTGGGAAATACGTTAGCAAATTAAATACCGACTTGATGCCCTTCTGTGACCCCTAGAATCTGCTGCCTGAGGTATCTGCTTCACGGCCAAATGGGAGGACTGGCCTTCATGCAGAGCCAAGCATCCACTAGAAAGCTTAGTAGGGCAGTGGCCATCGAGGCTTTGCCAATAAAGAGGAATTGCAGCCTGAAAAAGGAGGATACAAGAGAGACGTGTGTGTGTGTGTGTGTGTGTGTGTGTGTGTGTGTGTGTGTCATATTTTTCGCTCCATAAGATGCACCTGACCATAAGACGCACCTAGTTTTTAGAGGAGGAAAACAAGAAAAATATATATATTCTGAACGAAACAAAACAGTGGATGCATGATTTTTGTGGTTCATGCTGTGGCCACAGATGTGTGATCTGATGGTGAATTTGGGGTGACCCAATGCAAAAATCCATGTGGATCCATGCTTTGTAACCACGTTTTGGCGCCATTGTGGCCCCACGCAACAGTGGGTGTGTGATTTTTTTGGTGCAGGCTGTAGCCATGGAAATGCTATCTGATCTGATGGTGAATTTGGGGTGACCCAATGTAAAAATCCCGAGGACCCATGGGCTTTTACCTCCCCCCTCCCAAGCAGCCTCCGCTAGTGTCCCTTATCTCTCTTCCGATCCCACCGATCAGCTGTTTCCTTTCATCACTCCCTTCCCTCTTGTTTGCCTTAGTGTCTTTTCCTTAGCTGGAGCAGTTTTTTGCTCCCCCTTTTCTTCTAATTTCTCTCTTTATTGCTTTAGTTTTCCTGTTTCCCCCCTTTGCAAGTTTGCTGTCTTTACCTTCCCCGCTCCCAGGGAGCCTTCTTTATCTCTAGCATCCCTTATCTCTCTCCCCGATCGGCAAACGATCAGCGGCTTTGTTTCAACACCCCACTTTCAAAAAAAGAGAGCATGATCTGCTTTTTGCCCCTGGGCAATTTGGCTCCAGGGACCACACATTCGCTCCATAAGATGCACAGACATTTCCCCTTACTTTTTAGGAAGAAAGTAGTGCATCTTATGGAGTGAAAAATACGGTACTTCACTGGTACAGATAAATAGTAATACACTTGAGATGCCTTCATTACAGGGGGTTGGATTAGATGACCCTTCCAACTCTACAATTCTACGCTACCCCTCACCATAGTGACCTGCGTGAGAGCCAGTGTGGTGTAGTGGTTAAGAGCGGTAGACTTGTAATCTGGTGAACCGGGTTCGCTTCCCCGCTCCTCCACATGCAGCTGCTGGGTGACCTTGGGCCAATCACACTTCTCTGAAGTCTCTCAGCCCCACTCACCTCACAGAGTGTTTGTTGTGGGGGAGGAAGGGAAAGGAGAATGTTAGCGGCTTTGAGACTCCTTCGGGTAGTGATAAAGCGGGATATCAAATCCAAACTCTTCTCTTCTTCTTCTTCTTCTTCTTCTTCTCCTCAGTCTGCTGTCTAGGAGCTCACTGTGTTGATGAGTAATTTCCAAGCCCCTCTGATCTATCTCCTTAGACCACATCAGCAAGGCCACATCAGGAGTCCTGTCGCCTGGGCAGCCCAGAACCTCCATACACGCTGCCCAGGATTCACTTTGGCGCTGCTACTGCAGCGGTTTGGCTTCACCCATGGAGGCACACTCCATTGTCTCTCGAGACAGACGGATGCCAGCCAACAACTCTCCCATCCCTACCTTCCAATGGTGGCAAGGATAAGGAAGGCCACTACCTGGGACAAGCTGGAGCAAGGAGGCATTGGGAGCCATTTCCTAGTTCTCACATGTCTTTTGGGGTTTTTTTAGAGGATAAACCTCCAGGAGAGGACGGAGACGACGCGGAAAAAGCCAAAGGCCTTCCTCTGGGGCTCATCGCAGCGATTGCTATCGGAAGTCTTTTTGGGATCATCTTAGCTGGAGGCCTGATCACTTACCAAGTCAAAAGGAGCAAAGCGTAATTATATTTATCATTTGTTGTTTAGTTTATTTACTTCTTTACAAGGCATCTTGCTTTAATCTTTCATCAAAGTGAAAGATTGTAACAAAAAGACTTGAGTGCTACCTTGTATACACTGAAGGGGAGGTGGGTTCACACATTACATTCAAGGAGTGCACAGTCTGTGGACCTGGGGCACAAATAGTTGTATTCAGGTATTCGCACGTAGCATTCAATGAGCTTACAGTCTATGTAGTTGGTGTAGTTGGTAATAGGGAGAAATGTAAAGTATCACACTTGGGCAAAAAAAATGAGAGGCACAAATACAAGATAGGTGACACCTGGCTTGAGAGCAGTACATGTGAAAAGGACCTAGGAGTCTTGGTTGACCACAAACTTGACATGAGCCAACAGTGTGACGCGGCAGCTAAAAAAGCCCATGCAATTCTGGGCTGCATCAATAGGAGTATAGCATCTAGGTCAAGGGAAGTAATAGTGCCACTGTATTCTGCTCTGGTCAGACCTCACCTGGAGTACTGTGTCCAGTTCTGGGCACCACAGTTCAAGAAGGACACTGACAAACTGGAACGTGTCCAGAGGAGGGCAACCAAAATGGTCAAAGGCCTGAAAACGATGCCTTATGAGGAACGGCTAAGGGAGCTGGGCAGGTTTAGCCTGGAGAAGAGGAGGTTAAGGGGTGATATGATAGCCATGTTCAAATATATAAAAGGATGTCACATAGAGGAGGGAGAAAGGTTGTTTTCTGCTGCTCCAGAGAAGCGGACACGGAGCAATGGTTCCAAACTACAAGAAAGAAGATTCCACCTAAACATTAGGAAGAACTTCCTGACAGTAAGAGCTGTTGGACAGTGGAATTTGCTGCCAAGGAGTGTGGTGGAGTCTCCTTCTTTGGAGGTCTTTAAGCAGAGGCTTGACAACCATATGTCAGGAGTGCTCTGATGGTGTTTCCTGCTTGGCAGGGGGTTGGACTCGATGGCCCTTGTGGTCTCTTCCAACTCTATGACTCTATGATTCTATGACCCAGCAGCTGAGCTTAGGGAGGGGGGTGTTCCTGGGTATGTGAAATCTGTACCTGTGTTCAGCTACTACTTGTAAGAAAGGGACTTGGAAGCACAGCTCCATGCTGTGCACTGGGGGGGGGGGGGCAGGGCTAGCTGCCCAGGGGATGCGCCGGCGAGCATCCCAGTGGGGCGCCACCCACAGCAGTGTCACCCCCCTCAGGGATGACTCCCCCCCCCCGGGGTGGGCAGCACCCACCGCACCCCCCTTTCTCCACCAGTGCTTGGAAGCACCTCTGAACCGTCAGGTGTAGGATTGAACTATAAGATAGCAAGAGTGAGGGGCAGAGGAGAGCAACTAGCTGTAATTTTAAATTAGCTGTCATTTTATACTCCTTGGTCTAGGTTTGGATCTGTAAGGACAAAACAGGCCAACGGCTGGCAGAAAACAGGGACTATCTCTGTTGAATGGGAAAGCCACTTCTGCCCTCCAGAGGAGGTGGGGTTGCGGGCTGCACTCTCCCACCCTGTGTGTGGTGGCTGGAGCCCAGCCCCCACGTGATTGGGGAAATCCCCTGCCGTGTCCCCCCCTGGCCAGCCAATCGGCTGGCGCTGGGGGTGTGGCCTGACCTATTTAAAGGGGGCGCAGCTGGGGATCTCCCTCTTTTGCCGCCTCCAGCTGCTCCTGTTTCCCACTCTCCCGCCCTTTAAGGTTTTCGTTCCTTGACCTTGCTATGGACCTCGGTTGGTCGCCGTTGAGGGGTCTGGTAGGAATTTTTCCACTTGGCAAATTGGCACCAGCCACTTGGTTTTCGCCGACCTCGTAGCAAATTGTCACAACTTTCTCGGCATTGGCGGTTAGGCATTGGTATTGGTATTGTTTTGCAGATGGAAGAGGGGAGGAAGTGCCATCACCTGATCCACATATTGAAGGGTAGTCCGATAAAGGATTCTGGGGGGCGTGGCCCTGTCCAAAGCCTATGGAGGTGAGGGCCTAAGGAACGCCCCCGAGCGGTGACCCCGGGGGAGTTCCTAGTTGATGTGCATCAGCAGGACTCCCCCTACTGGTGGCTAACCCTTTCCAGACTTGCTGAAGCCGGATATAGTTGGTTAGGACCAATGCCGAAGCCAATACCGCTCACCACCTGTAACCAATAATGTTGTGGCCTTATTTTGCCCATTAACCTTAAAAATTGTGTTATGAGTCTTTTTTTCCACTGGGGGGGGCAGGAACTCGCCACGAAACAGTTGGGGAGGAAGTAAATAAGCTGCTATCTCTGGCGTGGTCGCAAGGGGCCAAAGCATGCTTCTCACTTCTGAACTCTTTGCTCTCTTTTTTCCCTGTTCCCTTAGTGTGCCACCAGTTGTAGAGGCGCCACCACCAGTACCCAGCCAGTCCCAACCACCGTAAGTGCCAGGGCGTCAGGTTGGGGTGTGAAGGAGCTTGAACCTCCCATTTTCGGCTGTGGGAAAACCACAGGCAGGACTTGAGCAGAAGAGCACTTCTCCACTCCTGTGCTTTCCAGCAACTGGTCTTCAGAAGCATTGTTGTCTCCTACTGTGGAGGCAGAACATAGCCAATGGTAGCCTTCCCCCCAGTTAATTTGTCCAATCATCTTTTGAAACCACCTAAGTCAATAGTCATGGGACGCAGGTGGCGCTGTGGGTTAAAGCCTCAGCACCTAGGACTTGCCGATCGAAAGGTCGGCGGTTCGAATCCCTGCGGCGGGGTGCACTCCCGCTGCTCGGTCCCAGCGCCTGCCAACCTAGCAGTTCGAAAGCACCTCCGGGTGCAAGTAGATAAATAGGGACCGCTTACCAGTGGGAGGTAAACGGCGTTTCCGTGTGCGGCTCTGGCTCTAGCCAGAGCAGCGATGTCACGCTGGCCACGTGACCCGGAAGTGTCTCCGGACAGCGCTGGCCCCTGGCTTCTTAAGTGAGATGGGCGCACAACCCCAGAGTCTGTCAAGACTGGCCCGTACGGGCAGGGGTACCTTTACCTTTACCTTTAAGTCAATAGTCATGGGACGCAGGTGGCGCTGTGGGAAGCTGTACGCCGACTCCCTCGGCCAGTAAAGCGAGATGAGCGCCACAACCCCAGAGTCGGCCACAACTGGACCTAATGGTCAGTGGTCCCTTTACCTTTAAGTCAATAGTCATCCCTGCCTACTGCAGGTGTGAGTTCCATGGTTCAACGATGCGCTGCCTGAAGACAGTGGCGTAGTGTGGGGGGTGCAGGAGGGCTGGCCGCACCGGGCGCAACATCTGGGGGGGCGCGCTCGCCGCCTCTGGAGTAGCCGAAGAGCCTCGGGTGCAGGCTGTAACAGAGCCCCATGTCTCGCGGAACCGATGAACTGTGCGCGCGTCCGGGCTGAAGGCATCCGGCAGGCAGCGGCTCTCAGCGCTCGCCGCGGTCCCTGCGCGTCAGGGCCGCAGAGGGTGCACCAGGCAGCCCCTTCTCACAGCCCCACCGCTGCTGCTGCTGCTGCTGCAGCAGCTGCTGGGCCATGTTGCATTTTCCTCGCCTCTCTGCCCTCCTCCTCCGGGCAAGCGGCGTCGTTTGGGCGGCAGCGCCAGTGGCAACTCGCCTCAGATCACCTGACACGGATCCGCCGCCGCCGCCGTGGCTACCTTACCGTAAATACCCCAGCCCAGGCAGCAGCAAGAAGAAGCTGGCAGCGGCGGCAGGTTAGGGGTTAGGGGCGCAAATTACTTGCCTTGCCCTGGGTTAGGGGGCGCAAATTACTTGCCTTGCCCCGGGTTGGGGGCGCAAATTACTTGCCTTGCCCCAGATGCTGACAACCCACACTACACCGCTGCCTGAAGAAGGAATTTATTTTATCTGTTCTGAATCTTCTAACATTCTAGAGGGGGTTTTTTAGGCAGGGGGAGGTTTATTTTATACACTTTCTCCCAGGTCGTGCATAATTTTTTATAAACTTCTATCATGGCACACTTCTTACATGCCTTCTGTTGGAGGACAGAGTTGTATCTGTCACGCAGCCTATCCTGAACCCCCATAACTAACCTGCTGGTATCATGTGTCATGAAGGACACTATTGATTGGCCAGTGTTTCACCTTCCCTTTCTAGTTGGTTTCTGTGCATGGAATGGTGTTGGGAGCATAACCTCTTCCTCCTCCTCAGGCAGCAAAATGCCTTGTGCTGGCCCTGGACCAAAGGGAATGAAGGGGATTTGCATAGAATGGGCACGTGCTGTGCTATACAGTGGTACCTTGGTTCTCAAACTTAATCCATTCCAGAAGTCCATTCCAAAACCAAAACATTCCAAAACCAAGGCGCACTTTCCCATAGAAAGTAATGCAAAAACTATTAATCCATTCCTGATTGTTGAAAACCTACCCCTAAAACGCTTCTCCCCTCCGCTCCATCAGCGCTGTCTTTTGAGATCTCTCCCTCTTTCTCATGTCAAAACAGCTGGGCTTCAGAGCTGCCATGAGGCTTCTCTGCACTCCCCTAATCAGTGCGATCTTTTGAGATCTCTCTCTCTCATGTCAAAGCAGCTGGGCTGCAGAGCACTGCAAGAACACTTCTCCCCCACCTCCTGAATCAGCGCGATCTCTCGCACTGGTCTGCACATAGGTAGGATGCTAATTAGCAGCACAACACTAAAAATGGAAGCGGAACTCTTTGATTAAAATGGTAGGACGCTAATAAGCAGTGCAACGCAAAACAAAGCACATTCGACTCCCCCCCCCCCCCAAGAAAAAAGAGAACCGGAATACTCACTTCTGGGTTTGCTACACTCGGGTTCCAAGTTTTTCATGAACTGGGCTGTTTGAGAACCAAGGTACCACTGTATGTATAGATGCACCATTAAAGAGAGCTACCATAATTTTAATTGCAATGCAGTACATGTCTCCATACTAATTTCATGACCAGGCATACTGCCCAGGTCATAACTGTGGGCGAGCAAATGTAATATCCCCCGTCTCCCTTACTGTGTCTTTAAACCAAGCCACATATATGCATGCCCACCATGCATTTAAAGCACTATGATGCCACTTCAAGCAGTCGTGGCTTCCCCCATAGAACCTGTAGACACCTCTTTTTCTAGGGAAAAAAAGCACTGACTCTATTCAGAGCAAATTCGATAACCAAGATCTATGGCTTGGCTATCATTAATCCCCATACAATTATCTCTGCCGGCTTAGCTGTCGACAGTAGATGTTCAGTCCGCCACGTTCCTTGCCCGGAAGTCCCGCCAGGGCTCTTATTCTGATGAACAAGTGGCCATGCTACTGCAGTACTCCATGAGTCGATGGATGCCGTGACAGAAGGTGCTGGGGAAAGAACCAGCAAGGATGAGAGGGCAAATGCTGGCCATGTGCCACTTGAGTGCCGGTTGCCAGGGAACAACAGCAAGGGTCTCTTTGTTTCCTTAGGAATAAAGAAGAACATAAGGCTCGGGAGAAAAAGGGGGGCGAGAAGAAAAAAGGGCCAAAGAAAGGAGCACCCAAAGCCCAGAAGTAAGTACCTGCCAGCCCTACATGGGAGGACCACAGCAGTAGATCTGTGTGGCGCCCGCTCTTTTGCACCGCTCATCCACAAAAACATAGGAAGCTGCTGTAATGGTTCTAGGGGTTGCTCGTGCGTAAGTCGTCACCACACCTGGCTGAGTTACCTGGGTGAACCCGATTCTGTCCGGACAGCCACTCACCCGTGGCTGTCTCAGTCGCTGGCAGAATCCATCAGTGGGCGTTTCTTCAACTTCTTCCAGCAAAGAAGCTCTTTGACGCCTAGTCTCCGCCTACTCTCCCTGCGTGGAAGCCTTCTGCGCAGGGAGGGTGTGGGCGGCGGAGGACCCGTGCTCTCCCCGCTGGTCTCCGGCGAGGAGTCATGGAGCCACCTCGCCGATTCCCCCATCTGCCCCCCTTCTCCACTGGTGCTACGCTGATTTCCCTCCCCAATAGCTGGGCTGCTTCTCTCCCTCCTGGGATGCTCTCCGTAATCCCTCTGGAGCCCTCCCTCTCCCTCTGGCTCCGATGGCAGTTCCCTGACAGCTGCCTTATGCAGAGTCAAGACATTGACGTTTAGAAGACATCTGAAAGCAGCCCTGTTTAGGGAAATTTTTAATGACTGATGTTTTAACTTACTTTTAATCTTTTGTTGGAAGCCGCCCAGAGAGACTGGAGAAACCCAGCCAGATGGGCAGGGTATAAATAATAAGTTGTTGTTGTTGTTGTTGTTGTTATTGTTGTTGTTATCCAGCTCAGTAGCGTGCAGCAGGACTTAAGGATTTCAGATCAGGTGGTTGCCTAAGAGGTTTTTTTCAGGACTCCGGTTCATCTAGCCAAAATCAACAAACCCCTATCCCCCAACTTTGTTGGAGAGGCTGTGGGAACTTTGGAACATACATATTTTGGACCAGGGTCTTTGATATTATCTCCAAAATGGTTAAACAGCCTCTCTTGCCAAACCCAGCCTCAGCCTTGACCTCACTAAACCCTACTATCCAGCATAATGATTTAATTATTGTCGTGGTGTTGCGTTGCACCAGAAGCGATTTAGTCATGCTGGCGACATGACCCAGAAAGCTGTCTGCAGACAAACGCCGGCTCCCTCGGCCTGAAAGTGGAGTTGAGTGCCACAAATGCCGGCTCCCTCGGCCTGAAAGTGGAGTTGAGTGCCACACCCCATAGTTGAATCCAATTGGACTTAACCGTCCAGAGGTCCTTTACTTTTGCCTTGCCTTATTTCTGCTCTCCATCCTCTGATTCTAGACTGATTCTCTTCCAGGTAAAAGCAAAAAGAGTAAGAGAGAGATCGTCCTGGTCAACAATTTCATCAGCCTTCCAGTCTGGAACAGCGTTGACCATTTCCCCCACTCTGCCAAGAAGAGAAGCTCCGCTTGAAATATCTACTTTAAATCTACTTGAAAAATCACGATGAAATGATTTAAGGCCCTTGTGATTGACCCACAGCCCCTGGGGCAGATAGAACATTATGTCCCCTGAGGCAATAAAAGCCTCCAATGTCCACTTCTGCTGTGCCCATATTCCTTTGCCAGGGTCTGATGGGATGACTCTCTCCATATTCCACTGTAACACATAATATTATAGCAATATACCTGAAGGAGCGTCTCCACCCCCATCGTTCAACTGAGATCCAATGCCGAGCGCCTTCTGGCGGGTTCTCTCATTGCGAGAAGTGAGGTTACAGGGAACCAGACAGAGGGCCTTCTCAGTAGTGGCGCCCACCCTGTGGAACACCCTCCCTTCAGATGTGAAGGAAATAAGTAGCTATCCTATCTTTAAAAGGCTTCTGAAGGCAGCCCTGTTCAGGGAAGTTTTTAATATTTAACACTACTATTTTTAACACTTGATTGGGAGCTGCCCATAGTGGCTGGGGAAACTCAGCCAGATGGGCAGGGTATAAATAATAAATTATTATTATTATATTATTATTATTATTATATTGGTTGGGTAGGGGGCTGCGGTGGGTCCTGGCAGGAAGTGAAACTCAGTGATTGTGAGGAACGGGGCAGTCTATCGGTTTCAGTGTTTCTCTGTTTCTTCCATTCTTAAGTTCATTTTCCACATCATTTTGTGTGGTGTTTCTAAAAAGTCCTACTGGAAACCCACCAGCGTTTTAGCACAAATTTATCCTCATATGCACATTTTTGTGTGCAGCGCTCACCTTTTTAGCAAAGCAAGGCCTGCCCTTTTTGCACATTGTTGTCACTAACATGTTCATTTTTATGCACACTTTGTCTCAATATGTGCATTTTTGTACACAGCTCTCGGCCGGAGAACTGTGTTGCAAAATTCAGGAAAGTGCAAATTTCAAAGGCTGCCTGTCTTTTGTCTTGGGAGCTGTGAAGTAGGCAAATGCGTCCTCAAATGGGAATGGAATGAAATTCCAGAAGTGGTTCCATACTGTAAAATTCCAGAAGTGGTTCCATACTGTAAAATAAGAAGACCATCAACTTGGTCTTCCTCCTGTGGGAGACAGTTCCATAGTTTAACAATGCACTGCTTATAGAGGTACAGTGGTACCTCGGGTTACAGACGCTTCAGGTTACAGACGCTTCAGGTTACAGACTCCGCTAACCCAGAAATAGTACCTCGGGTTAAGAACTTTGCTTCAGGATGAGAACAGAAATCGTGTGGCGGCAGCGGGAGACCCCATTAGCTAAAGTGGTACCTCAGGTTAAGAACAGTTTCAGTTTAAGAACAGACCTCTGGAACGAATTAAGTTCTTAACCCGAGGTACCACTGTACTTTCTTTTTTCTGTTCTGAATCCTCCAACGTTCTGCTCCAGTAGATGTTCACAAGCTCTAACTTTATGAGAGAGGGAGGAAAAACTTTCCTCCATTCACTTTTATAATTTTATAAACTTTTAACACATCATTTCTTACTTTACCTTTTCTCTTTTCCCCCATATCATTTTTTACGAAGCCTCCTAAAACATTTCAAAGCATTTATCATCATATACAATTGTTTTTTAACACCGAAAGTTTCTTCTTGACTTCCCATCCTTTCCTGATGTTTGATTGTTTTTTACTCCTTTTTATTAGCTGTTTTATAACACACATATTTTTATTATCTAAACCCCGCTACCGGTTAAATCTTTCAGTAATCCGCTGCTTATATTTCAAATCCTGCCCGTGACTTAATATATGGGTCATAACTTGATAGATCATCCACCAGTGGTCTCCATTCCTCCCTAAGCACCTCGTCATTATGTCATCTTAATTTGGCAGTTAATTTTGCCATTTCAGCATAGTCCAGCAGTTTCATAACCCATTTCTCCTCCATTGGTAATCTGTTCTCTTTCCACCAGGGCTGCCATACATCCGGAAAATTCAGGACATAACTGGGATTCATCTGTCGAAAATTGTGTTCAGGCAGAATTTTCGGAAATTGCTAAAAAAAAAAGTCTGGGAAAAGCCAGGCATATGGCAGCCCATATTTGAAGTGTTTTCTAAAAACAACAACACATCTTTAAAACTTCTTTGTCCAAAAAAAGATACATATAAAGTTCTAACTGCTGTTGTCATGTACATAAATAAACTAGTCTGCTTTCTTGGAATGGCTGTCCCCATAATTCCAAGTAAAAAGGGATGATAAATTTAAACATCGTTTTTCAATTCATTATACAGTGGTACCTCGGTTTTCAAATGTAATCCATCCTGGAAGACCATCCAAGTTCCGAAACATTTGAAAACCAAAAACTCAATAGCTGATAGGTAGGCCTCAGGATTTTGCACTCAGGGGAAGCCACGTGGCATGTTCGATTTCTGAGGCGTGTTCGAAAACCGAAGCATTTACTTCCGGGTTTATGGCATTCAAGAACTGAATGTTCATCAACGAAGACGTTCAAAAACCAAGTCACCACTGTGTATCATTCCCCCCCCCCCAATTTCCACAGGGCCACCACATGTGATAAAATGACCCTTCTTCCTGTTGGCACTTAAACTTTTCTCTAGACTAAAAAACACCAAATGCTTCAGCCTTTCTTCGGGGGAATTGCTTCAGCCCCTTGAAAATTTTGACTGCCCTTGGCTAAGCTCCCAGAGTCGCATGATGGGCAGATGGAACATCCCATAAGTGCTCGTGTCCTGCTTAGCAGTGCTGAAGGTAACTGTTAGGTTTCTGTTTGTGCCACTGGTGCAGTGCTTGGAGTCATAGGACTCTGTTTACATTCCAGGGATTCCAGACTGTTGGAAGTCTCACGGGAGACGGGAGACAGATGTTGATATTACTGGTTTCCTGTCCCTTTGTTCCAGTCACCTCTCTGCTCTCACAGAGAGAGGATGTGTTTTTCTTTTCTGTCTGCGTAGTTAGAAAATAAACCTCTTTGCAATGTAACTCATATTTCTCGTCCTTCCCTGCTGTTGGATACTCTGCGTATTGAGGGAGCATGCCTGGAGCCTTATCAAAGGCTCAGGTTGTTAACCACATCGGAGGACTCAACCGGAGGAGTCGCTTGGTCGAACGCAAGTCCAACAGTAACTGGGTACAGAGACGGCGAGAAAGCCTGTTCCGTTGAGCATCCAACAAGGCTGGGAACAGTGGCACTGTTGTGGCGTCCAGTCCGCTTTCACTGTGCCCGTCTGCTTCTACCAGCTACAGGAGAGTATCTTGAGCAGCAATGTGTCCGTGTGAAAGGAATCTCAGCAGCAAAACAAACATTTCAGCCAGGAGAGAGCGAAGACATGATGCTTCTCCTGTCACAGCCAAAACAGAAAGTAAAAGCGTTCACATAACAAAGTATGAAACCCATATGCGAACACCCCCCCAGTGACAGGATGTCATTTCCCTTGAGCTGCTAACTCTGTAAGCTATGGGTATCCTCACAAAGCCTTCTGGGTAATGATATATAATGGATTTTTAAAAATGATTAAGGTGACATTTGTCATGAAACCAGAAACCTTTATTTTTCAGGGATAATTGGATCTGAGATACCTAAAGAACGGGGGGGGGGGGGGATTTATGTATACGACCTCAGCAGCCCAAATGGTGTGTGCCCAAAGGTGGAAAGACGAATATGCCCCAAATAAAGAGAACTGGCAGCAAAAGTTACTGGAGTATGCAGAAACTTACTGGAAGATTAAGAGCTAAGAAGCTTGAATCTTTAAGCAAAAGTGGGGATTGTTTGTTGAATATCTAAAGAATGATTATAAATGACTTAAAACATTAGCAGGATTGATATAAACATGTGCAGATGGTGATATTAAAATTTCGAATACAAGTGATTCATTATATTTAGGTTTTAATGTTGCAAATGCAGAAAAAAGAAGATACAACTTATGTAACCATAGAAAGGAGAGGAGGGTAGACCATAGTATATTTAGATGTATAAAACAATTTTCTGATAGGTTTTGTAAAATGAGAAAACCTGAAAATGAAAAATGTAAACAATAAAACCAATTGTTTACACTGATCCTTCTAGTGCCTGTGCTCCCCCTTCTGGTCGGGAGGGGTAGTGATACCAGGAACTCACCATGATCAAATAATGAAACTGATGGGTTTTTATGGTTATGTAAAGGACCCCAAGGGCCATCTAGGCCAACCCACTAGAGTGCAGGAATCTCAGCTAAAGTATCCATGACAGAGGGCCATCCAACCTCTGCTTAGAAACCTCCAAGGAAGGAACCACATGCCTCGAACTCCTTGGAGAAAGCTTGGGCTACAAATGTGAAAATACAATCACCTAATTGGTAGAATGTGAAAATTGAAAGTGCCTGGAATATACCTGAAGGGACAAGTCCATACAGTCCCTCCCCCACCCAGTGGCGTACCGTGGGTTGCCAGTGCCCGGGGCTGTGAGGAATGAGTGGGAAACAGCCAGAGTACGCATGCGCATTCAACTGCCTAACAGTGTCTGCACCACCCAGGAAATCTGGAGAGGTCACCTCCTAGTTTGCATGGAGAAGCTGCTTCAATTGAGCCTAGTGACGATAGTGCACAATAGTATTGGGGCAGCACCCAGTGTTGAAATTTTGCGCCCCCCCCAAAAAAAATTTACACCCAGGGCAATCACCCCTCTGCTTCCCCCACGCTACGCCACTTTCCCAGCCAAATCACAGCCTTAGATTGATATATAAATTTGTATTCCGGCTATCTGAGTGGGACACCATAAAGGGCTCCCCACTTCCAGTTCAACACAGTCCAGGCTGCTTTGTGACGTCCACTGGTTGCCTAGGAGATCGCAATGGGGAGGGGGGCTGCTGACTGTGAGGCCTCCTGGGCTCCAGTAGGGGAAAGCCTAGGGTGGGTTGTGAGCAGGTGGGTTCAGCTGATGCCCCCAGAACAGGGAGCAAAGAAGATAAAAGGAACCCAGGCATCCAGCCGGGCATAAAGGGAATCTCCCATGATGCCAAAGACCTTCACACCTCCAGTGCTCCTTCTAGCAGGTGAAAGATTGGCGGCTCCCTGTGGAGCAGTGGGGGTTAGCATAGTGATGGTGTGGGGAGGAGAGAGACCCAGATCAGCTGTGCTCTAAAATTGTGGTTTGGGAAGCAGAAGGCTATCTTGAACTCCACATTAAGGTAAAGGACGTGCTTTGAACTGCTAGGTGGGCAGGAGCAGGGACCGAGCAACGGGAGCTCACCCCGTTGCGGGGATTCGAACCGCCGACCTTCTGATCGGCAAGTCCTAGGCTCTGTGGTTTAACCCACAGTGCCACCTGCGACCTACACATTGCACAGTTGCAAATGTCTCTGATTGGGGTGAAAAGGGTTACTGTGTGTTATTGGCTCGTTCCTTGACCCGAATCTCTTTCCTCTTCTCTCCCCCTCACCTCCCTCAGCCCATATCTTGTTTTCTTCCTTTGTGTTTCTGGAAGCGGACCAGAACTTTACCCTCCTCATCACCGTCCAGCCCTGGTTCCCCCAGGTAGGAGGGGAGGTCTTGCTGATTCCGGAAGAGAGCAAGGAGAAGGTGAACACCTGCAGCTGGTTCCGGTGGGATACGGCTGAGAAGAATCAGATCTTGGTTTATCAACCGCCTCCAGTGAAAGATGTTCAATACAAAGCCTCGTATACTGGGCGGGAGTCTGTGAACACAGATTGCACCTTGCAGATCAGGAACATATCAGTCTCAGATATCACGTACTATATAATGCAAAGAAACACTACTAAGGAATCAGAAGTGGGGCAGATATTCTTAGTGGTCATAGGTAAATGTTTCACATGCCCCTTCTTAACCTACACAATCTTTCTTCCCCTCTTGATATCTCTCTACAGACATGCACCGCATGATGATATCATCTGGTGTGTCAATGATGTTTATTGTGTCTTGAATCTGAATAGGTATTTTGGTTTCATATATTTAGCAGTTGGGCTGCAACTCAGTGTATCTATCTGGTACGCAGGCTGAGACCATACCTGCCCGCAGACTATCTCGCCAGAGTGGTGCATGCTCTGGTTATCTCCTGCTTGGACTACTGCAATGCGCACTATGTGGGGCTACCTTTGAAAGTGACCCGGAAACTTCAACTAATCCAGAATGCGGCAGCTAGACTTGTGACTGGGAGTGGCCACCAAGACCATATGACACCAGTCTTGAAAGACCTACATTGGCTCCTAGTACGTTTCCGAGCACAATTCAAAGTGTTGGTGCTGACCTTTAAAGCCCTAAATGGCCTCGGCCCAGTATACCTGAAGGAGCGTCTCCACCCTCATCATTCAGCCCGGACACTGAGGTCCAGCCCCGAGGGCCTTCTGGCAGTTCCCTCACTGTGAGAAGTGAGGTTACAGGGAGCCAGACAGAGGGCCTTCTCGGTGGTGGCGCCCACCCTGTGGAACGCCCTTCCATCAAATGTCAAGGAAATGAACAACTATCTGACTTTTAGAAGACATCTGAAGGTAGCCCGGTTTAGGGAAGGTTTTAATGTTTGATGTTTGATTGTGTTTTTAGTATTCTGTTGGGAGCTGCCCAGAGTATGCATGTATTAGGTTTACTATTTATTAGGGGACAGGTGGTAGCTCAATGGGTAGAGCTACCACTTGGCATGCAGAAGGTCCCAGGTTCAATCCTGGCTTCTCCAGGTAGGGCTGGGGAAGACCTGGCTGGAACCCTGAAGAATTCATAGACTCATATAATTGTAGAGGTGGGAGAGATCCTGAGGGTCACCTAGTCTAGGAATCTTTTTGCCCAACATGGAGCTCGAATCCACAACCCTAAGATTAAGCACCTCATAGTCTACCAACTGAGCTATCTTGCTGAGTCAGTGCTGAGCTAGTTGGACTGTAATGCAGGTGGCCTGTATGGGGATCGAACCCACAACCTTGGTCTCCTCAGTACCACACTCTAGCCAACTGAGCCATTTCAACAGAAGGCAGCCTCTTTTGTTTCTTGGAGAGGATGATGTGCTTGGGTTCAGCTGAACGAAAAGAATAAGGAGAACTGTAAGCAGGAGCAAGATATAATTTAAGCAACTGAATCTGTGTAGGACCATAGGAAACTGGCGACCCTTGTTCATCTAGCCCAGGGCAAATAGCATGTCTCCATCCTCATCCAAGGAAGCAAGGGTTCAAAGGGCAAGGATGGAGAAGTGCGTTGGCGAGGGTTACAGCCAAGAGAGGAGGTGTGGTCTGAGGACCAGGAAGAGAAGCTTGGAGGGACGCAACCTGCTCACCCCTCCAACCTAGACATGGAACTTTCTCTGCTCACACTTTTAGCCTTGAGACCGTACCACATAGTGAGAAAAGAGGGGGGAGTTTGCCACAGCAAGCATGGGAGAAACAGGAGGGGAACAATCTTTTCAGAAACCATCTTGCGCTGCCTCAGTGGCCCTGTTTGGTCTCCAGGACCGATGGAGAGGATGGGGGGGAAATGCCCTTGGTACCTGAGATAAACAAGAGACAAGGAATTACGGTTCTCCTTCTTACTTCTCACCTGGCCTTTCTCTGTCTCTCCAGAAAAGCGATCCGACACGAAAAAAGCGACGAGCGTTTCTGGAGGAGCCGTCGCCGGGATTTTTGTGGCTTGCATAATCGGGGCTGTCTTTCTTGTAGGCCTGATTTCCTACACAGTCACACAAGGTTTTGTACGGTAATGTAGATAATTTAACAGAAAGGGAGAGGGAGAAAAAGAGAGAGAGAAAGAAAGAATTCAGACAGTACTTCCGGCAAATTTGTCTTGGATGCAGGTAGGATCCAGGCCGGCTCACACGGGATGCAAGGTGAGGCAACTGCCTCAGGTGGCAAGATCCGAAGGGGCAGCAGATGCAGCCGCCAATGAATGAATGGTCTGGGAAGCTCATTGGAGCCCGGATCTGCCGGCGCCTCAGCAGCAGCCCCCCTCAGGCTGCCTTTACAACAGCCTTTTGGCCAATAGGAGGCACCGCCGGTCTTCTCCCGCCCTAGTTCCCCAAGTCAATCTTTATCCCACCCCCCATTTCCACTGTAGATTTTCGCTGTCCCCTTCTTCCCTGGCAGGGTGCGCGCACCATTTCGTGGCATGCCTCAGGTGCTGAAATCTCTTGGGCCGGCCCTGAGTGGGAGGATGCTGTTAATTACTTAAACCACGTATTTATTACAGTGACCAACATAACCTTCATTGGTTGCTCTGACTTTTAAAAAGTTGCTGTTTCCAAGGTGATAGCCATAAACAGTGCCTTTTTCCCCCCTGGGGGGTACACAGGGGTACGCATATCACTAAACATTTTGTGAAACTAATGGGAGAAGAAACTAAAAATTTAAATAAAAATTAGTTTCTTCTCTAGCACAGTGAATTGTCAGTTCGGTTTCTACCCCCGATGGTGGCCTTTTGGCCATTTACTGTATTTATCTTTCCCGATTCGAACTATAAAATGGTGATGTTGAGCCAAAATGAGAATACCCCTAAACATTTTTTAAGGAAAAAAGCACTAGCTATAAAGCTATGAGAATGGCAGACCCTCCAAGTGTCCCTATTTTCCAGGGACAGTCCCGGATTTACAGAAGCCATCCTGGTTTCTGATTTGATCCCGGAATGTCCCGTTTTACCTCATGATGGTCCTATTTTCATCAAAGAAATGTTGGAGGGTAGGAGTTATGAGACCCCTGAGCCAAAGTGATAAGTAACCATACAACCTTTAGAAGACATCTGAAGGCAGGCCTGCATAGCAAAAAAATTTTTTAAAAAAGTTTACTGTTTTATTATATTTTTAAATATGTTGGAAGTTGGCTGGGGCAATCTAATCAGATGGGTGGTGTATAAATACTAAAATTGTTGCTGCTTTTGTTGCTGTGTTGTTATGGAATAGGGCGTTCTTATTTTCACAGGAGAAATGTTGGAGGGTATGGGATGGGGTGCTCAGAAGACCTTCATTTGCTGAAGCACTGTGGGTTAAACCACAGAGCCTAGGGCTTGCTGATCAGAAGGTCAGCGGTTCGAATCCTGCGATGGGGTGAGCTCCCATTGCTCGGTCCCTGCTCCTGCCAACCTAGCAGTTCGAAAGCACGTCAAAGTGCAAATAGATAAATAGGTACCGCTCCAGGGGGAAGGTAAATGGCATTTCCGTGCACTGCTCTGGTTCGCCTGAAGCGGCTTAGTCATGCTGGCCACATGACCCGGAAGCTGTACGCCGGCTCCCTCGGCCAATAAACAAGATGAGCGCCGCAACCCCAAAGTTGGCCACAAGTGGACCTAATGGTCAGGGGTCCCTTTACCTTTAAATGATGCTGAGACTATCCTCCGGGAAGAGGCCATGTGAAGTCCAGGGGTCCAGCATGTATATCCAGAAGTTCTCCCTCAGAGAAATCCAAGACTGGATGTTGACATCGGCTGCCAGTTCATCTCTGGGCCCAGCTCAAAGTGCTCACCTTAGTGTTTGAAGCCTTAAACGACACAGGCCCCCAATGCTTAGTCCTCCACCTTCCCTATAGATTCCTTTGGGTGTTTAAATTGTCAGAGGGAGCCCTCCTGGTTGCTCCACCACCCTCAGAAACTCAGGAAGGTTGGCCCAAGAAAGGGCAGTCTCTATGGCAGCTCCTAAGTCGTGGAACTTCCTCCCCATTGAGATGTGTCTGTCACCTTAAGTTTTCGGTGAAAGCAGAAGATGAACCTCTTTGTCCTGCCTTTTGATGCCTGAGATGCACATTTACAACCCACCTTATTTCTCTTATTGTACATTGTTTTTAATGTTGTATTTTAATTGTTGTAACCTCTTCTGGAACCTTAGGGTGAACAGGTGGTGTGGTGATGGTGAAATAATAATGGTTCTGGTTTTCAGCCTTTAATTGGTTCTCTTCCAGGTAAGAAAAATAGCCAATAGTGCAGAAAATTCTTTTGAGCCAAGCCCAGAAGAGCTTCCTTGAGTTCCACGGATTTTATGTTTCCCATCTCCCCAAGAAGAGAAGCTCCATTTATTTGAAAATGATGATGGAAGAATCAAGAACCCCTTGATAAGCATCAGCCTTTGTACCTAGCCCAAACCCAACAGGGCAGGGGAAAAGCACACCTTCATGTCCACTGACTAAATTAAAAACAAAACAAGAAAACCCTCCAATGCTTAGTTTTGACTATATTCATACTTTGTGCCAGAGATTGTGGAGATGGGACTCACCATATTCCAGAGCCGTGCATTGTGTTATATTATAATATATAAAATTATTGTAAGTCACCACGAATAGTTCTGTAGGACATCAATGATGAGAACCATTGAAGGAGGAAGTAAACTAGGTTATGAATTCTGGGCTTATAAATGCTCAACCTCCACTGTTCTCGCTGGTCCTTCCAGTACCTCTGCTCCCCCTTCTGGACAGGAGGGGTAATGACGCCAGAAACTCCTCATGATCCAAGAATGGAATTGATGAGTTGGCTTTTTCATGTGCCTATCATGATAATTTGTCCCTCCCCAGTTCTATCTGACTATTGGTACTTAGCTGGAAGGGAAGACGACACCCAAGGATCCAGGTTGTTAGGAAACCTCTATTTCCATCCCCCACGCAGAGCTACAAAACTCCAGAGTTCCTTGGAAAGAAGGGCTAACTGTTAAACCAAACTACAAATTGCATCTCTTTGAAGGGAATGAGGGTCCCTCAGCACCTTTAACAAACTACATCTCCCATAATTCTTTGGGGGAAGCTGTGGTTGTTTAAAGTGGCACTGCAGTGCTTTAGATTTGCGGTGTGGATGTGGTGTGGCCCCAGTTTTGTATCCTACAGCATAAGAAGAGTGTCAGTTTGCAAAATGAAATTGAGGTGTAAAACCTCTCTCTTCATTCTTATTTAAAAATTGTTGGCAAGGCTGCACCAAACTGGGTGCTTACATTAACAGACGGAGGTAACCATGCATCACGTTGGACCCAACAAATAACTACAATACAATGTTTGGTGTAAGATGTCTCGCTCAATTCTTGTGTTGCAAACAACCCTCTGGCAATTTGTCGAAGACAGAGCACCCCACCCCCCTTTGGGGGGAAGTTCTTTATTATTATTTCATCTTATAATGTATATAAAACAGAACAATTATAGCAACAGACGAAATGGAAAGGTGAAAAATTAACTATAAAACAGGCATGCAGACAGAGCAGTTGCAGTGGAGGAGCATGGTTTCATGGTACCCCGGCTGCGCGTACAGAGGGCTGTGTGTATTTAGCCACTTGGTTATAGTCTGCTACACATCTTTGGAAGCCAATAAATATGACTTTTTAAAAAGTCTGTTCATCATTTATGCTCATTATAAACCCTGCCAGCCCTCTGTGGTTTAAACCCTGGACTGATGCGCCTTTCTCAGATGGGCCCCCCAAATGGGGTCATCCCCACCCAACTCACCAAGGCTCACACTCCAGCTTTATGACCTCCTATGGTTACCTGGGAGCTAACAGGTGAGGGAGGCTGCAGTGAGGTATCCTAGGCTAAATCTGGGGAGATCTTGCAGGGGTGGGAAACAGGTGGCCTAGGCTGGGTGGTCCTGGGCATCTGTGGTTACGGACAGGGGAGGAACCCATGTCTATGGCTGGGCACAAAATTATCCTCCTAGGATGCCCCAAGCGCTCTCACCTACAAGAGTGGCACCAACACCATGCAGAGAGCCCACCCAGTAGCTGGGGCCCCCTCTGCCCGTGGAAGACCTTGGCCAATGATGCTTCTAGCAGGTGAGAGACTGTGGCATATTGCACCAATCCTGACCTGACTGCACTGGCTGCCAATTAGTTTCCAGGCCCAATTCAAATGTAAAGGCTCAGGACCTCAATACCTCAAGAACTGCCTCTCCCCATATGAACTGACCCTCCTTTGAGGTCCTCCTTCGTGTGCCTCACAAACAGAGCCAGATTTAGGTTTGATGAGGCCCTAAACAACTGAAGGTAATGGGACCCTTTAAATGTCCAGCTGTCCTTTGTCAACAACAAATTGTCGCTGTTTTTTGTGTGTTGAATATATACTATACGGTAATTTATGGACCTGAGAAGGAGGTGGGATGTTTTAAATATATTTCTCCCCCCCCCCCCGGTTTTAATGTCTTTATGTGGGGAGTTTGGTTCGTATGTTACTTTGGTTGTATGTTACTTTGGGCTGCACTGGGCAAGATAAAGCTACTAAGAAATGTAATAAATCATAATACAGTGGTGCCTCGCAAGACGAAATTAATCCGTTCCGTGAGGCTCTTTGTATAGCGGTTTTTTCGTCTTGCGAAGCAAGCCCATTGACAGCTTAGCGGATTAGCGCTATTAGCGGTTTAGCGGCTTTTAGCGATCAGCTGTTAAGCGGCTTATCAGCGATCAGCTGATAAGCGGCTTAGCAGCTTAGGAAAAGGGGGAAAAAGGGGGGAAACAGCAGGAACTCGCAAGACATTTTCGTCTTGCGAAGCAAGCCCATAGGGAAATTCATTTTGCGAAGCGCCTCCAAAACGGAAAACCCTTTCATCTAGCGGGTTTTCCGTCTTGCGAGGCGTTCGTCTTGCGGGGCACCACTGTAATAATAACACTGTATTTTAATTTGTTGGAAGCTGCCCATAGTGGTTGGGGTAACCTGATCAGATGGGCGGCATAATAATAATAATAATAATAATAATAATAATAATAATAATATACTGTTAAAGAAGTCTCCTAGCAACAAACTACAGTCCCCAGAATTTTTTGCAGTGCTAGGGTGCTGCACAGGGTTTTCAGAAAACCCCTTCCCCAGTTGGTAACAGGATTCAGGGCTGGGGTCTAAAACTCTGGCTTGGGCAGGGAGTCTGTTCTTAAGGCACTTGCAATGAGCTCTGCTGCAGCCTCAATATAAGTCATGCCTCCCAAATTTTCTCCCTTTTTCTCCAAGACATAACACTGAAAAACCCTCTTGATTCTTGCTCTATAACGGAAGCATGTTTTTAGCTGTTATTGGTTTCAGAACATTTCAAACCGTAGCTGATTCCGAATTTCCAGAATGTTGCGATCTGCTTGCTTTTGTTTCGAAATTGCACATAAATACATCGCAAGCGCTGATGTCTCTGGTTTGCTGCCGACCTCTTCCTTGAACTTAACCTTTGCTTATTTCCCCTTCCGCCCAACCCCTGCTCTTCTAGCCCACATTCTGAATTCGTGCTTTGCACTGGTGCAAGCTGAGAACATTAGAATTCCCATCATCTTGGATCCGTGGCGCCCATTACTGGGAAATGATGTAACACTGGTCCCAGTCAGTAGCATGGAGAGGGTCTCATTCTGCAGCTGGTTCCGAGGGAAAATATCAGAGGCAAGTAATATTGTGACCTATCAACCTCAGCCAGTCTCCATATTCAATATCAGCTGGGCCTACACTGGGCGGGTGGACATCAATCCACATTGCTCCCTCCACATCACTAATTTAACCCTCCTGGACAGCGGCTACTACATGCTACAAAAGAAAAAAGTTCTGCCAGACTCATCCGAAGTGGGGAGGATATACCTGGCGGTCAAAGGTGAGTATATTTCTCAGTTTCTCGTTTTTCCAGTCTTAGGTGCAGTTCTTCACATTTTTACACCAGTTTGCTTAGCGGCTATTAGCGGCTTAGCGGCTATTAGCGGCTTAGCGGCTAAGCAGCTATTAGCGGCTTAGTGGCTTAGAAAAAGGGGGGAGGGAAAAAACTTGCAAGCCCATAGGGAAATTCGTCTTGCGAAGCACCTCGAAAAACGGAAAACCCTTTCGTCTAGCGGGTTTTTCCTCTTGCGAGGCATTCGTCTTGTGGGGCACCACTGTATGTATGTATGCAATTGTGACTCTTTTTTTGAAAGCAATTTCCCTAAATATAGTGCGCTTCCGCAAAATATTTTCACCAACATATGTACTTTTATGCACACTTTGGCCTAGTACAGTGGTACCTTGGTTAACAATCATAATCCGTTCCAGAGGTCCAGTTGTAAACCAAAACAGGTTGTAACCCAAGGCGCGCTTTCGCCAATGGGGCCTCCCCCCCAAAAAATTGGTTGTAATCCAAAAAAAAGGGACACGCACTTCTGGGTTTGATGTGGTTGTAATCCAAAATGGTTGTAACCCAAAGCTGTAGCAAACCAAGCTACCACTGTATAGGTTTTTCTGTACAAAACCCTTGGCTAGTGAACTGCTGTGCAAAATTCAGAGCAGTGCATTTGCAGAGCTGTGTTTCAGTTCTTGCCAGGGCCAGTCCAAGGCATTTTGGCACCTGGGGTGAACCACAAAATGGCGTCCCTTTTCCCTGCCAGGGAAGAAGGGGTGAGCATGAAGGAATAAGGGGGGAGTAAAGATCTACATCAAGGGACGCAGGTGGCGCTGTGGGTTAAAGCCTCAGCGCCTAGGGCTTGCCGATCGAAAGGTCGGCGGTTCGAATCCCTGCGGCGGGGTGCGCTCCCGCTGCTCGGTCCCAGCGCCTGCCAACCTAGCAGTTCGAAAGCACCTCCGGGTGCAAGTAGATAAATAGGGACCGCTTACCAGCGGGAAGGTAAACGGCGTTTCCGTGTGCGGCTCTGGCTTGCCAGAGCAGCGATGTCACGCTGGCCACGTGACCCGGAAGTGTCTCCGGACAGCGCTGGCCCCTGGCCTCTTAAGTGAGATGGGCGCACAACCCCAGAGTCTGTCAAGACTGGCCCGTACGGGCAGGGGTACCTTTACCTTTAAAGATCTACATCAGGACTGCTGCCTCTATGGATCCTGCCGCCTGAGGCAGTATTCTCACCTTGCTTCATGGATGGTCCAGCCCTCATACAGTGGTACCTCAGGTTAAGAATTTAATTCATTCTGGAGGTCCATTCTTAACCTGAAACTGTTCTTAACCTGAGGTACCACTTTAGCTAATGGGGCCTCCTGCTGCCGCCATGCGATTTCTGTTCTCATCTTGAGGTAAAGTTCTTAACCTGAGGTACTATTTCTGGGTTAGCAGAGTCTGTAACCTGAAGCGTCTGTAATCTGATGCATCTGTAACCTGAGGTACCCCTGTACTTGTATTATTTTGGAAAATGTGAAAGATGTGGGTTCACCTTTCCTTGTGAACTGAATCAATTTTCTCCCTCACCCTTACCTGTAACTGATGCAGAGGACAGGGATGCTCAGCGTACCTGAGGACGAGCTAAGGAAAATAAACAACTATCTGATTTTTAAAAAACACCTGAAGGAAGCCCTTTTTAGGGAAGTTTTTAATGTCTGATGTTTTATCGTGTTTTTAATATTCTGTTGGGAGCTGCCCAGAGTGGCTGAGGAGGCCCAGCCAGATGGACAGAGTATAAGTAATAAATTACTGCTGCTGCTGCTGCTATTACAGTCATACTTCGGATCCCTAACACCTTGTGAGTCAAATTTTTTGGCTCCCAAATGCTTCAAACCTGGAAGTGAATGTTCCGGTTTGCGAACGTTCTTTGGAACCCGAATGTCCCACACAGCTTCTGTGGCTTCCAATTGGCTGCAGGAGCTCCTGCAGCCAATCGAAAGCCGTGCCTTGGTTTCCGAACGTTTTGGAAATCAAATGGGCTTCCGGAATGGATTCCGTTCGACTTCCGAGGTACCGCTTGTGGCGATCACACAGGGTCCCTGGACGTTTGACGGTCTATTGATCCCTGTGCCACCACTGTGCTCGCTTCCCCGCTGCCACCAACCCGTTTCTCTCGGCTACACACTGAGTCCAGACAGTTGTTAACATTAAACCAAATAAACAAGTTTATTTTATAAGCATTAACAAGTTTATGGTTTCAGACAATTTTTCTTGTCAGTTTCATAACCTTAGTTTCTTTACCGGCCTATACCTTCCTAATACCTTCTGACTGATTATCTCAACTGTTTAACTGACTCCTCTTAACAGATTCTCTCACTCCCTCACATCAAACTAGCCCAACCCACAGACTTATCCTCCCTCTCCCTTCTCTAACTCCAGACTGACTTCTTAACAACTCTAACTCTAAGTCCTCCCCTTGGGTTCCTATTGGTTATCATTTTACACTTAGTTAACCCATTCCTTATGACCCAGTATGATGTCACACACCTAGGAGGCCAAACGCCACACCGCTGTACTATTATTCCTATTATATGCACATTTTTTTCTTGCTGCCTGCATGTGGAGATCTGGGAGAGAAAAAGAAGGTGCATATTCCACCTGCCAAAGTCACGGCGGGGCTTGTCGTCGGATGTATTTCCCTGTCCCTGTTCTTGGTAGGCGTCGCTACCTACTACACGTTGAGCAAGTATGCAAGGTAACACTTGCTTGTTTTTGATTTCATTTTGGTTAAGTATAATATAAGGCAGGTCTGGAACGAGAGGCTGCCTTACGGATGAGCAGGCCAATACACAACCACGCAGGAGAATGAAAGCAACCAGCAAGACAGGCTAAAAATGGAGCCTTTGCCCCAACCCAGAACAACTGGAGACTATATTTATCTCTATTGTTCCCAATTACTATGGGTGTTGTTTATATTCTTTGAACAAAAAGTGAAGGAGGTGTATACAATGTGCTGTCCAACCATCTTAGGCCGGACCCTGCTGTGTAGGGTTTGCTCCTGTCATATTGGTGGCCCTTTCCTAATATTTCATTTCTCCCGTAATTTTTCGCATCCATGGCATTGTACTTGCATTGTATTGTTTTACTGACTTAATATGCTGTTGTAGCACCCTGCTTGTGGTTAACGCTTAGCTGGAATGAAATATTCAACATAGCAATAGAGAAATTAAAATAATAATTTATTTGTCAGACAAATAAATGATAGGCACAGTGGTATATGGTTACCAAAGCTCTGCCTATGCTCCAGCCCTGATGGCCAGCACTTATATTTCCTCACCCCAGCCCCCTTGCTCCTCCTTTGGCTGCCTCTGTCCAATCAGCCTGGTTGAAATTCCTATTGGCTGTTTGCTAGAACCAATCATAAAAGATACACCCATTTCCTATTACCTTTTATGGGAGACAAAGAGCTATATTTCCTTCTATCCATAAATGGCAAACAAGTAGCCATATATCTTACATTTGCCTCAACAAGGCACCTTAATTACCAGATCACCTTTTGCCCTTGTTGCCCCCCATTCCAAAATAGATGACTAAAACAGATGGCTCATTCTGTCTTACATTTTGTCTTAAAACAGAGATCTTGGGTTCACATTCTCACACACCATCAGTGAAATAAGAATCTAACAAAAGAATCTAACATTTCTTACTTTCTAAATCCTTTGCATCATTACATTTAAGCCAACAAATCTCATACATTAACATAGATAGCTTCTTAAAGTAAAACCTCTTCAATTTACATCCCCCTTTCCCAGCCAGGTGCTTTTCCCATTATCTCTTGCCCTTTAACCTTAGGAAAATGTGGCTAGTCTCTAATGGGAGGCACATGGTATTATTTTCTGTTAAACAATAAATCCTACTATTTACTAACTCTTGATTAATGTTTTTGCAGTTTGATTGTATTCTGTAATATGTAGGGTCAGTGTAACCTTTGCTCCCAGGCTATAATTCCCTTTTACAACTTTGTCTCCTGCTATAAATCAGGGGGGCCCTTGTCCAGGAGGATAAACATCTGCCAAAGTCCTTAGCCAGCTGGTCTTCTGCCTGGCATAAAACATACAAACATTTGCAAATATATCTTTAAGCTCATTTTAAAATACAGGCCTTGATCAGATGCCTCACTGTAAACTGCTTTGGGGTTTTTCTTTAAAATATAAAGCGGTATAGAAATTTTAAAAAATAATAATAATAATTAATAAATTGTATTTCTGTGTTTCGTGGTAAGCCGCCTTTACTTTCAAAGGCGGCATAGGGATGTTTCAAATAATATGAAATAGAACCAGCTTCTCACCCCAGAAATCGTTGTTCCTTTCCCTCTTTCCTTGGGTAGAATTGATCCTGAACAAGCCGATTCAATTCTGATCTGAAGCAAAAGCCAGGAGTCCAGAAACATCTGGAAGGCCAAAGATTCTGCACCCCTGCCTTAAATCACAGAGGTTGGTAGTCATGGTTTCCTTCTGAGGGTCCATTTCCACCTCCAGATGCCAACGAGAGCATGGCGACTTCAGTTAGGGGAGCTGTGTGTACAGCAGGAGGAGGTTGGGGCTAGACTTGGCCTTGTGGCACCTAGTGGGTTGGAGATTACCCTTCTAGTACCAAAGGGAGTAGGATAAGGATCCTTCTGGTTTTCCTTCTCTGATTCTCGACAAGCTCTCTTTTAGGGGGGGGGGGAACCAGAAGAGATCATTGTTCTCCAGTACAGTGGTGGCGTTTGGAGCAGCAACAGCCAACCCCAAAGACTGTATGAACAGTGGCGTAGCGTGGGGGGGTGCAGGGGGGGCCGGCCGCAACATCTGGGGGGGCACGCTCGCTGCCTCCGGAGTCACCAAGGAGCCTCGGGCGCAGGCTGTAGCAGAGCCCCATGTCTCACGGAACCGATGAGCTGTGCGCGCGTCTGGGCTGAAGGCATCCGGCAGGCAGCAGCTCTCAGCGCTCGCCGCGGTCCCTGCGCGTCAGGGCCGTGCGTCAGGGCCGCGGAGGGCATGCCAGGCAGCCCCTCCTCACAGCCCCGCCGCCGCTGCTGCTGCAGCTGCTGGGCCATGTTGCATTTTCCTCGCCTCTCTGCCCTCCTCCTCCTCCGGGCAAGCGGCGTCGTTTGGGCGGCAGCGCCAGCGGCAACTCGCCTCAGATCACCTGACATGGACCCGCTGCTGCCACCGTGGCTAAAGGTAAAGGTAAAGGTACCCCTGCCCGTACGGGCCAGTCTTGACAGACTCTGGGGTTGTGCGCCCATCTCACTTAAGAGGCCAGGGGCCAGCGCTGTCCGGAGACACTTCCGGGTCACGTGGCCAGCGTGACATCGCTGCTCTGGCGAGCCAGAGCCGCACACGGAAACGCCGTTTACCTTCCCGCTGGTAAGCGGTCCCTATTTATCTACTTGCACCCGGAGGGGCTTTCGAACTGCTAGGTTGGCAGGCGCTGGGACCGAGCAGCGGGAGCGCACCCCGCCGCAGGGATTCGAACCGCCGACCTTTCGATCGGCAAGTCCTAGGCGCTGAGGCTTTAACCCACAGCGCCACCTGCGTCCCTCGCCGCCGTGGCTACCTTACCGTAAATACCCCAGCCCAGGCAGCAGCAAGAAGAAGCTGGCAACGGCGGCAGGTTAGGGGTTAGGGGCGCAAATTACTTGCCTTGCCCCGGGTTAGGGGGCGCAAATTACTTGCCTTGCCCCGGGTGCTGACAACCCACGCTACGCCGCTATGTATGAGTCACTGATTTCCCCACAGCAAGAGGAGGAGCTCCATCTATCTGGAAACCGTGAATGAAATAATCGAGGACAGTCGTCTGGCGGCGTCTTGAGCACCAACCCTTACAGCCAACCGGAACCCCAGAGGCACATCATATATACACCTGTGAAATAAAAACCTCCAGTGCCTGTTTAGTGGCACCCATTCTCCCTTGTTCCATTAAGTGTTGCGATGGGCAGTGTTGGCTCCAGGGATTTTTGGGGGAGGGGGATCCTTGGACAAGATGCCTTCAGCTGGCTCCTTGGATGGCTATGATAATATTTATACCCCGCCCATCTGGCTGGGTTTCCCCAGCCACTCTGGGCGGCTCCCAACAAAATATAAAAAAATACAATAAAAGATCAGACATTAAAAACTTCCCTAAACAGGGCCGCCTTCAGGTGTCTTCTAAAAGTCAGATAGTTATTTATTTCCTAAGCAAGTACAGGCTTGGTGCTCTTTTGCCAACCTCCTGGCAATGTGGTGCAGTGGTTAGAACATTGGACTAGGAGCTTGTGAGGCCAGGGTTCAAATTCCCACTCAGTCATGAAGCTCATTGGGTGACCTCGGACCAGTTAATGTCTCTAATCATCCTTGCCGCGGGATCACATTCATCCAGTGCTTTACCAACTACACTGGCTCCCAGTGGAGTGCTGGGTCAGGTTTAAGGTGCTGGTTTGACCTTTAAAGCCCTATGCGGCCTAGGACCCACGTACCTATGGGACCGACTCTCCCGGTATGTCCTGTGGAGGACCTTAAGGTCCACAAATGACAACATTTTGGAGGTCCCAAGTCGCAAGGTGGTTAGATTGGTCTCAACTAGGGCCAGGGCCTTTTCAGTACTGGCCCCGACTTGGTGGAACGCTCTGTCACAAGAGACCAGGGCCCTGCAGGATTTGACATCTTTCCACAGGGCCTGCAAGACAGAGCTGTTCCGCCTGGCCTTTGGTTTGGACTCAGTCTGACCCTTATGTTCCTCCCTCCCCCCCTTATGGTTTTGATCTATGGGCTACTTTTAAAATGAGGCGGCATTTAATTTGCATTTTAACTTGTATTTTAAATTGGTCCCCCCGCCCCATTATATTTTTACTGTAATTTTATTGGTGTTGGCCGCCCTGAGCCTGGCTCTGGCTGGGGCAGGTGGGGTATAAATAAATATTTATTTATTTTTATCATCATCATCATCGTCATCATAATTTATTATTTCTACCCCGCCTATCTGGCTGGGTTTCCCCAGCCACTCTGGGCGGCTTCCAACCAAAAATTAAAAATACATTAAAACATCAGTCATTAAAAACTTCCCTAAACAGAGCTGCCTTCAGGTGTCTTCTCAATATCATATAGTTGTTTATTTCTTTGACATCTGATGGGAGGGCGTTCCACAGGGCGGGCACCACCACCAAGAAGGCCCTCTGCCTGGTTCTTAGGGCTCATCCATGCTTCTGCTTGTCATGTGCCTAGGAAGCATGGGTCCAAGTGGTCCTCTGGTGTAGTGGTTAAGAGTGGTGGACTCGTAATCTGGTGAACTGGGTTCGATTCCCTGCTCCTCCACATGCAGCTGCTGGGTGACCTTGGGCTAGTCACACTTCTCTGAAGTCTATCAGCCTCACTCACCTCACAGAGTGTTTGTTGTGGGGAAGGAAGGGAAAAGGAGATGGTTAGCCGCTTTGAGACTCCTTAGGGTAGTGATAAAGTGGGATATCAAATCCAAACTACTACTACTACTACTCCTACTCTTCTTCTTCTTCTTCTTCTTCTTCTTCTTCTTCTTCTTCTTCTTCTTCTTCTTCTTCTTCTTCGTCTTCTTCTGTTTGCCCCACAACTTGCCCCAGGAAAACCCACTCTTTAGCTCTGAATCGGAACAAATGTCAGTCCCTGGGAAAGCTGATTGACATTTGCTCAGATTCAGCACAAAAGAGGGGGAAGTGGTGGGAAGCCTAGATGAGCCCTCTGCCTAACCTACCTCACAGGGATGTTGCGAGGATAAAATGGGGGAGGGACCATGTATGCTGCCATCTTGAGCTCCTTAGAGAGGCGGTGGGACACAAATCCAATACATTCTTTACTTGCTTAGACAGGAAGTGTGAACAGCAGTGGCCGAGCCAGGGGGCTCCAGGGGTCCTAGGTGGGGCCCAAATCTTGGAAAGATCATTTTAAAAAGGAACTAGCTCCAGCTTGACACATCCAGAAAGGAACTAACTTCAGTTCATGCTCGATCCTGTATAAAACTGCCTAGTTCGGTTCACGCTCAGTTCACAGATCAATTCAAGTTTATGGCAGACAACCCTCGGTAATTTAACCCAACTACCCAACGTTCGGATTGTTTCAGGTTGCCGTCAAAAAGAGACATAAGACAGTAGGAAAACAGTGAAATGTGAATTGTTTAATGCATTTTCTCCAACCGTTTTGATATTTAAGCAAACAAGCACAAAGAGTCTAATGCGTTTTTCTTTTAAAGTAAAAACAACAACACATTGAAGATGAAACCGTTCAGAGTTCTACCTCAGAATGATCTGCAGGGATGCACATTAAGGCCACATTCATGCCATATATTTAAAGCACTATATTCAGAGAAGAGTCTGGGTTTTTAAGGCAGGTATATCAAAGAGGGCCTGGCTGGGGGTCTGCAGCTGACAGGCATCTAGGCAGAAACGTTCAGCTGGGAGAAGCTATCGTAAGTCCTTACTGCTACACAGGAGATGCTGCACTCAGAAATCACCTGGAGAGAGAGAGAGAGAGAGAGAATGAACGTGTGTGAAGGGCGCAGGATCTGGCCCAGAATTTATTTCCAATGCCAAAAATTCAGGGGTGGGATTTGAGGAAATGCACGTGCAGGAAATGTGGGGCTGGGCAGGCAATAAGCTGCAGTGAGCTGCTGTGGGGCAGGGCAGAACTGTGTGTGCCCAGTGCCCCCTAAGTTAGCCTGCTGCCCCCAAGGGGCAGGGGAAGGCATTGCACCTTCACTAAAGTTCACTAGAAGATAAATTTTCAACTGCTGGTCCAGTCACCTTCTGTATATGGAAATGTGGCAGGGGCAGGTTTAGGGCTGGGCACTGGGCTCTGGGCCATGGGGGTGCCATCTCAGAACTGGGTAAGTGAGGCCCCGGGCTTTAGGGAGGAGATGTGAGAGCTCTGGCAGAGTCCTAGAGTCCTCCCGCCTCCTTCCCAAAGCCAGGAGAAGTCACAGAAACGGAGGGAAGACTTACCCTTCCAGTTCTTGATACACAGCCCCGTCGTCACACAGCACCTCCTGAAGACAAAACGTTGAAAGAGTTCAGCTGTGGGTTTGATCTGCCTGCCTTGCACTCTTAACCAATTTTTTGGGGGGAGGGGTGTCCATAGACCACCGTTGCAATCCACACCTGACGCCTAGGTTCATCCCTCTCCTGTTAAAGGGATCTTAAGACAGTAGGCCTAGCTGACCATTCTGCCATAGAATTGGGGCCTGAGCGAGCTGCTGTGTGTCAGAGTACAATCATGAAATCATAGAATTGTACAGTTGGAGGGGACCCCGAGGTTCATCTCAGCTGGAGCATCCCTGACGATTGACCATTCAACCTCAGCTTAAAAAACTCCAGTGAAGGAGAGTGTTAAGTTGTGGGTGAGCATATCAGACGACACAGTGATTCTTCAACAGCTCTTGTTTATTCACAGGCCAGAACAGAACTGAACTGAAGGGTTCAGCCAGCCTGCTTATATAGAGCTCCAGAACAACATAATTGTAACAACTTTCTTTACTGAACGTCACTTTCGATCCCTTATTTGCATATGTGGACCTGAACTATCTACAGTATCCCCCTGCTGGCCCAGGGTGAGAAGTTCAGTACATAAAAGAGAGTTCACAAGCTCCTGAGGGAGACCATTTCCCTGTCGAACAGCTCTTACTGTCAGAGAGTTTTTTTTTTCCACTCAGAATCCCCTTCCTTGTAAATTGAATGAATGAATTTTATTATTACGGTCACAGACCAGTTCCGGCTCACTTACAATATCAGGAAAATCATAAAACACAACAGGAATGCACTGAATTGCAATTAGGTATAACAGAGACAATTCAGATATAGGTAAAGGTAAAGGGACCCCTGACCATTAGGTCCAGTCGTGGCCGACTCTGGGGTTGCAGCACTCATCTCGCTTTACTGGCTGAGGGAGCCGGCGTACAGCTTCCGGGTCATGTGGCCAGCATGACTAAGCCGCTTCTGGCGAACCAGAGCAGCACATGGAAACGCCGTTTACCTTCCTGCCGGAGTAGTACCTATTTATCTACTTGCACTTTGACGTGCTTTTGAACTGCTAGGTTGGCAGGAGCAGGGACCCAGCAACAGGAGCCCACCCCGTCACGGGGATTCGAACCGCTGACCTTCTGATCAGCAAGTCCTAGGCTCTGTGGTTTAACCCACAGCGCCACTCACATAATTCAGATATAGTGGCAGTTAAATATATATATTAAATCTTGATCACTAAAATATAACCTAAAATTGTCATTTAAAACCTTAATCATTTTGGTAGTTCCTTGTAAATTGAAGCTATTGGGCCCTACCCTTCAGAGCATGAGAAAACAGCAGCAAGCCAGCCTTTCCCCAGCCTTCTGCTGACCTCTGCAAGGCCGACATCAATCTGTCCGCCAAATCCTGCACCATCTGCAGTTTTCAAACTGTTTTCAAAGGCAGCCCGAAATCATATTGCGCCGGAGCTGTCCAGTTTAGGACTGTGGTCCAAGAACATTCGCAGGGCACCAGGTGTTTGGGTGGGTGGCGGCGGCAAGACTTGAGTGGGCAATGCTGACTCAAAACGAGGCAGGATCCTGCACAGGGCAGTCGGCGTGGGCAAGATTCTTCCCCCACCCACAGAATGCCGGCCAGTTAGGCTCTGAGCCATCTGCTGAGTCATGCAATGAGCAAACCCTGCGTCACAGTGTAGTATGAGTAACGAGCCAGCCTTGCTAAAGGAACATAAAAACAACAACAACACAACCACCGCTATCGTAATTATTTGCCTACACAACAGGGCGGCTGCGCAACCTTTGTGCCCCCAAAAGCCACAGACAGCAGTGGGTTTTGTCTCACGTAACGTCTAGCAGACTAGACAGTCCAGAACGGACTCGCGGCTGACTTGCCAAAAAGAGCGGAAGGCTCTATTTCATTCTTTTTCCCTTGGTCTCTTCCTTCCCGAGTCTAATCTTCACTCTGGAGATATCAGTGGAATCATAAATTGTCAGAAGGGACAATTGTCATTCAGTCCAACCCCCTGCAATGCCGAAAGCTGTACACTTACCTGGTAGATGGTGCTGAGCTTGGCAGGGTTCTCAGGCTTGGTCTGGAACAAAGACAAACAGGAAAGCTTTCTAAGTTGCTGAAGCAATTCTGTGGAGGGCTGGAAGTGCCCCTGCTCTTTTGTCTTTTTTTAAGTCTGAATTTTTGTATGAAGAAACAAAAAACTTCACTCTGGGTTTGTGTGTGGTTTACTTTAACACATAAATGCATTCCCCTCTCCCTCCCCCCCAAAAACACAGAATTAGGTCTTCATACATATAGCGTGTGTGGGACGCAGGTGGCGCTGTGGGTTAAACCACAGAGCCTAGGACTTGCTGATCAGAAGGTCGGCGGTTTGAATCCCTGCGACGGGGTGAGCTCCCGTTGCTCGATCCCTGCTCCTGCCAACCTAGCAGTTCGAAAGCATGTCAAAGTGCAAGTAGATAAATAGGTACCGCTCCAGCACAAAGGTAAACGGCGTTTCCGTGCGCTGCTCTGGTTCGCCAGAAGTGGCTTAGTCATGCTGGCCACATGACCCGGAAGCTGTACGCCGGCTCCCTCGGCCAATAAAGTGAGATGAGTGCTGCAACCCCAGAGTCGGTCACGACTGGACCTAATGGTCAGGGGTCCCTTTACCTTTACACATAGCGTGTATGTTTTATCTAATAAATGCCCTTTGGTGCACAGTATTTTTGCTTGAAGAACTGCACAGAATAATTCAGGGTGCAGATATTAGTTCAGGGAGTGCAAACGAGGTTGATTTGTGCTACAATCAAATGAAACAAAAACCTCTCTCGTCTCTCAGTGCCAAGACGGCCACTGCCCCTAACAGCTGCCATTCCCTGGGTTGTCATGGGGCAGGAGTGGGTGGCTGACCTCTGGGTTTGAGCAGTGCCATAGTTACATATAAGCTAAACAAACTATAGCTTAGGGCCCCACTCTCTTGGGCCCCCCCCAAAAAAAAAATTAAAGGAAAAAAGAACTGGATGTACATTTCCAAAATATGAGATAAAAAACCAATAAAATAAAACCTACATACAGCAACAGTGTTTTGTGATGATGTAATTCATGGGCCCTGCCTGCTATATAAAGGGCCCCATAACCTTCAGTAGCTTAAAGGTAAAGGGACCCCTGACCATTAGGCCCAGTCGTGACCCACTCTGGGGTTGCAGTGCTCATCTCGCTTTACTGGCCAAGGGAGCCGGAGTACAGCTTCTGGGTCATGTGGCCAGCATGACTAAGCCGCTTCTGGTGAACCACAGCAGCGCACGGAAATGCCTTCCTGCTGGAAGAGTACCTATTTATCTACTTGCACTTTGACGTGCTTTTGAACTGCTAGGTTGGCAGGAGCAGGGACCGAACAACAGGAGCTCACCCCGTCGCGGGGATTCGAACCGCCGACCTTCTGATCGGCAAGTCCTAGGCTCTGTGGTTTAACCCACAGCCCTGGGTTTGAGCCCCAAAGTTCAGCACCAGCTGAACCTCTGCTGTGCCAGGGTGAAAGTGGTCGTTCTAGCTGCAATGTGTCTCAATCATCACTCACTTCTCTGGCTCTGCTACCAAGCATTTTGGATCGAGAGAAGTCCTTAGGTAAGGATGGGATTGTCGAAATCGGTGGTGGTGGCGGCGGCTGCAGGTTCTTCCTCCGAATGTAGACACCTGGGGACAAGGTAAGAATGGAGAAAAGCACTTCTTCTGTCTACTGATTACTGAGACAATGTACAGGAGTGTCACTGATCTCTCCTCAAGCTGACAAAGGTCTGATAGACAACAACAAGAAACCATCTTTGCGCCATTGGCTCAGTATTCTGGGTTACACTGTTTATAGAGATTTTAAAACTTTTTAATATGGTTTTTATTGTACAGTTTCATGTTCAATTGCTGTAAACCACTCTGATTTTTAAATGAATATTTTTTATTCTTCTTATTTAAATTTATATATCGCCCTTCATCCGAGGTAGTTCACAACATAAAATCAGAATATAAAAACACAAAATACATGATAAAGTTAAGAACAGGACAAAACCAACCCCTCCTTCCACAATAGATTTAAAAGGGCATGGGATGTCAATCAGTCAAAGGAACATTGAAGAGGAAAGTTTTCCCTTGGTGTCTAAAGGAACGCAATGATGGGGTCAGGCGAGCCTCTCTGGGGAGAATACTCCACAAGCGGGAAGCCACTGCAGTAAAGGCCCCGTTCTCGTTGCCACCCTCTGGACATCACGTGGAGGAGGGACACAAAGAAGAATAGTGACGTGTAACTATTTTTTATAAATAAATAATATTTCACAAAGACCAGGGCTTGAAGATTTTTCGTTGATTCACCAATCTATGCTTCCAGGGGCCATAAGAAAGCTGCAGAGATAGCGCAGGATAGTGCGCACCCCGGAAACGGTCTCTTTCAGCTTCTGCCTTCTGGAAGAAGCTACAGGGTTATAAAGACTAGGACTAGCCGCCTGAGAAACAGTTTCTATCCAAATGCGACTTTGGTTTTAAATGCAGTGTAAGGCAGTCTCTATGGGAGTATATTGTATTTAATTATGGGGTATCAGAGTTTTTAGGGGGCTAACCAGGCAAGGATAGCTGGGATAGCAGGCTTGTTGGTTTTGAATGTCTGATGTAGACTTTTTCAATTTCGTTGTTCTGTATGGGACAATGACAGTAAAGATTATCGTATCATATCGTGTTGAGGATGATCAGATAACTTTGAAGGATAGTTTCACGGACTGCAGATTAGGTAGGTTTGTGTTAAAATACAGAGCAAGCCGAGAGCCCATTTGACATTCCTAACACTCATCCCTTGGAAACAGAACCCAGGAGTCCAAGTCTGCCCAGTTCAAGGGCTTTACTCCCAGTTCAAGGGCTTTACTCCCAGTTCAAGGGCTTTACTCACAGAAACAGCATAGCAAGGCGCCAACCAAAGTAATCCCAGCCGCCAACCCAAACACGATACCAACAAACACTGTCAGAGGCAGCTGCAGTTGAGCTGAAGAAGTTTCTGGAACAGAAAAGCAAGAGTGGTGTGAACATTCCCCCCCTTTTTTACCCCCAGGATTTTACTTCTTGTTCTCTCACGCATTATTATTATTATTTTCTGTGTGGCTGTTGTGAAAACAGGATGCTGGACTAGATAGGTCTTTGGCCAGACTTTCTCATGTTCTAGCTTTGAGAGGCTAAGCAAGATGTCTCGTCGTGCATTCTTTGCCCAATCCCGGCGCATGTGTCAGAAACGGATATCGCAACCCAGCACAGGACACACTGTTTGTTGTCACAAAGGGGAAGCTGCTTTCATATCCTGTGGGCTGCATTCGCCCTTTTTTGCTGCTGCAGCAGTACCACCCTGCCAGACTGGCGTGAGGAAACCTTCAAGAGGTTGCTGGACCCAGCAAGCAGGGTCAGCGATGGAGGGAGTTGCAGTTTCTTCTCTTTTCTAAAAAGTTATTTTTTAATGCAGAAGAAAAACAAAATAAATTGCAGAATCATAGAGCTGGAAGGGTCATCTAGGCCAATTACCCTCCAATGCCCAAATCTCAGCTAAGGCATCCATGGCAGATGGGCACCCAACCTCTGCTTGAAGACCCCAAGGAAGGAAGGTCCACCACCTCCTGTTCCACTGTCGAACAGCTCAGAACCCCCTTCTCCTTCCTCCCCACACCCCGTCCCACAAAAGTATAGAGATTAAAATACAAATGCACGGAAAGTTGTCGTTTTTACCCAATGTGTCCTTCCAAAGGAATTCCCCTGTTAAGAAGGATTGGTTGTTTTTTTGTTTTGTTTTTTTAAATTTGCTCAATTTATTTTAAACCTTGCGTAAAAGGCAGTATGAAATTCCTAATGAAAAGATGTATAATTTTAAAATATCAAAATTACACCTTTCATTGCTTTGAGAGGTGACTTGTTCACCATCAAATAAACTCAAATGTATTATCACACATTAAATTTCCTTTTCTTAAAATCACAATTACAAAAGTACACTAACAGCCAAACTGCCTAGCTTAATATCACAATCATGCAATCGATTTAATACTTAAAGTTGGTCCAAGAATCTAGATAAATTTAAAGCAGCAGCTTTTACATTCCTGTACAATCAGCTCTGTTAATCTGTAAAGGCTTAATATATAACATCTGAAACCCTAAAATTTGTAAAAATAAATCTTTAGCTTTATAGTGCACTATCAAAATCATATTGGCCTACAGCCAATTATTTACATGTTTTTAAAATAGTTCATTTCTTGAGAATGACAGCCCAAATATTAACAATATATATTAATACTATATTTGCTCTACCTTAAAACTGTTGGGTTTAAGAAGGATTGGTTGTTAAACCGCTCTGGGAATTGTAGCTCTGGGAGGGAATTTTTTTGGGGGGTCTCCTAACAACTCTCAGCACCCTTAAAAATCTACAACTCCCAGAATTCTTTTGACTTTCTCTGGGAAAACCCACTGTTTAGTGCTAATTCAGAACAAATGACAATATGTGCCAAAAAAAGACCCAGTTTCTGTTTGTTCCAATTCAGCCATAAACTGTGGGTTTTCCTTGTGGTGGAATGGCAAAGATGAACCCTAAATTGGGCGCAGTCACTTCAGTGACATATCCAGGATTCATCCATCGGAAATTGCTGAATTTCCAAAAGTCTGTAAAAAAATGTCTGGGAATACCCAGGTGTACGGCAACCCCCCACGCCAGAAGTGTTGACAACTTTGGGGCAAATTTCCTTAGAAATAGCTCAAAAACTTCATTTCCGTGGAGATTTTGCAAAGAAAGCTTGACAACTTTACCCCCCCCCCCCCCGAAAAAAAGCTCGACAACTTTTGTGCCCTACTTCAGTGGAACTACTCTGAGGAAAACCTAATTGGATACAACCTAGTGGGATTTAATTCTGAGAAAACATGGTTAGGCTGAACTCAGAATGAAACTCTCCGGCAGGCAGAACAGCCAAGAAAATCACCGTTGTCTGTTTTTATCCTCAAAGATACAGATGCATAGGCTGTGGCATTTGTTTGAGGGTAGGATATGCAGCACACATAGGTCCCCTCGTTTTTCCAGGAGATTGATTCAATGGTCAGATTGCTGCTTGTCACGTTTGCATCGGTGTTGTTGAAATACCATCTATACTGTGTACCAGGATTCGAATCCGCAGCACGACAGATGAGAGTCAGACTGGAACCCAACAGCTGGCTGATGTTTCCAGAGGGGCTTATTGTGGCAGATTTTGGTCTGTCTACATTTAAAAAAAAGAAAAAGGAACAGAAATCAACAGTGAGGTCAGGATGAAAGGTGCAATCCCTAAAATAAGGTCTGCTTCAGCGCTTGGGGTGTGTGTGTCTTTATTTATAATCCACTTTTCTCCCTCAACAGAACATTTATGTCCTTTTCCCCACCACAGAACTCAAAACCTCGTTCCCAACATCATGTTCTCTCAATGTTCTAGAACATTCTATTCACATTCCAGAACATTCCAGAAACAGGCTTGAGACCTAGTTATGAGGGGCCAAACTCCATGCGATGTGAAGGATCCACAATGGGACCCCCCCACACTGTTTTTATTTTCACACTTCAAAGAAGCTGTGTCGGACTCAAACTTTGGCTGAAGCAATGGCACTAGGGAAAGAGAGTCTGGTCCCAACCCTTTTTCCTGAGGATCTAACCCCCCACCCAATAATTAAGTGGTAAGGAAACAAGGGTGGAGGTTGTGATCTCAGTGATCACTGACAAAACTGGGAGATTTGTGATGTTTTCTCTGTGGTGAAGATCCCACTCTGGTCCGTGGCAGAAATCGCCCTCTCTGTTTCTCCCAGGCCCATCGGGACGAAGGAGCTCACGATGATTGATTCTGCAAGAATAAAATCAAAGTAAATGCAAAATCTTATACTGATGGATCTTTCCCTTTTTGAACCAGCAGTTTTTCCAGTTCTTTCCTCAGATAGCTCATCTTTCCACTCCAAATCATGCACGACATATCCCTAATAAAGTTGCCCTTTTTTTCTTTCTTGCAAAGATCCTGTGTTTTTAACAGCAGTATAACAAGCAGAAATTTAAACTGATGGTTCCCAAGAAGGTGATGCACTAATGGGAAATGCCCCTACCTGTTGAATTTCTACCTGACCCATAGCTGTTGAAGGGTTAGGCAGATGACAAGTGCTTTGTCCAGCAACTTATTTCATTAGCACCCTGGATCTCAAATTTTGCACTAAGACATTTCACCTGCAGACACAGGAAATAGCCAGGTAACTATGCACCCGTAAGGTGTGACTCTGTTCCTCATCAGCTGTTGAAGGCTTTCTGGGTGCAATCTGCTGAAACTGGAACTAAACATTTCCCAACATTTGAAACATGCCAAAATGTTGCATTCCATTCCCCTGCTCAAAATTCTAAATGTGAAACTTCAACCACAACTTGTTGTCGTCTCTCGATTAGATTTTGTCAGGTGTCATACATAAACTTCCAGAACACCTGGTATGTTTACTGTTTCATTTCATTTATGATATACTGTTGGTAATTAGATAACACCACTGCATGTCAACAACCATATTCTGGCAAAGACAGAAAGCCGACATACTATTCCAGGTCAACCACAAAAACAACAAATACTTGACGAATCTCGGGAATGTTGCGAATATCCACAACATCAAGTGGAAATTCAGCATCAACATTTGCATAAAGGCAGGGAAAGTCATTCATTTCATCTTTGCAAGCTCCTCTGACCACTGTTCTATGGTTCTGACCCGAATTACTGTGGCCAATTCCTTTGCCCATTTGGATCTTCCTTACCTGCAAGAAGAAATATTAACCAAAGCTTTGACCTTGGGCTGGCAAATAGATGTTCCATTGGCTTTCCTCACACTCTCAGAGCTGGAGCAAATGCACCGTTTGTGCAACGTCAAGAGGACTTTCAGGCTGATTTGCAAACCTTACCCTATTTTTTGACCCCTAGCAAAAAACTTCTCTCCCTAAATCCTCCTCTTTCCCTGCTTCTTCTCCCAAGCAAGAGAAGACTCCACTGTGTGGCTGGCGTCTGTTGCATCAGATCCCTGTCTGGGACATTAGCACGCAATGGGGTTTCAGTTGTCTATTTTGCCAAATCCCACCTATGCTTTGCCTATTTCGCTGAGAGATGTGTCCACAAGGGAGGGGGTGACAGCCGGGGTCTGGGAGGACAGAGGTGCCAGAATAAGATGTGCTGTGGTCCCTCCCTTTCAACCCATTCAGTGTCACAAACAAGTTAATCCCAGCCGATACCTGTTATGCAAAGAGAGGGAACAATGAAGACTTCTGTCCAACGAAGGCTTGCGTGGTGCAAGGTTGAAGACACACCACATCGGACACTGTTTCAAGGGATGCGGGCAGCAGAGAAAAGTCAGAGGGGTCTCTTTCATCTCTCAACAAAACTGAGCTCCCATGAAGCATTTGTTTACCATGCCTTATTTGCATACTGGAGGCATCAAGTATCTCGGGTGACAAAGTTTCCATTCTAGAGCAGGCTTGGCAGCCACTAGCCCCCAAGACCCATTTTGAACACGCAAGGGAATGTCACAAAGGCTTTGTTGTAATTTAGGGCTGCTATAAGTCCAGAATTTCCTGGACATGTCCGGGATTTGTCTGTCAGAAACAGGATCTGGGTGGAATCATTAAAAATGTCCAGGAAGACACAGGCCCATGGCAACCTGTGTGCCTTTTGCAAAAAGAGCACAACAACTACTTTGGCAAATGAGGGAAAAAAGAAGTGCAACAACTTTCCTGCAAAATATATTTTGAAATATGGCAACCCTATTAACGGCAAAGCAGCCAGCATTTCTGAACAGGTGTGGTGGTGTGTGTGTTACCATCACTGTGGAAGAACAATATTTACACACTTTTGTAAATAAGGAGCCAAATGTCAAGATGAAATTTGTTCCCAAACACATCTTGTCTCAAGAAATTAAGCACAGAGAAAGTGTACGCTGATATTTGTGTGTGTGTGTGTGTGTGTGTGTGTGTTTTCCACGAAAACATGCGTCTGCATAGCAACTGCAGCATTGAGGCCTCTGGTGCTGATTGGGTGAGGCAAGGCGATGTCACAGAATGTTCAAAGTTTCTTCACCTGGGCTCTGCCTGTGTTCCTGACTCCAGCAAAATCAGGCAGAACATATGTGAAGCTGTTTTTTTGGTCAGACCATTTGGTCCATCTAGTGTAGTGGTGTCTGCTTGGACTGTCCTGTCCAGAGCCCAACAAAGGGTCTTTTCACAGCCTTGCTTCTTGGGATGGCTTAAGGTTTGCAAATCAAGTTCCCTTTCCAAACGATGACATAATATAGGAACAGAAATCCACTGAGCTGGTGGATTTGCTTACAGAATTGAGGAACAGAAAGCAAATCCCATCAAACCGGCCCTTTTTAGATTGCCCACAAACCGCACTCTTATGGTGAGTGAGATGCTCTGAGAGAACTATTTCTCATATTCTATTTATCCCACACTGAAGGAGGAGGAGGAGGAGAAGAGGAGGAGGAGTTTGGATTTGATATCCCGCTTTATCACTACCCGAAGGAGTCTCAAAGCGGCTAACATTCTCCTTTCCCTTCCTTCCCCCACAACAAACACTCTGTGAGGTGAGTGGGGCTGAGAGACTTCAAAGAAGTGTGACTGGCCCAAGGTCACCCAGCAGCTGCATGTGGAGGAGCGGGGAAGCGAATCCGGTTCACCAGATTATGAGTCCACCGCTCTTAACCACTACACCACATCAGCTCCTCTTTGCCACTTAGCTGAACTATCCATTCAAGCAGCTGATAATAAGAATGCCCCTAATTCTTCATGCATTATTATCAGATTGCTATCACTTTCTAAGGGCAGGAGAGGCAGCAGATCTCCACACTTCCTCATTCGTTTATTAACTTTGGGGTGGGGGGGAGTCGTGAAAATTCATCAGCATTTGTGTGCAAAGTTCTCCCAATATGCAGGTGCTCATGTGCAGTTTCCTCTAAGAGAAACATTTTTGCAAAACAGTGTTCCCTTATATAATGTGTTCTTGTTTGCTGTTTTTGCTGATATATATATGTTGTTGTTGTTGTTTAGTCATTTCGTCGTGTCCAACTCTTCATGACCATGACCCCATGGACCAGAGCACACCAGGCACTCCTGTCTTCCACTGCCTCCCACAGTCTGGTCAAACTCATGCTGGTAGCTTCGAGAACACTGTCCAACCATCTCGTCCTCTGTCGTCCCCTTCTCCTTGTGCCCTCCATCTTTCCCAACCTCAGGGTCTTTTCCAGGGTGGCCAGAGTATTGGAGCCTCAGCTTCAGGATCTGTCCTTCCAGTGAGCACTCAGGGCTGATTGCCTTCAGAATGGATAGGTTTGATCTTCTTGCAGTCCATGGGACCCTCAAGAGTCTCCTCCAGCACCAGAATTCAAAAGCACCAATTCTTCGGCGATCAGCCTTCTTTATGGTCCAGCTCTCACTTCCATACATCACTACTGGGAATATATATATATATATATATATATATATATATATATCAGCAAAAATTGCAAAAATTCAGGGAACTGCAAATTTCATAGGATGGCTGAGTGGCTGAGTCTGGGTTCTGGTATTGTTTCAAAATGTGCAAATGAAGAAGACCTGGATTTCTCCCCCAATCCCTACAGGTAACTGATACCTGGCGCTTTCAGATAGATGATCTGCCCCTGCAATGAGCCCTGCAGAATACAATGGGATTTACTTCTGAGTAAAAAGCGCTGAGAATTGTGGTGTTTCCTTGCTGCATTTGGACCAGGGAACCCATAACAGTCCAAGTGAAATATTGACAGGCGTAGCTCTGGCTGAGGAGGATGGGGGGGGGGGAACTAAGGAAGTTATGGGACAAGGAGCTTAGAGACCAGGGTTGCCAACTTTGTGGCTTTAAGCTTCTCCTACCTGGGCAGTTATCTTTCCACAAGGGCCGACACTGATGCCGAAATCCAGCATTGCCTGAGCTATGTGAGTGCAGCTTTCTTCCGATTGAAGTGCAGTGTGTTTGAGGACCAGGACATTTGCAGGGAAACCAAAATGCTTGTTTACAAAGCTATTGTGCTACCAACCTTACTGTATGCTTGTGAAACATGGACCACATATAAACACATCTCCAACTCCTCAAAAGATTCCATCAACAGTGTCTCTGAAAATTTTTATACAGTGGTGCCTCGCAAGACGAAATTAATCCGTTCCATGAGGCTCTTCATATAGCAGTTTTTTCGTCTTGCGAAGCAAGCCCATTGACAGTTTAGCGGATTAGCGCTATTAGCGGTTTAGCGGCTTTTAGCGGATCAGCTGATAAGTGGTTTAGGGCTTAGGAAAAGGGGGGGAGGGAAAAAACCCCGCAGGAACTCGCAAGACATTTTCGTCTTGTGAAGCAAGCCCATAGGGAAACCCTTTCGTCTAGCGGGTTTTCCGTCTTGCGAGGCGTTCGTCTTGCAGGGCACCACTGTACATCACATGGGAAGACAGGCGAACTAATACCAGTGTCTTGGAAGAAGCAAAGATCACCAGTGTTGAAGCAATGATTCTTCAATATCAACTTCATTGGACTGGTCATGTTGTGTGGATGCCTGATTATCGTCTTCCAAAGCAACTACTCTATTCGGAACTTAAAAATGGAAAGCATAATGCTGGTGGTCAACAAAAGAGGTTTAAAGACTGTCTCAAGGCAAATCTTAAAAAATCTAGTATAAACACTGACAATTGGGAAACACTGGCTGCGAGCACTCCAGTTGGAGAACAGCCTTTACCAAAGGTGTCATGGGCTTTGAAGACACTCGAACTCAGGATGCAAGGGAGAAACGTGCTAAGAGAAAGGCATGCTTGGCAAATCCACACCGTGATCAACTTCTGAACGGAAACCAATGTCCCCACTGTGGAAGGACGTGTGGATCCAGAACTGGCCTCCACAGTCACTTACGGAGTCACTGTTAAAACCATGTTTATGGAAGACAATCTTACTTGGCTACGAGTGATCACCAAAGACAACTTTGGGGCAAGCCCATACTCCTGTGCCCGCAACTGCACCTTCCTTTGCGAATGCTAGCAGGTGGTAATGTTTACATGCACGAGATAAGAAGCATCACGCCCTGCCTTTTTTGCTGCTCAAGCTGAGGTTAACAAACTTGACCTTCCTCTCTGCATTTTTCTTCTGTCCATCTGGCACCACAACTGAGGACCAAAGAAGGGCAACAGAGCAGATGGTGCCTCGAAACGGGAACATAAGAAAAGATGTGGAAGAGGAGGCAGAACAAAGAGGCCACAGAGACCAAGAACTGAGACTGTCTTGAAGCAGCTGGCCAAGTATTATTTTTTTTTAATACATATTTATTAAAGTTTTTTGAATACAAATGCATAAATAATAAACGACATTACTTATATCATAACATAATTTCGTCACTTCTTTGGACTCCCTCACATCTCCCGCTCCCACTTACATTGTTACAAAAAAAATTTCCAAGCAAATTACCCACTTGTTTGCAATCTTATCTCCGCTCATTTAAATAAAATCTAGCAATTCTCCAAAAAAATTTATATTTTCCTTAATCTCACTTATCGTCAAATTCAGATCTAATTCAGTGGTGGGCAGTTATTTATGATCTAGCATCCTTCTTAACATTCAACCAAATTACAATATTTTTGTAAATAAATCTTGAATTTCCTCCAGTCCTCCTCAACCCTCTCCTCTCCCAGGTCTCGGATTCTACCAGTCATCTCGGCCAGTTGCATATAGTCCATCAGCTGCATCTGCCACTCTTCCAGTGTGGGTAGATCTTGAGTTTTCCAATTCATAGCAATGAGTATCCTTGCTGCCGTTGTTGCATACATAAAAAATGTTCGGTCCTTCTTTAACACCTTCTGGCCGACCATACCCAGAAGGAAGGCCTCTGGTTTCTTAGTAAAGGTATACTTAAATACCTTTTTCAACTCATTATATATCATTTCCCAGAAGGCCTTCACTTTAGGGCAGGTCCACCAGAGGTGAAAGAATGTTCCTTCATGTTCTTTACATTTCCAACATTTATTATCAGACAAATGGTATATTTTGGCAAGTTTAACTGGGGTCATGTACCATCTATATATCATTTTCATTACGTTTTCCTTCAGAGCATTACATGCAGTGAAGTTCAGCCCAGTGGTCCACAACCTTTCCCAGTCCTCAAACATAATATTATACCCAATGTCCTGAGCCCACTTTATCATAACCAATTTAACCGTTTCGTCTTGTGTATTCCATTTTAACAGCAAGTTATACATTCTTGATAATACCTTAGTCTTTGGTTCTAACAATTCTGTTTCCAACTTCGATTTCTCCACCTGGAACCCTACCTTTTTATCATTTTTAAAGACTTCTTTAATCTGAGCGTAATGTAACCAGTCTCGCACTTTATCCTTCATTTTCTCCAAACTGTGCAATTTCCAATTGTCTCCATCTTTTTCTAATATTTCCCAATATTTTGGCCATTTGGCCTCCATATTGGGTCTTTTTCGGGCCTTAGCTTCCAGAGGTGAAAGCCACCTCGGAGTTTTGTTTTCCAATAAGTCTTTGTATTTTGTCCAGACATTAAATACTGCTTTCCTGACAATATGGTTCTTAAAGACCTTATTGATCTTAACCTTATCATACCATAAGTATGCATGCCAACCAAAAGCATTGTTAAAACCTTCCAGGTCCAGTACATCAGTGTCTTCGAGAAGTAGCCAATCTTTTAGCCAGCAGAAAGCTGCGGCTTCATAATACAGCTTTAAGTCTGGCAGGGCGAAGCCCCCTCTTTCTTTCGCGTCAGTTAGTATCTTAAACTTAATTCTGGGCTTTTTGCCCTGCCAGACAAATTTAGATATATCTCTCTGCCACTTCCGGAAGCACTCCGTCTTGTCCACAATCTGCAATGTTTGGAACAAAAACAACATCCTTGGCAATACATTCATCTTAACAGCAGCAATTCGGCCTAACAAGGAAAGCTTCAATTTTGTCCAACTATCCAAGTCTCTCTTAATTTCAGATCAGCATTTTTCATAGTTATCCTTAAATAGACTCAGATTCTTTGCTGTTATATTTACCCCTAGGTAAAGGTAAAGGTACCCCTGCCCGTACGGGCCAGTCTTGACAGACTCTGGGGTTGTGCGCCCATCTCACTTAAGAGGCCAGGGGCCAGCGCTGTCCGGAGACACTTCCGGGTCACGTGGCCAGCGTGACATCGCTGCTCTGGCCAGAGACAGAGCCAGAGCCAGAGCCGCACACGGAAACGCCGTTTACCTTCCCGCTGGTAAGCGGTCCCTATTTATCTACTTGCACCCGGAGGTGCTTTCGAACTGCTAGGTTGGCAGGCGCTGGGACCGAGCAGCGGGAGCGCACCCCGCCGCAGGGATTCGAACCGCCGACCTTTCGATCGGCAAGCCCTAGGCGCTGAGGCTTTAACCCACAGCGCCACCTGCATCCCTTACCCCTAGGTACTTTACTTTTTTAACCACAGTTAGTTCTGTTTCTCTCTGAAACCGTTCCGACTCTGTATCTGTCAGATTTTTTCCCAGCACCTTAGTTTTCTGTTTATTTAGTTTGAATCCCGCCACCCGACCAAAATCTTGAATCAATTGTAATACTCTTATTGTACTAGATTCTGGCTCCTGCAGGATCAGAACCAGGTCATCTGCAAAAGCTTTAAGTTTATATTGTTTCGCTCCGACCTGAATCCCTTCCACCAACCGGTCCCCTCTAATCATATTCAAGAGCACCTCCAGAACCGAAATAAATAGCAAAGGGGAAATCGGGCAGCCTTGTCGTGTTCCTTTTTCAATTTTAAACTCTTCTGTAACCACAGAAGCAGCTGGCCAAGTAATTGGTAGCTGGCTTCTTCTCGTTGTAGGGACGCGGGTGGCGCTGTGGGTAAAACCTCAGTGCCTAGGACTTGCTGATCGCATGGTCGGCAGTTCGAATCCCCGCGGCGGGGTGCGCTCCCATTGCTCGGTCCCTGCTCCTGCCAACCTAGTAGTTCGAAAGCACCCCCGGGTGCAAGTAGATAAATAAGGACCGCTTACTAGCAGGAAGGTAAACGGCCTTTCCGTGTGCTGTGCTGGCTCGCCAGAGCAGCTTCGTCACGCTGGCCACGTGACCCGGAAGTGTCTGCGGACAGTGCTGGCTCCCGGCCTCTAGAGTGAGATGAGCGCACAACCCTAGAGTGTGTCAAGACTGGCCCGTACGGGCAGGGGTACCTTTACCTTTACCTTCTTCTCGTTGTATTATGTTTGCAGTGTAATAAACTTACGTCATTCTGGATTATACAACTTGTTTATTTGCATTGGATTAAGATACATCCTCCTCTGAATGAGATGTGGTCTTCTTCTTTGGCTAGTAAGATTGTCTTCCATAAGATTGTCTTCTCATTGTTTTAACAATGAGTCCGTGAGTGACTGTGGAGGCCAATTCTGGATCCACATGTCCTTCCACAGTGGGGACATTGATTTCCAGGTGGGAGTTGATCACAGTGTGGATTTGCCAAGCATGCCTTCCTCTTAGCACGTTTCTCCCTTGTGTCCTGAGTTCGAGTGTCTTCAAAGCCCATGACACCTTTGGGAAAGGCTGTTCTCCAACTGGAGCGCTCGCAGGCCAGTTTTTCCCAGTTGTCAGTGTTTATACTACATTTTTAAATATTTGCCTTGAGACAGTCTTTAAACCTCTTTTGTTGACCACCAGCATTACGCTTCCCATTTTTAAGTTTGGAATAGAGTAGTTGCTTTGGAAGACGATAATCAGGCATCTGCACAACGTGACCAGTCCAATGAAGCTGATGTTGAAGAGGGGTATGGAATGCATGCTGAACACTTAAGGCTGCAGAAAGCAATAGATATCCCCACCCCCACCCTGGCCAAGAACATGCCTGAAAATTCTTTAAAAGTCAGATGGCTGTTGGGTCACAAACACATATCCCACCTCTGCCTCCGGTAAACATGTTAGATAGGATTTTGAGCTACATGCAGGTCCTGCTGCCTGAACACAATGCATTGTCAGGGAATCACGTTTTAGGTCAGTGTTTGGATAACAAGTCAATGATTTCCATTGATTCCTATGGGGAAAAGAAGGAAAAGAAAAAAGAAAGCGAGGGAGGGAGGGAATCAAATTGGCTCCAAGCCAAAGGCCAGGCGGAACAACTCTGTCATACAGGCCCTGCAGAAAGAAATCAGATCCTGCAGGGCCCTACTCTCATGAGACAGAGCGTTCCACCAGGCCGGGGCCAGAGTTGAAAAGGCCCTGGCTCTGGTTGAAGCCAATCTAACTTCCTTAGGGCCTGGGACCACTAGGGTGTTGCTATTTATGGACCTTGAGGCTCTCCGTGGGGCATACCAGGAGAGGCGGTCCCGTAGGTACGAGGGTCCTAGGCCGTGAAGGGCTTTAAAGGTCAAAACCAGCACCTTAAATCTGACCCTGTACTCTACCGGGAGCCAATGCAGCTTGAAAAGCACGGGGTGAATATGCTCCCATGGCATATTCTACAAAACCCGGCAGCACCTGTTTTTCTGGAGGCAATGGGGAGAGAAATAATATATGTCTGTACACCATAGGAAGTGCTGCCTCTCCCAAATCATTTCCTGCTCTGTTAAAAACCATTAGCAGGACCATTGTGAAGGTGAGCACCTAACAATGATATAAACTATGCAATTGTTTAAAGCAGAGATGGGGAGCCTGTGGCCTTCTGGATATTGCTGGACTACAACTCCCATCAGGCTGGCTGTGGCTGGTGGGAACTGGAGTCCAAACAGCACACCAGTGGCCACAGGTTTCAACCACCTGCTTGAAGAACTGCAAGGATACCACAACAAGCTGCGCACCCCAGCATGGCCACTAGTTGGCAGCGTTCACTTCTCTCGTCTCTCCATTGGCGTGTATTTTTGTGACTTTTGTCAGTTCAGTTGCTGCATTGCTCCACTCTGAACGGCTGCTGTCAGGCGGTGGTGACAGCAGGGAAACGGACTTCGTAACTTTCTTTCCTAATTCTTGCCAGGAAGCTAGCAAGAGCCACGCGTTGCATCATGGAACCTATGCTGCTGTTTTGCAACGGGCAGGCAAGCGACAGGAAATAGAGGTTGCACTTCTTAGTGGCATGGGGGGGGGAGACAGGTAAGGAGTGGGTGGTCCTTGGCCATAGTTCAGTAGCAGAGCCCCTTCTCTGCATGCTGAAGGTCCCAATTTCAATACCTGGCCTCTCCAGGTAAGGCTGAGAGCTTTCCCAGCCTGAGAAACCACTCCCAAGCAGATGCTAAACCAGATGTTCAGCCTCACATGTACCCTTTCAACCACTTCAATCTGCAGAACCAGCACAATGATGAAAAACAAAAATGAACAACCAAAGAAGAAGAGGGTAGCAGAGTTTGGTTTCAGAGTTGTGAGGGCTGGTTCTTCATTCGTCCGTCCGTCTGTTTGTTTGTTTGTTTGTTTGTTTGTTTGTTTGTTTCCGTTGGTGGTGCGAGAGGTTGGAGAGCCCAGAGCTTGGTTGGTTGTATTTAGCTGACTGCATTGGGTTTTGCTTAAGAGTGTCAAAACTGGTGTTATGTACTGAGTTGAATAGGATCCAAAATGCAGCAGTCTGACTGGTCCTAGAACAATAGGATTCAGAATGCAGCAGTATGATTGGTCCTAGAACAATGCAGCAGTCTGATTGGTCCGCAGGAGCCACCCAATCCAGCTCCAGATGGAAGTGAATCCACAACCTGATTGGCCTACAGGAGACTCCCGGAATTAGCCAATCACATGCAGCCCATTGTGTAAATAATGTATATAAAGCAGATACTTTGGGGGGACTTTCATTCTTCCTCACCACTATGAGCTGAATAAAGAGCATGAAATCCACTCTCGACTCCTAGTATTTTTCAGCTGGACTCTGGAGAGACCTGTCAGGAGTAAACATGGACCGCTGGTACCAAACTGTATGGGAAACAGCCCTGCAAGAAAAGCTAACCAAAAAAAAAGAAATAAATTTTGAAATGAACACGGGAAGAAGAAGAAGAAGAAGAAGAAGAAGAAGAAGAAGAAGAAGAAGAAGAAGAAGAGTAGTAGTAGTAGTTTGGATTTGATATCCTGCCTTTCACTCCCCTTCAGGCAGTGGCGTAGCGTGGGTTGTCAGCACCCGGGGCAAGGCAAGTAATTTGCGCCCATGGATTTGCGCCCCCTAACCCGTGGATTTGTGCCCCCTAACCCTAGCCCCCAGATGTTGCGCCCGGTGCGGCCAGCCCCCCCTGCACCCCCCACGCTACGCCACTGCCTTCAGGAGTCTCAAAGCGGCTAACATTCTCCTTTCCCTTCCTCCCCCACAACAAACACTCTGTGAGGTGAGTGGGGCTGAGAGACTTCAAAGAAGTGTGACTGGCCCAAGGTCACCCAGCAGCTGCATGTGGAGGAGGGGAGACGCGAACCCGGTTCCCCATATTACAAGGCTACCACTCTTAGCAGCTGGAGGCAACTAACTAATAATGTCTCTGCAATTTTTAACCTGGAACTGTAACGGGCTCAACCTTCCCAGAAAAAGGCGCGAGGTCTTTCATATTTTGAAAAGAGAACAATTGGATTTGATATGTCTACAAGAAACCCACATAACAAGGACACACAGAAGACTACTTATAAATAAAAGATTAGGACAGGAATTTATCTCATCAGATAAAGTTAAGAAAAGAGGAGTGGTGATCTATGCAAAGGAAAAATTAGCCCCAAAATTGATCTTTAAAGATGAACATGGAAGAACTTTGGCAATTGAGATACAATCCAAGGAGAAAAACATTTGATAGTTGGTATCTATGCACCAAATGAAGGGAAGGCAGAATTCTATAAGAAATTGCATGAGACATTAATGGACTATTTGGATCATAAGGTGATTTTACTAGGAGATATGAATGGCGTGGTCTCGACAAACATGGATAAAGCACAAAGACAGGTGGTCTCTAAGGACGGGAGACTACCTAAGACCTTCTTTGAAATGACTGAAAATATAGATTTGATTGATATCTGGAGAACAAGAAACCCTCTTGAGAGAGAGGGAACATTCTTTTCAGAGGCACAAATGACATGGACAAGAATAGATCAAATATGGATTACTAGTGGAATGGCTCCAAGGATAAAAAAGGTGGAAATCTGCCCAAAGACATGCTCCGACCATAACGCAGTGAAGATGGAAATGAAACTAACAACAGCTGGATCCTTCAGATGGAGAATGAATGACACCCTATTCAGAGAGGTGGAGATTTACAAAAAGGCCCAAAAAACTTTGAAGGACTACTTTGAGATAAATCTGAGGACAGAGGTTGAGAAAAGAGTGATTTGGGACGCAAGTAAGGCCGTGATGCGAGGTTTTCTGATACAACAGAACTCTTTAAAGAGAAAGAAACAAAATGAAAGGAAGGATAAGATTCTGGAAAAAATAAAAGAAGGAGAAAAGAAACTGAGGTCTAAACCAAAGTCTCATGAAATCCTGAGAGAAATTAAGTTCTACCAAATGCAATATATGGAATTGATGAACCAGGAGATAGAATGGAAAATTAAGCAAATGAGACAGAGGACATTTGAATCAGCGGATAAATGTGGGAAACTTCTAGCATGGCAATTGAAGAAGAGACAGAAACTAAATACAGTCACAAGCTTGGAGGTGGATGGAAAGAACATTTTTAAACCAAATGAGATTAGTAATTGCTTTCAGAGTTATTTCAGGAGATTATATGCACAAGGGCCGGAAAATGAAGGAGACATGGAAGATTTTCTTAAGAAATATGGATTACAAAAAAATTCGCAACAAAGTATGTTGATTTTAAATGAGAAAATAACAGACCAAGAAGTGGAGGGTGCCATTCAAAACATGCAACTAGGGAAATCTCCAGGACCAGATGGACTAACCTCCAGATATTATAAAGCATTGAAAGAATGGTTAGTACAGCCGCTTAAGGAGGTTTGTAATGAAATATTAGAGGGGAAAAAGGCACCTGAATCGTGGAAAGAAGCCTTCATCACACTTATACCAAAGACCGAAACTGAAAAAAACCAGATTAAGAACTACCGCCCTATATCACTACTTAATGTGGATTACAAAATATTTGCTGACATTTTAGCAAAAAGACTGAAGAGGGTGTTAATGGAGGAGATTCATAAGGACCAGGCAGGCTTTCTCCCAGGAAGACACTTATCAGATAATGTAAGGAACATAATTGATATTATGGAACTGCTAACTGTAAATATTAATACGAAGGCAGTCCTGATTTTTGTGGACGCGGAGAAAGCCTTTGATAATATCTCTTGGAAGTTCATGAAGAAGAATCTCCATGGGATGGGGGTAGGCCAAAGGTTTGAAAATGGTATAAGTGCAATATATTCTGAACAAAAGGCTAAGTTAATTGTAAATAATGTGGTTACTGATGAACTTTCCATAGAAAAAGGGACACGGCAGGGGTGCCCGATATCCCCATTACTTTTTATATCAGTCCTGGAGGTTTTGTTGAACATGATCAGGGGGGACCAGCTGGTAAAAGGAGTTCAGGTCGGAGCTAAACACTATAAAGTGAAAGCATTTGCAGATGACCTAGTATTGACGTTACAAGAGCCAGACACTAGTACAAAAAGAGTTTTAGAGTTAATTCAATTCTTTGGCCAGGTGGCAGGATTCAAGTTGAACAAACAAAAAACTAAAGTTCTGGAAAAAAAACTTAACAAATGTTGAAAGAGAGAGATTCCAAAATGAAACTGGGTTAATGGTGGCAAAGAAAGTAAAATATTTGGGGATTAACATGACATCTAAAAATGTGAACTTATTTAAAGACAATTATGATAAATGTTGGACAGAGGTAAAGAAAGATCTAGAAATATGGTCGAATTTGAAGCTTTCCTTGTTAGGCCGAATTGCAGTGATTAAAATGAATGTATTGCCTAGAATGTTATTTTTGTTTCAGACATTACAAATTGTGGATAAACTGGATTGTTTCAAGAAGTGGCAGAAAGATATATCTAAATTTATCTGGCAGGGCAAAAAGCCCAGAATAAAATTTAAGATACTTACTGATGTAAAAGAAAGAGGGGGGTTTGCCCTGCCGGATTTGAGACTGTACTATGAATCGGCAGCTTTCTGCTGGTTGAAAGATTGGCTACTTCTTGAGAATGCAGATATTCTGGATTTGGAAGGATTTGATAATAGGTTTGGTTGGCATGCATATTTATGGTACGACAAGGTTAAAGTTCACAAGGGTTTTAAAAACCACATTGTTAAGAAAGCATTATATAATGTTTGGATTCGGTACAAGGATTTGTTGGAAAATAAAACTCCTAGGTGGTTATCACCTATGGAGGCTAAGGAGGTGAAGAAACTTAATATGGAATCCAAATGGCCAAAATATTCTGAAATTTTAGAACAAGAAAGCGGTGAATTTAAACTACAGAGTTTTGAGAAATTAAAGCCCAAGGTGCGAGATTGGCTTCATTATTATCAAATAATGGAAACCTTTAAACAAGACAGGAAAATTGGCTTCCAGGTGGAGAAATCGAAATTGGAAACAGAACTGTTAGAACCCAGTACTAAGAATGTATCAAGAATGTACAATTTGTTGCTGAAGTGGAATACAATAGATGAGACAGTTAAATCAGCTATGATTAAATGGGCACAGGACATTGGACATGACATTATGTTTGCTGACTGGGAACAGTTATGGACCACCGGTATTAAATTCACGGCATGTAATGCCCTAAGAGAAAATATTATGAAAATAATTTACAGGTGGTACATGACCCCAGTTAAGCTTGCGAAGATTTATCATCTGCCCAATAATAAATGTTGGAAATGTAATGAAACTGAAGGTACCTTCTTTCACCTTTGGTGGACCTGCCCAAAGATTAAAGCCTTCTGGGAAATGATTTATAATGAAATTAAGAAGGTACTTAAATGTACTTTTCACAAGAAACCAGAGGCATTTCTCTTGGGCATGGTCGGCCAATTGGTGTCAAGGAAGGATAGGACTTTTTTTATGTACGCCACTACAGCAGCAAGGATCCTTCTAGCAAAGTATTGGAAGACACAAGAACTCCCCACACTGGAAGAATGGCAGACGAAAGTGATTGACTTTATGGGATTGGCAGAAATGACTGGCAGAATCCGTGACCAAGAGAAAGAGACGGTGGAGGAAGACTGGAAGAAGTTTAAAGCTTATCTTAAGAACTGTTACAATATTGATCAGTGTTAAAATGTCAAGGGGAAGGAAGATGCAGAATTACAGCTGAAAATGTTTGATGACTTAAGGTGAAATTGAGAAATTTAATAAATTTAAATTTAATTGGCTAAAAGGGTTGCTGAAAAACTGTAAAATAAGGATGCAAAAAGGGTGAGGTATGGGGAAGTCCGAGAAAGGAGGTTTATGAAAATGAGGTTAAGAACTTATATTTGTGTGTTTGTTTGTATTTGTTGACGTTTTTATGTTGTTGCTGTTGTTTTGTTTTAAAATTGGAAAACTAATAAAAATTATTATATATATATATAAAAAAACACAAGGCTACCACTCTTAACCACTACACCACACAAAAGAGGACATCTTCACCCCGGTGTGTCTCCCCTTTGTTTCATATACAGCCCAACAAGATAACAACAACCTCCCAACAGCATACAAATTGAACTGGCCAATGTGGCATCCCTTTTGAGGATGGTTGACTGCTGAAGGAGGAGACCTCCATCTGTTTACCTTCCCTTTACCCCTTTTGCCAAAGCCCTGGATGATTTTGCATCGTGTTGAACATCTTGCTTTTATACTCACTTGCCTACCACCACCACAGAGCCCAAGATGGCGCATGTGGTTCTCCTGCTCCTCAATGAATCCCCCCAAACAACCCCGTGAGGTAGGTTAGGCTGAGAGGGAAAGTGACTGGCCCGAGGTCACAGTTCATTGATGGCTGAATGGGGATTCGAACCCTGGTCCGCCAGGTCCTAGTCCTACACTTAAGCTGGCCCTCAAGGTGCCTGCCCATTCCTGCTCCCTGTCTTCTTACCAGGCGCCTCTTCCACCAGCCGGACTCCAGCATGGTATCTGGTAGACTGAGGAACTTCAGGCCTCGGGGACAAATGCGGCCCTCCGGGGCTTTATTCCTGACCCCTGGGATGCTCCACGTGCAAGACCCCTCCTTACACCCTTTGAGTGCTTTGGCCTGAGTGGAATGTGTCCTTGAAATCCGATAATACCGCTTGAATGTTTGGGTGCTGAAGAAAGGCACGCATCGAATTAGCCTGCTGTTTTACGGCTTTGGGCATCCATTAGCCTTGAGAGACAATGGAGTGCGCTTCCAGGGGTGAAGTCTAAGTACTGGAGAATCGCAGCGCCTGCTGTGGCTGTGGAGACTGATAACTGCTGCCTCCAGCGTTGTTTTGGCTGCATTTGCAGTGCCAAACTGAACTCACTGGGGTGCAAGCCTGGGCAGCGTGTTGGGAGGTCCTGAGCTGCCCAGAGGACAATACCTCCCTCTGAGCCTCACTGATGTGGTCCAAAGGAAGGCAGAGCAATACGTTTGGCACCAGCTGGGCAGCAGGAGTTGCCGGAAGTTGCAAACAAGGCGCTATCCCACCGTCTTAGGGACTCCACTCCACATTTGTGTAGCATTCACTCCTGAGCCTTTTCTCCTGAAGATGAGCCGCAAGGCAGCCTACTTTGCAAAGGTAATATTTGCATGAATTGTTTGCCTCTGGCCCTGCCTGCCCTGGCGTGTGGCCCCCAGAACGTTTCGAAGCAAATAATGTGGCCCTCGGGGCTGAAAATCTCCCCCTCTGAATGTAAGAACTGAATTTAAGAGTGGAAACATGAGACACTGAGAGACCTAAAATTGACAGGCCTTTCCATCCTTATGAACTGTGCCATGTTTCCTAACTGTGCCTACTCAGAAGTAAGTCCACTGAATTCAGTGGGCCTTACTCCTGGGTAAGTGGGGTTAGGATTGCAGCCAAGACTAAAGCATGGCAGTTGCCTGTTCTCCTTCCCTCCCTCCCTCCTTCCCTCCCTGTGTTGTTGCGTCACTATAGCAGACTGTAGGCTCTTTGAGAGCAGAGACCTGTCTGTGTTGCCTAGCTAGGAATGGACATTGAGGACACTCCACTGATAAATAATCCCTTCTGTGCATGGAAGGGACGGCAGCTGATCTCCCCCACCAGCCCCACAAGAACCCAGTGACCCGCTTTCCCCCACACCTCTGGAGTTGCACTACGGGGCTGAACTGCCAGGACTCAGCCTTAGTCACCTTGAGATGGTGCAACTCAGAAACGGCAAAATAAACGAACCAAAGAAGGCAGGGATGTGTCGAGCTTGTGTTACGGTGCCCGTTTCCTTCCTTTTTTTCTGCAGGACAAAAGGAGAAACAGGCTGAGGGGAGGAAGCGAGTGTCGCAGGCAGAGGGACGTGGAACAGAGGGACCCAGACTTTGTCCAGAGAAGAGACTCTGCCCTTCCATCCGTCCGCCCTGATTCTTGGAAGAGTTTGAAGTTTTGCAGGCGGAAAAGGCGATGGGTCTCCCCAACAGCCGACAGGGAGCACGGAACGTCATGCTTCTGGCAGGTAAGCTGAGGAATTCAAAATTCAAAATTTGACTTTGTAATTCAGAATTTATATGATGTGATTTAATTTGATGTGATTGGCCAGTTAATAAAAATTATTGTAAGCTGAGGAAAGGGCAGCGGCCACAGGTTCAATCCCTGGCTCTCCAGATTGGGCTAGGATTGTCCCTTCCTTGAAACCCTGGAGAGCCGCTGCCGTTCAGTGTAGGAAAAAGAGTCATAGAATCACAGAATTGTAGAGTTGGAAGGGACCCCGAGGGTCATCTAGTCCAACCCCCTTGCAATGCAGGAATCCCAGCAAAAGTTTCCCTGGCAGATGGCCACCCAAGCTCTGCTTAAAAACCTCCAAGGAAGGAGAGTCCACCACCTCTAATGGGAGTCTGTTCCACCGTTGAACAGCCCTTACTGCCAGAAAGTTCTTCCTGACGTTTAGTCGTAATCTCCTTTCTTGTAAACTTGAAGCCCTGGGTTCGAGTCCTACCCTCCGGAGCCGGAGAAAACAAGCTGGCTCCATCTTCCAACGTGGCAGCAGCCCTTGAGATATTTGAAGACGGTTCTCATATCTCCTCTTAACCCAGCTCCTTCAACCGTTCCTCATAAGGCTTTGGTTTCCAGACCCTTGAGCTTCTCAGTTGCCCTCCTCTGCACACGTTCCAGCTTGCCGATATCCTTCTTAAATTGTGGCGCCCCGGTTAGGTGGATCAACAGCCTGGTTGCACAAGGTGCGGGGCCAGGAGGGGACATTTTGCCACTTGAGACGGGGCGGGGGGGGGAACCTGCTGCCCCCAAACCACAGCCTGCCTCCTCCTTGCAGCAGGCACACCTGCAGCTGAGAAGATGGCAGCAAAGCAGCCGCCGCAGCAGAACAGCTCATTTTCACGGAGAATCGTGCATTGCAGGGGCTTGAAATAGAGACCCTCAGAATCCCTTCCAACTCTATGATTCTAGGGTGTGCCCATGGAGGACGTGGTGGCAGGGGGAGGCAAGTGGTGGGATGCACTCATGATGGGGGAGGTGGCAGGGGGTGCCCTCAGCCACAGGGCACAATTGGTGTTGGGGTCAGGGGCATGCCATGGCAGTGGGCAGTGTGCTCCTTGGACCCAAATCTGCCTCCTGAGCTGACCACCTTTCTCCTTCTCATGGGCAGGCTGGCCCAATATCTTCAGTTCAGAAGAGCAAACTTCCTCTTTTCCCCTTCAAGGTACCATTTTCTGCCACACCCTGAAGCACAGAAACACCCAGCTTCCTTTGTCCTTTATGGCAGACTCTCCAAATGCCTCTCTTTTCCAGCGACGGCCCCAGATTTACCAAAGCTGTCCCAGTTTCTGATTTGATCCTGAAATCCCCCATTTTTCCTTTGTTGCTGTTTAGTCATTTAGTCGTGTCCGATTCTTCGTGACCCCCTGGACCAGAGCACACCAGGCACTCCTGTCTTCCATTGCCTCCCGCAGTTTGGTGAAACTCATGCTGGTAGCTTCGAGAACACTGTCCAACCATCTCGTCCTCTGACATCCCCTTCTCCTTGTGCCCTCCATCTTTCCCAACATCAGGGTCTTTTCCAGGGAGTCTTCTCTTCTCATGAGGTGGCCAAAGTACTGGAGCCTCAGCTTCAGGATCTGTCCTTCCAGTGAGCACTCAGGGCTGATTTCCTTCAGAATGGATCAGTTTGATCTTCTTGCAGTCCATTGGGACTCTCAAGAGTCTTAGGATGTCCCTATTTTCACCTGATAAATATTGGAGTGTACAGTAGGGCGTCTCTATTTCCATCAGAGAAATGTTGGAGGGTATGGAGTTATCCGACCCCCCCCCCCCCGAGCCAAGGAGATAAGTAACTATGCAACCATTAGAAGACATCTGGAGGCAGACCTGTATAGGGAAGTGTTGTTGTTTTTTAATGTTTCATGTTTCATTTTGTTTTTATCTATGTTGGAAGCCGCCCAGAGTGGCTGGGGCAACCTGGTCAGATGGGCAGGGGCAAGAATAATAAAACTGTTGTTGTTGTTAAGGAATAAAGGTAAAAGTAAAGGGACCCCTGACCATTAGGTCCAGTCGTGACCGACTCTGAGGTTGCGGCACTGGTCTCGCTTTACAGGCCGAGGGAGCTGGCGTTTGTCCACAAACGGTTTTCCCAGGTCATGTTGCCAGCATAATTAAGCTGCTTCTGGCAAAACCAGAGCAGTGCACGGAAACGCCGCCTACCTTCCCGCCAGAGCGATACCTATTTATCTACTTGCACTTTGACGTGCTTTCGAACTGCTAGCTTGGCAGGAGTGTTAAGGAATAAGTCTATTAGTCTTTAGTGTTAAGACCAATAGATGTTTTATTGTTTGCCAAGAAAATTATGTGGCTATGGTTATTTTTGTAATTTGTGTGTAATTTGGTATTTGTGGTTTTTTTGTGTTTTTTCCCCCTTGTTGTATAAATAAATAAATAAATAAATAAATAATATTATTTTTTTTTTTTTAAAGGAATAAGACGCCCCTATTTTCACCGGAGAAATGTTGGAGGGTATGTTATTGTGTGTGTTAGACCACTGCCCTGTAGAAGAAGTCTTAGTCCATTTTTCCTCCCCTTTCCTTAGGTTTCCTCCTAAGCTGCGTGTTGCAGCTGGTGCCAGCACAATTTCAACCCCAGTTGTCTTTGACCCCTGAGCCAACTGAGCCTTTTCTGGGCAAGGATGTCAAGCTGTCTCTGAGGAATGCCCCCCAGCAGTTCGCGCAGTGCCAGTGGTTCCGGCAAAGCCACTCGAGGAGAGCAGAGCACATCTTCACGCAATTTGGGCAGAGGCAGCCAGAAAAAGGCCCCGGACACACTGGACGGGAGACGTTGAGAGACGGGTGCTCCTTGTATATCGCGAGGTTGACGCAGTCCGATGTGGCGAACTACACCGTGGTGATTCAGCTCGGCCCAGACCAGCAAACAGGCCAAGGGCAACAACTTGTAGGGAGAAACTTCTCAGCCTCTTTTTATTTGGAAATCTCAAGTAAGTACCAAACCGCTCGGTCGCCACCTTTTTCAAGGAAAGGCTCCTGTGTCTTTAACCACAATGTAACAGGGAAAGAGCCATCCTTTTTTACTTAGCGTTGCACCAGAGGCAAAAGTGAGCAGGGTGGAGAATGTTAAGTTTTTCCTTCTTCTTTTTAAATTGCTTTTTATTGAGTTTTAAATTGGTTATTCATATACATATTCCATTCACTCTTTAACATATATTGCACACATATAAAAACCAAACAATAACAACATTTCTACACAATATTTCTTCCCACCACCTCCGTGCGGCTTCTTCTATCTTTGTTCTCTTTTCAGCTGTGTTGTTTTTCCTTACTGCCTTTTTAATACGTAATATATCTCATCTATCTGACCTTCACTTCGCAAAATTTAGTCGGAACATATCAAGGGTTTTTATCTGAGAACAATGTTTCCCCAGATAATCTTTTACACATTCCCACTCCCCCTTTGTTTTTTTTTGGGGGGGGGGGTTGTGTGTGGGTTTTTGTGGGTTTTTGTTTGAGATTTTGGTTTGGCTGGTTCCTAATTGCCTCTGTCATTCTTGCTAATTCCAAATACAATTTATCTTGCCATTCCTCCTTTGTTGGTGTCCTTCCAATTTCTAGCCATTAACATAGAATGCTCAGTTTTTCCTTTGCGCAGGATGTTAGTCTCCACACACAAACACCTCCCTATCCTCTGTCCAGGCAAGCGAGAGGCATTGTCGAAGTTCGGGGGCCCAGTCCCACCAGGCAAATGCCCTCAGGGAGGGTCTGGAGCAGCAGTGCCCAGGAAAGGCATGGCCTGGGGAGGATTCCAGGGGCCAGTGAGAGAGTTGTGGAGGGCCGGAGGTTCCCCCCAACATTTGCCGCTTGCTGCTGCAAATGTTCTCGCTGCTGCCAACTGCAGCGGCGCTTTGTTTAGGGACGATTGTAATGTTTAATAGGTTATTGTAGTTCAGTGTTCTGTTGGAAGCCGCCCAGAGTGGCTGGGGAAACCCAGCCAGATGGGCAGGATATAATTATTATTATTATTATTATTATTATTATTATTATTATTATTATTATTATTTCCACACCATGAAAGGCTTGCCTCTGCCAGTCTCTGCAGACAGGCCTCCTATATATCAAGGGCACAAGAGCCGCTGGAAGAACGGCTGATAAAATTACTGGAGCTGGCTGAGATGGCGAAGCCGACATGTTTAATTAGAGAAAAATCATTGGTTAAGGATTGGAAATTTCTTATGGACTTTTTTGCAGGATAGAGGAAATGAATGTGTAATATCGGGATTTGGATATTTTAAAAACACTACTTGATAGAAGATAGAATGGTTGTGGTTTAAGGAACGAATGTCATGTGTAGCTGCAGGACAGAGAGCCAAAAGCAATTTAATCTCGTCTATTTTATTTTATTTTCTTTCTTTCTCTTCTCTCTCGCTTTCTCTTTCTTTAGGTCTCTCCTTGTCTTGTGTTTTCTTCTTTCTGGCTTTGTTCTTTCTTACACTAAGTAACTGTTTTATCTTAGCACATTATAAAAAAAGCTACTTTGCAATGTGTATGTATTTTTGTATCTCTATGGATGAGTATCAATAAATAAGGCACAACAGCAGGCAGATTTTCTGGTCAGCTGGCAACCCCTAATTTGATCTCAGCACACTCCTATCAATTCACCATCCTTTTCTGGAAGTTTTGGCTCTAAATAAATTTAAAATTGTAGGGTCAGAAAAGACAGTGAAAAGTTTCAGCCTTTTAAACCAACTCCTGTATTCTTCCCGGGGGGGGGGGGGGGGGTAGAATGTTGTTGGAAGATTTTCCCCAGTATTTGCCTAGGGATGCAATATGTCCAGGGTTTCCCAGACCTATCTGAGATTTGAATGTCAGGGGGGGAAAACACACCTCTGTCTGGATTTTTGCCCATGCTGATAAAAGCTTCAGCTGCTCATTTCAAGGCTATTGACCAAAAGGCGTAGGAGCAAGGACTATGAAAAAAGTGGCAATCCAACAGGGGGAGGAGCAAAGTTATTTAAGGGTAGTTTGGCCCCTTCCACATAAAGTTGCTAGTTGACCGGAAAGGAAAGGAAAGCAGATAGGCTGCACAAGCTTGGTTTGCAGAAGCACAGTGCTAAACATTTGGCAAAGTCTGTGGGTCTGGCCGCTGATTGGGGCACAGGAGTGCAAGCTGTGAAATAAGTTAGCAACCTGCTTTCCAAATATATATATACCGTATTGGCCGGAATATAAGCCACACCTTTAAAATTCGAGGTGAGGGGGGAGACAATACCCGAATATAAGCCGCTCCCTTAAAACTCCACAGGCACTCACAGCCATAAATGGCAAATGTAGAAGAAAATCCTACAGTGATATCGTAAAAGCCCATTTTTGTAAGGTCTCAAATTTAATGCTTTGCCGTATTTTTCGCTCTATAAGACGCACCAGAATTTGGAATTTGGGGGAAAATACGAGGCTTATATTCAGGCCAATACAGTATATTCAACTCTCATCCTGAGCCATGTGAAATCCTCACGAATTCTATTTTTACAGGCCTCATGTCCATAAACCTCAACCCACAGCGTCCTGTTCAAGGTCAGGACCTCACCCTGACCCCACAAAATGCCCCAAAGCAATTAAGCTTCTGCAAATGGGTCATACACCCCAGGGGCGGGAAAGAAAAAGTTCTCGAATACGACCCAGAGGACACAGACCAGCAAAGCTTGTCCCAAGGCAGAACGACTTTGAGGCAGGATTGCACCTTGCATATCAGGCAGCTTGATGTTTCTGACACCGGCAACTACACGGTGAAGATCGAATCTCTTCTGAACCAGCAGCAACAACCAGGGCAGGGGACGTTCCCCCGGGAACCTGACATAGGAGACTTCCAGGTGCACAAGGGACAGATCTATCTTGACGTCCTCCAACAATCTGGCAAGTATCCATCCTCTCCAAAGCTCTACACCGTACGGCAGCCACCTGCTTAAATAAACAATGACTTCTTCCTTTTTGGGCCCCTTAAAAGCGTTTTTAACATCATCAAACCACTCCATCGATTAAACATTGAAACCCCACTGGGGGGGGGGGGCGCCAAACTTAACATTCGCATTCCAAGGGCAAAACATTTCCTTGGCCAAGAGGAGTCCCTTGCAGCGCTTTCTCTCCTGCTGCGGTTGAACTTCTGACACCACTGTTGCACTTTTCCAAAGAGTGGTGGAAAGCAGTGGGATTGGTTGCAGGTCTTAATTTCCATCCGGCTTCCCAATGAAAGAAACGCAAACCTGGGGGGTTGGCTCACAGCATGCTGCTGTCCTGAGCAGGTGCTGAGTTGCTGTGCTATGGAGACGCAGATAGTCTGGTCTCTGGAGAAGGCCAGGCAAGAGTAGCAGAAGGCAGGTCCTGACCATAAACTGATCAACTAGTCCTCCTCTCTTTTAGGTCCTGCCCACACTACGTATTTAAAGCACTTTGATGCCACTTTAAACTGTCATGGCTTCCCCCAAAGAATTCTGGGAAGTGTAATTTGCTATGGTGGCTGAGAGTTGTTAGGAAACACCTGCCCCCTGCCCCTTACAGAACCACAATTCCCAGAATTCCCTGGGAAGAGGTATAATATATGCATGCTATACCAGCGGGTGCCCAATATGTGGTCTTATTTATTGGTTTCTGTTACACAGTTTGTAGTCCAGCATCCATCTTGGACCAGCTCTCAAGAACTCAGCTCCAACTGTTTCTCAAGAGAGCAGTTTGCCTTTTGGCCACTAGGCGGCAGCCACATAAATATATACAATATTGCAAGGGGGATGGAGAACTGGTAGCTCTGTGAGGGGAATTGGAGCTTCCTAACAACCCCCAGCAACTTTTCAGCAGACTACATTTCCCAGGATTCTTTGCGGAGAAGTTGTGGCTGTTTAAAGTGGTATGGTATTCCTTTCAACATACAGTGGAACCTTGGCTCCTGAACGGCTTAGATGCCAAACAAATCGGCTCCCGAATGCCACAAATCCAGAAGTAACTGTTCCGGTCTGCGAACGTCTTTCAAAAGCCAAATGTCCAAAGCGGCTTCAGCTTGAGTGCAGGAAGCTCCTGCAGCCAATCAGAAGCCGCGCCTCTGTTTTTGAATGGTTTGGGGAGTCGAACGGACACCCGGAACAGATTAAGTTTGAGAACCAAGGTACCACTGCATAGTACAGACAGAGCCTTGATCTAAAAAGTACTTAGACTGAATACTAAGAAGGACCCAGCCAGATGGGTGGGGTATAAATAATAAATTATTATTATTATTATTATTATTATTATTATTAGACAGGACCTTGATCTAAGAAGTACCATATTTTTTGCTCTATAAGACTCACTTTTTCCCTCCTAAAAAGTAAGGGGAAATGTGTGTGCGTCTTATGGAGCGAATGCAGGCTGCGCAGCTATCCCAGAAGCCAGAACAGCAAGAGGGATTGCTGCTTTCACTGCGCAATGATCCCTCTTTCTGTTCTGGCTTCTGAGATTCAAAATATATTTTTTTTCTTGTTTTCCTCCTCCAAAAACTAGGTGCATCTTGTATTCTGGTGCATCTTATAGAGCGAAAAATACAGTACTTAGATTAAGTACTATAAAGTACCCCGCCACAGGTTGGAAGAGGGATCCCTGCCTCATTCTCTCACACTGGAGAGAACGCCTGGTCTAAAAAAGTTCATTCTGCCATCTTGGGACTTTAAACTATTGTTTCAGCCATGTGCAAATCAGTGCCATCCCATGCGCACTAGTTTGGGGATGCTTTGACCTCTTCGAAATAAAGTTGCCAGCTTACCTGTATGGCCAGGCGGTGGGGACTTTTGGGTACATTTAATTTACGCAGATTGATTCACTACCTAAGCTGTTTATTTAAGGTTTATTTAACAGTTGGAAAGACCTTGTTGCGTGGGTGTTGGAACGCACCTCCAGATCTCAACAGGGCAGCTGTTTGGAGCCGAATTCTGGATCAATGCTTTCATTCCCAATCCTTTTCCCCCTCTTTCAGGTCATGACCCCCAAAAAGGTAATTACCCCCAAAAAGGTCGTGCCTCTGCCTCTTTGACCTACAGCGCAGCCGTCGTCGCTGGGACGTTGCTTGGATCGCTCGCCTGGGCAGACGCCCTGATGCCCGTCTTCTCCGGGCTATTCTGTGAGTGGCACACGAACCGCTAGGATACGCAGCTTCAGAAATGAGGATAAGGTTCTCTCTCTTGAGGGCTGCTGGTCATAGTGGCAGCAGGTCTCTGAAAAGCAGCCACTGGGGAATGAGAGTCCAGCTCGTAGGCTTCTCAGAGGCTTCTGGTGGGCTGCTGTGACGAAAGGGTGCTGGACCAGACAGACCTTTGCTCTGACCCAATGGGGTTCTTCTTAAGTCCCCAGAGATGGGAATAAGGACCAGTGGCAAAGCGTTTTGTTTTGGCCCATATGCTACATGCATCATTGGCCATCCCACACTCTCACACAGACAATCTCAGGCTCACACACTATCATACCTTCCAACACGACATGGCCCAAATCCGGGACACCATCTTTCGGGTCTGAAATCCTGCACAAGTCACATGGCCTGTGTGAGATCACAGATCTGGGTAAAGCACTTTTTCGGGGTGAGTTTCCGGCCTGAAATTGCACAACCGCAAGGCTCCCAAAGTGGCCACTGTTCTCTCTCAGGAAGAAACGGGACGTCCCAGTTTTTTCCAAAGCAGTTGACAGGAATGCACCATACCTTTAAAGCAAACATGTACAGCCCAAAGAAGCCTGGGAACTGTATTATTATTTTTATTCATTTCATTTCAATACCACTTTATATTTTTAAGAAAAATCTGAAAGCGGTTTAAAGGTAAAGGTAAAAGTACCCCTGCCCATACGGGCCAGTCTTGACAGACTCTGGGGTTGTGCGCCCATCTCACTTAAGAGGCCAGGGGCCAGCGCTGTCCGGAGACACTTCCGGGTCACGTGGCCAGCGTGACATCGCTGCTCTGGCGAGCCAGAGTCGCACACGGAAACACCGTTTACCTTCCCGCTGGTAAGCGGTCCCTATTTATCTACTTGCACCCAGAGGTGCTTTCGAACTGCTAGGTTGGCAGGCGCTGGGACCGAGCAGCGGGAGCGCACCCCGCCGCAGGGATTCGAACCGCCGACCTTTCGATCGGCAAGTCCTAGGCGCTGAGGCTTTAACCCACAGCGCCACCTGCGTCCCGTTAGCGCCACCTGCGTCCCGTTTACAGCACATTAAAACAATCCAGAATCAAACATTTCCAAAGGAAGTCAAATATAAAGTATTCAGCCAAAGCAACATAATTAACAGGAAACTAAAATATTATCTTAAAAGATTTCAAAATAAAACATTACAAAGGAGGTCAACTACAGAAGACGTATTTAACAAAAGTCGACAAAAAAATCTTAAACATTTCAAAAGAAAACATTGCTAAGTGAAGTCAAATGTAAAATGCACATTTAAAACAGAACCATTTACAGAGCTAGGACCCCCCAGCATAACAAACCACAGTTCCCACGATTTATCGGGTGGGAGGGGGGAATATTCTATAAATGTTCCAGGGTTTGAATTTCCGCTGAAGCACAAAGCTCCCTTGGCCACCTTGAGCCACTCGCCCTGTCCTGCCTAGCAGAATTGTTGTGAGGCGAAAATAGGACAATCTCTGTGTTTCTTTATTGCTGGAGGAAGGCCAGGATGTGGACGTACTTAATGAACCCATTTCCTCCACCCTTTTAGGCTCCCTCATTTCCCTGAGGCGCAAAGTCATCCCGTGAATGATGAGTTTGGCGGAAAGTCCCTAACTTTTGCAAGGTATGTTGACAGCCTGTTGGGTTGGTAGTGACAGCGGGGGCTCGATCTCACAGGATCCACAACTTCTGGGGCGTTTGCTCCTTCCCCAGTTTGGGCTCAAATTCAGCTCGTAGGAAACCAGGGTCGTGCGGTGCTTCTCCTCCCCTGCCCAGAGCTAGGACGCCAAGAAAATCCATAAATTCAAAGCCAACTGATCAGAAGAACCTTGCGCAGCCTGCTCCTTTGCCTTTAACAGCAGTTTGATCTGCATGAAACATTAACTAGTCAAACTGCTTTGAAGCACAGCAATGAAGACATCAAAAAGCCATGTGGACCTGTCTATCAATAAAGGCTTTCCAGGTACCCTAGGTTTGGGGCTTAGCCAAGTACAGTGGACGCTCGGGTTGCGAACATGATCCGTGTGGGATGCATGTTCACAACCCACAGCGTTCGCAATGCACAGTGGCATGTCTGCGCATGTGTGGGTTGCGATTCAGTGCGTCTGCGCATGCGCAAAGCGCAATTTAGCGCTTCTGCGCATGTATGACTGCTGAAACCCGGACGTAACCCATTCCGGTACTTCCGGGTTTCGACGGGTCCGTAACCCGAAAATACGCAACCTGAAGCATTTGTAACCTGAAGTATGACTGTAGCTCAGTGGGGGAGAATCGTCTTGCACGCTAAAGGTCCCAGGTTCAAATCCTGGCATCGCCAGGTAGGGCTAGGGGAGATCCCACACCTGGCAGCTAAATGGACTGGTGTTCTGATTTGCTACAAGGCAGCTTCTGCCCTGATTCCCACTCAGGCCCTGATGACATGAGAGTGAGGAAAAGGCCTTCTTTGAGGCAGAGTAGAGGTCAAGTCTCAGCACCAGGTAGCGACTCATGCCTGAGTGACAGGAAAGACAAGTCCAGTTGGGCTGAAAGGGCCGGTTCCAGTTTACAGAGAGTCCAAGATCTGGACAAGCAGTCCAGAACTGGGCGGAATCAATAGGGCTGTCCCATCGGGCAAGGCTTGCTTACTCAGAGGACTCTCCTGCCTCACAAGACTGTTGAGTGAAGGCGGTCACTGTCTTGGAAGAGGGTCTGTTCCCAGAAATGGGGGCACCACCAGGGCCTGGGTGACCGAGCCGTGCCCCGCTGCTGGAGCTGCTTCCTGCAACCCTGGCTGTTGGCTAGGGTAGAGTCCTACTTCCCATCTAGAGCTAGGGTTGCCATATTTCAAAAAGTGAAAATCCGGACACAAAAGTTGCTGAGAGCCAGTGTGGTGTAGTGGTTAAGAGCGGTAGACTTGTAATCTGGTGAACCGGGTTCGCTTCCCCGCTCCTCCACATGCAGCTGCTGGGTGACCTTGGGCCAGTCACACTTCTCTGAAGTCTCTCAGCCCCACTCACCTCACAGAGTGTTTGTTGTGGGGGAGGAAGGGAAAGGAGATTGTTAGCTGCTTTGAGACTCCTTCGGGTAGTGATAAAGTGGGATATCAAGTCCAAACTCTTCTTCTTCTGTTGCTGTTGTTGTTTTTTGACCAAAGTTGCTGAGCTTTTTTGTTTGTTTGCAAAAAACACAAAAAACCACAAAAAACACAACCACTGAAGTTTTTGAGCTATTTTAAAGAATAGCTCCTTATCTAAACTTTCGACGTGGCTTTCCCAGCTGGACACTGCTTATGACTGTCATATTCCGGCTATATTCGGGAAATTATGGACATATGGCCACCCTGTCAACCATATCTTGGGAGGGACAAATTCCTGCTTCCTCTGGACCTCCTCTCCCATCCCCTTCCTTGTCCGTCTGAGCCTCCTGGGCCTGGCGTCACCTCTGGACTCAGGACAGCCTCCTGTGTTCCTATGACTTACCAGAGAGTGGTCGTTCTTCCGTCCTGGCATTGGAACCTGCCATCTTTGGAAAACCCTTTCCTGGGATGGTTATCTTTTAGGCAGCAGGCTAAGTCCATCCCGCCTTTCCAAAGCATTTGGTTCTAAGGAAAAGCAAGAAAGCAGAACCTGGGGTGGTTTCTGTAAACCGGGGACTGTCCCTGGAAAACAGGGGCACTTGGATGGTCTTTTTAAGAGGCACAAGCCACTGCAATCCATTGTGGCGTTGGAAAAAGCTGGGTGGATTTCCCCCCCTGGAGCAGGTGGCAGAGCTTGAAGTAGCCACCAGGTGGCACCAGGCTTGACACCGACCACAGCGGCAGCCTCCCGCTTACAAAAAGGGAATGATTTTCTCCAGTGGTGCTGAACATTTCCTGCGAGACAAATTGCCAAACAAACACGCACACGAAAGCCCCCAACGCCTTGGTGATCTGCAGAAACCAGCAGGTAAAGTTTCACCCTGTACAAGCATGAGCATTGTTACCTATGAATGCCTACAGATCTAGTTGCTTTAAAAGGCACAGGAGCAGGGGTTGCTAGGAAAAGTTGGCATCTCTGAATGTGACTTCTACTGATAGTGAGTTATTGCTGCTGCATCCAGTTTTTTGTTCATGCTCGACAATAAGCTACCGTATTTTTCGCTCCATAAGACACACCTAGTTTTTAGAGGGGGGATGCAAGGGGGGGGAATTATTTAAAGGGAGTGCTGTGCAGCGCTCCCTCTCGCTGTTCTGGCTTCTGGGATAGCCGCACAGCCTACATTCGCGCCATAAGACACACACACACATTTACATTTACATTTTAGGAGGGGGAAAGTGTGTCTTATAGAGCGAAAAATACAGTACTCAGCTCGAAATCACTTTGTCACGTGTTCATCTTGCCTCTCTTTTCCTTCTCCTCTTGCAAATTTTATTTTGTAAGCTGTTTGGGGCAAAGAACTGTCTCTCTCTCTCTCTCTGTCGGCTTATACTGTACAAGCTCCACAACGCTAACACCCTATGAATATTCTAATATTCTAATCTCCAAATCTTTCCCCAGCCTCACCATCTGGGCAACAGATTCCTGATAACCAGGAAGGCCTCTCTACCTCTTTCTATGCAGTGCCGAGCCGTGGATGAAGAAATATCCTGGATCCTGTGCAGTCTTACATAAAAAAAACCTTTATTTCATTTCTGTTAATACAAAAAAAATAATGTAAAGGTTTCTAAAACTTCTATCCAGCATTCGATCAACTCAGTGTACACTCATTGGAATTAATAGACATGATGAAATTAGGCCCATTAATTTCACTGGGTCTCCTCTGATGTAGACAGTGCACAAGATGTGCAACTTATAGAAACTCAGAAAAGTATATCAAACCTATGTAGCTTGTTTTCCCATAATTATCAGATGTTACCCAGTTTTGAACAAACTTATTGTAAGCCTGTTGGTGCTTTTCCTGTACCCTGATACTTTTTTCAAATAAAGGGTTGCTTTTTTTCCTGCCTTAAACCTGCAAATTTTCATTTCAGCTGCATGATTTGGCTCTTTGCTACCCATCTGGAACAGAACTCTGCTGTTCTTATAACACTTTCCTGGGCCTTCTGCACCCAGCATGGACTCCAGGTCTGCAGCACAGGAAGGGGTCAAGGGATGGTGGTGAATAAAAGGATTAGTGGGGTAAAAGAATCGACACGGTGGACGCTTATAAAATTGTGAGTGGCAGGGGAAAAGTGGAACAGAAGCCAGCCAGCAATAAATCACACGGAGTAGGTGAAGTCAACTCTTTATTAGAAGGAACAAGGTCTGCTCAGGGGAGCCAGGCCTCATGAGCACAGCAGGTCTATTGTGGAGACGAAACCAGCCTTACCACAGCTGTCCCAGGATCCTCCTCCCTGGTAGCCTTCCCAAGCAATCTGAGACTTCGTTGCCATGCCTCTCTTTGCTCCGTCCTCTTCATACCTCTGCGGGTTCTGTGAGACAAGGAGGGAGGGGAGCTTGTCGCAGCAGGAGCGGGAGACACCCCTGACTCTTCACCAGCCTGACTCCTCTCTGCCTCTCGGCCTCCCTCCTCTCCTGATTCAGCTTCTGCCTTTGATTCTGGACTGCTTTCTGCCCCAGATTCTCCCTGCTCATTAAGTCCTGTTACCCCTCCAGCTTCCTGACCTCCTCTTTCTTCCCAGTCTTCTCCCTCTGATCGCTCACCATCATCCCACAACCACACCACTCTGAGCCTTCTTCCTTTGGGGGGGGGTTCCCCACCTAGCTCCTCCCACCATTCCTCTGCATCCAGCCAGTCCAAGACATCTTCTTCGGAGAAATCTGAGGGCTCCCTTGGACAAAAAACAAGGACACCAGCCAGGAATACCAGAGCAAAACAGCAGCCAGTAGGCTTGGTCTTTATTGAAGACTGTCGCGACAGGACTCCCACCTGCCACAAGGTGGAACAAGATGGAAGCCCAGAACAAAAGAGCCCCCAAACTTTTATTAGCTGCTAATCCCCATGTTACACCCCCCAAACTACATCACTCACACATCACGGTTACATCATGAAAGGGGAGGTCTGGTGGCAGTAATCTGAGCATCCTGGACCCTGCCCCATGGTTCCCCTTGCCCTCCACCAAACACCCATCAAGTGTAACAAAAGAGATATTTCCCTGTTTCCCAGCCAAGTTAATCACACCCTTTTGTCTTCATCTGGGTTTGTTATTTCTGGAATGGCTACCTGTCTGGCACTCAGGATGCCAGGAATTATCACTCAGGCAGAGGTGCTGCTGAGTAGCTGAGCTCACGTCTATATGAATTTCTGAAGTTTTCCCAGTGAGCCAGTACATAGATACATTTATCAGTGAATTGTTACATTTGGTATCGTGCAGCAGGGGCCCTTTTAATAGATGGGGAAAAACTGCGATGAAGTGTTTTGTGGGGACAAATCACAAAAGTCACAAAAGCGATTGTGGTGATTTTGGTAGTGGGCTGCATGTGCATGATATCTGCTGGAGGGGCAACCCCCCCAACCTATACATAAATTCCTGCAACACTACCAAGCTAGGTCCGATGGGAGTGAGTGGCCTTTTCAGTGGTGGCCCCCTGGATATGGTATGCCCTCTCCAGAGAGAGCCGGGAACTAGAGGATCTTGTTCCACTTCCTTGACAGAGTTGCCACTGTTATTTTCACAGACTCCCCTGCTGTGCCGTTAATTGCCGGCTGACACAGTCACGTTCAGTCGCTATGGGGTGAAGCTTCTGCTGCCCCCCATCTCCTTGCCCGAGAGAAACACTCTGCCTACATTCAGATCCCTCCAGGTGACCTAATTCCTGGGCACCTTTGTCCTGGTTTGCCTGCACAAACCTTACGCGGAGGTGAGATTATATCCGGCCTTTAGTGAGCATTCCTCCCGATTTGCTCTCAGGGTGTTGATTAAAAGCCTTGCCATTAATCATTCCCCTCCGCCACTTTCCAAACCGGATTTGTTGTGACAGGGCGACGGAGCCCTTTAAATCACATTAATTGCACAAACCTAAACTTCCGGTATGCGCCTGAATCCCTCCCGCAAAACCGCAGCAGTCTGGAGGCACCCATAATTTTTCTGCACGGCAAGCTGCCCTAGAAGGCGCAAGAGCACGTTGGAAAGCGCCTGCCCCACATTCCAAATTCCTGACACCTAGAGAAGTGGAGCAGGGTGTCTGCCATACGCGGCGGCCGGGAATAGCAATGGGGTGGCGTCTCCTTGCTCAAGAATCTCTGGAAGTTTCTTAATTGCAGCCTGGCATTGATCATTAGCTAACCTGTTAACAAATACGGGAATAAAAACCCTCTCCAGGGTGCAGCTGACTAACCAAAGCAAGTTGAATGCCAGGGAAAGGTTCCAACTGGGATAAAGATTAACTAACAGGGCCAGCAACAAAATGTTGCAGCGTGGAATGTCCCGCTCAGGGTTCCAGCAACTCAGCCAGCCATGCCCTTATCCCAGGACATGCACGCCATTCCTGCTTCCCCCTCAGTTTTCCATCTCTGCCCCCCCCCCGACCCTCCAAGTGTCCCAATTTTCCAGGAACCTCCCTGATTTAGAGAAGCCATCCCAGTTTCTGATTTTTCCCATTTTTCCTCAGGATGTCCCTATTTTCAGTGGAAAAATGCTGGAGGGTATGGAGTTATCCGACACACCCCCCCCCCCCAAGCCATCTGAAAGCAATCCTGTATACGGAAGGGTTTTTAAACATTTTATTATGTTTCTTATATATGTTGGACGCTGCCCAGAGTGGCTGGGGCAACTCAGTAAGATGTGTGGGGTATAAACAGTAAAATTATCATTATGGAATGGGACATCCCTATTTTCATTCGAGAAATGTTGGCGGGTACGACCCCCCCCCCTTTTGTTGGCTCCGAGCATGCTCACTCCTGGCCTTTTAGGGTGTTCCTTCCTCAATATTTTTGTAATTCTGCACTCTCACAAATCTTAGCATGCAGTCCCTCATAAACATCACTGTTGGGGTTCAGAGCTCCCCCTCTTATTCCAACCCCTTTGCTTCCTGAACACCTTGAACAGCATTGAGGGTATGTGGGGAGGGGCTTGTTGATTTGGTTATTATTATTTTTGTTCTTGTTTTTATCATGTATTTGGTGTTTTTATATTGTATTTTTATGCTGCAAACAACCCTGAAATCTGCAGATGACGGCCAGTACAGTGGTACCTCGGGTTACATACACTTCAGGTTACAGACTCCGCTAACCCAGAAATAGTACCTCGGGTTAAGAACTTTGCTTCAGGATGAGGACAGAAATCGCGCGGTGGCGGCACAGCGGCAGCAGCAGGAGGCCCCATTAGCTAAAGTGGTGCTTCAGGTTAAGAACAGTTTCAGGTTAAGAACGGACCTCTGGAACGAATTAAGTACGTAACCAGAGGTACCACTGTACAGTCATACCTTGGTTCTCAAACAGCTTAGTTGCCAAACAAATCGGCTCCCAAACGCCACAAACCCGGAAGTAATTGTTCCGGTTTGCGAATGTTTTTCAGAAGCCGAACGTCCAACAAGCTCCTGCAGCCAATCAGAAGCCACGCCTTGGTTTTCAAACTGTTTTGGGAGTCGAATGGACTCCGAGAATGGATTAAGTTCGAGAACCAAGGTACCACTGTATACAAATTAACTAAATAAATAATAACAGCAGCCCAGTTTCTATGGGACCACTAAGGCTGGGGCCATCCTCTTCCCAGCCCTCAGCCTTAGTGAACTGTGGGCTTTAAGCATCAAGGTAGTGAGTGATGACGCCTCATTTGTGCCTTCCACACAAACACCTTCTGTCCCTTTTCCTCCCCCCTCTCCCCGGTGTCAGGGGACATTTCCTCTCTATTTGCATTCCTTAAATGGCTAAATGCAACTTTCTCCCGTAACAGAAACCTGCTTCGTTACATCTTGTGACTCTGTTAAACATTTCCTATCTTGAAACCAACTGTGGCAAATTTCCTAGCAAAACACTCTTGGGTAGCAGGTCACAAATAATAGCAGGCCTCCCTTATCACAAATAATAGCAGGCCTCCCTTATCACAAATAATAGCAGGTCTAATACTACCTGTTTTGGAAAGCTGTATGTTCGCTGCGCATTTGGACCTCTTTTGATGCCTTGGCCGAATTTTGCGTGACGGTTCACGAGATCAGGGAGTCTTATATATATAATAAATAAAGGTCTTATATATATATATAATAAATGTTCATAAATGTACCAAGCAAACACGTACATAAATGTATGGGCCACGTGTCTGAGGCAGCACAGGAGGGCAGTCCTGGAGCCATTTCGGCTCCCAAACTGACCAAATGTTTTCTCTGCAAGATCAAAGGAAAATGGAAAAAGCCTCCCCAATGTCTTTTCATTCACAAAACCTGTCTTAAGGGTATATCTGTGTATGAATAGGGTGAGCCTGTGACCTGGCTCAGGAACTAAGTATTTATCATTACAAAAGACTGGCCAGGCTCCCCAGGGTATCCAATCAAGTAAGTATTAACAGGTAACCTGCCAGACAGGAGATAAACAACGCACTCAGATTTCTGCTGTAGACCGCCCTTTCTGTGATGTATGTATGATATTTCTGGGGGTGGTTTTGGACTCCAGGGTGGGCAATTTAAAATGCCTATATATGGGCGGACACACCTGGGTTCTGGCTCCTCCTCCTTCTCCTGCGTGTGAAGGGGGCACCCTGTTGCAACAGTTCAATAAAGATCAGGCTTACTGGCTGCTTTGCTTCTCAGTACTCTCTGTTTGGCCTCTGTTATTTTCTCCGAATGATGGAGAACCTGCAAAGGACTCTTGTGTCCCCCAAAAGGGAATAAGGGCAGATTTCCATTTATTACGGCATAAAATTGGACGGTATTTTGAACCAAGCTGGCAGGCTGCGCCTTTCGAAACATGGTCAGTGTGGGGGTTGGAATCCAAACAAAACGACTGTCGCCAGAGTTGCATCTACAGCAAAGGCTGGATGTTACTCTAAGCAGAAAGAGGATTTCTCGGGGATGGGGGCAAGAAGAACTCAGTTAAGGGGAATGAAAGCCTGATTCCCAGTTGTTCAGATTCAGCACTGAATCACAGGTTTTCCCAGAGATGAGGATAAGCTTTAGAATTCCCAAGCACGGCCAGGTATGAAGTTGCTAGTTGAAAATAATAAATACATCAGAATGAAATTTTACAGATCAGACCAGCCTGTTCAAGCAGAACATGTGGCAACAGCCTTAGATGTCTGATTAAACAAGAGATAGCTGTAGCCACATGGCAGATTTCTAAAGAGCGTATAGCTCCTTCCTCCTGCCCACCCTGCATGAAAGGGGTTAGGCTGGGGGGTGGGCAGGAAGATCTGCACATAGGTCTCTGTGTGACTTGCCAGGGTTTTTGATGCCCAGGTATTTAAACTAAAAGTGCACCCAGCCCTTCTAAGGGCTTTTTTACACCTCCATTTGCCTCACCGCCTTCCCCCAGGAAAACCTGTGGTTTAGCGCTGAGTCGGAACACCAATTGGATCTTCTGCAGGTTGTCATTTCTTCCGATTTCCAGGTTTTCCAGGAAATGGGAAAACCACTCAGACCTGTGCCTAGAAAGTGTGGGGAAACCTCTCGGACCCATGCTTGCTAGGCAGGGACCAACCAGAAGTGTAAAGGTTAAGGTAAAGGGACCCCTGACCATTAGGTCCAGTCGTGGCTGACTCTGGGGTTGCGCGCTCATCTCGCTTTATTGGCCGAGGGAGCCGGCGTACAGCTTCTGGGTCATGTGGCCAGCATGACTAAGCCACTTCTGGCGAACCAGAGCAGCGCACGGAAACACAGTTTAGCTTCCCGCCGGAGCGCTACCTACAGTGGTGCCTCGCAAGACGAAAAGAATCCATTCCGCGATTCTCTTCGTCTAGCGGTTTTTTCGTCTTGCGAAGCAAGCCCATTGACGGCTTAGCGGATTAGCGCTATTAGCGGCTTAGCGGCTTTTAGCGGCTTAGCGGATCAGCTAATAAGCGGCTTAGCGGCTTAGAAAAAGGGGGGGAAGGGAAAAAAAGTCGGAAAAACTCGCAAGACATTTCGTCTTGCGAAGCAAGCCCATAGGGAAATTTGTTTTGCGAAGCGCCTCCAAAACGGAAAACCCTTTCGTCTAGCGGGTTTTCCGTCTTGCGAGGCGTTCGTCTTGCGGGGCACCACTGTATTTATCTACTTGCACTTTGACATGCTTTTGAACTGCTAGGTTGGCAGGAGCTGGGACTGAGCAATGGGAGCTCACCCCGTCGCGGGGATTCGAACCACCGACCTTCTGATCAGCAAGTCCTAGGCTCTGTGGTTTAACCCACAGCGCCACCCACATCCCTAACCAAAAATGTAGACAAGCCCAAATTAGCACGCTAAAGAAAAAAGGAAAAAGAACACTTTGATAAGAGGGAAAACCAGGAGTGGATTTGTGTGTGTGTGTGGACTTAGAGGCCTAGTTCTGGTCCGGATCCCCAATTCAAGGGCTATACTCAGAGCCACAACGTTGCTCAATTCATAGGGTGTGCCTGCCCAATTGAGCCATCATTTCCCATAGGCCTAGTACATCAGGGTCGACTGATACCTTACTTCATTTATTTATTTCAACAATTTATATACCGTTTTGCTACAACAATATCTAAGCATAGAAATCTGGTCGACTTGCAGCCGGGTCCCCTGGCTCTCCGTTTGTTTGACAGTGATAACAACACGAGATTCCCTATATCAGATAGACTGCTTGAAATGACGAAAGCTCACCGGGAGCGGAGGTGGGGGGGGGGGGGTTGCAAAAGGACTGTAAACTCAGTTCAGCTGTGGCACTGAAAACTCATCCCAAGGCTCAGAACGGGGGCATCCTGCTCTTTAATTAAGAGCATAGCAATAAGAAGAAGCTGCTGAATCAGGCCACTGGACAGCCTATTCCAGGATCCTGTCCCATTGATGGCCAACCCAAAGCCTGCTTGCGATTCCTAGCAAGGAGTATTCAGAATCATAAAGAGACTCCAAGGATCATCTAGTCCAACCCCCTACGATGCAGGAATATGCAGCTATCCCATACGGGAATCGAACCTGCAACCTTGGCATCATCAGCACCATGCTCTAACTAACTGAGCTGACAGCATCCGACTAAAAATAAAAACCCTTTACAGCCTATCTTTTATAACCAGCAGTGGTTTGTAGCTTTGGGGATTCATGTAAAAAAGAAAAAAGAAAATCTGACAAGGCTGACATCCACGCACCCCTCCAATCTAATACATATCTTTGCTTTAGTCTAAAGTGCTGACTACGCAGGAGAAGAGACTTTTCAAACCTCACATGTGTGGGAAAGGAAGGAAGGAAAGATCCTAAACTAAGGCCACTTCCAAACAGATTAGAGACACCAGCTGTTTAGGGAGTATCCGTTCCGATCTGTTTTGTGGGGAGGTCAGAGGCTGTTGCGTAATAGCAAGAATCACCCCCACAGCTTCCTTCTTGCAAAAAGTCAGATCTTTGGGGGAAGCAGGGTTTTGAGCAAGACCTCCCCATCAACGATCACTGCTTAACCTGAATTTTCCAGGGCACGGTTGAATTCAGGCTTAAAATAGAGGTGTTCTGGAAGAGCCCTGTTGTTGTTGTTGTTGTTTAGTTGTGTCCAGCTGTTCGTGACCCCATGGACCAGAGCATGCCAGGCACTCCTGTCTTCCACTGCCTCTCGCAGTTTGGTCAAACTCATGTTCGTAGCTTCGAGAACACTGTCCAACCATCTCGTCCTCTGTCATCCCCTTCTCCTTGTACCCTCCATCTTTCCCAACATCAGGGTCTTTTCCAGGGAGTCTTCTCTTCTCATGAGGTGGCCAAAGTATTGGAGCCTCAGCTTCAGGATCTGTCCTTCCAGTGAGCACTCAGGGCTGATTTCCTTCAGAATGGAGAAGTTTGATCTTCTTGCAGTCCATGGGACCCTCAAGAGTCTCCTCCAGCACCATAATTCAAAAGCATCAATTCTTCGGTGATCAGCCTTCTTTATGGTCAGCTCTCACTTCCATACATCACTACTGGGAAAACCATAGCTTGAACTATACGGATTTTTGTCGGCAAGGTGATGTCTCTGCTTTTTAAGATGCTGTCTAAGAGCTAGCAATTGGGAGGGGGTGTCCTCAGCCAAATATGACCTGAAAGTGTGTGTGTGTGTGTGTGTGTGTGTGTGTGTGGCCTCCCATTTCCTGATCTACAGCTTGCAAAGAAAGTGGTTCTTGTGGGTGGGGGGGAGTCAGAGCACCCCTCCAACACTTTGTAGAGTAGCCCTCCAGGAAACAGAAAGACGTTCTGAGCACCAAAGCAGATTGCTGCTTTAAAAAAAAAACAAAAAAAAAAACAGGATTATCGAAAAAGCCCAGAAGACCAAAATAATCACAATCGCAAGCAGGAATATTTCCTCCCGCCGCCAGAATTCCTTGAAAAGGAGAAAGACTTTAGCCACGCGTGGTGGTCCATTTTTAGGAAGAGATGAGATCAAACTGCCCAGGTAACAGCAAGTTCTGTCTTGCTCCTCTGTCCCATCAGGAGAATAGTCCTGGGCTCGATCGCCTTTGAACTTGGTGGTAGGTTGAAATTCTTGGCTGTACGCACAGTCTTAAGGCGAAAGGATTCTAGATCCTGCCAGCAGCAGACAAGAGAGAGCAAAATGACAGGAGATGGAGAATTCACATCCCAAAATACTGGAATGGGTCAATTCCCAGGGAGCGGGGGGGGGGGCGGACTGGCAGGAGGGGGGGGCAGTCAGTGGAGCATCTTTCAAGGCAAGGAATCACCTCTTGATCTCGGCGTAAATGGATTCTGCTCTGCGTAGCAACTCCTAAAAAATTAAAGAGGAAAGGAATCCTGTTTATTAATTTCACAAAGCTGATCTACCTCTTGATTGCAAAACAACTTCAAATCGGTTCACCAAACGAATAAAATATAAGATCAACAGTAAAAACCACCTCGAAACAGTGAACCTGCACAAAATAATTAAGAGTCAACGCTAAGCTAAAAGCTGGATGAAAGTCCATGCCAGCGTTCTATGTGACTTAAATAGGCTTGCCTAAACAAAAATGTTTCTAGTAGGTGTGCAGAAGAGCACAAGGAAGGTGCCTGCCTGGCGTCAATAGGCAAGGAGTTCTCATGTGGAATGAGTATTATCTGGCACCAGCTCCACAGATTGGAGCCGCCATAGAATTGAATTGTAGAGGTGGAAGGTACCCAAAGATCATCTAGTCCAGCCCCCCCACAATGCAGGGATAAATGTCATGCGGGAATAAATCGGGTAAGGCAATCTCACAGGTAAACTGGTCCCAAGCTGTTGATTAAAGCTTGGTACTGATAACGCCAAAGTCGCAGGTTCAGTCCCTGTACAGGACAGCTGCATATTCCTGCACTGCAGGGGGTTGGACTAGATGACCCTTAGATCCCTTCCAACTCTAAGATTCTACTCCATGACCTTCCAAAGGTTGCCCAGAGATGGTGATCCCCTGCTCACCTACCCAGCCTTAGACCTCACCGCCACCTGCTTCCCTCCCCTTATAGATCACAACAACCCCACCTGCCCCATCCCTTGCGGCAGAAAGGTCTGGGATCTTTCCTGGCTGGCAGGGCAGATCTTAATTTCCCAAGCTCCTGGCAGGCCAAAGGTGACAGATGCCCACCTGTCAATCACCTGACTTCATAGCGATGTCAGGCGATGCTTCCCTTTGTAGTCCCAGTGGTCGGGCCGGCTTGCAAACTGCAAAGTGTGATGACGGGCTTACAATTCTATGGATATAGGAAGAAATGAAAAGTCCGGTTAAGCTTTCCACAGGGTTAAGAACTTACCATGTAGTTTGTGTCCAGTCCGGGGCAAGCCCCCTGCAGAGGCTGTGAAGAAAAAGAATATGGTGGGCAATGAAAAAGATTGGATCATCGTGAAAGGGTGGGTTTCATTTTGATCCTCCCTTTGCTGAGATTTTGCTCCTTGGTGGCGGGGAAGGACGTGGTGTTTTGGGGAACCCAGCACCACTCATGGGGCTGGTGCGTGCCTGTTGCATCCTTCTTGGCCACCAGAGGGGCACCGGGGGGGGCACAACAGCTTGTGCACACTATGAACCCAGCCCCAAGCAGCTTTTGCGAGCGGCACGCTGGGCTCTCAGGGCACCTGGGCTTGCATACCACCTTGGGCTTCAGCATGCCACACCCAAAGGTAAGTGCCCCCGGGGTAATCCACAAAATCTGCCCCTCTAGCTATGCCACTGGCAGGGGGAGTCCTTTAAATTCTGTCAGGCTTCAGGGAATCGGCTTCCTCCCCCGTGGCAGCAGATAAGCAGAACAAAGGAAAAGGAGTATTCTTACCAGTTAGAAACTTGAATAATAACAGCGAGAGAACAAAGAAACCGTCTCCTAGAATGGCGGTGCTCCCAGTTAAGGATTTCACCCCTTCTGTCCCTATTAATCCATGTCACTCCTACGTCTTGTAATCTGAGCTTGTACCCTCTGTGCTTTCTGTTCTGCCACTTTCTGAGCTCTCCGTGACTTTGGAGAAGGGGGGTGAATGTTGTCCAGGGACTGTGAATCTGTTAACCCTCTCTCTTCCAGAGTTTCTTCTCCTAGCTGTTCTCTATCCAGTATTTCCCAGCTTCTGCCTTCTGAACTATGTCCCTCTGCAAACCGCTGTTCCAAATCTATATTGTCCTCTTGCTCTTGGGAAGATTCAGGATCCGTATCAGGAGCAGGGGGAGGGGGAGGCTCCCACCCTCCTCAGCACAGTCCCTGACAAATTCACCCTTATGCACACAGACTCTCAAATGTGCAGAAGAAAGGTCCGTTCCAGCAAATTCATACAGAACCTTTGGAATTCAGAGAGTCCGGATCAGGACCAAGGGAGTTGCACAGTGGAGTTCATCGACTGAAAAATCCCGTTCCCAGCCTCTCCTAATCCTCTCAGTCCCATCACACCCCATTTGCAGAACCTAACCAAGGAGCGGCTGAGTCCAGGGCGTTTGGCTGGTCATCCATGCCTTGACTTACAGGGAGAGGTCCAGACATTGGGGGAGGCTCCTTCCCTTCTACTCTGGGCGATTCCACAGGCGAATCCATCGTTTCATAAATGGGCTCCTTGTCACCTGGAAAGCGGAGAATAGAACAAATCACCAGTAACGTTTGTCGATTCTGCACATGCCTCAGAACTGCATAGCATGTCGTTCTCACAACAACCTTGTTGCTGGAAACTGCAGGCGAAGGGAGAGAACAATTGCACCTCAGCTCCCAGGAGTGCAAGGGCAAAATAATAATTCAATAATAACAATTTATTATTCATACCCCACCCATCTGGCTGGGTTTCCCCAGTCTCTCCCCAGCGTAGCTAAGGGGAGCAGCGGGGGGCAGCTGGCCCATAAAACCAATACAAATCAATACAATTCTGAGGTCCTGAAACCCCCCCCCCCCCAACAAAAACCCATGCATGTGTGTCTGGTTAGTCCCTGTGAGCAAAGGATGCTGGACTTGAGAGGCCACTGTCTGATCCAGTAGAGCTATTGTTACATTCGTAGGTTGCTGCTGAGCTGCGTCATTATCAAGATTCTAGCAGGCTAATAATAATAATCCTATTATTTATACGCGGCCCATCTGACGGGGTTGCCCCAGCCACTCCGGGCGGCTTCCAACACAATATTAAAATACAGTAATACATCAAATATTAAAAGCTTCCCTGAACAGGGCTGCCTTCAGATGTCTTCTAAAAGTCTGGTAGTTGTTGTTCTCTTTGACATCTGGTGGGAGGGCGTTCCACAGGGAAGGTGCCACTACCGAGAAGGCCCTCTGCCTGGTTCCCTGTAACCTCACTTCTCTCAGGGAGGAACCGCCAGAAGGCCCTCGGAACTGGATCTCAGTGTCCGGGCAGAACGATGGGGGTGGAGACACTTCTTCAGGTACACAGGGCTAACATCCCGTTTGCTAGAACAAAACGATATCCCACTCAAAGCACACGCACACACCACTGTTTGCAGGGGGAAAGTGGATCCCTGGACTCTCAAATGCTCTAGAGGAGGTCACTCACCATGTTTGGGTGCTGGTGGCTTTTTTCCTCTTGGATCCAGTCTTGCGGGCATCCTAGAAAGAAATTTGAATGGGTGAGAGGTTGCCCATTGACATATCTACATTTCGCTTATGAAGAACGGTTGAGGGAGCAAGGTATGTTTAGCCTGGGAAAGAGGAGACTGAGAGGAGATAGGAAAGCCATCTTCAAATATCTCAAGGGCTGCCACATGTAGGAGGGAGCAAGCTTTTTTGTTTCTCCTGCTCTGGAGGGTAGGACTCGAACCCATGGCTTCAAGTTACAAGAAAGGAAATTTCGACTAAATATGAGGCAGAACATTCTGGCAGTAAGAGCTGCTTGACAGTGGAACGGTCTCCCTCAGAAGCTGGTGGTCTCTCCTTCCTTGAAAGTTTTATAACGGAGGTTGGATGGCCCTCTGTTACAAATGCTTGAGATTTCAGCAATGCTCCTTTTACATGGGTAAAAGAATACTGGGAAATGATATATAATGAATTGAAAAAAATGATTAAAAGTACCTTTCCAAAAAATAAACAAAAACAGAGTCCTTTTCGTTGGGGATAATTCAGAGGGAAATTCCCAAGTGTCAAAAAAGACTATTTATGTACACCACAACTGTGGCCCGTGTCTTGTTAGCCCCCAAAATGGAAAACGAGTGAGGTTCCAACCAAAGAAGAATGGCAACTTAGACTGATGGAATATGCACAGCTTGCAGACTTAACGTATAGAATAAGAGAACAAGAATGTACATTTAAAGAAGACAATGTTTACTGAATATATGGGGGGGGAATTTGTTTATTTAAAAACGCTGGTAGCATTAAGATAAATTCAACAGTGTAAATAAGTTTTGATGGATGTAGCAATAGATTACTGACTGGTTTAGTTCATGTAAAATATGCAGGGGTGCAAGGTATACAAAATGAAGCACCGAAAGAGAAGGGAAGTCAATGATTTAAGGTTGTTTAAATGAATATTTTGAAATGTAATTTAGAAAATTAAATTAGATAGATAGATGATAGATGATAGATGGATATAGATAGATGATAGATAGATAGATGATAGATAGATGATAGATAGATAGATGATAGATAGATAGATAGATAGATAGATAGATAGATAGATGATAGATAGATGATATAGATGATAGAGAGATAGAGAGATAGAGAGATAGAAAGATAGAGAGATAGATGATAGATAGATGATAGATCAATAGATAGATAGAAGATCCATAGATGATAGAGATAGATGATGATGATAGATGATAGATGATAGATGATAGATAGATAGATATAGATATAGATATAGATAGCTGATAGATAGCTGATAGATAGATGATAGATAGATGATAGATAGATGATAGATAGATGATAGATAGATAGAAGATCCATAGATCCATAGATAGATAGATTTCTGCATTGCAGGAGTTTGGACTACATGACTCCCATTGTCCCATCCAAACTCTACAATTCAGTGCTCTACCTTCATGACCCCTCCAAACACACAGCCCTTGTTCCCCCTTACCCCGTGCCTGGGTCCGCCTTTTGTAAGACGAAGCGGTAGACCAGGACAGCCCCGACAGCCCCCGAAAGCAAGATGCCAACCACGACTCCAGCGACAATCCAGCCCAGCATCAAAGGAGGTTTGGTGAGCTCCTTCGCAGGAGGCGGCTCTGTGGTGGGAGTCGTAGGAGGTGGGGTGGTAGTCGTTGAGCCTAGGAAAGAGACCGAACACGGGTGTTAGTACCCAAAATCGGGCGCAGGCGTCCCACTGAGTGACCGAGGGAGCAAGCAAATGCTTGAGACGGGAAATAGTTTGGTCCTCACAGCTCTCCACAACGACCCTGCGAGGTAGGGCTAGCAGAACCGTGAGCCGCCTAGTGGGGGTGCAGCCGACACAAAAGGGGGCGGGCCTCCTGAACCTCAAACAGCTGCTTAGAAGATGGTGCCCTTTAGACAAGGGCTGTAGCTCAGTGGCAGAAGCAGTGGCTCAGTGCAGAGGTTGTGCGAATGAACTTAGTGTAATATTGTCAGAGCTGCCTCCAGGTCCCAGCTCACAGAGGACCAACGCTAGGCTGGAGTTATGTACAAAAGTCTTTATTGAGGTTCAGTTTCCATTTTAAAGCCGCAGCGTGCAGCTCTACGTCTCGACCTTAGACCGGCGAAGTCCCGTCTGAGTCTCCTCCCCTTCCACACCAGTTTAAGACTCTAGCCTTGCTCCACCTCTTCCTAAGTTCCTTTCTCCTCTGGGCCCTCCTGCCCGCTAGGGTTTCATCCTTCCTGGACTCCTCTGACGCTGACCCTGACGATTCTTGCCCCTCCTTCCGGCGGGCTTTAGGACCTGGTCCCCTATCCGGGCTACCTTCTGTGCCGCTCACCTGTACATTTGAACTTGGCGCGCGCGCCCAGCCTGCAACTTTCCTCTTGACCGTTAACTCGCTCTCCGATGGAGGCGTGGTCAACCCTGACTGATCTTCTCTCGCTGGTGGTGCATATGTGGGCTCTGACACCTGGGACTCCTCCCCCCCACTACGCTCTGGTGGGGAAGCTGGTCCTGATTTCCAACTGCTGCTCTGGGAGTCCCCGCTGGCCCCTTGCTTCTGGGGTGCCCCCCTTGGGTCGCCCCTTGCCCTGCCCATCTGCGCCCCCTTCTGTGAATCTTCCGATTCGCTGGAGAGGCTCATGGAATCTATCGGGCTGCTGTCATATTCTCCTACGCTGCCCTCGGATTGCTCCCCCTCGCTCTCCATCTCCTCTCCTCCCTGCGCTCCCGCTGAGTCCCTGACAAATATGAATTTTGTTTTGTGTCTATGTGTTTGTTTGTAAATAAAATTTTGTAATAAAAAAAATAAAAAAGTGAACTTAGTGCTCAGCTTATATTTTAATTGCTATTTTGACTATTTTTTAATATTGTTTTATAGATTCAGGGAAATCAGCCCTGAGTGCTCACTGGAAGGACAGATCCTGAAGCTGAGACTCCAAGACTTTGGCCACCTCATGAGAAGAGAAGATTCCCGGGAAAAGACCCTGAAGTTGGGAAAGATGGAGGGCATAAGAAGGGGACAACAGAGGACAAGATGGTTGGACAGTGTTCTCGAAGCTACCAGCATGAGTTTGACCAAACTGCGGGAGGCAGTGGAAGACAGGAGTGCCTCGCGTGCTCTGGTCCAGGGGGTCACGAAGAGTCGGACACGACTAAACGACTAAACAACAACAACATAGATTCTAAACACTGCATTGTGTGTTAATCACATGACTTTTCATAATTGTGAAGTTTAGCTTATTTTTTAGTGGCTGTTTTGTTAAGTCTTTTTATATAGATTGCAACTGTTTTGTTGATAATTTGTTAATTATGATATATGCTGTATTTGCGATGTGGTATTATGTTTTATTATATTATGGTTATTTATTGGTTGAGATTTGTTTGAATAAAAAACAGCAAGGAAATACAATCAATCAATCAATCAATCAATCCAGCTTCCATGCAGAAGGTCTCAGATTTTAACCCCAGGATCTCCTGGTACAGCTGGGAGACTCTCTTCCTACAACCCAGGAGAGCAAACTGCTTTTCAGTGTCAGCTAGAGGGATGGACAAATCCTTTGGTTTTAGTTTCTCATTCCCCACCCTCAGCAAGTCTTAAATTCTGTTCTCCACACGCCCTCACCAGTTTGCAATCAGAAGAAGAAAAGGCCTTCACGAAAATTCGTCAGGCATTTAGCACAAATTTCTCCCAAATTTCTCCCTTGTGTATGTTATTTTTGCCTAATGTACACATTTTTTGCAGAACAATTTCACACAGAATAATGCCTTTCCGTACGTTATTTTCACCAAGGTGTGTATTTTGTCGCACGTTTTATCCTAGTCTTGTTCCTCCATTCGCAAAATTCAGATAAGGGTGGATTGCAAAGGATGGCTGTTTTTCGGTGTGCCTGTATTCTTCCGGAAAGCTATAATTTGCTAGGTTCATCTTTTAATGCAGACTGATTTTAGTTTCTCCTCCATTCCTAGTAGATGATACTGAGCTTGATGGACCAATGATCTGACTCGATGTAAGATAACTCCCTGCAAAATCCCACCAATAAGACGGCCTTGTGAACTCCCACCAGCCCCAGCAAACGTGGCCAATGGCCCATCTGGAAGGCCCAGATTTCCCCATCACTCATATACACATTATCCTAGGAGTAAATCCTGCTGAACTCAATGGGGCTACCCTTGGAGTGGACATGCATTGGGTCCCCCTGTTGGTTGAATCCTCAACTGCATTTTAGCCCATCAACTGATAAAATGAGTTAATTCAATCTGTGCACTTCTGCCGGCAACCGAAACCAGGTGTGTGGAACATTTGGCTCACCAGATGTTGCTGAACTACAACTCCCATCTCTCCTGCCTATTGGCCGTGCTTGTTGGCACTGATGGGAGTTGTAGTTTGGCAACACCCAATACAAGACAATACAGGGTACCTCTGTAGCCCATTAAATATCTTTGCTTTGATTGATCTAACCCAGGGTTTCCCAAACTTGGGCCTCCAGCTGCTTTTTGGAGTACAATTCCCATCATCCCTGACCACCAGTCCTGCTAGCTAGGGATGATGGGAGTTGTAGTCCCAAAACAGCTGGAGGCCCAAGTCTGGCAAACCCTGATCTAACTGATGCGCCAGTTTGGCATTGTGGCAATACTAAAACTCTCCGGGTTTTCCGAAAGCAAACCTCTCCTGCCCCTTCCGGGAGATGCCATTGGGAATTGACCTTCTGCACACACTGAAGATGTTCCTACCACTCAGCTACAGTCATTTGACGCCCCCGTTTGACAGTTGCGTACAAGGAAGAAGTGGGTGGTTATATAACGCTAATTGCGCTTTGAGTTGGGTTATGTAACAGGAGCAAGCAGCCCAGTATCTCCTCGTACCATCTCCAGCATTCCCAAGTTATACATGCAAACAATAAACAGGAGATCCGGAAGGAACGTCCGGATGACACAACTTCTTTTTGCGGAAGATAAAAGTCGAAATTCCTTCCCGTCCACAATTTTTAAAGACCCCAGAAAAGTATTCTGTTTGCAGAATGCTTAAAAAAAACAAAACACTAAGTGTAAATATATTAAAACGCAAACAGGATTTGAGTGGGTGGTAAACTTTTTGTTTTCCTTTTGTGATAAGTTGAAGGTATAAACAGAAATTCTAGGGGGACCACGGAGGGAGGTGGAAGTCGTAGGTGGAAAGACTGGTTGCTCAATTTGAAATGTTGCAGAATTGTTTAGCTGTTGAGGTTAAAAAAAAAGAGGATCTCCGAAGCTAAGCATTGGCAAACTCTCAACGGCGGCCAGAATGGACATTTCCATGCTGCAGCCCTGAGCCACGGAGACAGGAAACAGGGGGAGGCGATGAGACTGGGGGCGGGAGAGAGCGCAAACACTCACGTGCAAGCTGAAGCTCGATGGACCCTTTGAGAGAGCCTTTGGGACGCATGAGAAGCATCACGGTGTAGACCTTGCTGTCGTTGGGCCTGACCCTGGTGATGAGGAGGGACCCGTTGGGGAAGCCAAATTCCCTTCCAGTATGTTGCACCCCACTCCGCTGCGGGTTGCTGTTCCCAGGGAAGTAACTGAAGAGCCGGGTCGAGCCGTCGGTCGCCACGCCTCGGTACCAGTCGATCTGGCGGATGGTGCCCGTCACGTTGACCACGGCAAACGTGACGTTCTGACCCTCGATGGGGGTCTCCGGGATGGACACGACCGAGACGCTGCCAATGGTAGCTTGGCTCAGGGGAGCCCACAAGCCCACGAGGCAGGCTGCGTGAGACGAGAGGGAGGGAGGGTCAGGGTAGGTGGCCGCAGGTACTCGCAGCATCCTCCATCATCACCTGCATCCTACTGGTCTGAAAGTTGACACCACCACCCCACCCCACCCCCGCTCACCTGGCTCAGCAGATGTCTACACCAGGCATGGCCAAACTTGGCCCTCCAGCTGTTTTGGGACTACAATTCCCATCATCCCTGATCGCCGGTCCTGCTAGCTACGGATGATGGGAGTTGTAGTCCCAAAACAGCTGGAGGGCCTAGTTTGGCCATGCCTGGTCTACACTAAGGTTCTAATTTTTTTAAAAGCCTCATGCTCCTGTGGCTTAGTGAGATGAACTTTTGCCTAGAAGCAAAGGAACGAACGGTCATTTCTTTTGAGGAAAGGCCTCCCCAAAAATCAATAAATCAGTTTTTGTAGGAGTAGCTGTATAATAGGCATAGCATGTACAGTGGACGCTCGGGTTGCGAACGTAATCCATGCGGGATGCACATTTGCAATCCGCAGCGTTCGCAACCCACAGCGGTGCAACTGCGCATGCGTGGGTTGCGGATTGTTGCTTCTGCGCATGCGCAAAGCGCAATTTAGCGCTTCTGCGCATGTGCGACTGCCAAAACCCGGAAGTAAGCCGTTCCGGTACTTCCAGGTTTCAGCAGTCCGCAACCCAAAAAAACGCAACTTGAAGTGTCTGTAACCCGAGGTATGACTGTATTATAATACAGGAGAAATAGATTCCAACTTTTACAGTGATTCCAGCTTTTCATTTCCCTTTTCCGGCGTGTCTAAGCATAAGTTCACTTTGCTACAGGAAATGGCTTTTTTTTTTTTGTCGGGGGGAGTCAAAAAGTTACAACCCTAGTCTACACACTACAGATTCAAACCAGCTTCGAACCAGTTCAGCTGCCAGCAGTTCCCAGTCCAGCAGGAACTCGCAGATGTGCAGAACCCTGACGCTAAGGGAAAGGGGCGTAGCTCAGTGGCAGAGCAGCTGCTTTGAGTGCAGAAGGCCCGGGACAATTCTCAGCTTCTCCAAATGAAAGGGACCTTCAGGTGGAAACCCTTAGAGCGCTGCTGCCAGCCAGTGTAGACAATACTAGTCTGGTGTGGCATAAGACAGCTTCCTACGTTCTGCAGTTGCCAACTTCTCAGCCAGCCCCTGCTGTTGTGTGGTCAGAGGTTTGGCCTACTGACCACAGTAAAATTAGGTCGGGATTTTGCCAATCTGGCACCATTTAGGCGTTTTGGGTGGCTCCTATCAGCCCCAGGTTTGCAAAGGCTGAATTAGGTAGAATCGTAGAATTGGAAGAGACCACCAGAGTCATTTAGTCTAACCCCCTGCAATACAGGTAATACCAGGGATAATGGTTTTACAGGGTGTTGGGGGGGGGGGTCCTCATATATTTTTTTCACTTACAGTGGTAAGTTAAAGGTAAAGGGACCCCTGACCATTATGTCCAGTCGTGGACGACTGGAGTTGCGGCACTCATCTCGCTTTATTGGCCGAGGGAGCAGGCATACAGCTTCCGGGTCATGTGGCCAGCATGACTAAGCCGGTTCTGTCGAACCAGAGCAGTGCACGGAAATGCCATTTACCTTCCTACTGGAGCAGTACCTATTTATCTACTTGCACTTTGACGTGCTTTCGAACTGCTTGGTTGGCAGGAGCAGGGACCGAGCAATGGGAGCTCACCCCGTTGCGGGGATTCGAGCCACTGACCTTCTGATTGGCAAGCCCTAGGCTCAGTGGTTTAACCCAAAGAGCCACCCATGTCCCTACTTTGGGACTTGCTGAATCTGGGGAGGCCCTCCCACTAATTTTGCTGTGTGCCCCCAAATTCTGCCCGGATGGCACCATCGCCCATGAATTCATGTGCGCCAGCGATGAGGACTCATTGGCCAGCCATACGTTGCTGGACTCCACCCCATTCAGCACTGACCGATTCCCTACGATGCTCCCAAACTCTATAAATCGGAATTGCCAACTTTTTAAACTGACCCTGCTCTTCTGCCTTTAATGGCAGCTTAACATGCAGAACTGAAAACAGGCAAAAGTGTCCCCTCCTTTTGTATCGCCTCCAGGCCAGGGAACAGAAGCACCCTCGACGTTCCACTTGTTAATAGAGCTGCCAGCTTCAGCATTCTTAAAAAATTGTCTTTATGTTAGAATCCTAAAATTGCAGAGTTGGAAGGGACCCCGAGGGTCATCTAGTCCAGCCCTCTGCAACGCAGGAATCTCAGCTAAAGCATACATGACAGATGGCCGTCCAACCTGTTTAAAAATATCTCCAAGGAAAGGGAATCCACCATCTCCCGAGGTAGTCTGTTCCACTGTTGAATGCCTCTTCCTCCCAGAAACATCTTCCTGCTGTTTAGTCAGAATCTCCTTGAAGCCAGAGGTTTGAGTCTTACCCTCCAGAGCAGCTTGTTACAATAAATAGAATTAATTTAAGAAACCTTTCAAAGTGTTACCATAGATGTCCCTTGGACAATAGTTTGATCTGGAACACTTGGCAGGCGATCATCCCCTGATCATTTTAATATGTTTAATTTTTTTTTCCTTAAAAGCAGAAGAGCAGGCTGGGCAGGTGTTTTCTGGTCAGTTGGCAACCCTACATACCAATCCCCTGCCCCCCCCCCAAAAAAAAAACAGCTGGCAGACTTGTTCGCATTGCTTACTCCTCCGTCATCAACTCACCTGCTAGCAGGAATTCCCCAGGAAAGGGGACCCGGCTGCTCAAACCCTGCATGGCGGTTCTTTGTTGAAGTTGGCCGAAGTTCGCCAAATGACCCCTCCGAGCGAGAAGAACACTTCTGAGGTTAAAACTGAGACTGGGCAATCAGCTGGGCACCCGGGTTTCTTCCTTATTCCATGCCACAGGGTGGTTTGTCCGCGTTGCTCTTGCGAGAGGATACTGATCCAGGCGGAATCCTATGCCAATTGCTGCTTCCTCCTCCTTTTCCTCCTCCTCCTGGTGCCCGTCTGGCCTCTTTGGGGTGCGAGCCTGTGGGATGGGGGGGAGGCGGGAGCAACAACATCACCCAAGGCCAGCGTCAAAGGCACTCAAGCCTGACTCACTGCCTGCCAGGAATGTCCTGGGATATTAAAATTTCAACTGAGCCAACCAGCAGGCCAGGTGTGCTGGCTCTGTGCCATGGCTGGCGTGGGCAAGTTGTGGGGTGAGCTACAAACCTCCCCTCTCTGGGACCGGACTTCAGAGGGTTCCTCCTCCCAGGAATCCTAGCACCCCATGATTAGGTGGCAGTGCAGTAGAATGGTTAGGGTACCAAACGAGGGCCAGAGGTGCCACCACCGGGGTTCAAATCCCACAGCTGAACCATGAAGCTTGCTGCTTGACCTCAGACCCTTCCTCCCAGCCGATCCTCCCTCACAAGGCTGTTGTGAAGATGGAACAGAGAACAAGGGAGAAGGAGGCGTGCGGCTTTGAGCTCTTCGGGAGGAAGGTGAGATAGAACTGCAACAATGGCAGCAATACTCTAAACCTCTAAAGCGGAGTGGGGGAATCTGATTTTTTTTGCAAAAGGAGAAGAAGAAGGGGGATGCTCTGTTGGTAGAATGGGGCAGATTAATACTCCCAACTGATGCTGTTTGAGGAAATAATAATTACAGTGGTACCTCGGGTTACATATGCTTCAGGTTACAGACTCCGCTAACCCAGAAATATGACCTCGGGTTAAGAACTTTGCTTCAGGATGAGAACAGAAATTGTGCTCCGGTGACACGGCGGCAGCGGGAGGCCCCATTAGCTAAAGTGGTGCTTCAGGTTAAGAACGGACCTCCGGAACAAATTAAGTATGTAACCAGAGGTACCACTGTATTATTATTATTATTATTATTAATCAGTACCCCATCTATCTGGCTGAGTTTCCCCAGCCACTCTGGGCAGCTCCCAACAGAATATTAAAAACATGATAAAACATCAAACATTAAAAACTTCCCTAAACAGGGTTGCCTTCAGACGTCTTCTAAAGAATCTGAGTGATCCTTGTTTTAGCTTTGACATTGATTTATATGCTCCCCACCCCAGAACCATCTTTCCTTGCCCCCCCCCCCAAAAAACAGGGTCCAGATTCATAGAGTTGGAAGGGATTCCTCTGCCCACAGCCATCCCTGGTTGGACTCGAACCACCAACCTTCTGGTTAACAGCCAGACCCACTGACCCATTGCACACAGGCTCCGCATATAATTCCTCGCTTGCAGATTCAGCAGGGCTTCCTTCTGAGTTGCGCAGTGCCTGGGATCGGGTTATAACAGTGCTGCACAAACCACTCACCCCTTCTGGCCACTTACGTGGAAAAACAAAGAGAATTCTGGTTTTCTCTCACCTTCCGCTGAGGACGAGGAGACAAGATCTGGAAGGGATCTTTCTGCCTCCGTCTTCCCTGCCTGAGTCCTCTCCCCTTGTGCTTCTCACCCACACATTCCCAGTCCTAACCCGACCTGACTAGTTAGACGGCAGGGTGACAGAGAGATGGGAAAGGTGGGGCTGGCTGAAGGCATTTGGGTACAGGGAGGTGGAGGGAGCGGGGTGCCTTCCGAGACAGGCAGGGTGTAATTATCTGTTGCACACAGAATCTCCGTCGCCAGCCAGAGCTGCACTGGTTGGATTTCTGCCTGTCGCACAAAGTTTGCTTGTCGAGAAATCAAGTGTGGGCGCACCGTGCTCTATGATAGCGCTTTAAACAGCCGTGGCTTTCCCCCCAAGAATTCTGGGAAGGGGGGTCAGGAGAGAGATACATCCCATAACTCCCCTCACGGAGCTACAATTCACAGTGTTAACAGAGAAATCTGAGGGCTCCCTTGGACAAAAAACAAGGACACCAGCCAGGAATACCAGAGCAAAACAGCAGCCAGTAGGTCTTTATTGAAGACTGGTGCGACAGGACTCCCACCTGCCACAAGGTGGAACAAGATGGAAGCCCCGAACAAAAGAGCCCCCAAACTTTTATTAGCTGCTAATCCCCATGTTACACCCCCGAAACTACATCACTTATACATCATGGTTACATCATGAAAGGGGAGGTCTGGTGGCAGTAATCTGAGCATCCTGGACCCTGCCCCATGGTTCCCTTTGCCCTCCACCAAACACTCATCAAGTGTAACAAAAGAGATATTTCCCTGTTTCCCAGCCAAGTTAATCACACCCTTTTGTCTTCATCTGGGTTTGTTATTTCTGGAATGGCTACCTGTCTGGCACTCAGGTATCAGGATGCCAGGAATTATTACTCAGGCAGAGGGGCTGCTGAGTAGCTGAGCTCACGTCTATATGAATTTCTGAAGTTTTCCCAGTGAGCCAGTGCACAGGTACATTTATCAGTAAATTCTTACATTTGGTATCGTGCAGCAGGGGCCCTTTGAATAGATGGGAAGAAACTGTGATGAAGTGTTTCGTGGGGACAAATCACAAAAGTCACAAAAGCGATTGTGCTGATTTTGGTAGTGGGCTGCATGTGCATGATATCTGCTGGAGGGGCAACCCCCACCCCCATACATAAATTCCTGCGACAATAGAGTAGCTTAACAACCAATCTTTCTTCCCAGGGAAGTCTGGGAATTCTAGCTCTGTGGTGGAAATCTTCTTTAAACAGTCATGGCTTCCCCTCCCAAAGAATTCTGGGAGCTGTGTTTTGTTATGGTTGGCGAGAGTTGCTAAGAATTCTGGGAGTTAAGAGTTGCAGGAGGCCCCTATTATCTTCCCAGAGCCGCAATTCTCAGAGTTTCCTGGGAAGAGGGATTCCCCCGCCCTGTACTTAAAAAAAAAAGTGCTGCAAACAGCACTGTGGTGCTGGGAATTTGCGTGAATGAGTCACCCAGAGGTTATCCATTGGCAGAGGCGTCTCTGTGCTAGTTAGTCTGGGTTCCTTGGGTGGCGGTTGTGTGCCTTGCTGCCTGTGCCGCCTGACCCAGAACAAAGCAGAGAGATGCCAAGTTATACACGTAGGCAGTGGTGGCCGAACTGCACTCTGCACTTGCTCAGAGAGATCATTGTTTATTCTCAGGGCCAAACGAGATATGGCCTTCCATGCTTTCTCATGTCTGATGTGTTGGGTTTGCGAAGGGTGCAGAGAGTTCTCAGGAGACCCCAGTGCCCCTCAAAGAGCTACAATTCAGAGTGGTTCAGCTATCAATCTCCCTTCCTGTGAAGCTCTGGGAATTATAGTTCTGGGGGGAGAATAAGAGGCTGCCTAACAACTCTCGGCACCAGGGAAAGAATTGCCGCCTACCCTGCCACCGTGCCCAGGCAGAGATGGCGCCAATTTTTCAGGCAAGATGGCTCCTGTTTTCAGTGAGATCTCGCTCCAAATGGACACGATCTTGCCCAAAATTGGCGCCACCAGCAGCAGTGCTTCTCCATTACTGAAAGAGGCGGCAGGGCAGCTGCAGGCATGACATTGACCGCCTGAGGCGGCGTTTCACCTTACCTAATGGCTGGGCATACTCTGCTCGGCACCCTTAACAAACTTCCGCTCCCAGAATCCTGTGGGTGAAGCTGTGGCTATTTAAAGTGGCACAATACACATACACTCCAACATTTCTCTGATGGAAATAGGGACATCCTATTCAACAACAACAACAACAACAACAACTTCTTTACTATTTATACCCATCTGACTGGCTTCCAACATATATAAAACATAATAAAACAGTAAACAGTAAAACAAAAACAAAAACAACTTCCCGATACAGGGCTGTGTTCAGATGGCTCAGGGGTCGGATAAGTCCACACCCTCCAAAATTTCTCCAAAGAAAACAGGGACATCCTAAGAAAAAGCTGGGCAACTGATGAAATGTGCGCAGCTTGCAGATTTAACATACAGAATAAGAGAACCAGAAGAATGTACATTTAAAGAAGACTGGAAAATGTTTACTGAATATATGGGGGGAAATTGTGTTTATTTAAAAATGCTGGTAGCATTAAGATGAATTCAACAGCGTTAATAAGTTTTGATGGATGTAACAATGGATTACTGACTGGTTTTACTGAATGGTTTGCAGGAAGTAATTGATTTAAGGTTCTTTAAATATTTTGAAATGTAAAATAGAAAATATAATAAAAATTATATTAAAAAGGGGGAAAGGGGGGACATTCTGGGATCAAATCAGAAACTGGGACAGCTTCTGTAAATCGAGGACGTCCCTGGAAAATAGAGACACTTGGCGGGCCTGAAATAATCTCTTAAATGTATACAGTGGACACTCAGGTGGCGGGAGGCATGTTCACAACCCGCGGGTTGCAATTCGGTGCTTCTGTGCATGCGCAAAGAGCGATTTAGTGTTTCTGCACATGCGCAAGTGCCGAAACCCGGAAGTAACCCATTCCGGTACTTCCAGGTTCGGTGTGGTGCACAACCCAAAAACGCGCAAGTTGAAGTGTCTGTAACCCAAGGTATGACTGTACTACAATTGGGTGAGGACAAGACCACTTTAACACCATGTCTGATTTGGTCCTCCCTTCATATGTTCCGGGTCTGGGCCTCGCCATTGAAGCCGGCTTCCACAACTTGACATTAAAGCACACACAAGGCCAGGTCAACCCTCACATCTCCTGCCTTGTTCCTCTTTAAGGAGGAACAGAGTTCAGAGGAACCTCAAAGGTCAAGGCATCCAACCCACTATCAATGCAGAAAATCTGGTGCTACAGCCTCCCTCGTAGGTGGAAGGAGAGTCCACCCTCTCCAAGGCCAACTCTACCACTATTAAACAACCTGGAGCATCAGGAAGTTCGCAGGGAGGCGACTTACACTGAGTCAGTCCACTGGTCCTTCTAGTCCATAGAATCATAGAGTTGGAAGGTACCCAAGAATCATCTAGTCCAACCCCCTTGCAATGCAGGAATCTCAGCTAAAGCATCCATGGCAGATGGCCATCCAACCTTTGCTTGAAAACCTCGAAGGGAGGAGAGCCCACAACCTCCAGTGGGGGACTGTTCCACTGCCAAACAGCTCCTACCATCAGAAAGTTCTTCCTGATGTTTAGTCAGAATCTCCTTTCTTGTAACTGGAAGCCATTGGTTCGGGTCCTACCGTGCAGAACAGGAGAAAACAAGCTTGCTCCATCTTCCAAAAGGACAACGCTTTAGATATTTGAAGATGGCTATCATATCTCCTCTCAGTCTCCTTTTCTCCAGGCTAAATGCATCCAACTCCCTCAACCATTCCTCATAAGGCTTACTTTCCAGACCCTTGATCATCTTGGTTGCCCTCCTCTGCCCACCTTCCAGCTTGTCAACATTCTTCTTAAATTGTGGTGCCCAGAATTAGACACAGTATTCTGAGTGTGGTCTGGCCAAGGCAGAATAGAGTGGTACTCTTACTTCCCTTGATCTGGACACTCTATTTCGGTTGATGCAGCCTAGAACAGTGCTAGCTTTTTTTTTTTTTTTTGCTGCTGCATCACCCTGTTGACTCATATTCAGCTTGTGGTCCAACAAAACCCCTAGACCCTTTTCACACGTACTGCTAGTAAGCCAGGTGTCCCCCATCCTATTTTTGTGCAGCTGGTTCTTCCTGCCTAAATGCAGAACCTTGCATTTGTCCCTTTTGAAATTCATTTTGTTCGCTTGCGTCCAGTTCTCCAATCCGTTAAGGCCATTTTGAATTCTGATTTTGTCTTATGGGACCTTAGCTACCCCTCCCAGTTTGGTGCCATCTACAAATTTGATGAGCATCCCCTCAATTCCTTCACCCAAGTCATTGAACGGCAACGGGCCCGACAGTTCAATACTGTATACACTGACAGGCAGAGACTCTCCAAGGTTTCATGCAGCCATACGTGGAGATGTGAGGGATCAGCCCTAGGATCTTCGGTGGCAGATTCTCTAGCATTGTGCTATGGCAGGGATCAGCAACCTTTTTCAGCAGTGGGATGGTCCACCGTCCCTCAGACCATGTGGTGGGCCGGACTATATATTTGGGGGGGGGATGAATAAATTCCTATGCCCCACAAATAACCCAGAGATGCATTTTAAATAAAAGCACACATTCTACTCATGTAAAAACACCAGGCAGGCCCCTCAAATAACCCAGAGATGCATTTTAAATAACACATTTTACTAATGTAAAAACACACTGATTCCCGGACTGTCCGCGGGCTGGATTTAGAAGGCAATTGGGCCGCATCTGGTCCCTGGGCCTTAGGTTGCATACCCCTGCGCTACGGTCTGGGCCGGCCTACACATGGGGCAGTGTGAGGCGACCCCCTCAGGCGGCAGCATTCACAGGGCAGCATATCTGGCTTCCAAGGAATGCAAGGCCCACGGCTGCTGCTGCTGCTGCGATGGCAACGATAGCTGCTTCATGCTCTTTGGAGCCTCTTGGCGAATAGGAGGTGCTGCTGGTCTTCTCTCACCCTTGTTTCCGACATCCATCTCTATTCCCTCTTGTTCCTGATGCAAATCTTCACTCAGCCCTTCATCCCTGGCTGGGAGGGGCGCCATTTTGTGGTTCGCCTCAGGCACTACAATGTCTCGAGCCAGTTCCTGCACAAACACTCCTTCCTCAAACACTCGGGTAATGTGAAGCCATTGCTCTGAAGCAACAGGAAAATATTTGCTCCATCATATAATTGACAGCCCATCAGATATTTGGAGATGGCTATCGTGCCTCCTCCCCTTCATGGATCACTGCCTTGCCGTGGCGAAGGGGCTTGAAGAACTCAGAGAAGCTATGAACTATGCCGAGCAGGGCACCCAAGATGAACAGGTCATAGTGGAGAGTTTTGACCAAACGTGATCCACCTGGAGGAGGAATCGGCAAGCCACTCCAGTATCCCTGCCAAGAAAACTCCATGGACAAAGACAACAGGCATATAAAAGTTATGACGCTGGAAGATGAGCCCCTCAGGTCGGAAGGCGTCCAACATGCTACTGGGGAAGAGCGGAGGGCAAGTACAAGTAGATCCAGAGCTGATGAAGCGGCTGGGCCAAAGCCGAAAGGACGCTCAGTTGCGGATATGCCTGGAAGCGAAAGGAAAGTCCAATGCTGTAAAGAAAAATATTGCATAGGAACCTGGAATGTAAGAACCATGAACATGGGTAAGTTGGAGGTGGTCAAAAATGAGATGGCAAGAATAAATATTGACATCCTGGGCATCAGTGAACTAAAATGGACGGGAATGGGTGAATTCAGTTCGGATGACCATCATATCTACTACTGTGGGCAAGAAACCCGTAAAAGAAATGGAGTGGCCCTCATAGTCAACAAAAGAGTGGCAAAAGCTGTACTGGGATGCAATCTCAAAAATGATAGAATGATCTCGATACGAATCCAAGGCAGACCTTTTAACATCACAGTAATCCAAGTTTATGCACCAACTACTGGTGCTGAAGAAACTGAAATTGACCAATTCTATGAAGACTTACAACACCTTATAGAAGTGACACCAAAGAAGGATGTTCTTCTCATTATAGGGGATTGGAATGCTAAAGTAGGGAGTCAAGAGATAAAAGGAACAACTGGCAAGTTTGGCCTTGGAGATCAAAACGAAGCAGGGCAAAGGCTAATAGAGTTCTGTCAAGAGAACAAGCTGGTCATCACAAACACGCTTTTCCAACAACACAAGAGACGACTCTACACATGGACATCACCAGATGGGCAGCATCGAAATCAGATTGATTATATTCTCTGCAGCCAAAGATGGAGAAGCTCTATACAGTCAGCAAAAACAAGACCTGGAGCTGACTGTGGCTCAGATCATCAGCTTCTTATAGCAAAATTCAAGCTTAAACTGAAGAAAGTAGGAAAAACCACTGGGCCGGTAAGATACAATCTAAGTCAAATTCCTTATGAATACACAGTGGAAGTGAGGAACAGGTTTAAGGATTTAGATTTGGTGGACAGAGTGCCTGAAGAACTATGGATGGAGGCTCGTAACATTATACAGGAGGCAGCAACGAAAACCATCCCAATGAAAAGGAAATGCAAGAAAGCAAAGTGGCTGTCCAATGAGGCCTTACAAATAGCGGGGGAGAGAAGGCAAGCAAAATGCAAGGGAGATCGTGAAACATACAGGAAATTGAATGCAGATTTCCAAAGAATAGCAAGGAGAGACAAGAAGACCTTCTTAAACAAGCAATGCAAAGAAATAGAGGAAAGCAATAGAATGGGAAGAACCAGAGATCTGTTCAAGAAAATTGGAGATATGAAAGGAACATTTCGTACAAAGATTTCCATAATAAAGGACAAAAGTGGAAAGGACCTAACAGAAGCAGAAGACATCAAGAAGAGGTGGCAAGAATACACAGAGGAATTATACCAGAAAGAAACGGATGTCTCATATACCCCAGGTAGTGTGGTTGCTGACCTTGAGCCAGACATCCTGGAGAGTGAAGTCAAATGGGCCTTAGAAAGCACTGCAAATAACAAGGCCAGTGGAAGTGATGGTATTCCAGCTGAACTATTTAAAATTTTAAAAGATGATGCTGTTAAGGTGCTACACTCAATATGCCAGCAAGTTTGGAAAACTCAGCAGTGGCCAGAAGATTGGAGAAGATCAGTCTACATCCCAATTCCAAAGAAGGGCAGTGCCAAAGAATGCTCCAACTATCGCACAATTGCACTAATTTCTCACGCTAGCAAGGTTATGCTTAAAATTCTACAAGGAAGGCTCAAGCAGTATGTGGACCGAGAACTCCCAGAAGTGCAAGCTGGATTTAGAAGAGGCAGAGGAACCAGAGACCAAATTGCAAACATGCGCTGGATTATGGAGAAAGCTAGAGAGTTCCAGAAAGACATTTACTTCTGCTTCATTGACTATGCAAAAGCCTTTGACTGTGTCGACCATGGCAAATTATGGCAAGTTCTTAAAGAAATGGGAGTGCCTGATCACCTCATCTGTCTCCTGAGAAATCTCTATGTGGGACAAGAAGCTACAGTTAGAACTGGATATGGAACAACTGACTGGTTCAAAATTGGGAAAGGAGTACGACAAGGCTGCATTTTGTCTCCCTGCTTATTTAACCTATATGCAGAATTCATCATGCGAAAGGCTGGGCTGGATGAATCCCTAGCCGGAATTAAGATTGCCGGAAGAAATATCAACAACCTCAGATATGCAGATGACACAACCTTGATGGCAGAAAGTGAGGAGGAATTAAAGAACCTTTTATTGAGGGTGAAAGAGGAGAGTGCAAAATATGGTCTGAAGCTCAACATCAAAAAAACGAAGATCATGGCTACTGGTCCCATCACCTCCTGGCAAATAGAAGGGGAAGAAATGGAGGCAGTGAGAGATTTTACTTTCTTGGGCTCCATGATCACTGCAGATGGTGACAGCAGCCACGAAATTAAAAGACGCCTGCTTCTTGGGAGAAGGGCAATGACAGGCCTAGACAGCATCTTGAGAAGTAGAGACATCACCTTGCCAACAAAGGTCCGTATAGTTAAAGCTATGGTTTTCCCAGTAGTGATGTATGGAAGTGAGAGCTGGACCATAAAGAAGGCTGATCGCCGAAGAATTGATGCTTTTGAATTATGGTGCTGGAGGAGACTCTTGAGAGTCCCATGGACTGCAAGAAGATCAAACCTCTCCATTCTGAAGGAAATCAGCCCTGAGTGCTCACTGGAAGGACAGATTGTGAAGCTGAGGCTCCAGTACTTTGGCCACCTCATGAGAAGAGAAGACTCCCTGGAGAAGACCCTGATGTTGGGAAAGATGGAGGGCACAAGGAGAAGGGGGCGACAGAGGACAAGATGGTTGGATAGTGTTTTCGAGGTTACCAGCATGAGTCTGACCAAGCTGCGGGGGGCAGTGGAGGACAGGAGTGCCTGGCGTTCTCTGGTCCATGGGGTCACGAAGAGTCGGACACGACTAAACGACTAAACAACAATCGTGCCTCCTAACCGACGCTTCTCCAGGCTAAACATAGGCAACTTTTTCAAACTTTCCTCAAAGGGACAATCTCTCCCGTCCCCTCCCCCTCCTGGGGTTCCTCTGGGCAACCTCAGCATTGAGCGTTTGTCCTGATTTGCTTGCACAAGGGCTACACGGAAGTTAGACTGTGTCTGGTCATTAATTGAGCATTCTCTCCTATTTCTTTCTGGGGGCAGTTATGCGACAATGAGCATTTGTCCTGCATTCGTTCCTGATTTGCTTATGGGCAGAAGTGTAGCTGTTTGGAGTTGCTGGGGGCGGGGGAAGGGCTATTTCCATTTCCACAGCAGGGTCCCTTTCTCCAACATCCCAGAGACATCCAATCAGCATGAAAGGGGGAATTTCTGGCCATGGGGAAGAAGCCTTTGCATTGAATCGGTGTGAAAAGAAGTTCTTCGGCCTGTGAAAATCAGTTCCTAGAGTCACTCTGCAGATGGCTCATGGGAAGAACAAAGGGCGGGGTGTGATTTGTTCTGCAGGCTCTAAAACTAAGCATTCAGGAACACGCAGGAGACTTTATAAACTTAGAAAGGGAGAGTGGCTGTGCGTATCACAAAGGCGCCCTGCGCATCTGAATTCCCCACACTACTGAAGGGCCTCAGAAATAGAAATTCCAGCATGCTGTTATCAAAACCACTGTTACAAGACGGGGCAAGGCCATAAGCAGGTAGACAAACAAAGAATGAGTAAATTAAGAAGAGTTAATCTTCAAAAGGATTAAGACATTCTGGGAGATGATTTACAATGAAATGAAAAAGGTATTTAAATATACCTTCCTGAAGAAACCAGAGGCCTTTCTCCTGGGCATGGTCGGCCAATTGGTGCCAAAGAAGGACAGAACTTTCTTTATGTATGCAACAACAGCAGCAAGAATACTCATCGCGAAGTATTGGAAGACACAAGATTTACCCACCCGGGAAGAATGGCAGATGAAGTTGATAGACTATATGGAACTGGCGGAAATGACTGGCAGAATCCGAGACCAGGGAGAAGAATTGGTGGAAGAAGATTGGAAAAAATTTAAAGATTATTTACAGAAATATTGTAATATTAATGAATGTTAGAAAAATGATGGAATGAAGTTATATGGCTTTAGCAGGAATGTTATAAGGAAATAGGTACAGATAGATTGTTAATGTATTAAAGGGGGGGGGGGAAACAAGGTTAGAATATAACAAAATAAAAAAATTCCTTCTAGTAGCACCTTAAAGACCAACTAAGTTAGTTCTTGGTATGAGCTTTCGTGTGCATGCACACGAAAGCTCATACCAAGAACTAACTTAGTTGGTCTTTAAGGTGCTACTGGAAGGAATTTTTTTATTTTGTTTTGACTATGGCAGACCAACACGGCTACCTATCTGTAAAAGGTTAGAATATGTTAAGACAAATTACAGGACAGAAGATAGAGAAAGATGGAGAGGAATTGCTGAAACAGGTAATTGACGTGGAATACAAAAAGGGAGGTGAGAGGAGGTCGCTGAAACAAGTGATTGAAAGACAAGATTTTGAAATTATTGGATGTGTTTTTAATTGTTCTGTTTTGTTTTGTTAATTTAATGTTTTATGTAGTGTTTTTGTTTTTGTAATGTATTGTATTGTTTAATTCTTTTTCTTTTTTATCTTTTCTTTTTGTAACTTTTAAACTGTCAATAAATATTATTTTTAAAAAAAAAAAAACAGAAATAGAAATTCCAGCATGCTGTTATCAAAGCCACTGTTACAAGAAGGGGCAAGGCCATAAGCAGGTAGACAAACAAAACAACTGTTATGAGGCATCTAATCATAAGCTTGCATTTTTATTAAAGCTTATATGTTTAATCAGGGCTTGTATTTTAAAATGAGCTTAAAGATTTTCAAATGTTTTATGCCAGGCAGAAGACCAGCTGCCTAGAAAAACCTTGGCAAGATGTTTTTCTCCTAGACAAGGGGGCCCCCTGATTTATAGCAGAAAACAATTCTCAAAGTCGTAAAAAGGGAATTACAGGCTGAGAGCCAAGGTTACACTGACCCTACAAATTAAGGGTGGATAAATAGTAAAATGAGCCATATCTTCTTCCTAAGGTTAAAAAGGTCAAGAGCAGTGAAAAAGCAACTGGTCTGGCTGGCAGAAACAGAGCATTTTTGGGAAGTCTTTTCTAAAGCTGTTTCTTTCTTAAACTAAGATCCTTTTAAGATTTCTTTTCCTTTTAAAAGGTTATTTATGTATTAAATATATTAGTTTAAATATAACTATGCAAAGGATTTAAGAAATGCTAGATTCTTATTTCATATAGTTGTAAGAGTTGTAACTATCCTGAAATTAAGTCAGCCACCAGCCCCCCTTGCCAGACAGGAGACGCCATCGAGCACTCCTGATATATGGTTGTCAGGCCTTTTGTTTAGAAACCTTCAAATGAAGGAGATCTCTCAATGTTGATGTGAACTCAAAATCCTTGACATATGCTTAAGATAAAAATTCAAGATTAACCATCTGTTTTGGAAGGCAATAGGGCAAGGAGGGCAAGAGGTGAGCTGGTAATTAAGATTCCTTGTTGAGACACATGTAAGATATATTACTACTTATTTGTCATTTATAGATAGAAGAATATATAGCTTTTTGATTCCCATAAAAGGGCAAGAAGGAAATGGGTGTATCTTTTGTGATTGGTTCTAGCAAATAGCCAATAGGAATTTCAACCAGGCTGATTGGACAGAGGCAGCCACAGGAGGAGCAAGGGGGCTGGATTAAGGAAATATAAGTGCTGGCCAGAATGGCAAGAGGCAGGCCAGAGCTTGGTAACCATATACCACTGTGCCTCATATTTATTTGTCTGACAAATAAATTACTATTTTAATTTCTCTATTGCTGCGTTGAATATTTCATTCCAGCTAAGCGTTAACCACAAGCAGGGTGCTACAGTTATAAGACAGGGAAGGCCGTAGCAGGCAGACAAACAAAGAATGAGTGAATTAAGAAGAGTTAACCTTCAAAAGGAGAAACATGGAATGTTAGAGCCTGATTGGATAAGAATGTAAAGTCTCACTCTCTTTTTTTTTTTTTTTTTGTATAGTCTATAAAAAGTGGGCGCACCCTGATTGGGGTGTGCAGATTGCGAGCTGATCGCTCTGTACCTTTGTTCTGCATATGCATTTCAAATAAATCCTGTTGAATCCTGCAAGGTTGGTTGCCACTTCGTGTGAATCAGTGCTCAGGGGACCCAAGAGCAGATAAGGAGCAAGTCCATCAATACTACTGCTTCCAGGGTACTTGCACATTTCCCCATTGGTGGTTCCTTCATCCCAGGCTTTGCATGCAACCCGCCCCCCCCCCCCTCAATTTCCCAACTGCAAAATCTCCATTTGAAAGAGGATTTTGGTATATGGCCTCCTTATTTACTTCTTATAAGCTGTTTCCATTATGAATAATTATTAAGATTTTTTTTCTAATTATAACTGAAATATCCACAAAGTCTCCTGCAGACATTAATCAAAACAAGATACAGGATAAAGGAAGTCTTTTATTTGGTTGTTTGTATTGTATGTTATGCTCATTGTATGTTATGTTCACGTTTAATGGGGGTGGATTTCTGTATTGGGGGTGGGGGGTTTATGTTATGTTGTAAATAAAATTTCCAATAAAAAATTGAAAAAAGGGGGGAGGAGAAAGGATTTTGAATCCTGGGAGCGGTAGTTGACCCCTCACAGAGCTACAATTCCCAGAACCCTTTAAAAAAAAACCTACAATGTTTAAAAGGCGAATATGCCAGGGAAGGGAACCTAGGCTGCTAGTCAAGGCATCCATGTCTGCATCTGGCAAATGCATCTGGTATAGGAGGAGCTTGCAAACCCACAAAGGAGGCGCGTGCAGGTTTCGTGAATTAATGAGGCCGTTGGCTGGCCTTTGTCTCAGAAAACGCACTGGGAATGTGCAAGGAGGTCACACCCACCTCCAAGCATTGGTCACCCAAAAAACCAGTTTGACAGGGGCCGAAACCAGTTTGGCTTGGCTTGCTGAGGAACTCTTGAGAAAGAGGAACTATTGATGGATTCTGCTATGTTCAGATCTGATATGGATTTGGGGGGTTGGGAGGGCAGCACTGCTTTGAGATGGATGCTGCTGCTATATCTCTGGGGAAGGGGCACATCACGAGAGAGTATCAATAGGAGTATAGCATCTAGATCATCAATAGGAGTATAGCATCTAGATCATCAATAGGAGTATAGCATCTAGATCACGGGAAGTAATAGTGCCACTGTATTCTGCTCTGGTCAGACCTCACCTGGAGTACTGTGTCCAGTTCTGGGCACCACAGTTCAAGAAGGACACTGACAAACTGGAACGTGTCCAGAGGAGGGCAACCAAAATGGTCAAAGGCCTGGAAACGATGCCTTATGAGGAACGGCTAAGGGAGCTGGGCATGTTTAGCCTGGAGAAGAGGAGGTTAAGTGGTGATATGATAGCCATGTTCAAATATATAAAAGGATGTCACATAGAGGAGGGAGAAAGGTTGTTTTCTGCTGCTCCAGAGAAGCGGACACGGAGCAATGGTTCCAAACTACAAGAAAGAAGATTCCACCTAAACATTAGGAAGAACTTCCTGACAGTAAGAGCTGTTCGACAGTGGAATTTGCTGCCAAGGAGTGTGGTGGAGTCTCCTTCTTTGGAGGTCTTTAAGCAGAGGCTTGACAACCATATGTCAGGAGTGCTCTGATGGTGTTTCCTGCTTGGCAGGGGGTTGGACTCGATGGCCCTTGTGGTCTCTTCCAACTCTCTATGATTCTATGATAGTATCTATGCGCCACATCTGGCCAAGGGGCCAAAAGAGGCACCATCTCCCGCCTCTGCTTTATTGCAGAAATGTTGGCTCATAATACCTGATTTCCCCTCTGATTTCCCCAGATTCTTCCCAGCACCAAACCTTTCAGCAGACCTCTTCCTGTTTCAATGCAGCTGTTCTGTTTTCAAGTCTCCCTTTTCCCTCTCCTTGGGAGTAAGTCCCAAACCCCAGGGATGCTCCGTTCCTACCAGAGCTGCCTCAGTGAGGAACGCTTCCCCTGTTGAACTTTTGCCTTGCAGGCGAAGGGTTGAAATGCACAGGTGATCTGCTTGATAAGCATTATTGGAGGGAATCAGCACCTGTTAGCCAAAACGTAAGTACTGTACTGTACTGTGATCTCTTCTGCCACCTACTGGCTAGGACACGAACATTAAGTGAGAAATGAAATACAGTAACAGCAGTACCTTATCTCATTATACATGACAAAGCCATTTTTCACCTTCTCACCCCTTGCTTTTTCCTGTAAGACCTATTGCAGTCGTTAAGAGTCGTCAACAGGCTCATCACAGCTATCTGCCAATCACCCATTCCCACCACCCTTCTGAGTAATACCCCTCCCCACCTTCTCACTATCTAGAAGGGTCTGGTGACTTCTGTTTCAGTGTATCTGAAGAAGTGTGCATGCACACGAAAGCTCATACCAAGTACTAACCTAGTTGGTCTTTAAGGTGCTACTGGAAGGAATTTTTTTATTTTGTTTTGACTATGGCAGACCAACACGGCTACCTATCTGTAAGCAGTACCTTGGTTTATGAACTTAATCCGTTCCGGAAGTCCGTTATTAAACCAAAGCGTTCTTAAACCAAGGCGTGCTTTCCCATAGCAGCAGGGGACTCAATTTACAAATAGAACACACTCAACATGTTCTGCTTCCAAGGCAAAGTTTACAAACCAAAACACCTCCTTCTTTGGAGGTTGTTAAGCAGAGGCTTGACAACCATATGTCAGGAGTGCTCTGATGGTGTTTCCTGCTTGGCAGGGGGTTGGACTCGATGGCCCTTGTGGTCTCTTCCAACTCTATGATTCTATGATTCTATGATTCTATGATTCTACCTCCTTCCAGGTTTGCAGCGTTCTTAATCCAAGTTGTTCATAAACTAAGCTGTTCTTAAACCAAGGTACCACTGTATGCAGAATTAGCTCTAAAGAAAGAGGTTTCAGGATGCTTATGGCAAGTGAATTTTGTTCTTACTATAGGTTTTTAGTTGTTTTACTGATTTTGATTTCTTCTTTTTAGTCCTAGCTCACATGTTGCTCTCGGGGGGGGGGGGCACAAATGACCCCCGCTGCTGTTTGTGCTTGCTGAAATCCCATAACTTTTTGTACCACAAATGTTCTAGATTGTTTTTTGTCCTGCTTTTGTTGTGACTGAGGCCCTCTGGACAGTAGCAATGTGGCGCTGTTGCAAGAAACATGCTTGAACTCTCCTGCATGTCCAACACCCGTGCGCTCCCTGCTCACCATCCCAAGAGGGTTCGCATCTGAGAATCATAGAGTTGGAAGGGACCCTGTGGGTCATCTAGTCCAACCCCTCTCCAAGAAAGGAGAGTCCACTGTTGACATTTCTTAAGGAACAGGCATGAGATTGTTGCATGTCACATGTCTGTTTACACTCCAGCACAGTATGGTGGGAACTTCCATTTGTGTATAGCTTTTGCTGAGATGCAGGTGGCGCTGTGGGTTAAACCACAGAGCCTAGGACTTGCCAATTGGAAGGTCGACGGTTTGAATCCCCGTGACAGCGTGAGCTCCCGTTGCTTGGTCCCTGCTCCTGCCAACCTAGCAGTTCAAAAGCACATCAAAGTGCAAGTAGATAAATAGGTACCGCTCCAGCGGGAAGGTAAACAGCGTTTCTGTGCGCTGCTCTGGCTCGCCAGAAGCGGCTTAGTCCTGCTGGCCACATGACCCAGAAGCTGTACGCCGGCTCCCTTGGCCAGTAAAGCGAGATGAGCGCCGCAACCCCGGAGTCGGCCACGACTGGACCTAATGGTCAGGGGTCCCTTTACCCTTTACCTTTTACAGAGATGACATGAGAGAGAGATGACATGTTTCTTCTGATTTATGTTTAATAAATCTGTAGCTGCAGCATGACTTCACTCGTCTCACGCCTACTTCTGTGTGCGCAGTACACTCTGCTAATAGCGTGCCCAGGCTTTTGAAGTTCGGGTCGCTGATTTACATCGGTGCACGTGCCAGTGAATGGAGACGGCACAGCTGGGGTTGCCAGCTGGCCACACACCCTCTGCATGTCGATAGGTAGCTTGTTCCACTGTTGAACAACTCTTACTATCAGGAAGTTCTTCCTGATGTTTAATCAAGAATCTCCTTTCTTGTAATTTGAATCAATCAGTTCTACCCTCTGGAACAGCAGAGAAAAAGCTTCCCCCATCTTCCACATGGCAGCCTTTCTGACTTCATATCTCCTCTCAGTCTCCTCTTCTCCAAGCTAAATGCATCCAACTCCCTCATAAGGCTTAGTTTCCAGACCCTTGATCATCTTTGGGTCTCTTCCTGACCGGACGGATACAGTGGTACCTCGCAAGACGAAATTAATTCGTTCTGCGAGTTTTTTCGTCTTGCGATTTTTTTCGTCTTGCAAAGCACGGATTTTGGAAAAGCTTCAAAAATCACCAAAGTCTTCAAAAACCTCAAAAAAGGCTACCACACCGCGTGCTATGAGTTGCTCCTCAAAGTCAAGTCGCAACTGCACCCCCTGAATGCACGGTTTCAAGAAAAAGGAAACAAACTTGCAAAACAAAGGAAACAAACTTGCAAGACGTTTTCATCTTGCGAAGCAAGCCCATAGGGAAATCCGTCTTGCGAAGCAACTCAAAAAACGAAAAACTCTTTCGTCTTGCGAGTTTTTCGTCTTACGAGGCATTTGTCTTGCGAGGTACCACTGTACTAGAATCAGCAAGGGATACCCACACGACCTGAAGGTGCTGCTGTACAATGCCAGGTCAATGATTCATAAGACCACTGCCATCCATGACTTGATCATGGATGGAGGACTTGACCTGGCATGTATGACAGAGACTTGGTTGGATGAAGCAGATGGGCCTGTCCTTGCCGCCGCTTGTCCACCAGGTTTCTCTTACACACAGCAACCCAGGCCTTGTGGGCGGGGAGGGGGTGTTGCAGTGATTTTTAGGAAGTCATTGGTTTGCACCAGGCGTCCTATTGGGAAGACCCAGTTTTCTGAGTGCATATTCTGGAAGCTGGGCAATAGGGGCAGTACAGGATTCCTTTTGGTGTTCTGACCTCCCCACTGCACCAAGGATTTCTGCCTGAGCCACTTCAGGTCATGGCGCATGTTCTCCTGGAGACACCTAGTTTGGTTGTCCTGAGGGATTTTAACATCCATGCCGACATGACCTTACAAAGGTCCGCTTCGTGGTTTTTTGCTGCTGCATCACACTGTTGACTCATGTTCAGCTTGTGGTCCACCAAGACCCCTAGACCCTTTTCACACGTACTGCTAGTAAGCCAGGTGTCCCCCATCCTATTTTTGTGCAGCTGGTTCTTCCTGCCTAAATGCAGAACCTTGCATTTGTCCCTATTGAAATTCATTTTGTTCGCTTGCGTCCAGTTCTCCAATCCATTAAGGTCATTTTGAATTCTGATTCTGTCTTCTGCGACCTTAGCTACCCCTCCCAGTTTGGTGTCACCTGCAAATTTGATGAGCATCCCCTCAATTCCTTCACCCGAGTCATTTACAAAGACGTTGAGCAATGCCAAGTCCATTACAGAGCCCTGCTTGTCATTTTTTCCTAGGATGATGAAGAGCACTCTACAGGTTCAACCAGCTACAAATCCATCTAACAGTTACTTTGTCCAGCCCACATTTTAGTAGCTTCTCTGCGAGAATATCAGGGGGGAATTTGTCAAAAGCCTCAGTGAAATTTCGCAAGGGACTCTGCCGAAAACCTTTCTGAAACTTTTTGCTGGAGTCAATACGTGCCAATGTTAGTCTCATGAGAAATGACTCATTGGTGATCTGTAGGCTTCCTGAGTCATGACTCTACTTTCGGAGGAAGACTTTGTTGTCTCTGCCGAACCCAGCTTTTTTTTTACAGGAGGTGACAATTAAACTTTGCTGGTAAGAGGCGATTTGTGTGCTGAGCTTGGCATTAAGTTCAGGGAATTTACTCATACCTTCAAGGTCACATTTAAAATAAAGATGAGTACCAGGTTCGGGACAGCTCTGAATTTGCAGGATCTCTTCTTTTATCAATATATGCCAACTGCACTGATGCCATGATCTACAGCAATAAACCATTAACACAGTTCAGATGCGCAGCCATTCTGACAGTAGCATTGCAGAAGCATCGCAGAACAAACTAACAGAGAACAAATCCACCACAAATACGCTATTATTACATCAATAGCATCTTGCAGAATGTGTCCACAAGGACATGTCATCAAATATGTGGCAGATCGTGATTTGGGATAAGGTATTGGGAGATCTTTGACCTGGGCAGTAGTTTATATCTGCTGCGGGCATGATTCGAACACAAATCACCCTTCATCAGCTTTTGCAGCAAAATAACTTCAATTCTTGGTGGGTTTTGAGGGAAAGCACATGGGGCATTGCCAAGCCTTTCTTTCACAGGCCGCGATTCTCATGCGCAACAGCTTGGTCTGCCGAGATTGGCATAAGGTCGTGCTTCACCATCGCGATGAAAATAGTCAACGGCTGATTTCTGCAGATTAAGCTGCACTTGAGAACACGAGGGCAGAGCTTTTAGACAAGCCTACCTGGGCATCTCAGGGATGCGGGTGGCGCTGTGGGTTAAACCACAGAGCCTAGGACTTGCCGATCAGAAGATCGTGGTTCGAATCCCTGTGACGGGGTGAGCTCCCGTTGCTCGGTCCCTGCTCCTGCCAACCTAGCAGTTCAAAAGCACGTCAGGTGCAAGTAGATAAATAGGTACTGCTCCGGCGGGAAGGTAAACATCGTTTCCGTGCACTGCTCTGGTTCGCCAGAAGCGGCTTAGTCATGCTGGCCACATGACCTGGAAGCTGTACACCGGCTCCCTTGGCCAATAAAGCAAGATGAGCGCCGCAACCCCGGAGTCGGCCATGACTGGACCTAATGGTCAGGGGTCCCTTTACCTTTTTACATGGGCATCTAGAATGCTGGTGTGTTCTTTAGTTTATTGCTGCTCTTCATTTTTTGAATGTTTTGTCTGTTTTCACTCATAATTTTATTGATTTGTCCTTTTCGTAAACTGCTTTGAGGTTGTTTGCAATCAAGCAGAGCATATATTTAATGAAATTAAAAATAAGTAAAAACAGAACCCAGTAAAAAGAAAAAAAGGGGGGGAAAGAAAAACCAGGCAAACATGACTGTCCCTTAGTTCAGTGGGGCGGGGAGGAAATCTGTCTTATCCTCTTGGGCTTCCTTGTTCTGTGAGTCCTTTTGAACTGAATCAGTGCAGGGGAAATCCCCTGCTCCATTGTGCTGGTAAATATTTACATTCCTTTTGCTCTCTCCGCCCCTTCCCTCCTGCAAGAGGCCAAATCGACTCTGGAAATCTCCAGAAAAGCCCCCGCTGTGTCAGGGCCAACAGATTGTCACGGGACAGAGGGAGCTGAGTAAGGTTTTGGCCCTGTTGGAACAGCGGGGCTCATTAACTTTGCCATTTAAGGGTTAATTCTGCTGATGCTGCCGTCAGCTATCCAAGAGGGGGACAGGTGGAGGTGTTGCTTAACAGCCAGTCATAGAATCAAGTTGGAAGGGACCCCAGGGGTCATCTAGTCCAGCCCCCTTGCAATGCAGGAATCTCAGCTAAGGCATCCATGACAGATGGCCATCCAACCTCTGCTTGAAAACCTCCGAGGAAGGAGAGTCCACAACCTCTCGAGGAAGTTCCTTCCACTGCTAAAAAGCTCTTGTGGCCTTACCTGAGAAAGACAAAACCTTTAGGTGCCTTTCTCCTCAAATCATATGCTGTTTTTGTTCGGTTTGTTCGGGAAAGTGTCGGTTTGGACTTTTCTCTCTGGACTCTGCCTGTGCGGTTTAAGTGGCTTTGCCAGCAGGCCCGTCTGTCTTGGTCCTGTCTGCACTGACCGGCAGTGGCGGCGCTCCTGGGTTTCAGAAAGTCCTACCTGGAGGTGCCAGGCAGATGCCCAGCTCTGAGCCCAAAGCCCTTCACCGTTTAAAAACCACAAAGAAATTCGCCCTCGCGGATGCTGCACCACAAACCCCCTGGAATGCCTTCCCAAAAGAGATTCAGGAGACTCCAGTAATTTGGATATTTTAGATGGCTGTTGAGGAGGGATGGGTTTGTTCGGGCCTAACCACGCAGAGAGAGAGAGAGAGAATGAGAGAGAGAGATTGTCTATTTTGAACATAGTTTATATACCTTCCTCCAAGGGTGCCAACTTGGGGGGGGGATGGGTGGCCCAGGTATGCCCTGCCCTGCAAAATCAATCACAAGACCATTTGACTGGCAATGCTCATCAACTTTGGGGGGACACAGTTCCCTCAATTTTTTTGTGGGTGTTGTAAACAAAATCTGCCCTTATTCCCTTATGGGGGACACAAGAGCCCTTATAGAGTCCTTTGTAGGTTCTCCATTGGTAGGAGAAAATAACAGAGGACAAACAGAGAATATTGAGAAGCAAAGCAGCTAGTAAGCCTGATCTTTATTGATCTGTTGCAACAGGGTGCTCCCCTCACCCGCAGGAAAGGAGGAGGAACCCAGAACAATGGTGTGCAAGGCCTTATATGGACTTTTGAAATTGCCACCCTGTAGATCAAGACCACCCCCAGAAACATCATACATACATCGCAGAAGGGGTGTAAGTTAAGACCACCCCTCAGATACATCACACCTACATCACAGAAAAGGCGGTCTGCAACAGAAATTTGAATGTTTTTGTTTTTCCTATCTTGCCAAGTTATCTGATAATGCCTTATTTGATTGCCTTTCCTCGTAGTCTGTCCATTCCTTTGAGATGGAGATAACCCAATTCCTGAGACAATGGGAAGGTTGCCTCACCCCCTCCCTCCTTGCAAAGAAAACATTTGGTCAGTTTGGCAGTCAAAATGGTTTCAGGGCGGTCTTCCTGTGCTGGTCCAGACATGTGGTCCACATATCTATGTATGTGCTTGGTTGGTACATTTATGAACATTTACAACCTGCACAACAGGAATGAGGTCCCTCTGGCCCCTTCGATGCTGACTCCAGCTGCCATCAGTCCAGCTGCCATCTGACGGGCCAGAGGGTCTTCATCCTGGCCACAGATTCCCCGGTTCAAACACAACGTCCGAAACACGGCATGCACCTAACACAAACATATCTCCAGGCTGTTTTGAATTACCAGTGCAGATATTTTATTGAGGTGTTCTCCGTTAGTGGAAGGCAAGAGGTGATCAGAGAGGAGGAAGGGAAGGGGAACCAAAGAGGAAATTCATTCATCTTAAGGGCCAATTCCTTCATCCTTAGAACGAAAGCTGTTGTTCCGTGGGAGGGGATCCAGATTCATCAGTCTGCAACAAACAGGGAGAGAGTCAGCTCAAGGGTGGGGAGAAAACTGCCTCTCGCAGAGTTTCCAACTTCACTAACTTCCCTTGAGTTGCCAACTTTTCTACTGGGCCTGGTATAATTTGCACAACCTCTTGGTTTTTGCAGATCAAGCTGATGCTAGAGGCAAAAGAGCAGCTGCTGTCTCATCAGTTGGCAACCCCCTCATGGCAACCACTCATTGTTCCTTGTTCTTGCTCCTGTGCCAGAGGTAGCAGCACAATCCATAGGAAAACCATTTTTGTGGTGCACACACACACCCTTTTACCAACCAAATAACCAGATAATAATAATATTTTTAAAAAAAAACAAAAACCATACAACCAGATACTGTATCTACATTGCAAACTGCTTTTTGAGACACAGGAGCAAGGCCAGTCAAACGCTTGGCAAAACCAATAGGTGACATGCAATGGCACTTAATACTGTATTTTTTGCTCTATAAGACTCACTTTTTTCCCTCCTAAAAAGTAAGGGGAAATGTGTGTGTGTCTTATGGAGCGAATGCAGGCTGCGCAGCTATCCCAGAAGCCAGAACAGCAAGAGGGATCGCTGCTTTCACTGCACAGCGATCCCTCTTGTTGTTCTGGCTTCTGAGATTCAGAATATTTTTTTTCTTGTTTTCCTCCTCCAAAAACTAGGTGCGTCTTGTGGTCTGGTGCGTCTTATGGTCTGGTGCGTCTTATGGTCTGGTGCGTCTTATGGTTTGGTGCATCTTATAGAGAGAAAAATACGGTATTTGTCAGTGGGCAGCTTATTTTGCATCTATTACATTTATTTTTTTTTTTAGCATGCGCTTCCTCCAAGGAATTCAGGGTCTGTGTCCCCCCTCACTTTACCCTCTCAGCAGAAATCAGTTAGGCTGTGAGTGGCCCCGGATTATCCCAGGCCTGAGTACAGACTTGAACCCAAGTCTCCTGATCTATATCCAGCCCTCCAACCACTACACGATTCTCCCTCTCTTTAGCCAAGAAACCGAGAGACAGTAGACAAGGTCAAGACACCCTGATTGCAAATTTGACATGTGTAATTGAAGTGGAAGGATTCAAACGTTTGTGGGTGTGACCGAGACCGTTCAAAGTTGGAGTCAGCTCTTTATTAGCAAAACTACAATCTCCACCGACTTGGCTGAGTGTCATGCCTACTGAGCACAGCAGCTCATTCCCTGTAGGTCTTACTCCACGAAATCAGTTGCCAAGACTGAAAGTCCCCTCCTCTCCAGGGCTATTTCCAAGCAATCAGAGACTGTGCCTGCCTGCCTGCAGTCAGCCTCTCCCCTGCCCTTTTCATGCCTCTCCTGGTTCTGGGAGACCAGAAGGGAAGGGAGCTTGTCACAGCAGGAGGGGGAGACACCCCTGACTCTGATTCTAGATTTCTTTCTACCACAGCCTCTTCCTGCTCACGTGAATTTTGTAAGGCAGAGCCAGGAAATAGAATCCAGACCGCAGGGAAATGTGATTGTTTGTGTGAACATGCCTATGTTTTTACTATTGGAGACAAAGAGTTATAGCTTCAGGGTCCTTCCCTACTGCACCATTTGTGTTGCCCAGTACTAAGTTTAATTTACAAAATTTTCTGTGTTAAATTGTTTACAGTGAGCAATGCAGATTCACTGTAAAGCAAACTGTCTATTATTGTTATTGTCAGGGAACTGCCATCGGAAGAACAGGTGGTGGGAGGGCTCCAGGAGGATAGAAGAGATTCAGCAGCCGAAGAGGGAACCAGTAGGGGGGGAGCAGGAGCTTCCAGGGACAGGAAGTCGGAGGGGAGGCTCTGGGACACTTCCAGCGAGAACAGTGAGGAGGTATCAAGGCTCCCTTTAGCGACCCCCACCCCTCGCCGGAAGCTGTCACGCAGGGAATCTAGGAGACGCGTTTCCGTCAAGCAGCTTTTATGCTGGAAACGTTTCCGCAAGCGCCCACTGTCGGATTCTACCAGTGACTAACGGAGCCATGTCCAAGGGCTCCGCTCAAGGCAGAGCTTTGCTAGGTTAAGCAAACTCTGAGGGACCAATCCTTTTACGCACAAGTAGCTCATTGTCCCATCACAGCAATCCGACAGTCCCTGAAAGCGCTTGTGCAAGGAGAGGCATCATGAGCAACCCAACCGGAGCCGGAGAAGGGGGAGCAGCTGCAGCCGTTCCAAGCCTGGAAGAAAGGTACAGGATGTTGGAGATGCAGTTAGCCCTGCAAACAGCTAGGCTGGAGGAGAGGAGGGCTCAAGATGCAGAGAAGGGAAAAGCCACCCAAGTCTCAAGGAAGGTGCCGGGACTGGTGCAGAAATTTGGGGGTGATCCCAGGAACTACCAAGCCTTTAGGACAGAAATGCAATATGCCCTTAATCTGCAGTTTGATGATTTTCCTGATGAGGAATCGAGGGTGGGATTTGTGATTGGCCATCTAGAAAAAGGGGCGCGGGATTGGGTGAGGCCCCTGATGGCAGCCAATAACGAGGTCCTAAAGGACACAAGGAAGTTTTTTCGCGCCATGGATCTGATGTTCTCCAGTGAGATTGAGCAGGGAGTGGCGCGCAGACAGTTAATGGCGTGTAAGCAAGGGAACCGATCTGTCCGTGAGTACTGGACTGAGTTCACCATGTTGATCCATAAATTAAATTGGGATTTGTCTGCGGAACCGATACAAATGCTGTTCGAAGAAGGATTATCTTCGGCAGTAAAAGATGAACTTTCCCGGGCGCCCAGGGCAGAGTCTATGGACCATTTGACTAAATCTGCGCTGGCCATAGGAGCACGCCAGGAAGCCAGAGCCCTGGAGAAGCGGGAAGGGAAAGAGGAGCGTTGGAGGGATTTCCGCATTCCAGAGATTCCAGAGCAGCCTTCCCAGCCAGCAGAGCCGATGGAAATCGGAACAGCGCGGGCGCGCGCAGTTTCAAACCCCAGCGAAGGGCGGAAGAAGGAGGGGAAAGGCGCCAAGAAATGTTTTCTCTGCCAACAGCCAGGTCACTTTGCCAGGGTTTGTCCACAGAGAAAGGAATGGCAAGGAATGGCGGGAGCTGTTGGGGAGGAGGCGGAGGGGGCTAAGGAGTCAGTAAAAGCCAACGCCTGGCTGGGACCATCAGGGCACAGCAGCCAGGCCAAGGATCAGTGAATGTGCCCACGCCGGAACCGCCAAAACCAGTGCTAGTAATAGAGGTGTTGTTAGAGCTGGCAAACGGACACCCTCTACAAGTTAAGGCGCTATTAGACTCAGGCAGCTCCTGCAACTTTATGAGTAAGGAGTTTGCAGCCACACACCAGATACAAACCATCCCTTTAAAAAATCCCCTGCAGGTGACCACGATTGATGGGAGGGCGCTGTTGGGAGGAGAAGTAAACCAGCAGACTGTCCCCATGACAATGAGGGTGGAAACCGACGCGTCTGACAGAGCGGTGGGCGCCGTACTCCTGCAGCCGGGACAGGATACGTCAGAATGGAGACCGTGTGCCTTCTTCTCGAGGAAATTGAACAAATCCGAGAGGAACTATACCGTGTACGACAGAGAATTACTCGCCATCCATGAAGCGTTCAAGAGATGGAGACACCTGTTGATTGGGGCGCAACACAAGGTTCAAGTGCGGACAGACCACAAAAATCTAGAATACTGGAGGACAGCCCGAGTATTGAACCAGAGACAAGTAAGATGGGCGCAAGAGTTCTCCAAGTTCAATTTTGAAATTCGCTACGTGCCAGGGGCAGAGAATGTCAGAGCGGACGCTCTCTCCAGAAAACCTGAGTACTTAGAGGGGGAAGGAGGGGCGGAAGAAAGACATATCATCTCGGAGGACCACTGGGTTTGTGGGGCGGCATTGGTGGGGCAAAGAGAACTGGTAGAGGGTATTGAGAACGATGAATATGCCCAAGAAAAGCTTAGGGAACTCAGGGAGACAGGTGAGAACACAGGGGGTTTTGAGGAAAAGAACGGAAAACTATATTACAAAGGGGCACTCTACATACCAGATGGGGAACTAAGAGGGCGGGTGCTCAAACAGTTGCATGACAGCCCCACGGCGGGGCACTTCGGACAGCACAAGACCATGTGGTTGGTTACCAGGGAGTTTTGGTGGCCCAAGGTGAGGGAAGACGTGCGGGAGTATGTCAGGGGATGCGACAGGTGCCAAAGAGCAAAGGGAGAGAGGTTGGCACCAGCAGGGTTATTAGAACCCTTACCCACCCCAGAAAGGCCATGGGAGATGGTATCCATAGATTTTATGACCGATCTACCGAGATCCAAAGGGAAAACCGCGGTCATGGTGGTAGTAGATCTACTAACTAAGATGTGCCACTTTATAGCTTGTTCACATGCAGTCACAGCGGAAGAAACCGCAAGGTTGTTTGTGAAGCATATTTTCAGGTTGCATGGCGCCCCCTTGAGGGTTTTGAGCGACAGAGGGAAACAATTTACTTCCAGGTTCTGGAGGAAACTAATGAGCTTGTTGCATGTGGAGGTAAGTTTTTCCACCGCCAGGCACCCAGAAACAAATGGGCAAGCAGAAAGGGCAAACGGGGTTTTGCAACAATATCTGAGGTGTTATGTAAAGGACAGAGAAACTGATTGGGTAGATAAGTTACCTCTGGCAGAATTTGCCTACAACAACGCGGAAAACGTGTCCACAGGGATGAGTCCCTTTTTGGCCAATTATGGGTGTCACCCTCGAGCCTTCCCAGCAGAAGGAGGGGAGCACTGGAGTGTGCCAGCAGCGGAACGCTTTGTGGAAGAAATGGAAGCGATCCACCGGCAGCTCCAACTCAACTTGGAGAAAGCCAAAGAAGCATATAAGAAACAAGCAGACAGAAATAGGAGGGAAGGTGAAACCATAAGGGTGGGAAACCGGGTGTGGCTATCCACCCAAGGACTGCCGTTTAAGGGAGGGTGTAAGAAATTGAGACCCAAACGGTTGGGACCCTTTGAGGTCATACAACAGGTGAACCCAGTAGCCTTCAAACTTAGATTGCCCAGTCACATGAAATTGCACCCCGTATTTCACAGATCATTACTGTCACCGTACCGAGAGGGACGGGAGTGGGGGGAAAGTGAGAGGGGGGTCACCCAAACACCTGTCATTGAAGAGAGAGAACGCAACATGGAAGTGGCAGGAATAATTGATTCCAGGTGGAAGGGGAATCGGGTGGAATACTTGGTAGAATGGGAGGGGGAGGAAGAGTCAGAAAACACGTGGGTACCGGCGGAAGAAGTCCACGACGAGGTTCTGATAGAAACGTTCCATCAGCGTTTCCCAAGAAAACCGCAGCCGATGGAGCGATTTAGGAGGGAATACTTCGGTACCACTGATGAGGAAGGGGTGTTTGAAGGGTTCCCAGAGTCAGGGAGTGAGGAGGTGGCATACTCCGACGAAGAAGAGGAAGACGGGGAAGGAAATGGGAGGCAGTGGTTAGAAGTGTCTGAATCATCTGAGGACGAGGAGAGTTCCTTCCGAGGCTTTCCAGCCCCACCGCCTGTAGAAGGGGAGGCGGGAGGGGATAGAGGGGGGCCTGGAGGGGAGGTGGATGTCAGGGAACTGCCATCGGAAGAACAGGTGGTGGGAGGGCTCCAGGAGGATAGAAGAGATTCAGCAGCCGAAGAGGGAACCAGTAGGGGGGGAGCAGGAGCTTCCAGGGACAGGAAGTCGGAGGGGAGGCTCTGGGACACTTCCAGCGAGAACAGTGAGGAGGTATCAAGGCTCCCTTTAGCGACCCCCACCCCTCGCCGGAAGCTGTCACGCAGGGAATCTAGGAGACGCGTTTCCGTCAAGCAGCTTTTATGCTGGAAACGTTTCCGCAAGCGCCCACTGTCGGATTCTACCAGTGACTAACGGAGCCATGTCCAAGGGCTCCGCTCAAGGCAGAGCTTTGCTAGGTTAAGCAAACTCTGAGGGACCAATCCTTTTACGCACAAGTAGCTCATTGTCCCATCACAGTTATCATTGTCATTGGTTTCTATTGATTTGTTGGTTTGCTTGTTGCCTGCATAGGATGTTCTGTTTTCTTACTGTTTGACATTTTGTTGTATTTTTATATGTGCGGTAAGCCACCCAGAATGGCTGGGGAAACCCAGCCAGATGGGCAGGATATAAATTTTAAAATTATTATTATTATTATTATTATTATTATTATTATTATTATTATACCCTGTTACCTCTTCAGCTTCCAACAGCTCCTCCTTCCCTCTGACCATCCCTCTGTCCCACTACCACTCCCCGGGCTCAGAGCCTTCTTCCCTTGGGGGGGGGTCCCCAGCTGGTTCCCCCCCACCATTCCTCTGCATTCAAACAGTTCACGACAGTGGGTAAACTCTGAATCACTGCAGATCCTTCAGGCTGCTTCCAGCCTCCCCCCACCCCATAATAGTCTCAATTCCCCTTTATGTACTCACTGGAAACTTGCAGCCGGGTCAGAGCATCTTCCCATCTTTGACCTGAGCGTCTCCCGTGCAGGGCGATAAAATAGTACTCCCCAGCGTCGGGCGACTGCACGCCTTGGATGACTAGGGCGCAGTCTCTCCCCAGGCTGTGGCGGTCCGTGGAGCCCCCACCCCTTGAGACCACCCTTCCGGCCTCAATCTGGAAGATCATCTGACCCTTGTCGAATCTGTTACCCCGGAACCAAAAGCAGATGGTGGGGTCCCTTATGCCCTGCACAGAAAGGGTGACCGTTTGTCCTACGCGTGGGGTCGATGGGGTAGGGACAATCTGGATGGCATCGGCCAGCTGGAGACTGGAGACTAAGGCTGCAAGACAAGAACCAAGAAGAAAGGTTATAGGAAGATTTCGGGAAGTGCAATGACGGAAGCAAGAATATTATTGGCACAAAAATGGAAGCAAGAAGAATTACCGATGAAAGAAGAATGGCAAATGAAATTAATGGGCTATGCAGAATTAGATAAATTAACAGGAAGGATTCGAAATCTGCGGGATCAGAGATTCTTAGAAGACTGGAGTAAATATTTGAACTACAGTGGTACCTCGGGTTACATATGCTTCAGGTTACATACGCTTCAGGTTACAGACTCCGCTAACCCAAAAATAGTACCTCGGGTTAAGAACTTTGCTTCAGGATGAGAACAGTAATCACATGGCGGCAGTGGGAGGCCCCATTAGCTAAAGTGATGCTTCAAGTTAAGAACAGACCTCCAGAACGAATTAAGTTCTTAACCCGAGGTACCACTGTATTTGAAAAGCAATTGTAATAAACAGATTACGTTAGTAGGACTGCAAGAAGTTCTGTGAGGAGGGCTATTTGAAATATTGCAAGAAAGACTAGGATGAGAATTATTAGTTAAGATAATTAAAAGTAATAGAGAAATGCAGAAATGCAGAACAAGTGATAAAGAACGGAAAATCTTCAGAAGTTGTTGACGGAAGTCTGAAATATTGTATAAGATAAGGAGTTATGTTAAAGGATTGCTGGAAATGATATGTTAAAAAAACCAATAAAAATGTATTTTAAAAAAGAGAAGAAGATTTTGGGAAGTTCTGGGTGATGATTTAATTTATATACCGCTTATGTGCTGACAAGGCTTCTAAGCAGTTTGCAGGTGTAAAACTGACAAACGATAAAACAATTCCATCAAAAACATTTTTTTTAAATCTGCAATCAAAACAAGTAGCAAACAAGTCCATACAGCATAGCCATTAAAAGAGCTCAAACAGAATTGTAAACTGTCAGGCTTGGAGATGCTCGCTGGAGACACTTGCTGTCTAAACAGGGGCGTATTGAGGAGCCGGCGGAATGCCAATACGGATTGGGGCCTCTCGTATTTCAGCAGGAAAATTGTTCCGCTTCTTCGTTACCACAGGCCGATAAACACTACCCCACCCAAGCTTCCTTCTCTCGCTCCTAACGTTGGCAGCTGCCTTTGGACAATAACCGGATCTCCAGGGATTTGCAGAGGGAGCTTTTCGGAACAGAGAGAAAAGACTTATCAATTCTAGATCCAGCTGCAAAAGGCGTGTGCTGGTGGGGATGCTAACACAACATGCTGGCTAATAACTGTTAGTAATTTATTGTTAGTAAATGCAACAGCAGCTACGCTATCCAGTGAGCACTGATCCATTAGTATGATCTTCACTAGTATGTATATTTCATTGATATTTATTCGCTGATGAAGACTTTATTCTGAAACAGTTGAACTATTCTGGATATACTGTCCTTTTGAGACTTTGGAGAAACGTCTTCCTTTGAGACTTTTGTGAGACATCTTCCTTTGAGAGACAGTTTGGCATTCCTCGCTATTCATTGGTTGTTTGAATCTCTGTTTGACTCTGATACATATAACAACTTGCAGTTACAGTGGTACCTCGGGTTAAGTACTTAAATCATTCCGGAGGTCTGTACTTAACCTGAAACTGTTCTTAACCTGAAGCACCACTTTAGCTAATGGGGCCTCCTGTTGCTGTCGCACCGCCGGAGCACAATATCTGTTCTCATCCTGAAGCAAAGTTCTTAACCTGAAGCACTATTTCTGGGTTAGCGGAGTCTGTAACCTGAAGTGTATGTAACCCGAGGTACCACTGTACTTGTATATTTTGTGAGATGTGTTGCATGATATATACATCATTTTGAAGTGGCTTATTCCTATATTTTGAATGACATCGTACCGATTATATATTTACTAACAGTTATTAGCCAGCGTGTTGTGTTTGCATTTTGTCACATTTTTCAACACAGGGGTTTGTGTTTGTTCTGGTGGGAATGCTGGCAACACTATTCCCACCCTAAGCTCAGGATAAAGCAGATGTTTGTGATCCTATGCTCCAAGTTAGGAGCATTTCAGACCATGAGATTTCAGGGTCCAGACCTGAGACCTAGGGGCAGCCCCTGATGGTACGAGGGGAGACCCCCAGTGATGTCACAAGGGGAGGCCCCTGGAGACGGAGGTTAATTGGGAGAGGAGAGCAGAGGGGAGCAGACCCTGCAGACTGCTTAGGCCAGGGGTCAGCAAACTTTTTCAGCAGGGGGCCAGTCCACTGTCCCTCAGACCTTGGGGGGGGGGCGGACTATATTTTGAAAAAATAAATACAATGAACGAATTCCTATGCCCCACAAATAACTTTAAATCAAAGCACACATTCTACTCATGTAAAAACACACTGATTCCCGGACCGTGCACGGGCCAGATTGAGAAGGCAATTGGGCCACATCTGGCCCCCGGGCCTTAGTTTGCCTACCCATGGTTTAGGCTATATTTTGCAGTCTGCTGCTGCCGGGCTGAAGCTTGCAAGCTTCACGCACAATCTTCTTAATGATCTTTATTTTATTTTATTGTAAGGGACTTTCACCCACCTGGAGATTCAAGGCCCTCACCTGCCACCTGGAGGAATCCAGGCAAACTTGAAAGCTTCAGGTCAGAGACCTGGAGGTCTGGTGACTCTAACCTTCTCTCATTACAAGGCTCGGGAACCCTGGACTCTTTTCTACCCTCCACCCCGGGGGCCCTTCCCACCTCTTACCTGCCAGGGTCAGAGCCCTGAGCAGAACAGCCATGATGCCTGGGTTGCCTTCTGTGGTGCGAATGCCTTCCACCAGGCCGGGGGGCTTATATATTGTGCAGAGGAGGAATTTCCCCAGTGCGGGGGGACATTGCCCAAGCGAAAGGAGGATGGAATGAAAAGTTGGGCAAGATTGAGAAAGGGGGAGAGAGAGAGAGAGAGAGAGAGAGAGAGAGAGGAGAGGAGAGGAGAACTGGACGTTCTTTCAAAGGAAACTGTTTCCCCATAGCGGAAAGTACAAACTGGTCACCTACTCGGCCACTCTTCTGTTCAACACCTAATTTGGCTCTTTTGAGAAAGAAGCCGTTTGTCTCAGGCAGGGCAAAGCTATCAAATCCCCACTTTCCCCCAACGGATATGCAAACCGGATTGCAGCCGCCTTTCAAAACGCACCCTTCTCTGAATTTTGCAATGCCATTTTTCATGCCAGGTCGTATGTGCAGAAACCAACTTGCTAGGGTAAAGCGTGCGTACAAATGCATACGCTGCTGGAAAAAAAACATACAAAAATGCATCATGCTGGGGGGTGGGGAACCGCTTTGCAAAATTGTGTGCATTGGGCAGGAATGCATGCAGATTATTCAGGAAAACTGACACTGGATTCTCATGAGAACTTTTTCCATTACTGAATTGCAAACTGACATGGAAATGTGGAGAACTGGGCTGAAGGTTGGGAAAACAAGAAAGCAGCTTTAACCGAAATGGACAGATTCGCTCGTCTGTAGGGAGGCAGGGACAGGCACAAAATGTCCATTAAAAAGTGTGCGCATGCCAAGGAAAGACTTCACCTGTTGGATTGCTGCCTTACAAGCACAGCTATTAAAAGTGCAGGTGCATGGCTAAGTGCATCCGGTAGAGAGAATCATCTGAGAATCAGCTTCCATTACTACTACTACTACTACTACTACTAATAATAATAATAATAATAATAATATATTTATATCCCGTCCATCTGCCTGGGTTTCCCCAGCCACTCTGGGCGGCTCCCAAAAGAATATTAAAAACACAATAAAACATCAAACATTAAAAACTTCCCTAGCCAGGGCTGCCTTGAGATGTCTTCTAAAAGTCAGATAATTGTTTATTTACTTGACATCTGAAGAGAGGGCATTCCACAGGGTGGGCGCCACCACCAAGAAGGCCCTCTGCCTGGTTCCCTGTAACCTCACTTCTCGCAGGGAGGGAACTGCCAGAAGGCCATTGGAGCTGGACCTCAGTGTCTGCGCTGAAGGAAGGGGGTGGAGATGCTCCTTCAGGTATACTGGACTGAGGCCGTATAGGGCTCTGAAGGTCAGAACCAACACTTTGAATTGTGCTCGGAAATGTACTGGGAGCCAATGTAGGTCTTTCAGGACCATAGCTGTCAACTTTTCCCTTTTCTTGCGAGGAATGCTATTCGGAATAAGGGAATTTCCCTTAAAAAGGGGGGGAAGTTGACAGCTATGTTCAGGACCAGTGTTCTATGGTCCCCAGGCGTTCTATGGGCATCCTACTCAGAGCAGACCTATTGAAATTAACTAGCTTCATTCATTTCAATAGGTCTGCTCTGAGTAAGACTGGCATTGATCCCAACCCATGGCCTCCCCTTTCACCTACAAGCTGGGAAGTAGTTTCGGACAAAGCATAGTGACAGGTCCCAGGCCACCCAGTGCCCTGATCCATGGACAAATCATCTTTGTCAGCCTGAAGGCCATGGGAGCAATGTTCCTGGGTCACATGTCCACAGGGGTTGTGGCCAGAGGGAAACGTGGGCGGGGACTCTTTTTCTTCCTCCTTTCAAGTGTGCAAAAGTCAGAGGTTTTCTTTTTTTTCCCCAATAGATTTTTATTGAGATTTTAAAGGTTACAAAAAGAAAAAATAAAGAACATATTTAAACAGAAAAAAATAAAAATAAAAATACAGAACAATACAAGAACAAAGGGGAAAAAAACACGAAAAAAGATGCAGATAATTAAAAAAAAAACAAATCAATCCTTTACATAACTTTCTTTCCTTTGCTTATTTCCTTGACCTCCTCACGCCTCCCTTTTTTGTATTCTAATTCAATTAGATATTTCAGCAAATCCTTTCCATCTTTATTTTTATCCTAATAATTTATCTTAATATACTATAATTTTGCATTCTGTTCTTTCACCAATTAACAATCCATTTTTACTTAATCCTTTATATCATTTCTGCTAAACCCACATTACTTCATTCCAACATCCTTCTAACATTCCTTAATTTTACAATGTTTCTGTAAAACTTTAAATTTCTTCCAATCTTCTTCCACCACAAAAGTCAGAGGTTTTCTACACATGTGCCTGCCTCTGCGTTCCGAAGCAAGAGGCATTATTGCAGCCCAAGGACACATTCTGGACTAGAGATGCCCAAATTTATTTGGTCTACTGCCCCCTTTTCAGAAAAATTAATAATACTCAGCACCCCCCTAGAAATCTACCTTCTTTCAGTGAACAAACAGAAAGATGCAGTGACAAATCTGCATTCTTTTATGCATCTGTATTTCTGCCTACAAAGGGACACGGGTGGCGCTGTAGTCTAAACCACAGAGCCTAGGGCTTGCTGATAAGAAGGTCAGCGGTTCAAATCCCCACGACGGGGTGAACTCCCGTTGCTTGGTCCCTCCTCCTGCCAACCTAGCAGTTCGAAAGCACGTCAAAGTGCAAGTAGATAAATAGGTATCGCTCCGGCGGGAAGGTAAACGGCGTTTCCATGCGCTGCTCTGGTTTGCCAGAAGCGGCTTAGTCATGCTGGCCACATGACCCGGAAGCTGTCAGCGGTCAAACGCTGGCTCCCTCGGCCAGTAAAGTGAGATGAGCGCCGCAACCCCAGAGTCGTCTGCGACTGGACTTAACGGTCAGGGGTCCCTTTACCTTTACCTTTATTTCTGCCTACAACATAATAAAGAAAGGCGTTGTTCTAAATAAGGGCACCTTGAAGCTTGACGTTTCAAAATTATCTGTTGAACTCAACCGCAGTAACATCCGCGTTGCACACAGAAAATTAAGATGGCTGATCAGTTCCAACTTGCGTTTTGTGGGTTTATTTGGAAAATAAAGACATCACGACTTTATGTCACGCGGGGAAGCACCATTACACAACAGATGAAACATGTACAAACGGTTCTGCAAAATTCTCTTTGCTTCCTTATTTTTATTCAATGCCTTCCCCCCCATTGCACCTGAAGCTACTACCACCTCCACCCCTGGATCATTCCAGTCCCCCCCCCCCCCCCAGGGTGTGATATCACCCACTTTGGGATAAGACTGTCCTAGTCAATCAAAAGACCCCAAGACAGACTGGTGATGGCGGCAGGCTGGGGGAAGTCCTGAGAGCCACATAGAGAAGGCCTGGATCCATGGTCCCTCAGCCTGCTCTAATTCATCCTGTCTCTAAGTCTAAAGGTGTTTTCCCAAGACAAATTTTAGACTGTGTGTTGCCTGAGGTGGAGACCTGCCCTTTCATAGGTCACATCCACACCAGGTATTTAAAGCACATGGCTCACCCCCCCCAAAAAAAAACCCATGGGAACTGTAGTTTGCTGGGTTGTAGCTCTGTGGCGAGTAAACTAGAGTTCCCAGGATGCCTTGGGAGAAGCCAGTTGCTTTAAATTGCATGATGTGACCACACACAAAGACCATTATAGCAGTGGTAGTATTTGAATCCTGGTTCCTTGTATTTTAACCATGGGTAAATTTTATTTTTAAACAGTGTGCGTCTTTTTACAAAAGCTAATGTTAATCTGGTGCTTTCCATATGATCACAGCACTCCCCCAGGAAATTTCAACATTTTATTTATACATTTTTCTTCATTGCAATTTCACATTTCATTGAATGCAACCACACAATCATTGACTCCCCTTCCCCCGTTCCATGGTTCTATTTATTGATCCAGTAAAACTGCATGTTCTCATTTCCTCTTTTTCAAGTTTCTCTTCCCCCTTATAACTTTAATACTTTAAACTGCTGAATTTACGCTAATAGTGATGATTATTTAATCTCATTTACATAATTCTTCAGATACTCTGCAAACACTTTCCACTCTACCTTAAATATTCCATCTTCCTGGTCTCTTACTCTGTTATTTTAAATTTGCCAATTCTACATATTCCATTGATTTCACCTGTCATTCCTCCTTTGTTGTTCTCTCTTTCCATTTCTGAACATATACCATTCGGGCAGCTGTAACTGTGCAGAAAAAACAAGTTATTTTGATCTGTGGAGACTTCCATTCCTAATATTCCTAATAAGAAGGTTTCTGGTCTTTTTAAAAACACCTTCTTAAACATTTTTTTTCCATTTCATTATATTTCACCTCCCAGAATTCCTTCACATTTTCACATGTCCACCACATATGACAGTGGCGTAGCGTGGGGGGTGCAGGGGGGGCCGGCCGCACCGGCCGCAACATCTGGGGTTAGGGCAAATCCACGGGTTAGGGGGCGCAGATTACTTGCCTTGCCCCGGGGGCTGACAACCCACGCTACGCCACTGACATATGATAAAAATTACCCTCCATTTCTTGACATTTCCAGCAAATACCCGGCTCTGATTTACACATTTCTTTTCTAATTTCCCCAGTAAATTTCAGGGAAAGCACTTCAGTTACTTTACCCTGAGAGTGTCCCGGAGATTTTGTAATATCTGTTTTACTTTTGACTGTACAGGAAGAGCATGCTTCAACCAAACTCTTTTAAGATTACCTGGGGGGAAACCCTGGTAGATTCCACAGCCGTTGCTTAAATCAGCCACTAGGTGTCGCCATAGCTATCTCCAATCAAAACGTAGGCATAGAAGGGTTGCCACATTCCTTTCGTAGCCCTTGCTTCTCTGCCTTTAACAGCAGACAGGTAACCAAAACGATCAAGGGTCTAGACTCTGGAGCAACCCCCCTGTTGCAAGACAACAATTCAAAATGTGTGTGCTTTACATTTGTGAGCATCTCTTGATTCTGTGGTAGGCATCAGATACGAGGTGCCAAGAAAACCCATTGAAAATCATAGAAATGTAGACTTGGAAGGGGGACCCTAAAGATCCTCTAGTCTAACCGCCTCCAATGCAGCAATATGCAGCTATCCCAGGCGGGGATCGAACCTGCAGCCTTTTAAAAAATTTATTTATACTTTTCAAGTTTATACAGTTCATTAGTTTTACAATCAATTTAACATTTCGAAGTGTGACTTCCTTCCCCCTCTTCCTGCAGCTCCTTAAATTGATTTTTTAAATATCTTCTGCATATCCAGATTCATTTAATTATCTATTTTAAATATATGCTCTTATGAAACTGCAGGTTATTACAATAATCCTGCCAATCTTTTCATCTGCTTGCAATTTGTCTGTAAATATTCAACAAACCATTTCCACTCTTTCATAAAGAGTTTGTTATTTTGATTTCTTATTCTTCTGGTAAGTTTCGCCATTTCTGCATATTCCATAAGTTTTTGTGTCCATTCTTCCTTTGCTGCGACTTCTGCTTCTTTCCACTTTGGGGCAAGTAGCATTCTTGCCGCTATGGTAGCATACATAGATAAATTTCCATACAATTTAGGTAATTCTATCCCTATAATTCCCAAAAGAAAAACTTCTGGTTTATGAACCTGCAGCCTTGGCGCTATCAACAAACACACTCTAGACAACTGAGTTATCAAGGCTGAGACCTGTTTCTTTCTTTTTTTTTCTTTTTCTTTTTTTATATATCTAAATTTTTATTAATTAACATCAAAAAACAAAACAAAACATGTTAGTTTCACATCAAGTTTTTCACAACTTATTTCTTTTTTTGGACTTCCTCCAGCTGTTCCGTAAATCATCCGTAGTTGTTATTTAAATTACGCATTTCTCAGATTTATATTGACATTATTTGTCTCTTTTTTCCTATTCCCTTTAGACAATACTTCTTACTTTTTCACAGTGCTTCTTTAAATCCCTTTAGCGTCATCTGTCCCTCACTTATAAGTTCCAGATATTCCACAAATTTCCCCCTTAGATATTAACTACACTGACTTTCCACCTGTTTCTCTGAGTTCTTCATTTAACCCTGTGAGGGAGGTGTCTATCAATTTCTTTTTCAAAAAATAATTTTTATTAAGTTTTAAAATTTTATACTCTTCACAATCAACATTATCTCAAAAAAGAAAAGAAATATAGATCCCCCATGACTTCCTTCAACTTCCTCTTCTTGTTGTTGTTTTTTTAATATTTATTTCCCTTGCTTGTTTTATTCCACCTTAATATTGCAAACTTAACTTAAATATTGCTGTATTCTTAACATTTTTAGACCATGCTTATTTTCAAAATTCCTCTTACACTTTGTTTTCCAATTTTTACATCTTGATTTCTATATTTGTTTTGTTGATTGCAAGTGTTTATTACAATGTTTCTGTAAATACAACATAAATGGTTCCCAGTTTCTTTCTTTTTTTTTGTCCTTGTCTCTTAAGTTTTCCAGTTAACTTGGCCATTTCAGCATATTCCATCAGTTTTTCTTCCCATTCTTCTTTAGCTGGTATCTTATCGTCTTTCCACTTTGGGGCTAGTAATATCCTAGCCGCTGTTGTCACATAGAAAAATAATTTCTTCTGCTCTTTTGGCAAGTCTTGACCTGTAGTTTCGGGAGGTGTCCATCAATTTCAGTGGGTTGTCTCTGAGTAGGTCTGATATTGGACGCAGACGGAGCACCCCGGTGTGATGATAGCTATAACTTACCAGTATATCTGCAGAGAATTACAGAAGCACATCAAACTCCCTGGAAAATAACTTTGCAGGATTCTGCAACCTTTAGTCAAGTCAGCCGCTAGGTGTCAGCCTAGCTATTGCCGAGCCAAGCTCCCTGGCTGAAGAAAGGGGTTGCCAACTTTGTTTCCTAGTCTTTGCTCCTGTGCCTTAAGCAGCAGCCTGACACACAGCAATTTAGCGTGTGACGCAAAGGGATGGAATGGCGAGGAAAACTTGGTTTATCCAGGTGAAGCTCTTGTTAAAGGCCGGAGAGCAGGCCCGGTTTTAATAAGTGGCAGTCCTAAATTAGTCTAGACATGTTCCAGCCAAAAGCTTCTTTTATGTTGTATTAGGTCAGGGGTTCTCAAAGGGTGTGGAAGGCCAACCGGTGTGCCAGGAGAGGATGGTAATTGTGGCGGGGAGATTCGAGGACAATCAAAGAAACATCTAAACATTTCAGAGAGTTTGCTTGTCTCAAACTAAAGGTAAAGGTAAAGGACTCCTGGACAGTTGTTATTGTTGTTTAGTCGTGTCCGACTCTTCATGACTCCATGGACCAGAGCATGCCAGGCACTCCTGTCTTCCACTGCCTCCCGCAGTTTGGTCAAACTCATACTGGTAGCTTTGAGAACACTGTCCAACCATCTCGTCCTCTGTCGTCCCCTTCTCCTTGTGCCCTCCATCTTTCCCAAAATCAGGGTCTTTTCCAGGGAGTCTTCTCTTCTCATTCAGTGGCCAAAGTATTGGAGCCTCAGCTACTTTGACAGTTACGTCCAGTCAAAGGCAGCTACAGTGGTACCTTGGGTTACAGATGCTTCAGGTTACAGACTCTGCTAACCCAGAAATAGTACCTCGGGTTAAGAACTTTGCTTCAGGATGAGAACACAAATCGTATAGTGGCAGCGTGGCGGTAGAGGGAGGCCCCATTAGCTAAAGTGGTACCTCAGGTTAAGAACAGTTTCAGGTTAAGAACGGACCTTCAGAACGAATTAAGTTCTTAACCCAAGGTACCACTGTATGGGGCTGCGGCGCTCATCTTGCTTTCAGGCTGAGGGAATCGGCGTTTGTCTGCAGACAGCCTTCCAGGTCATGTGGCCAGCAGGACTAAACCACTTCTGGTGCAACAGGACACCGTGATGGAAACCAGAGCGCACAGAAACGCTGTTTACCTTCTCGCCAGAGCGGTACCTATTTATCTACTTGCACTGGCGTGCTTTCGAATTGCTGGGTTGGCAGGAGCTGGGACCGAGCAACGGGAGCTCACCCCGTCGCGGGGATTCGAACCGCCGACCTTCTGATCGGCAAGCCCAAGAGGCTCAGTGGTTTAGACCCATGTCCCTACCTTGTCTCAAACTAGACTTAATATAGATGAGATTGCCCAGCAAAAGCAAGCTCACACCTCTCACTGCGTTTGTATATATACTTACGGTACATATGTAAGAAGCTCATTTATAATTATATTTTGGGAATGATTCATGTTCTTAGGTAGCTGCATTGTTTTATGCTTTCTGGGTGTCCCACAATCATATTACAAAGTACTTGTGTTCTATGCTGTAAATCAAGCACTGCTAGGAGTGGTTTCGTTTTCCAACGTATTTCTTATCAATAAAAAATTGTGTGTACCATGAGCAATTTCTAATTCAGAAAAGTGTGGCCTGGAAGAAAAAAGTTTTGAGAACTTCATTATCTCCATGACATGTAATGCTTCTTCACCTGATGCATTCCAACATCAAGCTGCGCTTAAAGGCACAGGAGCAACCAAGAGCTGTTTTTAACCCATCAGGTGGCATTCCAATGCTAGCATCTAGTCTGGACCGCATCCTTGCTACTGTTTATCTTAAATATCATAATTGTGTGGGAGGGATACTACTAGTAGTAGTACTAATAGTACAGTGGTACCTTGGGTTAAGTACTTAATTCGTTCTGGAGGTCTGTTCTTAATCTGAAACTGTTCTTAACCTGAAGCACCACTATAGCTAATGGGGCCTCCTGCTGCCGCTGCACCGCCGGAGCACGATTTCTGTTCTCATCCTGAAGCAAAGTTCTTAACCCAAGGTACTATTTCTGGGTTAGCAGAGTCTGTAACCTGAAGCGTATGTAACCTGAGGTACCAGTGTAATGATAATAATACTAATAAATCTGTTTACAGCCCACAATTTCCCCCCTGATTCTTCTCAAGGCAGCTTACAGATAAAAACAAGTATCACTGAAAACAAAGAAAAACAAATTATTATATATATATATATATATATATATCTAAAAAAATAATAATTGCTGTGTCTGTAAAATTCTAAAGGCTTAACAAGAATTAATTAAGTAATTGAACCAGAAATGAATTATCTCCTGTCTTTTTTTGAGAGAGAGAGAGAGCTGTATCTGCAACTAATTCCCTTTGGAGCAGCTGAACTGGAACCAATTCCTTATGAAAATGAACTTCCCAAACACCGCTTTAATATTTCTTAAGGGAGGCTCTTCTCCAACACGTTGCTTCCTGGCAGGGCCTTGAAATTGTGGAACGGGACTTTCCAAAAGTCTGGCTTCTGGGAAACCTGCCTTTGGGTTTAGGGCAGTCCCGAGGCGGGGGAACAATTGCAGGAACTGCACCCCCCTCCTTTATTTGGTCTTGTGGCAGAAGGAAAAACTGTCCACTTTGCCAGTTTTGCTCAATGCAAAGAGCCCTCTAAGCTCCTCCCCTTTCATGTGTGACTTCACTCACCCTCACACTGTTCACTGTTTTAGTATTTGCATGGGTCCAAGTTGTGGGAATGCCTAGCTGAACACCCAAGGCTCCTAGACATTTCATAGCTGTGTGGAAGAGGGAACGCCAGGAAGAGGAGGAGGAGGAGGAGGAGGAAGAGGGGGGAAATGTCATGCAAAGGTAGATTAAATATAAACGCACACCCCTTTCTTCTCGGCATTACAGACCCCCTGGGTTTGTTTCTGGAAGGCTGGAATATTCAGGACAAATTAAAGAAAGTTCTTCTTCAAGGAGCACATGGTTAAGCTGTGGAATTATATTTATTTATTTATTGCCCGCCCATCTGACTGGGTTTCCCCAGCCACTCTGGGCGGCTCCCAAAAGAATAATAATAATAATGGACACAGGTGGCGCTGTGGGTTAAACCACAGAGCCTAGGACTTGCCGATCAGAAGGTCGGCGGTTCGAATCCCCGTGACGGGGTGAGCTCCCGTTGCTCGGTCCCTGCTCCTGTCAACTTAGCAGTTCAAAAGCATGTCAAAGTGCAAATAGATAAATGGGTACCACTCCGGCAGGAAGGTAAACGGCATTTCCGTGCGCTGCTCTGGTTCGCCAGAAGCGGCTTAGTCATGCTGGCCACATGACATGGAAGCTGTACGCCGGCTCCATCAGCCAGTAAAGCGAGATGAGTGGCACAACCCCAGAGTTGGCCACAACTGGACCTAATGGTCATAGGTCCCTTTACCTTTTTACCTCGGGTTAAGAACTTAATTCGTTCTGGAGGTCCGTTCTTAACCTGAAACTGTTCTTAACCTGAGGTACCACTTCAGCTAATGGGGCCTCCCACTGCCGCCGCGCAATTTCTGTTCTCATCCTGAAGCAAAGTTCTTAACCCGAGGTACTATTTCTGGGTTAGTGGAGTCTGTAACCTGAAGTGTCTGTAACCTGAAGCATCTGTAACCCGAGGTGCCACTGTAATAATAATAATAAGTGATAAAACATCAAACATTAAAAACTTCCCTAAACAGGGCTGCCTTCAGATGTCTTCTAAAAGTCAGGTAGTTGTTTACTTCCTTGACATCTGGTGGGAGGGCGTTCCACAGGGCAGCCGCCACCCTCTGCCTAGTTCCCAGTAACCTCATTTCTCGCAGTGAGGGAACCGCCAGAAGGCCCTCAGAGCTGGACCTGGGTGTCCGGGCTGAACGATGGGGGTGGAGACGCTCCTTCAGATATACTGGGCTGAGGCCATTTAGGGCTTTAAAGCTCAGCACCAACACTTTGAATTGTGCTTGGAAATGCACTGGGAGCCAATGTAGGTCTTTCAGGACCGGTGTTATATGGCCTCGGTGGCCACTCCCAGTCACCAGTCTGGCTGCCGCATTCTGGATTGGCTGTAGTGATGACCAATAACCTAGATGGCTTTAAAAGAAGGTTGGACAAATTCACGGAGGGCTATCAATGGCTACTAGCCAGGCTGGCTATGGAGGCAGAAAAGCTTCTGAACTGCAGCTGTAGGAAACCACAAGAGGGGAGAGGAATCTTGAGCTTGGCTTCTCCAGAAGCATCAAACAATTTCTGACGCTTTTCACGACCTCTTTAATTCTTGCATGGCTGGGTTGCTTGAAAACAAATGCTGGGCGTGTGATGGAGAGTGAACTGAACTGGGGCAACAGCACAGGTGTGGGAGGAACTTTAGCCTTTTGCCATAATAATAATAATAATAATAATAATAATAATAATAATAAATTTTATTTATACCCCGCCCTCCCCAGCCAGAGTCGGGCTCAGGGTGGCTAGCACGAATAAAATCAAAGTTAAAACATAATAGGGAAAAAAGAGAAGAGGGGAACCAATTTCAAATACAGGTTAAAATGCAATTTAAAATGCAGCCTCATCTGCTACAGACCTGATCTGGTTCAGACCCCATACAGACACCTGCTATTTTTTTCCCCAAAAAATAACCACCAGAAAAGAGTTGCAAGCCATCCACGGGTGCTGGGGTGAAAGGAAAATAATAAATTGAAATAATGATTATAATAATACATGGTTGTGGGCAGCGAGTGGATCTTTCCCAGTCTAGCCCTCTAATCCTTTTAACTTGTGGCACCAGAGACTGTAAGCATGTAATCTCGGGATGGCTGTCACCCATCCAGTCATGTCTCATGAGCTGAGAACATGTACTGTATCCCCAGTGACTGAGCAGTAGGACACCTGCACTGAATGCAGAATGTCCCAGGTTCAGGGCACACAGATAGAAGAAGAAGAAGAAGAAGAAGAAGAAGAAGAAGAAGAAGAAGAAGGGGCCTTGTCATTGCTCCTGTCAGTCCACTAGCACCAATTCAGCGAGGAGTCTGCCCGCTGTGTCTCTGCAGGATTCACTGTTCTGGCCTTGTTTCCTCCCAATCAGCTGCAGACTGGTGTGAGTCGCTGTGCTCTGCTTCCAAGCCAGAGCCACGATTGGAAAAGCAATTCACAGGGAAGCACAGGCGGGCGAGGGCGAGGCAATCTGATTTCCTCACCCTAAAAAAAAGAGAAAAAGAAAGCTTATCAGAGCAGGCCTCCCTTCCTCATTCGCCTGGGCAAAGGGTGCTTCATGTACGGTAAGAAGCACGGTCCCCACCCACCTGATGGGGAGAGCCTCGTTTGCCCTTCCTCCTCCAGTTCACCTCCTTGGCAGAACTTTAGATGTTCAGGCAGAGAGCACTTGGCTCTGAAGGTGGCAGGTTAACCCCTTCGCCTCCGAGGTGGCTGCCTCTCCTCCCTCGGCCAGCAGGGGGCTCCGTTTCCCTAGCCGCCAGCGACCTCGCCTGCCCTTTGGACCAATTCTGGGGGAATCCCGTTCAGTTTCCCCCTCCCTTCCCCAACCGCGAATGACTCGTCATTTGCGCAGCCGTTCCGTGCAGCTCCGGAGCGCCGCTGCGTCTTCCTGGAGAACAACCGGATCGCCCCGCATCCTCCTTTCCAGCTAACTTCGTGCTTCTTCCTGCCAACCTACGCGACGCGGTGCCTCTCCTGCTTCAGCCTGCAGGAAAAGGCCCGGTTGCCACCCAATTTTCCCCCTGGCGAAGCGTGTTTTCTCTCTCCCTTCCACCCCACACCAAAGGAAGCGGCGCGCCTGCGAGATCTCCGCGTGGCAGGCTGATATTAAAGGAAGAGGAGCAGCAGGGCTGCAGGCTGCCACCTTTTCTCCTTGCTCCTGCTCCTGTGCATTTAACAGCAGCCCGCAGCGCAGAGATCTGGCAGGCGAAGCTTTTCCTCGCGTGGAGAAAGACGCTCGATCTGGTAGATTTCTCCATGCCAGGCAGAAATCCAGCCCACGAACAGTGATAAAGATGGTGACAACCTCACATCGGAGTTATCAAGAGAGCAACGTTGTGCCACCGAAGTTAAAAAGCCAATGCTCGTGTGAAGCGGTTTATATGCTTTCTGGGGGGAAAAAATATTATTTTAATCGAGGTACAATTTACAGGCAGGTAGAATTTTAACAGGTGCAGCGTGCCCTATTATCATTATATGCTGAGGAGAACGCTGTTAATCTGCCAGATTTTGGGGGGGGGGGGCAGAACTTGAGTTAGTTATGCCCCCCTACGCCCAATAATAACATATTGTGGGGGCACAAGTAAGCCCTGCCCTGCATAATCGAACACATGACGTGGTGCACAGACCCCATTTGAATGGCAATGGCCATCAAAGGGGGGGGTATTTTATTGCTGTATTGTATTTAATACTCGATTGGGAGCCGCCCAGAGTGGCTGGGGAAACTCAGCCAGGTGGGTGGGGTATAAATAAATAAATTATTATTATTATTATTATTATTATGGAAGCCGAAGACCCCCTCGGCCCCAAGGAGTTTGCTCCTAAAAAGGTAAAGGTAAAGGGACCCCTGACCATTAGGTCCAGTCGTGACCGACTCTGGGGCTGCGGTGCTCATCTCGCTTTATTGGCCGAGGGAGCCCGCCTAGAGCTTCCAGGTCATGTGGCCAGCATGACTAAGCCCTTCTGGCGAACCAGAGCAGCGCACGGAAATGCCGTTTACCTTTCTGCCGGAGTGGTACCTATTTATCTACTTGCACTTTGACATACTTTTGAACTGCTAGGTGGGCAGGAGCAGGGACCCAGCAACAGAGCTCACCCCTTCACAGGGATTCAAACGCTGACCTTCTGATCAGCAAGTCCTAGGCTCTGTGGTTTAACCCACAGCGCCACCCGCGTCCTTATAGTTGGCTCCTATGTAACATAGTTACATATATAACTATATGTACATAGTTGTACATAAGTACATATATGTACATATATATGTAAGTATATGTACATAGTTGGCTTCTATGCAACGCTTAATGCCAAAATGGGCTAATAAGCGATTTACAAAAATCTAAAAACCACAAGCATTAAAATGTGTGACTTCACGGCGGTGGGGAGACGCAAACAACGGCTACGAGCCACGAGCCCTGCCTGCATGACCGGAAGCAGGAACGTTTCTGAATACCCGTTGCTGGAGAGCGCAGGAAGAAGAAGGCTCTTGTGCCCGGGTCCCGCTTGCGGGCATATCACGGGCATCTGATTGGCCCTACAGGATGCTGGACCAGATGGGGCACTGGCCTGATGGTCCATCAGGGTTCTTATGACTGCAGGACCAGTAATTCCAGAACCGAACGTATCCTTAAGTAAAAACCATTGAGCCGCGCAGCCTCATTCATCGCTGGGCGTCTTTCTCTCTTTTCCCTGGCCTCTTCCCGAGGAAAGAGTTAAGCGCCCCGTCGCCTCCTAGCCCTGGCGAGGGGCGGTCGCACTCCTTGCCCTTCCCCTCTGGGGCGTTCCCGGCTGGGAGGGGAGAAGTCCGGGAAAAGGGCCGCAAAAGCGAAGCGAAGCGCCTCCCCCCGCCCCCCGATCCCGCTCGCCTCTCCGCCCGGGGAGCTGGCAATGCGCCCTGGGCGCACCTGGCCTCCTTGGCAATGCGCCCTGGGCGCATGGCGCGCAGGGCTCCCCTGGCGGTTGTGCGCCTGCCGGGGGAAGGAGTTTCGAGAGCGGGCAGGCGGCCAAGAAGAGGAGGAGCTGTAGGCGGAACTCCCCCGGGGAGGCGAGGCCGGTAAGAGGCGTCTGTGAAAGTCCCTAGTATTCAGCTGAGCCGACGGGGAAGTCCCGGCTTCCTCTACCGCCGAGGGTGGGCGAAGCAGCGGGTGTCACCGCCGCTCCTCGGGATTCACTCGTGGGCGCCCGCGGGGCACTGAGAGCACTGCCATCGCCACCCGGACCGTCGGGTTTGGGCGGCGGGGGAGCACTTCCAGCCAGGAAAAAGGAAAACAAGAGAAGAGAATTGGCAAGGGACGGAGCGCGGAGACCGGGCGCGGCTTGGCTGGTGACTCCTTTCTCCGGAATCCAGAAAGCGGACGAGGAGGGTGCGGGTGGGGTTGTGACCTTCCTGCACCCCCCCCCCTCGGGTCTCTCCTGCTGCTCTTGGAAAGGACTGCCTGCCGGCTTCCTGAGCATGACACCTCACCCACTGCCCACACCCTGTGAGCAAAGCGCTCAGGTGTGATCACATGGCGCGTCGGTGGAGGTAACCGGGCCATCCATTCTTCCGAGCCTATGGAAAGGGATTTGCAGCGTCCGTCGGAGGGCGCTTGGAAAGCGGCCGCCGTCGGAAACTGAGAGCCTCCCCCAAGCTGCCTTGGGTGAGCGGGTTCCCTGGGGGCTTTTGGTTTGCGAACATGAGCAGGTGATGGTGACTTTCCGACTGCCGACTCCGCAGCACCCGGGAAAGCCGAGCAGGTGGACGCCTCCCGCTCCACCAGCCCTTGACCCAGCTCTGGAGCCGAAAGCGAACCCTGCCCGGGAGTCCCTGCCCGGCGACGGCAAGGAGGATTTGGCAAACATGGCCGGGGAGCTACCTGTGGACTTGAGCACCTGGCGGAAAGGGGGCAGCCAAGGCAGATGCGTCGCCCCCGACAGAGAGGTTTCTTTGGACGCCTCCGGGAGGCAGTTGCCTACTTCCCGGGAGCCCGAGGAAGCCCCGAGTGCCGTCTGCCAGCCCGGCCCCATCCTTCCAGGAATGCGGAGCACGGCTTCCCCCCAGGCGGGGCTGGAAGGGGAGAAGAAGACCAAGACGTGCTTGCCCTTGCGGAAACGCCCGTATGTCGTGCCGGGGGCAGATGGGGACGCCCAGGGGCCGCTGGCTGGCAAAGTCCCCAAGACGGAGAGCAGTGAGCTGTGGGGCTCCCCCTTCAATGGTTACCACTCTCCGTATATCTCTGTCAGCTACCCAAGATTCCCAGCTGCCTATTACTCAGGTAAAGAGAAGGCACCCTCTCTGGAATGCTCTATCCCTGCTCAATCTCCTTCCGCCAGCAGCTGATTTTTCTACCTCTCCATCCTTAGGGTTTTTTTTGCAGCCAACTTCCTTCCCAATCACTTGGCACGCATCCGCTTGCCTTTCCGAGAGTGGCTCACCTGCGGCGCTCTAGATCTCGATGGACCACACACCCCATCATCTCCGGTTTGTGTTGGCCGGGGCCGATGGGAGATGGAGCCCCACAACGTTTGAGGGCCACAGGTGACCCACTCCTAGTTTGCATCTCCCTTTTGCGATCCAAGGGCCCCACTTGGTAATTGAGGCGAAGGAAGGGCTTTGGACTTGCCCAAAACTTTTTTGTTTTTTGTTTAAAAAAACACCCTTTCCCAGCTGTAGGGGTCAAGAAGAGGAAGGCCTGCAGCAAGGAGGAAATGAATCTGTGAGGCAGGTGTGGCAGCCAGATGGATGGGAAGTCTGCGAAACTGGTGAAATGGAGATGTTGGTGCCTGCCTTGGTCCCGAGAACATAATCTCTGAATCGGGGAGTCCCCTTGTGTGCATCGCACCTCAGCCCTGAAAATGCCTAGGTGGCTATACCAAGCTACTCCTGGCCTGCAGTGAAGAATATTTTTATTTTTATCTGGTCCTGTAGCACCAAGGTTGCAGGTTCAGTCACTGTATGGAACAGCTGTACAGTATATTCCTGCTTTGCAGGGGGTTGGACTAGATCAGGGTTTCCCAAACTTGGGTCCTCAGCGGTTTTTGGACTATAGTTCCCATCATCCCTGGCCACTGTTCCTGCTAGCTATGGATGATGGGAGTTGTAGTCCAAAAAACAGCTAGAGACCCAAGTTTGGGACTACATGGTCTTCAGGGTTTCTTCCAGCTCTAAAATTCTATGATTCTATTCTTATTAATTCTATTTCTGCCCTTCCTCCCAAAGGAGCCCAGGGCAGTAGATATAAAATCATTAAAAGATATAAAATCATTAAAACATCTTGGTGCAGTACAGGTGCAGACTGGGAAAGATCTCTTGTCAAAAGAGCCTACCTTACCAGCTTGTTGTAGGCGTTGGCGAGCTGGAGCACTCTGCAGAACGCATGTGCTATAGAAATGCCTGAAGTATTTTTTATTTTTATTCCTTGCGAGTTGTTTGCCATTGGACCAGCTAGTGGCTTGGAGACGACGAAGCTTCTGAGCACAACAGAAGTCTTTGTCAGGTGTGAGGCCAGCACAGGCGCAAAGTAAATTGAAGCCCTCTCCTCAAGTGGGGAATCCGGACTTCACGGCAAGTTTGGTCAGAATTGTGGCGTTGGGAGAAGCACACCTGTGGCAGCGCTAGATGCTCAGGCTTTTCTTCTGCCTGTGGTGCTACTGTGGCCCAAACCGTGAGGTGCCCCAGAGTGTCTCCATCTAAGGAGCATCTATGAAGCTCACCTTCTCCCTTTGAAACCACTCCCTTCCTTGCTGCCCACTAGGTGTGGAAACTCTGCATTTCGCCTCAGGCGGCAAATAAGCAAAGACCGTCCTGAGTTGCAGCGCAAATGCGGCCAGACCGAAACCAAGCACATCTCATTGGATGCAGTCCACACCCGCACAATACATTTAAAGCACTCTTTCAGCACCGTTAACAAACTACAGCTCCCATAATTTTTGGGGAGAATCAGTACAAAGTGGTATAAATAGTGCTTTAACTGTATGGTGCAGACTGGACCCTTTAATTGCCGTTTTCTGCTGCCGTTCCACCCAGTTTGACCAGAATGAGGAAATCTGAGCTTCTTAGCAGAAGAACCAAGGGGTTTTTTTGGAGGGAGACAGTTTCCTCCTCTCTCTCTATTTTTAAAACAAATCAACAGGATCACCCCTGTCTTCGGTTGTTGTGAGGTCTAAAATGTATCTGCGTATACAAACAGTGATAACAAAGAACCCTTTAAAATGTGCTGCCTTTGAAGGCAATAAAATGCAGCCTTGGAGCTTTGTTGTCACTCTTGCGGCCCTATGCGCCCATTCTTTCTGCCACCACTACTGAGGCTCAAAACGGCATTCTTTGCTCCTGAAGAGGCTGGCGACTGGCAGAGCTCAAGGAAAGCCTTCCAGTGAACTTATCAATGAGGGGACCAGAAGTCCCGGATGCCTGGGTTCTTTTAGGGTCGGCTTTGCATCTCATTCCAACCCCTTCTTTCTCTTTTTCCCCACCTCCCCATTTCAGGTTTGGCTGGCCCCTTCCTCAGCCCCGAGATGTCGCCACTTTTGCATCCCATGACCCCCAACCCGGTGCTGAGGGTCCCCACCCCTTACTCTTTCCTCTGCCCCGTGGAGGCCCAGTTGGCCCTAGACGTTGCCACAGCGACGAAGCAAGATGAGGACGGAGACACGTAAGGAGAGGGAGAAGCTGGGTGCTCAAGGGGGGAGAACTAGAAGTGCAGGAGAAGAAGGGAAGGATTGGGGCCTGGCAGGAAATGGGGGGGATGGGGAGCTTCAATTTTGAGGGTCGATTCTGAGAAGGCATGTGTGCAATACCTGGGAATTTATAATTAAACAGCAGCTGCCAAAAGGCAGCTTGCACATGCTCAGAGGACTTCCTTGTTTCTGATTTTCCCATCCCAGTACTGAAGTCTGAGTCATGGGTGGAAGTTGAATCTCGCCTCTAGATTCAATTTCCATGGTGGGGCTGAATAATTTGAGGCATCATTTGAGGAGGCTAGAGAGGGCAACTGCCAACACCTCATATTTCACCCCACACGCAAATGGTTGCTTTGTGGTATCTCTATCTTTACGCTGGTGACCAGCCGTTTGCAGATTCTGGTTGTGGGGAGAGGAACTAAGCAGTTTCCCCTGCAAATGCCATGACCCACCCCAATGTGTTTGCAGAACACATAGTTCTAGCCTCAGTGACTATTGGCGTAATCTGTGAAATGGGCCTGTGCACTAGTCAAGCCAACAGCACACAGCCCCTTTGTTTAAAAAAGGAAACAAGCAGCCATTGGTTATTCTGTACAGACCTTTCTATAAAAAGGAGCATAACTGCAGAAAACACATTTAAAAACACAATTTTTTTCAGGGGAGGGAAAGGGAAGGTAATTTGACTTGGAAGGTATCCAAGAGTTGAGCCTTCTGGAATGTTTCTGCTGTAGATTTGAACCTGGGTCTCCCAGGATGAAGAAATCCACCCTTTGCATAATCAACACGCACCAGCCTTCCAGATGTTTCGAGCCACAACTCCCGCCAGCCCCTGATGTGCAGAATTGTGTTGCCGCATCATGTCAGGGTGGCCGTTTGCTTAGGCAAATTGGGGGGGGGGGCGGAGGGGAGAGCCCTGATTAGACACATTCCTGGTGGGTGCAGCCTGTCAGTGGCTGTCCGCCACCACAGTAGCTAGGTTGAGCCTCCATATCCAAAAACAGTCTACCCCACCTCTAGGGCCAAACAGCAGGAGTCTGCCTCTTTCCACCCTGTTTGGTTGGAAGGATCATGGACTTAGCCTAAAATGTACAGGTAACGCTCTTTCCTTCTGGTTTGGGTTTGGACATTTGGAGAGGAAGGCCTCTCCGCCTTTTTCTCCTCCTCTCACTCAGCAGCTTTGTTTAACCGGAGCCAAGTGCAGCTGCCAAAGGGGAATCCCCTACCCAAGCTACACCCCTCTCTCTTACACACACCCTGACTTCCTCCCCGTCTGCTGACGTTTCCCCTGCTGTGTAATTGTTGGCAGTCCTGTCCCTTTTCCTGGAATATGGCGAAGGGGAGAAGTGACCCCTGCCCCTCTCTCCTCCTTAAGCTGCCCCACATCCTTCTGAGCTGCAGAGCCCTGAACCGGGGGTTGTTCGTCTCCTCCTTCCTCTCCGCTGGGGGGGCTGGCTCCTGCGGTGAGCCCTTGAGGCTCCGTTAGCGAGACAGGAAGCGGAGGTCAGGGCTCGGCTTACTGGAAGCCAGTGCCCTGGGAGCCCTTCCCGCTGCCTGTGGGCTTGTCCCCAGACGATAAGGCGGTTTCGTTTCATCGCAAGCGGGGAGAGAGGCAGCTTCTACGAAGTCAGGTTGAGCCCGGGGTGCTATGGGGATAGGTAGCAGGGGGGCGCTGAGACTTTGGACAACCGAGAGCCAGAGCTTTGGCCAGGAGTGAAATAGGGAGGGGGCTGCAAGCAGGGAGACCCCCTTAATCCCACTCATGCCCCTTTATAGAGGGTTCAGACCAGGGCCTTGCAGAGCCAGACAGAGGCCCGGGACAGGTAGATAATGTGCCCCCCCTTTTTTTTTACCCTGGGGATAACTGAAGTCTTATAAATAAGTGAGTATATAAATAATTTCCGCAAAAGTTATGCTGACAAATCATTTTATTTCAAGGCATGAACCGTTTCTGCATATAAACACAAAATGGAAAATATAGATACAGTGGTACCTCGGGTTACATATGCTTCAGGTTACAGACGCTTCAGGTTACAGACTCCGCTAATCCAGAAATAGTACCTTGGGTTAAGAACTTTGCTTCAGGATGAGAACAGAAATCGTGCAGCGGCAGCAGCGGGAGGCTCCATTAGCTAAAGTGGTGCTTCAGGTTAAGAACAGTTTCAGGTTAAGAACGGACCTCCGGAACGAATTAAGTACATAACCAGAGGTACCACGGTATACAATAGTGCTTTTTAAAAATACATAGGGAAAAGGATTATTTTAAGTAGAGCGGTACCTCAGGTTAAGTACTTAATTCGTTCCGGAGGTCCGTTCTTAACCTGAAACTGTTCTTAACCTGAAGCACCACTTTAGCTAATGGGGCCTCCTGCTGCTGTCATGCCACCGGAGCACAATTTCTGTTCTCTTCCTGAAGCAAAGTTCTTAACCCGAGGTACTATTTCTGGGTTAGCGGAGTCTGTAACCTAAAGTATATGTAACCCGAGGTACCACTGTATGTGTTGGTTGCGCTATTAAGAGGCAATATTAAAAACAGCTTAAAACGGCGCCTAATCACAGAGATGGGACGCAGGTGGCGCTGTGGGTTAAAGCCTCAGCGCCTAGGGCTTGCCGATCGAAAGGTCGGCGGTTCGAATCCCTGCGGCGGGGTGCGCTCCCGCTGCTCGGTCCCAGCGCCTGCCAACCTAGCAGTTCGAAAGCACCTCCGGGTGCAAGTAGATAAATAGGGACCGCTTACCAGCGGGAAGGTAAACGGCGTTTCCGTGTGCGGCTCTGGCCCGCCAGAGCAGCAATGTCACGCTGGCCACGTGACCCGGAAGTGTCTCCGGACAGCGCTGGCCCCTGGCCTCTTAAGTGAGATGGGCGCACAACCCCAGAGTCTGTTAAGACTGGCCCGTACGGGCAGGGGTACCTTTACCTTTACCTTTAATCACAGAGATAAGGTGCGTCCTAAAAACGTACATTTCATGCCATGGATGATTTAGCTAAGATTTCTGCAACTCGCGGGTTGGACTGGATGACCCTTGGGTTCCCTTCCAAGTGTCAAAAGCCCAGGTATAGGGTTTCTTGTATAGTGAAGGTGCTTCTGGGTGCAGGGAGCTTGGAAGATGCTGTTCCAATCCACCCCACCTTCAGTCCCCGATCAACTTTTCTCATGTGTCAATGTCCCTCAACCTCAGCCAAAGTGGTGCCTCCAGGTGGCTGATGGGAGTTGTAGTCTGGAAGGCGCCAGGTTAGCAAAGCTTTGCATACCGGGAGGGGAGGGATCTCTGGTCTAATGGATTCGCAGCTCATTTCTCTGTTCCGTTCCAGGCCTCTCCACATCGCTGTGGTTCAGGGGAATCTTCTGGCTGCTCGGCGCCTGATTGCTCTTTTCCACCAGGGGAGGCAAAGCCTGGACACCTTCAACAACCTGCGGCAGGTAAGTGTGAGCCGTGGGGTAGGGGCGTGCTGTCGGTCCATCATCCAGAGAGAGGCAGTGTGGTGTAGGGGTTAGAGTGTTGGACCCAGATCCGGGAGACCAGGGTTCGAATCCCCACTCAGCTATGGAGCTGGTTGGGTGACCTTGGGCGTCACTTGCCCTCGGCCTGACCCACCTCGCAGGGTTGTTGTTATAGGGCAAAATAGGGAGCGGAACTCTGCATGCTGTTTGGAGGAAAGCAAGGTGAACAGAAATGCAAAAATTAAATAAATCCCACTGTGGCCACCAAGAATCTTAGCATAGAGGATGTGAAGGCAATCGTACCTTGTTGTTTGTCCACAGCACCTGATATTTTGAGGTACAGTGGTACTTCGGGTTACATACGCTTCAGGTTACAGGCGCTTCAGGTTACAGACTCCGCTAACCCAGAAATATTACCTCGGGTTAAGAACTTTGCTTCAGGATGAGAACAGAAATCGTGCGGTGGCAGCAGGAGGCCCAATTAGCTAAAGTGGTGCTTCAGGTTAAGAACAGTTTCAGGTTAAGAACAGACCTCCAGAATGAATTAAGTATGTAACCAGAGGTACCACTATACACTGCTCCTGGACATGGGGTCTTTGCTTTAGCAGCACGTTTGTGAAGACTTGGAGGGCTTCTCCATCCGAGTGCTCACAGCTTGGGGGAGCGATTGCCTCTCTCTTAGGCCACAGGGAGAAAGTTTCCATCTGGGTTTTCATTCTTCGCACCAATGTGGGCGGCCGAATGTTATTGTGGGTCTCAGGCTGATTTCACACAGCTGGAAAAGTGGGAAGAGGAATCATAGCAACCTGCCGTATACCAAGGCCACATTCACCCCAGACATTGAAAGCACTGTGATGCCACTTTAAACAGTCATGGCTTCCCCCAAAGAACTCTGGGAGCTGTAGTTTGTTAAGTCCTGTTCAGAGACCTCCTGTTACAATCCTCAGCCTTGTTTCGCAGTCAATCCTGCTTCCCAAGGAACTCTGGGAATTGTAGTTTTAGCGAATGGAATCAGGTATCTCCTAACAACTCTCAGCACCCATAGCAAACTACAGCTCCCACAATTTTTTTCCTGGGGTGGGGGCTGTTTAAAGTTGTATCATAGTGCCAGGACTGACCCAAAACAGTTTGGCACCTGAGGCAGAGCCCAAAATGGCACCTCTCTCCCTGCCAGGGAAGAAAGGGTGAAGGAAGATCTACATCAGGAGCAAGGGGGGAGAGAAAGATGGACATCAGGGCTCTGCCATCCAGGTGGATCTTGCCACCTGAGGCGGTCGCCTCCACCTGCCTCTTGAGTGGGCCGGCCCTACATTAAATAGTGCATTAACCTTTCCTCTTGGGTGGGCCGGCCCTGGCTAAAGTTCTACATCAGGATCTGCTGTCCCAGCGGGCTCTGCCGCCTAAGGCGGTCGCCTCACCTTGTCTCTTGGGTGGGCCGGCCCCGCACGGTTCTTTAAATGCACAGTGCAAACTGGGGCCGAGTCCGTCTAGCTCAGTTTTGCCTGTGCATTGACTGGCAAAGCCGTGGCTCTCCAGGGTTTCAGTTCTCAGCCCTACCCAGAGACGCTGGGGAACGAACCGCGAGACCTTCTGCATGCAAAGCAGAGGCTCTGAACCACGGAGCCACAGCCCTTCCCCCTCCAGGAAGTTTTAGAGCGTGATCAGGTCTTGTGCATCAAGGGAGGGAGAGAGAACAGGTTCCCCCACTCTTCAGGGCTTCCAGTAAAGCTGGGGTATTCTGGATCCAGACCTTTAGAGGCCCTAAGCAGTTAAAAGATTTTGGTGCCCCCATATACAAGTTGCAAGGTTCTAATTTGGTTGTATTCCCAAGATGAGTGTATTTTTATTTTTTACCAGTCACCAAAACACAAACAGTGAAACCCCCCTGGCGGCTGATACATTGGGTATACAATATTCAATAATATACATATTCAATAATAACATATTCAAATCAGCCATATGTACACTTCTATATACACTCCTCCTTCCACAAGTGTTATTTAACTTTTAACATTTTAATTGCCCCATATTGTTCAAACCTACCCAAATAATTCTATATCTTCTCAAACCAATCCTCCTCTTTCTCAATGACCTTAAACCCTTTCATTCTATGTATCTTCACAGTTAAATATTCTAAAATTATAATATTCAGTTTTTTCCTCCATTGGTTCACCCCTAACTCTTCTGCATTTTCCCAATTACTCGCTATGACCTGTCTGGCTGCAATTACCATTAATTTTACCCATTTGCATTCCTTTTTTGTTTTTAACTCAGTACTACTCGGGGTAATAAGAACTATTAATTTAGTTATTTCCACGTTCCTTCCCACAATTCCCAGTCTGTTTCCCGATCTGTTTCCAATCTATACCAATCTGTTTCCAAAATTCATTAAGATGAATGTATATCATCAACCTCCAGCTGGGATAGCTCTGTCAGTAGAGCAGGAAACTCTCAATCTCAGGATCGTGGGTTCAAGCCCCCACATTGGGCAAAAGATTCCTGCATTTCAGGGGGTTGGGCTAGATGACCGTCAGGGTCCCTTCCAACTCTATGATTCTATTATTACTATTTTGTTGTTGTATGTATGCGCGCATGTATATAGGTATGTAATTTTTTTCACTTATTGTGGGAGCCATTTTTTGGTGGGACCTGGTTCAGACTCACCCCGGTAAATCCAGCAAATGGAAAATTTATGTGCCGCCCCCATTGATGCCCTAAGGGCGTCCTTATTTTGCTGAATGCTTCATCCAGCCCTGGGTGAAGAGAGAGTGAAAGAGGAAATTGGGTTGGGGGGGGCAGCGGAGAGACGAAGAAAGTGGTTGTTTTCCTACTACAGGATCCATTTCCTTTGGCTGCTAACATATAACCTTTCCTTAAGAACACGACCCTCAAGAGATAGAAGACCCACACAGATAGCACAGGGATTTGGGCGGAAACCTTGCTCAGAGGAGACCAGGGATCGACTGAGGTTTACTGGGCTTTCGATCCATTCTTCTGCCAAGGCAGGGGGTTCCTGGATGCCCGTGCCCCCCCCCCTGTGGAAAGTTGGCGGCTTTTAAAATTGATTATTAACGTGACCACAGACTCGCAGGTCCATCTTGTGCAGCTGTAGTGCCCTGCCAGAGTGAGAGAGCGAAGAGAAACGACTTCAAAATGTCAGAAGTGGTCATTAGGTCCTGTATTGTAGGTTGGGATTTTGAGTCTGAAAAGGCGAAGGGTCATATCCAGGGTTAATTCTACTCAAGAGTTGACGCGTTGGAGATATAACAGACGTGGCTCACTCGGGTGCATTAACTGCAATGGGTCTACTCTTGAGGCTACATCTGCACTATATTTCTGATGCCCTGTTATACCGCTTTGCAGCCATGGCTTCCCCTGCAAGGAATCATGGGAAACGTAGTTGCCAGGAGGCCCCCTATTCCCCTCACAGAGTGGTTTAGCAATCAATCCCTCCTCCCAGGGAACTCTGGGAATTGTAGTTCTGCGAAGCTCAGCACCCATTTAAAAAAACACACCAGCTGCCAGGATGCTTTGGGGGAAGAAACCCTGACTATTTAAAGTTCTATCCTATTGCATTATTATGCAAATAGGGCCTGAGCAGAACCCACTTGGTTTGGGACCAAGTAGTAGGGTTTCGAACTCTGGTTTCCAGGATATCCGAGCTTCCTAATGGTTGGTGCATTTCCCTGAAAGTTTGCGCAATCCTATCTTCCCCTGGGATCCGTCGCCATGGAGAAGCCTTGGGCGTGTTCACCTCAGAGCGGAGGTGGAGAGGTGGCGGCAGATCAGGACCGGCTGAGAGATCAATAAAAAGCTCTTGGGTCTGTTTTGTGGCTCATGAGCTCATGCAGTCATTGGCCTGATGTGCTGAGCCGCCATATTGTTGGGGCACCACCCACCTCAGTAACTTAAATTGGACAGGCCTGTCTCCAGTGTGGTTTTGGAAGGACTCAGGACTCTTGGTCCCTTCCCAGGATGCCTCAGGGCCAGGCTGGGATTTCGCGGTCTCCATGGCAACCGAGGGACCGACTCGCATGGTCTTCGACCCAATGCACCCCTCTCGATTTAGTCTTTGCTCCCAGTAGAGAGTGGGGTCTGGCTATGTTAGTGGGGTGTCTTAAACCTGTTACCACAGTCCAGTGTTTCTCAGACTCAGGTCTCCCGGTGTTGTTGGACTACAACACCCATCATGTGGCCCAGGATGATGAGAGTTGTAGTCCAACAACGCTCTGGCGGGTTTTCCCGAAGATGTTGCTGGCGATCCTTTTGCATCCCTGGCCTCACTGTTGTGTGATTAAATGAGGATAAATCTTGATTTTATCAAGTCTGAATTATTGCAACGCACTGAATGTGTGTGGAGGCTCCAGACACAGAATTCAGTTTATTAAAAACTGAGGGTTTTATGTGTGTTTTTTTAAACTCAGGTTTCTAGCCTTTAAGGCTGAGAAGAAAGGCTTGAAAGTTGATGGACAATTCTTGTCTGAATTAGGGGGCGAGGCTTGAGTTGGCTTTCAAGCTTAATTTCATTAATACACACAGATCTCAGTATTCAGCATTCTTTGCTACATATTTTTTTTTTAAAAAAAAAAACATTACAGTGGTACCTCGGTTTTCAAATGTCTGCATTGCCCAACATTTCGGTTTCCAAACGCCGAAAACCCGAAGTAAATGCTTCCGTTTCCGAACGCGCCTCGGAAGTCGAACGGCTTCCGCTGTGTGTATCTGTTGTTTTTCACAATTTTCTCTATTGAATTGGCAGACCACCCTTTGTGCCTCAGTTTTTGAAAATTTCAGAAGTCAAACGGTCTTCTGGAATGGATTACGTTCAAAAATCGAGGTACCACTGCACTTGGAAAACACAAAACGCAACAGAAGTAGCATGGGAGCTTGCTGGAGCAGGGAGAAGTAAACTCTTGAGAGGTTGGAGCATGAGTAGGCAAACTAAGGCCCAGGGGCCAGATCCGGCCCAATCGCCTTCTAAACGTGGCCCAGGGACGGTCTGGGAATCAGTGTGTTTTTACAGGAGTAGAATGTGTCCTTTTATTTAAAATGCATCTCTGGGTTATTTGTGGGGCATAGGAATTTGTTCATTTCCCCCCAAAAAAATATAGCCCAGCCCCCCCCACAAGGTCTGAGGGACAGTGGACCGGCCCCTTGCTGACCCCTGGGTTGGAGTCTCCTAATCCTTGGACCAGGCGGGTTGCATCAGGCTTCCTCGGTCAGCTCTTCCACAAAGCGGAGCGGAGATTGTAGTTTTGCAGCGGCACCGAGTGCGCCTGGAAGGAGACCAGCCTGGCAAAAGCCAAGGAGACAAGGCCCCAAACCCTGCAGTCCTTGAGGAGTCAGTCGTAAGCTTCGAAGGCTTAATTCCCAGCAGACTCTTGTGCCCTCCCCTCTACCCGCCCAAGGGACTTTCCCTAGCCCTCGCTGGTGGCAAACCCCAGGCAACTTCCTCAACCGTGTGGCTCAAGAAAGACACAAAGACTCTGCACTCAGCAGCACTGAGTCACAACACCAGGAACAACAGGCGGAAGTTGCAGGGGGTGGGTAAAGGCTTTAGAGGGGGTCGGGGTTATATATATATATATATATATATATATATATATATATATATATATATATAAATTATTATTTCTAGCATGCAATTTAGGGTCAAGCCATCCTGCAGATAAAAAGCAGTCTCTGGAAGCATGCTTTCTCCTCGCTCCGTTTCTGTCCTTTATTTTTTGTGCACAGCCAACTTTCGGATTTGAGGCAGGCAAGATTTTTAAACTAGATTTCTGTGGCAGCCGTAAATCTGAAAAGGCCTTGCGCAACAGAAAGGATGGCTCGTGGGTGTTTTGTCTTGTTCACGCCCATCCGCAATCCTCAGACCGCAGGAAGGAGAGTTCCCAATGGCAGCCAAGGAGATGCCTTACTAAATGAAGGCTGCCTCCTGGGTAGATCCATCTTGCATCCTTCCAGCATAGATAGGTTCCGGGCCAGATTCAAAGTGCTGTTTTTAAGCCTTACGTGGCTCAGGACGCCAGTCCTGCAAAGACTGCCTCTCTGCTTATGAACTGACTCAAACCCTCAGCTGAAGCTCTTCTCTGTGTTCCTCCTCCAGAGGAGGCCAACACCGGAACGGGGCCTTTTCAGTGGTGTCCCCCCTCTTGTGGAATGCTTAGCGAGGCTCACCTGGCACCATCATTGCTAACCTTAGGGCGCCAGGCAAAAACATTTATTTGGCTTTTAATGAGCTGCGGCTTCCTTCAGTGGGTGGGGTGTTCTGTGTTTTAAAAAGATGAATGATATTTTTTGCTGGTTTTAATGTCTGTGTTGTTTGTTTATTTATTTATTGTTGTTGTTTTTACTTGTGTGTTGTTTTTTAATAAAAAAGCAAACCATGTTTAATAAAGAATAATGTTCCTTGTCCCTGCTTGAAATCCCTACCATCCAAGCAGTGAGAGTCCAGAAATTTTGCCTTCCGAAAAGGAAGATTTGCAGCGAAAAGCCCTCTGCGGAGATGTCCTGATCTAAAAAGGACTCTCAAAAATGGAAAGTTGAACCTTCCCGCTGCTTTTGATGGCAAGGTTGGAGGAGACCCCTTTTCTGGTCGTCTTTACTGCACTGTTCCACTAACTGGAATTTGGTTTTGCTGCCTCCCAACCGCTGCTGTGGTGTGACCCAAATGTTGGCATTATCCTAGTCCTCAAGTTTCTGCCTCTCTGTATTACAGCTTCCTAGTTACCTAGGGGCAGCGTAACTATTTTGGTGGCAAACCTATACCTCCCGTTTTGCAGGGGGAAAATCCCTTCCAATGTCACAAATACTCAGGATTCCTCACAGCCCATCCACACTTTAATTCCCCCCATGATTCCAAGTCACAGTAGGAGAGTTGTTGTCTTGCTACTTTCCCTGGGAAAACCCCCTCTTTACTGCTGAATCGGAAAAAATGTCAATTGGATTTTACATGATCGGGAAACAGCTTCACCCTCTTGGAGCATGTACAAATGTCCAGTGTTTAGATATTTTTTTTCCAGCTAGTAGCAGACATTGCAAACTTGCTTTCTACCCTGCGATCCTGGACCCATGTGTTCCTAGTATTGCCTCACCGTCAGTTTCTCTACTGTAACATCTGGCTTTCCGGGGTCTTGGGGGTGGATGGAAGCTAGTACAGGCTTGTTCCTGGAAATCCTTTTAACTGGAAATGAGAATTCAATCAACCATGAGTGACACTCACTTTTGGCTTCTACAGTTTTGGTTTCTTTTTTAGTTTCGCTGGGGCAGAGCTAGCTTCCTCTTGTCCAAATGCTTCCTGGTACATTTTTAATATCAAGATCATAGAATTGAAGTGCTAGAAGGGACTCCAAGGGTCATCTAGTCCAACCCCGCTGCAATGCAAGAATCTCAGCTGTCAAGTATCCATGACAGGTGGCCATCTAACCTCGGTTTAAATACCTCCAAGGAAGGAGAGTCCACAACCTCACGAGAGAATCCATTCCACTGTCCAATTGCTCTTAAGTTCTTCCTGTTTTTGAGTCGGAATCTCCTTTCTTGTAACCTGAACCCATTACCCCCAAGTCCTACCCTCCAGAGCTGGAGAAAACAAGCTTGTTCCCTCTTCTTATGTGACAACCTTTGAGATATTTGAAGGTCTCCCACCCTCTCCCTAGGTATCAAGGCAGATGATGCCATTTTACAAAAGTCGGTGGGGCTAGGATCAGAACAAAAGAAATACTCTCCAAAAATAAAACCAGGTTATGTATGCGACGTCAGCAGCAAGGGTTATAGTGGCAAAACACCGGAAAGATAAAAATACACTCATTAAAAATGAACGGGTAGTCAAATTGTGCGAATACTTGGAGCTTGCGAAGCTGACAGATGCAATAAGAGATAAACCTAAAAAGATGGTGAAAAAAGAATGGGAATGTTTAAATAATTATCTAGGGGATAAGGATTCATCAAGAAAGACCTGGTTATGTTTAGAATGATACCGCATAGGGAAATGTTCCCTAATACCAAGATGGAATGCAGATAGAGAGAATTGATAAGAATAATGATTTGTTGTGACCTTGACGGAAGCGTACAATAGATGAGCCTTCTAGTGTTTTGGCTCATCTTCCTCTTTTATCTCTTTTTTCCCCCGCCCTTTTTTTTCTTTTTTCGTTTTTTACTTTCCTCCTCCTTTCTTCTTTCTTTTTTCTTTCCCATAATGGCTTATGTTCTATGCCACGTACTTTGATATTTTTTGTAGTTTTTTTAGCTTTTTTATCATCATTATTATTAAGCAATTTGCTTTTATAATTTTGATTGCCTATATTTATCTGTATTTTTTTTAAAAAAAATACTCTCCAGTTGTGCCAAATCAAGCCATCCGATGGCCTTCAGCCTCGTCCCATACAGACCCACCTCTACCACAAAAGTCTGGCCAAAAGACTTCCAAACCAAATGCCTTCCACAGTGCTATGTGAAACTGTGGAACTCTCTCCCACAGGAAAGCTTCTGAAAACCAGTTGCTGGAAGCCACAGGAAGGGGAAAGTTGCTCTTGCGCTGGGATCTTGATTGCGGGCTTCCTGCAGGCAGCTGGTTGGAAAACTTGGGAAACAGGACTAGATGGGCCTTTGGCCCAGTCCAGCAGGCTTTTAAAAGATGCTTGGGCTCTGGCTTTGGAGGGTCTGTTTACAGACTCTCTGTCTGGAAGCCTTTCCGAGGAAAACAACTGCACCCTACGGAAGTCAGATTGCGGTGAGGGTTCGAGAGAATGGTGCAATGCCACCAAAATAGGTGTGTGTGTGTGTGTGTTTGTGCGGAGTTCAGGGGAAAGCGGGCTACAGATTGCCCTCCCAGCCTTGCTGTCATTTCCTTATCTGTTTCTCATAAACCCTTCTTTTGCACCAGCCCTGTCCCTTTCTGAGAAGCGCCCGATTGCGTCAGCGCAAGCAGGTGCTGGGGGGCTGTGGTTTCTTCTGTGGGAACCAGCTGGGTTTCCTCTGGTTAGCTGGCTGCGTAGGAGATGCTGAGTTTGAACCCTGCTACTTCTTCGGTTTCTGTTCTGTGACATCGCCAGCTACAAACAGCTCTGGTGCAGGGAAGTGGGGGGGGGACCTACGTTCAACTTTCCCTGCAGTTGTTGTTCTTCTGTTACCCAGAAATGACCTGCAACAACACAGCGATTCCTGTGCACAGACAGCAGCATACACACACACACACACACACACACACAGAGTGAGATAAATTGGGAGATAATAAATTATTATTTATTGAACTTACTAGTCATTCTCCCTCTTACAGAAGTAACCCAGAAGCAATTTACAACAAGTCATTCCACTTTTTCATTGAGTTTTGTGCTGGAAGCGAAGCCTTGTTGTTGTTGTTTAGTCGTGTCCGACTCTTCGTGACCCTCTGGACCAGAGCACGCCAGGCACTCCTGTCTTCCACTGCCTCCCACAGTTTGATCAAACTCATGCTGGTAGCTTCGAGAACACTGTCCAACCATCTCATCCTCTGCCGTCCCCTTCTCCTTGTGCCCTCCATCTTTCCCAACATCAGGGTCTTTTCCAGGGAGTCTTCTCTTCTCATGAGATGGCCAAAGTATTGGAGCCTCAGCTTCAGGATCTGTCCTTCCAGTGAGCGCTCAGGGCTGATTTCCTTAAGAATAGATAGGTTTGATCTTCTTGCAGTCCATGGGACTCTCAAGAGTCTCCTCCAGCACCATAATTCAAAAGCATCAATTATTCGGCGATCAGCCTTCTTTATGGTCCAGCTCTCACTTCCAAACATCACTACTGGGAAAACCATAGCTTGAACTATACGGACCTTTGTTGGCAAGGTGATGTCTCTGCTTTTTAAGGTGCTGTCTATGTTTGTCATTGCTTTTCTCCCAAGAAGCAGGAGTCTTTTAATTTCATGACTGCTGCTAAGCGAAGCCTTAGTCTGATCCTAAATGTTACTAAGAAGCGAATCCGGTAGCATTCAGCGGAGCTTATTCTCTGTTTAGAGGTCTGTTTTGGATTTAACGTGTGACCGTGGTTTCCTGCTATCTCTCCTAGTTGTGGAGACCCCCAAGCTCCTTCTCACCCCCTTCCCCCTCTCTCCTCCTTGTTTACATGCCAGAAAAAAAGAGACAAGGTGTTTCTACATCCAGAATCAACTCCCGATGATGCCCAGACTCCAAAACTGTGGGGTGTTGTTGTTGTTTTTGCTATGGTTTCAGAGTAAGCCAGGTTTTGAAACTGCAAATCGATCCTAACTAGAGTTTAATCAAGCCAAGGTTTCCGGAACATCACAGGGAACTGTTATTAGTTTACAGTTGGAATCAGAAGCTTCCACTCTCATCTTCTCCCAGGACACTTGGCGGGTATGACATTTTATATTGATCCTCAATGGTAGCAGGAGCTGGACCTTCCTGTTGAGTTTTCCATTAATTACCATTTGGGAGGACCCATAAAGAATGTAGACTGTGAATGTCCATAATCTACCTGAGAGGTGGGGAATGAGCAATTGGGACCTCTGTTGCATGCACTGTTTGTCACACAGGGAACTTTTCCAAGCTGGTTTCCAAAAACATGGTTATACTTTTGCTTTGGCATCGTAGCAGCTTTTCTTGTTACTTTGTTTTTTATATATATAATTTTTTTAATTGGTTTTACATACAGTGGTGCCCCGCAAGATGAACGCCTCGCAAGACGGAAAACCCGCTAGACGAAAGGGTTTTCCGTTTTGGAGGCGCTTCGCAAAACGTATTTCCCTATGGGCTTGCTTCGCAAGACGAAAATGTCTTGCGAGTTCCTGCGGTTTTCCCCCCCTTTCCCCCCCTTTTCCTAAGCCGCTAATCAGCTGATCCGCTGATAAGCCGCTTAACAGCTGATCGCTAAAAGCCGCTAAACCGCTAATAGCGCTAATCCGCTAAGCTGTCAATGGGCTTGCTTCGCAAGACGAAAAAACCGCTATACGAAGAGCCTCACGGAACGGATTAATTTCGTCTTGCGAGGCACCACTGTAATTTTACACATTTTATCTTTAACCCACTTCAAACATTCAAACAAAAGGTTCTTTCAAACTCTCAGACCTCCCTCCCTCCATGGATTCCATATTTAAAAAAAAGTATTCTGCATCTTTTACCCTTATCCATCCATTATATATCCATAGCTACCACAATTGATTCCACATTACAAGTGTCGTTATATCCCTGCCATTGACTTTAACTGTTTACAATGGTCTTTTTAATGTATTGAAAATTTTACTCCAGTCTTTTAGGAATATTTGATCTTCCTGGTTTCTGATCTTTCCTGTCAGTTATGCCACCAGTTTAGTCTGCCATTCTTCTTCTCTGTCCTTCCATCTCTGAGCTAGAAGCATTCTCACAGCTGTTGTCACAGACATAAAAAAGCTTTTCCTGTTACTCTAAATCCTATTGTCAATGCTTGCATGACCCATATCTAAAGCAGCAAACATGTACACAATGCTTTGAGCTGCTTCTACGGAAGAGACGCCAACATCCATTTTGATCCATCATGGCTGCTTCAAAGCATGCCTAAAACATACCACAGCTGCTGGCTTTGATGGATACGAAGGCCTTGGAGGGCCCAGATTAAGAAATTAGTTATAGTAAAGGGACTCCTGACCATTAGGTCCAGTCGTGGCCGACTCTGGGGTTGTGGCACTCATCTCGCTTTATTGCCCGAGGGAGCCGGTGTACAGCTTCCAGGTCATATGGCCAGCATGACTAAGCCGCTTCTGGCAAACCAGAGCACCACACGGAAACGCCATTTACCTTCCTGCCGGAGTGGTACCTATTTATCTACTTGCACTTTAATGTGCTTTCGAACTGCTAGGTTGGCAGGAGCAGGGGCCGAGCAACGGGAGCTCACCCCGTCGTGGGGATTCGAACCACCGACCTTCTGATTGGCAAGTCCTAGGCTCTGTGGTTTGTAGTAGACTTCTATAAATACATAACCAGCAGCCATCCGCATTCACAAAGAGGTTTTTGGGTTTTTTTGTCCCCTACAAACTCCAGACCCCCTTACACTTGGCTGTCATCACAGCCCAGCCAACTCTGGTGAAGCTTCTGTTGTCTCACGGAGCGTCGCCCATGGTGTTGGATCGCAACGGGCAGACCGCCCTCCACCTTGCCTGCGAACACGACAGCGTCCATTGCCTGCAGGAGTTGCTGGATGGGAGCCCTGCCCCTCTGGATCTGGAGGCACGAAACTTTGAGGGTGAGCGTGGATGAGGAACCGGGGGTGAGGGTGGGGAAATGGGTTGGTGTGTTGATCAGGACCCAAGGATATAACTCCCACCCCACCCCGACCCGCTGCCCTAATGAAATTCGGAGCTTTGATTAACTTCCATACATCGTCACACCACCCATGGGCTGGAGCTTCTCAGTTTGAACACAATGGATGTGTTATTTGAACCCTGGGCAGCTGACTTTTACTAGTTCTGGGGGTCCCCGCTACCTATAGATTACTGTGTTCCTGGTAGACCATATGGAAAATGGTGGTCTTGGAGATCAAAGCCAACATCTTCAACTTGGCATGGCAGCTGATTTTGTCATCTGCATAGTATAAATATGAATGGATGAATGAATGAACAAAACAAAACATGTCTCTCCTGTTTCAGTCTCTATAGCCACAGCAGACACTGAAACTTTCCTTGACTTTACCCCCAACTCTGCGCATTTATGTTTGGCAGGGTTTGAACAAAGGGCTTTGCACCTTTATACAATATGCATGTGTGCTTGGGCCCAGGGTCTTTTGCCTCACCATCCCCACTACTGACTCCCTGTTGCTACTCAGCTTTTTAAAAAAAAGTGTCCCCGGATTCATTGGAAAAAATCTGGCAACCATAGTATAAAGTATTCCAAAAACGACTGCAACATAGGATCCTTCGTATTATTATTATTATTATTATTATTATTATTATTATTACTACTACCATACACTTTTATATACTGCTTTCAGTCACAAGGAGACCTTAAACATATAGCAGTCACAGTCATCTAAATGTAAACCCTGAAATACCATTTTAAACCGCAGCGATAAAATTATTATTACTACTGGGTTTTCTACATCATTTTGTTTTGTTTCCCCATTTTCTATTCATTATATGGAGTAACTATCCTGCCTCCATGAGACAGATAATCCTCAGATGTACATTTCCTTCCTTCTTCAGTTGTCTCATTTCTTTCTCTCTTGTTTTTTGACCAGGTTTTACACCTCTCCATGTGGCTGTTGGAACCCAGAATCGTGACATTATTCTGACTCTGCTAGAACATGGGGCAGATGTTGATGCTGTGGTAAGTAAGCGCGGGAGCTGCACTGAACTTTCTCAGAAGACGTCGTTCTGAGGAAAACTGAAAACAGGTTTCCTTTTTCTCACTCCACTTAGAAGAGGAAGGCCATTTTGTGGAATTTTCTCTGAATGTTCTCCAATGTTTGTGGTGGCTGCCATTTCCCTCCCACAATGCCCTGCAACAAAGCTAGGCCTGGGGCATTATGGAGGATGCAAAATAGGGCCCAGGCTACAAACAAACACACACACAGGCCACATTCAAACCATCCATGTAAAGCACTACGGTACCACTTTAAACAACCATGGCTTTCCCCCCAAAGAATCCTGGGAGCTGTAGTTTGTTAAGGGTGCTGAGAGTTGTTAGAAAGCCCATATTCCCCTCCCAGAGCTACAATTCCCAGAGCGGTTTAGCGCTCCATCTCTCTTGCCAGGGAACTCTGGGAACTGAGACTCTCTGAGGGGAGCAGGGGACCCCTCCCAACAACTCTCAGCACCCTTAAGGAACTACAACTCCCAGGATTCTTAGGGGGTAGCCATGCCTGTGTAAAATGGCATCATAATGCTTTACATGGTTTGACTGTGGCCACACACACAGTCTCAGAAGAAGAAAGAAGGAATCTGTCCTCGCCTCATGACTAATGATGAGCCCTACTCCCAAGAAACTGTTGGGGGATTTCCCTTCCTCTGAGAAATTCAGTGAAATCCACCTTCCTCCTTCCAGGAAAAAAAACCCCACCCAGTAATTGCCCACAAATGGGGTGAAGAATTTCGAGAGGACGCCTTGTTGATAGCTCTAACATAGCAGGGTTCGAGAGAACTCAGTCCAGGAGCTGGATAACTCAGTTGGTTAGAGCGTGGTGCTAATAATGCTAAGGTTGTGAGTTCAATCCCTGTATGGGAAAGCTGCAAATTCCTGCATTGCAGGCGGTTAAACAAGATGATCCTCAGGGTCCCTTCCAGCTCCAAGCAAAGCTCGCTGCCTGTGTAAAACTGTAAATTTCATCAAATGTGCATCTGTTTCCATAGCTTGTTTATTTGCTGATACAGTGGTACCTCGGGTTACAAACACTTCGGATTACAGACTCAGCTAACCATAGCTGTCATCGTTTCCCTTTTTTTAAGGGAAATTCCCTTATTCCAAATAGGATTCCTCGCAAGAAAAGGGAAAAGTTGACAGCTATGCCACTAACCCGGAATTAGTACCTCGGGTTAAGAACTTTACCTCAGGATGAGAACAGAAATCACGCGGCAGCAGGAGGCCCCATTACCTAAAGTGGTACCTCAGGTTAAGAATGGTTTCAGGTTAAGAACGGACCTCCGGAATGAATTAAGTTCGTAACCAGAGGTTCCACTGTACAGTGTTTTACAAGAGGGCAGGTCCCTGTCCCGAGGAGCTTACAATATAAGATCCAGCACAATAGTGCTGGGAGAATGGATTGTAAGCAAAGGGGAGCCATGTGCGTGGGTAGGAGGTCTATGGTGTTGTGCCGAAAACTCCGCAGAAGAAATTATTTTAAGGAAGGATTCTGGAGGAAGCGGAGACAATATGGGCATCACAGCGTTTCTGGGCAAACGAGGCAGGGCGGGTGGAGTTGCTTGAGGGCGTAAGAGCTGTTTAGACAGCCGCAGGTGTGGAGAGTTACTTGCTCCTGCAAGTCAGAGGGAGAGGCTGCGCTCGGTCATCACGGCCCATTTGCTAGACAAGCCTCTGAACGGTGCCTTGTCATGGCTGTGAGATTTCAACATCGAACTTCCAAATCTCTTTGGTTGCAGCCTCAGGAGATGACTTGCATGTGAAAATGACCCAACACAGATTAATCACTGCAAGCAAGTTGTCTCTCCCCCCCCCCACTTTATTTCCTTAGTGTAAGAAGAGCCTGTCTGTTGGAACAAGCCAAAGGCCTGTCTAGTCCCACAGCCTGTTCTCACAGTGGCCAGCCAAATAATAATAATTTTAGGGACACGGGTGGCGCTGTGGTCTAAACCACTGAGCCTCTTGGGCTTGCTGATCAGAAGGTCAGCGGTTCGAATCTCCAGCGGTTCGAGCTCCCGTTGCTCTGTTCCAGCTCCTGCCAACCTAGCAGTTCGAAAGCACATCAAAGTGCAAGTAGATAAACAGGTACCACTGTGGCGGGAAGGTAAACAGCGTTTCCATGTGCTCAGGTTTACGCCATGGTGTTCCATTGCACCAGAAGAGCGATTTAGTCATGCTGGCCACATCACCTGTACAGACACTGGCTCCCTCAGCCTGAAAAGTGAGATGAGCGCCGCAACCCCATAGTCGCCTTTGAATGGACTTAACTGTCCAGGGGTCCTTTACCTTACCTTAATAATAATTTTATTATTTATACCAGGCATGTCCAAAGTCCGTTTTGGGGGGTCTAATTCGGCCCGCTGGTCTGTTTAATCCGGCCCCTGTGGCAGTTTATTTCCTGGGGTAAAATCCCCCCAAAAGCTCAGCTTAAAAAGCAGCTCAACAACCTGGGGGTAAAATTTTAAAAAAAGCTCAACAACTTCAATCCTAAAAAAACCAAAACCAACTTTGGTTGGTCCTCATGCATATTCACTTCATCAGATCTAGCCGTCTTTGAAAAAAGTTTGGGCACTCCTGATTTATACCCTGCCCAACTGGCTGAGGAAACCCAGCCAATCTAGGCAGCTTCCAACACATATAAAAACATAATAAAAAGTCAGCTATTAAAAACTTCCCTAAACAGGGCTGCCTTCAGATGTCTTCTAAAAGTCAGATAGTTGTTTATGTGCTTGACATCCGATGGGAGGACATTTCACAGGGTGGGTGCCGCTGCCAAGAAGGCCCTCTGCCTGGTTCCCTGTAACCTCACTTCTTTCTGTAAGGGAACCACCAGAAAGCCCTCGGCTCTGGACCTCAGTGTCTGGGCTGAACGATGGGGGTGGAGATGCTCCTTCAGGTATACTGGACCGAGACCGTTTAGGGCTTTAAAGCTCAGCACCAACACTTTGAATTGTGTTCGGAAACAGTGGCGTAGCGTGGGTTGTCAGCACCCGGGGCAAGGCAAGTAATTTGCGCCCCCTAACCCGTGGATTTGCGCCCCCTAACCCTAACCCCCAGATGTTGCGCCCGGTGCGGCTGGCCCCCCCTGCACCCGCCACGCTACGCCACTGTTTGGAAACGTACTGGGAGCCAATGTAGGTTTTTAGGAATTGTGTTCTATGGTCCTGATGGCTGCTCCCAGTCACCAGTCTAGCTGCCATATTCTGGATTAGTTGTAGTTTCTGAGTCACCTTCAAGTGACTCAAGCCCTCAAGCTAAGCCTAGCCATTGTGGCTAGTAGCCGTTCCTAGCCTTTATCCTTCCTGAATTTGTCCGGTCCTCTTTTAAAGCCATCCAAGTTGGTGGCCATCACTGTCTCTAGTGGGAGGCAGTTCCACAGTTCGACTATGCCCTGCATGAAGAAGATCATGCTTAATCATCCACTTGGATCATGTCGGTTACCATTTTTGAACCTTTATTTATTTCTTTAAAAGCACTTCTAAACCACTCAGTATTTTTTAAAATCTCTCTAAGTGGCGTGCGACTGAAAAAAAATGCTTGTCTGCTTTTAATTCGTCAAAGCAAAAGTACAGTGCAAAACCAGCGAGGCAGTAGTCTAAAAGCAAATTCAAAACAGGAATTTGGAGAATTCAGATGAATCAAAGTGTTTATGTCCTCTGGTGTTGACTCATGTGTAATACTTTTCCGTCGGCGGAGTCAGGCAGGGGGTGCTGTGATAAGGTCACCCGCACACTCATCGAATGGTCATCAAATGTCGGGCGATGTACAAACTGATTGAAACAGATGGAAAGCAGCCTTTCCCACTCCCCAAAGCTTCCCTTATTTGTTGTACCACCCAAACTACTAAGTGCTGTGCAAGATATTTAAAAATTGCAACAGATGCTCCCTGCAGACTTGCAAACCTGAACAAGCACACACACAAAAGTAATATAAACTACAGTCAGATGTACCTTAAGGGCTGGAGACTGAGCCATCCATCTTAAACGGAAGCCTCTGGATTTCTTATTCTCAGTTTATAGCTGTGCAGTAACATGCAGGTAAAGGTAAAGGGACCCCTGACCATTAGGTCCAGTCGTGACCGACTCTGGGGTTGAGACACTCATCTCGCTTTATTGGCCGAGGGAGCCTGCATACAGCTTCTGGGTCATGTGGCCAGCGTGACTAAGCCGCTTCTGGCGAACCAGAGCAGCGCACGGAAACGCCGTTTACCTTCCCGCCGGAGTGGTACCTATTTATCTACTTGCACTTTGACGTGCTTTTGTACTGCTAGGTTGGCAGGAGCAGGGACCAAGCAACAGGAGCTCACCCCGTCATGGGGATTCGAACTGCCGACCTTCTGATCGGCAAGTCCTAGGCTCTGTGGTTTAACCCACAGCACCACCCACATCCCTTAACATGCAGGAGTATACTATATATTCTCGTTGGGGGAAAAGGTGAGGGATAAATAAATAATCACACACTCGTGTGTACAGCTCATTCGGTAAAGCCTGAGGCTCTTAATCTCAGGGTTGTGGGTTCGAGCGCACATGGGTCTAAAGATTGGACTAGATTAGGGTTGCCATATTTCAAAGGGTGAAATTCCAGTCACAGTTTTCTTTGCAAAATCTCCCTTAAAAATGAAGTTTTGGAGCTATTTTTTAGGGAATTCACAAAAAAAAAAAAAATATCAACACTTCCAGCATGGTTTGCCATACACCCAGGTTTTCCCAGACATTTTTCACCCAGACGCTATTCCTGACAAACGAATCCAAGATAAGTCCAGAAAGTTCCAGACGTATGACAGCCCTAGATGACCCTTGTGCTCCCTTCTGACTCTTAACATTTAAATTTATGCAGATCTTTATTAAAAAAATAAAATAAACCACCTTGCATTTTATTGAACTATTCTTGAGGCACAACAGCAGAGCCTAGATACAGATAGCAGAGCCTACTGAAAAGGGAGTTTGACAGAAAGTGATTCTGCACTGAGGAGATACTGATTGCTCCTTACTTAATGTTATCCATCCTACCCCACCCATGTTAAGCCGAATTCAAGCTTCCTCTTTCGTTTGTTGTTGTTTAAGCTGTCATTCCTTCTATGTGCACACACTTGCCGGTGAATGGGTCCATTCGCAGTGTACACAAGGGTGTCGACATATGGCTCTTGCAAAGCGAGGAAGCGTAGTAGGACAGGGCTTGAATGTAGCAGAATTAACAAATATGTTAGGGTTTTTTTCCCCTCCACACACCCACACACCTTTAAGAACAGAAAGTGCCTCCTAATGCAAATCTAATTTCAAAGTCATAGCACTACAAGTCCCAGAGTTTCTTGGGAAGAGGGATTGATAGCTAAAGCACTCTGGCAATTGTAGTTTGGGGGGCGAAATGGCGGCTCTCCTCACAACTCTCATTTTTTATATATATATATAAATATTTTTCTATTAAGTTTTAGAAATGACAACAAACAAATACACAAAGAAAAACAAATACACAAAAATACAAAGTTATAAAATACATAAGAAAGAAAAATAGTTTCAAAAAAGAAAAGAAAAAACACATTTTAAAAAGAAGAAAAAACACAAAAATCCCTCTTTTTACTTCTCATCTTTGATTCACTTATTTTCTTGACTTCCTCACATCTCCCTTTTTTGTATCCCTGTTGAAAATTTATTCAGCATATTCATATCCAATTAATTTGTCTAATTATCCATCCAAACCTATTTTTAGCCTCGTTGCTAGAACCCCTTCAGTTCATTTCAATGCCATTAACATTCAAAAATTTTACAATATTTCTGTAAGTAAGTTTTAAATTTCTTCCAATCTTCTTCCACCGACTCTTCTCCCTGGTCTCGGATTCTGCCAGTCATTTCCACCATCTCCATATATTCCATTACTTGCATCTGCCATTCTTCCAGAGTGGGTAGATCTTGTGTCTTCCAATGCTTTGCGATGAGTATTCTTGCTGCTGCTGTTGCATACATAAAAAAGATTCTATCCTTCTTTAGCACCAATTGGGTGACTATGCCCAGGAGAAAGGCCTCTGGTTTCTTAGGAAAGGTGTACTTAAGTACCTTTTTTAGTTCATTATATATCATCTCCCAGAAAGCCTTAATCCTTGGGCACGTCCACCAAAGGTGAAAGAATGTACCTTCTGTTTCTTTACATTTCCAACATTTATTGTCGGGCAAATGATATATTTTTGCAAGCTTGACTGGGGTCATGTACCACCTATACATCATTTTCATAATATTCTCTCTTAAGGCATTACATGCCGTAAATTTGATCCCGGTGGTCCACAACTTCTCCCAGTCAGCAAACATAATGTTATATCCTATATCTTGTGCCCATTTTATCATAGCAGATTTTACCGTTTCTTCCTCAGTGTTCCATTTCAACAGCAAATTGTACATCCTTGACAAAATCTTAGCATTGGGTTCTAACAATTCTGTCTCCTCACAACTCTCAGCACCAACTGCAGCTTCCTGGATTCTGGGATTCTGTTGGAACAGTATCCTGGTGCTATAAATGTATAGTTCTGGTGGTCCCCCAATTCATTCTGTGCTATGGGGCAGGACAGAGGGCAGCTCCGGCCCTCCTTACTCTTTTCTGATGGCCCTCTAAGCTACTGCTTTTAGGACTGGAACGGGTTGGAGTGAAATATACTCGGAGTCGAGAGTGGATTTCATGCTCTTTATTCAGCTCATAGTAGTGAGGAGGAATGGAAGTTCCCCCAGAATGTCCGCTTTATATACATTATTTACACAATGGGCCCCACGTGATTGGCTCATTCCGGGATTCTCCTGTAGGCCAATCAGATTGCGGATTCATTTCCACCTGGAGCTGGATTGGGTGGCTCCTGTGGACCAATCAGACTGCTGCATTCTGGGTCCTATTGTTCTAGGACCAATCAGACTGCTGCCTTTTGGATCCTATTCAAATTGATCCTATTCCAATTTGATTCCCTCCCTCCCTCTCTCTCTTTTTTTTCTTTTCCTTCTCCTCCTGCGATGAGGCTACATTTTAATATTTTAATGTTCCATTATTTTAATGTTGTATTTTATTTTTGTTTTTAAGTTTGTAATCATTCCTCTTGTTTTTATTATTGCTGGTAAGCCGCTCTGAGCCCAGCCTTGGCTGGGGAGGGCGGGGTATAAATAAAAAAATATTATTACTATTATTATTATTATTATTATTATTATTATTATTATTCAACTCAGTACATAACAAAGAGGATTGTGAATTCTGTTCCATCCTCCCTCCCGTAAACTGAGAACTGATGCAGGATTTGACCGAATCTTTACTCTCGCACTGTTGTGGTTCTCTCCCCACCCTAGGATATTAAGAGCGGGCGGTCTCCACTACTGCATGCCGTGGAGAACGATAATCTGGAGATGGTTGAGCTGCTGCTACAGGTAAGCTTCTCTCACATCTCCTCTACCTGTAACCCCTTGTGATCGTTTCATAAGAGCCGAGTACCCTTGTTCTGCCCCAAATGGGGGGGGGGAGCTCACTCGCACACATTAATGAACGCAAACCTCTTGAGGGCTGGCCCCAACATTGGGCAGAGGCGGCGATGGTGTCAGGCGGCAGATTCTGTAGGGCAGGAAGTGGCATTGAGGTGTTGGAGAGCACAGCTGCGTGGGCAGAGCAGCCAGCCTGGCTGGCAGGAGCCGGAGTCAGGGATAAGAGTAAAAAACAACAACACCGGTATCAGTGAGGTTAAGCCTTTATTCAAAGAAACCAAAACAGCCCAGGCCTAGTGATCGCAGCAAATCTTCTCAGTACATCTTGTCCCAATGAGGCAGTTGCGACACTGAAAGTTATTCCCCCACCTTCCCACTGCTCCTTTCTCCATCCTTCCCCAGAAACCTGAGGTAGGGTTGCCATATTTAAAGAAGCTTTTTAAGCTTTTTTTTGGGGGGGGGGAGTTTCAAAAACCCGGACATTTTGACGATTTCCCAAAATCCCCCCGGGCGCTAATTCCATCATTGGAATCCCAGACAGGTCCAGGAAATTCTGGTCATATGGCAACCCTACCTGAGGCTCCTTCGTCTTCTCTCTCAATAATAATAATGATAATGATAATGATAAATTTTATTTATACCCCGCCCTCCCCAGCCAGAGCTGGGCTCAGGGCGGCTAACACCAATAAAATCACAGCAAAAACATAATAGGGGAAAAAGAGGGGGGGAACCAATTTAAAATACAGGTTCAAATGCAATTTAAAATGCAGCCTCATTTTAAAATAGCCGATAAATCAAGACCATAACAGGAGGGAAAACATAAGGGTCAGACCGAGTTCAAACCAAAGGCCAGGCGGAACAGCTCTGTCTTGCAGGCCCTGCAGAAAGATGTCAAGTCCCGCAGGGCCCTGGCCTCTTGTGGCAGAGCGTTCCACCATGTTGGGGCCAGTACTGAAAAGGCCCTGGCCCTAGTTGAGACCGATCTAACCTCCTTGAGGCTCAGGACCTCCAAAGTGTTGTTATTTGTGGACCTTAAGGTCCTCCGGGGGGCATACCAGGAGAGGCGGTCCCCTAGGTACGTGGGTCCTAGGCCTTTGCTCTGCCCTCGTCATATCTCTACATTTGTGGAATTGCTCTCCCTAGAAAGGCTTGCCTGGTGCCTTCGTTATAAACCTTTAGGCGCCAGGCAAAAATATTATTCTTTAACCCGGCCTTTGGCTGATCCAATGCCCTTTTAACATGTGTTGCGGGCCGGGGGGAGGGCGGGCTATTGGATTATTCTTGTTTTTATTATGTATTTTGTATTACATCTATTAAATTTGTCTCAGGGCAGTTATGACATAAAATCACAATATAAAATCACAAAATACATAGTAAAAACAAAAAAACAAAAACAGTCCAGTAGGAGACCCACCCCCCAACAATAATAAGTTCTGGCAGACCAGGGGAGAGGGGAGCTTACCACAGCAGGAGGCAGGGAGACCGCCTGGATTCTTCAGCATCTCTGTCTCCTGGTCCCCCTCCTCTCCTGCCTCTGATTCTGGACTGCTCTCTGCTCCAGCCTCTTCCTGCTCACTAAGCCCTGTTGCCTCCCAGTCTTCTCCCTCCAACCACTCGTAGTCATCCTACCACCAATCCCCTGGCTCTGAGCTTTCTTCCCCTTGGGGGTTCCCCAGCTGGTGCCTCCCACCGTTCCTTAGCGTCCAGCCAGTCCGTTATATATCGGTGCCCTCCAGAGGATGATGCCCTGCCACTAACAAGATTCAGCTGCTGGCCTGGTCAGCTTTTGTATGTGAGATGGGCATGGTGGCATCTTGACCTTTGGCTGGGCAGCCCGCTGGCGCTGCGTAGACCCCAGTCCAAAATGGAGAAACGGCCTGCGTGCTCCAGAATCAAAAGGCCTAAAAATAATACTTAAGTGGAAAATGCTTATTATTATTATTATTAGTACCCCGCCCATCTGGCTGGGTTTCCCCAGCCACTCTGGGCGGCTTCCAACAAAGATTAAAAATATATTAAAATGTCACACATTAAAAAATTTCCCTGAACAGGGCTGCCTTCAGATGTCTTCTAAATGTCAGGTAGTTGTTTATCTCTTTGACATCTGATGGGAGGGCGTTCCACAGGGTGGGTGCCACTACCGAGAAGGCCCTCTGCCTGGTTCCCTGTAGCTTTGCTTCTCACAATGAGGGAACTGCCAGAAGGCCCTCAGCGGTGGACCTCAGCGTCAGGGCAGAACGATGGAGGTGGAGACACTTATATTTTCTCAAATCTGACTGTGGCATCACCGGATAAATTTCTGCAGTGCCAGTAAACCTAACAGACCTTGTCCTCCAGTGTTTTCCCCAATGGCTTCCTTGCCCAGGGATTTTCTCTTATTGTTAACCATGTGGGAGCATTAGATTCCCTCAAATCTGCCCCAGCCATTCTGTTAATGTGTCCATGTTTCTCCCCCGCTTTGCAGCACGGAGCCAACGTCAATGCTCAGTCGTACGGGGGCAACACAGCGCTCCATGCAGCCTGCGGGCGGGGGCTTCTGGAAACCCTGCGTCTCCTGGTGCGCAACGGGGCGGATGGCAGCTTGAAGAACTACCACAATGATACCCCCTTGATGGTGGCCAAGAATAAAAGGGTGAGAGGATACACAGAGAGACAGAGGAACTTCACGATGCCTCCATCGGAGCTTGGTATTCGGTTCTTCATAAGCTTTCTTCAGCCCGAACATCACAGCGACCAATGCCAACAGACATCGGCACACTTAGGGATCCACAGAGTCTTCGCAGTTCACGTGACAGACCTCAGCAACTCAGCATTTTGGCTAATCTACTTTATTTACATATAAACACACACAGAACACTGCAACATGGCTCCCTCTCTCTCTAGCATCAGACAGCAAAGAGAAAAAGAAGAAAGGACAATAGTCCCACTTCACGGAACACAGTAACACAAACATCCTGTTTCCGTCCCTTCCCACTCTGTGGAGTCAAAACATATACCATCATGTGATAGACAACAGTCCCATGACTGCAATCATGGGGCAGGAATTCTAACACTGGTCACCCCAGTCCATGGGCACCAACACCTGCCATCTGTTAAGCAATTTTTAGATTGTTCAGTTGAGTGCGCATGCGTTATCTAACGACCCTGTAGTGTAGGTCAGTGCTGGTAACCCTGTATCTCAGAAGAGAAGCCTGAGGCTGGGAGCTGAGGGTTCTTAGTGAGCTCTTGACGGAGGCGAGATTTGAACCCGCAACCTTCCAGTTCGTTGCTCACAGTTTCAGCTGTTGCACCGCATTGGGAACTGACAAGTTAGGAAATAGTCCTGGGAGATCTAAAAGGTGAATTGGCACTCTGGGAGAGGGTGGCTACTTTGTGGACCTGTCAGGGGACCTGGTGTTCAAGGTGAGATCTTGCGAGCGAGCTGAGCGGTTGGGGAATTTCTTTTAAATCTCTCCTGTCTCTCCCATCATCAGGTGATTGACATCCTGAGAGGAAAAACGTCCCGCCCTGGGCCGCCGCCTGAAAACATCCGTGAGGGATCGTCCCCAGCAACCAGCAATGCCAGCTCTCCTGGTATTCGATCCGTCCACACTGGTGAGTAACCTCTCCCCAAGTGCGAGACAGCTGCCCATATTTTCATCCTGCAGCCGCCTCAGTCCTGGATTAAAAGGGGTGTGAGAATTCGCATCTGAGGCAACAGATACTCTCAAACACGCATGCCAGATAGGGAGCGGTGTGCGAGAAGAATTGAGGTCAGAGAGTATCCTGCATGTAGGGCTGAACTCTGCCATTGGTAGATTAATCAACCAAACCTTTAGTTGATTAACCAATGGGGACTTTAAAAACCCCACAAAAAACACCTCACCAATAACTGACAGGATAGCAAGTTAAGTACAGTCGTACCTCGGAAGCCAAACGCCTTATGACTCGAATGTTTTGGCTCCTGAACGCCGCAAACCTGGAAGTGAGTGTTCCGGTTTGCGAATGTTCTTTGGAACCCGAACATCCTCCACGGCTTCTGATTGGCTGCAGGAGGTTCCTGCAGCCAATCGGAAGCCGCACTTTGGTTTCTGAACATTTTGGAAGTAAAACGGACTTCCAGAACGGATTCCGTTCGAATTCTGAGGAAAGACTGTACACATTTTTATTTGTTTTGAGGCTATTAGGATTTTAATGTATGATTTCCCATAGGAAAATTTTCTCCCAGTAGTTTTTGGTAAGTAGCAAGTTATGTTATGCTTCCTTTAGTATCTCAGAGAAGTGTTGAGGCTTTGGTAATAGGCAAAGCTTAAATTCCGCTGAATTTTAAGTTGTCTTTTTTAACCAATTAAGTTCTCCTGTTGGGTTGACTGCGTTATTCTCCTCTGTGCTTCTGTCTCCCTCCAGGCTTACTGAGGGCTTCGCCCGACTCCTGCCCCACCACCCCTAGCCCCGCCCAGACCCCGAAACCCCACAGAGCCATGCAGTCCCCCAACTCGGCCAATCAGAAGCCCGAGAGCACTGCATCGACCAATGGGCCTTTGACACATGGCACCTTGCCTGGGGTGAAACTGGAAAGGAGCCCGACTCCACCCACACCGGAGCAGCCAATGGGATTTCCAGGGATGCCCAAATTCTTCCTGCCAGTGGCTGAGAGCCTGGTGGATCCCACCTTCCACGCCACCCTCTACCCTTTCGCGTCGTCCAGCCACAGCTATTCGCCGCACCACCTCTGCCTGCTTCCCGCCGGCATGCAGCATTCCGTCATATCCCTGCCCGCAGTGCCCCAGGCCAATCGGATTCACCCGCGGGGCACGGAGGTGGACCAATCACAGACGCTGCTGGACTCTGAGACCCCGGCAACCGCCGACCTCAAAGGCCAGTGGCCAAAGAGCAGAGACAGTGGTCCTGGCGGCAGCTGACAGGAGGAGATCGAGGGATCCTGTACACAGGGGGCTTCCCATTCGATGCTGTGCGTCACCAGGCAACAAAGGGCCAATTCGTCCTAGACTTTTGCTGCTATGGGTTCCTGGCGCAAAAATGGCACTTGTTTGCGGCTTCGGGACCCAGAGGGCTGCAGGTCTGACCGAAGAGACTCCTGATCACAGGGTTGTGGGTTCGAGTTTCACGTTGGGCAAAAGATTTCTGCGTTGCAAGGGAGGGTGGACAAGGCGACCCTCGTGGTCCCTTCCAACTCTACAGTTCTATGACAAAGCTGAGATGATCCTATGGGCTGTGGTGGACCGGTCAGCTTGACCCCTAACTACAGTCCCAACAGCCTTCCATTTTCACTTCTTGCCACTTCTTTGGCTACTACCTAAGCAGGGCTGTTTCTGCACGTCTGGAAGGAGGTGGAAACTGCACACCCCATTAAAAGGTAGTGCTGTAGTCCAAATTTGACAGTACTTTCAATGTAAAACAGTGGGAGGCACAAGTTAAAGATACAGTGGTACCTCTGGATAAGAACGGGATCTGTTCCGGAGCCCCGTTCGCATCCTGAAGAGAACGCAACCCACCTCTGCGCATGCGCGGGTCGCGATTCACCGCTTCTGCACATGCGCATGACGTCATTTTGATCATCTGTGCATGCGCGAGCGGACGAAACCCGGAAATAACACGTTCTGTTACTTCCGGGTCGACACGGAGCGCAACCCAAAACGCTCAGCCTGAAGCAACTTTAACCCGAGGTATGACTGTATCTCTCTCAGTCTACTCTCCCCACACACTGCCCTTACTCTGCTCAGTAACACTGCCAGCAAGGCCTGAGGCAGCCAAATATTTAAAGGTAGCACCCTGTCTTGCCAGAGGGGGATTTAGGGCGCTGTGACTGGTTCCTCCGCACTGGGCTGGAAGTCTAGGGGGCGCCGCAACCATGACAAAATGAATTGAGCACAACAGAGAGTGAGAGGCAGGCGGGCACCGAATTTTGGCCTCTTAGAGGGCACCGCTGGAATCTGAAAGGCCAAAATTCACCCCTGATCCTGCCCCCTTCACCGTAGGTGGGGAAGAAGCAGCAGCAGCGGTTTCCAGGGAGAGTGTGTGAGATTTTGCCGATTTCGCCAGCGCCCAACTAGCAGCAGTGAGGCAGCACGACGGCTCGGGAAGTGGGGCTACCTTCCCATTTCGCCTCAGGTGGCAAAACGGGATGCGCGGCCCCGATTGCCAGGTTTCTTGGCAAACGAATTTCAGGAAGTGCAATGTTAACGTGTTGGTGATGGAGAGGGAAGAAGGTGACGCAAGGAAGTTGTGAGGGGGCGAACGAGGGGATTTTCTGAAAGTTTGAGCTGGAGAAAGAGGAATGCCGGGTGCATTTTAAGGGACTGAAATACCAGAAATTCCCCGGTGGGTTATTGTCTTTAGAGGAAGTTGTGGAGGTGGAGATGATTAGTCAGGGCAGTGAGATGATTAAGGGAGGGAAGGATGAGGTGTGGCTGGCTTGCTTAGTGGTCCTCCTGGCTATCAGATCTCGCCTGCGAGGACCGACCGTCCTTCCTGCCCAGCTTACAAAAGAGATTGCCAACTGGGAAGAAGGAGGGAGTCACACACAACTTTGTCTCGAAAACCTCCTCCTGTGAAACGCACCACTTGAAAAATATCAGGGTTCAAACCCTAATATTTCTGGGCAGGGCTGGGAAAGACTGAAACGGCTGCCAATCTGTGGAGGCGATACTCAGCTAAATGGACCAATGGCCTGGCTTGGTATAAGGCAGCTTCCCCTTCACTCTTGTTGGTATTAACCCTTGCATTCCCGGGTTCCACCACCGACACCCCTAAAAAAAACAAACCACGAATACACCCAGCAGTGAGATCTCAGATCCTTCTCTTCCCAACCCCCTCCTCCCCTTGCAATCGTCTTGCCAAATGTTCCTTCTCTGCTTCTGTGGGACCAATACTTGAAAAGTACTAGTAGCACCCTCTGCTCATCCCATGGCAAGAAAACAGGATGGGGAAGGGTCTTTTCCTAATTTGTCAATAAAATATTTTTTCTACTTTCAAAAGCTGCATGCGTGTGTTTTGGGGGACAGAGGTGAAGGCAACACCGACGGATGGGGGAAAGACCATTGGTAGGTAAAGCTATGGGAATTCTGTTACTTCCTGCAACTCCTACTGCATAATCCAGCATCTCTGCCAGATGTGCTTACAGTATTGTTACACACCACCCCACTCCAAGGAGTGTGAGGTACCAGGAGTAATAATAATAATAATAATAATAATAATAATAATAATAATAATATTCATACCCCACCCATCTGGCTGGGTTTCCCCAGCTACTCTGGGTGGCTCCCAACAGAATTAATGTTGATGATGATAATAAAAAGCAATAAAACATCGGACGTTAAAAGCTTCCCTAAACAGGACTGCCTTCAGATGTCTTCTAAAGTTCAGATAGTTGTTTATCTCCTTGACATCTGACGGAAGGGCGTTCCACAGGACGGGCACCACTACCGAAAAGGCCCTCTACCTGGTTCCCTGTAACTCAGGCACAGGCAACCTCAGCCCTCCAGATGTTTTGGGACTACAACTCCAATCATTCCTAGCTAACAGGACCAGTGGTCAGGGATGATGGGAATTGTAGTCTCAAAACATCCGGAGGGCTGAGTTTGCCTATTCCTGCTGTAACCTCACTTCTCGCAGTGAGGGAACCACCAGAAAGCCCTCAAAGCTGGACCTCGGTGTCCGGGCTGAACGATGGGGGTGGAGATGCTCCTTCAGGTATACTGGGCTGGAGCCGTTCCTGTTTCCTTTTGGAAACAGACACAACAGAGACTGTGCTGTCTTTATAATATATTGCTTATTTACACATAAGTATAGTCTGAGGCTGTAATGAAGCATCAACTACCCAAGAAGTTCCAGCTCCTCTGGGACTGGCTGGATGAAGAGTAGTGGTTCGAAGCGCTAGCTGGGGAACCACCCCCTCCAAGGTAAATGCCAGAGGAGGACGGCTCAGAGCCAGGGGATTGGTGGTGGGACAATTAGAAGAGGTCAGAGGGGGGAGATTGGGAGGAGGTGCCGGATGCTGAAGGGACAACAGGGCTTAGTGAGCAGGAGGAACCTGTGACAGGGAGCAGTTCAAACTCCAAGGCTGAAGCAGAGGGGAATCAAGAGACTGTTGAAGAATCGGGGGGAGGGGGTCTTCTTCCCCTGCTGCAACAAACTCCCCTCCCGACTGGTCTCCAAGAACGCAGAGAATAATGAGGGCAGAACAGAGCTCAGAGTTGCGCAGGCACAGTTTGAGACTGCTTGGGAAACATCCAGGAGAGGAGGAGTCTTGAAAGGGTGGAAGGCAGCAACCTTAAAGTCCTAGCAACTGCACTTGATCTTAGCCAAAAGGCTGAGAAGTCAAATGGCAAGGCGAAAAATTAATAAATGTCGGGATCTATGCACCTAATGGAAACAAGACTGATTTCTATAAAAATTTGGAAGAAAGATTATTTGAATATATGGATCAAAAAATCATACTAATGGGAGACATGAATGGAGTAGTTTCAATGGAAATGGACAGATTAAGAGATAAAGAATTTAGTAAAGAAGGAAAACTACCTAAGACTTTTTTTTCAATGACGAAAAATTGTAATTTAATTGACGTTTGGAGCCTTAGACATCCATTAGAGAAACAGTTCACATTTTATTCGGAACCAAATCAGTCAATGTCAAGAATAGATCAAATTTGGGTCTCAAATGAATTAACTCCAAGAATTCGGCAAATTGAAATTCAGCCAAGAGTAATTTCAGACCACAGTCCGATAAAATTGGAGATTAAAGGTTATGAAGAAAGATCATTTAGATGGAGAATTAATGATTACCTCCTGGATGACCAAAAAATCATACAAGAGGCGCAAAAGAAGTTGATGGAATATTTTATGGACAATACTAACAAAGGCACAAAGATGAGTACAGTTTGGGACGCAAGTAAGGCGGTAATGAGAGGATTCTTCATCCAACAGAATGTGATTAAAAACAAGAACAGAGAGAAAGGAAAGAAGGAAATTTTAAAACAAATAATGGAAAATGAACAAAAATTAATTAAGAAACCGAACAATTTAAAAATAAAACAAAACATCAAAGTTTTGCAAACACAGTTCGCAATGATAATAAACAAAGAGGTGGAATGGAATATTAAAAAGCTAAGACAACGAAATTTTGAGTTTGCCAACAAGTCAGGTAAATGGCTTGCATGGCAAATTAAGAAAAGAAAGGAACAAAACATAATCAACAAAATTATTGTGGATGGAGAAGAGATAGAGAACCCAAAAGGCATCAGAAAAGGATTCTTGGACTTTTATAATCATTTGTATAGAAACAGAGAAAAGAACAATATGAAGAAAATAGAAAGATATTTAAAAGAAAAAAAGGTGCAAAAGATCCCGACAGAAAAGAAAGACAGACTGAACGCCCCAATTGAGAATGAGGAAATAATAGAGGCCATAAAAGAATTGAAAAAAGGAAAGGCTCCAGGACCAGATGGATTTACATCTAGTTATTACAAAGAACTGAGGCATACCCTGACGGTACCATTGAAAGAAGTCACGAATAGTATTCTGAAGGAAAAAGATACCGTATTTTTTGCTCTATAAGACGCACCAGACCACAAGACGCACCTAGTTTTTGGAGGAGGAAAACAAGAAAAAAATATTCTGAATCTCAGAAGCCAGAACAGCAAGAGGGATCGCTGCGCAGTGAAAGCAGCAATCCCTCTTACTGTTCTGGCTTCTGGGATAGCTGTGCAGCCTGCATTCGCTCCATAAGACGCACACACATTTCCCCTTACTTTTTAAGAGGGATAAAGCAAGTCTTATAGAGCAAAAAATACAGTATACCGGAAACTTGGAAAGAAGCCTTTATTACACTTATTCCTAAGCAAGATTCTGATTTAACACAAGTTAAGATCTATAGGCCGATTTCATTGTTGAATACAGACTATAAGATTTTTTCTGGAATATTAGCAAAAAGATTAAAAAAGGTATTGCGAGAATTTATTCACGAAGATCAAGCAGGTTTTCTTCCAGGCAGGCAGATGAAAGACAATGTTAGAAACATAATAAATACTCTGGAATATCTGACTGCTAGGAATGAGAAACAAGCTATATTAATGTTTGTAGATGCGGAGAAGGCATTTGATAATATATCATGGGAATTTATGTTAAAAAATTTAGAACTTATGGAGGTGGGGAACGATTTTTATAATGGAATAAGGGTGATTTATACAGAGCAAAGAGCTAAATTGATTGTGAACAATGTAATTACAGAAGAAGTGAAGATACTGAAAGGTACAAGACAGGGATGTCCTCTTTCGCCACTGTTATTCATAATGGTTCTGGAAGTTCTGCTGAGTTCAATCAGACGAAATGAATTAATAAAAGGGGTGACAGTAGGTCAAAACGAATATAAAGTTAAAGCCTTTGCCGATGACCTGGTAATAATGATAGAAGATCCCTTAAAAGGTTTAAATGAGGTGTTAGAGGAGATTGAACAATTTGGCAAGGTGGCCGGTTTTAAATTAAAAAAGAAAAAAATCAAAGTAATGGTTAAGAATATGGACCAGAGTGTAATAGAAGCAATGCAACGATAAACAGGGATTGAAGTGGCGAAGAAGGTAAAATATTTGGGAATATGGTTAACTTCAAAATTTTTTGATTTATTTCAAAACAATTATACACCGGTGTGGAATGGAATTAAAAAAGATCTGGAGGTATGGGGAAGGATGAAACTCTCTTTTTGGGGTAGAATCTCAACGATCAAAATGAGCGTGCTTCCAAAGATGTTATTCTTATTTCAAATGATTCCTATAATCAAAGGGACAACGATCTTTAAAGAGTGGCAAAGAGTAATTTCAAGATATATTTGGCAGGGTAAAAAGCCAGGGTAGAATACAATTTAAGTTATTAACAGATGCGAAGGAAAGAGGAGACTTTGCCCTGCCAGACTTGAAATTATATTACGAAGCGTCTTGTCTCTGTTGGTTGAAGGCATGGATAAAATTAAAAAATAACAAACTGTTAGACTTAGAAGGATTTGATAACAGATTGGGATGGCATGCGTATTTATGGTTGGAGAAGAAGAAAAGTCATAAGGGTTTTGAGAATCATATCTTCCGGAGATCTTTAATAGAAATATGGGATAGGTATAAAAATGTATTAGAACCTAAAGTCCCACACTGGCTGTCTCCATTAGAGGTTATGAGTGTAAAAAAAATTAATATGAGAGGGAATTGGATTACTTACGGTGATTTAATATTTAAAGAAGAGGGGAAATGGAAAATGAAGGCATATGAACAAGTAAAAGAACATGTGTTTGATTGGTTGCATTATTTCCAGGTAAATGAAATGTTTAAAAAGGATTTTAAAGAGAGCAGATATACAGAAAAAGAATCGAAATTTTAAACAGAGATAATAAATAATGATTATAAGATAATGTAAAAAATGTATAAAATGTTGTTGGAATGGGAAACGATGGATGAGGAGGTAAAGTCGGTTATGATACATTGACGGAATCCTGCCGTCATAGATGGTGCTTAGCATAGCATAGAAAGAAGACACAATGAGGCAGAGAGTATTTTCATAATACTGGAGGGCTGCTCCTTCCAGCCTTTCTCCTCCGGCAACTTTTTATTATCTCCTTTGTTCTCCCAGCCGCATGGCCGTTTTCCAAAGTCTCCTGTTACCTCATCCGGTCAAGGCTTGACACTCCCCTCTCCGTATAAGGTAATCATTGCCCAGAGGAATGTCAGGGGGCCCCTGCAGTATTTACAAGCCTCTGCCTTAGCTGGATGACTCCCACATGCCCTCTTTCTTTATTTTATTATATCGAGTGCGATAAGCGACTCTTGTAAGGGCGGGAGCGGGCCGCGGACTGGACAACCATGCAGTACACATAGAAATTAAAGAAGGAATACATTGAATACAGCAACACAAAATAATGCAAATAACTACTATAATGATCACTAATATTAATAAATGTCGAAGCCAACTTCCATCCGGAAGCCAAGAATATAAGAATTCTGATTCCAAGCTGCATGGTAGGCTTCCTTTGCTAGTTTTTAACCATGCACTCGTGTCACTCCTACAGCACTGAGATTGGTCACTGTATGTTCCTGTAAGAGAACAAGAGCTATTAAACATGAATTTCAAAGTATATTGACAGTTTGGATATATGCCCCATGATTCTTTCCCCTCTCTAATTTGAAAACAAATGGGGGCAGGCTCATGGAGGGTCAATTGTACTGGAGGCCAAAAAGTTTGGTTAGGTGATATAACATTTGTAAATTGAAAAGATCCATTAATAGGCACACCATGAAGCGTTAAGCCCGAATGAAGGGTAAAAGGGGGCATTTTTTACACAACCAGCATCTAGAAGCATGCAATAAACTGGTAAACATAATCGTATCTTGTACAAAAATATCATCCCTCCATATCTTACGATAATTTTCTCCCCTAAAAGTCTTATTCAACAACACTGTTCTTATAGTTCGAGAGTGGCTGAGCCGTGGATGCTGCCAGCCAGAGTAGGATTCCGATGACTGCGGCTTGCCAGCTGATAAGGTGAAATATGGTGGTTTCAAGTGGACTGGGTCGTCTGCTTCTCTTCCTTGTATAACGGTGCAGCAAAGGATGGCAAGGCAAATGATGAGGAAGGCAAACACTGCCAGATGCAGTTCGTGTGTAGTACCTCTAGGTGGCACATGTGGAAAGGTTTCTATGTGTTACGGAAAAATTCCGGGTGCTGAGTTTCCTTGCCACCCGGCTCGTCGGACAATGTCCGCGGGTCCTAGCGGAAAATGAGTTCAGCCGGAGACAGGAGCAATGAACGGAGATCCCAAGTTTATTGCGCAACAGGTTCAATAAATGGCATTGAACCCCGAGAGTGGGGCGACATAAACTTTTAAAGGTTCCCTCCAGGTCCCAGAATACAGTGCAGAAAACGTCACATATACATCATAAAGAGGTGGGGTTACACGGATCAGCAGTACAAGAAATTGGGTGGTGGTTTACACAAATCAAGGTGGGGGCTACAGAGATCAGCAGTATAATAAGGTAGGCAGAACAGAGATCAGCAGTATAATAAGGTAGGCAGAGCAGAGATCAGCAGTATAATAAGGTAGGCAGAGCAGAGATCAGCAGTATAATAAGGTAGGCAGAGCAGGGATTGCCTGGAGTGGTAGAGATATGCATAAACGTTTCCTGAGTACAGGTGATGGCAAGACAATGGCATAGCCATGCATCGCCCATTATCTGGTATTGTCCGGAGGAAGGGCTTGGCTGGACCATCCGACAGGATTAGGTTTCCCTGAGTACGTGACCTGTCGGTTCGAGGATTATGGCGTCGAGGGTAGCATCATGGAGTCCGGAGGGAATCGAGTAGAATAACATTAAAATGGAGAAGATCGAAGCTTTGGCTGATTTTATATGATTTTCCGAAGTTTTCGGCTTCTTGCCGGTCAAGTGTATATTGTAAATTGAGAGCGGAAACAAATGGATACAATGTAACAGGAGTTTGACAGTTTTACGAGGTCGCTAGTTTCGGATCCATTGTTGTAGCAGTGGGGGGCCGTCAACACCTTGTCAGGAGGTTAAATGAGGCGTGCAAGAGCTCCCTGAGCTAGCTCCTGCAGGGGAATGCACGTTCCTGATTGGCTAAAACGCGGCCATTATGGTCAATGGGGAAACAGCATGATACGGTCTACTCATTAGAAATAGGGGAAACAAGACTCAAGCGGAGGCTGTATATAGAAGGAAAGATATATAAGGAAAAGATATTATCTATAAAGTGGGGGTATAGTGTGGTGCTTGTGCAACAGTGTGGGGGTTCAGGAGTCACGGCAGAGCTGGGTGCCACCGAGGTCATCGCCCCGGGCCCCGTAGTCACACGGAGGAGGGGTGAGGAAAGGTCCCCCCCCCTCCTTCCGTATCATATGCTTCATCCACAAAATGCTGACAAAGTGTAGGGGAGTTCCGCATGCTGTGAGACGGAACAACCCACTGATATCGCTGGGTGGGCTGCGAATTGTTATATACTGGAAATGTAAAAGCAAACCGTTCCTGTCTGCTGGGGCCAGTGGGATGAAAGTGGTTCAATGTGGCAGAAAGTCAATTGTTCAGAAATAAGCTGTTCAGAAACGAGATGGTGCCATTGCTGCGGATTTTTCTTTTGGTGGAGGCCACTCTACCCACACTGAGGTATCGGTGATCTTGGTTTGCCACGCTGGAAACGTTGTATCGGTGGCTACAGGCTGGTTTTTATTTTGCACTGCTACCAGCAGATGAGCTGCTGTACCTAAGGTAAAGGTAAAGGTACCCCTGCCCGTACGGGCCAGTCTTGACAGACTCTGGGGTTGTGTGCCCATCTCACTTAAGAGGCCGGGGGCCAGCGCTGTCCGGAGACACTTCCGGGCCACGTGGCCAGCGTGACATCGCTGCTCTGGCCAGAGCCAGAGCCGCACACGGAAACGCCGTTTACCTTCCCGCTGGTAAGCGGTCCCTATTTATCTACTTGCACCCGGAGGTGCTTTCGAACTGCTAGGTTGGCAGGCGCTGGGACCGAGCAGCGGGAGCGCACCCCGCCGCAGGGATTCGAACCGCCGACCTTTCGATCGGCAAGCCCTAGGCGCTGAGGCTTTAACCCACAGCGCCACCTGCGTCCCTGCTGCTGTACCTACAGACTGACAAATGCGAAGCATGGCTGCTGTATCTGTGGCAGGATTGTGTATTATCGGGCGCAACGCAACCTTACAATCCTCATTTGCATTTTCAAAGGCCAATTGTTTGATAATTATTTGTTTGGCTTCAGGATTTTCAATTTGTCTACTCACTGCTGTAATCAGCCTGTCCATAAAGGAAGAATATGATTCTCTAGGTTCTTGTCTGATTGAACCCCACCTAGACTGAATACTGGAGGGTTCCGGGATTTTTCTCATTGCTTGTTGAGCAGCAAGAGCAGTATCCCTCAATAAGATCTGCAACAGTGTGGCTTGTACTGAGGCCTGAGCGAAGGGCCCATGCCCCATCATAGCATCCATCACATCTGCGAGGGTAAGATTAGGATTATTCCCTCTTGCTTGTTGCAGTAAAGCAGGAGCATAAGCACGACAGGCGATTTCCCATTCATGGGCAAACAATACACCAGCTGATGGGGGTAAAACTGTACGTGCCAAAAGCTTGATGTCATCTGGAACCAATAGCTGGGCTAATGTGGCTTCCAAAAGAGCTTGTGTAAATGGGGCTTGCAGTCCATTTGTTCTAACTGACAACTGAAGCTCTTTCAAGATTTTAAAGTCAAAAGGCTGGTGCTGGGCTTGAGTTCCTGCTGGAGCACCAGCAGGGGGCACGATAACAGGGAATGCCACAGTATCCTGTGATAAGGAACAGGCAAGTACTGCACGTTGAAAGGGGGTAGCTTGTTCTGCCGCTGAAAGAGCAGGGTCATTTCCAGCCAGACCACTGTATTTTTGCAGGATTGGGTCCTCTGGTGAGGCACTGTAATCTGGAGGTTTGGGGTCTGGGGCTGCTGGCAAAACAAGTGCTGGAACACATGGCATAACAGCATGCTGAATTAAGGAAGTTGAAGGTTGTTTTGGCAATGCAGCCATGGAGATATTTTTTGGTGATAAAGAGCCCATAGCATAACGAATCTTGCACCATGCATTTAAAATTCGAACACCAAAACTGGGATGTCCATGAAAATGTGCTCCAATTTTATCCCATTGTGTTAGTTCCCATGTGCCCTCTGCTAGAAACCAAGGACAGTGCTCATCAATGGCTAGAATGAGCTGTATCAAATCTCCATCAGGAACTTCCAATTTGTTGGAGGAGAGGAGAAATTTTAAGTCTTTTAAAAATTTCTGTTGCGGAGATGACAGGGAATTGCCCATATTTCTGAAATCAATATAATAGGGATCGACTCACCAGGGATCCGTAGATGAAATCAGCGCTGTGTAACCCTTTCCGGGCATGATGAGTCGATGATCGAGAAGCCTCTTACGGTTTCCTTTGAAGTTTGAAGTCAGCCTCAACTGCTTCCTTTAGCCTTTTAAGTCCGTCTCAACTGCTTTCTTTAGTCAGCCTCTTTTCTTTTAAGTTTTCCTCTTCTTTTAATTGAGCCTCAGAGAGGGCACCACTTGACAGAATCCTGCCGTCATAGATGGTGCTTAGCATAGCATAGAAAGAAGACACAATGAGGCAGAGAGTAATACTGGAGGGCTGCTCCTTCCAGCCTTTCTCCTCTGGCAACTTTTTATTATCTCCTTTGTTCTCCCAGCCGCATGGCCGTTTTCCAAAGTCTCCTGTTACCTCATCCGGTCAAGGCTTGACACTCCCCTCTCCGTATAAGGTAATCATTGCCCAGAGGAATGTCAGGGGGCCCCTGCAGTATTTACAAGCCTCTGCCTTGGCTGGATGACTCCCACAATACATTGGGCCAGAGACTTTGGTTATAATATACAATTGGTTGATTGGGAAAAAGTATGGAATGAAAATATGAAATTTACTGCATGTACTGCATTAGGGACGCAGGTGGCGCTGTGGGTTAAAGCCTCAGCGCCTAGGACTTGCCGATCGAAAGGTCGGCGGTTCGAATCCCTGCGGCGGGGTGCGCTCCCGCTGCTCGGTCCCAGCGCCTGCCAACCTAGCAGTTCGAAAGCACCTCCGAGTGCAAGTAGATAAATAGGGACCGCTTACCAGCGGGAAGGTAAACGGCGTTTCCGTGTGCGGCTCTGGCTCGCCAGAGCAACGATGTCACGCTGGCCACGTGACCCGGAAGTGTCTCCGGACAGCGCTGGCCCCTGGCCTCTTAAGTGAGATGGGCGCACAACCCCAGAGTCTGTCAAGACTGGCCCGTACGGGCAGGGGTACCTTTACCTTTACCTTTTTACTGCATTAAAGGAGAATATTATGAAAATGGTATATAGATGGTACATTACACCGGTTAAGTTAGCAAAAACGTTTAAAACATGTAATAAGTGTTGGAAATGTAAAGAAAATGAAGGATCTTTTTTCCATATGTGCTGGGAATGTAAGAAGGTAAAGGGTTTCTGGGAAATGATATACAATGAGTTGAGGAAGATGTTTAAATACACATTTGTAAAGAAACCAGAAGCCTTTTTGTTAGGAATAATAGGAAGAGAGATAAATAGAAGGGACCACAAACTTTTTCAATACGCAGTAACAGCGGCAAGAATATTAATGGCACAAAAATGGAAACAAGAGGAGTTACCGACCCTTGAAGAGTGGAGAATGAAACTTATGGATTATGCAGAACTGGATAAATTGACTGGGAAGATGAGATATCAACGGGATCACAAGTTCATCGAGGACTGGGGAAAGTTTACAGATTATCTGAAAAGTATATGTGACGAACAGACAACGCTAGTGGGTTTTAAAGAGGCTCTGTGAAGGTTAAAGATGTATTGTAAAAAAGAAATAGAATTGAAAGGATAATATTAAATGGCAATACTAAATATAGAGAATGCGTAAAAATGGAAAATATGGATGATTGGTGGAGAAGCTGGTGGAAGTCCAAAAAGTTGAAATTTGTGAATAATGTTTGAGATGGCGAATGTGTAAAAAGAAAAAATTAATAATAATAATAATAATAATAATAATAATAATAATAATGTCCTAGCAACTGCTCCAAAGGGGCAAGACCTGCTGGGAAGTGTTGCTGAGTTGTATGTACAAGGTGTGACCAGAATGTTCGGTGAACGGTCACAGAAATCGGACAGCGAAATATATTCGAACATAACAATCAGCACCAGAAACCCATGAAATGCTCACAATTTTGTACGGAGTTGAAGCTGTGTGTCGAAAGACAGTGTACGAATGGTTGAAGCATTTCCATGAAGGACAGAAAACCATCGAAGATGACCCTCAGTCCGGCAGACCGTCGACGAGCAGAACGGCAGCAAACGTCAACAGTTATTGACGCGGCATTGGCATTTGTCCACCAGAATGATGGCGGAAGAATTGCATATTCCGTGTGAAATCGTTACTGAGGGTGCTGAGTTGTCCCACCCTCCTTATTCTCCCAATTTGCCCCTCCCCCCCCCGGATTTCTTTCTTTTTCCAAAACTGAAAACTGCACTGAAAGGGCGCAGATTTTCCAACATTTCACATGTCCAAGCTGCTCTGACGAGGGAACTTAAGGCAGTAATAAAAGAGGACTTCTCCAGAAGTTTCCAACAGTTCTATGAACATTGTCAATGGTGCATTGTATCAGAGGGGCCTACTTTGAAGGCCTGTAATATTTCTCGCTGTCCGATTTATGTGACCATTCACTGAATTTTCCAGTCACACCTTGTAGTTTCCTTGACTAAAAAGTTAACTTCACGGACAACAGAGTCACACACCTTTCGTATGCCAGCTTCTCCCATAGACACAGCAAGATGCTTGCTCTGTATCTCAACTTCCTAGGTCACATAATGCCCTGTACTTAGAGCTTAGCTCTTTTTATCTGCAGAGGGAGGGCCCATTCATTCACCTTTTCATTCGGATCTCACATGGCTCCTCTGATCCTGTGTTGTGCTAACGGCTCATTACCCCAGGCTATTGCCTCAAAGGAAATTTGACTCAATTAACTCTTAGCTCATGTTGGTTGCCTGGGATTATCATGGTCTGATACTTTAGGAAGTTTACCTGGCTTAATTACCTCTTAAAGGTAAAGGTAAAGGTACCCCTGCCCGTACGGGCCAGTCTTGACAGACTCTGGGTTTGTGCGCCCATCTCACTTAAGAGGCCAGGGGCCAGCGCTGTCCGGAGACACTTCCGGGTCACGTGGCCAGCGTGACATCGCTGCTCTGGCGAGCCAGAGCCGCACACGGAAACGCCGTTTACCTTCCCGCTGGTAAGCGGTCCCTATTTATCTACTTGCACCCGGAGGTGCTTTCGAACTGCTAGATTGGCAGGCGCTGGGGACCGAGCAGCGGGAGAGCACCCCGCCGCAGGGATTCGAACCGCCGACCTTTCGATCGGCAAGTCCTAGGCGCTGAGGCTTTAACCCACAGCGCCACCTGCGTCCCACTAACACATTACCTCTTAACACATGCCAATTCCAGCAGATCAAAAGCATCCAACGCACACACCTTAATACACATTGGGTCCAGCACTGTTCCAACACAAGCCATAATTAAATTCTAACACTAGCTCGATCCAGGAATTTAAGGGAGTTGGGCACCCACAAACTCATAACTGTATGTTAATGTGCTGTTGATGCAATGAGTCTGGTTCATGCAACAGCGGGCTCCGGCTGCAGCTAGGAATGGCCAAGAGCCATAGCTGTCAACTTTCCCCTTTTCTTGACAGGAATCCTATTCGGAATAAGGGATTTTCCCTTTAAAAGGGGAAAAAGTTGACAGCTATGCCAAGAGCAGAGAGAAATGGTGTTCCGCCCTCCAGGCGCAGTTGGACTACAACTCCCATGAGCCATCGTATGTAGGGCATCACATTGACTAGAACAGGGGTGGGGAGGAGCCCCGCTAAAGTCATTCCCCGGTTGGAAGCAACAGCTGTCAGTCACAAAATGAAACCACCTTCCTCCTCCTGGAATTTGCCATTTAGGGAGAATTTAATCTTTCAAATTGTGCACTTAAGGTGGGCGGGGACCCATTTTAAGTGGGTCCAAAGTGTTGGGGACCAGCTGCTTCACTTTGAACCATTTCGGATCAGGCCCACTTCTCTTTGGAGGCAATTTGTTTACCTCCAGAGTAGGCCATTTAGGGGCTGCATAGCCCCTAATGGGGATAATATGTTGTCTTTTATCATTAATCCAACTGATTGAGCACTGCGCTGGAATTCTAAATAAAATTATGTGTGACATAAAAATATTTACAATAATAAAACAGGATAAATAAATCTGTCCTGCCTTAGAGGGTTGTGGCAAACTGCTTTCAGCAACGGAAATGTGCTCTTTAAATGCCAGCAGTTATTAGAACTTTCTACAGGCAGAGTTCCTGAAATATGAAATCCATAAAGGTCACAAATACACGGCAGCGTTGCACAAGTCCAGAATAACCGTGTGGTCTCTTGGGATTGCTCCCTGATGAATTTAGAGTTGAAGCAGTAATGTCAACTGCTTGTGTGTCTGTTTGTGAAGCCATTCCCGGAAAAAATGGAAAACAAAAACTCAGGGTAAACAAGACAAGACGCTATTGCCTTTCCATGGAAGTGACTGGCACAGGTTCAGAGACCACTGATTCTGCAAAATTCAGTCCTGCTTCCTTCCTTCCTAGAGTAACGCTTGAACGAAGACTAGGAAATGACCGGGGTGAAAAAGAATGCACAAACCGTGAGATTGCGTTTCGGAAAAATGCACGGTTGACCCAGTCATTTGGGAAAAGCATATCCTAACCCACTCCTGCCTAGCACAGTCGCGCCCCAGTGGAATGAGCAGAACTCCGTCAGACTCTCAAGGTGTCAAGAAGGGCTGGTAGCCACATGCCTGGAGGAAGGCAGTCAACATTCCTTGATAGATGAATCAGCCCTGTGCTCCAAGCTCCAAACATCTGTGGTTGAAGTCAGCCGGGTCTGTGCGTGATGTCATACGGTGGCTCCAGGTGGGGCCATTTAAACTGGTTCAGGGTAGCAACATGGTGCAGTGGTTAGAGTGCTGGGAGACCAGCGTTCAAATCTCCACTCGGCCACAAAGCTCATTGACTGGGAGTGGCCGCCGAGACCACATAACACCGGTCTTGAAAGACCTACATTGGCTCCCAGTACGCTTCCGAGCACAATTCAAAGTGTTGGTGCTGACCTTTAAAGCTCTAAACGGCCTCAAAGGCCCAGTATACCTGAAGGAGCGTCTCCAACCCCATTGTTCTGCCCGGACACTGAGGTCCAGCACCGAGGGCCTTCTGGTGGTTCCCTCCCTGCGAGAAGCCCAGTTACAGGGAACCAGGCAGAGGGCCTTCTTGGTAGTGGCGCCCGCCCTGTGGAACGCCCTCCCACCAGATATCAAAGAGAACAACAACTACCAGACTTTTAGAAGACATCTGAAGGGAGCCCTGTTTAGGGAAGCTTTTAATGTTTGATGCATTACTGTATTTTTTTCTTTTCTTTTCACTGCCTGCATCTTTATTTAGGGATTTTGTCAGGCAACATTAGATGTGCTGTTTAAAACATTAAAACATTTTGTCAGGCAACATGAGATGTGCTGGATAAAAAAGCAACTTCTCCTGCCTGAGCCGTGTTTTCCTCAATAGGCTCTTCCCAAGAGACTGTCATTCCCCTGACTTAGGTTGAGCACTTTTTAAAAAGATGTATTTTTATTAAAGATATTCTTGATTTACAAAGGTATGTGCAATGTCTCTCTCTCGTATTCCCCCCCCCTTTTTTTTTTACAAATCGGTTTCATTTGTTGCATTACTGTATTTTAATATTTTGTTGAAAGCCGCCCAGATGGGCAGGGTATAAATAAATTATTATTATTATTATTAAGAGACTGTGGTCTGGTTACTGCCTCTCAGCCTAAGCCGCCTCACAGGGTTGTTGTGGGGGATGAACGAGGAGTTGGAGAGCCAGGTACCCACCTTGAGCTCCGTGGAGAAAAAGGTGGGATCGAAATGCAACAACAACAACAACAGAGGGTATCCTTTGGGATGAGTTGGACTGCTTGGTTTTAAGGAAAAGGAGAGCTATATTGTAGCAGGCTGGGGAGAAGCAGCAGTACACAGTTATTTCTGGATACGAATGTTATATGCCAGGGAACAGTGTACTGGGACTGGCACCACTCAGTATCCTAAACAGAACATAGAATCCAGTAAGTTCACTGGTGCTGATAGGTCTGTCTCTCTCTTTTTATTTTAAATGGATTTTTATCAGGGTTCTTTTACACAAACTTTGACATTATTCAATTCACTTCCAGTATAATAATTTCTTACATTTTCACTTCCCATCTTTACGCCCGTGACGTTCCTCTTGTGTTCCTTGATCTGCTGCCACAACTGCCATTTATTTTCAACCACCTTATAACTTATATTGTAATCATTTATTTATTCTCTCTCCTTTGCCTATCATTCAAATCAGGCTCGCGATTTCATCTGACTGTAGTCCCCGCCCCCAAATAACCCGAAAAGAACCTCCTCTCTTTGACAAAATTCTCATCTTCATGATCTCTTATTTTTTTTGCTGTCGCCTTTGCCGTCTCTGCATAGTCCATTGACTTCAAAACCCATTCTTCTTTCATTAATAAATAAATAATAATAAATTTTATTGATACCCCGCCCTCCCCGGCCAGAGCCGGGCTCAGAGCAGCTAACACCAATAAAATCACAATAAAAACATAAGAGGGGGGGAACAATTTAAAATACAGGTTAAAATGCAATTTAAAATGCAGCCTCATATTAAAGTAGCCGATAAATCATTGGGACTGCTTCTCCTTCTGTCCAGAAAGGATTCTGGGCTGTAGTTCTGGCATACATAAACAATTTAAACATCTCTTTTGAAACCTCTGCCCCTATAATCCCTAGAAGAAATGCTTGGGAATAGCTATTTTAAACATCTTTCTGGTAGGGCTGTATCTCATGGCCAAAGTTTGGACTCTTGGAAGAAAACCAGAGGAGCTGCAGGTATTCAGTACCGCTCTTCTTATTTCCTTATCACCTCTCTCCCCTACTCCTACAGCAAAGACCCTTCATGTCGCCTTCTAGTCTCACTTGCTGAATCACCCCCTTGTCATGGTGAGGGGCTTGCATGTTCCTATGACCCTAGTGATTGAAGTCGTCAGGAATGTCTTACTCCCAGCAGGGTCACAGGGAAACCAAAATGCTTGTTTACAAAGCTATTGTACTACCAACCTTACTGTATGCTTGTGAAACACGGCCCACTTATAAACGCCATCTCCAACTCCTCGAAAGATTTCATCAACAGTGTCTCTGAAAAATTTTACACATCACTTCTGAAGACAGGCGAACTAATGCCAGTGTCCTGGAAGAAGCAAAGATCACCAGTGTCAAAGCAATGATTTTTCAACAACAACTTGGCTGGACTGGTTATGTTGATCGTCTTCCAAAGCCACTACTCTATTGAGAACTTAAAAATGGAAAGCGTAATGCTGGTGGTCAACAAAAGAGGTTCAAAGACTGTCTCAAGGCAAATCTTTAAAAATGTAGTATAAAAGGTAAAGGCACCCCTGCCCGTATGGGCCAGTCTTGACAGACTCTAGGGTTGTGCGCCCATCTCACTCAAGAGGCCGGGGGCCAGCGCTGTCCGGAGACACTTCCGGGTCACATGGCCAGCGTGACAAAGCTGCATCTGGCGAGACAGCGCAGCACACGGAAACGCTGTTTACCTTCCCACCAGTAAGTGTTCCCTATTTATCTACTTGCACCCGGGGGTGCTTTCGAACTGCTAGGTTGGCAGGCGCTGGGACCGAGCAGCGGGAGCGCACCCCGCCACGGGGATTCGAACCGCCGACCTTTCGATCGGCAAGCCCTAGGCGCTGAGGCTTTTACCCACAGCGCCACCCGCGTCCCTGTAGTATAAACACCAACAATTGGGAAACACTGGCCTGCGAGCGGTCCAGTTGGAGAACAGCCTTTACCAAAGGTGTCATGGGCTTTGAAGACACTCAAACTCAGGACGCAAGGGAGAAACACGCTAAGAGGAAGGTACAGTTTGGCAAACCCTCCCCGTGATCAACTCCTGCCTGGAAACCTATGCCCCCACTGTGGAAGGACGTGTGGATCCAGAATTGGCCTCCACAGTCACTTACGGACTCACTGTTAAAACCGTGTTTATGGGAAACATTCTTACTCGGCTACAAGGGAACGCCAAAGAAGAAGCAGTAAAGGATGCTTAAGGAAAATTATTCCTCTCCATTCTGACGTAAACTGACCTGATTCCCGCCTCCCAGATTAATGTGCAAATCGAAATGATCCGCCAGAGTTCAAACCCTGAATTCACCAGGTCTGATAGTACAGTCCTTGGCTCTCAAAATGCACCAACATGCGCATTTTAGGATAATATGCATTTCATAGAATCATAGAAGGGACCCCGAGGGTCATCTAGTCCAACCCCCTGCAGTGCAGGAATCTCAGCTGAAGCAGCGATGGCAGATGGCCTTCCAACCTTTGCTTTAAAACCTCCAAGAAAGGAGATTGGCAAACGGCGATAGAATGTGGCTTTAAACATTTATTTTTGCTGTGAGTTTTTTTCTTTTTTTTTCTTTTTAACATCGGCAGATTAATATAGGTACTGGACAGAAGGGACTTTTCAGTGCGCACACGTGAGTCTGACACAGACCAGAAATAAAACCACGGTGGCGTTTCACGTGCTAGGACCGTTCAAGTTCAATGTCATTGCATACTCTGATGTGGGAAAGCAAAATCTGGCGGAAATTCTCTCAGGTCCATGCAAGAAGGAAACAACAACAGAGCAATATCGCCCCATGGTGGTTGCTGCAATGTGGTGGGGACATTATCTCTTTTGGGACTCTCCTCCCTTTCTGCAAATATTTTTTGGGCCAAGCTCCAAGGTAAGCCGAGAGAAGGGTGGGGTTCCCAGGTGAGCAGATAGCAGCTGGATAGACAGGTACAGCAAGTCACGTCTGCCACCTCTTCTCTTCAAAATGTCAGCCAAGACCCGGGGGAACAGTGAGATGGCTCAATGCAAGACAAGACCCCATCTTGTCTTTACGGCGCCATCCCATCGTAAAATAGATTAAGGCGACCTGCAACACAAAATGCAAAAAAACCCCACACACTTACACATATATGAAACATAATTAAATTATGTTGGCTAAAAAGAGAAACTCTTTTTATTGTGAAGGCCTGTTTTAAAAGCACCGTTTTGTTTTTTGTTTTTGTCTTTTTATTAACCAGGCATGGGAAACTTTATTTTACATAACCACAAAAGTCACATTACAATTCATTAGAGCACAATTTTTATTAATTTAAAAAGACTACCAGCTTTTAGTACAGTTCCATGCAGTAGCTTCAATACAGGTGTATAGCAACAGACAATGTCATAAAGAACAAAGTTCAGTCAGTTAAAGGGAAAGATTGCAGGGGAGGGTTGTGTGTTTTTTGCAAGTGTAAGAAGAAAGCAAGATGAACTAGGGAATGTATCAAGTTTTGTTTAAATCAGTTCTCCGGAGCTTTTGCTTTAGTTTAAACAAAACTTATGCAACCATACACTGTGACATTATGTTAGGGAAAACAGGGGGAAACACTATGGGAAACACTTGTTGGGAATTCTGACTGGAAAAAAGCACCGTTTTTGAGAGATGTCTAGGTATGGGCGGTGCCTGCCAAACCTCTTGTGGCAGGGAGTTCCACAGGGCAGGGCTCACCACACTAAAGGCTCAGTCCTTGGTGAACCTCAGGGATATGGGGAACCACCAGAAAAGCCCCCTCAGAAGATGCCATCGATCAAGGTGGAGCTTGAGGGATCAGATGGTTGTTAAGGTAGTTTAGCCCTTTGTGAATTAACACAAGGACCTTGAACCTTGCCTGGAGTACAAACTACCATTGTCCCATACCTTTATTCCATGTTTCTTGCACTTCCGTCTCTTTGCAAATACACCTAGCGACTCACTACCTCTTCTCCCGACTCCCAAGGTTTCTACTTTTATTTTTCTCACGTTACAAGGAAAGAGAACACTTCCCACCCTATAACATTTTTTGGGTGTGGGGAGGAATTAATTGAGGCCGGAGCATAAATAAGCAGGTACAAAGTGCCTTTCCCTTTCCAATCACCACCAACCCTTATACTTCCGTGAGGAGAAGATATCAGAGATAGGGAATTCCCTCTAAGAGATCAAGGAAGGTGATCGGGTTCAAAGCCTGTCTGCTGATTTTACCTCAGAGGCTCTGATATCTGTCCTCTGCCCAGAGCCAGGTGCCACGGGAATGAATGTGGTGGTTGATCTGTTATGACGGAAAGATCATCTTCTTTAATATCAAAAGCTAAAATTCGGAGCAAAGATTGGGGAAGACCTTGCTCAAACAAAGCTCAGCTTAGTTCCAGAGCCTCTTGTCTTATTAATTCCCTTTTTATCCCATCCTTTTTCTGCAAGGCACTCAGTGTGGTGGCCGTGATTCTCCCCTCCGTATTTTTTCACAACAACAGCCTTGTTGGGTAGTACGGATGGAGGAGAATTTCGGTTCACGTTTGAATGCAAACCGACTAAACGGCACTTCCTCCAAAAAGTACGCAAATTGAAATGTATATTTTCTTTGAAATCCACACGGCATGTTTGAGGAAAGCTGCTCTCAAAAAAATAAATAAATGTGAATATTGGCAAAATGGCATACAAAAAGGGCACAACAGGAGACAACGCATACCAAGATTCTGACAAGTTTTCGCGAGGACTCTAAAAAAACAACAACGTCGCACCTTGATGTGGAAATATGAATGGAAAAAATGAGAAACTGAGTGAAACCAAAACTAACATATTGGCCCATCTCTTAGTGGTAGGTTAGACCAAGAGAGAATGTGTTGCACAAATACACAAGAGTGTTTCTTGGCTAAGTGAGGATTTGAATCTGGGGCTTCCCAGTCACAGTCTGACACTCTAACCACTACAGGGCGCTGTCTTAGAAAATAATCTGTCCCACTTGCCCTGCTTCCTGTTTCTTCCAGGGGCCAGATGATACATTATCTTGTCCCCACGGGAGGCCACTTCTGCAAAGTGAGTAGTGGTGAGTAAGGTAAAGGGACCCCTGACTATTAGGTCCAGTCATGACCGACTCTGGGGTTGTGGCGCTCATCTCGCTTTACTGGCCGAGGGAGCCGGCGTACAGCTTCCAGGTCATGTGGCCAGCAGGACTAAGCCGCTTCTGGCGAACCAGAACAGCGCACGGAAACGCTGTTTACCTTCCTGCTGGAGCGGTACCTATTTATCTACTTGCACTTTGGCGTATTTTCGAACTGCTAGGTTGGCAGGAGCAGGGACCGATCAACGGGAGCTCACCCCGTCGCGGGGATTCGAACCGCCGACCTTCTGATCGGCAAATCCTAGGCTCTGTGGTTTAACCCACAGCATAGTGGTTGCATATTTCCATTGGGTCTGGCTGGGTAGCAGGCAGGGAGGGAGGCCACCAGTAGGTGGCGCCAGAGCCAGTGACAGGCAGAGCCAACTCCTCCTGGGTTTGTCCCCATCCTCCACCTGGCAGAGTTGCGCAAAGGTAGGACGGACACTCAGGCCACATGGACGACCAGGACAGATTGGCGAACTGGCCCCAAACCAGCAAAAATAAATTTCAACAGGGACAAATGCCAGGTTCTACATACTAAGGCAGGAAAAACCAGCTATACAAATACAAGAGGGCGGGGCTGGATACTTGGCTTGCCAGCAGTACTAATATCTAGGGGTCTTAGTAGACCACAAGATTAACATGAGATGCAGCACCAAAAAAAAAGCTAATGTTATTCTAGGCTGCATCAACAAGTCTAGTGATCACAGAAAGTAATAACACCGTTTATTCTGCCTTAGTCAGACCCCACCTGGAGTCCTGTGTCCCGTTCAGGGCACCACAATTTAAGGATACAGTGGTACCTTGGGTTACATACGCTTCAGGTTACATACGCTTCAGGTTACATACGCTTCAGGTTACATACGCTTCAGGTTACATACGCTTCAGGTTACAGACTCCCCTAACCCAGAAATAGTACCTCAGGTTAAGAACTTTGCTTCAGGATGAGAACAGAAATCACGCTCTGGCGGCACGGTGACAGCAGGAGGCCCCATTAGCTAAAGTGGTGCTTCAGGTTAAGAACCGTTTCAGATTAAGAATGGACCTCCGGAACGAATTAAGTACGTAACCAGAGGTACCACTGTATTGACAAGCTGGAACATGTGCAGAGGAGGACAACCAAGATAATTATTATTATTATTATTATTATTATTTATTTATTTATACCCCTTCCCCAGCCACTCTGGGCAGCTTCCAACAAAATATCAAAATACAGTAATGCATCAAACATTAAAAGCTTCCCTAAACAGGGCTGCCTTCAGATGTCTTCTAAAAGTCTGGTAGTTGTTCTCTTTGACATCTGGTGGGAGGGTGTTCCACAGGGAGGGGGCCATCACCGAGAAGGCCCTCTGCCTGGTTCCCTGTAACTTGGCTTCTCACAGGGAGGAAACCGCCAGAAGGCCCTCGGCGCTGGACCTCAGTGTCTGGGAAGAATGATGGGGGTGGAGACACTCCTTCAGGTATACAGGACTGAAGCTGTTTAGGGCTTTAAAGGTCAGCACCAACACTGAATTGTGCTCGGAAACGTATGCAACCTGAGGTACCACTGTATACCAAGAAAAAAGCACACCAAGAACTCAGACCAAATTAAGTTTCAGTAGTGGGAGTGGTCCCTACTCGCAAATCAATAGTCAATTGTAACAAAAACTAATCCATTCAAAAGTATGTATTCTGACAAGGATTACACGTGAAGGTCTTAGTTTCAATCATTGAGTAGAAGTCAGAAGTCAATTATGGATCAGAAACCTTCCCGTCGAATCTAACTATGGACTAATATGAACTTATCTCTACTCATAAACTCTTATCTCTAATTCTGTAACGAATTATTGTGTTATACATATCCTTATGAGTTTGAGTTTGTAATCTCTGTTTGAATTTGTAATTTTCTATTTGAGTTTGTACTCCTTGTCAGAACACATACTTTTGAATGGATTAGTTTTTGTTACAATTGACTATTGATTTGCGAGTAGGGGCCACTCCCACTACTGAAATTTACATTGGCCTGAGTTCTTGGTGTGCTTTTTTCTTAGCTGAGATTTATGCATCGCAGGGGGGTGGACTAGATGACCCTCGGGGTCCCTACGATTCTATGATTTCCCACCGTATATTTAAAGCACTGCGTGATGCCACTTTAAAGCAGCACGGCTTCCCCCACGGAATAATTGGAGCTGCAGTTTGTGAAGTGCGCTAGGTGTTGATGGGTGAATCTTTGGACTTCCCCATTAAACAGCTCTCTGTGGGTAGCCACGAAGCCAGCTTGCTCTTTGTGTGTCATCCAAATCACATGAAGACTCCCCACACATTCTTGGTGTTACAAAGCACTGCATGGTGCCAGAAGAGCCCTTGCATTTTTCTTTTGTTATGAGAATTGTATTTTTTTATAATAATTTTTATTGAGTTTTCCACATTTATCATAACCACATTTTATTACATTATTCTATAGCCTAAAACATTGTTCAAACAGAGCATCGACCTCCTTCCCTCCCTCCTTCTGACTTCTGAACATCTTTACTAAATTTAGTAAACTTTTTTACCTTCTATCTTCTTTTTACATTTCACCCCATTATATGTAAATCAGTTCCTTACATTCACATTACAAAACATTTCAACTCAAACCTACAAACGTTTTCCGATGTTTACAATTCATGTTTTATATGAAAGAAAAATGTTATGAGAATTGTAAGGTCTAAGATATAAAATAAATGTTCACCAATGTACCAGGCAAACACATACATAAATATATAAACCACCTGTCTGAAACAGTACAGGCAAATGGTCCTTAAACCATTTTGACTCTCCCAAATTGACCTCAAATGTTTCTCTGCAAGGAAGAAGGAAATGGGAAAACCTCCCCATGGTCTCTTTGCTCACAAATCCTGTATTAAGGGCATATCTGTGTGTGAATAGGACGAGCCTGTGACCTGGATTCAGGAACTGAGTATTTACCATCACAAAAGAATGGCCAGACTGTCCACATAATGCAATCAGTGACCGTTATCAGGTACCCTGGCAAACAGGATTTCTGCTGTTCTCTGCTGTTGACCGCCTCCTTCTGTGATTTATGTATGATGTTTCAGGGGGGTGGTCTTGGGATACAGGGCGGGCAATTTCAAAAGTCTATATAAGAGCTTGCACACCAATGTTCTGGGTTCCTTCTCCCTCCTTCATGGGAGATGTGGGCACCCTGCTGCAACAGTTTAATAACCGATAGAGAATAATAATAATAATAATAATAATAATAATAATAATAATAATATTTATTATTTATACCCCACCCATCTGGCTGGGTTTCCCCAGCCACTCTGGGCGGCTTCCAACAGAATATTAAAATACAATAGTCTATTAAACATTAAAAGCTTTCCTAAACAGAGCTGCCTTCAGATGTCTTCTAAAAGTCTGGTAGTTGTTGTTCTCTTTGATATCTGGTGGGAGGGCTTTCCACAGGGCGGGTGCCACTACCGAGAAGGCCCTCTGCCTGGTTCCCTGTAACTTGGCTTCTCGCAGGGAGGGAACCGCCAGAAGGCCCTCGGTGCTGGACCTCAGTGTCCGGGCAGAACAATGGGGGTGGAGACACTCCTTCAGGTATACTGGACCGAGGCTGAGAACCTACATAAGGACTCTATACAGGCTTTTGGGTACCCCAGGGAGCAGTTTTTTTCTTATAACACTTTGAACAAGAGACTCCCCCCCCCACCAAACCCAACAACCTTTGGCCTAACCCCCCTCCATCCTCACCTACAACTAAAGCAGAGACAAGTTTCTTGTTTACTCATATTTGCCTGAACTCCTCTGCCTTTTCTGATATCTTGAGCCCCATATGTTCTGTCCGGCTCCTGGCCAGCAAATCAGGAAGGGACAATTCCACACAATTCCACGTTTTGCTCCCACTGCCATTGTCCCCGCCCCCTCCAAAGTAAAACCCAGTTCTAACTTTACAATGCAAGCTGCTTGCGTGCAGAGACCTTTTCCGTGCGCTCCAACATTTCTCCAATGAAAATAGGAGCGTCCTTAAGAATTATGATGATGATTTTATTATTTATATCCTGCCCAGCCACTCTAGGAGGCTTTCAGCATATATAAAAACCATAATAAAAAAATTAAACATTTAAAAACTTCCCTGTACAGGGCTGCCTTCAGATGTCTTCTAAAAGTTTTATAGTTACTTATCTCCTTGGCTCAGGGGTTGCATAACTCCATACCATCCAACATTTCTCCGATGAAAATAGGGACGTCCAAAAGAAAAGTGGGACATTCTGAGTTCAAATCAGAAATCAGGATGGCTTCTTCTGTAAATCTGGGACTGTCCTTGGAAAATAGGGACACTTGAAAGGTCTGCTTTTCCTTGTGTTGCCCTACAAAGAGCTATGTACATTGAAATAACATCAAACGACAGAGATTAAAAAGTAGTAAGGAGAATAATGAAAAGCAGCCATATTTTGGATAAGTATCAGTATGATAATCTCTTGCATCAGGTCCAACTAAAACATCACGAAGCAGCAAGGAAGCTTTCGAGTTCCCTGGAAGATAAATAAAATGGCATTTGTACACGCCTTTCCACCAAAACAGACTCTCTAGGCAACAGGCCAAAAATCAAAAGAATCTATAAGCAAATCTTTGAAAAAATGCAGCTTGCCGTGACTGGAAACCACTGGAAGGGAGAAGGTTCTTGTGCAGGCCATGCAGGTATAAATAAAAAGAGAATTAGCTGGATGCCTAAGATCCAGGTTGAGGGCTCGTAGACTTTGGTGAGAGAATTAAAACCACAAAACATGCAGCAAAGGAAAGCGTGGAAATATAGGCTGTTAGACCCTTAAAATATCCTCTTCTAAGTTGCTCCCAAAGTTCCTCTTTTCCCTTAGCACAGAAAGAGACCATAGGTTTGGTAAGTGAAAAATGATTTCCTTACAAACTCTTCAAAGGTCAAATTCATGTGCTTCTCCATACAGCAGTCAGAAAACACAGGCAGCAAAACTTCGGTTTCCAAGTGGCGAGTGTTTCTAAGTTGTTTGTATAGAATCGCAAAGGGCGGCTTGCTTAAGCCACAGAGTCTGATCTTGGAACAACCAGCATAGACCTCCTTACTGGTGAGGTTCACATGGTGGAATGGAAGAACAAGGAGCTTGATAACCCTTCCTCCCAAGGTGAGGGGGTGTGGCCTAGCTAAGCCTGGCAGGACAGCTTACTCTATTGTCTTAACCCCTTCATGCATAAATTTGACTTGAGCATGATGGTTATATGAGGCTGGTTTCCCAGAGCAGTTTAACAGTCAATCCCTCTTCTCAGGAATCAGCGGGAATTGTAGCTCTGTGAGGAGAGTAGGCGCCTTCTAACAACTCTCAGCAGTCTTAACAAACTACAGCTCCCATGATTCTTTGGGAGAAGACATGATACTGTTTTAATATAGTGGGCAGATGAGGCCTTAGTTAGCTTATGGGCCTTCCAAAGAGGCAAATGCTTGCAGTTAAAAGTCATATGTATGCAAAATAGTCATGGTTAAAGTGGCCGGATTTTCTACTGACGGGGCTTATCTGCCTTGAACGGCTACCCTGAAGCCAGAAATATAACTATTGAAGGTTTTCCTGACCAAGGATGAAACAGTGCTAGGCAATCCAGCCCAATGGGCGGGGTATAAATAATAAATTATTATTATTATTATTATTATTATTATTATTATTATTAATACCCCGTCCATCTGGCTGGGTTTCCCCAGCCACTCTGGGCAGCTCCCAGCAGAATTAAAAGCACAATAAAACATCAAACATTAAAAACTGCCCTAAACATGTCCTTCAACTGTGACCACGAAGCCTTTTCCTCGCCCGAGGGGAGGATAGCTCCAGACATCTCTGTGTGCAGACAGCCTCGCAGGCCTTCAACTTAGGCCCCAGCCCCCACCTCCCGCCTTCCCATCCCCTCACCACTCTGGCATGCAGAGACCCTCCAAGTGTCCCTATTTTCCAGGGACGTCCTTGATTTAGAGAAGCCATCCCAGTTTCTGATCTGATCCCACTTTTTCTTAGGATGTCCCTATTTTCATCGGAGAAATGTTGGAGGGTATGGAGTTATCTGACCCCACAAGCCATCTGAAGGCAATCCTGCATAGGGAAGTTGTTTTTTAAAAAATGTTTAATGTTTTGCTATGTTTTGATATATGTTGGAAGCTGCCCAGAGTGGCTGGGGATACAAGTCAGGAACGGGACGTCCCGATTTCCTTTAAAATATATATATATTCTTTATTATACTTTAATTTACATAGAACTTAGACAACACAATACATAAAATAAAGTGCTACCTCGGGTTAAGAACTTAATTCGTTCTGGAGGTCCGTTCTTAACCTGAAACTGTTCTTAACCTGAGGTAGCACTTTAGCTAATGGGGCCTCCTGCCGCCGCCGCACGATTTCTGTTCTCATCCTGAAGCAAAGTTCTTAACCAAAGGTACTATTTCTGGGTTAGCGGAGTCTGTAACCTGAAGCGTATGTAACCTGAAGCGTATGTAACCCGAGGTACCACTGTACATACAATACAAAAATTTACATATATACAAACACAACATAAACACACCGTGAATATTGTTTTGTAATTTGTTCATCTATATGCATTTCATTTTTGTTATTCTACTTTCCTATATTTTTTTCTATACAATTTTTGCTCTACGTTTTCAAGATCTATTCTGCGTCTGCCAGGAGGTTCACATTACCCGTGTACTTTTTAAGGTGTTCTTGAAATATGGCCCATTCCAATTATTCACTTTTCGTGTTGCGTTTCCTCTCAGGGACATCCCTTATTTCCACCGGAGAAATGTCGGAGGGTATGCATGCGGCCCTCGGAAGCTTGCGCGGGAGCAAATGCGGCCCTGGGGGGGGGAGAGAGAAAGCTGCCGCACCCCTGCTGCGGCCTGCGCAACAACGCCCAGTGCACAATATGCAGCCGGTAAATATTCAGAGGCAGCGGGTGGTGAATAACAGGAGCACTTTTGCGTTTGTGTGGGGTGCTGAGGGTGGGTGTGCAATGCCCTGAGGCAGTCGAACAAGCCTGCTCAGTGCAGGCATCAGCTTGTCCACTCCCGCTGTAAAACTCTCCCCTGTGTGTTGTGGCCAGCCCTGTGGTGTGTTGTCAAGGCCTCGCTCGCTCTCCGGCGCTGTTTGTTGTTTCCTTTTCAGGGGTTTGTCAGAGGTTTTTTCCTCCCCTCCACGTCTCAGCCCTGCTCTTTGGCTCTCTTTATTTCTCTACCTTTCCTCCTTCCTCCCTGCTTTTCTGAGTGACGCAAGCCAGTGCCCGCTCAGAAACCTGCTAGCCTGGCACTGGGGAACTCCGGCAAAGGCTGGGCCTCGCCTTTCTCCGATTCCTTTCCTCCCCTCGACTGCCATGGAGACGCTTCCCGGTCCGTCCCGGCTGCCTCGCTGGATTTCGGCCCATCGCACCCTAGAGAAAGCTCTGCAGGGCTTGGTGAAGTTGCAGCACCTGGTGGAGCAGCCTCGCCTGGGCCTCCGCAACAGCCCCCCTCACCTGCCCTACCTCCTGCCCCAGACGCACCAACACCTGAGGCTTGTTCGGGAACACTACGGGGCAGGTTTGGCCCAGCTCTGGGAAGAAACCTACTTTCGGGTCTTCCTCACCAACCTGCTCGAGAAGATCAAGCAAGCCACCAGGCTCTTCAAGAGGGAGAAGGAACAGATCTTCCAGGAGGGCTCGGCTGCCAGGTAAATCTCAAGAAACGGGTCAAATCTTTGCACGTTAAAGAGGGTGAATCGTAGAATCATAGACTCGTAGCTTTGGAAGGGACCACAAGCCTCATCTCGTCCAACTCTCTGCAATGCAGGGATTTTTGCTCAACATGGGGCCCACGACCCTGACATTGAGAGTCTCACGCTCTGCCAACAACAGAACTATCCTAGGTTCTGCAACATCTTGCTAGGCTGCCCCCATTTTCTGGGACAAGGGTGGTCGCCAGTGCTGGATTTGCCAGCGAGCGAAACTCTGTGATGCTTTAGGGCCTCTGATTATGCAGGGTCTCTAAAACAACAACAATAATCAGCTAAGTTTTCAAATATTGCAGGCTATCCAAGTGTCCCTATTTTCCAGGGACAATCCCAGATTTAGAGAAGATGTCCCGGTTTCTGATTTGATCCCAGAATGCCCCGCTTTTCCTTAGGACGTCCCTATTTTCATTGGAGAAATGTTGGAGGGTATGAAGTTATGTGACCCCCCCCCCACAGGAAAGGAGATAAGTAAATATACAACTTTTAGAAGACACCTCAAGGGAGACCTGTATAGGGAAGGTTTTTTTAATGTTTTGTTATGTTTTCATATATGTTGGAAGCCACCCAGAGCGGCCGGGGCAGAGTATAAATGTTGCTGTTGTTTTTGTTGTTGTTGTTGTTGAATAGGATGTCCCTCATTTCATCAGAGAAAGCTTGGAGGGTATGGTACTGCACAATTATGTTTCAGCCGGCTTGTGAGCTTGCAAATGCAAAAGTTCATTATTTCTGTTTTCTGACAGAATAGCACACATTTGGGAGAAGTAGTTAGTGCTGTGGGGTCCCTCCAATTTGACAAAGCTAAAGATCCCCCCCCCAAGTATGGATTAATCTGGCATTTCTGAACTGCAGCTCCCATCAGCACCAGCCAGCATGCCCAATGGTCAGGGATGGCGGCGGCTGTCATTCAGCAACATCTAGAGATCACCCCAGTGGCTCCCCCAGATTTAGGTGCAAGGGCACGCTTTTCGCCTCCCTTCCTTCCCAGGTTGCAAGCATGCTGGTGGAAGGCTGCACCTGTTAGGTTTCTGCCTGGCTAAAGCCCAGGATTCTGGCCAGAAGGAGTTTTACAAACTAGCAACCCTGCTGGTGCTCTGGGATAAGGCAACACTGTTTCTATTGCCAGCTTCTTTCATGGCAAAAACCCTATGAAATAACAACCTGGCTGTGGCTCTATAGGTAAAGCATGAGACTCTTGATCTCAGGATTGTGGGACACTGGGCGAAAGATTCCTGCATTGCTCGGGGTTGGAGTAGATGACCCTCATGGTCCCTTCCAACTCTACAATTCTCGTATTCAACTAAACAATATGACCAGGGCAGTTTGTTCCGAGCAGCACAAGTTCAAGAAAAAGCTGCATCTGTTGGATTTCTGCCTGCCACACGGCAGCTGTTAAGGGAAACAGAGTTTCTGCCGTGGTAAAACACGGGGAATTATCATTTTCGCTAGTAATAATGATTACATTTATTACCTTCCCTTCACCAGCAGCTCCCAGGTGGATACAGCAATTTAAAATTAAAAACGCTTAAAGCAGATTGCAATCACGGGAATAGGGTGGGCCTTGAAAGCACGCATCTCAGGTGTGGATTAAAAGTTGCAATAAGGGCTGTGGTTAGTTTAAAATCAAGTACACCTTGAAAGCTGGGGTAGAGCAATATCATTTAGTCCCTGGGGCTCTCTTAGGCTGTGAAACATTGCAGCCAGGGCGAGCAGAGGTGGCACATTTCTGTACCTACATATAAGACATTTTTTAACACCAGGTCAGGAGAATCTGGACTGCGCCTGTAAATCCTGAGAAGCCAGAACAGAAGGAAATCTTGGACCTACGAGCCTTATATGCAAGAGGGGTGGAGGAGCGGTGCTTTTTTGTTTTATATTATTCACTGAAAAATAAGAAAAGTACAAAATTGTGAGTGTACAGGGTAAAGTAAGACACAAAAAAGAAGAAGAAACAAGAAATAGTACCCATGTAGAAAACAAAGCAGGACAACAACAAATATTGTGTACATTACCAAAAAAAAGGGAGGGGGGATTCTTATTGTAGTTAACCAGACCTTATGGTATTTATAAAAATGAAATCCAAATATCGTTAAATTTGTTCATGGCATGCCTATGTTTGCACGCAACTTGTTCGTGCATAGTGAGTTTTTGTACATATCTTCAACCCAATCATTAAAGGGGAGCTGCATTTTTTAAAAATCCTCCCTCCAAGAGGGGCACTGGCGAATTTTAATTTAGATGCTGTGGCAGAAATGGCAACCAGGGTGGTGAATTGGGGGGGGGGATGGCGGGCTGCGTACATTTAAATTTTCACACACACAACCAAAGAATCTGGGAACTGTGGTTTCTTAAGGGTGCTGGGAACTGTAGTTTTTTGAGGGAGGTGAGCTACAGTTCCCATGATTCCTTTCGGAAGTGTGCTTTCAGAAGTGTACAGCCTCTGCCTGGTTTAACAACCTGACTGCAAAATTCGTTAGGGAATTATTTCATGCTAAGGTGTGCAGATCACGGGACTGATAGCAGCACAGGAGCAGGTGAAAGAAAACAGAGTTGGCCATTTTTCCCCCACCCATCCACCTGTGGCCTCAGTGATCTCTTTCCTCATTTATCAGCCGGTTGCTTAGTAACCAGGGCCTCTCCCCTCCTGTTTTATAAGGCCACAATTGGACCTTATGAATAAAAGTTTCTTGCTGCCTTTTGAACCCATGAGCTGCAGCCTTTTGATCTACAGCAATCTGCAGATAATGTCCCTTTGTCTCATTCCCTCATGGCAGCCTGCTGTTAAAGGAACAGGAGCAGGCCAGGCCTGGCTTTTTTCTGGCCGTTCGGCAACCCTGTTTGGACCCCGCTGAAGCCACTCACCCAGCCTTTCCCACTGCAACATATACCTAATGCACAAGCCCCAAGAGGCATCGAGGAGGAAAGCGCTTCACCTGTTATATTTCTGCCTGTTCTGCTGTTGTTAAACGACAACCCATATATTTTCCACATTTCCCCCCTGTCCCACGCAAAAAAACAAGCCCTAATGCCTGACTGCAAGGTTGCTTCTTCTGTCCCGGTCGTGGCTTTGACAGAGGCACAGTTCAAAATCCAACCGGTGAAGCTTTGCTGTCGTGAAACCTGAAGGGAAATCCGTTCAAAGCCCGTGCTGTTGAATTCTATTATTAGCAAGATGAGGCTGATTACTGCACGGTGTGGTTTTTATGAATGGCGTATTTCTGAACAGCTTTCAAGACCATGAGTCAATTGGGGGGCAACTGGAATAATAGGACTACAGAGCGGGAAGGGACCCCGAGGGTCATCTAGTCCAACCCCCTGAAATGCAGGAATATCAACTGAAGTATGCATGAGAGGTGGCCATCCAGCCTCTGCTTAAAAACCTCCAGTGAAGGAGAGCCCACAACCGCCAACATTTATTTCAGATAAATTACAGTGGTACCTCAGGTTACAGACGCTTCAGGTTAAAGACTCCGTTAACCCTGAAATAGTACCTCGGGTTAAGAACTTTGCTTCAGGCTGAGAACAGAAATCGTGCGGCGGCAGCGGGAGGCCCCATTAGCGAAAGTGGTGCTCCAGGTTAAGAACAGTTTCAGGTTAAGAACGGACCTCCAGAACGAATTAAGTTCTTAACCAGAGGTACCACTGTATTGTGAGAAGCAGGAAATGGCTTTATATTTCACACCCGCTGTGCCGATACTTCGTTGTGTTGTGTGTGCTTGTAAAAATTGCCTCCCCGGGCACCGCTGGTAAATGATTATCATTTGTGCCTACAGCTAAGGCCAGTTGTGTGTGATTGATTGACTGGCTGGTTGGCCTTCCCCATTTCCCCTTCTCTTGCTGCAGGAGGAATCTCACCAAGCTGTCCCTGATCTTTAGCCACATGTTGGCCGAACTGCAGGCTTTGTTCCCCGACGGGCAAGACCGCGGCAGCACCTACCAGCTCAGCAAGCCTGAGGCCCAGACCTTTTGGAGGGAGACGTGGGGATCAAGGTAGGACCCTCCCTGCGGGTCGCTCGGGCTTGGTACAAACATCCTACTCTTTCTACTTCAACACACCAGTACCAGATTTAAAAAGATAAAGGGACCCCTGACCATTAGGTCCAGTCGTGGCCAACTCTGGGGTTCTGGCACTCATCTCGCTTTATTGGCCGAGGGAGCCGGCGTACAGCTTCCGGGTCATGTGGCCAGCATGACTAAGCCGCTTCTGGCGAACCAGAGCAGCGCACAGAAATGCCGTTTACCTTCCCGCCGGAGCGGTACCTATTTATCTACTTGCACTTTGATGTGCTTTCGAACTGCTAGGTTGGCAGGAGCAGGGACCGAGCAACGGCAGCTCACCCCGTCACAGGGATTCGAACCGCCGACCTTCTGATCGGCAAGTCCTAGGCTCTGTGGTTTAACCCACAGCGCCACCCATATAAGCTAAACAAGCTATAGCTTAGGGCCCCACTCTCTTGGGGGGGGCCCAAAAAAGTAAAAGGGAAAAAACCTGGATGTACATTTCCAAAATATAAGATAAAAAAAACAAATAAAATAAAACCTACATACAGCAACATTTTTGTGTTGCGTAGGCTCCTAGGATGTACGTCATGCGTCCTGCCTGCTCGCTTCATCCCTAAAATATCACTGGTTTGCTCATTTCTATATATAGGGTGCCTACATTCTGCTATTTATAATTATTAGTAGTCTGCATCATATATTACACCTATTATTATTACATGTTATAGCAAGTTTCTGGAGACTAGATTGTAAGTCTTTGTAAATTGTGTTTCTAAAGGAACTTTTGTTATTGCAAAATGCCAATGAGTTTACATTATTACGTTTGTTATGAATAAAAGTCATTTTAAGTTAGAGCTTAATAACTATTTCACTATTAATAGACTATTATTTCACTATTAATATACTGGGACGCGGGTGGCGCTGTGGGTTAAACCACAGAGCCTGGGACTTGCCGATCAGAAGGTTGGCGGTTCGAATCCCCATGACGGGGTGAGCTCTCATTGCTCAGTCCCAGCTCCTGCCAACCTAGCAGTTCGAAAGCATGTCAAAGTGCAAGTAGATAAATAGGTGCCGCTCCGGCGGGAAGGTAAACGGCATTTCCGTGCACTGCTCTGGTTTTGCCAGAAGCGGCTTAGTCATGCTGGTCACATGACCTGGAAAAACTGTCTGCGGACAAACGTCGGCTCCCTCAGCCAGTAAAGTGAGATGAGCGCCACAACCCCAGAGTCGTTCGCGACTGGACCTAATGGTCAGGGGTCCTTTACCTTTACCTATTAATATACTTCTTAATTGTATTTTAGTTCAACAATGACTTTGATAAAATACATATTTTGTGATGTGCAAATGGCTTTAGATACCTATTAGGTCCATAAATGACCATATAGCACATATTCAACACAAAAAAACAGCGGCAGTTTGTTATTGACAAAGGACAGCTGAACATATAAAGGGCCCTGTTACCTTCAGTAGCTGAGGGCCTCACCAAACCTAAATCCGGCCCTGAACACGACACAGACTCCTGTTGCCCTGTTTACTGGGCATTCAAAATGGTATTTGTGGGGGGGGGGGGTCATATGTGACTCAGGATGCTAGCAGGGGGTACGGGGTTCATACACGATCCTGCTTTCGATCCCATTCGTGCCTGCAAAAGTTTTGGGGCGGACGTTCTGCTTTTGCTTCCAATTGGCGCAAGTACCGAAACTGCCTGCTGAAATCTTGTGTTGTAGAGGTTAATAGCACAGGGTTTGCCAAACTCAGGTCTTCACCTGTTTTTGGACTACAACTCCCATGATCCCTAGCTAGCAGGATCAGTGGCCAGGGTTGATAGGAATTGTCAAAAAAACAGCTGGAGACCTGAGTTTGGGAAACCCTGGAGAGAATCAGACTAGGACAGGCTTCCTCAACCTCAGACCGCCTGAAGTTTTGAGACTACAATTCCCATCATCCCTGACCACTGGTCCTGCTAGCTAGGGATCATGGGAGTTGTAGTCAAAAAACATCTGGAGGGCCGAGGTTGAGGAAGCTTGGACTATGACCTGAGAGGCCAGGGTTTGACTCTCCACTCGGTTGTAGAATCATAGAATTGCAGCGTCATCTAGTCCAACCCCTGGATCTCGCTGGGTGACCTTGAGGCAGCCACTGCCTCTTAGCCTACCCTACTTCACAGGGTCGTTGTGGGGATTAAATAATAATAATAATAATAATAATAATAATAATAATAATAATTTTTTTTTATACTCCACCCTCCCCAGCCAAGGCTGGGCTCAGAGCGGCTTACAAGCAATAATAAAAACAAATTGAATGATTACAACTTAAAAACAAAATTAAAATACAACATTAAAATATTGAAACATTAAAATATTAAAATGTAGCCTCATGACAGGAGGAGAAGGAAAGGAAAAAAGAAAGAGAGGGAGGGAATCAAATTGGCTCCAAGCCAAAGGCCAGGCCGAACAACTCTGTCTTACAGGCCCTGCAGAAAGAAATCAGATCCTGCAGGGCCCTGGTCTCATGAGGCAGAGCGTTCCACCAGGCCGGAGCCAGTGTTGAAAAGGCCCTGGCTCTGGTTGAGGCTAATCTAACTTCCTTAGGGCCTGGGACCACTAGGGTGTTGCTATTTATGGACCTCGAGGCTCTCCGTGGGGCATACCGGGAGAGGCGGTCCCGTAGGTACGAGGGTCCTAGGCCGTGAAGGGCTTTAAAGGTCAAAAGCAGCACCTTAAATCTGACCCTGTACTCCACCGGGAGCCAGTGCAGCTGGAAAAGCACTGGGTGAATATGCTCCCATGGCAGAGACCCCATGAGGAGCCTCGCTGCAGCATTCTGCACCCGCTGGAGTTTCTGGGACAGCTTCAAGGGCAGCCCCGCGTAGCGCGAATTACAGTAGTCAAGCCTGGAGACGGCCGTCGCATGGATCACTGTGGCCAGTGAGAAGAGGGAGAACCATATGCGCCACCTGTTTGTTGGAGAAAAAAGTGGAATAGAAATGCAAGAAATAAATAGAGGAAAAGTTATACTACCAATGTTCCAGTATGTGTATGTTATATATCTCCAGGTTTTCTTGCGCTACAGTGCAAGAGTGCCTGTCCAAGCAGCACTAATACAAGAAAGCATCACAGATTCTGGAGCAGTGCCGGATTTATGTATAGGCTAAGTAGGCTGAAGCCTAGGGCCTCTAAATCTAGGGGGCCTCCCCAGCCTGACCACCCCCCAGCAGGCAGTCTCCCCTCTCCCAAAATTGCAAACCCAAGACTTCATGCGAGGGCAGGGCAACCCAGGCCCAGCAACTCTGAGACTCGGAGCCAGCCAGTGGGTCCCAGTTTGAAACTCTAATGCCCAACCTGAAATTTTTTTGTTGGGCCCTATGGGGCAGAATCTTAAAGATATAAATCCGTGTGCTGAGTCATTTTCACAAGGTCGGCAAAGCCCTTCAGAAATCAGACCTGTTATTGAGTTCTTGTGCAAGTTCGTAAACAAATTTTGATGACGTTTTCTGACGTCCTTTAGGGGAGAAATTGTGAATTGCAGAATTTTAAATACCCATCATCATCCTTGGCATCATTCAATTTTGTTTATAATGCCTTTTCATTTTCTTCTAGTTGTGAGGGTGGGGGGTTGGGAAGGGCCTCACAAGTGGAGTAGCCTAGAGCCTCTCTTCATCTAAATCCGCCCCTGTTCTAGAGGGTCCCTAATTCATCCTCCTTAGTTGCTGAAACCATATTTTCATTCCCCTTATCTCTCCCCCAGGCCACATTCACATTTAAAGCACCACGATACCACTTTAAACACTCAGTGGCTTCCCCCAAAGAATCCTTGGAGCTGTAGTTCCTTAAGGGCTCTGAGAGTTTTGAGCCTTTCTCAACCTGTGGGTCCCCAGGTGTTGTTTGGCTACAACTCCCATCATCCCTAGCTGGCAAGGCCAGAGCTCAGGGATGATGGGAGTTGTAGTCCAACAACATCTGGGGACCCACAGGTTGAGAACCGCTGTTTTAGGAGAACCCCGGTTCCCCTCACAGACCTACAGTTCCCAGAGTTTCCTTGCGAGGGATTGAATGCTAAACCACTCTGGGGATTGTAGCTCCCTTCACAGTCCGTGGCTCCCAGAATTCTTTGGGGGAAGCCATGTCTAGCGAAAGTGACCTCGTAGTACTTCGAATGATTGGCGTTTCATTCATTCTCTTGCTATCCCTGGTTGCCCTCGTCTGGGCATGTTCCAATTGGCCAGTGACCCTCCTTACTCTGAATTTGGCCTCACCCTTTCGTTTCTCTGCAGGAGCCTCGTATCCTGGTCTGAATTTCGGGAAGGACTCGATCGGGTCCACCCTGTGGATCCCGGCCCAATGGCCTTAGCCCTGAGATCCACCATCGACCTCACCTGCAATGGGCACATCTCCGTATTTGAGTTTGACATTTTCACCCGCCTCTTTCAGGTACACCTGGGGAGTTGGTGGGACCTTGGAGTTGGTTTTAACCCTGAAAACGAAACGTCTTGCCCTCTTCACCTTCAAAAGGAGCAAAATCGGAATACTTGGGGAGGGAAAACGGAAATCTGTTTATTTTATATTGATTTACTGTTTTATCAAAATACAAAATCAAACGCAAAACGGAATCATCATTTTGCGAAATATCTTTCTTTATAACATTTTGTTAATTTTCCAAAAATAAAAACAATAATAATATTCACAATTAACAATTTCAACCATACATCTTAACTGACTTCCCTCCATTCCCCCTCCTGGTTCCATTTATTTATCATTTTTTATTATTTTACTCTTATTCATGCACGTCCTTAAAATCTTATATTCTTAATAATCTAATTTTTAAACCTTGTTCATTTTATTACAAGTGACTTTTAAAAGTTTGACTAATGTAAAAAGCCTATACACAAAGCTCACAAGGTTATGCTTTAAACATTTCCCTTGTTTAAAAAGAAAGAAAGGGGGAAAAACCAATGTCCTTTTGGGTTTCATATTGTCTAATATGTCCTGCATAGTTCACTAGATTATTTTACCAATCTTCTTTATCTTCTTTGGCATGGCCTCTTCCTTCTACGGCCCATTCTTGGCCTGCCATCCACTCTCAGGTGCAGGTCATTTTGCAAAATATCGAAGCAGGGACAAATAATTGGGTGTGGAGGGCGTAGACAGCAGTAATACATTCCAGGCTTTTGATATAATAGAAAGTCTATGAAATAAAAACAAAACTCTTAACATGGATATCTGTTATCCCTCCCTGGACAGGGGGGAGGAAGTTTAACACTGAAAATGAAACGTTTTGCTCTCCTTTGACTCCTCACATCCAAAATAAGCAACGTCGGAATACTTGGGCACTGAAATGTATTTGTTTTATTTTAAAGCATTTATAGACTGCTTAGCATTTTAAAAAAAACAAAACTCCAAATGGTGTACAATAGTGAAACAAAAAAATATATCTTTAAAACAAAAATACAACATAAAACCAAGAAGACAATAATATAATGGTATATATATTTTTTAAAAACCCAGAATGGGAATTTAGAGGGTGCAAACACAGAAAATGAGGGCTGATCATATGAATCAGAGGAACGGCAGGGCTAATTTTAGGAAAACTGCTCTTGGTGGTCCTATTTTATCTCCATTTCCAGTTGTCATGTAACCCCCCCCCCCCGCCAAGTTAGCTATCAGAGGGAATATGGCACACACATTCTGTTGTGTTGCCTGTGGCCTTTATATGTTCAGTGAGGGGAGGTGTTTTTGCTTTAAAAAAAACCCAGAACGCACTTCCTCCCTGCACCTTTGCGAAATTAAACCGAGCCAAGAGATGGAAACTTTGGCTCCTCGCCCACCTCTGCTGACCCCCCCTCTGCTATCACCACCCACGCATGGCAGCCTTGAGTGAGCGATGGACACACACCAGCCACATCCTGTCCTGTGGTCAGCAGCTCTCCTTGCAAGAGGCGCGAAAAACGCAAACGGTGCGCACAAGACAAAGATCTTCCATGGAGGGGTGTGGAGGAAGGGGGGGGACGGATGTCGTGAAGGAGGCAGCCGGTTGTTTGTCAGGTGGAGCCGGCAGCCCTCTGACCCATTTGCAAAGCTCTCGCCGAAAGCTTCCTGCAAGTCAGTTCGCCCTGCCTTCCAAATACTGCGTCCTACATTCTGAGATGGCAAGAAAAAAAGCACTCCAAGAACTTAGGCCAATGTAAGTTTCAGTAGTGGGAGTGGTCCCTACTCAAAGTCAATAGTAACAAAAACTAATCCATTCAAAAGTATGTATTCGGACAAGGATTACAAACTCAAATAGAGGTTACAAACTCTAGCAGAGATTACAAACTCAACTCATAAAGATATGTATAACACAATCCTTCGTTACAGAATTAGGGATAATTAGAGTTTTGTTACTATTGACTATTGATTTGTGAGTAGGGACCACTCCCACTATTGAAATTTACATTGGCCTGAGTTCTTGGTGTGCTTTTTTCTTGGTATATTTAATAACAAGAACTCCAACTTACCCTACATTCTGAGATGGCAAGGCTCAAGCCCCATGTTAAAGGTGCCGAGAGCTGTGAGGAGACCCCCATATTCCCCTCACAGAGCTATAATTCCCAGAGTACAGTGGTGCCCCGCAAGACGAATGCCTCGCAAGACGGAAAACTCGCTAGACGAAAGGGTTTTCCGTTTTGGAGGCGCTTCGCAAAACGAATTTCCCTATGGGCTTGCTTCGCAAGACGAAATGTCTTACGAGTTTTTCTGACTTTTTTTCCCTCCCCCCCCCCCTTTTTCTAAGCCGCTAAGCAGCTTATCCACTTATCCGCTAAGCCGGTAAGCCGCTAAAAGCCGCTAAACTGCTAATAGCGCTAATCCGCTAAGCCGTCAATGGGCTTGCTTCGCAAGACGAAAAAACCGCTAGACGAAGAGAATCGTGGAACGGATTCTTTTCGTCTTGCGAGGCACCACTGTATTTTAACAGTCAATCCCACTTCCAAAGGAACTCTGGGAATTGTACTTCTGGGAGGCGAATCGGCTTTTCCCCCCCTAACAACTCTCAGCACACTTAATAAGGCACAGCTCCCAGAATTCTTTGGGGGAAGCCATGACAGTTAAAGTGGTATCATAGCGCTTTAAATGGATGGTGTGAATGTGGCACAAGTTTTTGTTAACTGAGGTCCAGCTCTGAGGGCCTTCTGGCGGTTCCCTCCCTGTGAGTAGTGAAGTTAACAGGAAACCAGGCGGGGGGCCTTCTCGGTAGTGGCACCCGCCCCGTGGAACACACTTCCTTCAGATGTCAAGGAGATAAATAACTACCGGTACATAACTTTTAGAAGACATCTTAAGGCAGCCCTGTATCGGGAAGTTTTTAATGTTTGGTGTATGTCTTACTGTGTTTTTATATTTTGTTGGAAGCTGCCCAGAGCGGCTGGGCTAACCCAGCCAGATGGGCGACTTACAAATAAAAAAGTCATTATTAGGGCTGTGTGGTCAGGTTCCTCATGTCATTTCGTAGAGCCCTTGTCAGTGGACAGGGGTGTAGCAGGTGCCAGACTATAACTCTCAATGGCATTTTAGACTGGGTGATATATCAATATATTGCCCAATACCGATTTGAAGTGATATCAGTTTCATAATTTTTGACCTGGCAATGTACTGCAAATCATTATGTGTGTCAGGACTGAGTGAGATATCATCCTAGGCATAATAATAATAATAATAATAATAATAATAATAATAATATTTTATTTATACCCTGCCCTCCCCGGCCTGAGCCCGGCTGAGGGTGGCTAACACCAGTAAAATTACAATAAAAACATAATAGCAGGGGGGAAACCAATTTAAAATACAGGTTAAAATGCAATTTAAAATGCAGCCTCATTTTAAAAGTAGCCCATAGATCAAAACCATAAAAGGAGGGAAACATAAGGGTCAGACTGAGTCCAAACCAAAGGCCAGGTGGAACAGCTCTGTCTTGCAGGCTCTGCAGAAAGATGTCAAGTCCCTCAGGGCCCTAGTCTCTTGTGACAGAGCCTTCCACCACGTTGGGGCCAGTACAGTGGTACCTCGGGGTACAGACGCCTCAGGTTACAGACACTTCAGGTTCATAACTGTCAACATCTTCCCTTTTTTAAGGGAAATTCCCTTATTCTGAATAGGATTCCTTGCAAGAAAAGGGAAAAGTTGACGGCTATGTTCAAGTTACAGACTCTGCTAACCCAGGAACAGTACCTCGGGTTAAGAACTTTGCTTCAGGATGAGAACAGAAATCGTGCGGCAGCGGGAGGCCCCATTAGCTAAGGTGGTACCTCAGGTTAAGAACAGTTTCAGGTTAAGAATGGACCTCCGGAGCAAATTAAGTTCTTAACCTGAGGTACCACTGTACTGAGAAGGCTCTGCCCCTAGTTGAGACCAATCTAACCACCTTGCGACTTGGGACCTCCAAAATGTTATCATTTGTGGACCTTAAGGTCCTCTGCGGGGCATACTGGGAGAGGCGGTCCTGTATGATGTGAGTTGTAGTCCCAAAACAGCTGGAGAAACCCTGGACTAGATAGACCTTTGGTCTGATATAGGAGGTCTTTTCTTATATCAGAGGTAGGGAATGTGGCCCTCCGGACCTCTTTCCCTGGCCCCCAGGGCTCTTTCCAGGCTGCACCTCCTCCCTGGTCACACTACCTGCTTTGCATCCTCTGTTAGTGCTTTTGCCTGTGTTATGTACTGAGTTGAATAGGATCCAAAATGTAGCAGTCTGATTGGTCCACAGGAGCCACCCAATCCAGCTCCAGGTGAAAGTGAATCCGCGACCTGATTGGCCTACAGGACAATCCCGGAATTAGCCAATCACGTGGGGCCCATTGTGTAAATAATGTATATAAAGCAGACATTCTGGGGAAACTTTCATTCCTCCTCACACTATGAGCTAAATAAAAAGCATGAAATCCACTCTCGACTCCGAGTATATTTCAGCCTGCCTGGAAATGCCCCCTTAATAATACCCGGATGGAGGGCTATGTGTGTGTAGATGTAAGCCTACTCCGGAAGGGAAAATTTGCATCTGTTGCTCTGCCCACTTTGCCCATGGCCCCACCCACCACCGGCATGTGGCCCCTGGATTTGGCCCTCAGGCTGAAACAGTTTCTCCACCCCCCCCCCTTACATTTATAACGGCTCCCTGGGCGCTTGCTGATGCCTCTCTCTGCTCTCTCCTCTGCAGCCTTGGCCAACATTGCTCAAGAACTGGACGTACCTCGCGGTCACGCACCCAGGGTACATGGCTTTTCTCACCTACGATGAAGTGAAGGCACGCCTGCAGGCTTACACCAACAAGCCCGGCAGGTAAGATGGCTCCCTCGAGTGGTTCTACACAATCAGGCCTCCTTGCATCACTTAAGAACTGGTTTTCTCAGGGACCCTCCAGTTTTTATTCCGGTTTGCTTGCACAAAGTGTACACGGCAGTTAGACCAGCTCCGTTCTTTCTCAAGCCTTTGTTCCGATTTGTTTATGTGGCAGTTATACAATAAGGAGCGTCTTTCCACATTCATTCCTTTTTTTATGTATAATTTTTATTAGTTTTTTTAACATATCATTTTCAACAGTAATTAAACATACTTTTACATATTATTCAAATTTTTGACTTCCATCAATCCTGTCTGAATATTTTCCAATCTAATCTCTCCGTATGCATTTCTTATCTTCCCTATTACATTTCAAACTCATAACCAATATCTCTATCTTTTTCTACTTTGTAACACTTTGTATATTTCTCCTTACAAAACTTCTTGTAGTCCTACTAGCGTAATTTGTTGATTACAGTTGCTCTTCAAATAATTCATATGCTTCTTCCAATCTTCTGTAAATCACTGGTCCCGCAGGTTTCGAATCCTTCCTGTCATTTTGTCCAATTCTGCATAGTCCATTAATATCGTTTGCCATTCTTCTTTCGTCGCAATTTCTTCTTGTTTCCATTTCTGGGCTAACAATACTCTTGCCGCAGTTGTTGCATATATAAACAATTTAACATCTTGCCTATTAATGTCCAGAAGTAAAAATGCTTCTGGTTTTTTAAAAAATGTATATTTCAACATATTTCAGCATTCATTCCTGATATGCTGGTGGGCCGAGGTGTAGTGGTCTGGGGTCACGGGAGCAGTGGCGTAGCGTGGGGGGTGCAGGGGGGGCCGGCCGCACCGGGCGCAACATCTGGGGGTTAGGGTTAGGGGTAGGGTTAGGGGGCGCAAATCCACGGGTTAGGGGGCGCAAATTACTTGCCTTGCCCCGGGTGCTGACAACCCACGCTACGCCACTGCACGGGAGGGCCAAAGACCCCTTTCCATTTCTGCAGTGGGGTCCCTGCCTCTAGCTTCCTGGAGGCGCCCAGCCAGAATGAATGGGGACATATCCAGTCACTAAGAAGTCTTCTTGCCCGTTGTGCTGATTGGAACCAATCGGAGTGAAAGGAGACGAGTTGGCCATTGAGGACGGGCTCCTGGGGTCACCCTGGAGAGGAGATGCAGGAGCAACACTGATTCAGTGTTGGAGATGCTGGAGCTGTGGCTCTGTATGCTCCCAAACTAACTGTTTAGGAACGCTGGAAAACACAAGAGGTTTGGGGTTCGAGATAATGCTGAGTTCTGTCACATACAATGGAACTTCGAGGAAAATGCAACTTAAGGTTTGAAGAACTCCACATTGTGTGCATTCCTGGGCTCCTTGTGGGATTTGTGAGATATCTACACAATTTCCTGCTGATCGTTCATTCATCCTCCATTTTTCTCGTTGCTTTCCTAACCTCAAAAGTCCAGTGTTGTTTTGGGGGTTTGGGGACTGGTGGTGGTGGATTGATTGCATTGGAGCGACAGTGTGCCCTTATGTGCTCTAATTGCCCATATCTAAAATCCTGCCTTGCTCTGGAATCCCTTGACAGCCGAGGCACCTTCAGGGAGCAAAGGGAGGAGGAGGAGGTGTGGCTGTCCAACCCCAAGCAAGGACATTACTGCTCAGTGGTTAGAGCACCTTCTTTGCATGTCAGAAGTCCCTGGTTCAATTCGTGGCAACTCCAGGTAGACTACTACTTGGAACACAGGAAATTTTCCTTAAATCAAATTGGAACATTGGTCCATCTAGCATTGTCTACACTGACTGGCAGCGGCTGTTTTGCATTTTATCCAGGGGCATATTATTATTATTATTATTATTATTATTATTATTATTATTATTATACTGCCCTATACCTGGAGGTCCTGAGGGCAATTCAAAGAACAAAATCAAAATACAAAACCCCAAAATATATAATCAAAATAAAAACACCCCCCCAAAAAAACCCACATTTTAAAAGGGCATAGGAAGTCAGTCAGATCAGCCAAAGGCCTGGTTAAAATGGAACGTTTTTGCCTGGCACCTAAAGGTATAAAATGAAGGCATCAGGTGAACTTCCCTGGGGAGAGCATTCCACAGACAGGGAGCCACCGCAGAAAAGGCCCCGTTCTTGTGTTGCCACCCTCCGGACCTCTCAAGGAAGCGGCACATGAAGAAGGGCCTCGGAAGATGATCTCAGGGTCCGGGTTGGTTCATATGGGAGGGGGCAGTCCTTGAGGTATTGCGGTCCTGAGCCATTTAAGGCTTTATAGGTCAAAACCAGCACTTTGAATTGGGCCCAGAAACTAACTGGCAGCCAGTGCGGTCGGATCAGGATCGGTGTCATATACTGAAACCATCTTGCTCCGGTGAGCAACCTGGCCGCCGAATTCTGCACTAGCTGAAGTTTCTGAACGGTCTTCAGAGGCAGCCCTACGTATAACGCATTGCAGTAATCTAACCTTGATGTTACCCAGGTTACTAGCTACCTGGAGAAGCTGCCAAGTATTGAAATCGGGGGCCCTCTGCCTGCAAGGCAGTTGCCCTAACCACTGAGCCATGCTCCTTTCCCCCCAGAAAAGTCCTGCGGAGCTTCTGCCGCACAGTTTGGGCAGCGCTGAGCTAGGTGGACAAAGGCTCTGACTTGGTATCAGGGAGTTTTCTGAGAACCCCTAGCAGATGCCAGCCAACACCCCCCCCCGCCAGCTACCGCTTAAATGCTCCCAGCTAAAAATGCTTCTAGATCGCCTCCCTCTGTGAAACTCCCCAAGCCACCCACCTTCCAGGTCTCTTCCACCCCAGTTTGACAACCGCCATTCCGTTTGTGCCGCCAGTTCTTAACTGCTGTATTGCCACGCTATTGACCTCTCGCTGGGTCTCTCTCCATCTCAGCTATATTTTCCGCCTGAGCTGCACCCGGCTGGGCCAGTGGGCCATCGGCTACGTGACGGAAGACGGGAGCATCTTGCAAACCATCCCACAGAACAAGCCCCTCTTCCAGGCGCTGATTGACGGACGCAAGGAGGGCTTGTAGGTGATGGGGATTGGCAGTGGGGATGTGGTGGGGCCGGAGTTGTGGGTGTTCTATTATTGTTACTAATTTAATGATGATGATGATGATGATGATGATGATGATGATGATGATTTATTTATACCCTGCCCATCTGGCTGGGTTTTCCCAGCCACTCTGGGCAGCTTTCAACAGACTATTAAAATACAATAATCTATTAAACATTGTAGCTTCCCTACAAAATATTAAAATACCGTAATACATCAAACATTAAAAGCTCCCCTAAACAGGGCTGCCTTCAGATGTCTTCTAAAAGTCTGGTAGTTGTTTTTCTCTTTGACATCTGGTGGGAGGGCGTTCCACAGGGCGGGCGTCACCACCGAGAAGGCCCTCTGCCTGGTTCCCTGTAACTTGGCTTCTCGTAGTGAGGGAACTGCCAGAAGGCCCTCGGCGCTGGACCTCAGTGTCCGGGCAGAACGATGGGGTTGGAGACGCTCCTTCAGGTATACTGGACGGAGGCCGTTTAGGGCTTTAAAGGTCAGCACCAACACTTTGAATTGTGCTTGGAAACGTAGTGGGAGCCAGTGTAGGTCTTTCAAGACCAGTGTTATGTGGTTTTGGTGGCCACTCCCAGTCACAAGTCTAGCTGCCGCATTCTGGATCAGTTGTAGTTTCTGGGTCACCTTCAGAGGTAGCCCCACATAGAGCGCATTGCACTAGTCCAATTTATATTATTTCTTTATATTTATATACCACCTTTCGTCCAAGAAGCTCAAAGTGTATTCATTTTTATGCAAACTCCCCCCCCCCATATATGCAAATTTGCAAACATGGTTCAGTGAGCAAGCTGCAGAGCAAAATTCAGATCACTGCACACATTTTTGTGTTTCGGTTCACATGGTGCTTTTTTGGGAAGGGGCGGATTTGTTAAATTCGGCTTCAGGTGAGACCTGGATTAAATTTCTATCCCATCCCCCTTCTGCAGCTATCTGTATGCTGATGGGAAGAATGCAAATCCGGATCTGGCCGAGTTGACGGAGGTGTCATCCCAAAACCGAATCCAGGTCTCGCAAGTAAGTCTCCTTGTGCTCTTCCCCCAACCTGAGCAGGTTGCTAAGACTTTAAAATTAAGTGCTCTGAGTATAGGGACAACAGGATAAAAAACTCATGCACGCCCACCTTCATCAAATGCCTGGTTTCCAGCACCCATATCTGCAGCTTCTAGGTGGGTGCCACCTGGGGACTCAGCTACATTAGTAAAGAAACAGCAATTTGAATGCGCTATAAACATGCAACACCAGATGGCGCCAGAGAGCAGGAAAATTTTAAAATGTGATTTTCCATAGAGATTTTTTAAATCTTTTGTTAAAATGATCTAATTGCTGACTTATTTATAGCAGGGGGCAGGTTTCCTGTGTTTAGATCCACCCAGGATAGGGGGACTTTTGGGTACTGACACCTTGTTTGCGGCCTACCACTGCCTGGAGAAATCCACCTGGCACCACTTGATTCCTCTTTAAAACCATTGCGTTTCGCCAGTCCTTTGGTGAAAAACAGAACTTTCACTTCTCCCAAATGTATCCTCCGAACAACCCTGTGAGGTAGGTTAGGCTGAGAGGCAGCGACCTCAGCTTCAGGGTTCAGTGAGGACTGGAACATGGGTCTCCAAGTGCAGCACTCCAACCATTAAGCCACGCTGCCTCCCGTTCTCTCAAGTCGCCATCCCATGCCCCTTTCTCTGCTTTTCCCACAGGAGCAATTTGAACTCTACTGCCAGGTGGGCTCTACCTTCCAGCTCTGCAAAATCTGCGCCGAGAACGACAAAGATGTCCGCATCCAGCCTTGTGGCCATCTCCTCTGCCGGGGCTGCCTCAACACGTGGCAGGTGAGGGCCTGATCCCTGACCTTTCCCAGGCCCCTGCCCCTTCGCCCTGCCTGGCTGCGCCTCGCTGCCTTATGCAAGCAGCTGCTTCTCTCGTGAACTAATGTGTGCAGTGATCTGAATTTTGCTCACCGAACCATGTTTGCAAATTTGCATATATGGGGGGGGGGAGTTTGCATAAAAATGAATACACTTTGAGCTTCTTGGATGAAAGGTGGTATATAAATATTAAATATTTCCTTGACTCTCAGCCACTCTTAATGCCATTCCATGTTAAGCATTATGCCACTTTTAAGAGTCATGGCTTCCCTCTGAATATTTTGGAAGCTGTAGTCTTCCAAGGTGTTGAGGGTTGTTTGGAGACCCTTATTCCCCTTCCTGAAACTACAGTTCTTCAGAGTAGTTTAACAGTCGGACCCTCTCCCCAGGGGACTCTGGGAATTTTAGTTCTGTAGGTGAATATGACAGTGTTCTCGAAGCTACAGTGGAACCTTGGGTTACATATGCTTCAGGTTACAGACTCTGCTAATCCAGAAATAGTACTTCAGGTTAAGAACTTTGCTTCAGAATAAGAACAGAAATCGTGCTCCGGCGGTGCGGCGGCAGCAGGAGGCCCCATTAGCTAAAGTGGTGCTTCGGGTTAAGAACAGTTTCAGGTTAAGAACGGACCTCCAGAATGAATTAAGTACTTAACCCGAGGTACCACTGTACTAACATGAGGCGGTGCATGACAGGAGTGCTTGGCGTGCTCTGGCGTGCTCTAGGACCCTCCCTGCGGGTTGCTCGGGCTTGGTACAAACATCCTACTCTTTCTACTTCAACACACCAGTGCCAGATTTAAAAAGGTAAAGGGACCCCTGACCATTAGGTCCAGTCGTGGCCAACTCTGGGGTTCCGGCACTCATCTTGCTTTATTGGCCGAGGGAGCCGGCATACAGCTTCCGGGTCATGTGGCCAGCATGACTAAGCCGCTTCTGGCGAACCAGAGCAGCGCACGGAAACGCCGTTTACCTTCCCGCCAGAGCGGTACCTATTTATCTACTTGCACTTTGACATGCTTTTGAACTGCTAGGTTGGCAGGAGCAGGGACTGAGCAACAGGAGCTCACCCCGTTGCAGGGATTCGAACCGCTGACCTTCGGATCGGCAAGTCCTAGGCTCTGTGGTTTGACCCACAGCGCTACCCGCGTCCCTTCTCAGCACCCTTAACAAACCTTTAAAAAATATCACTATGGGAATTGTGCTGAGAGTTGTTAGGAGGCCTCCATTCCCCTCCCAGAACTACAGTTCCCAGAGTTCCCTGGGAGGAGGTACTGGCTGTTAAACCGGTCAGAGGGCAAGGTCATTCTGTGACAAGAAACCAACAGTTCCCAGGATTCTTTGGAGGAAACCATGACTGTTGAAGTGGCATAAGACTGGACGGTGTTGTTGTTTTCCTTGATGTGCTCCACAAGATGAACTGTCACATCCCGAGCTGGTTCCTTCCTCCATTCCTCTGCTTCCAGCCAGTCCATAATACTTATCCCATCTTGCTTAAGTGTTCATCCAGCCACTTTCCCATAGAAAGTAATGCAAAATGGATTAATCCATTCCAGACTTTTAAAAACGACCCCTAAAACAGCAATTTAACATGAATTTTACTCTCTAACAAGACCATTGGTCCATAAAAAGGAAGCAATAAACAATGTACTGCCGTCACACAGTCCGTCAGTCAGTAGCTGAACTGGGTTCCACACGGTCACAAAATGAGAGCTGCAAAAACAAAAATGCAAAATAAATAGCAGAAACACACAGACCTCAGCGTAACACTCAAATCGGAAGCGTAACACTCAAAACTGAGCACGTTCGGCTTCCGAAAAAAGTTCGCAAACCGGAACACTTACTTCCGGGTTTGCAGTGTTTGGGTTCCAACTTGTTTGAGTATCAAGGTGTTTGAGAACCAAGGTACCACTGTACAAGGATGGGGAACTTGCTGATCTCCAGTCGTGGCCAAACTCCGACTCCCATCAGCCCCAGCCAGCATGGTCACTGGTCAAGGATGATGGGAGCTGTAGTCCACCATCGTCTGCAGAGCTGCAGGTTCTCTATCCTTGGTTTGCTATTTCTAAATGCGTCTTCTTCGTTTTATACAGTGGTACCTCAGGTTACATACGCTTCAGGCTACATACGCTTCAGGTTACAGACTCCACTAACCCAGAAATAGAACCTTGGGTTAAGAACTTTGCTTCAGGATGAGAACAGAAATTGTGCTCCAGCGGCGCGGTGGCAGCAGGAGGCCCCATTAGCTAAAGTGGTGCTTCAGGTTAAGAACAGTTTCAGGTTAAGAACGGACCTCCGGAACGAATTAAGTACTTAACCCGAGGTACCACTGTACTTAGCACATGAAAGGGAAGAAAAAGTGGTGCTTCAGGTTAAGAACAGTTTCAGGTTAAGAACGGACCTCCGGAATGAATTAAGTACTAAACCCGAGGTACCACTGTATCTCTATGTATGTATCTCCATTTTGAAATACCGCCCTGAGTTTGTAATCTAACCCCCGGACCGCTCGTCAAGTTTCCATAAATCATTAAGAAAATCGTTTGAGACTGGAGACGGCAGTACAGGGAGTTGACAAGTTCATCCGCCACGCATCTGGATTTATCAGTTCCATCAGGCTTAATGGCCCATTTGCATGAGCCAGTTCATTAGGATCTCTTTCGCTCTCTTAATTCTCCCCAGCACATTTCGGAGATAAGCTGCTCCTTATCGTTCGGCAGCATAAACCAATTCTCCGACCATTTTAACAAACTCGGAGACTGTGTGTCTCTTACAAGAGTCAGGGAGTCAGATTTAAACGAGAGACAGCGTTGTTCAAATTCCCACACAGCCACAAATCTTAGGTTCATGATTTGGGCATGTCGCTGCCTCCTAGCCTCACAAGGGGTGATAAAAGAGAGCGCAAACCACAAACACCATAAAGGAGAGAAAACACTAAAAAAAACTCCATCCAGTGAAGACTGAGCGTGCTCAGTATTTTGTTGCCGTTTAGTCGTTTAGTTGTGTCCGACTCTTTGTGACCCCATGGACCAGAGCACACCAGGCACTTCTGTCTTCCACTGCCTCCCGCAGTTTGGTCAAACTCATGTTTGTAGCTTCGAGAACACTGTCCAGCCATCTCGTCCTCTGGCGTCCCCTTCTCCTTGTGCCCTCCATCTTTCCAAACATCAGGGTCTTTTCCAGGGAGTCTCCCCTTCTCATGAGGTGGCCAAAGTACTGGAGCCTCAGCTTCAGGATCGGTCCTTCCAATGAGCACTCAGGGCTGATTTCCTTCAGAATGAAGAGGTTTGATCTTCTTGCAGTCCATGGGACTCTCAAGAGTCTCCCCCAGCACCATAATTCAAAAGCATCAATTCTTTGGCGATCAGCCTTCTTTATGGTCCAGCTCTCACTTCCATACATTACTACTGGGAAAACCATAGCTTTATCTATAAGGGCCTTTGTTGGCAAGGTATTTACTCAGTATTTACTGTTTATTTATTGCATATATTTCCCCACCTCTTTTTCCAAGGAGCTCAAGGGGAACCCAGCCAGATGGGCGGGGCATAACTAATAAAATTATTATTTTTGAGGCCCCCCTCCTCATCTGATTCCCACAACAACCTTGCAAGGTAGGCTGGGCTGAGATAGGCAGTGGTCACCCAGTGAGCTTCATGCCCAAGTGGGGATTTGAACCCTGGTCCCTCCCAGGTCCTAGTCCGAAACTCTAACCACTACACCATGCTGGCTCTCTGTAGCCTCAGCAGCCAGGGAATGCTAACTTGACAGTGGAGGAATTACAACCCAAGGGAATGGAATGGAGAGATTAGAATCCGGGACAGCAGGACTCCATGCAGCAACACTTTGTTGAAGTTCCCAGTTCTTAACGCTGTTCACATGTGTTGCAAAAGCACATCAGCTGCTGCACTCTCTCCTGCCACCGTTACCACCCCCCTCCTTGGGCAAAGGTAGGGCAAATCTGCCCGAATCGGTTCCTCTCTGTTTCTCAATTTTACAGCCTTACATCCTCTTCCCCACATTTCCATACCAATTCATGACTGCTTTATTTAAAACAAAAAACTCATGAAAATTCACCAGCATTTTATGTGAAGTTCTCCAAATTTGCTTCTATGCAATTATACGTAATATGCACATTTTCACAATGCAGCTTTTCTTAATATAATGTGGATTTTGGGGGACATTAGCTGTGGTTCTTGCTAGATGGCCCAGTACGTTTCCGAGCATAATTCAAAGTGTTGGTGCTGTCTCCACCCCCATCGTTCATCCTGGACACTGAGGTCCAGCTCCAAGGGCCTTCTGGCAGTTCCCTCACTGCAAGAAGTGAGGTTGCAGGAAACCAGGTAGAGGGCCTTCTTGGTGGTGGCACCTGCCCTGTGGAACGCCCTTCCACCAGATGTCAAGGAAATAAACAACTACCTGACTTTTAGAAGACATCTGAAGGCAGCCCTGTTTAGGGAAGTTTTAATGTCTGATGTTTTAACACCTCTTTTTTATTATCATTAATTCTGTTGGGAGCCACCAAGAGTGGCTGTGGAAACCCAGCCAGATGGTCAGGGTATAAATAAAAATTATTATTATTATTATTATTATTATTATTATTATTATTATTATTTATTAAGCTCCCTTCCAACTCCGCAACCCTATAATTCCATCATTATTTTCACTAATACATGCAATTTAAAAAATGCACATTATCCCAGCATTTTTGGTACATGTTACTTGGCTGCAGAATTCAGAAAAGGGCCTGTTTCATGGGAGGTCTGTGTGCAAATTATGTAGATTTGCCTTTAACAGCAACCTGGGCAGGATTCCACCTCCAAGCCCCCCTTTTGGGAACATAGCCGCCCTTGACACCAGCCTGGCAAACTCTAACACAGCCTTCTCTGCCCCCTAGCTCTCCGAAGCTCATACCTGCCCCTTCTGTCGCCGGGAGATCTGGGGCCACGAAGACATCCTCATTGACACCTTCAGCTACAAAGAAGACAGCAGTGCCAGCCTGGAGGACGAGGGAGACGAGGGGGATTTGGAAGACGTGGAGGTGGTGCTTCAGGAACTGGCCATGATGCGCCAGGAGAAAGAGGTCGGTTTGAACAAGGTGCAATACCGGCCGGGGCGGGGTGGGGAGTGGAGCTTATGGGGCAAGATCTGGATTAATTCTGCCCTTCCCCTTCTGCACCAACCCTCAGCTCCAGGCAGCAAATGCTGCCCCATCTCTGTGCGCCACCCCCGAGTTGCAAACAACGGCTAAACCACCAGTGCCACCTCGGCTAAACATGCAGAGGCAGAAGAAGACCCCCCTACCCAGTCCCGACTACCAGGTGAGTGGTACCCAGTTCTTAAGTTTTGCTCTTTCTCTCTCTCTCTCTCTCAACACCAGGCAAAAGAGCATTTTCCTTCACGCAGTGCATACAGTTAAACTGTGGAACTCCAATTTGGATGGTTTGAAAAGACGATTGGTGCACATTCTTGGAGGAGAGAGGGCCATTGGGGGCTGCTAACTATGAGGGCTATGCACTTGCCTCCATCGCTGGAGGCAAGCCGAAGGAGGAAACAAACCCCACGTTTTCTGGCCTTAAGCTTTTCCTTAAATTCTTCTGAAACCACTGGAAACCACAGGAGAAGACTCTGGTGCTTGGATTCTGCTAGCTCAGTGTTTCCCAATCTCGGGCCTCCAGCTGCTTTTTTGGACTACAATTCCCATCACCCCTGATGACTGGTCTCGCTAGCTAGGGATGATGGGAATTGTAGCCTGAAAACAGGTGGCGACCTAAGTCTGGGAAACACTGAACTAGAGGGTTCCCCGAAGCTTATCTGGTTGGCCACTGTGAGAATGGGGTGCTGGACTGGGTGCACCAATTGGTCTCATCCAGCAGGCTATTCTTGCATTTTGTGTGGAGTGGGAGGTGCAGAGGATGTCCTGGACCAGGGGTCCCCAAACTAAGGTCCACGGGCCAGATAAGGCCCGAGGGACTCATTTATCTGGCCCGTGGCCTGCTGCTGCCACCCGCTCTTACCAGCGCTGTGCTGCGCAGCTGTCCACTTCCGGGTCGGAGGAGCACCGGAAATAGCTTGTGCGCATGTGCAAGCATTATTTGCACATGTGCAAGCGTTATTTCCAGTGCACATCCGGGTCCTAGGAGATCTGTGCACATGTGCACAAGCTATTTCCGGTGCTTCTCCGACCCATAAGTGCGCCGGAAATAGTGTGTGCGCATGTGTATGGGCATGCGCTTCCCCGCCCTCCAGTCTGCTGCGCGATCGGCACTGGAGACACTGGCCCGAGGCCCAAGTTTGCTGACCCCTGTCCTGGACAGACTGCAGAGCTTTGCTTGAATGACTTTGGTGGGACCATCTAACCCCAGAGCCTGTCAAATGGCAGAGAGTTGCTGCTTCCCCTCTGTGAGGCAGAGAGGAACAATTTACAGTGAAGAAGCACCAGGCAGGGGAGAGTTTACCCTTTCCCCACCCACCATTCCCCCCCCCCCCAAATGTGCTTTCCCTTCAACAGGGGCTCCCAGAAGCAATAACCATTCTGTGAATATGAGGGAAGAGGCTAGGAAACTGCAGGGGCAAGGCAGCAGGGAGAGGCGGGTTAAGCACACCCTCCCCCTTGCTTCTTCTCCCCTGCAGATTGCACATTTATGGCGACCGACTGTTATGTACTGAGTTGAATAGGATCCAAAATGCAGCAGTCTGATTGGTCCTAGAACAATGCAGCAGTATGATTGGTCTGCAGGAGCCACCCAATCCAGCTCCAGGTGGAAGTGAATCCACAACCTGATTGGCCTACAGGAGAATTCCGGAATTAGCCAATCACGTGCAGGCCCTCGGTAGTGGCTTGAGATACCTATTAGGTCCATAAATTACCATATAGCATATATTCAACACCAAAAGCAGCGACAATGTGTTGTTGACAAAGGACAGCTGGACATATAAAGGGCCCCATTACCTTCGGTAGCTTAGAGCCTCATCAAACCTAAATCCAGCCCTGCCCATGAGTTCCAAACATCATTGGCGGCCAGCTGATGCCAACTCTTTGACTCTGCCCAGGCCTCCTCCTCTGGCCACTGGATGCTTCATCGCCCCTTGCCAAGTCTCCCCCAGGGCAGCCCCCCTTCAGCAGCGCCCTGGGACACCCTGGCAACTTCTCCGTTTCCTGGGGAGCAGCAGCTGAGCTGATTGTGGCTGAGACGGCAGCAGAGACAGGTAAGAGACATCGCCAGCAGATTAATCAACCAGAGACTGGAGTTGATTGACTGAGGAGGGAAGGTTAGGCCGATGGCATATGAATATCACAGGAGAATATGAGACCCGTGTGCTGAATCAAAGCTCCACCTAGTGAAGAGCAGAATGAAAAAGGACAGTGGGAGGAGAAAGGGGGGAAGAGGGAAGGGAGAAATCTGAAAGGCCCTCTCTGCTATCGGAGCAATGTCCGTTGGTGGAAGGATGCAAGCTTCGTAAGTTACACAGAGTCCTTCAGCCAGTGGCGTAGCATGGGTTGTCAGCACCCGGGGCAAGGCAAGTAATTTGCGCCCCCTAACCCGCACGCCTGGCACCCCCCCCCCCCTCCACAGTGGGCGGCGACCCGGCGGCTCGGATCGGATTCGCACAGCAGTGAGAGAGAGTGAGTGAGCCAGGTAGGGGCAGAGAGCTGCGAGTGCGAGCGCGCCCCCCCAAATGTTGTGCCCGGTGAGGCCGGCCCCCCCTGCACCCCCACGCTACGCCACTGCCTTCAGCAGAACCTGTTCCAATCAGCTATGGGTGGCCTTGGGTAGGCATCCATCTTCTGGCTTCAGCTACCTCGCAGGATCGTTGTGCAGCAGCTGAAATGCACCCCAAGCTGCTTGGAGCAGGGGGTGGGAGAGCCCCACTGCAGTTTTTCAGTATATTTTTAAAAAATGCTTCCTTCGTCAACAACCCAGTAAGCTTGGTCAGCTGAAAGAGAGTGACTTTGAGCTGCTGGAGCCAGGCAGGGTGCAACAAGGATCTCTGCAGGGTGTGCCTGGTTTGTGCCCCCCCTCCCAGATTCTGTGCCCAGGGCCACGGGGCCCCCTCCAGCCCCTTCACACTACACCACCGAGATAGGGTATGTGGGTTTTATCCTCTCAACAACCCTGTGAGGTAGGTTGGGCTAAGAGATAGCCAATGGCCCGAGGTCACCAACTGAGCTTCATTACTGAGACACCTGGGTAAAGGGCGGTATAATAATAATAATAATAATAATAATAATAATAATAATAATAAAATGGCTGCATGGGGATCTGAACCCTGGTCTCCAAGGTCCTAGTCCAACACTCTAACCACTAAGCCACGCTGGCTCTCTAGGGTGCTCCTGGCCAGGCAGTGCCTCCTTTACCCAACTCCAAAGCTTCCGCCCTCTCCAGAGCCAACAGAAGCAGCCAGAAGGCTAGATGTCGCCTAACCCGTTTTTGTGTTTGCACAGCTGATGCCATCTGCAACGCACAATCTGCTCCACTGGAAGGTACCCCGTCCTCTGCCTCCGGCATCCCATCGCCAGCCTGGATTGCATCCATTGGGGGCAGCAGCCACACAAGACTGAACTTTCCATCGCACTGGTTGTCACCCACTCTGCAGCTCCCTGTTTGCCAGGGGGAAAGACGGGTTTGCTCCTCTGCAACTCTTTGCCTCGCAGCCTTGAACCACACAGACTTCCCCTGCTGAGGACGAAGAACAGAGCCAAGTGGCTCCTCTGTATTTTTCAGCGACTCCTAGGTGTCTTTTCAGACGGATACCGGTTTTCCCAGGAGAACAGCACAACCTGCACAAACCACATCACACAGACAGCCACTCCTGCCAGCAGAAAGTCGCTCAGCACTCAAAGCATCACTGCTGGGAAACAGCTATTTCCCGCTCCTGCTGATGCATCACAAGAACTTCCTCCTTTCCTTGTGAGAATGGCAGTGGTGCTCATGCCGCAGGCTCTGACTGGACAGTGTCCATGCCATCATCGCCCCATCCCATTCCTTGCCTAGTTGCGTCATTGTTTGGCAGGCTGCTGGTTTTTGTAAATTGCTCTGATGCCTTGTTTTTCCCTTTTGGGAGCAAACTCAGAAGGAAGGGTCCAATATATTTTTTTTCAGACCTTCGGAGGCCAGGGTTGAATCTGGCCTGTGTTACGAGGGTAAAGAGTTAGTTTTGGTTAGCATTTGAAGCTAGCTGTGTGTGCATGATGCTTTTCTTGGTTGAATGGATGCTGTATTAGCCACATCCACAAGGTGGTGTCCACACTCAAGTGATAGAGGCAACGAATACCACAACTTCAAGTTCGAACTTGTGTACACACACACACTTGTGCACTTCTAGGGCATTTCCAGACTACTGCTGCTTCCAAGTGGGGTTCATTCCCATGCCCGCAAATTCAGGTTGCACTTCTAAAGACAATTGGACTGCTGTTTTGCAGCAGACCTGCTCCCCCCCAAAATCAGATTTTATTGCAATAAGGAAAATGATGGGGGAAATGTCCTTGTAAAGTATGAGATGACAATTGCTTGACCTGACGTTGTGCAAACTCCCCTCAAACCAATCAGAATGTATACTCGGTAAATATACATGTCATCTAACCTCCTTGCAAACCGTGTGCAAACAAATCAGGATGAAAGTGTAATAAACAGGTCGCCTGGAAGCGACCAGAGTCTCATTTCAGATTTTTAAAGCTTGCATTGTTTATTATGGGTGCTGATGGATGCAGGGATTTTGGGCGAGACCAGGGATTTTCTTACTATTTTTATTTATAAGATAAAGGTATACATTACATGTGGGATGCTACTGTCTTAAAATGTCATAATGACAAATCCAGGTTTGTTGTTGTTTAGTCGTTTAGTCATGTCCGACTCTTCGTGACCCCCTGGACCAGAGCACGCCAGGCACTCCTGTCTTCCACTGCCTCCCGTAGTTTGGTCAAACTCATGCTGGTAGCTTCGAGAACACTGTCCAACATCTCATCCTCTGCCGTCCCCTTCTCCTTGTGCCCTCCATCTTTCCCAACATCAGGGTCTTTTCCAGGGAGTCTTCTCTTCTCGTGAGGTGGCCAAAGTATTGGAGCCTCAGCTTCAGGATCTGTCCTTCCAGTGAGCGCTCAGGGCTGATTTCCTTCAGAATAGATAGGTTTGATCTTCTTGCAGTCCATGGGACTCTCAAGAGTCTCCTCCAGCACCATAATTCAAAAGCATCAATTCTTTGGCGATCAGCCTTCTTTATGGTCCAGCTCTCACTTCCATACATCACTACTGGGAAAAACCATAGCTTTAACAAGTCCAGGTTACATTACCTTTAAATTTCAAATGCAGCGCTGGAAAGTGTCCAAGATTTAGGGTTTCTGCCATTTTAAAATTGAAGTCCCTGCTGTCCCTTTAGTCACACATGAAAAGGGACGTTTTCATGTGAAGCTCCCCCAGCGCCCACCCCACCTCAACACCACCCCAGCCCTGGAACTACCAACGAGGAAATACTTTGTCTGCGAAATTCCTCCATCCGAGGCTGCAGGATCTGAGCCTGTCAATGAAACCATGGCCCTGAGATGTGCCCAAAATATCGGGCAGGACATCCGAAGGAGGGGGGAAGCAAAGCAAAACAAAACACTGAAAGGGCAAGAACAACTAATTTCTTGCCAAAAAAAGAGAAAAAGAAAAGGGGCAATGCATTTTGCCTCATATTGCAATTTTTGCAAATGCTAGGAATATTTGCTAGGAAGAAAAAGGAAGCTGTGGACCTGGAGGTTACAGTTTGTTGGAGGGGGGATTCCACACACCCCCAATAGATGTTCTCCACTACCTTGACCCGTGTGGCAATTTGTTCCTCCGGCAAGACTATTGATCTCGCTTCCCCAGGGGAAAGGAAGAGGTGGCTCACTGGCTCCAGGTGGTTTGGTGAGATCAGCTCTTATTCCGGGAACTGTTGAGAGCACAGATCAATGCTCTGTGGTGGAATGAAGAGCTCAGGAGGCGAGCAGAACAGAATCTGTGCAAAAACAGAGGAGGCTCAAAAGAACCCCCCCTCCTCTGGACCGCCGAGATGAGGTGCTATTATGAGAGGTGGCTTCGTGGGGTGCAACTTGCTTTTCCCCCCTCCCTTTCCTCGGGGGAATAGAAGTTGTGATCCTGTCGGAGGCTCCTATTGGGCAGTGCCCATGCCATCACCACTCAGGGCTTCTTCACAGGGACACGCTTAATAGCTCAGTGTCTGAGTGCTGTTGTTTTTTTTAGGGGGGTTGCCCTGGAGTTTTCCCTGGGGGAAACCCGCTCTTTAGCGCTCAACTGGAGCAAACATCAATTTGGGGTTTTCCAAATTGTGGACACATGCACCCCCAAACTACGCACCTGCTCCTCCACTGTAGCTCTGTGAGGGGTAAACTACATTTCACAGGGGTGGGGGGGGGGGGAAGCCATGGGCTTTCAGCATAGGCTGTATACACAGCAGCCAATAAGGTATAGGACAGCTCTTTAGTTACCCTGTGCTCATCCTTTGTGGCCTAAGCAGAAATGATGCTAATGGCATGGATGTAATTTGCAGTATATATGTTTTAAAATGTATATAGCAATCACTGAGCTTGTGGGGGGCGGGGGGAAGCAAGATCAGAATCCCAATGGGCATGGAGGGGGAGTTTAACCCTTTGCAACCCGCTGTCCTGATCCCAGCAATAGCCACTGCCACCCATTCGGCTCCTTCTCCCCACCTGCCTTTGGCGTTTTACCTGTTGTTAGCCGCCCTGAGTCCGGCTTCGGCTGGGGAGGGCGGGATATAAATAAAATTTATTATTATTATTATTATTATTATTATTATTATTATTATTACAACTTAATTCCATTTCTGCCCCACCTCTCATCCCAGGAGCCCAAGGCAGCATGCATGGTCCCCCCCCCCATCGCTTGATGTTCTCCTCACAACAACCCTGTGAGGTAGGTCGAGCTGGAAGAGGCAGCGACTGGCCCAAGGCCACCCAGCTGAATTTTGGGGCTAAGGCTGTGGGATTTGAACCCAGATCTCCCAGGTCCGACATCCCTAACAGACTGGCACTGGAGGGAGAAGCCTTGATCACTGCCGGGTTACAGATCTGCCATTTTCCTCCATAACTCCTAACTCTGTTCTCCATCTGAGGCAAACTGGGCGGCGTGTGGGGGATTTAAATAGCTCCTGCCTCTTCTCCCCCATTCTGGCTCCTGCAATCTTATTTTCTTTCCATCCATCTCTCCCCCCCCCCCCCCGGGCATCCTACACCCACCCCCCAGACGCCACTGCGCCAGCTGTAACCACGCTCCATTTCCCATCCAATTTCCCCTCAGCGAGAGCTGGAAGCAAACAAGAGGTGGGGAAGGACATTAGGGGGGGGGTAGGCGATGGATAAATCATTGAGAGGCTTCCAAAATGGCCTCCTCCCCACACAACACAAACCGCACGGGCCTGGTGCGATTGACAGGACCAAGGAATGCATTTATCAGAAACGGGAGTCAAAATTCTACTGCCTGGGGTGAGATATAGGCTGCCACATCCCACAGAATAAAATATGGGAAGGAACTGGGAGATAATATTGTTGGGCTATTGGGGGGGGGGGGCGATTATTTCCTCCTCTCCCCTGAGGAAAGCAGCCATGGCTTCCGAGCCTATTATGAATCAGGCTAGCCTTGCTGCTGCTCCCAGCATCCATAGGATTTGGTCCAGTTGGCAGGGAGAGAAGAGGCGGTTTCTACGGCAACAGATGAAGTGTCTTGCTCGGACAGTTGATTTCAAGGTTGGGATGGATGGGTGGGTGGGTGGGGGGTTGGGATTTGGGAGGGGGCAACATTGCCGGGAGGGACGCACCACAGAGGAGACTCAGTGAGGGGAAGAGATAGGGTCTGACAGACCTGGGGAGCTGTGGGGGGGTGGGGGGTGGGCAGGGAGGCAGCCATCCTAATATAGGGCACTGCCTGGGGCTGCTCAAGCCTCACAAATTCCTAGGGGAACGTCGGTCCTCACCCAGGTCCCCTTGACGCCTCAGTCAGCGGAAAACATCCCAGATTCCCCTCTCCTCTTGTAAGGTGGGGAGGGGGAGCCGGAACACACACCCCAACGTCACTGAACTACATTTCCCATCATCGCATGTGGGCTGGGACTGTTGAGTCCAACTATGACTTGGTGGTTGATAGCAGACATTCCCCAGCCCTGATGTAAAGGAAGCTTTCCGTCGCAGGCCTGTGTTAAGAGCCCGGCCAGGGAACTGTATATATACCTTTGTCAATCATTCCATTGCATCACCGAATGGGAAGCCTGGATCCAGTGGTGAAGATCCGGCTGCCTCTGCATGCTCGCAACCTTGCACCCAACCTCGCTTGCCCAATCTCCTGGAAGACGCTTTGTCCCCCAAGTTCTGGGTCACGTGATGGCGAAGCCCCCCTGCTCGATCGCCCCCCAGGAGCCTGTCCCTCGTGGACATGCACACGAAACCCCTCTTTGTTTTCCACTGCCGTCACACTCAGGCAGTCCCCGTATGGCGCTGAAAGGCCGGATACTCACCAGCCTTAATAGGGGTTTCTGTCTTCCTTTGGCGGATGCTGATTTTCTCTGAGTCCATTAAATTGAGCCGGCTCATTAGCCACTCGCTGCAGCTCTTCCCCGCCTGCTGCTCTAGCAATCGGAGCAGAGCGGCCCATGTCTCTCCTCCCCCCCCCATGCCTTTTCTTTTAAGGGGGTGATCAAAGTTCTTCACCAGTTTCCTCGCTTTCTACTCAACGCAGGATATGAGCCGAAGGAGGGAGAAGTGCTTAAGCACTCATTCCTGCAGCATGCGGCCTGGCTCACTTCCTCGAGCCAGCCAATGCGCCCTAGGCCAGCGACAGGGAGCCATTTTCAGCCAAAAGGTGGGAGGGGGAACCTTTGGCACAGGGTTGTGGGGACGCACATGGCAGTGTTGGGCAAAAGCAGGGAGAGCAACGGATGTCAAGTTCACCTTCGCACGGTTGGCGACTTTCTACACACACTGAAACATTCCTGTCTATTTTCCACCCAGGCAAGCGAGAGGCCTTATCGGAGCTGAAGTGCACATTCCAGGCTGGCAAACACTCAAGGAGGGTGCGGAGGAATGAGGGCGGGTCAGATGGGGCACCTGCAGGAATTTTTCTAGCAAGCAGCAAGATGAAGCACTGAAAGGAGAGAGCCAGCTAGTCTCTCTCTCTCTCTCTCTCTCTCTCTCTCTCTCTCTCTCTCTCTCTCTCTCTCTCAGATGAAGGAAGGAAGGAACTGGGAATCTGGAGGTTAAGATTTATCCCAGGACAACTACTCCCGAGTGTCTGCACTGCTGTGGACCCCCCAAAACAGGGGACAGGTGTCTCCTGGTGGGAGAGGGGGCTGGCTGAAAGGGAGCATGGCCTGAGAGATTTCCAAAGGACAGAGAGAGATTGGGGTGGAGGGCTGCATTCCGCACACAAAAAGGCACACACCAGACCCCCCTCTTTTCCAGGGATAGGCTCCCGGATGTCCAAAGCCCGTTTTGGGGGCCTAATGTGGCCCGTCGGTTGATTTAATCTGGCCCCAGTGGCAGTACATGTACTGGGGTAAAATCCTTAAAAAAGCTATCAAATTCGGCCCTCTTTGAAAAAAGTGTGGGCACCCCTAATGAGGGTGAAAGAGGAGAGCACAAAATATGGTCTGAAGCTCAACATCAAAAAAACTAAGATCATGGCCACTGGTCCCATTACCTCCTGGCAAATAGAAGGGGAAGAAATGGAGGCAGTGAGAGATTTTACTTTCTTGGGCTCCATGATCACTGCAGATGGTGACAGCAGTCACGAAATTAAAAGATGCCTGCTTCCTGGGAGGAAAGCAATGACAAACCTCAATAGCATCTTAAAAAGCAGAGACATCACCTTGCCAATAAAGGTCCGTATAGTAAAAGCTATGGTTTTCCCAGTAGTGATGGTGCTGGAAGAGACTCTTGAGAGTTACATGGACTGCAAGAAGATCAAACCTATCCATTCTCAAGGAAATCAGCTCTGAGTGCTCACTGGAAGGACAGATCCTGAAGCTGAGGCTCCAATACTTTGGCCACCTCATGAGAAGAGAAGACTCCCTGGAAAAGACCCTTTTGTGTTGGGAAAGATTGAGGACCCAAGGAGAAGGGGACGACAGAGGATGAGATGGTTGGACAGTGTTTTCGAAGCTACCAGCATGAGTTTGACCAAACTGCGGGAGGCAGTGGAAGACAGGAGTGCCTGGCATGCTCTGGTCCATGGGGTCACGAAGAGTTGGACATGACTAAACGACTAAACAACAACAAAAACTTTGATATAAGTAACCATAAGTAACCATACAATCTTTAGGACATGAGAAGGCAGCCCTGTATAGGAAAATTTTTTTAAATTATTATTATTTTTATTATATATTGGAAGCCACCCAGGGTGGCTGGGGCAACCCAGCCAGATGGGCAGGGTATAAAAAAAGGACACTTGGAGGGTTGTGAATTCAGAACACAAACCCACTTCGAAAGGCCTTCTTCATCTTGGGCTGGGTCACATCCGCTGCTCCCCAACTGCCACCAGTTTAGGGTATGGCAGTGTTCAGAGCCCCAGTGCTCTGCTGCAGATCCAGGCAGCAAGGCTGGTCAAAGTTGCCTGTGGAGCAGTGCTTCCTGAATTTCACGTTGACAGGGCTGCATTAATAGCAGGCAGCGTCAATGGCGTCAATTCCAGGGACAGAGGTCTGTCTCCATCCCTTCCTGATAATGAGCATCCCTGAGGCAGCTAGCTGGCTGTCTACCATTAGCAGCCAGAGAAGGGGCCTAGAGAGAAGGACCTTTGGTCTGACCCAGCCAGGCGAGCTCCTTGCGTTGGGGTGAGGGGCTGACTAGCGCTTGCTGGGTGAGACCTCTCCCATATGCTGCTCTGGAGGTCAGGTTGATGCCCAAAGGGAAGAGGAACTGCCAGATGTCGTCTTGCTCATCTCAGTTTTTACCTTGAACATCCCGGCTCCGTGCAGCACATAGAGGGGACATCCCTGCTCACAGAATACAGTGGTACCTCTGGTTGTGAACAGGATCCATTCCAGAAGAAGAAGAAGAGGAGGAGGAGGAGGAGGAGGAGGAGTTTGGATTTGATATCCCGCTTTATCACTACCCAAAGGAGTCTCAAAGCGGCTAACATTCTCCTTTCCCTTCCTCCCCCACAAGAAACACTCTGTGAGGTGAGTGGGGCTGAGAGACTTCAGAGAAGTGTGACTGGCCCAAGGTCACCCAGCAGCTGCATGTGGAGGAGCGGAGACACGAACCCAGTTCACCAGATTACGAGTCCACCACTCTCAACCACTACACCACACTGGCTCCAGAGGCCCATTCGCAACGAAAAGAGCGCAACTCGCAGCGGCACGTCCGTGCACAAGCGGGTTGCGATTCACCACTTCTGCGCATGCGAGTGACGTCATTTTGCGCTTCTGTGCATGCGCGAGCGGCGAAACCCAGAACTAGCCCTTTCCGGTACTTCCGGGTCGCCGCAGGACATAACCTGAAAGAATGTAACATGAAGTGGACGTAACATGAGGTATGACTGTACTCCAATGCCACTGCTGTCGTTCTAAGAGAACGAGGGAGGCGTTCACAGAGAAGTCCGGCAGCTCCCCCCCCCCCCTTCAGAAAATATCACTGCGTTTTTGCCACATAAAAGAGGAATATATAGCACAGGCCCAGCGCTCATTTCTATGTTCTTTGCAAACGGGTCTCCCCCCCCCCCCCGGAAAGAAATAACATGAAAACAAGCACCACATTTGTGCCACTGTTGTGTTATATTTCCAAAAGGGGCTTTTACACTGTGCGAAAGTTCAAGTACATTGCAGAACCTAACAGTTAAGGAAGTGTCAAGGAAAAGGAATAAATGGTTGCTCGACGTCTACCTTGGGAGCGGCTGCATTCAACCGCCACATCTCAAAAGACAACGCACATGCTTCTCCCATTTCCGCAGGCACCAGACGCCCATGCTCAGGAGGAACATTTTTGTAGGGTATACATACTCGGAGAATTCAAACACTGAGACCTGATCCTCACCAGACCCTCCAAGTGTCCCTATTTTCCAGAGACAGTCCCGGATTTACAGAAGCCGTCCCAGTTTCTGATTTGATCCCAGGATGTCCTAAGGACCTCCCAATTTTCATTGGAGAAATGTTGGAGGGTAGGAGTTATGAGACCCCTGAGCCAAGGAGATAAGAAACCATACAACCTTCAGAATGCATCTGAAGGCAGCTGTGTATATGGGGGTAAATGTAGTGTTCGATTTTTTATTATGTTTTTATAAATGTTGGAAGCCACCCAGAGTGGTGGGGGCAACCCAGTCAGATGGGCAGGGTATAAGTAATAAAAATTATTATTATTATTTTTAATAATATTATTATGGAATAGGAAGTGAGAGCTGGACCATAAAGAAGGCTGATCACCAAAGAATTGATGCTTTTGAATTATGGTGCTGGAGGAGACTCTTGAGAGTCCCATGGACTTCAAGAAGATCAAACCTATCCATTCTGAAGGAAATCAGCCCTGAGTGATCACTGGAAGGACAGATCCTGAAGCTGAGGTTCCAATACTTTGGCCACCTCATGAGAAGACTCCCTGGAAAAGACCCTGATGCTGGGAAAGATGGAGGGCACAAGGAGAACGGGATGACAGAGGGCGAAATGGCTGGACAGTGTTCTTGAAGCTACCAGCATGAGTTTGACTAAACTGTGGGAAGCAGTGGAAGACAGGAGTGCCTGGCGTGCTCTGGTCCATGGGGTCACGAAGAGTCGGACACGACTAAACGACTAAACAACAACAATTTCTATTGGAGAAATGTTGGCGGGTATGCAGCACCATTGATACCCATAGCAAAAACCAAGAATGGAGCACACCCAGGAATCTGCCTAGACAGAGCAGCAGTCGATCCAGCTCAGTACTGTAGGCACTACTATTGTAGTGGCAGCAGCACTCCAGTAATTCCCCCCCCCCCCGCCAGGCAATGGGGTTTATTGTGGGTGTTTGTGGCTGGGTACCATCCAGCCCTGGAGACTGACTGGCTGGCTGGCTGTCAGATTCCTCCTCCTCCTCCTCTATCTCAGTGCTGCCCCCTGTAGGAGTCAGCTGGGAGCGGGAGATGGAGACCAAACAAGAGTTGGTTGTCCCTGCCTCACATTGGCTCTGGCGCCACCTGCTGTTGGGCTCCCCACTTTCCACCCTACCAGTCCCAAATGCCCACCCCCACTGGCTGCAAAGGTGTGGGTTGGCTGCAGCTCATGTATTGATTTGAAATAAGTAGGGGCTTCTTGGTTTTGACATCACACCTAAGCCGAGGTCCTGAAGGGAATGTGTCCTCTGTGTGTCTGTGTGTCACCTCTGAGTGAACCTCCACACACACACACACAGCAAAGCACACTCAACCCCTTGCAAGCACTCAGTTGCTAGGGAATTGGAGCTCCATCCCAGGGCTGCCCATGAAGGGAAGGAAATTCACCGCCGCTCCCACCCAGCCCTTCCGTCCAAAGGGGAACCCAGCCCAGATTCAGGACCACGGTTGCCTTAATAATCAGGAAAAATCTCTGTGTGCGTGTCTCTCTCTCGCTCATGAACACACACATGTGCAGGATCACTTAACCCACACACAAACACCCTTTTCTACAAACCTTTGCTGGATTTCCATCAGGACTGCTGAGACTGTACCACCTGCTTGTGTTTAATTGTATTTTGCATCGATTGAGCAATCAGTTGCATTCATATCCTGTATTTTTCCCTTCCAGGGAACTGTACATCGTTCTCCGCCTCCTCATTCATTCCCCACAACAACCCTGTGAGGTAGTTTGGGCTGAGAGACGGTGACTGGCCTAAGGCCATCCTACATGGCCACGTTGGGATTTGAACCCTGGTCTCCCAGACCCTGGGCCAACACACTAACCACTACACAGCACTGCCTCTCAAGCGACGACACCCTGTTGCCAGCATCCTGTGAGCAACTTCTCAAAGCGGAGGCAGTCTCAGAGAGGGGTCTTTTCCCAGCCCAATCTGGAGGTGTTGAGGATTTGAACCCAGGATCTTCTGCATACAAAACAGGTGATTGGCCACCAAACCCTGAATCCCTCCAATCTCCTTGCGTGGAGAGGAGGTTGGCATCCCTAGAACTACCTAGGTTGCCAACCTTTCTTGGCAGCACCTGCCCCATGACTTAGTGCCATGCTGTGGGTGGCGCTGTGGTCTAAACCACTGAGCCTAGGGCTTGCTGTTCAGAAGGTTGGTGGTTCGAATCCCCGCGATGGAGTGAGCTCCCATTGTTCAGTCCCAGCTCCTGCCCACCTAGCAGTTTGAAAGTGTATCAAAGTGCAAGTAGATAAATAGGTACCACTCTGGCGGGAAGGTAAACGGCTTTTCCATACACTGCTCTGGTTTGCCAGAAGCGACTTAGTCGTGCTGGCCACATGACCCGGAAGCTGTCTGCGGACAAACTCTGGCTCCCTCGGCCTATAGAGCGAGATGAGCGCAGCAACCCCCAAGTTGTCTACGACTGGACCCTAACGGTCAGGGGTACCTTCACCTTTACCTTTAGGTAAAGATTCACCTGTAAAGCTTCATTTTGTGGGATGGGGTGCTATTGAAGTCAAAGCAGTGACTTTGCTTTTCGCCTGAGCTCTGCAAGTGCAGCTTTCTCCCGACTGAAGTGCAGAGTGTTTGAGGACCGGGACATTTGCACGGAGACCAAAATGCTTGTTTACAAAGCTATTGTACTGACAACCTGACCACTTGTCAAACACTGACCACTTACAAACTCCAACTCCAACTCCTCAAAAGACTCCATCAACGGTGTCTCCGAAAAATTTTACATATCACTTTGGAAAACAGGTGAACTAATGCCAGTGTCCTGGAAGAAGCAAAGATCACCAGCGATGATTCTTCAACATCAATTTGGTTGGACTGGTTATGTTGTGCAGATGCCTGATTATCATCTTCCAAAGCAACTACTCTATTCAGAACTTAAAAATGGAAAGCGTAATGCTGGTGGTCAACAAAAGAGGTTCAAAGACTTTCTCAAGACAAATCTTTAAATATGTCATCTAAACACTGGCCTGCAAGTGCTCCAATTGGAGAACAGCCTTTAACAAAAGTGTCATAGGTTTTGAAGATGCTCAAACTCAGGACAATAGTGAGAAACATGCTAAGAGGAAGGCACGCTTGGCAAACCCTCACCGTGATCAACGCCTGCCCAGAAACCTATGTCCCCACTGTGGAAGGACGTGTGGATCCAGAATTGGCCTCCACGGTCACTTGCAGACTCACTGTTAAAACTGTGTTTATGGAAGACAATCTTACCAGGCTACGAGGGATCGCCAAAGAAGAAGTATTAAAGTCAATGCAGTTCAGTCCATAAAGAGCATGGCATACTTAATTGTTTGTGGGGAGACGGCAATGGGGCCATGATTTTCCCTGGGTCTCCTGTGCCTTTAACAGAGGGCAGCAACCCGCCCGGGAGTCCAGCTCTAAACCCTGCTGCCCAGGAACCAGGAACAGAACCCCAAAAGCTGGCAGCAGGCATGCTGATTATCTCAAGTGCACTAAAGCATGTGCAGAGTGCTGGTCCCCTGTTAAAGTGTTACTGCAAAGAGGCCTCGGCAGAAAGTCCCTTGCTACCTTTTATGGACTGGTTCAGAAATCGCCAGGCACTCCGTGATCTTTCTCTCTTCCACATCTTAGCAAAGGATGTCATATTTAGCACATTGACACAATCCCCCAGGGGCCAGGGTTGGCATATGCGTGCGCCAACTGTGCAGGGCATGTCGGGAAGCTGCGCTGCACTGCGCTGCACTGCGTCCTGATGATGGATAACACCTCTTTATGAAGCGAAGGGAGCTGAGAATGGGCCCCATTAAACACAGGCATATTCCTCAGGCACCTCAATCTGAGGATAAAAGACCTTTCAAGGTCAAAGGACACAGGCAGAAAATTCACATCACTCTCAGATGAAGAGCTGGGGCTTTTCAAAGAAACTGGTATGCAACATACTTAGAGCACATTCTACCCCCATCCCACCCCCCAAAAAAGATTGCTGTGAGCTACAGTTTAGCCCTCAGATAGCTACAATTCCCAGCACCCTTAGCAAACTATTTTCCAGGATTCTGGCAAGAGGGTCTTTGGGTGTGCTTTAAATGCCTGGTGTTTATGCAGCCAAATGGCCCACCGAGGCTTTGAGGCAGGGTGAGCTTTATTAGGGACACGGGTGGCACTGTGGGTTAAACCACAGAGCCGAGGGCTTGCCAATCAGAAGGTCGGAGGTTCGAATCCCCGCCACGGGGTGAGCTCCCGTTGCTCGGTCCCTGCTCCTGCCAACCTAGCAGTACGAAAGCACGTAAAAGTGCAAGTAAATAAATAGGTACCATTCTGGCGGGAAGGTAAATGGCGTTTCCGTGCGCTGCTCTGGTTTGCCAGAAGCGGCTTAGTCCTGCTGGCCACATGACCCGGAAGCTGTATGCTGGCTCCCTCGGCAAGTAAAGCGAGATGAGCGCCGCAATCCCAGAGTCGTCCGCGACTGGACTTAACAGTCAGGGGTACCTTTACCTTTTACCTTTAAGCTTTATTAATGATTCCAAGTTCTGATGGCTTTCAAATAATTCCTGGGGAACTGGCCGCCTTGCTGCTGACAGCAGCTAGACTAGAAACAGCTGGAGGTGCCAGGGGTCACCAAAGGCCAGACAGTTTGACACCCTGGCTAGCCCGAACACAGGGACGCAGTGTTATCAGAGCAATTGGTGTATCACACCCAAGCGGGCGAGAGGCATTGCAGACAGGAGAGAGAGATAAACTTGACATAACATGGTGGTCCTTTATCTCATACCTCCACGAAGAGTTTTGCAAACCTCCATCAAGCCAGATACCAATGGGGAAGAGTTATATTTAAAGGACTGGCCACAGCTTGAGGGCATCTGGAGGAAACTTTGCTCCACAGAAAGGACTGTGTCGTTGTACCATGGCGGCGACCTTTTTGTTTTCTGTGTTGATTTGGCAAACAGTTCAATAAAAATTACTCCTTTGGCAGCATGCAGTTCCCAGTCCTGTTTCGTCCCTAATGGTTCTTCATTCTGTGGGCACCACATTCTGTGGGCACCACAGTTCAAGAAGGACACTGACAAACTGGAACGTGTCCAGAGGAGGGCAACCAAAATGGTCAAAGGCCTGGAAACGATGCCTTATGAGGAACGGCTAAGGGAGCTGGGCATGTTTAGCCTGGAGAAGAGGAGGTTAAGGGGTGATATGATAGCCATGTTCAAATACATAAAAGGATGTCACATAGAGGAGGGAGAAAGGTTGTTTTCTGCTGCTCCAGAGAAGCAGACACGGAGCAATGGTTCCAAACTACAAGAAAGAAGATTCCACCTAAACATTAGGAAGAACTTCCTGACAGTAAGAGCTGTTTGACAGTGGAATTTGCTGCCAAGGAGTGTGGTGGAGTCTCCTTCTTTGGAGGTCTTTAAGCAGAGGCTTGACAACCATATGTCAGGAGTGCTCTGATGGTGTTTCCTGCTTGGCAGGGGGTTGGACTCGATGGCCCTTGTGGTCTCTTCCAACTCTATGATTCTATGATTCTATGATTCATTGCACCCCATGATTTATTTTAGGAAGCACCCACATGGAAACTTGGTGCTCAGCTGCCTGGGTGATTTGGCAGGGTGAAGACAATGGCGAGAGATGCAAACATACACTGGGTTTTGGGTGTGATCACCCTTTGCTTTCTGCCATCCACGCCAACTTGGCTTGTTCTTGGGCGCGGCGTTTTGGTTAAGAAGGGATCAGCAAAGATCCCGTGGGACACGCCCAGCCTTCCCCAAATCCCCTGAGAGGTGACGTGATTGCCACCTTCAAATATCCAAAGAGCTGTCACGTGGAAGATGGAGCAAGTTTGTTTTCTACTGCTCCGAAGGACAGGACTCGAAAAATCTCAAGGAAGGAGATTTCGAGGAAACATCAGGAAGAACTTTCTGACAGTAAGAGCTGTTCGGCCATGGAATGGCAGTGGACTCGCCTTCATTGCGGGGTTTTAAGCAGAGGTTGGGTGGCCATTTGTCATGGATGCTTGAGTTGAGATTCCTGCTTTGCAGGGGGTTGGACTAGATGACCCCAGGGTCCCTTCCAATTCAATAATAATAATAATAATAATAATAATAATAATAATAATAATAAATTATTTATACCCCGCCCATCTGGCTGGGCTTCTCCAGCCACTCTGGGCGGCTTCCAACAAAATATTAAAATACTGTAATACATCAAACATTAAAAGCTTCCCTAAACAGGGCTGCCTTCAGACGTCTTCAAAAAGTCTGGTAGTTGTTCTTCTCTTTGACTTCTGGTGGGAGGGCGTTCCACAGGGCGGGTGCCACCACCGAAAAGGCCCTCTGCTGGGTTCGCTTCTCGCAGTGAGGGAACCACCAGAAGGCCCTCGGCACTGGACCTCAGTGTCCGGGCAGAACAATAGGGGGGGAAGACACTCCTTCACATATACTGGACTGAGGCCGTTTAGGGCTTTAAAGGTCAGCACCAACACATTGAATTCTATGATTCTATGGGATCTTGGCCAAAGACCCCATATCTGACTCCATTGATCTCAGAATTCTTTAGGCTGGTGTTGATGATGGGGGCTGAGTCCTTCTGCATGCTAAGCACGTGTCCTTCTACCACGGTTCCCCACAAACACAACTGTTCAACCATTATTTCCAAAGTAAGTTGCCAGCCACCATTGTGTCCCTCTGACTTAGCCAGCTGAACGACATCCGTACAGGAGAGCGGAAGCTGTAACACATCCAGTCAGGGACCACCTATAGAGTTCAGGAAGTGACAGAGTTTCCATCCACCACCCTTCTTCCATTCTCTCTCTCTTTTTTCCTTCCCCATGGCAGGCAGAAATCCAACAGGTTGCGCTTTCCTTGCCCACTCCATGCTGTTGAATTCTGAACCTGTTGAATTATGTGTGCAATGCTACCAACCATAAATTAAGAGGTGTTGCTGTCCTTTGCCTGGCGAAAGATTTCTGTGTCACACAGACGCTTGCTCATTTTCTGGCACACACACACACACACACACACACACACACAAATTTTTCACAATGCTTTCAGGGTCTCAAATTGCAGATTACACACACTGCATTATTGAACGCTGTAAAACTGAGATCATAAACGTCCCTACATTATTTACTAGATTCTGGCTCCCCAGAGGATTTTTAGGTACATGTAAAACACAAAGAAAGCTTCATGTTTAAGCCTTGTCTCTCTTCCCCCCGGATTTTTGTGAGCAGGAGGCTTAAACGAAATCAAGGAACGCCCTCGAGACCTAGCCTCCCAGTTTGCTCTTCTCACTTTCAATCATTCAGCACTAGAGTATCAGTTCATTTGAGCGTGTACAGAGTGCTATTCCGAGTAGTCACACACAGCCCTCACCTCTTAAGGGTTTTCGAGCCAGAAAGGATTCCAGGTCAGAAAGGGAAGCGGAAAAGGAAAGCACCTCCGGGTGCAAGTAGATAAATAGGGACAATTTATCTTTACCAACGAATTTACCAATTCGCCCTCCCCCATGTCTTTAACAGATACACAGCAGGCAGAAATTCAGCAGGTCCAGCCAAGTGGCCAGAGGTGGGGTGAGGTGCTCTTATAGTTAAACTGGTCCCAAGGGCTTTAGATACTAATAGGGACCCCTGACCATTAGGTCCAGTCGTGGCTGACTCTGGGGTTGCGGCACTCATCTCGCTTTATTGGCCAAGGGAGCAGACGTACAGCTTCCGGGTCATGTGGCCAGCATAACTAAGCCGCTTCTGGCAAACCAGAGCAGTGCATAGAAACGCTGTTTACCTTCCCGCCAGAGCGGTACCTATTTATCTACTTGCACTTTGATGTACTTTCATACTGCTAGGTTGGCAGGAGCAGGGACTGAGCAATGGGAGCTCACCCCGTAGCGGGGATTCAAACTGCCAACTTTCTGATCGGCAAGTCCTAGGCTCTGTGGTTTAACCCACAGTGCCACCTGCGTCCCTTTAGATACTAATAGTAGCACCTAAAACCTGGCCGGGTAGCAGATCGTAACCAAGGTATATCTCTGAGCACAGGTGTTATATGCTGACAAGACATATATTACTATGAGAAACCCTCTTCCTCAGCTGAGCTGGAGAAAAGTATTCGGAACCACCATCTCTTTGCAACCCCCCAGCAATGCTTTCTCCCTTCTGTGGGATTAATCTTCAGCCTGTGCGTATTCTCCTAAATTATTGCAAAACAGGGCCTGTAGGTTGTGCCACTGCTGTTATTCCTGTAGGGCAAGGAGGGGCCTGATTGACAGCAGTTGCCCTAAGCAAGACCACCTGGAAAGCTGGTTGCAGAAGTGCAAACTTGTTGATGCATGCACTTTTTATTAATTTTGCAAAAAGAAAGAAACAACAACCCATACGATAATTCCCCAGATTTACAGCAAGGGTAAGGAACCAAGGGCACTGCTGAGTGTGACTGTTGTCTCTCTTCACAGGCTCAGCAGCACAGAGTTCCAAAGATACTGGCCAGTGATCTCCAATGTCAAGTCTTTTCATTCTCAGAAACTCCCTGGTGGTGGAGAATGGCCCAGAGGGATGTCACAGTGGCCGGCCAGGGAGGGGGGGGGTCCTTTCCAGCCAGGAGTGCCAACTTGGCCCCACGACCGTGAGTGCCTGGGATCGTGGGTGCCATGCAAGCACGCATGGCCCTGAAATTTGTGGGTGCCCAGCCCATTCATGGGGAATTTTGTGGGTGCTGGGCCACCCAGAACCCTGGGGAGTTGGCACCAATGTTTCCATCTCGCTGTCTTACCAGACGCACTCCCGGTTCACAGCCTCCTCTTATTCGGAGTATACAGAAAAAGTTGGTTGGTTTTAAGAGCACCGGAGCCAAGACCAGGAAGTAAGTTGGCGCCCCTGAAGCAGAGCAGGCTGAGTTGGGGCAGGCGAGTGCCCCTGGACATTCCTTGGAAAGAAACGAGGAGGAGAGCTAATGAGTTAAAAACAAAAAGGGTGTGTGGGGAGTCAAGGGAGTAAGGAAGGATGTCTGACCAAGACGGCAGGAAGGAACTGCTCTAATTAGCAGCTTATGAGTCTTCCAGAGACTGAGAGAGTCCCTGCGGAAGAGGTGCAAAAGATGGGAGAGTCTAATACACTTTCGGGAAGGCGTGTACAGCCATGGCGGCTGCCCACGGCATAGAAAGATCCAGCTCTGGAATCCATGTTTTATCCCACCCCTGTTCTAACCACAGGAAGGGTAGGTGGGACCTCCGAACAAGTTCACACATGCATGAAGGTCACAACCTCCCTTTGAAGTCCTAATAGGAAGTCGGCTGTGAGGGCATGACACTTCCTCATAGTACCACAGCCCTCGGTGGCATTGCTCTGGCCTCTCCTGAAATGCTTTCGACTGGCTAGAATGTGCCCGGGAACTGCGGCAATGCCTGATGGAGGGCAGAGAGGGGCTGTCTCGAAATCTGCCTTTTGCATGGTTGGAAAGTCACCGACTGTAGAAAGGCATCCATTGCCCCAAACATTCCCCCCCCCCCGGCCTCTTAAAGGTTGCTCAGGTTGAAAGAACGGTCCCCTACTTCTGCGGTGAAGATTTCTGGCCATCTGTGTGCTTGACTGACTCCAGCTCCCATCAGGCTCAGTCAGCACTGCCAATAGCAAGAGATGATGGGAACTGGAGTCCAACAATCTCAAGTGGCCTGTAGTTCCCTCACCCATTCCATCTCCTACAGCAGCCATGACCAAGCTTGGCCCTCCAGCTGTTTTGGGACTACAATTCCCATCATCCCTGACCACTGGTCCTGTTAGCTAGGGATGATGGGAGTTGTAGTCCCCAAACAGCTGGAGGGCCAAGTTTGGCCATGCCTGTCCTGAGAGTCCAGGCTGCTTAACCCTGTCCCCTCTGGGGTCTTCCGTTCATAACCCCTTCCCTCCTCCTCTGATTGCCTTTTCTTTATCTCCCTCACTCCCCTAATGGATGGGGAAACAGCTGGGGAAGATTTTGAGCAGGGACCGTTGCCAGAATTTAACAGCAGACATGTCTCCCCCTGACAGACATCGACTCAAACTGGCAGCCTCCTGTAACTGGGGCTTTCCCTTGCATTAAGAGTAGCAGTGAGATATAGCATTTAGACTAGTGTCAGACTCTTAAAAGAGACCAGGATTCAAATTCCCACTCAGCCATGAAGCTCAAATGGCGATCTTGTGACAGTCACTGCCTCTCAGCCTAACCTACCTCACAGGGAATTAAATGAGGAGGGGGAGATTTCCTTGGAGACAGAGGTGAGATATCATAGAATCATAGAATCATAGAATCATAGAGTTGGAAGAGACCACAAGGGCCATCGAGTCCAACCCCCTGCCAAGCAGGAAACACCATCAGAGCACTCCTGACATATGGTTGTCAAGCCTCTGCTTAAAGACCTCCAAAGAAGGAGACTCCACCACACTCCTTGGCAGCAAATTCCACTGTTGAACAGCTCTTACTGTCAGGAAGTTCTTCCTAATGTTTAGGTGGAATCTTCTTTCTTGTAGTTTGGAACCATTGCTCCGTGTCCGCTTCTCTGGAGCAGCAGAAAACAACCTTTCTCCCTCCTCTATGTGACATCCTTTTATATATTTGAACATGGCTATCATATCACCCCTTAACCTCCTCTTCTCCAGGCTAAACATGTCCAGCTCCCTTAGCCGTTCCTCATAAGGCATCGTTTCCAGGCCTTTGACCATTTTGGTTGCCCTCCTCTGGACACGTTCCAGTTTGTCAGTGTCCTTCTTGAACTGTGGTGCCCAGAACTGGACACAGTACTCCAGGTGAGGTCTGACCAGAGCAGAATACAGTGGCACTATTACTTCCCTTGATCTAGATGCTATATTCCTATTGATGCAGCCCAGAATTGCATTGGCTTTTTTAGCTGCCGCGTCACACTGTTGGCTCATGTCAAGTTTGCGGTCAACCAAGATTCCTAGATCCTTTTCACATGTACTGCTCTCAAGCCAGGTGTCACCCATCTTGTATTTGTGCCTCTCATTTTTTTGGCCCAAGTGCAATACTTTACATTTCTCCCTGTTAAAATTCATCTTGTTTGTTTTGGCCCAGTTCTCTAATCTGTCAAGGTCGTTTTGAAGTGTGATCCTGTCCTCTGGGGTGTTAGCCACCCCTCCCAGTTTGGTGTCATCTGCAAATTTGATCAGGATGCCCTTGAGTCCATCATCCAAGTCGTTGATAAAGATGTTGAATAAGACCGGGCCCAAGACAGAACCCTGTGGCACCCCACTAGTCACTATTCTAAATGCAAGGCAAGGCAAGAATAGGGCAGGCTCTTGCAGCCTCCAAATGTCACTGTCTACCAGGCTCCTATGGAACATGGCTGGGCATTTTCAAGCCAATGCATCCCCTAGGCTTCCCCTCCCAGTCCCAGTTTACGTTTTCTCCTTTGTTCAGGTCTCCGCAGGCAAATCCCTGCTTCCTGAGAAGGAACCTTGGCAGCTGTTCAGACCGGCAGCAGCAACAGGAGCTGCCAAAGGCCTCTGGAAAGGGGAAAAAAAGTTTCCTCCTTCTGTTTCTGTGGGTTCCTGGGCTCTCAATCCTGTACTTTGCCCAGCCTGGCCACGTCCTTAGCTTGCACCAAGGCAAACCACTAGCAGAAAGGAACCTCTGGAGCGCCGAGAGGTGTGGAACTCCTCTCTTCCCAGTTTTCTTTCTGCTGTAAGAAATCTAACCCTCCTTTCATTGCTGCTTCTTTCTGTAATAAACAAAATCTGCCCTTATTCCCTTATGGGGTACATAAGAGCCCTTGTAGAGTCCTTTGTAGGTTCTCTATCGGTAGGAAAAAATAACAAGAGGCCAACCAGAGAATTTTGAGAAGCAAAGCAGCTAGTAAGCTCGATCTTTATTCAACTATTGAAACAGGGTGCCCCCTCACAGACAGGAGAAAGGAGGAGGAACCCCTAACAAAAGTGTGCCTGCCCTTATATAGACATTTAAAATTGCCCACCCTCGAGTCCAAGACCACTCCCAGAAACATTACACAGACATCACAGAAGGGGTGTAGCCCAAGACCACCACCCCAGGCACATCATACCTACATCACAGAAAAGGTGGTCGACAACAGAAATCTGAGTGTGTTGTTTATTTCCTGTCTGGCAGGTTACCTGTTTAATGGTCACTTGATTGGATTGCCTGGGGAGCCTGGCCAGTCTCTTGTAATGATAAACACTTAGTTCCTGAGCCAGGTCACAGGCTCACACCCTATTCATATCTTAAATGTGCCCTTAAGACAGGATTTGTGAGGAAAGAGACAACGGGGAGGTTTCCCACTTTGACCTTGCAGAGAAATATTTGAGGTCAATTTGTTCAGGACTTTTTTTCTGTGGGGTTTCAGATGTGTGGTTTATATATTTATGTACGTGTTTGCTTGGTACATTTATGAACATTTATTACATATCTAAGACCTTAAAATTCTTATAACACTTCCTTGGGCTTCTTTCAGCTTTCTGCTGCTCATCCCCCCAAAGCAAGTGTCACCAATCTCTGCCTATAGCGACCTTCCCTCTTTGCCAGTAGTGTAATGGTGAATTTAGAAGGCCAGGGTTCCTTCCCACTAGACCCAGCCATGCCTTCGTGTAAGATTATACAGTGGTGCCCCGCAAGACAAATGCCTCGCAAGACGGAAAACCCGCTAGACGAAAGGGTTTTCCGTTTTGGAGGTGCTTCGCAAAACGAATTTCCTATGGGCTTGCTTCGCAAGACGAAAATGTCTTGCAAGTTCCTGCGGGTTCCCCCCCCCCCTTTTCTAAGCCGCTAAGCCGCTTATCAGCTGATCCGCTAAGCCGCTTATCAGCTGATCCGCTAAGCCGCTTAACAGCTGATCCGCTAAGCTGCTTATCAGCTGATCCGCTAAGCTGCTTAACAGCTGATCCGCTAAGCCGCTTAACAGCTGATCCGCTAAGCCGCTTAACAGCTGATCCGCTAAGCCGCTTAACAGCTGATCCGCTAAGCCGCTTATCAGCTGATCCGCTAAGCCCCTAAACCGCTAATAGCGCTAATCCGCTAATGAGCTTGCTTCGCAAGACGAAAAAACCGCAAGACGAAGAGACTCGCGGAATGGATTCTTTTCGTCTTGCGAGGCACCACTGTACAATGATCTTATAATTGCCTGGGATAGCTCAGTCGGCAGAGCACAAGATTCTTAATCGAGGGTCGTGGGTTCAAGCTCCAGGTTGGGCAAAAGATTCCTGCATTGCAGGGAGTTGGGACTAGACGAGCCTTGTGTTAATTTCCAACTGTAGAATTCTATGGTTCTATGAACCTTTTTACACTTGTACTCCCATTGGAATATTTAAGACAGATGCTTCCAGCTGAGAATTTCTGGCTGGTTCCGAATTTCCAATGGACCACTTAGCGCCTGTTATTGAGATTATTGCAAGCAGCACTCAACCAAGTTGGGTCCTTGTCTAATTGAGCAACCTTTCTTGGCAACACCTGCCCCATGACTTAGTGCCATGCTAGGTAAAGATTCACCTGTAAAGCTTCATCTTGTGGGATGAGGTGCTGTTGAAGTCAAAGCAGTGACTTTGCTTTTCGCCTGAGCTCTGCAAGTGCAGCTTTCTCCCAATTGAAGTGCAGAGTGTTTGAGGACCGGAACATTTGCAGGGAAACCAAAATGCTTGTTTACAAAGCTATTGTACTAACAACCTGACCACTTGTCAAACACTGACCGCTTATAAACGCCATCTCCAACTCCTCAAAAGATTCCATCAATTGTGTCTCCGAAAAATTTAACATATCACTTGGGAAGACAGGAGAACTAATACCAGTGTCCTGGAAGAAGCAAAGATCACCAGTGTTGAAGCAATGATTCTTCAACATCAACTTGGCTGGACTGGTCATGTTGTGCAGATGCTCGATTATAGTCTTTCAAAACAACTACTCTATTTCGGACTTAAAAATGGAAAGCGTAATGCTGGTGGTCAACAAAAGAGGTTCAAAGACTCTCTCAAGGCAAATCTAAAAAAAAATGTAGTATAAACACCCACAACTGGGAAACACTGGCCTGCGAGCGCTCTAATTGGAGAACAGCCTTGACCAAAGGTGTCGTGGGCTTTGAAGATGCTTGAACTCAGGGCACAAGGGAGAAACACACTAAGAGGAAGGCACACTTGGCAAACCCTCACTGTGATCAACTCCCGCCTGGAAACCAATGTCCCCACTATGGAAGGACGTGTGGATCCAGAATTGGCATCCACAGTCACTTACGGACTCACTGTTAAAACCGTGTTTATGGGAGGCAATCTTACTCGGCTACAAGGGATCGCCAAAGATAGAGAGAAATAGAAGAGACACACCTAATACACATTTGAAGCACACAACTTTCTCCAAAGAATCCTGGGACTTGTAGTTTCCCCCTCCCAGAGCTACAGTTCCCGGCACTCTTAACAAACCACAGTTCTGGGGATTCTTTGATATTGGGGGTAGGGGAGAGAATAATGTGCTTTAAAAGTAGGGATCTGCCCTACCAAAGGAGGATCTCTTAACAAATATCAAGCGTCCCTCGTTCCACTGCTCAAGAGATCTCAAGCCTGCGCTTTCAGCGTTTTCCACAACAGCAGTGAATTGTGGAAATCCAAGGCCAAAAATAAGCAGGTCACGCAAGGCAGAAGGTCAAACCCGACCACAAGCACCTTGCAGGGAGAAGAACAAAGCAAAACAAAACATAAACTCGCTCCCACTCCCAGCTGAAGTTTCCTTCCCAGGAGGAAGGAAGCCTTAACTTCTCCAAAGCCAATGCCAACAGAATTTTTTGCTCCGTCCATGACTAGGGACGACTCCAAATGGTACGTCCCAGATGAAAGAGGTTGCATTTTTTCTGAAATCCAGTTTAAAAGGGGGACTTTAGAGGAAGGGGCACAAGGTCCGCAGGGAGAAGAAACAAACACGGGAGCCAAACTGAGGTTACAATATTTTTTATTTGCTAATGTACAGTGTAACCCGGGGGGGGGGGGGGGGGCGGGGCAGCAGGTAACAGAGACATCCGAAGGGTTGGGGAGTGAGAAGCTGGAGCTATGGCAGGAGCTGAGAGAGGGGTGGCAGGTGGCAGCGTTTGCCAACTGACCTACTCCTGCGTGGTTTTTGCAGTAAACTTAAGTCTGTGGGTGGACAGGGTGGAGAATGGCAGGTGAAACTTTTCATAGCAGTCTTACCTGCTAGCAGCTTGCAGATCAAACAGCTGTGGAAGGTAGAGGAGTCAGGTATCTGTTTCGTTTTTTGTTTGTTTAAAAGGTGGCAAAACCTAAAAACAGTAGCAGGCACAAGTAAAAAGTGGTCATGAAACAAGGAGGGATGTAACGAGGGGGCAGTCTGGGCTAGTGGGCTGTGTTTAAGAGAGACACACCACCATCCCTTGCTAGGAAAATGTGGGGAAGGGCGTGAAGAAGGGGTCGCTAAGGAGTCTTGCAGCTGCCATACCGGGAGGGGAGTTATGGAAAAAGCCCACCTTTGTTTCTTGCAAGGATGGTTAAAGCTCAGTAGCCAGAATATTGCCCTCACTGCTGCCTTCTCCCACGCCTCCACCCTGGGCTCTGCCATAGCTCAGCGGCCTCAGATTGCTCTCTAAGATGCAACACCATTAAATACACTACATTTTTTTTAAAAGCCCCAAGTCTCCCCACACCCACCCACCCAAAACAGAGCCAGTGTCTCGACAAGACAGTGCAAGAGACAGAGAAAGGACACGAGCCCTCGGGGGGTCAGGGGAGAATAGGAAGACTAGAACCCCAAAAGGCTTGTCCTGTACAGACCGTTAATAGATGCCATTTTTTTATAAAAAAAAAAAAAACAACAGCAACACACACAACCCAATGCATTTCAATGAAGAAAATCAGGACGCCGAGAGATCAGGACGCCCCCTGTAGGTAGGGGTGGTGAACGACGAGAGCACGGACGGAGACGAAATGGGAATGGCTGCCTAGTGGTAAGACTTAGGTGTTTAGGGGCAGGTTGCCCATTCTCCAGCTGCTGTGGCTTTTTTCATCATGCATGGAAAAACGTTAAGGCGGGGTGAGGCTGTAGCCCTCCATCCCTGGCTGGAGATGATGGGAGCTGAAATCCCAGGGAACCACATGTTCCTCACTCTTGTCAGAAGCGGTGTGTGGATGTGTACACAGAGGAGGGAACGCAGGCACAGATTTGCTGAATCTGCGAGAAAGATGGCGGCAGTCAAAACCCGCCTAGAAGCCACACCATCTCTGGTGGCAAGGCCCCACCATCAAACCCCTCCAGGACGTAAGGCTGCCTTTAGGAATGGGAGCATTTTGCATAGGGAGACACAGAGAGGGAGGAAAGCGCTCTGCAACAGCCAGCCTCCGGGAACAGAGATTTTTAAAAAAGCAAGATCCTGACGCAACTGATTGGGAACCTGTGCACCTATTCCGCATTGGGTGTGTGTGTGTGTGTGTGTGTGTTTGCTGGCATGCTTGATCTGGCACCGGCATGCTGCGAGGTTGCCAGCCGTGTAACTACGGCAGGGAAACAAGCACACCCAAACCGGCCTGGGCTGCTGCAATGGAGTATTGATCTGCAGGAGAAATCTGCAAGCAAAGCTTTTCTTCTATTTCTTTTCCATGGCGTGGTGCCCTAAACACTCTCCTTTACTTGTTGCTGCAAATCAAACGGTTCTTTAAAAGGGGTAGCCTGGTTCCAGAAGTTGGCTGCTTTAATATGCCCATCAGCTGGCTTGTGAATGTGCTAGAAACACAAATATACTTATGAAATGTATGTGGGTGGCAGCTGTTTTTATTATGGGGTGAGCACACACGTGTGTTTGTGTGTGTGTAGGCATGCATGCATAAGGCTTCCATAAAACCACACAGCAGAGCAATTGTGGCAAAAGGCTTTCCCTCTGGCAAGTGATAACGAGGCTTTCAAATTCTACAACTAAGTGATAACAAGGCTTTCAAATTCTACTACTGTCCGTGACATATTCGCTGCATTTCAAAAAAATATGCATGGAGCAGAGAGGTTTTCTCTGTAGGGCAATGCTTGTTCTTATCTATGCAGATCAACTGTGTCAAGCCAAGAATCCAGAACTAAAAACAGGAGGGTGGGAGGGTGGGTGAGCAGGCAGGACGGCAGAGTCAGAGATCCTTGCTTGCGCTCATTAAGAGAAGGGAAATTGTTTTCTTAACTGATGGGATTTCTACTTCAGGGCAGCAGTTTAAACAGAATAAACACCTCTTTGTGAGATTGTACACATTCCTAAATGAAAGCTGAACCTTGGCTGGCTGAAGATGGACTCTCTTAAAGCTGGGTATCAAACTAGTTTTACTGTTGACTTCAAAGAAACAAACTCCCCAGGTAGATCCTGCAGTCAGGTCACCCAAAAAAGATTTGGTTTTCAAGCGGCCATAGAAGTCCTCTTTCAAAAACTGCCCCTCCGCTCTTCAATTTTGTACTAAAACTCCTCAGTCAGAAAATTAAAAACAAGTAACTGATTAGCCAAACCCAACGTTTTCCTGTATTTTGAGGTTTGGTGCCAGAAAATAAGTGTGTGTGTGTGTGTGTGTGTGTGTGTGTGTGTGTGTGTAAAGAACAACCCTATGAATCTGAAGGAGACAAAAACAGGCAGAAGCTGTGGAATGAATCACAACTTGAAATTTTTAAAAAAGAAGATGCCATGTGTTTGTCAACCTAGATAAAAGCGTGACAGCATGATCTACTCAGAAGCAAGCATTATTGAGATAAATGGAGCTTAGTATATACAGAATTGCAGCCTGAGCGATATCACTTCATCAGACAGTTTCTGTGCTGATAAATGCATAGGATGTTGTTTGTGCTGTTATTGTGGAGTGGACTTTGGGGCTGTCTAGTAGAAATTAATACTCAGCTACGATGCCCACACGTAATTTGCAAAGCCTTGGGTGCACACACACACACGAACATGTTAATGTATGGACAGAACACATTCACATGCATGTGGAGAGCATGTCAACTTTGCAAGTCTTTGCACGACTTCCCGACAAGCACGCTCAGCAGGTGTGGGGGTGTGGATGCGTGACGAAACAAGGGTGTGCCTGTATGTGTTCACTCACATTGCATGCTTCACGTGGAGGATAAAGAAGAAGTGTATGCAGGAATATAGGTGTCCACATGTCATTGCCCAACAGCGAAAGACAGACACTGCTAGCCTGGTCACCTATGGCGAGCGAGAATCGCCTCCAAGCGACTAAGCAGCACGGGGTGGGGGTGGGAAGGTTTACAAAAAGCGGGTCCTTTCAGACCACAAGTGGCTAACAGTCATGTGCCAGCAGAAAGAGGCCAGTCAACTTGTGTGAATTTTCTTCCAAGGCCGTGTTTCCGTGTTCAGGATGTAAGTGCATGTGTGGGCTTGGTTCAGGTCCGCAAGTCAGCAAGAGGCATACTGGTGTGTGGAGAGACAGGGGCCTGTGTGTCGGTGGCGCTTCTACTCACGCCAGAGGGGTCCGGGCAAGTGTCAGTTTCTTCAAAAATAATTACAAGAACAATAATAACAATCAGGCGTTTCAAGGAGGAAGAAGTAGGAGCGGCAGCACAACCCCCTCACCTCACCCCATTTGCACAAAAAAATAAAGAAGTCCAGACGCAAGGAAGCTCCCCTGCCCTCGGAGAAGGAAGGGCCCCGGAGGGACCGGGTTCCCCTCGCACAGTCCAGCCCTGGCGTCCTCTTTGCCCCGTGGTTTGTGTGGTACAGAGCAGGCAAGAGGCAGATCCTCCGGAAGAAGGCAACTCCAGGCTTGCTCTCAGCACTGCAGGGAGACAGGATTGGAAAGAGAGGGAGAATGAAACAGGGAGTCTGCGCCCCAGACTTTCCCCTCAGTTCCACCCCCCCCCCAGCCTTCTCCCTAGGGGACCCATTGCAGTCCTGCCACAGAGACACGGGCTGTAACCGTGTGATTGAAAGCACATCCCCGCACCAGGGAAATCCTGGAAACGGTAGCTTCCCCCTCACTGTGTTACAATTCCCAGTAGCAAACCACCGTTTCCAGGATTCTCGGGGGGCAGAATATGTTTTCATAGAATCATAGAATCATAGAGTTGGAAGAGACCATAAGGGCCATCAAGTCCAACCCCCTGCCAAGCAGGAAACACAATCAGAACACTCCTGACATATGGTTGTCAAGCCTCTGCTTAAAGACCTCCAAAGAAGGAGACTCCACCACACTCCTTGGCAGCAAATTCCACTGTTGAACAGCTCTTACTGTCAGGAAGTTCTTCCTAATGTTTAGGTGGAATCTTCTTTCTTGTAGTTTGGAACCATTGCTCCGTGTCCGCTTCTCTGGAGCAGCAGAAAACAACCTTTCTCCCTCCTCTATGTGACATCCTTTTATATATTTGAACATGGCTATCATATCACCCCTTAACCTCCTCTTCTCCAGGCTAAACATGCCCAGCTCCCTTAGCCGTTCCTCATAAGGCATCGTTTCCAGGCCTTTGACCATTTTGGCTGCCCTCCTCTGGACACGTTTTCATGGAATCACAGAGTTGGAAGGGACCCCCTCAGGGCAAACTAGCCCAAACCTCTGCAATGCAGGAATCTTTTGCCCAACGCGGGGCTCAAAGTTTTTGTTTTGTTTTGTTTTGAAAAGTTTTTATTGTTAAAATAATTTGGCATTAATACACACATATTGCAAATATACAAACATGCAAACATACATTTCATACAATCCTTAAAAATGTTCAAACATACCTACACTCAATCCCACAGATTTCCCATCACCTTTTCCCATCACCATCCACCACCCCTCACCCCACCTTGGTGTTAGGGGCTCAAAGTTTTAAATGTGCTTTAAATAGATGTATGCAGCCCTGTTTCTCAAAGCAGGCCCCAGCTTCGCCCCAGGTCTGCAAAAGGAGTAGGAAACCGCCTGATTCGCACTCAGCTCAGTGTTGTCCACACGGACCGGCAGGTGGGATTTCAGGCAGGGATCTCTCCCAGCCCCAGCTGGAGACGCTGCCAGGGACCTTCTGAATACAAATCACCTTTTCTCCCACTGAGCTCGAGGCCTCCCGAGCTACGATTCCTGGCACCCTCAAGAAACAGGGAGAATCCCTTGCCCCAAGCCCAGTGAGCAGGGTTACTGTCGTCCGACTTCTCCTCCATTCCTCACCTCATTTGCCCCACCACCACCGCCGCCCCCAGGGTTCAAGAGCCCCGTCTGCTCGTTCCGTTTGTCCGTCTTCATCTCCACCACGGTGTCGTCAGGGTTCCCTTCCTTGGGGGTCCTGGCGAGAGGAGGAAACAGATATATCTGAGCGCCGCATTCCGAGAACAGGTGGTCAAGAAAGCCAACAGGGTACGGTTACGTCCAGCCTCTCCCCGAACCCACCCCACACGGCACAACTCCCCAGTCCTTCATCCATTTATGGCTCTGCAGCCCAGGGAAGGCTGGCAAAGATTTACATATAAAAAGGGGGGCATCTATCTCTATCTATCTATCTATCTATCTATCTATCTATCTATCTATCTATCTATCTATCATCTATCTATCTATCTATCATCTATCTATCTATCTATCTATCTATCTATCATCTATCTATCATCTATCTATCTATCTATCTATCTATCTATCTATCTATCTATCTAATCTATCATCTATCTATCTATCTATCTATCTATCTATCTATCTATCTATCAATGGCCACCTTGGAAGGGAAGGGAAACTCTGATCCTAAAACTCCACTGTCTTGCAGGATATCTTCAGAAGAAGAAGAAATTTCGATTTGATATCCCACCTTTCACTACCCGAAGGAGTCTCAAAGTGGCTAACATTCTCCTTTCCCTTCCTCCCCCACAACAAACACTCTGTGAGGTGAGTGGGGCTGAGAGACTTCAGAGAAGTGTGACTGGCCCAAGGTCACCCAGCAGCTGCATGTGGAGGAGCGAACCTGGTTCACCAGATTAAGAGTCCACCGCTCTTAACTACTACACCATGCTGGCTAAGAAAGGGCTAAGCAGTAAACCCTACACAAATTCGGAGTGGAAACCCTAAGGCGGTTGGATGGCGCCTTGTACGCCTCCTTCCAGCAACTCCTGCAGCTCAGCCGGTGCCCAGCGTCTTGCTCTGCTTACCTTTGGACCAGATCAGCGAGGCCGAGGGGGTGGTGGTGGTCATATCATTGGGTCAGCCCAGGACCTCCATGCCATGCACACTGCCCAGGCTTGCACTCCGGAGATGTCACTTAGGTGCTGCTAATGCAATGCTTTTATGTCGCCCCCGAAGGACCCCTCTGTTGTCTCTCGAGACAGACAGATGCCAACAAAACACCCACGTATACAGAACCAGAGGCCACTGGTTTGTCTACATTGAATTGTGCATGAGCATAAAGTGAACCAGATTTGCACAGACCTCTGAGCTGGCAGGTAGGTTTTTTTTAAAAAAGTGTGGCACTGTTTGGACTTAGCAAGAATGAAGGGCTGTAGCATAAGCCTTCTACGGGATCGCCTCCCCTGGTATGCCCCGCGGAGGACCTTAAGCTCCACAAATGATAACATTTTGGAGGTCCCAGGTCGCAAGGTGGTTAGATTGGTCTCAACTAGGGCCAGGGCCTTTTCAGTACTGGCCCTGACTTGGTGGAATGCTCTGTCACAAGAGACTAGGGCCCTGTGGGACTTGACATCTTTCCACAGGGCCTGCAAGACAGAGCTGTTGCGCCTGGCCTTTGGTTTGGACTCAGTCTGACCTTTATGTCTTCCCTCCCCTTATGGTCTTGATTTATCGGCTACTTTTAAAATGAGGCTGCATTTTAAATTGTATTTTAAATTGGGTCCCCCCCCCAATTATGTTTTTACGGTGTTTTTATTGGTGTTAGCCGCCCTGAGCCCAGCTCTGGCCGGGGAGGGCGGGGTATAAGTAAAATTTATTATTATTACAGTGGTGCCTCGCAAGACGAAAAGAATCCGTTCCGCGATTCTCTTCGTCTAGCGGTTTTTTCGTCTTGCGAAGCAAGACCATTGACAGCTTAACGGATTAGCGCTATTAGCGGTCTAGCGGTTTTAGCGATCAGCTGTTAAGCGGCTTATCAGCGGAACAGCTGATAAGCGGCTTAGCGGCTTAGGAAAGGGGGGGAAGCGAAAAAAACCCGCGGGAACTCACAAGATTTTTTCGTCTTGCGAAGCAACCCCATAGAGAAATTCGTTTAGCGAAGCGCCTCCAAAACGGAAAACCCTTTCGTCTAGCGGGTTTTCCGTCTTGCGAGGCGTTCGTCTTGCGGGGCACCACTGTATTATTATTACTTACAAAGATCTCTTCTCGCCTCCGCCGCAGGGCAGCTGGCCGCGGCGCTGCATGAAGTAGAAGAAGCCCACGATGAGGAGAAGGAGCAAGACGCAGACGCAGACGGCAATCACGGCGATGGTGCTGCCGCCCTGGCTCTGTTCCCCGTCCACTGTTGGAGGGAAGGAAGCAGAAAAAGTGAAGGAAAGTTTGAGGCCCTGCAGACACCAGATCCTTCCCCAGCCTCCTTGCCTGTAGCCCGCTTCTGTCTGGCAAAGAGTGGGAAGGACCGCCTGAACAGCAGTACCATTTTTCTACCCACATTTTTGTTCGCTGCTACAGATAAAAACTTTGTTGTTGCTTTTAAAGCGTTGTTGTTGTTGTTGTTGTTATTTATTAGATTTAAACGCAGCCCTGCATCGCAAGATCACAGAGCGGTTCACCAGAGAAACATCTGTTGTTAAACGTGCCGCAATAACAGTATTATTCGATAACATTTTTATTTACTTTTTGCTGCTATGTATTTACTGTTATAATACGTATAAATGAAATACATATTACAGTGGTACCTCGGGTTAAGTACTTAATTTGTTCCGGAGGTCCGTTCTTAACCTGAAACTGTTCTTAACCTGAAGCACCACTTTAGCTAATGGGGCCTCCTGCTGCCGCTGCATCGCCACTGCACAATTTCTGTTCTGATCCTGAAGCAAAGTTCTTAACCCAAGGTACTATTTCTGGGTTAGCGGAGTCTGTAACCTGAAGTGTATGTAACCGTAAGCATATGTAACCTGAGGTACAACTGTATCATTAATAAGATCAACAACAATGTTGTTCAGCCTGTAACAAGAACAGGAAACTGCATTCCTGACAATTATAACAATGCCATTTAAACTAAATACTCATTAGAGAAACACACACACACACACACACGTGTGATCATCTGTAGTTCTGATCACTACTAATGCTGTACAGGAGGGCCATTTTGAAGGACCCCATGACTTCTCATAAAATTGCAGGAGGGTTACAGTCAATTGTTACTATTCCAACAGGTACTTTGTGTTCTGGCCATTTAAAGCAGGTCAGAAGGTTGGTCAGGGAATGAATGAAGAATGAATGAATGTAGATCAGGATTTGCTGGTAGAGATCTCTTGCTTATTTATTTATTTCAACACCGCCATTTTGTAATGCATCAGGGCGGTGTACAACATTAAAACAGGAAACACCATAAAAGCTACATTTTGCAACAGATTTACGAGGAATCTTACTGTGGAGGCAGAGCACAGCCATCGCAGCTAGTAGCCAATCGTAGCCTTTATCCTCCCCATGAATTTGCCTCTTAAAGCCATCCAAGTTGGTTGGCTCCTGAGGCAGCGAGTTCCAGAGTTTAACTACGTGCCACGTACAGAGCTGCCTTATTTTTTTCTGCCCTGGACCTTCCCCAGGGAACCATGGGAACTGTTATTCTGAAGGAGGTGGGGCAAAACCACAATTCTCAGAATTTGGGCTGGAGTGTGGGAGGAAGAGGAGCCAAATGCATTTTGTATAGGTCTAGCCACGTTCTCAATCTCAGGTTCTTAAGCTGTTGCTGGACTACAACTCCCATCATCCCTGACCCCTGCTAGGTAGGGATGATGGGAGTTGTAGTCCAACAACAGCTAGGGACTCAAACCTGAGGAAAAACTCGCTCCACGGTGTAGTCTCAGCCACAGGGCAACAACAGCACAAGGCCACACCTATTCATGTGGTGTGTTTTACACACACACACACATTGAAATCTTGATTTTTTTAAAAAAAACCCAATAAAACCCAAAACCTCAGGGAGAAATAAACTGTGGTAAGTGAATCATGTACTACTTCAAACTTGGACAGCATTTCTGAGCTCCGAAATTACACACAATGAACCTTCCCTGACCTTATCACACTTGAAAGCATAAGAAACCTGCAAGCAAAAACATCTGGGAAATTAATCTATTCTGATCTTTCTGCGGTGGAAAGAGATTCCACCAAAGGCTTCCCTCTTTTATTTTGCCTGTTTTTCCCCTCGCGTGGAGAGGGAGAAGTGGAAATAAGTCAAACCCAGAATACCTATTATTAGGCTTCTCCCCAACCCCCCCCCCAAAAAAGGGATAATATTCCACTATTTCCCCTTCATGGAGCAGTTGCTCAAAGAGACTTGTGAATATCAAAGCAAGCAGAAAAGCCAAAGGGACCCAACTGTTAAGACATAAATTATCGATCTTAAAAACGGCAGCGAAAAAGTGAAAACCAGCACAGACAATTGATACCTTTAAGCAGCAACAGACTCAAAAGCTTGTTCAAAGGGAATTATTATTATTATTAAGGCTGTTTCCTTTATTTGGCTGAATGCAAATAAAGAAGAAGGCGACCCGATTTCTTGGGGCAGGGAGTTCCGCATACAGGGAGCCGCCACCAAAAAGGCCCTGTCTCTACCCTTTCCATAGGGCAATTGTGCATGTGACTCTTGCCCTGCCTTCTCATCCTCAAACACCCACCTGTCCGGAGCTCGGGGTTCCCTGAGGCAGCATGCATGAGAAGGAAAAAGCAGTTAGCCACCTGAACTGTCAGCAAGCCCACCCAGCTAAGCTGTGCTGTCACTGCCCACCCTGCCCACCCACTGTAATAGCAGTGCAGAGTCTGGGGGCAGCAGGGTGGGAAGAGGATGGAAAAGGAGGGAGGCAAAGAGGGACTTACCTGCTGGCACAGGAGAAGCAGATGTCGTCGGCGCAACTGCTTGGAAAGAGAGACAGGTACGTTAGCAAAGGTACAGGGCGAATTCTTGCTGCGGTCTGCAGTCGCTCAGCCTGCACCCAAATCCCTACTTCCCCTTATCCCTTTCATCATTCAGAGGACCAAAAGATTCCCACATCCGGTTCTGGGCCCCACAATTTAAGGAGGATATTGACAAGCTGGAAGGTGTGCAGAGGAGGGTGACCAAGACGATCAAGGGCCTGGAAACCAGGCCGAGAGTCTTGATAGCACAAGGATGGAAGAATGAGGAAACCCCGACAAAAGAACAGTGGCAAGAGAAATTGATGAACTATGCAGAACTGGCTAAACTGACATGCAAACTGCGAGACAAGGACAACTGTAACTTGAAAGAAGAATGGGAACTTTATACAAATTACTTAAAAAGACAACAAAATGAATTGGACTCCTTGGAGGTTTTGAATAAACACACACAGATGTATTGATTGTTAATGTAGTAGACAGATAATATAAGGATTTATACAATTTTACAGTATGCAGAGAATAATATGTGTTGAAAAATCAGAGAGAGGAGCTGAGGGAAGTCTCGGGGGGGGAGGAAGGAGGCAGGGTTCGATGGGGAGGTGGGGAAAAAAAGGGGGGAAATAATGAATATGATATGTTTTGATATTTTGTTATGTTGAAATTGTTAATAAAAACTTTTTTTTAAAAAGGGGGGTCTGGAAACAAGGCCTAATGAGGAACGGTTGAAGGAGCTGGATATTTTTAGCCATCTTCAAATATCTCAATGGAATATCTCATGGAGGGTGTAGCAAGCTTGTTTTCTCCTTCTCTAGAGGGTAAGACTCGAAACAATGGATTCAAGTTACAAGGAAGGAGAAGTTACATGGCTTTAGCAGAAATGCTATAAAGAATTAAGTACAATAGATTGTAAATGGATTAAAGGAAAAAAATAATGTTAGAATTTGTTAAGTTAAATGATTAGACAGAAAATTGAGGAAGATGGAAAGGATTTGCTGAGATAATTAATTGAAGTGGAATACAAAAAAAGGGAGGTGTGAGGAGGTCGCTGAAACAAGTAAATGAAAGTTAATAACATTGAAAGTATTGGATGTGTTTGTTTGTTTTTTGTTATGTATATGTAGTATTTCTGACTTTGTATTGTATTGTATGGTTTTGTTATGTTTAATTCTTTTTCTTTTCTTTCTGTAACTTTTAAAACTTTAATAAATATTATTTTTTTAAAAAAAGATTCTGTAACTGCACGGCCCACTAGTGCTTGGATTTCACGAGAGAGGCTCTCCCTTTCTGCAGTGCCCCCGCGTTGTTGTGAAACGGCTTTGTACGTTTTTTTCCGTTCCAAGGGGCTTGTTGGGCAGTTAAAGTAAAACAAGCACCTTTGTTTTGTTCCCTTTTTGGCAAGGGGGGGGGGGGAGATGTCTGTTGAAAGAATACAGGCAACGTATGGCGAAATCTTCGATGCTGGGGGAGGAGGAGGAAGCTGGTACGATTTCTGTTGCTCCAGGAATGAGGCGTATTGCCCCATCCGTGGCCTAGCAGAGGAAGGACCTAGGCATGTTTTCGCAGAAGTAAACACACACCTTGCAAGAAGGCCTAAACAGCCTCGGCCCAGAATACCTCAAGGAGCGTCTCCACCCCCATCGTTCTGCCCGGACACTGAGATCCAGTGCCGAGGGCCTTCTGGTGGTCCCTCACTGCGAGAAGCAAAGCTACAGGGAACCAGGCAGAGGGCCTTCTCGGTAGTGGCGCCCGCCCTGTGGAACACCCTCCCACCAGATGTCAAAGCGATAAACAACTACCTGACATTCAGAAGACATCTTAAGGCAGCCCTGTTCAGGGAAGTTTTTAATTTAATGTGTGACATTTTAGTGTATTTTTGGTCTCTGTGGAAGCTGCCCAGAGTGGCTGGGGAAACCCAGCCAGATGGGCGGGGTACAAATAATAAATTATTATTATTAAAGTTTGTGGCAGAACTGAGCCTTTCTAAGCGCACACGTTTGGGCAGTGACTTTGTGCAGAGTTCAGGCAGCCATGGGAAAGTCTCCTTGGGTCATTTCCCAACCTGGTGCCCCCCCCCCGATGGTCTTGGACTATGGGCCCGATGTGATTTGTAGTCCAAAATGTTGGAGAGCGCTAGATTGGGGAAGGTTTGTCTAGGAGTCAAGTCAAACCCTAACGTCCACAACCCCTGCGCACAAATGCCCCCCCCCCCCCCGCCAAGATAGGGAACCTGCACAGAAATTGCAACACCCCTCCTCACAAGATTATCCCACATATCAGCTTGGGACCAGTTTACCCATGAGGCTGTGCACTTGACGGCTTCGATTTTTAAACTGGCGATTGGGCATTGGGAGCGCAGCTTCCTCCAGAACTGGGGAGGCGTGTGCATTGAACTCCCGGCTAATACAGAGAGGGGAACTCTCAGTTTTAGCAGCAGGTTCAATGCAAACCCCTTTCTGGTCCTGGATCAAGGCATGCCAAGAGGCCCATCGTCACACACCAGGTTCCCCACAACTGGTTTAAATGCAAAGATTAATAATTTGTCAACAGCTTTAATGCCAGGAAATTAGAATGAGGCAGACCTACTGAAAGGGGGTGGAAACACACCTTGCAGTGGCCTCAACCGATGTCTGTGGTTGTCTAACCACTGCCATGTGCTCCCTTTCCCTGCCAACCTGTCTACACCTGCCCAGCCTGCGGGGGAAGAAAGCAGCCTGAGCGCTGCAAATGACTAAGCGCCACACCTGGGCCAAAAACCTCCACTCATCTGAAGGGTTTGGGCATCCCCAAAACCAATTTAAGCCAGAGCCAAACTGAGCATGTTATTAATTAAACGACTGCAATTTAACATGCCCGGCTTTTAAAGATGTCGGTAGCGGCTGTCAGGATTGGGACAGCAGCTTGTGGGAGAGAGGAGGCTTTGATTACGGATTCTTTAGTTGAGATTCCTGCATTGGGGTCCCTTCTATAATCCTGTGATTTCTGGATAGGTAGCAGTATGGGGTGAGGAGAAGGCTGTGGTGAGCATTTGGGGAGGCAATCCTGCTCTTCCCACGACCATTACTGCTGCCACTTAAATTTTAAAAACCACGCAGGTTAAATTGCAATTGTGCAGTGAACATTCTGCTTAATTCGGACCCTGGTTTATGATGCTGCTTGGACTATTTACTACAAGTCATCTGCGAACAAAGATGAGCAGAGGCGTCTGGAGCGAAAGGGTGAAAGGTCCTGCAGTTCCCTTTGTGGACACTCACCCATCTGTAACAGGAACGTCTGTTCGGCCTTGCCGTGCTCGTTCTCTGCCCAGCACGTGACCCCGTTCTGGGCCAGTTCCGGGGTCACCTCCACCAACAATTCGCTGACGACTCTGTTGCCAAAGGTCCTCGCAGATGGCTGGGAAGAGAGAAGTAAAGAATGGCAGCATTTCGCATGGGACGGAGTCTCTCTCCATCCCCAGCTCCCTGCCTCGCACCTGATACACCTTTGTTTCTACCTGAACAGGTGGGTTGGGATTCCAGAGGCCCTTCTCCATGCAGGAGCTACAATGAAAGCAGTCAAGATTGCTGCTGCAGAGTAGGGGTCAAGAGACTCAGCTGAGAACCAGGTTGACGTGTGCAATGTTGGACCCGACCTCATTACAAATACTGACCTACCTCGCAAGGTTGTTGCAAGGATGCCCAAGGGCAGAACTACAGCTTACTTTGGCCAATATGTGTCCCCAAACCTGCATAACTATAAGATAAGTAACTATACAAGCTATGGAAGACATCTGAAGGCAGCCCTGTACAATGGTACCTCTGGCTGCAAACGGGATCCGTTCTGGAGGCCCGTTCGCAACATGAAAAGAGCGCAACCCGCAGTGGCACATGTGTGCATGTTGCGATTTGCCGCTTCTGCGCATGCATGTGACGTCATTTTGCACGTCTGCACATGCGGCGAAACCCGGAAGTAACCCTTTCTGGTACTTCCGGGTCGCCGCGGGACGTAACCTGAAATAACGTAACATGGAGCGGACTTAACATGAGGTATGACTGTATAGGGGAGTTTTTAAGGTTTAATGTTTCCTTATGTTTTTGTATAGGCTGCAAGCCGCCCAGAGCGTCTGGAGCAACCCAGTCAGATGGACAAATGGGAATCCTCACAAAACGAAGGGTGAATTCTCAGCGCTGTCCTGTGGACTACAATTCCCAGTGTGCCTTGCGTGTTGGTGGTGAGGGGGCGGACTGGGGCGAAGTCACAGCAGAAACAGCTCTTCTGCGTCTACTCGTGACCTTGGGCTTTTTCTCGCAGCCCCTGCCCACTCCCTCTGTTCATCTCGGCGCACAAAGAGGCCACCCAGGGAGTCCGCTTCCCCCAGCTTGACTGCTTGAGAGCAGCTGGGTATCAGCAGGCAAGGGTGTGGGGGAGAGAAGGACCCCTAAAAACAGCGGTTTGCGAATCATCTTCCGGCAGGGAATCCTGCGGACGCTGACTCGCCCACTAATGAACCCCTTGCAAGCCTGCTTTTCAGCTCCAGGATGTTGCAGGGGATTATCTGGGTTCGTTTTGGGGCACAGGTGCTGAATAGGGGGCCCCCAAGCAGTCCTTGTGATCTGTGGGGTGAGCTGCACACTGCACTGCCAGCCACGTGGGAACAAAGCCCTCTGGCCTAAGGCAGCAAATTGTCTGCTCCACAGAATCAAAAGAAGAGACCCAGCACACACACACTCACACACACACACACACACACACCCTTGAGGGAAGCTGATCTGCGGCCAATGGCCTCTTTTGAGAAAGACCTGACCAGCTCCCAAGAAATCCAGCAGAAACACACACTGCAAACCTCTGTGCCCTCAGGCCCAGAGTAGGGTGAAGGGGAAGGTCCAGCGCCCCTGTAAGGTCAAGGGAAAGGGACCCCTGACCATTAGGTCCAGTCGTGACCGACTCTGGGGTCGCGGCGCTCATCTCGCTTTATTGGCCAAGGGAGCCTGCGTACAGCTTCCGGGTCATGTGGCCAGCATGACTAAGCCGCTTCTAGTGAACCAGAGCAGCGCACGGAAACACCGTTTACCTTCCCGCCAGAGTGGTATCTATTGATCTACTTGCACTTTGATGTGTTTTCGAACTGCTTGGTTGACAGGAGCAGGGACCGAGCAACGGGAGCTCACCCTGTCGCAGGGATTTCAACCGCTGACCTTCTGATTGGCAAGTCCTAGGCTCTGTGGTTTAATCCACAGCGCCACCCGCGTCCCCAGCGTCCCTGTAGGGTGCTACAATTGCTCCACAATCTTCACCAGCCGGTCCCCTGCGTTTCCCCAACAAAGCTCTTCGCCGCTGGACTCACCTCTTCCCCAGTGACGCTCCACTTGATCTCTGGCTCAGGGTAGCCGAAAGCAGAGCAGGTAAAGGTCAGTTTCTGGCCCAGGCTCTGGTAATGGCGTGTGGACTGGAGCTGCTCCACTTGCGGGGTTCCTGTTTTCGGGAAGGAGGAGGAAGTCAGGACATGACAACCAGGAGGGGGCACATGAACCCTGCCCCCCAAAGGCTTTTAAGTTCTGGGCCGAGGAAAAGGATGGATTCTGCAACATGCACAGAAAATGCCAACCAGCCTCTCTCCGTGACTAACAGCATGAATTATATCCATCTATGTATTCTAGTGAGCTTCTAATATGGCCTATACACCTTCAAGCTGGTCTTCATAGTCTTAGGGACTGGAAAGTTGCTAAGGAAGGAAGGAAGGAAGGAAGGAATCCCAGCAGCAAACGTTGTCCCCCGTCCCCCTTTCACAGAATCATGTACGAGATTTGTGTCCAAGATTTGCCTAATCTTGGCCTTTTCTCCAAGGAGCTCCCATTTTTATCGCCACGGCAACCCTTTGAGGTAGGCTGGGCTGAGAGACAGCCATAGGCCCAAGCCTATCCCAAGCAGTCAACCAACGCCTGAATGCCAGTGACTGGAAGACTGCGTCACTCGTGCAGTACATGTTGCGGTGGTTGATATTATTAATGCTTATTTAATTTGTATGCCGCCCTTCATCTGCATATCTCAGGGCAGTTCATGACGTAACATTACAACACAAAACCACAAAGCACGCAGTAAAAATATGAAAAACAACAAACCAAATAATCCCCCCTCTCCCACAACACTTTTAAAAGGGCAACGGATGAGAGTTGGAAGAGAAACTGGGAAGGAAGGATTCAAGCTCACCATGTGGCCTTGGGTCAGTTTCTGACTCTCAGGCAAACCTACCTCACAGGGTTATTGTGGGGGGGAAACCATGCATGCCACCTTGAACAGCTCAGGACCGCAATACCTCCAGGACTGCCTCTTTCCACATGAACTGCCCTGGACCCTGTGACCCTCTTCTGAGGCCCTTCCTCATTTGCCTCCTCCACAAAAGGTCTGGAGGGTGGCAAGATGACAATGGGCCTTTTCTGTGGTGGCTCCCTGTTTGTGTCATGCACTCCCCAGGGAGGTCCACCTGGCTCCTTCACTATACACCTTTAGGAGCCAGGCAAAAATGTCCCTCTCCAACCAGGCCTTTGGCTAATTAACATCTGATGCCCTTTTAAATGTATTTGTGAGAGGGGGTGGAGGTTATTGGTTTTTTGGGAGGCGTGTCCTTTTTTGTTTTTGTTCTGTATTTTGTGCTTTTGTCCTGTATTTTTATGTTGTAAATACTAATACTAATACTACTACTACTACTACTAATAATAATAATAATAATTTATTATTATTTATACCCCGCCCATCTGGCTGGGTTTCTCCAGCCACTCTGGGCGGCTTCCAAAAAAATATTAAAATACTGTAATACATCAAGCATTAAAAGTTTCCCGAAACAGGGCTGACTTCAGATGTCTTCTAAAAGTTTGGTAGTTTGTGAACCGCCCTGAGCCCTACGGATGAAGGGCGGTTTACAAATTTAATTAATTAATAATAATAACAACAAACAACAACAACGCCTTGGAGGAATGTATCAAGACAGATAAATAACATGTCCTGTTCTGAGGCTTCCCTTGGACATCAGGTTGTCTCCACTGTGAGAAAAGGATGCTGGAGTATTATAGGCCGTCAGCCTGATTCTTTTCTTAGCTTCCGCCGCCCCCCAACCAGCCTACCTTCCACAACGACTTCCACCGTCTGGGTCCGTTGCAGCCCAGGTATGCTGGGCACAGAGGCTTCACACGTGTACCCGCCGGCCATGTGGTAGCTGAGTGAACTCAGGGGCAACGTCTCGCCGTCTCCCACCTTAGTCTTTCCCTGCAGGGGGATGGGGGAGGAAAAACAAGAGACTGCGTCTGAATGGTGCAATTCCCGCCCAAGAGAGGCTAGCCCAGCTCCCTCTTTGTCATCCGGCAGCCTGAGATCTCCCTGCTCAGGAAACAGAACAGAAGACGGGATCTGCTCACTCAGCTGCTGTCCAGGCAAAGTGGATCTGAACTGCTGGTCCTAAATGTGTTCCAATGCATTTTAATGATTGTTTTTAGCTAGTTTGTTGCCTCGCCCTTTTTAAACGCTGTAAGCCATACCTTGAACCCCAACTTGGGATAAAGGCAGGGCATAAATGACCTTAAACCATCATCATTATTTCTGAAAGTGGGGTCACCTGCCTCGAGCCTTCGAGAATGGGCAGGGTTTTCGGAAGACATTCATATTTAGAAAAGCCTACCCAGAAAGTTTGTAGGAGTTTTGATTTGTTTCATTCTACTCTACTGCGGTTTAAACTTTCTGTATGTTTTAAATTACGGTTGCAAATCTTTTAGTGATAAGGTTATTGCTTTATCTTTTTTTTAAAAAACGCTTTTGAGGCTTTTTCCACAATCAGGCGGTATATAAATTTTATGAAATAAATAACTACAAGGCGAAGTACAATTAAAAACAAACCAGGTGGAGAGATTGCTCCTAGACTCACCACCCACCGCCAGATGAATTTTCCAAGCATCTCCATTCTTACGCTTAAAATGCAAGTTTCTATCCCTCAGTGTGGTTGCAGCAGGTCTGATAACCCACAGGCAGGATGCCTTTTGAAAAGACTCTGGTATTTGGAGATTCATCACTTCTGACTGCCTACCATTTCCACCCTTATGACCAGCCGGACAGTCTGCTACCCAACAGGGTGGTTCTCTTGCACAGGCTCCATTTACAACTATGGGAAGCTGGGCAAGAGAACTGTAGAATTCCTCTGAGTGTGCAACTTTAGGCTTTGTTCTGCTAGCTGCGCCTTTCGAGAGAAGTGCCGTTTCAGCCTTGCAAGTTGCAAATTTAAAGACACAGTTCTGCGAGACGAGATAAGGGCTGAGTTAAGCCGCTAGAGGAATGAATAGGGAGAGAAGTGTGGAAACCATCACAACCCGCCCACGGCACCTGCGGAGTTTGTGCTTTGCAAGAGAGCAAGGACATGAGTCCAACTTCCGTTTGCTCCCCCACTTTCCCCCAGGAAAACCTGATGTTTAGTGCTGAATCGCAACAAATGGCGATGCTGAGCTAGATCGCAGCTCATGCGTTATTTCGTAAGCGTGTGGCTCCTCCACCCACCTTCTTCCATAGCAAGGTGGGCATCTGGGAGCCAGTACCAGAGCAGGTCAGCTCGATGTTTTCGCCCAATCTTGCCATCACCGTCTTGTTTGGGTTCAGAACCAGGGGGTCCAGATCTAAAGTGGGAACAGGGGGAAGGGTGGGGGAGAGAGAGAGAGAGACAAAGAGTGACAGAGGTGACAATACTCAGGGTTTTGATGGAAGTGCAACAGCAGGGATCATTCAGTTTGTAACATAAGGGGTTAATTCCATTCTCAGTGATAGTCAACTACCCAAGAAGGGTGTGTGCGTATGTGGAGGTGTTGCTTGGCAACCGGACAGATTGGCAAGATCTTCCATGAAGCAGCGAGTGCTCTGGTTGGCTGTGTAGTTTGGAGGAAGTTTCTCCTCTGTATCTTTGGTTGTACATCTCCCTGCTATGTACATTCTCCTCAAATTCTACACCATTTTTGCTTCTTCTCTAAGGTGTTGTCAGGATTACTTTTCTCACTGCCGTCGTCCCCCACCAACCTGTCTCCCAGCATGAGGCCGTTGTCCCCTCCCCCAGCAGTCCACGGGCCACTCACAGTTGACATAGATGGTCACCTCCTTCTCCAGCTCTACGGTACTGGGGCTGTCAAAGTCCAGCACCTGACACCGGTACGTCCCGCCGTCTGCCTTGGTCACGTGCGGAAGGCTCAGGATTCCGTTGGCGTGGGACCCCAGGTCTACCTGTGTGTCTTCACTCTGGATTTGCAAGGGAGGCAAAAAGGGGACGTCCCCCCAAAAAAGGTCAGGAGGCCAGTTTCATCTGGAGCGAAACAGCAATGGCAACCACCACCCAGCCTGAGGCCTGGAGAAGTGACTTCATGCCCACTGCTATCAGAAAGGATGTCCTTGTTTTCCAAATCATAAAGGTAAAGGGACCCCTGACCATTAGGTTCAGTCGTGGCCGACTCTGGGGTTTCGCTTTACTGGCCGAGGGAGCCGGCATACAGCTTCCGGGTCATGTGGCCAGCATGACTAAGCCGCTTCTGGCGAACTAGAGCAGCGCACGGAAACGCCGTTTACCATCCTGCTGGAGTGGTACCTATTTATCTACTTGCACTTTGACGTGCTTTCGAACTGCTAGGTTGGCAGGAGCAGGGACCGAGCAATGGGAGCTCACCCCATCGCGGGCATTCGACCGCCAACCTTCTGATCGGCAAGTCCTAGGCTCTGTGGTTTAACCCACAGCGCCACCCACGTCCCTCATTTCCAACTCATATCAGCAGGTAAAACCAAAACACACAATCGTCTCAAACCCCCACTGCCTTCCCCCAGGAAGGAAGAGGTTGGACATGGATAATGCGTCATGGTCAACAGTACCATTATTTTGTAAAAGACGTACTCCGGCGGGGGATAGCCGTCTGCCTGGCATTGCAACTCGATATCATCCCCTTCCTTGATGACCTCTGGGGAATCTACAGAAAACTGCACGTTCTCTGTGAAGTCTGAGGAAAGAGGGTCACACTGAAACCACATGACTATTTATTTCTGTATTGTTATTATTATTACTACTATTAATCGTAGATCTCTGCAGTCTGTGGAAGAGTTTCTCCTGCACGTTCCAAAGATCTCGTAAGCCTGCTGCTACACAGTATTTATTTGCTTATTTCTTGCATTTATAACCCCACCTTTTTCTCCAAGGAGATCAAGGTAGTTTATACGGTATTCCTCCTTCTCCTCCTTTAATCCCCATAACGACCCTGTGAGGCTTGCTAGGCTGAGAATTTGAGCCATGGGACCGCGCACCAATTCTTTTAAGTACCTAGCTACGCCTGACCACGATACAATAAAATTAGAACCAATGCGCGGCAAGATCCTAGAAGCAGGAGCATTAAGGTCATACATCAAAGCCCTCAGCCAGGATTAAAGCATATTAAAAGCCTGCCGGAACAGATTTATTCTGAACAATATTTGTAATCCTGCACCTTCTACCTGACTAGGAACCTCGGAGCAGCTTGCAACAAATATAATTTTGAAAGCAAAACCAAAAGGCGGGTGTCTTCGTAGAAGCACAGAATTAGAAGGGACCACAAGAGTCATCTCTAGCCCACCCCACCCCCCAGCATCTTTCACCCAACGTGGGGCTTGAACCCACAACCCTGAGGTTAAGAGTCCCATGTTTTCCCAAATAAGCTATCCCTCAGGTGGCACCGACCCCTTCTGGGTGTACCTCTAAAAGCAGGTCAAAGAGAAAAGCTGCTGGAGGGCATTTTGCAGTCTGCAGGCCACCACCACCAAAAAGGCCCTGCAGCCATCCACTGGGCCTTCGCTGAGGATCAAAGGCAGGCCTCCAAAGTAGATCTTAAAACTTGGGCAGGGACACGAACATGTGTAAATCGCCTCGGAACGGTGGTTTGGAAGGGAATTAATAAAGCAATAATGATAACATTGACACTGTCACATGGAAAATGCTTACTGAAGGCCACCACACCCGAAACCACACAGGATGAATGCTCCACAGAAGCTCCCAATATTTCCACGTAACTTACAGTGCAACGTGAGATGGAAGGGGTCCGACTCTGCGATGCCGACTTTTCCATGCGGCATTGCGTAGCTGACGTGGCAGAGGAAGCTGGAGTACTTGTCAGATTTGTTCACCCGCAGGTACAGCGTGCTGGAGACGGAGAGCAGTCCTGACGCCTCTTTCACTGTCCGTGACACGACATACAGCTCTGGGGAGCAGCACAGGTATACAGGTGATGCAGAGAGTGAGGCCAGCACATGAGGGGCACATGGGGAGGCGAAAACTCTGGAAACGGGGCAGCACAAGGATATTTTCCAACGCATCATTTCGGTGATTTGAAAGAAATACAGCGGTACCTCGGTTTTCGAACGCAATCCATTCCAGAAGACCGTTCGAGTTCTGAAACATCCGAAAACCAAAAACTCAATAGCCAACAGCTAGGCCTCAGAATCTTGCACTCAGGGGAAGCCACGTGGCATATTCGACTTCCGAAGCGTGTTCGAAAACCGAAATGTTTGTCAATGGAGACGTTCGAAAACCGAGGTACCACGGTATATAAAATGGCAACTTTCACGCAGTTTAAGGATTTAACAGCTATATGGTTTTCAGCTGTGAGGTAAAGGTAAAGGGACCCCTGACCATTAGGTCCAGTCGTGCCCGACTCTGGGGTTGCGGAACTCATCTCGCTTTATTGGCCGAGGGAGCCGGCGTACAGCTTCTGGGTCATGTGGCCAGCATGACTAAGCCACTTCTGGCAAACCAGAGCAGCGCACGGAAATGCCATTTACCTTCCCGCCGGAGCGGTACCTATTTATCTACTTGCACTTTGACATACTTTCGAACTGCTAGGCTGGCAGGAGCTGGGACCGAGCAACAGGAGCTCACCCCGTTGCGGGGATTCGAACCGCCGACCTTCTGATCAGCAAGTCCTAGGCTCTGTGGTTTAACCCACAGTTTTGTTTTAATGGGTGGTTTTAAGGTTCTGCAGGAATAGAGGCATATTTTGAGTGATGCAGGCCTATTTTGAGGGGGAAAATAAATTTAAACAGGCAGCACTCTAGCACAGAGCAACCTGAGGAAAGGATGAGAGAGAGCACCTGTTTGTTTATACACTTATTCGAAATTAGCCTCAGGATGGCGTAAGATGCTCAATGGCAGTCAGGAACGTAAGACTGAAAACGGCAGTGGCAGTCGGGGATGTACCTAGAGCTATGTTTTCTCAGACAGCTCATGTCCTCGAAGGAAGGACAACAGCAGAAAAACAGCTTCCTTACCCTTATTGCGTTCCGTGGAGGCATTCAGAGAGCGGCCATCTTTGTACCAGCTGATGGTTGGCACCGGGTTGGCGTTTTTGCTGGTGCACGTCGCAATCTGGGGAGGAAGGAAAGGCAGGGAATCATTGGTTAGGCCCTGCTGTGACCACTCTCCCTCACTCTCCTTAGGAAAGTTCTCCCACCTGGGATGTCAGTTAGCCTTATTTACAGTCACAGCCTCCCACCTTGCCAGCAGGGCTGTACAAAAAAAAAAAAAAAAAAAAAAAAGAGGAAACACTAAATTGCGCTGGTTTCTGCAACCTTTCCTAACTTCCTGTTAATCGCTTCCCAGCATAAAACACCCCGAAGCCATTTACAATTAAAATATATATATCTTAAAAGTTTTAGCTGCAACACTGGTACGGAATGGGTTAAAATAATCTCTATTTTAAAAGTCTTGTTGAAAAAGTAAGACATTCAATAGGAACCAATAAGGTAATATTGGCAAGGCTGAAGGCCCAATTTTTACGTCACTTGGAGGGGACCTCCTGAGGAGATGGCAGTTGGCTGGAGCACCATCTCCTGCCGAGCGCAGTGAGTGTTTTGCATGATTTATTCTTTCTGCTGATTATGAGGAGAGACAAAGCTATATAGGGCAGAGAAGCCTGACTCCGGACAACTGGAAATCTTATTCAGTGGCCTCCCCTGAGATTCACCAGGCACAGCCCACACATTTTGAAGCACGAGAGCTAGAAAGATGATTTCTTTCTTTTTCAAAATGGAACTCAAAACGGAGAAGTTCAAGTAGCTGAAATCTGAGACTGATGCCATATTTAATTCCCATGGAACTGTGGGGTCTTCCAACTTGAAGGGAAGCTAGATCCACACACCCAAGGAAAGGCTTAAAAAGCTCCCTCACAATAATAATTACGGGGCAGGGAACACTCTCAAGGCTGTTTCCAGCTCATTCTCATCTATCTCTTTGAGCCATTTCACTTCAGCGCCAGGAAAGGGGCTGGAGAAGGGCGAATTCCTCTGAGCATGTACAGAGTGCTCTCCCTTTGGTGTGAAGGCACCATAGTCAGTGCACCTATTCCAAGCCCTGAGGTCAGGAAATAAGGCTTTCAGGCACTTCCAAGGTGTTGTTTTTGTCTTTAAGAAAAGGATAGCAGCATCTCACCTCTGAGGCGTCCTCCTCAGTCACAGAGAGGGTCCTGCTGTTAGGTAGGACCTCTGGGGCTTCAGGTGCACCTGTTTGAGGAGACAGTAGAGGTCAGACAAAGTAGGGCCACTGACTACTCTGCTCACTTACAAGACTTGCCATGTTCTGCGTGTACATCCCTGTTTATTAAGCTTTTCCTTTGAGGATGGGTCCTGAGTGGGTGACTATGCAAGGCGGGGCCTTTTCACCAGTGGCACCCAAACTGCAGAAATTCCTTCCTAGGAAGTCCCGCCTCCTCCCATCTTCATCCCCCAGATTCAAGAGGAAATGAAGAGAGTGGGAAAATAAGCGAGGAGCTCTGGTCTCGGAACAAAATTCAGGGTGATCTCACCCACAAAATGCAGGGCCCCCCCATCAGTAAACAGGTTTCCCAAAATTTGTGGTGCGAAAAGGAAGCTGGGTTTCCTGCTACAAGTCACTAATCAGTATGTGGTATGGAGAGTTGCTTATTTTGCCATAAAGGCTGGTTTATATAGGAATGGAGGTACCTTGGAGATCTGAAAACACAAGCAACATACCTTCATATCAGCTTTGTATTACACAAATGGCTGTTTTTTTAAAAGAATATGTTTTAACATGTTTCATGCTTCAGTGTGAATGTTTTCATTTTGCCCATCCTAATGATTAACTTTATGAATTACTGGTTATAAATAGAGAGTATTGAATTTTTTTGTGTGAGTTTGTGTTATCTGGTTTAAATTTTGTTATCTCGCTTGGTGCTGCTGCGGTTCAAGGACAAACACAATAGAAGTTATCTTATTCAATAAGCAAGGTTGGGGGGGTGGACCCCAAAACAAACCAGCACTGAGCTAGATTCCGGGACCACAAACCCCATTGCTTCCTCTTGATCAGAGAGGGGGAAATGATCAGGCGTCTCTGTTTATTAGCATGGAAGGTGTGTAGACAAACATAGCTGCTTCTCTTGTCCCATTTGTGTTTGCAGGTGCATGACAGAGCCACTGGGATGTTGTTGCAAGCAGCCGTTTGCTGTCCCAAAGTCAGGGAGGCTGGCCTGAACCTTGCAGACCATGGCCATGGAAGCTCGGAGCATGTAAGACCCATCAGCGTTAGGTTGCTGAAGGGGGGAAAGTACAGACAGAATGAGAGATGCAAGCCACCTTTGGAAAAAAGAGCGGAGGTGGCATCTCCAGGTGTTTTGCTGCGGGCAGGGAAACGATTTCGTAAGGGAAGGAATTACGCATCATCGGGCGAAGAAGCAGCTGGGAGCTAGAGGGAAAGAGATTGGCCCAGGAGGACTGGGTTGCAGGGAGTTATGAGAAGTCCTAGATAGTCCCAGATGGGGGAGATCAACCAGGATAGCAAAGAGCTGGGGGCACAAGGTATTTCTCGCCAGTTCAGAATGGGAAGGTTGAGTGATTTCCTTGCAATGCGACAATATGTTCCATTGGTGTTCTGATAGTTGAGGTTCCTGCACCGCAAGGGGGTTGGACAAGGTGACCCTACGGGTCCCTTCCAGCCCCACAATTCTACGATGCTATTTTATCTCTAAGAAATTATATTATATCTTTCTCAAGCAGGACCAGCGTTAAGCAAGGCAGGGCTGCCACAAAACCAGGCTCAAGTTGTGTGTCTTGGTTTCTCGATTTGATCCTTCCTTGTGGTTCTGATTGTATTGTGGTATTTTCTGCGTCGTGACTTGCTGTAATTTTTACTGACTATAGCAATTATTTTATTGTAATTGTAAAGAGTGAACTGCTATTTGATTGTCATTTGCTGATATTTAATTTCATTGCATACTATTATATTCTAACAGGTGTTATATTATTTGACACAAGTTGTTTATTTTAAAGTTATGTTTCCATTGCGACTTATTTGTACTGGATCAGATTGTTATAAGGTGCTGTTTCTTCAGCTTGTAAACTGCCTTGCGTAATAGTAATGTAGGAAGGCGGTACAGTGGTGCCTCGCAAGACGAAAAGAATCCGTTCCACGAGTCTCTTCGTCTTGCGGTTTTTTCGTCTTGCGAAGAAACCCTATTAGCGGTTTAGCGGATTAGCACTATTAGCGGCTTAGCGGCTATTAGCGGCAAAGCGGCTATTAGCGGCTTAGAAAAAGGGGGGGGGAAGTGAAGAAAATCGCAAGACTCACAATACGTTTTCGTCTTGCAAAGCAAGCCCATAGAGAAATTCGTCTTGCGAAGCGCCTCGAAAAACGGAAAACCCTTTCGTCTAGTGGGTTTTTCGTCTTGCGAGGCATTCGTCTTGCGGGGCACCACTGTATACCAATTAAAAGTGAAACGAAATGAAAAGGAACACATAAAACAGGGGCCTTCTAAGGAGAAAAGGAAGCAGTCTGACACAGGTTGAACTGATGCAAGGCAGGCGTTTCACAATATCTTAACACTGTGTCCTGTCTCCACACCGGCACAAAACACCAGCTTAGTTCTAATTTATCCACAGGTTAATGTGGAGGAAGACGCCTAGAGAGGACCGGCCTTATCATTTCACAAGGCAAGGAAGGGACACCTCAGGCTGCAGTTCTGAGGGCACCATTAAGCTGCCAATCATAATAACAGCATGAAATATTTTACCACCATTAGGGATGTTCTGCTTCAGGTACCAGAAATATATTGGGCCATCTCAGGGCCTAGAATTTCCTCTTTAGGAGCCTTTCAGAGCTTGGCAAAGGGAATACGGAGATGACATAAAAGGGCCGAGACACCCAGAACAGAAAAAAAACACATTTGGCCAAGAAGGGTTGCGCAGCAGGGATTGTTTTTCTTCTATCGATTGATTCACACGGTGCTTTAAAGGGCTAGCCAAGCCAAGAAGAGCAAGATTCATTTTTACTGATTCACAAGATAACTTAAGGGAAGGGAGAGAGGTCTCTGGCTCCAAGGATCTAAATCCCAGAGGCAGGGACTTATTTAGGCTTTGCGCCAGTTCAAGTGGAGGCCTAAGGGTTAACCAAAAAACGGTGTGTTTGAAGGCAAGGTTGGGATCTGAAGGTGGAATCTGCAGGACCGGTCCAAGAGATTTTGCCGCCTGAGGCAGAGCAATAAATCTCCACCCGCCCGCAATTCACATGCACAAAGCCTGAGGGTAGACAAATTATTTTGGTCCTGCAGGCAGAAAATCCTACAAGCACCTCTCCTCCTCCTTGCCAATCTACTAGCAATAATTTAGGTAGCTGGTCGTTTGCTAGCCTTCTTTGACAGCCAAAACCAGCACCCTGAGGCAGCCGTTTCACACTGTCCCAACGGTAGGGCCGGCCCAAAGGAGCAAGGGGAGCAAGGGTGGAGCCAGGAAACCTGTGGGCAGGCAGCGAAAACAAGGGCAAGCCGTAAAGAGAGCTTTACGAGGGAAGGACAAGGAGACAAGATGGCGGCATGAGTGCCTTGTGGTCCGAATGGCGAGAGAAGCGATGGCAGGAGCCTCACCGTACACCTTGAGTTGCGTCACTCCCATTCCGCTCCCTGCAGCGCCCGCCGTCACCTGGCAGGAGAAGGCTCTCTCGTCAATCACCTCGGCCGCTTTGATGACCAAACTGTGGCTGGCTTCCATGGAGGCGCGGTCCGTGTACTCGGTGCCTCTGTCCACTCCCTGCCGACCCTGATCGCTGTAGGCCACACGCCGCTGCTCCCCGTTCTTGTCCGTCTGCAGAGGTATTCACGGCCAAGGACAAAAGGGCTGGTTACTAAGGGCATCTAAAAGCACCACACACCCCAGCCGCCATTATCCGCCTTCCCAAGACTAGGATACTCACAATGAACCACTCCACCAGGGGCAAGCCATCGTGACCTTCCGTGGTGTGAGTGCAGGAGATGGACACTTTGTGGCCTAGCTCAACCTCCAACAAAGCCGGGACAGACACTTGCACCTCTGCCTGGCATTCTGGGGCTGAGGGGAGGAGAAAAAGAATGAATGAATGAAGATCAGGACTGACCAGAAAACAACCTAAGGCCATGCTCAGTAGTAGATTTTGTCAGAGGTTTCCTCCAAATGGATAGGCCCAAGGCCCACCTGCCTAAGGACCTGCCCAAGCAAGCCCCATATCCACCGTCAATGGTTCTTCCATATCCCATATTTTTGCCTGCAAGCTGGCAACTTTGGGGCTTCCTTCAAGGGGGGCCGGATTTTTTTCACGGGGCACGTTCGTTACAGACTCAATTTCCCAAAAATGTTAACCGCCAAAATGAATTACAGCACGAAACAGCACGTTTTCGGATGTCGCAGTCATAAACACGTACTTTTATTGTGGCCACATAACGGTCTCAAAAGAGGACTGGACAACTGAACGGAGGATAAGGCTGTTGATAGCTCAGTTGGTTAGAGCGTGGTGCTGATGATGCCAAGGTTGCGGGTTCGATCCCCATACAGCTGCAGGGGGTTGGACTAGATGACCCTCGGGGTCCCTTCCAACTCTAGAATTCTATGATTCTTCCCATGATGGCTATGCCCTGCCTCCACGGTCAGAGGTAGCAGTACTGTACTTCTAATACTAATTTATGGAAACTAAATGGGGGAACAGTGCCCTTCTGCTTGCCTGTTTCTGTTTCGGGCCGCAGGCTTGACCCAGCAGGTTCTCCTTATGTTCAGAGTTCATCCTGTGGTTTAAATCCATGGGAAGCCGCCTTAAACCAAGTCAGACCAATGCTCCATCTACCTCAGTGCTGCCTACACTGACCGGCAGCAGGTCTCCAGGCCTTCAGGCAAGGCCCAACCCAGGGATGCCAGGAATTGAACCGTGGGCCTTCCACAAGAAAGAGCAGTCTCTGACCCTGAGCTACGGCTCTCGCCCATCATTTTAAATAACAAATAACAGCAGCATGTTTTAGGATTTATGCAGCTCTCACAAAGTGTTTTTCAAAGTGCTTCCTCTCAGGCCTCGCCGGTGAAATCCTGCAAGATAGGCATTTATTCTCATATTGCAAAGGTTGAGGCTGAGGAGGGGAAAAAAGCCGGGCGGGGGAAGTGGGGGTTGGTTGGTTATTTGCCCAAAGCTATCTAATAAATTCAGAGCAGAGATGAAATCTGAACCGTGTACTTCCTGGCTCACAGCACTTGCTCTTATCTATTATGTGACAGCAGCAGCTTTCGCCAGCCTATCTTTTCCACAAACAGGTCATCCCAATTTCACTGGGCTGTTATTGTTTTTTTGTAAACAGCGGCCCTTTCCTCTGCCCCATCCATGGCAACAGAAGGAGGGGGAGAAACATTGAAATTGGCAGCTCATCTTTTATCACAATGGGTAACATTCCCAATGGGAAGTAAAACCGCCTCTGAAGGGAATGCGATTCATCTCTCTCGCCTCTAAATGCCTTGATTTGAAAGGTGTGAAACTTGTTCTGTATAGAATTATGATTCTCACAACATGTGAGATCCCTCGTGTGTGTGTGTGTGTGTGTGTGTGTGTGTGGTTGAAATAAATGCCCTCTGCAGACTCTCTCCTTGCCCCTGCCATCACCGGTGACCATTCTGAAAGGAAAAATTTGATGTTGATCTTAATCAGAAATTCCCCAAATCTGCACTTCTTGAAACATGACTATTCTTTCAAAATTTGCACTTCTCTGAATTTTGCGGCAGAGTTCTCCAACCAACTGAAGTGTACAAAGTCATTAATTATAGTAAGGAAAAACACTTGCGCAAATGTGTACAGTGGTACCTTGTTTTTTGAAAGGAATGCCTTCTGGGAATCCGTTCGACTCCCGGAACCGTTCAAAAACCAAAGCGCGGCTTCCGATTGGTTGCAGGAGTTTGCTGCAGCCAATCGGAAGCTGCGGAAGTTGCGCTGGACGTTCAGCTTCCAAAAATCATTTGAAAAACAGAAGACTCACTTTCGGGTTTCGATCGTTCGGGAGCTGATTTGTTTGGGAGCCAAGGCGTTCAGCTTCCAACGAATGTACAATTATCAAACCTCTGTACATGTATCTACATTAGGACAGATTTCCACTAAAAACGTTGGCAACTTCTCTGGAGGGCTTCCATGCTTTAAAAAAAAACCTGCAAGTGGCTGCGGACATATGGGGAATGAGATTTACAACAGGGTTGTTGTGAGGATTAAACGAAATGGGGAGGAGAAACGCATACACAATCTTGAGATCCTTGAACGACAAAGATGGTATATAAATGTAATAAATAAATAAAATAAAATTTTAGTGTATGCCGTGAATGTGGCCCTAGCCTCCACCAAAGAATCCTGGGAACTGTAGTTTGTTAAGAGCACTGAGAGACCCCCTATTCCCCTCCCAGAGCTACGCTTCCCATGGTAATTTAACCATCCACCTCTCTTCCCAAGCAACTCTGGGAATTGCAAATATGTGGAAAGGCAGACATGCTGCGTTCAGCAGAGTAAGGTCCTTGACATTCACCCCCTGAGGGGCAGGAGGGCAGTGCTGGGGGTCTCCACAACTGTTGAAAACCATCAGATCCCCACAGTACTCAACCAACGTTTTCTAACATTGGTTTTCCCCACCGCTGTTGAGAGAGATGGTTCCAAAGGGAAGTTTGCCCTCGAAAGTTTCTAAGCTGCAAAGCAGAACCACCAAATGCCCAGCTCCTCTTTCCTCAGCCGTTCTAAAAATATCCATGGCTCGTTTTCTCTCTCTCTCTGCTGCCGTGTCTTAGAAGCAGATAAGGGCAGGGGCAGCTTGGCTTTAAGTGGAAAACACAATCCTTTTATTCTCCACTCGCTGGCCACCACAAGACCGCCTAATGCTTCTGATCCAGGAGCCACGTTCTTTGCAACATCCTGAGGAGAAATTTCAAATTCTAAGTTTAAAGTCCCAGAGGTATACTGCTGCAACTTCCGGTTTTACTACTAGAATAAAGTTGGTAAAGTGGGGTCCAAGGATACCCTGACAATTGTACCCAATCCTCCCGTGCTACATCGGATTGTAGCTGGTATGCGTGTACTAATTAATACAACTCCAAATATTACTATTTTTATTATACGGACTTTCCTTTGAGGTTTTTAAGCAAAGTGCGAGTGACCGTTTGTCATGGATGCTATAGATGATTATATGATTGATACCCTTCCAGATACAGTGGTACCTCAGGTTACATACGCTTCAGGTTACATGCGCTTCAGGTTACATGCGCTTCAGGTTACAGACTCTGCTAACCCAGAAATAGTGCTTCAGGTTAAGAACTTTGCTTCAGGATGAGAACAAAAACGACGGCAGCAGGAGGCCCCATTAGCTAAAGTGGTGCTTCAGGTTAAGGACAGTTTCAGATTAAGAACGGACCTCCGGAACGAATTAAGTACAGTGGTGCCTCGCAAGACGAAAAGAATCCGTTCCGCGAGTCTCTTCGTCTAGCGGTTTTTTCGTCTTGCGAAGCAAGCCCATTAGCGGCTTAGCGGCTTAGCGCTATTAGCGGCTTAGCGGCTTATAAAAAGGGGGGGAAGGGGGGAAAAGTCAGAAAAACTCGTAAGACATTTTCGTCTTGCGAAGCAAGCCCATAGGGAAATTCGTCTTGCGAAGCACCTCCAAAACGGAAAACCCTTTCGTCTAGCGGGTTTTTCGTCTTGCGAGGCATTCGTCTTGCGGGGCAGCACTGTACTTAACCTGAGGTACCACTGTATACCACCTTTCCTCCTTTCATATGCAACTCAACAATCTGCAAGCCTACACAGGGTTTTTGCACTCCTGCACATCCACACGAACGCACACAGAACCAAAACTGCATCTTTCCAATTTGCAGAGAAGCAACAGCACAGTGGAGAGCAGGAGCTAAGCATAGTTTCCTGAGCCGGGTGCCATGGCAAACTATGGTTAGCTCCGAACAGGAAACGGGGAAGTGAAGCTGCACAGAAGAAGGGAAGGGAGAGTGTGTGAGCCCATGGTTTATCCCCAGTCCTCCAAACCATGGTTAGGGGATCATCTGAACTAAGGAATGGGTCTTTTCATCACAACACTGTTAACCACAGTTTAGCGTTGTGTGTGTGCATTGTAGTGAGACTGGTTCATGCGGCATTACACACAAACACCTAACACACACCTAAGACACACACACACAGAGCTTTCTCTATTACACTGTATGTTGTGCATTTCTCATGCACTCAAAACAGGAGAAGCGTGCCCCTTTTTCCTCCATCAAATATCAGATATTATATGCCTTTAGCTACACTTAAGGCAATCTTGATTGAGATTTGCTGGGAGGAGCTGGTATGGGGCGGGGGGGGGGGGAGAGAAAAGAGGAGAGAAGAGGAATAAAGCAGCTATCTGGCACTGGGGGGGGTGTGAAAGGAGAGGGAGAAATTGGCTATATGAAAGGGCCCACAAGGAAGCAAGCAAGCCGGCAGCTGCTTGGGATTCCAGGCTGGCGCTGAGGGCTTTGTTCCAGGATAAGCCCCTCCAAATGAGGGGGTTGGGGGAGAGAGCCAGCTTTCATCTCCCAGCCGGGTAATGGAGAGGGAGGGGGGGGCGGTTCTGGCAAGGCGGAATGCCCAGAAACTGCTGAGCGCCAGGGAACCAGCTGGGAAAACCCAGGGAAGAAAAAGAGATTGATTCATAAACACTGGTGCATAGACAGAAGGCTCCTCGTCTTCACGTAACACCTCAAACCAAGGCAGACGGAGGAACGGAGCAGGTCCCCCCACCAAAGCACCCAAGGGTAGCCAAAGTTAGAGGCAGAGACAGGGCTATGATAAGCTCCTCTGTAAAAGACTCTCTGGGAAGGAAGGAAGGAACTTATTCAGACTGCAGAGCAGGCAGGCACAAGGCCCGGGGACAGGGAGGGATTGCAAGGTCTAAAGGATGCTGGATGAATACAATGCCCAAGGGAAGGCAGAAGCATGTCCAGGGTTGAAAATGGGGTGGCAGAGGCATCACTGTCTCTGAGGTACAACGCACAAATGCCTTTCCCCCCTTTCGGTTACACTCAGCTGCTTAAGATTTTGAAAGGAAAGCTTGCTTACTAAGGGTGATGGTGGGGTGAATGTTTGCGTTGCAGGGAAAATATCCCTTGTGTGAAACACCTCCAGCAATCTGACTTTTTTCTGTATGCCACAACAGCTGCGAGAATATTACTAGCGAAGAATTGGAAGAAACAAGATTTACCAACTCTCAAAGAATGGCAGATGAAGATGATGGACTACAGTGGTACCTCGGGTTAAGTGCTTAATTCGTTCCAGAGGTCTGTTCTTAACCTGAAACTGTTCTTAACCTGAAGCACCACTTTAGCTAATGGAGCCTCCTGCTGCTGCCGCTCCGCTGGAGCACGATTTCTGTTCTCATCCTGAAGCAAAGTTCTTAACCCGAGGTACTATTTCTGGGTTAGCGGAGTCTGTAACCTGAAGCGTATGTAACCCGAGGTACCACTGTATATGGAACTTGCCAAACTGACCAGGAGACTGCGAGAGCCACAGAGAAGAGACGGTGGAAGACTGGAAGAAGTTTAAGGAATATTTGAAAAAATATGTTAATATTTAAATCTTTGAATAGCTTTGGAAGTGGATATAGGCTGTAGGGTTAGAAGTAGAAGATAGTGTATTTTAAAACAGTATTATTTGTAAGTGATAAAATGTGAAGTTATTTTAAGTGTGACAAAAAAAAGATGGTTAGAAACTATGATGTATGTAAACTGCTGAAGATGAAGTAAAATGAAAATCAGATAGGTGAGACCTGGGGAAGCCCACTTAACAATGTTTAGAAAAATAAGGATATGACAAGAATTTGTTTGTGTTGTTTTTTGTGTGTGTGTTCTTTATTTGTGTTATAAAATGAATAAAAAAATTGGGGGGGGGAGGCAATCTGCAATCCTCCTGGGGGATGGGGCGTGGCGTAGCTCAGGGGTACGGCATGTGTCTTATATGCATAAGGCGCTGGGTTCAATCCTGGGAATCTCCAGGTAAGGTTCAGAACATCCCTTGCCTTAAACTCTGGAAAGCAGGGGCCTGTTAGTGAGACAATCCTGAGCTAGCCGGACTCTTTATTAGAAGGGGGGGGAAAGTGTGTCAGGTCTACTGAGCACAACAAATCATCTTTGGTGAGTCTTGTCCCTATGGAGCAGTTGTGGAGGCTGAAGATCCCTGCCTTCTCACAGCTGCCTAGGTTCCCTCCTCTGTAGAGTTTCCCCCAAGCAATCTGAGACTGCGCCTTCATGGTGCTAATTTCTCCTCCACCCTCTTCATGCCTCTCCTGGTTCTGGGAGACAAGGGAGGAGGGGAGCTTGTTGCAGCAGGAGGGCAAGCTCTGAGCCTTCTTCTTCCCTTGGGGGTTCCCCGCCTGGTTCCTCCCACCATTCCTCTGTGTCCAGCCAGTCCCTGACAGGTGCCCTCTAAGGGCTCTGTAGTTCTTTCAGAGATGCATCCCTAGGGATATCTAGGAAACTGCATTATACCAAAGTCAGACTATTGATCCATCTAGTTCAGCGCTGTCTACAACATGAGGCAGTGGCTCTCCAGGGTTCCCGGCAGAAAGTCTGTCCCAGTCCTACCTGGAGATTATCAGGGATTGAATCAAAGGCTTTTTACTTCCAAAACCTGTGCATTGCCATGGAAGAAGAAGAAGAGTTTGGATTTGATATCCCGCTTTATCACTGCCCGAAGGAGTCTCAAAGCGGCTAACATTCTCCTTTCCCTTCCTCCCCCACAACAAACACTCTGTGAGGTGAGTGGGGCTGAGAGACTTCAGAGAAGTGTGACTGGCCCAAGGTGACCCAGCAGCTGCATGTGGAGGAGCGGAGATGCGAACCTGGTTCACCAGATTACGAGTCTACCGCTCTTAACCACTACACCACACTGGCTCTCTTAATGCCCACTGGTAGATATGACGCAGAACACGTGGTCCACCAGTTTTCTGGGAGTTGATTGGGCCGCTCAGGTCAGCCATTATGTAGATAAACTGCTCCTGCCCAAATGCCTTTATGAGTTCTCTGATTGACAACCCACCTGGTCCCAGGGCAGATTGTGGCAATGTAACATCACAACATGCCGACCGCTAAGCCAATGCCCTCTCATCTATCTCTCTGGCTATCGAAAGACAGTCTGAATTAAATTAAAACAAAATAAAACTCCGGCTCAGGAACTGCAAGGGATTATGATTGTTTTACAACAGCAACCACAAAGTGCCTTTTTCCGTGTAAATTAAGTGGCTGAAGTGGGGGAGAAAAAGGAGGCCAGTAAGGAGCAGAGGTTTATGTGAAAGGTTTGCGAACTAAGTTTAGCTCCGGTACAAAAAGCAATTTCCTCATCTGAGAAAGTGCTCAGAGTCATTTATTACTTGTTTAATACATTTTGTATACCGCCCTTCATCCAGAGGTCACGGGGCAGTTCACAACACGAAAATACAAATACGTAATAATACAAAAACAAGACAATAACTTCCATCCTACGAACACATTTAAAAGGCCGTAGAATCAAAGGCCTGGTTGAAGAGGAACATTTCCACCTGGCGCCTAAAGATATGCAATGGAGGCTCCAGGTGAGCCTCCCTGGGGAGAGGATTCCACAAATGGGGAGCCACCACAGAAAAGGCCCCGTTCTCGTGGTGCCACCCTCCAGACCTCTCGTGGAGGAGGCACACAAAGAAGGGCCTCAGATGATGATAGCAGGGTCTGGGTTGGTTCATATAGAGGTAAGCCGTCCTTGAAGTACTGCGGTCCTGAGCACAGGTATCCTGTTCACTGTTCTTTAATTCCAAGTCTTTTGCACGTAATTCTGCCTTGCAGATTCCGGGGTTCTAGAAGTCTGACTACCCCTGTTCTGAATAACTATTAGAGGTTCAAGACAGCCTGGGGATTATTTAAGTGCTGCCACCCTAGAATGTTTATGGGGAAAGAGAAAACAGGTGCCCCCAGATAGAAGAGGAAATGAAATTGAAATTAAGAGCACAGCAGGAACAGAGAGGCCAAATCAAAAGCTTTCAGCTCCTGGCATTATTCAGATGCAAACGCCTTTGTGCTAAAGGACCAGCAGCAAAGCTCAAACAACCCTGTGGCAAAGAGAGGCATAAGCAGCTGGCCTGGCAACTTAAAAATATTTTAGCTTCAAGGCCAACCATTCCCAAATATCCTCCCACACCCCTCATACCCCTGGTGCTTAACCCTTTTCTCTCTTTTTGGCGGATGTTTCTGTTCCACTCTGACTTCTGGGTGCTCAGAGGAGAACTATTGCACTTTATAAGGGGACATGGGGCTGGTGATGAATGGGCAGGACCACATAAAGTTCTATTTCCCTGGGTCCCAACCAGTAGAGTAATGGTTCAGGGCACAGGGTATGTGTGTCCCGAATACCCCTTACTATTTCTGCAACGGGGTCCCTGTCTCCAACGTCAGTGTGAAAGTGGGGATTCGTAGCCACTCCTAAGCCTTTAGGAACACTGAAAACACGTGGTTTCGGATTCAAGAGAATGGTGTGTAATAATAATAATAATAATAATTTTATTATGTATATGCCCCCGATCTGACTGGGTTGCCCCAGCCACTCTGGGTGGCTCCCAGCAAAATATTAAACACGCAATAAAACATCAGACATTAAAAACTTCCCTGTACAGGGCTACCTTCGGATGTCTCCTAAAAGTCAAATAGTTGTTTATCTCTTTGACATTTGGGAGGGTGTTCCACAGGGCGAGTGCCATTACCAAGAAGGCCCTCCGCCCAGTGGCATAGCGTGGGGGGTGCAGGGGGCTGGCCGCACTGGGCGCAACATCTTGGGGGGGGGCGCTCGCACTCGAGTGCTAAAATCCACGGGTTAGGGGGCGCAAATTACTTGCCTTGCCCCGGGTGCTGACAACCCATGCTACGCCACTGCCTCCGCCTGCTTCCCTGTAGCTTCACTTCTCACAGTGAGAGAACCACCGGAAGGCCCTCGAAGCTGCACCTCAGTGTAGGTCTGAATGATGGGACTGGAGACGCTCCTTCAGGTATACAGGGCCGAGCCCGTTTAGTTCTGTTATGCCCAATGGAACTTCACAGAAAACATAACCTAGGTCACTCCGAAAGAATAACCTCTGAAGACAGTTTGGAAACCCCAGATGGTGCAGAATTTGGCGGCTAGGCTGCTCTCGGGGGGCAAGACGATTTGAGCATACTATACCGATCCTGGCTGCCGATTAGTTTCCGGGCCAAATTCAAAGTGCTGATTTTGACCTGTAAAGCTTAGGATCCCAATAACTCAAGGACCACCTCTCCTCATATGAACCAACCTGGACGCTGTGATCGTCATCTGAGGCCCTTCTTCATGTGCCTCCTCCACGAGAGGTCCGGAGGGTGGCAACATGAGGGCAGGCCTTTTCTGTGGTGGCCCCCCACTTGTGAAATCCTCTCCTCTCCCCAGCACCAGCTTAAACCATTAAAAACAGCACCATATTTATCCAAATATCACAGGCCCTTGGCCAGGCCATTGAGAAGAGGCCTTTTAGTTGATAAATTTAGAGAAGAAAATGAATTGATGCACCAGCTCCATTTTATGAAAACCCTGAGGCTTTGGCCTTGTTAGTCTGGGCAATAATCCAGTCTTGGGCAAAACAGCTTCAATATCGGACATCAGAAAAAATAATGAACCAAGGCCAAGCATTCTTGAGCGTTCTGCAACATTTTGGAGTAGATACACCCATAATCACTTTCTGTATAATGCCGTTTTGCATGCTGAGGTATGGAGGGGTGATTCACAGCAGAAAGACATGAAGGCATGGGGCAAGTTCTCAAAGAAAGAACACGTGCTGTTATTTTAAAATGCCCAAGCCCTGCAAAACCAATTTAGGTTTCTCTCTTGGGAGAAGCAGAAGCTTTGGTAAAAGAGATGAAAGGGGAGGAATGGTTACAGAACAAGCCCTTACCATTCTCTTTCCTGCAGCAGGCTAAAACACGCTTCTGAGAAGGCAATTGCCCCGGAGCGAGTGACAAAATGGAGCCGAGAAAATACTGAGCGTTCCTCTCTTGCATACGGTGAGATGAGTGATATGCACAAGATCAGGACTGTGACAGGCAAGTCCTGCGATCCAGTCCTCGTACAGGGGCACACTAACAGGTTTATCTAAACTAAGCAAATTGATTTCTTCACTTTGAAATTTGTTTTCTTTTCTAGTTGCGGAACAGTGAGAGGAGGAAAGAACTCAATTTCCCTTGCAATTTTCAGCCTCCTGAGTTGCAGATGCAACTCTGGTAAACACCTTACTATCAAAACTCAGAAGAACTTCAAATATATAATGCACCCCTATAATGCTGAGAGACAGAATTGTGATTTTGAATGTTTAGGGACAACAGCTTTATGGCTCTGGCTGAATTTAGGCATCAGCTTCAAAGCATGGTTCCTGTAGTTTAACTATGGCTTGGCATAATGTCCAGTTGACAGACCGTGGCTCACAACTGGACAGCAAACTGGAATCCAAAACTGGGTTTGCAAACTATGCTTTAGGTTTACTTGGTACGTTTGAGTTGACAAACCCTCATTTTAGCTGGGGCAAGGCAATGGAAAGGAGGGCACTCCTGTCACCATTGATGAAAGGCATTTTGGCAGATATACCTTGCCTTGGCCCAGGTGAAAAATGTTCTGTTTGTTTACATTCACCTTTCTTCACAATCACTGACTCACAGCCTCCGTTAAATATGACTGGAAGCCTTTGCAAAAGGAGACTTGCGACCTCCGTTTGCAAAGAGTTGAAACCGTCCATTTTCTCACTTGTCTCTAATGTGACATAGGTTTATTATGAACAACTGCAGAGTGAGGGGTGTAACTGCTCTGAGCTTGAGAAGGTGCAGCAATCTCACACTTAAGCAACAAGAAAATAAACAACAGCTCACTCCTGGCCTCAGCCTAGAAATTACACAAAAGACAGGCGCGGAAATGTTGCAATGTGTCCACCGGCTGTAGTCTTCCACTCGCCGAGCACATGCTTAATTGTATGCAAATGAGGTTAATTATGTATAAATAAGATGGGCAGGTTATCTGCCGCCTGTCAGCTCACAGTGTGGCTGCCGAAGCTGAACCAACTGTCGGACACAGAGGTGGCGAGGCTGAACTACAACAGCAAATATGCATTGTTACATTAATCTCCTCTAAACCCAGTAGTGGAAAACTGATGGCCCTAACCGAAGCAATTAAAAATCTCCCTCCCTCCCTCTTCCCCTGTCTCTCGTTTATATTGCTTACAGATATTTTTAAATTTTAGACCATTCAGCAGCTTTGCACATAATAATAATATGTGAGTTTCGACTTGGTTAACTGATGGGAAAAAGGGCAGTGTCTTTCCCCCCTGCCTGCCTCCTTTCAGTGCTTTGTTCATTAGGGCTCGGCAATATCTGGTTTTCAGCATCACGATATATCACCAGCTAAGCATCACGATATATTGATATATTACGAAGTCTGATAATGATGGAGCTATGAAGAGACCCCCTGTCTGACTGTATCTTGTGACCAAATGTGGATGCGGAGCTCTGCTTTTCTACAATACACATTACCAAAACAAATAACAACCAAAGCATTACCAAACATTACCAAAACAATAACAACAACCCTGAAAATGGATGCCCTTTAGCTTAGCATTGGGTTTGCCTGCATGCCTAATGTTCAGAGTGCAAGTTGGGTCTCCCGTGGGAAGGAGGCCGAGACAGATGCCAGCGACTGGCAGTCTGTACCAGAAGGCAGCTTGCCAGTTTGCTGCCACCCTGCAGCAGTGAAAACAAAACTTGGGTGACGCCATGCCTCACAAGAATGGTCGACACCAGGAATCAAACACACACAAACACACATTTTCCCTCCACCTGAGATGCGCCTCCAGCGGCCTAAAACCGTATGGAACCATACAGGCCCACACGCCTTTCTCTAGTCCCCAGGGTGCGCTGCCAGGCCCGTTTTGTCTGGGGATTATTTCATTTTATTTTGGGGACATTAAACTTGGGAAGGCCAACCAGTTGTTTCCATCGTGACCGAGAAAGGACAAGAATGAGGATCTCTGGCCCACATCCAGAGGCTCTTTGGTCAGGCTGGGCCTTGTTGGTTTGGGCCTGTGAAGCACACTTTCCCCTGGGGCCATGCGCATAGAAGAAGCAGGGTGGGAAAGAGATTTCCAAGGGCTCCCCTGTGGGAAGAACATTATTCTCGAAAGGCCTGTATAGATAATGGTGGGAAAAATGCGAGCTGCCAGCCTTAGATGTGTGCCACTCGCTCACTTTGTCTCCTGTCCGCACCATGAGGGAGACAGGGCCATAGTGGCACACCAGCTGCGCCCAGGCAGAAGGCTCCACTGGGATGCATGGCTTCATGCCTTTCTGTGAGTGGCGGCAAAGCACATTTGCAACATGAACATCTCCCTCCTTCCCTCTCAGTTCGCTGGCACTGAGAGCACGGCAGAGGAAGGTGACGTTGCGCTCTACTGACAGGGAAAAAGTTCATGCGCAAACCAGAACTGTTCCACTTAATCAGGTACATCTGGCACCCGTATGTCAAGGACAGCTCCAGAAAGGCAGTGCATGGCTGAAGTAGGATTTAAACCTGAGCAGACCATTATCCTCCCTTGTTTAAGGTAAAGGGACCCCTGACCATTAGGTCCAGTTATGGCCGACTCTGGGGTTGCGGCGCTCATCTCACTTTACTGGCCGAGGGAGCCGGCGTACAGCTTCTGCGTCATGTGGCCAGCATGACTAAGCCGCTTCTGGCGAACCAGAGCAGCGCACGGAAATGCTGTTTACCTTCCCGCCGGAGCGGTACCTATTTATCTACTTGTACTTTGATGTGTTTTTGAACTGCTAGGTTGGCAGGAGTCCCTTGTTTAGGGAAGCTTTTAATGTTTGATGGACTACTGTATTTTAATATTCTGTTGGAAGCTACCCAGAGTGGCTGGGGAAACCCAGCCAGATGGGCGGGGTATAAATAAATTATTATTATTATTATTATTATTATTATTATTATTATTATTATTATTAGCTGCTTTATTAGAAGTTAAGAGCATTGGGTCACATGGCTCATTAGTGCGCACACCAAGGGCAGAAGCTCCTAGAGGTTCAGAAAGGGAGACATTCCCAGCCCTACCGAGAGATGCCAGGGATTGAATTTGGGACCTTTTACATGCAAAGCAGATGTCCTCCTACTGAACTATGTATGGGCCCTTCCGCTTGTATAGGAGAGGAACCATTACTCATGTAGGTAAACAGTCCCATGGCTCAGCTTGCAACATCCCCAAGCTTTGTTTTGTTTTAAAAGATATCTCTGGTAGCGAGACCAGGGAGGAACTCTGCCAGAGAACATGGCGATCCAGGCTAGACTTGTGGCTTTTCACACTGTGCCTGGGAAACTCCTGGGAGGTTGTTTAAGCAGAGGTTGGATGGCCATCTGTCATGGATGCTTTAGTTGAGGCTCTTTCATTGCAGGGGGTTGGACTAGATGCCCTTGGGGTCCCTCTGATTCCTCTGCAATGGAGAGAAATTCAGGGTGTATTGGACGTGCTCTGAGGAAGGGGTGGGCAGACGCCAGGCTTGTCAAATCTACTTCATTCACCAAGAGGAGCCAGATGCAAAACAAGAATGGGGAAGAATGGGGAGTGTGGACAAGTCACACTCTTAAAATTAAAGAACAGAGCACACATGAACACACACTCAGCCTGAGCATTCATTTTCAGCAGCAGAAATGAGCTCGCGGTCATTTCACACACTCCTGCCTAGGGCAACCTTTCAATTTACATAGAGCCACAGCAAGACTCAATAGGTCTGCAACAAACGCCATGCGGGAGCCAAGCCTTCGCACAAAAACCTGCCCAGAATCCTCTTCAACACAGAAAAGTTTAGGTAATGCATAGGTATCACTCGAAAGGCAAGTTGAAGCGGAAAATGACCGAGATGCTTAGAGGGAAAAACCACCGGGCTAGATGAAACAGTGCTCTGACTCATCACGAGAGCCAAATTCGCATGTTTACTTATGAAAACTACACAAGATCAAGTGATAAAACATACAGGCAGCGACTTCAACTGTCAACGTGTTTTTCAACCAGCCAGGATTCCCGGCATTACACCCAAAAGCTGAGGTTGGGAAAGGGCAAGGAAAGGAAGCCCCCTTCACTCAAATGGTGAACCATGCATTTGGTTTTGCCACTCAGATTCAGATAATCTTAGCAGCTGGGTTTAGAAGCATAGGCTAGATTTAAGGCAGTCCCTTGAAGAATGTCCGTCTTGTAATGAGCTTCTGTAGCAGAAAAGTGTCCCTTTGGCAGAAGAGAAAAGCTTGTGCTTCTGGTAACAACTCACTGAACCCAAAGTGTGACTGACTGAAAAAAAAAATGGTTTTCTGCCCCCTCTGCTGCGTGCCTGCATGCAAACAAATGCATGAGCACATGTACATGTTTGCAAATAGTGTGCAGTTAATCCCCCCTTCCTAGCCATGTGTGTGGGCAAGCAAAAGACCTTGAAACGCATTTTGTACGCTGCCTACTTTGCAAAACGGGATTCACCAAGGCTCTTTTGTTTGTGGAGAAACCTAGCCCTGCTAAGATCCTGGGTGAGTGAGGACTGGCTGTTGTGGCTGCGTCAAGGGAACTGAACTCTGCATGTACCTAGGGGCACTCTCCCCATTACACAAAGGAAATTAGCCTCATGCACATCGGAAGAATGAGATGGTAGGTGTTAACTCCCAACACTAAAAAAACTAGATTTTGGCGCCTAAGTCAGGTCACCACTGTTCTGGAAACACAGTACACACAAAATAACTGCTATATTCCCTATCTATCCTGCAGTTTTTTTATGAAACACTGCGCTTTGATGCATCTGCCCCCAAACCATCTTCCATTGAAACTGAGGAACAGAGTGAAGCAGCTGAGTTTCACGTTGGGAATGTGCACATAGCCATGTTTATGTTCATCTCTTCATCTCCCCGCCACCTCCAACCAGATTAGCTTTTGGAGCTATCACATTCTTGAATTCTATTTTTTTATGTAGAAGGGAACATTCAGCTACACGATGGATCACCATTTTGAGGGGGCCAGTGGGAACATTTGCAAACAAAAACAAAAAAACCTGTTGTGGGCCTCATAGCATGGTTGTGAGGGTAAAATGGGGGGGGGGGGTGGACCCTGAACCCTGGTTGTCAAATGAGCCACTGGTGCTTTGAAAAATAAGGAAATGTGCATCTTAACACCCACCTAAAGCCGCATTGGGACGCAGGTGGCGCTGTGGGTTAAAGCCTCAGCGCCTAGGGCTTGCCGATCGAAAGGTCGGCGGTTCGAATCCCTGCGGCGGGGTGCGCTCCCGCTGCTCGGTCCCAGTGCCTGCCAACCTAGCAGTTCGAAAGCACCTCCGGGTGCAAGTAGATAAATAGGGACCGCTTACCAGCGGGAAGGTAAATGGCGTTTCCGTGTGCGGCTCTGGCTCGCCAGAGCAGCGATGTCACGCTGGCCACGTGACCCGGAAGTGTCTCCGGACAGCGCTGGCCCCTGGCCTCTTAAGTGAGATGGGCGCACAACCCCAGAGTCTGTCAAGACTGGCCCGTACGGGCAGGGGTACCTTTACCTTTACCTTTTAAAGCCGCATTGCCCTGTACAAAGAACAGCTAAATGGATTTTATCCTGGTGCTAGTTCTCCCAGAATTTGGCAAAACATTGCTTTCCCCCCCCCCTTTCTTAAATTTCCTCTTACCGCCCTATCCAAACTGTAAATACCCAGCCACTTCTGACAGCTTAACAGCCCCCTAGATTTCACTCAAAGGTTTTGTTTACTTGTTTTTAAAAGCAAATTTACCACCTCCCACTGCAAAAATCTATGTTAGGCTTGTCTGGTTAACTTAAAATGTCTGCTGCAGAAGCTGCCTCTCCCCATATCAGACCGGGACCACGGTGTCCCACCTCTGAGGCACGCACACAAAAGCAGGCCCATCTGAGCCCAACCCGGCCATCTTTCTCTCTCCCACCCCCGGCCCCCCAGCCCTGTCTGGGTTCAGGTTGCCCTGTCCTCCCTCAGGCCTTCCCTGCCGGGGAAGAGAAGCAGGAGTGACAGATTAGCCTTGTTAGTGGATTCCCGCAGAGGGGACGCAGACCAGTGACAGCTGGCGCTGGGGATGCTCCCAGGCCGGGAAGGGAGCCCCCTCGCCCACACCCACCCCAAATCCCCGAGCCTGCGCCAGACGCAGCCCGCAGTGGCATGGGAAGGGCAGATGAAAGAGGCCGGCTTGCACCCAGGCCAGCCTCTTTATTCATGTTGATGAGGGGTCTCCTAAGAATAGCCAACTTCTCTCAGGGCAGCGGAGAAAGGAAAGGGGCGGGGGATTTGCAAAAGCAATGAGTCCCTGCAGACAATCTAACTCATGAGTAGGCAAACTAAGGCCCAGGGGCTGGATCTGGCCCAATCGCCTTCGCAATCTGGCCTGCGGACGGTCCGGGAATCCGCGTGTTTTTACATTAGTAGAATGCGTCCTTTTATTTAAAACGCATCTCTGGGTTATTTGTGGGGCCTGCCTGGTGTTTTTACATGAGTAGAAAGTGTGCTTTTATTTAAAATGGATCTCTGGGTTATTTGTGGGGCATAGGAATTCGTTCATTTCCCCCCAAAAAATATAGTCCGGCCCCCCAAAAGGTCTGAGGGACAGTGGACTGGCCCCCTGCTGAAAAAGTTTGCTGACGCCTGATCTAACTTTATCAGTTGCACCAGACATTTAAAGTACACTGCCTCCCCTGTAAGTATCCTTGGGAACCGTAGATCATCCCTCACATATACAGTTCCCAGTAACCTTAAGAAACTACAGTTCCCTAGATTCTTGGTGGGATTTTATGTGTCTTTAAAGGTTTTACATGTGTGTTGATTGTGTTCCAAATGTACAGCCTCCGTGTCCTGCATCAAAAAAGAGAATTACCACTGCCGACGTGTAGTAAAATGTGGGGTGAAATGTTTGTCTGCTATTATATTTCGATCCCACTTTCACTTGAAGGAGTTTGGGGCGGTCAGCGCACATTGTTCCCCAACCCTCTGCTCCGGCAGCATACACAATTTGATACTCACAACAACCTTGTGAGGTAGGTTTCGTGACTGGGGAAGGATTTGAACTTGGGTCTCGTCATTTCTCGTTTGGCACTCTAGCCCAGCTTTCCCCAACCAAGTGCCCTCCAGCTGTTTTGGACTACAGTTCCCAAAGTTCCTAATCCCTCCTGCCCTGAACTCTGTCCAGCCAACTCCAGCCAAGCTTTTACCACCTTTTATGGACTCTCCAGATAACCATCCTATCCGTAAGAAAACAGGAAGTTTTTTCCCCTCTCCGCCTCCAAGCACATTTTCAAAACCAGAGCCAAAACAGATTGAAATGCACTTGGGCAAGAAATCCCATCCTCACCAGAACAAAACCACAACTCTAACACACTTTTTGCTCGTTGAAGACAGAGCTCCTGGAGCGTGAACATTTAGTAAAAATAATGGATCCAGAACCCGGGAGTCCTACCTCCCAGCTTGATGGCAGGTTTGCAAATAAATAAATAAATATGTGATCCTTAACTCCTGCCCTGATGCAGAGAAGATTCAGACCTTGGACCCTACAAGTCTCTTCCCAAAAATGGGAAAAGAAACCAGGGACCTCAGCTGCAAAACTTGACCTTCTTCCTCCACACCTGAAATCATCCCCTACAGCAGGGATAGCGAACTAGGTACTTTTCATGTATTAAGGTAAAGGTAAAGGGATCCCTGACCATTAGGTCCAGTCGTGACCGACTCTGGGGTTGCGGTGCTCATCTCGCTTTATTGGCCGAGGAAGCCAGTGTACAGCTTCCGGGTCATGTGGCCAGCATGACTAAGCCGCTTCTGGAGAACCAGAACAGCGCACGGAAATGCCGTTTACCTTCCCGCCAGAGCTGTACCTATTTATCTACTTGCACTTTGATGTGCTTTCGAACTGCTAGGTTGGCAGGAGCAGGGACTGAGCAACGGGAGCTCACCCCATCGCGGGGATTTGAACCGCTGACCTTCTGATCAGCAAGTCCTAGGCTCTGTGGTTTAACCCACAGCGCCACCCGTGTCCCTTTTTCACATATTGCTGAACTACAATTCCCATCATTCCTGATCACTGGGCATGCTGGTTGGTTGATGCCGGTGGGAATTGGAATCGAAACAATACAGTGTCAGGTTGTAAGTGTCCCAACTCTGCCTTGCTGAGAGCCATGGAAATGATGCAATAATCCAGACATATCATCCCTCTCTTCGACACACTAACCTGCGTCCAAAAGAGCGGTTTTCTTTTAACTAAAGTTTCCAAAGCCAGGTCAGTACCCCGCCTCGTTTCCCCCCCCCCTTTCTTGTCAGTGCCAAATTACACAAGACACACAAAAGCCTGTTACTGCAGCTTGAAAGCTCTTTCCAAAAGGAAAAAAAGGGGGGGACATCTTTGGAAGAGACAATTGGGAGTGGAGCAGCGGCAAGTGGAAATAATCATAGAATCGCAGAGTTTGAAGGGACCCTGAGGGTCATCTAGTCCAACCCCCTGCAATGCAGAAATATGTCCCATATGGGGATCAAACCTGCAACCTTGGCATTATCAACACCACATACTAATCGACTGAGCTGTCCGGCAGGTTCAAGGTTTCCCTATACCTACAGCCCTAAAGTGGGCTTTTCTCTTCCGTCTCTAAAGCCACAGTCTCATGAATGGACAGAAAACATGCAATCTGGCCCCAGACATCATAGCCAGAACTGCATATTGCTTGACTGCATGGTACAGAGGCTAAAATATTTTGAAATGGCGACATAATGCAGCAGCTTAAAATAGATAGCTATATATCAGGGGAAAGGCAGGCTTATGCTTCCAAGTCTTAAAAGCTGGGGAAGGGGCTAGTCAGTATCTCTAGGGAGCAGGGGTTTATGGCGCTGCGAGGTTAGTTCCTTGTCGATCCTCAAGTCTAGGAGATTCGATATGTGATGCACAACAGCTGACAATGCGTTTTGCTTCACTTATGCCAGTCTCAGAATCCACTTTGCTTTGGTGCAGAATGCGTTGCCTCTTTCACTCCCCAGTATTGATTATCTCCAGCCCCTTTCTGTTCTTATTGCTGTTATTTATCTGTTTATTCCATCTGCCGGTCCACTTTATACAACTGAAAAGCCTCGAAATCGGATGGGCACAACGAAACACGTCGGAGCAATTTAAAAGCGGAAAAACGGAAAAGTCAACGACAATACAAAATACAAAATAAAACCCAGCAACCACTTCTAGCCACCCCATTAAAAAAGATGCAACATTAACGTACCAAAGGCATTAACGGGGAAACAGGAAGGTCTAGCCTGCTGCCTAAAAGATGACAAAGAGTTTATCTGCATCTCTGGGGAACTGATTTTGCACTAAAGAGCTGGTTTTCAAGGGGAAGAGGTGGGGATTCATATACTAATAGCAACACACTGAACTTGGCCTGGTAGCACAGGGGTTAGCAAACTTTTTCAGCAGGGGACCAGTCGACTGTCCCTCAGACCTTGTGGGGGGCCAGACTATATTTTGAAAAAATATATATGAATGAATTCCTATGCCCCACAAATAACCCAGAGATGCATTTTAAATAAAATCACACATTCTGCTCATGTAAAAAACATCAGGCAGGTCCCACAAATAACCCAGAGATGCATTTTAAATAAAAGGACACATTCTACACATGTAAAAACACGCTGATTCCCGGACCGTCCATGGGCCAGATTTAGAAGGTGATTGGGCCGGATCCGGCCCCCGGGCCTTAGTTTGCCTACCTATGTGGTAGCATATCAGAAACCAGTGCAGCTTTCTGAGCAGAGTTATTATATGCTAACAGGGCCTCACTCCTGTCAGAACTCATACTGCAGCATTCTGAAACTTAGAAACATAGAATCATAAGAGTTGGAAGGGACCCGAGGGTCATCTAGTCCAACCCCCGCCAATGAAGGAATCTCAACTGAAGCATCCATGACAGATGGCCATCCAAACTCTGCTTAAAAACCTCCAAGGAAGGAGAGCCCCCAACCTCCCGAGGGAGACCGTTCTGCTGTCTTAACAGCTGTGGCTGCCAGAAAGTTCTTCCTCTTGTTGAGTCGGGAATCTCCTTTCTTGTAACTTGAACCCGTTGCTTCGGATCCTACCCTCTGGAGCAGGAGAAGACAAGCTCGCTCCATCCTCCAGGTTGTCACCTCAGGTGGGGCACACGAGAAGGGCCTCTGACAAAGGGTTTGGGCTGGTTCATATGAGGAGCCCAGGTCCCTGAGATATGCTGGACATGAGCCATAAATGACTTTAGAGATCAAAAGCAGCCCTTTGGACTGAGCCCAGGAACTAATCGATAGCCACAGCAGAGCAACAGATCCCACGATAAACAAGGAGACCGTCAGAAGGGAACTGCTCTTCTTTGCCAATGCGTAGGCCCTACACCTCTGTAGTGTGAAGCGCAGAATGAAAACAGACTCTCTCCAAAGCAAAGAGAAACAATCTGGGTGGCTTGGATGCTTGCCACTGAACATTAATCTATTCGCTAAAGCGTTTATGCTCTGCTTTTCCTGCCCATCAAGCTGCTATCATCCCAAACAAGTCCTTTTTTTGTGGGGGGACGCAAAGCTGATAAAGGGGACAGAGACTGGACAACACCTCTCTGGCCAAGCAGAAGACACTTCCTCAAATTTGGAGGAAGAACAAGTTGTCACATAAACAAAGCAATGACGAAAACCTGTTGCTGGAAAACATCAAGAAGGAGGAAGCATTTGTTAGCAACCTCAATGTCACACTCTCCTGCTCTGTGTTAATTAATCCAGAATTACCACCCCAATCGCAAACACGGATTAGGACTCCTCCATATTTATTATCTGGCCTTGAAAAGCTTGAAACCATATAATCTGCAGGTTAATCAGCCAATTGGAGGGAAGGCTCCTAATGGATGGGACCGAGATGGAAAGGCATGCTTGGCTTGCGGTTTCTCCGAACCTTCTTGGCCGCGGCGTCTTAATGCATTAGGGGAATGAAAGAGAGACCGCTAAGATGACTCGGCTTCCAAACAGGGAGCTGCCGCTGCAGAAGATTTAGTTAAATTGCAACATGTAATTCCTCCAGGTTTTCCTAGCCAGCCGCTTACACGCAGATATATTAAAGTTGCAAGGGTGGCGTGTGGGAGAAGCCACTGCAATGATTCCCATCGGGCAAGAGCTCAGCGAAAGGTTTTGAGAGGTAAAGGTAAAGGGACCCCTGACCATTAGGTCCAGTCGTGGCTGACTCTGGGGTTGCGGCGCTCATCTTGCTTTATTGGCTGAGGGAGCCTGCGTACAGCTTCTGGGTCATGTGGCCAGCATGACTAAGCTGCTTCTGGCGAACCAGAGCAGCGCACAGAAACGCCGTTTACCTTCCTGCCGGAGTGGTACCTATTTATCTACTTACACAGGTGTGCTTTCGAACTGCTAGGTTGGCAGGAGCAGGGACCGAGCAACGGGAGCTCACCCCATCACAGGGATTCAAACCGCCGACCTTCTGATCGGCAAATCCTAGGCTCTGTGGTTTAACCCACAGTGCCACCCGTGTCCCTTAAACTTAAGAGGGGGCAGTCACAACTCAGTGGTAGGGAGTACAAGCTGGCACAGTCCATTTAAATCCTTGGCATTTCCAGTTTACGAGGATCAGGTAGCAGGTGGTGTAGAACAGCTGCCCCCAACCTGGTGCCCTCCAGGTGTTTCGTTGATTTAATCCATTTCCCACAATTCCTCCTTGGAATAGGAGTGGTCATAGTCCAAAATAGCTGGGAGGGCGCCCATTTGAGGAAGGCTGATGGAGAAGACGTCTGCCTGTGAAGCGAGCAGCAGTAAATCACACCGAGTGAGTTGGCGTTAACTCTTTATTAGCCAAACAGATCTCCAGAGGAGTGCTGAGATGGTCAGGCCTACCCTAAGGCAGCTTCATGGGTTAAGCTAGCTGTTCTGAACATGCACCTTGATATGGTTTCATGTCACAGGAGGAGGAGGAGGGACAGAACAGAGAAACACATAAAGAGAGGTGATTCCTGTCCCCGCCACACGCATAGCCAGGAGATGTCTACAAGTAGCTGACATGAAGTCACAGCATGAAAAGGCATTTAGAACACAGCTCCTTCAGGCAGGATGCATACCACATCCATGGGGAGCCCAGCAGCGCGCTTATTTATTTACTTAAAATATTGATGTCTCGTCGCCTTTCTGTTTCTGCTTCTCAACCTCCCAGAATGGCGTACAGAACAATTCTCTCTCTTCCTCTCTCTCCCTCTCTCACACCAGACAAACCCCCCCAAAATTAAATGCAAACCAGCCACTTAGATAAGATAGACATCTTGGGGCATGGGGGATAAATATATCATCATCAGTATTAGAAACTGAGATATGAAGCTAGCGGCTAAATGGCAGCTTAAACCTAGGTTACGGGCGCAACAAAAGAATGTCTAGGCGCACTTTTTAAAAGAAGAATACAAAGCTGAAAATGAATGAACTGCAGCTAAAGTATTGTGTTCATTTTTCACATGGTCTATTCCTTCCCCTGCCCAGCCCCCTAATATTCTTAAGAGAATCTCTCTTCTCCAGTCTTCAGAGAGTAGCTGGAAGTGGGGAGGCAGAAAAGGGTCCTCCTTTCTTTCCCCTCTGCAGTTTTAATCTGAAATCTTAGGCGCAGTACTGCCCCCAGAGCTCAGAAACTGCTCGCGCTGATGACGCTCGCAAAATGCGCCTTGAACAACGGGAGTTTCGAACGCTGATCATCAGCCAACCAGGCCAAAGGCCTGCTGAAACAGTTTGATTTTCAAAAGGCACCTGAATTCCACTTCTGGAAAGGAAAAGAAGAAACACGGGGCAGAAGGAGAAAAGGTGCAGGATTCCGAGGACATACCCTGAGGCCATGCACATGTTTCTATGTCATGCTTCCTAGTGACTTGAGAAGCACGGCTATTTAGTCACTTCTAAAAAGAGCAAAAGGGGAGGATCCTGATGAAGTCCTAGAAGTGGATCACACAGGCCGTTCTCTATTTGCAGATCCCCAGAGGGAGGGATCTCCCTTGCTAGCCTTGCGGGTTCCAGGTCGTCCCCGGGGTGGGGTGGGGTGGCGGAGACGAAGGAGTTACTGAGAAAGGGGAGGCTGATTAAACAGTAACAGGTGCCGCTGACCCAGGGAACAGCTGTGGCCTGCCATGAAAAGAAGCCAGGGACAACCAAGGAATAAAAACAGGGAGGGGGGGGAGGAAGAGCGGGGGGGGGCGGCCGAGGGAGGAGGAGGAGGAACCCAAAGGAAGACGAGCAGCCAAGGACTAATGGGAGCAGAAAGAACGCAGCGTTTCTGCACCACTGGGATTTGGGCTTGCAACTGCAGCGCTGGGCAGCCAGCTCAAAACTTGGCGTCCTGGGAGTCTCACTCCCTCCTTTGTTAAAGAAAACTGGCTAGCCCTCGTGGCTGGTGAGAAGCCTTGCAGTATATGAAGAGGTACCAAAGATCAAGAGGCAAACTTCAGTCCCCTCGCATTGTTTTTCTTTCCTAGCATCCTACCATGATAACAGGCTCTCCCCCCCTCCCCCGCCCAGTGTCCCATAGCTGCCTCTCCATCATTTTCCTGGTTCTCTCTGAAAGAATATGAAATGATGCCTTGAATATCTGGGCCCTTGCAAACAAAAATGAAGACCTGTGTGTGCATCTTTCTGCATAAATCACACAATGCACGATAGGTTTACGTATTTGTTTAATAGGGTTCCTTCTTTGATTTTTCCCCACTCTAAAGTTGCATCTGCTTAATTTATCCTTGGGCCCTGCATTGGAAGAAAGGCGTGATACACATTAGGGAAATAATAAATAAAAATGGGTGCAAACCAATTGATTTGCACCCATTTTTATTTCCAGTTCTACAGAAATCAGATTTCCATAGCTGCCTCTCCATCATTTTCCTGGTCCTCTTTGAAAGAATATGAAATGATGCCTTGAATATCTGGACCCTTGAAAACAAAAATGAAGACATGCATGTGTATCTTTTTGCGTAAATCGCACAATGCATGATCGATTTACAGTGGTGCCTCGGGTTACATACGCTTCAGGTTACATGCGCTTCAGGTTACACACTCCGCTAACCCAGAAATAGTGCTTCAGGTTAAGAACTTTGCTTCAGGATGAGAACAGAAATCGTGCTCTGGCGGCGGCGGGAGGCCCCATTAGCTAAAGTGGTGCTTCAGGTTAAGAACAGTTTCAGGTTAAGAACGGACCTCCGGAACAAATTAAGTACTTAACCTGAGGTACCACTGTACTTATTTGTTTAATAGGGTTCCTTATTTGATTTTTCCCCACTCTAAAGTTGCATCTGCTTAATTTATTCTTGGGCCCTGCTTTGGGAGAAAGGCGTAATACACATTAAAGAAATAATAAAATAAATAAATTTTAAAAAATGAAAAATCCGGTTTCTGTAGAACTGAAAATAAAAATGGGTGCAAATCAATTGATTTTTATTTCCACTTCTACAGAAACCAGATTTCCTTGCCATAAAATTAAGATTTTTACAACAAGAATAACGATAATATCATGCTTGCGCACATATACACACACAGCCTAGAGGCGAAAGAGGGAAAGAAAGCTTGATGTGGTATGTAAGGAAACCAGATGTGCAGGCAAAGGCGCCATGGGTCAGTGTGTCTGGCTGTTAACCAGAAGGTCAGTGGTTCGAGCCCACCCAGGGACAGCTACATTGCAGGCGGTTGGACTAGATGACCTTGGGGTTCCTCCCAACTCGACAACACTATAATTCCAAGGACAAGCAAGAAATCAGTTCTGCAGCTGAAATCAGTTTTGCAGTCCACAGACCCATCCCTCCATTTTTCTGCCCACTCTCCCCCACCACACACACGTAATCAAGTCTATAATATTACACCTGATCTAGAAAAGGGCGAATTCTCACCAGAGGAGCAATTCTCACCATCACCCTAGCCCTAACAGCGCCAGTTAGGAAGGGTGTCCAGCTTTGGCACAAAAACATATTGCAATGTTCATATTTATTCTTTGGCTCGTTTTTATTTCAGCTGATTTTCTGTGCAATCGCAGAGTAGCTAACAACAGTTTAAAATCAATTTGTAACATGTTGGCAATCAATAAAACAAGAAAAGGGAGCAGCGTAGAAATGCAGTGCAAATAAAAAGGTCGATTTGCTAAAAAACTGAACCTGAGAGGCCAGATGCATGTTGGAAGAGAAACATCTTGACTAGATGGCAGAAGGTCAAGGGGAGGCTGGGTGGACGGCTGGAGATAGCGAGTTCCCCAGTTTACTTAGCAACAGCTGCTGCACAAAGCAGGCTTAGAAAAGTTCACTTAGCAAGGAGAGAGGAAGTTTGGGGACACCCATCCTGAGAGCATGTGCAACCAAAGAAATGCTGGATGCAGCCTCCGGCATTGCAGCATCAGAGCTACTGGTCCTGATGGGGTGTTAGAAATTATCCAATTTGCTACTGGCGCTGGTCCAATTGCGACCACGTGGAGATCTCTGGGTGCCAGGTTGGCAACTGAAATCTCCATCTGGCTGGCCCCTCTGGAGATCTTAAGCAGGTAAGCAGAAGAGCTTATTCATTGCATTTTCTCCCCCCCCCCTTTCCCCAAGGGGTTCATGGTTTGTCCCTCTCCTCGGTTAATCCCCCACAACGACCCTGCAAGGTAGGTCAAGAGGCTGTGACGGACTCCGTGAGCGTCAGGACTGAGTGGGGATTTGAACCCTCATCCCCCAGGTCCGAGTCCGACACTCTAACCACTACCCTACATTGCCTTCCTTTTGCTGTGGGGCAGCTCTATAAGATAAGTAGTTAAATAAATAGGGAGAAAGCAACATGTCACTTAAAGAAGTTAAGTTACAGGGAACCAGGCAGAGGGCCTTCTCGGTAGTGGCGCCCTCCCTGTGGAACGCCCTCCCACCAGATGTCAAAGAGAACAACTACCAGACTTTTAGAAGACATCTGAAGGCAGCCCTGTTTAGGGAAGATTTTAATGTTTGGTGCATTACTGTATTTTAATATTTTGTTGGAAGCCACCCACACCAGGTTAGGGATAGTTGCCCCATGCCTCTAGCAACAGCTGATCTGCAGAAATCAGCTTTAAAAAAAAATAAAAATGCAGGCGATGTTCTGCATCATTACATCTGGCAATGTCTGTGGATCAAGTTGGCTGGGGAAGCCCAGCCAGGTGGGCGGGGTATAAATAATAAATTATTATTACAGTGGTACCTCAGGTTAAGTACTTAATTCGTTCTGGAGGTCCGTTCTTAACCTGAAACTGTTCTTAACCTGAAGCACCACTTTAGCTAATGGGGCCTCCCGCTGCCGCCGGAGCCCGATTTCTGTTCTTATCCTGAAGCAAAGTTCTTAACCTGAAGCACTATTTCTGGGTTAGCAGAGTCTGTAACCTGAAGCGTATGTAACCTGAAGCATATGTAACCTGAGGTACCACTGTATTATTATTATTATTATTATTATTAAGAAGGACCTGAAATATTTTCCTGGTAGCTTGAACTTGTTTTATTCCGGCTTGTTTTATTTCACGTTTTAATGTGTTGTAAATTTCAGCGCCTGGCCGATTTCTCTTCCTCTGTGTGACATAAGCACAATTCTGCAAAGTAAATTCTGCAAGCTCGGGGAAGCGGGGATTAAGATTTACTTAATGTGTATAATGTACACAGGTCGCAGAATTCAGCTCATCTTCTTGCAGAATCCGGATTGCCTCGGAAGAGCTTTTGCTTTTTTAAAAATCAAGTGCAGAACATGCACACACCCACGGCAAACGTCCCCTGTGGCACATACCTAAGCGTGTTTCTAAGTACATGTAGCGACATGCGTGTCTGCACCACAGACTCTCCTGCGGTTTGCATGCGCACACCAAGTCCCGTGGCGCAGCTTTCCCGCAGATCCAGGGCACGCCAGGTAGCATGCATGCGCGCGGGTTCCTGCTATGTTCGGCACATGGATTCCAGAGGGTGGGAGCAAGGGGCTGGAATCCGACAAAGTTCCTTTGCTCTTCAGCATCACGTTCAGAGCAAATGACAGCGAGGGACGCTTTCTTTCCCAGCTCCCACAGACCAAATGCCCAGCTATGAATAGCTCCAGCCCAGAGCTGCCTGGGGGGACCAGCCCCAAATCCCCAGAGGAGCTAAAAAAAGCCCCGGGGTCTAGAAATAACCACAAGCTGGTGCTAGAGCAACTACTTTATGAGCTTTCTCCCCCCCACCCCACCCCTCAGTGCCAGTCTAAGGATGAAAGAGAAGGCGGTGCTGCTGGGCACATTGTTTATCTCCCTGGCTCCCAGGGCAGTGATGAGAGCAAGGCATCAGCTCAGCATCCCAGCCGGGCTGGGGCGCCTGCAGACACGCTTAATGAAGCCAGCTAATTAACATGGGGGAGAACTGGAGTTTGCCTGGTGTGGGAGCTGCCAAATAGAGCAAAGGAAGAGGGAACTTTCAGGAATTTGAGAGCAGGAGGAGGAGCAAGGAGAAGGGGCGCTCCAGGCGGAAAAAATCAAAGCCAGAACTCCTGGGTTCTTTCCCCAGCTCTAAGAAGACAACGCAAATATTTCTGTGCGGTGGCTTCAGACCGCTTATCAACCACGGCTCCAGAAACCTTGCAAAACCTGCAAGCTATGAATAATCACTGGAAAGATAAAGGCACTCTGCACGTGCTCAGAGACACCTGCTTCCACATTTAGCCTTGGCGTTTTAAAATAAAAGGTTCCGGGGTCAATTTCTGGCAGAGCTTTTAGACCATAGGTCTGGGAAGAGGATTTCCAGGACTCCGGGGTTCCCTGCGAAAGCATGGCTACTTAGAAGAAGCAGCACACAAAGCCCAGTTTGCGCACAAAAGCGCTCCAGAAGTCAAAATACACACGTCAAGTGTCCTTTCTGACCGAGTATACCGGACAATCTTTGCCCAGGCTCTGCCACAGATAAACGTGTGTGTGTTTGAAGGGGGGAATCACGCACATTAATTTCTAGCCTGCAATTTGAAGAGAAGTTTACACGCTTGGTCAGATAAACACAATGCGACGAAGGGGATGGACGGGCGAAGAAGGAGTCAGGCAGAGCAAGAGAAACGGAGGGGGAAAGAAAGAGAGAGAGAAATGGGCGTCGGGAAGGGAGAGGCAGAGAAAGACAGCAGGGGAACGAAAACAGGCCTTGCCCCAGGGAGGAAGGAAGCCGGGGCAGGTGCCTTTCAATGAAAGGCGTTCCTTGTGGGACGGAACAGGCCTCAACACACCTGAAACCACAGAAGCCGCCGCATAAAGGGGCTTTGAGAGGCCTTGATGGGAAAGGCAGGGGAACAAAGCAGAGGACGGTTGCCAAGGGAATAGGGGATGGGGCGCTGCCCCCTTAGGTAGTCCTGAAGGGCGGATTTGGCAACATCCCCTTCTGCAAGGACAGCCGCCCAGCCCCCAGCCGCTGCTCTGGGCTTCGAGGGCCCCTTGAAGTGGCTAGACCGGTTGTCTTCCCTCTCTCTGGCTCAGGGATATAAGCGATGTTATCAGGGAATCAGGCCGAGGGGGAGAAGGTGGAGGAAGAGAGCCCAGAGTTGGCAGCATGGCACTGTGAGTGCCACGGCTGGCACACAAGAGCGGCATATTCTGTCACCGGCACCGCTTAGCCGCCTCCTGGCACGCACATTTTCTCTTTGGCAGGGGAGAGCGTTTGTGCGGATGTGAAGCAAGCGGGCAGGATTTGGAAAAGAAATAAGAGGTGTCCCCAAACGGACGAAAACGTCGACCCGTCACCAAGGGAGCCATGACAGGCCTGCGGCACCCGGGCGAGCCCCGGGCTTCTTTGGGCGCGAGGGTCAGCCCACGAGGCAAGCTGTTTGTGTGGAAGAGCTGCCACGACTGCCTGACCCCTCGCTGCCACACACAGGCCCCATGCGCACCATGTTTAAAGGGCTTTAAGCAGCCATGGGTTCCCCCCCAAAGGATTCTGGGAGTTGCCATTTGTTATGGCTTGTTCCCCTCAGGGAGATACAGTTCCCAAAGTTCACTGTGCAGAGGGATTGACGGTTAAAACCTCTCTGGGAATTGTAGCTCTGGGAGGGGAACAGGGGTCTCCTGACAAACCTCGGTGCCCCTAACAAACTGCAGCTCCCGGAGTTTAAAGTGGTATCATAGCACTTTCAACGGTTGGTGCAAATGTGGCCATGCATGCACTCTGCTTGCAGCTCCCAGCAGGACACGGTGTGCTCCATGCACGGCTCCCATGCAGAGGCAATTATTTCTAGCATCCTTCATGCCACTTGTGGAAAGCTGCTCCGAGTCTTGTTTCGCTACGCAGTGAGCCATGGCAATTTTCACACCTCAAATGTCACACACATGGGCTGGGCCAGGGGTCTGCAACCTTTAAGACAAAAAGAGCCACTTGGACCCATTTCCGAAGGAAAAAAAAAACTGGGAGCCGCAAAACTCGTCATTATAAAAATAACTTTTTTGTCACTTTTTTATTATTTCTTTGTTTGACCCCTCAGAATTACTCCTCCTCATAGAAATAAATGTTAAATTAACAAGTTACCTTTTTGTGTGTGTGTGTTCTTCACTCCCCTTCAAAACAGTGACCAGCGTATATGCCCCCTTTCAATGCAGTGACCAGCGTACATGCCCCTTACAATGTAGCGGGCGGGCGGGAAGGTGACGTCGGGACAGTGCGTGACTAACGCATGCACCGCCCCCATGCGACGTCACAGCCAGTACAGCGCCCGCCACAGTGGGGAGTGTTGGGGCGCACAATGCGCCTCCTCCCCTCGCTAGTATCCGCCCCGGAGCCGCGGCAAAGGTGTAAAAGAGCCACATGCGGCTCCGGAGCCGCGGGTTGCTGACCCCTGGGCTGGGCAAAAGGCAGCAGGCTCACACCGGTCTCATTCACAATGCCCTGAGGCTGAGCCTGGAAGAGGCATCTCGCAGAATCCAAGCGCCACCATCTCCCCAGGCAGAGATCTGTCAGTATCTGGTATCTGACTCCTAACTTTCCATCCTCTTGAGAACCAAAATAGACACGCAGGCTGCAGTTCTACGCACATTTACCTGGGAATACGTTTCACTGAGCACAGGGGACTCACGTCAGAACAAACAAACTGAGTTGCAAATCTCATTTTCTTTCTCCACTCTTCCAAACTATAGGCGAGGACAGGCACTGGTCAGAAGACCGAGTGACCGAATTGTGGGGTTCGGGGTAAGCAGAGCAGCTACTTCTAAAAAGGAGAAGCCACATAAAGAAAGCAAGAAAATAGCTATTGAGAAGCCAATTGCAAGCTAGTCCCTCCTTCGACTCTTAAATTTTTCTCCACCTCCATGAGGACTAGAAACTCAGTTTTTTAAAAAACAAGCCAGAAATTCCCACAACAATTTATTTATGCTGCCTTCCCGTAAGAATCTTAGGAATCCGCAACACAGTTCAAACCCACCCACCAAAACCGTCATAAAGACGCAACGGCGTAAAAACAACACAGCAGCTATAAACTGCAGGCTTAAAAAATGAAGCAGCGGGAGCAAAAACAACTATCTACCCCCTCAAGGGCTCAAGGCTTCTTCCCGGATGCTACACGCACCACAGTCGAGGAGCCCGTTTAGGCTTGTATGAGCGCACTGCTGGAGAACACGACACCCGATTTCTGCATCACGCTTTTGAGCTTTGCAGTTTCTTTATTCTCCTCCCTTTATCCTGCCCCTCATCACCATTAACAAGGACAGGGACCCCTGCATCTGCAAGAAATCAAATCTCCTTACCTCTTTAACTACCTCAATTCAGCAAGTGGGGACTTATTAGGGCAGATATACGGCCACATGGGGAGCTGGCCATCTGCACTGCTTCTACACAGTAGCTGGGGATGATTTCACAGCACGTCTGCACCCCATTAGTAATCAGGGGACTAGATAAAACCCTCCTCACCCCATGCGCTGATGCCACAACTCTGTCTGCACAGCTCCTTGATGCTCACCATTAGCAGAGTGCAAGGAGATTTACAATGGGCGTCACGAGCAACTAATGCATTTTAAGCATATAGCATTGCATTTGGAACTCTTAGTTAATGCCTCCCATTTTATACAATAAGATATTTGTTTTAAAAAGTATATATTCATGTAATATGTAATAAATATCCTACTTTTCAGCTACACCACTAAGACAGCATGCATTAATAAAACACACACACACTCTCTTAAAATGCAGCCTTAAATCCAAAAGGCAGTTGCCAATATTAATTTAAACTGAAGTAAATGAAACTCCTTATCTCAGTCCCTTGTCATTTGAAGCTGCGAACGCAGATAAGAGAAACCAGGAATCGTGCCCAGTACACATTATGCCACCCAGGGTGTGGCTGCCAGCTAGCTGCCACACATCCAATTTAAGGTACGTGTTTTGACCTATAAAGATCTGAAAGAGTTTGGGACAAGGCTCTCTCCAAGATCACCTTTCCCAACACAGCTCAGGGTGATCTATGCGTGAAGCCCTCCAGACCGGACCCCCGTTTCCTGAAGCCTGGTTGGCCAGGGATTCAGAGGATGGCCTTATCTGTGGTGGTACCCGTTTTGCAGATGAGCTACCAATGGAAATCAGCAAAGCCGTGGCAATGGGCTGCTTTCACAGGCAGTTAAAGACCTTTCTATTTATCCTGGCATTTGCTATCAATATTGTCTTCTCTGCCCTCCCTTTTTAATGTTCTGGCTGCTGTAGTTGCTGAAATTGTACCTGGAGAGGCTTTAATTGCTGTAATTTATTGATTTTCGTGGCTCTTATGTACACAAAAAGGGTAAAAATCTTTGAAGGAGAAGGAGGAGGAGGATACGCCTAAAGAGGGGCTGCGTGAGAACTGAAATCTCAGCCAAGATTCAATTCTGGAACATGGTGGCGATGGCTGTAGTGAGCATGTGCAGAGTGACTTCTCTTTTTTTCCTCCCCAGCAGTCAGGAAACCAGGAGAGCCGCCCTGATCTCATACTTCTGGGCCTGGAGAAAATACTTCAAGATTATGAAGGATGCCCAAGCTGAGCTCGCCAGGATCAGATGAATTAAGCACTTTACAAAATGGGTTCTTAAAGGGGCCTGCCATAAAAGAGGCTTACCAACTGATAATAATCGGATATGTGGTTTTCAAAGGGGCTCAAGTCTCAGAACACCTCCTTTTCTAAAGGGTGCTCTGGATGGGAAGGTTTCAAGAAGGGGGGGACTAGAGGGACACCCCCCAAAATCCTCTCCCAAGGTGCTTGCTGTTGCCTCCGCCTGGGGTGAGGCAGAGGTGCCTTGGAGCAGCAATCTCAGCCACTGCTCGGAGGGGTAAAGGGAGCGGTTCTTGAAGAGCCCAGGAGGCTGGGAAAAGCTAACGCAGGGGACCAGGAATGCAAAGAGGCTGGGGCTGAGCAAACAACGAGCTGGGTCTTGTTTGGGTAAGAGCATCCCTCCCAGTACTCCAAGCTGGGGGAAGGGGACTGGGGGAGACTTACAACTGATTTACACCTCCTCCTCCTCCACTCTTCTGGGCACCCCCTGCCTCATTCCAGCAGAGCCCTCCACACCCAACCCAGCACCATTCCAGCATCCGAGCCCATCCGCCTCCCTAAGAGCAGATTGTATAAACATCCTCCCCTGTGTGCCAGCCTCTAGCATCTACAAAATCCAGCGTGAGGGGGTCATGACTCAGGGGGTGTTGGCAGGGTGGCGCAAAACCCGGTGTCCTGAGAGAAAGGGGCCCCCAAGATGATTTGAAAGGGAGTGGGGCAAGAAAGTGTACTTGAGGGGTAATTTTGAACCCAAGCGAAAAGGCTCTGCAGAGCTTGTTTTCTGAATTTCAGGCCGCTAGAGCCATTCTTTGCTACAGTTCCAATGAGGAGGACTGAAAGCTGGGTTGTAGTTTTTGGTTTATTTTTTTCAAGTAGCAAGAATTAGAGGTGCTGGATCTCACCCCTGTGTAAAAGCCACACCCTCTGAGCTCAGTCTCCTAATCCCAAATATGTAAAGGTGGGCTGAGCGGTTCCTTAGATATTTTTTAAACTCTGCACATGCCCAGAGGCACTCTTTTATATTAATCCTCATGCTCCAGAGAGCACTCAGGCTTAGCACTCAAAACAGCTTTTTTTGAGATGATAAGGACTAAACACCTTTCATAATCCAGATGGCTGAGGTTTTCAGGGTGGGATTTTTAAATGCAAGCTTCCTACAACAAGCGAGCAAGAATGTGCACAGAACCGGGCTTCAGGATTTATTCCAGGTTAAATTAGCCTGGAATAAAATATCACCATCTGGTGTGTGTGTGTGTGTGTGTGTGTGTGGACGAAAAGAGGTGCGACTGAGTCCAGGATGGCACCCTTCTCCACAGTTCCTCTTCTGTATTTGACGGGGGGGGGGGGGTAAGGAACTCGCACATTATTTTTCCTCCCTTAATTACGTTCCAAATCACCTCACCCTGCCCATGAGTCACTTAAGAACGGTCAAGTCACTGCTGAGCAAGAAAGAGTGCCAGGAAACGAGGATCGGTGCCAAGAGAGGATGGGGAGGATATGAGTGGGGTGGGGGGGAGCAGGGAACAGCAGCAGTCCTGGGAAGGTGGAAGCAGTGGCGTAGCGTGGGGGGTGCAGGGGGGGCCGGCCGCACCGGGCGCAACATCTGGGGGTTAGGGTTAGGGGGTGCAAATCCACGGGTTAGGGGGCGCAAATCCATGGGTTAGGGGGGGCAAATTACTTGCCTTTCCCCGGGTGCTGACAACCCACGCTACGCCACTGGGTGGAAGCGCAGAGAGTTGGGTGGGGGAGAGGAGAAAGAAGGGG